>NC_090444.1:397639135-398839135 GCF_031143425.1 Pleurodeles waltl | reverse complement strand
AGACACTTGACAGACGAGGTATACTGTGAGTATTTGTTGTGTCCCATTCTAGTTCTCTTGTAGCATTCACTATGTGCACTTAATGCCTGCAAATGCAAGTCAAAGGTATGGGAGCACCTGCCTTTTCATCTTGCATCAAATTGTTTCAGAGAGGTATTCGTCGTATTCGCCGGTCACCCTGATGTAGTATTCAAGGGAGATCACACAGTGCCAAGAGTCATGAGTTGTGTGACAACCTAGGTCCTATGGTCACGCTTGCCCACACAGCGGTTCTTGAGTGAAATTAGGTGCGTGAAGCTGCCACTATGAAGATAATGCCGGGGCTGCTAGGTTACTCTGTAAGTCTTCCCTCTCAGTATTCTCAAGCTGGACAGAGTTGGATAAACCGGGTGATGCAGCAGCAATGGGCCTAAAATCACTATCAGGGCCTCAGAGGGCAGGTATAGCTGCAGCGTAGACAGGTTGCAGACTCTTCTGGGGCCGGGTAATGCTCTAGGCATTGGGTCGCGTAAGGGGCAAAGCAACACGGATGTGTATTCAGAGCATCTACTATCTATACACGTATACCTGCAGTCTTTGCAGGGTTGTTGAGTTCCCTGTAACATGTGGCTGTGCTGAAGGCTGCCATTTTGTCTGCTTTGGGCCTGTGAAGAGGCTGGACAATCCGGCTTGATCCGTAGAAACAGTGTCACTTTTTCACCTCTTATGGGCTCTCTGCTGTCAGAGATTCTCTTTGCTGGTAATCTTGTTGGTTTTGGAGCGATGTTCATGCACCAGTACTCTAAAACTGCAGGGTAGGGAGTGGAGCAGTCGGATTAAGATGGCACCTTGCTCTGACCTAAGCCACGCCCCTGTGACTTGGAAACTTGCCTGAAATGGTGTCTGATCATGTTAAAGATTCTATCCTGAAGCTCAATCTTTGTGCATCAACGGGTTTACTGGGTAATGTTCCCAGATGGCTTCCTGTCATCAAAGACCCAGTGCTAATCTTGAGTTTTCCTTTTATAAATCTTCATTTTTGTGTATGTTTATTTAATTGGTTCAAATGAAGTTAATCTGCGACTACAACTCCCAGAATGCATTAGGTTGACTGATGAAATCTAAGTACTAGAGCACTGTGTCGCTGGTGACATGGTGTAATCTAGTGACCTTACCCTCGAGTCTAGAGAGAGTAGATCATCCACCCTACAGACCACTGCATACCAGTGTCAGTCAAAGTAGATTATACGTTAAAAACTACAAACCGTTCTTCTGAACATACTTCGTTCAGTAATTTGCTAGAGTACAAAATGTAATTACAGAAAAATATAGAACAAATCCAATAGGTGTTCCAAATAAGACAAATCGTCTGGAAATCGTAAGTATTTGATATCAAACAAATTACACATTTTAAAAATATGCCTTCGGGGAAATCCAGACCCTTCGTAATTTGTAGAGAAACTGCCCAAGTTGTTCTCGGTCAATTAAATATTTGGCTCCGGTGTTTGATATCACAACTTTATCTAGCGGAGCTCTTCTAACTTGGCACATGCTTGACATTCACAATGTTTTTCTTTCTCATGAAGTATTTTACTGCTCTTCTCAGACGCTGACGGCACTTGGCCTTTGACCCCGCGCTTCACAACACACCCAGAGCGTGCCGTGAAATCCTTGCAGGCACCCCTTACTAGGTGTCAGTATTTACTCAATTAGTGCTCCTTCTGTCATGTTACATTGTTACAATTTAAAAAAAAAGTTATTTTGCTACGAGAGGAAAATCTGGTTCAAAGTACATCAGACATCTTCCTTTAATTATAGGAAAATGATTTGTAGAACAACGCTGCCAATCTCAATATCTCTCCGTCCAGTAAAATAATAGATTTCACTTTGTTGTTTTTAGTAGGATATTAAGTTGTCAAATTATATAGTGACAAAAGCTAATAAAAACATCTTTTCAATCATCAGCTCCATCACTTGTCTTTCACGCCCATTGTTACCTACTCTCTATACAAAAATACAATAAATAAAAAAGAAATAACGCTAGAGAAAAATGCCTAACCAACAAAGTGAATTTTTGTTTCTTTTCATTATTTGAGAGGTGAAGTGATAATTAAATTGTCAAATCGTTGTCTATTATCCGACTTCCTGGTGGTTACCTAATATGCCTTAACTCTTTCTATAGTCAGACATACCTTCAGGTGATGGTGTCAAGAGTAAACAGGCAGCCGAATGGCTAAATGAATTTCTGAGCGTATTCTTTTCTCCAGAAATCCTCTGAGGACGGGGCCAGGAGTGATAGCAGACATGCAAGCTGGTGGCATCCCTTGGAACCTTGCGAGCAGGTTTTGATCTTTCCCTTTGAAATGGAGGCAAAGCCCTACGGGCGCGCGGTGATCGTTTACTGGGCGTGACCGCATGCTTTCACTTGTTGCTGTAGGTGAAATGTCTCTTGCAAGTTTGTATTAACTGTTTGTCAGGCATGCTAATACTCAGTTACTCATGGGATAATTTTGCTACGAGTTTCGCCTCACAATATATTTAGTGCTTGAGGCTTTGGCACAACGCCGGGAATTCTCTTCGTGAGTTTTTGTTTATTTATTTGTTGTAGTGATTCGCGGCTCGCGGGATAAGGCCGGTTCAAGCTCCTGAGCTCCGAGCAAGTTTGTGGATCCAGTCAGCTTGTCTGAAACTTTAACACAAAAAAGTTGCTCACGGGCGTGTTCCTTCACCAATCGAAATCGTTAGCATGAATTACACTTGTGGGAAATCTCAGGGGTGCGTCAGAGCAGTGGTCTGTAAGTAACAGTTGACCGGCAGCCAGGGGGAGGGTCGCGACAGGCACCCCCTTCCCCCGCAGCACAGTACACTGACTGGGTCTGGGAGGTGTTAGGTTTACTTTGCAGTGCGTCCACCTCAAGTTTCGTTACACCATTGATGGTGTGGGGACTCCAATTGGAATGTGGTCAGTGGCTCATTAGAAGTAGGAATGAAGGGCTGCATGGAGTGCAATGGGGGAATCTAGTCTCGCCATGGGATTCTTCAGCCAATCAATCAGGAATTTGTAAAGCGCACTAATCTGTGAGGGTCTCAAGGCACTGGGAGGGGAGGGGGGTCAAGGAGCGAGGTGCTGCTATTGCTCAAACAGCCAGGTATTGAGAAGTTTCCTGAAGGTAAGGAGGTCCTTGGTCTGGCGCAGGTGGGTGGAAAGAGTGTTCCACGTTTTGTCAGTGAGGTGCGAGAATGATCTACCGTCGGTTGTAGTTCTGCGGATGTCAGGGGCGGTTGCGAGGGCGAGGTCGGTGGAGCTGGGATGCCGGGTCAGGGTGTAGAAGGAGAGCTGTCTGTTGAGGTATTGTGGTCAGGTGCTGTGCAGTGCTTTGTGAGCGTGGGTGAAGAGTTTGAAGGGGATTCTCTTGTTGACTGGGACCCCGAGCAGTGTCTCATTATCTGGGCAATATCCTATTTGTGGGCAAAGATGGGTCTGGTGCATGTGGTAGGGCGTTGAGGTGTTGTGAGACATTAACAAAGGAGCTGGGAGTTCCTTTGGCTCCTGACAAAATGGAGGGTCATAGCATGGTGCTGACATTTTTGGGCATTGAATTGGATCCGGAGACCCTATTAGAAAGATTGCCTGCTGAAAAAATGGAGGAGCTTGTGCTTTTTCTACCAAAAATACTGGCCTTGACCAAAGTGGAATTAACAATGATTCAGCAACTACTAGGCTTTCTTAATTTTGCATGTAGAGTGGTGGGGGGAGGACGTTCTGCAGGAGAAGGGGCCTAACCATGTCAGGTGCATTGTTACCACATCAGAGGATACGCATTTCCATGGGCATGAGGGAGGAGATTAGAGTATTGGAGAAATTCCTTGCAAACTTCAACTGAGTCTTGTTTTTTTGTGAGAAGGACACAGTGTGGCAGGTGCAGATCTTCTCAGATGCTGCGGGGACTTCTGGCTTTGGTTTGTTTTGGGATGGCAGGTAGTGCGCTGAAAAGTGGCCGAAGCGATAGGTGGAGCAAGGGCGAAGTACAGCCTTTTTGGAGATTTTTCCATTGCTGGTAGCGCTTGCTGTGTGGGGGGATGAGTTGGCCAACCAGACGATGATGTTTCATGTAGATAATTTGTCAGTGGTTGAACTGGTGAACAGGCGAAAGGCCAGGGATCTGAGGGTACTGAGGTTGCTTCGACATTTCATGCTTATCTGCCTCAGACTGAATGTAGTTTTTAAGGCAGCACACATCCCAGGGGTATACAATTCCATAGCTGATTAGATGTCTTGTTCACAGTGGCAATGTTTCTGCAGCCTGGCACCTAGCACAGACGAACACCAGACAGCTGTTCCAGCAGAGCTGGTCGAGAAGTCCTTAGCTGAGTCCACTTGAAGGACCTAACCTCTGGCCTGATCGGAGTTTTAGTCGTTTGAAGGGAACATGGAGGAATGCTGGAGTCAGGATCAGGGAGTGCTTTAGGCAAGAGTGTTGTGTTTTGTTCTGTTTTTGATTTAAAAAGGCTTGTCACCTGCGGTGATAGCGGGTAAGTTAGCTGGTTTATTGTTCTGTGGTAAGTTAGTTTTAGGTTTTTATCCGTCAAGGGACGACATCTTAGGCAAGATTTTGAAAGGATAGGGGAAAAAAAGGTCAGGGTGGGGCAAGTTGTTGAGAGAAGCTGTTATTTTTGAGTTGCTATTAGAACTGTTGCAAGTCCTTTTCTGTCTGTTGAAGAGAGGATTACTAGATGGCACTTTTTAAGCTTTGCATGATATGGGTGTTTTCTGGGACGTTTAGAGTGTCTGAATTGTTGGGTGTGGGCAAGGCTGTGGGTATGCAGCAGGGGTAGATAAGGCTGGAAGAGGATAAATTGGGTATCTGGTTGAGGAGATCCAAGACTGACCAGATGGGGAGGGGGAAATGGGTTTAGCTGATGAAAGTGAGGAATGGTAGAGCATGCCCGTTGCGTGAGAGGGTCAGCTTTGACAAAAGGGTTTTGGTCAGGAATGAGGCGATCTTTTTTCATGCCAATGGGGAGAAGTTTCCAGTTGTTGGCTGTTTTGAAGATGGCAGTGAAGAAGATTAGGAGGAAGGTGGATAACTTCGGGATCCACTCTTTCAGGATTGGGGCAGCCACTGCTCATTTGGGTTGGGACTGGGCACAGAGTCAGCTGATTGGCAGGTGGCGCTCAAGATGTTGTGAGAGATATGTAGGCAAATGACAAGTGACGAGGGTTTTGATTGGACGTTTTGGGGGGGTGTTGGGGTACATGTAGTGCACTACTGACATTTTTCTTTCTACAGGCTGTGTGAGTGGTCCTGGGCGGTCCAAGGTGGTCACGTGGACGGTGGGACACTCCTTTATTCATTGGGCAGTGAAGTATGCAGAGAAGCAGATCTATGGACGCTCCCTTGGATTGCCTGGCAGTCACCATAAGGTTCAGTTGTGGGGAAATAATGGGATGAGATGGGAAAACTTGCTGCCTTTCTTAACATAAGTGATTCTGAGTTGGGGATGTCCTGATGTTATGGTTATACACTTGAAGGGAGAATGATCTGGTGTGTTTATCGGGGCTCACCCTCCTCCAACATGCAACAGGACCTTTTGTTCCTACAGCAGAAAATGTCGGGAACTTGTCTAGGATGGACTGAATTTGTGTCCCATATTAAATGGAGGGGGGCAATGAAACATGGGGCAATTGACACAGCTCGAAGGAAAATGAACTGGGCAATGAGGGTATTTTGCTGGGCCTTTGACATCAAGGTGTTGGCACACAAAAGGATTATTGAGGACAAAGCAATACTTTTTTGTCATGATGGGGTACATTTGTCAGAAATGGGCAATGCATATTATATATTGGAATTGAGAGACATGCTGGGAGAACTGTGGGGTGAAAAAGTCTGGTAGAGGGACAATGATTGAAAGATGCAGTGTTGCAGGGGGTCCACAGGTAGGGCAGTGAAATGCTCTCTGGGGTTTCACTGGGTGGGATTAGCTGGAGGGGTGGAGCGTGAGATGCGAGCCTTTCCACCCCTGCGGAAGGGGGAAGGTAGAAGCAGGTGAAGGATGACAGGGTGTGGATACCGAACAAGGTGGGGAATAGAAGGAGAGCATGAACAAAAGGTGATCTGAAGCAGGGAACCGGATGAACTGAGGTAAAAGTGGGAAACAAAAGTGAAAGGTGGGGATACAAAGGGTGGTGTAAAATTGAGAAACTGTAAGCTAAATGTTAATGTTGTTTAGATGTTGAAGTTATTTGCTATCTTGTCCTAGTAAATGGCCTTTCACACTGTATTTGGACTGTATTATTGAGTGTGTCACAAGGGCTATATAGATGTAACTACATTACAATAGAGTTCTACATCCACTTAAGTGTATGTTGGTCAATAGTCACATGACATGAATAATTAATTAAAGGTTTAGGTGTAAGCTATGTTGAAAGTGTGAGGCAATGCACAAATGATTCCACTTCTCACAGGGCGGGGTGGGGGAGGAGGTATGAGATGAAGTGACAATTTAGGGAAGAATATTAGAAGCTAAATCAAATACGTTTCAAATTTTGTACCCGAAAACATCCGCATCGGGGTTAAGGAAGCAGGCATTATTTTGTTTTCTACACAGTTGCATACACTTAGGATAGTATTTCCAAATGGCATGAGATTCCTTTATTTGAGGATAAAACATTTTTGCAAATAACCTTAACAGGAGTAACCTAAATCCGTGCAACTGTGATATTTATACCTGGAGTAAGTTACACTTTATAGCAAGTTTGTTTGTAGGAAACTCAGCAGGTTATTAAATACACTTTCTGCGGAAATGTATATTTGAAGCACCAAAACTCAAACGTTGTTGGAACCTTTGATAAAGTGACTACCATTTATTTTGACTACTTATTTTGACTACCGAAAAGCCTGTTACTTAGAATGCTCAGATTATATATATTATGTAATCACTGATGCCTTTGGCATTGTGATCAATTATTTCCAATGTAACTTCATCAAAGATGCACTTTTCGGGTCATGAGTAGTGAAAGTAGGGGAGGATTACTTAAGATGCATAGTTAATGTTAACAGGAGAACTTGAATTGTTTAAAGTTTTGCATGTAAAGCTTAACATTCATTTTCATTGCTTTTCCCCCTGGAATTTGCAATAGAGCAGAACCTTGGCTAACTTGTGAGATGTTATGGTGAGTCAATTTGTATAGCGCACTAATCACCTGTGACAGTATCCAGGTGCTTCAGCATGTGTGGAGGCGTGTGGTACTCGTAGAGTTATTTAAAGATGTTCAGATTATTGTGGAACTCCTGAAGTGAGGTGGTGGCTTTGATGTGTTGTGGGAGGTTGTTCCATGTTTGGGTGTGATGTAGGAGAACGTGCAAGTAAGAGTGAGGCTGAGATTATGTGTCTGGCAGGCTGGTGAAAGTGTATGTGGCTGTTCAGGTATGCTGGCCCAGTGTTCAGCAAGACTTACTACATGTGCATGATGAGTTTGATTTGGCTGCATTTTTGAATGGGGAGCCAGTTGAGTTCTCTAATGTGGGGTGAGATGTGTTTGCGGTTTGAGAGGTTAAGTATTATTTTTTTCTAGTGGTGTTCTAGATGGTCTGAAGTCTATGTAGGAGCTGCTTGAAGATTCCAGCACAGAGTGCATTGTCGTAGTCGAGTTTTCTTTTGATGAGTGGTTGCTTGATGGCACGTCTGGTGTTCCATGGCAGCCACATGAAGAGCTTTCATAGGATGTGGAAGCAGGCAGTGCTGACCATGTTGACTTGTGTCTTCATGTTCTGTTTGTCATCCAGGATGATCCCCAGGTTTCTGGCATGTCAATGGATGTTGGTTCTAGCTCTGGCAGCCCCCAGGTGGCATCCCATGGGGAGGTCCTATTATCAAAAACAGTACTTCTGTTTTGTTGTAGTTGATCTTCAAGCAGTTGGTTCTCATTCAGGTGGCGTTCTTGGTCGGTGATGGGCAGGTTTGTCATGATATCGCTGGAGTCTGATTGGCGTGCAACATTTGCTGTAGATGTTTGTGATTTTTTGTGTGGAATACGTTTGATAAGTTGTCCCAGAGTTCTTGGGGGGGGGGGGTGAGGTTGTTGATGGAGGCCCAGGGTGTGGTAAAGTCCTTGATCATAGAGACAATCTCACTTGAGCCGTTCTAACTCCTGTCAATGTGTTCAGCTAGTGCTCTTTTCATGCTGTGTCCTATTTGCTGGTGGTAGCACATGAGTGCAGCCTTTTAGATGGTTCTTTCTGTGGATTTGTGGCTGGATCTCCATTTTCTTTCTACTGGTTTGCAGTGTTGTTGCAGTCTTGAAGGTCCTCTGAGTACCAGCTAGTATGCTTATTGGTTCTTCTTTGCTTGTTGGGTCTGATGGGTACGAGGGTATCTGCACAGTTCTTGATCCAGTTGAAGTTGGTGATGTGATAACAGAAATTATGCAGGAAAAAAAACAATGAAAAGAGTAACAAAAACAAGTGAAAATAGCACAAAGGGAAGAGTGGTGAGAAATAATGCAGGCAGGAAAAGGAGTGAGAAGAGTGACAGAAATGAGTGAAAAGAGCACAGATGCATAAGGGGTGAAAGAGATAGTGAGCAGAAAATGGGTGAAAAGATTGAAAAATAAATGAAAAGAGCACACAGGCATGAGGGATGAGAGAGAAAGCAGGCAGAAAAATGGGTGAAAAATAGTGACACAAATGAGTGAAAAAAGCACAGAGGCTCAGTAGAAAGCAAGCAGAAAAACGGGTAAAAAGAGTGACAGAAACGAGTAAAAAGAGCACAAAGGGACAAGCGGTGAGAGAGAGTAGTCAGAAAAATGGGTGAAAAACACACAAGCACTAGGGGATAAAAAGAAAACAAACAAAAAAACTGGTGAAACAGAGAACAGAAGGATCAAGGTGGGAGCCGAGTACTAAAGGGCCTAGACTGGTCATAGGACCAGTCACAGGAAAGTGCCTGCTAGGTTTAGGCACCTGCACTGAGGTTACTAGAGAAATTAAACATCACTGTAACAAGCCTTGTATAGGGAACTTTATGATTTTGTAATGCTATGCTATAGTTGGCATGCTATAGATTGTATTTTATTTTTAGTTAATGTAAACAGAACTGCTTAATAGACATTGTAAGGAATTGTTGACCCTGTATGTAGTGTTGGTGAGACTGCCATTATAACTGTTTTATAGACTGTAAATCTAATTCTTCTGCTACTGAGATGTGCTGCACACAAAAATAATGTATACAGATAAGTGCTGGCAACACTATATGGCAAAAAGAACAGGGCACCATGGCCTGACAACAGCCCACACAGGTAAAAGATATGAGTCATGACTGTTTCTGTATGCACATCCCGGAACATTCAGCTAATAGGAGCCAACTCGCTATGCAAAATGCACAAGGTGCAAAGGCATTCTAGCTGCTATATATGCAGGACATGTTAAATGACACTAACCTCACTCATGGGGGACAGATCTCCTGAGTGATGATCAAGAATTAATTTAGAGAACTCTTGAGTCATTATTTTTTGTCATTTCTGATACACATTTATGTAGCACTCCTGTGCCGTCCATAGACTTTCCAATATAATTGATGCAACACTTAGATAATAAACAAGTAAATGCTATGCATACCCCACTATCCTTACTATTGCCAATCCTGCTTCCTTTCTGATTGCTTATGTTCCATCTTTGTTTTTGGTTTTCTTTTCTCTAATAAATTGTTTTGTTAGAAATTCCCCAATTTGTCCTATTTATCTTTAGGAGTAAAACATATTTTCATTGCCAGAAACGTATCAAGACACTAGTGTAACTTTCGACGTGCAATGGGCCTTACACGGTTATTGTGGCTTGTTTGCAATGCAGCTTATTGAGACACTTGTCCTACGGCCGGTCTCTGGAGCTGAGGCGATATACCTTATCAATAGTCAGACATCCCACGAATGTGTTGAGACATACTTCCTTGTTTGCAAATAGTCATTAGCAGCAGGTCTTGCAGCCGGTTTTCACAACATTTCTCAACTGACCAATCTGTGCCACTAGGGAGACTTCCCCGGTAGATAAAGCCATGAAAGGTCGGCACTCAGCAAGTCACAAGAGCAGGGGCACTGCTGATGTGCTATCATCAATCCTCTTCACATACTACAAATAGGCAGCGTGTCTTTCTGCAAGTAGATCTCTGGGAATCTATTATGTTTTAGAAGCCATTTGTATCGAACTACCTCAATATCAGTAAAAGGCAATTGTGAAATTCCTATTCTATCTTAAATTCATTCCTGGCACAGTATGTTTTTCTTTCCAAGTGATTTAATTGTTTTGTAAAATATGTGACTTCCTTCTAGAGTTAACATAAAATCCAAAACAACAAACCCCAGGGTGTGACAACCCAATCTGTATACGATGTTTTGTGTCGGTATTTCTTGTTGCAGAGTTTATAATATAATTGATTCGAATATCTGTTTCTGTAGCGTATTAAGCAGCACAAAATAAATTCACTCATAAAATTCAGATAGGATAGATAATTAACTGGAAACAATTTTGGCCCACACGCTCTTGTTGTTCTCACATTTCTTATAAATATTTCTAAACGTCATTAATTACTTTTCCAGATAGTGCTCCCATTCCTGTTGCTGTACCCAGTTTGATTTATGTTACCTGGGTTAATGTTAATGTGTTTGTTACTTTATATGAACTCAATTCAATGTCACGTGTTAATGTGGTCCAAAGCCGCAAAGCTGTACTCTCGAGTAGGCTTCCATAGTGGTTGATGTTTTCAATCGATTTCCTCCCCTCAAGGGTATTTTGACTTCTTTCTTGCTTGCACTGGCTTAAAGCAGAAATACTCGATTGACATTCAAGATGGATGTGTTTGTCTATTACTTTTGTCTCGACATTCCGAACTATAGGACTTACTAATAAAGAATATTTTTGTGTAGGATGAGTACTCTTCGAAGGTACCTTGCTAAAAAAAAATGCATACTATTACACTAGAAATCCTGACGATTAATTATAATTAAGTTAGAGAAAAGTAGACTGAATTTTGTCTAAACCTCGATATTTCTGGAAGCCCCGTAAGGTTATTATTTAAGCTATCAAATATGGAACCGACTTTACAATTTGTGCCCTTTTTATATTCTCGTCTTCATTTCTGGTTGTGAACTTTAGCTTTGAAATGTAACTATAACTGTTGAAGTCCAATTAAAACGTTTGCGTTCCTAAAATGCTTAAATGTTTCTGAAAAACAAATGATCGTTTTCAGCAAGTTCCTCAATTGCACAAATGAAAAATTGTGCTGCACAATGTTAAAAATGTAAAGTAGGCGACGACGAGCAAATATTACATTGCATGCATCTTTTTTATGCAGGCATCTACTAATATGCACATCAATATTCATCTGTCAAAGTAAGCACCAATATTAGTTTACAGCCACTTAAGCTAACTTCGCCTGTCTTACATGGTCAACCACCCTGACAAGTATATAATACTTTCATCCCATACACTGTGAGTATGCGCATCTGGGATACATTTATGTGCTTTAGATAAATAAAATATTTTTTCAGGTAAAGGGTCTTATAGTGGTAACTTTTATTATTCATGAACCTGTGGAACTATGACCTATTGGCCACAGGGCAGTGCTTAATTTGTGTTGGTGGTTTCCGGTGTTGGACACCAGCACTTATTTTTGAGGGCTGGCACTTGTTTTTCTGCCTCAAGCATTCACTGTGAGCAAAAGACACATACGGGAAAGTTGGAGGAAGAGAAAAACAAAAAGCATCACAAAGGGAGAAAGCAGAAAGGTGCACGAGTGAGCTGAAGGGGCAACGAGTGGCTGTAAATGGATTAAGGAGGCCTAAAATGGCTTCAGGATTACACTACCTCAGTATTACGTGCTCACACATTCAATTGCAGCAGCAGTGTGTTCAGATGAGAGCTTTGGGCGCTGGCACGTTTTTTATTTACAAATTAAGAACTGCCACAGGGCTTATGGTTACATGGTTGTGAGGCACAAATGTCCATGTTCATTTTATTTAGTTTCAGGTCTGTTAGAAACGATGATCTTTTGAGTGGTAGTCCAACAGATTTTTCCCTCCTTTTGCTGAATCAGTTTTTGTTGGCCTTTGGACTTGGCACACCTTACTATTGCTACTAGTAATAGTGGTAAAGTGCTTGTGCTCTCCCTTTTGAAGCAGTTAAACTGGCACACTCCTAATTGACACATTTAATTTATTTATAAGTCCCTAGTATATGGTACTGCATGTACCCAGGAGTTGTAAATTAAATTCTGCTGATGGGCTGCAGCACCCATGGCGCCATTCACTGAAGTAGCACTATAAACATGTGTTCAGGCCTGCTGCCGCAGCCTCTGTGGGCTGTTTTAAGCTACTATTTTGACCTGCCAATATAAACCTTTTGCCAGGCCTAAAACTTGTTTTGTTAATGCTTATAAGTAACCCATAAAGTAGGTCATAAATGTCCA
Source organism: Pleurodeles waltl (assembly GCF_031143425.1). Taxonomy (NCBI): domain Eukaryota; kingdom Metazoa; phylum Chordata; class Amphibia; order Caudata; family Salamandridae; genus Pleurodeles; species Pleurodeles waltl. The sequence continues at coordinate 398,826,697 of NC_090444.1, read as the reverse complement.
TGGGGCAAGGTCTATGTCATTTTAAAAGTAGAACATGTATAATGAGGGCCAAATTTATCAAGATTTATTGTCACCCTTGTGCCTCGCAAAGGGGCGCGAGGGCAACACAAAACCTATGTGAGATTTATCAAACCACGCAAGGCCATCTTGCATGGTCCTGCATGGCTTGATAAATCTAGAATAATGTAAGGCACCGTAAATTGCTACCTTGCGTTACTCCGCGGCAGTGAGGCATTCCATGGGTGGAGAGTGGGTGTTCCCAAGCATCCATCCATGTATTTTGCAGCGTTCCCCAAATTAACGTTGGTGGTAGACCTGGGAATGAGTCAAAATGCCACACCTCTCCAGGTGAGGCATAATGAGGAAAAATATCTTTATTTCTGCTCATTTTTCCTCTTTCTACATGTGCTGCATTCTCTCAGGATTGTTTTTGTGCAGGAAGGTGTACCTTCCTGCACAAAAATAATCCTGCCTACAACACAGGCACCCTTGCAATATGACGAAAGGGTGACTGCATTGGCGCTAGGCAGCCAAAAGTGTGCCAGTGCTAGGAAGGGACAGGAATGTGACGTATAATGGTAAATATGGGGTATTCCTGCCCATTACTTTTCACGCAGTGCAGCACAGCAAGGGGACTTGCTGCATTGTGTTGCGTGAAAACTTGATAAATATGATCCATAATGTTTTCCATGTTCTGGCAGTGAAAAACCTCCAAAGTTCTTTTTCAGTGTGTTAAGTCCGGCTCTCCCATTGGAAAACACTGTGTTACACTATATTATACTAAATATTACACTTATGCTTAATTTTAGTTTGGGAGCTGCTATAAGGTTAATTCAATTACTCATTTTAATTGTAATTTAAAATCCAACTTAATAGTCAAATCAAATATTATATTACAATTACAATTTTGGAAATTACACTTTTAGAAAGTTGTCATTTTCCTGCCTTAGCCAAATGGGCTTTCCTGCCAGTGTCCAATGTCACCTGATTGCTGATAGTCCCCCTGTTGCGAGGTTTGGATTGCTACCAGACAGTTGCCAAATGGCTTGATGTAGAGATGTGTTTTTCTTCCATGAGCAGGATGGTCTAGGCACTGTGCCCAGCACCTTCTTGAGCTTCAAAGGATGCCTACTCTATCACTGGCAGATACAGCTCACACCTAGGCCTGCTTTTATCTTTTCTTGCCAGCCAGCCTTAGCTCCAAACCCAGTGGGAAGAGGAGCCACCCCTGAACTGGTTTGCACTGAATACACTGGAGTGTTTGTCCATTTCTACACCAACACCTCTGGGTGGGCACAGGGAGCTCTAACTCGGCGAAGAATTGTTCTACCATGTCCGTTTTGGAGAAAAGGAGGTACTAGGGTTGGCATACAGTAAACCACACATGACGTGCTGTGAAAGTGGGTAGGGTAATACCCTGGCCCCCATTATCCCATTGGCTAGGGAGTGGCCAGCAGTTTCTCCCACAGGCAGGCCCTAGACATACATATGACACACCTAGTGCCTACCTCAGAACACTACTGGACCTGTAAGGAATCAGAAAAAGGCATGCTCTGCTGCCCGAAGAACTTGAAATATGACTGGACCTGCTTGCCTTGAACCCAGGACCCCAAAAGTGACTCCAATGGTCAGTTGACACCTCCTGGTTGAGCAGCAGGAGCACAACAAGCTTCCAGAGGCCTCTTTCCCTGCAACTACCCATCTGATCAGTTCCAAATGGACCTGCCCTGGACACTGCTGTTGGCTTATGTTGGAGTAAGACCTAACCCTCAAGTGGTACCTCCCAGGTGCTTGACTCTTGTCTGGTGTTAGAGAGTACTCATCCTGCCCAACCTGCAAAAGCTGGGACTTAGATACATTTTGCCAACTTTCTGCATGAACTGACATAGTCTGTGATCTCCGTCAAAGCCATAGCTATCAATGTTGAATTGTTCATCTGCCTCAACTTGCTGGTTGGCCCTACTGAAGGAGATCTGACTTCCAGAAATATGCTTAAATCCAAATCTAGAGGGCTTCCTAAGGGCTAATGCCACGTAGCAACCCTCTGTTGGCGAGGCTTTCCTGAGCACAGACTTTGGACTTCGCTTAATCAAATCTTTCCCACCTTAGTCAACGACCCCCCTCTTCAGCAATCTACCATCGTTGAACTCATTCTTGGATCCAGCTTGCGCTTGCCTATCTGACAACTACAATTTTTAATTCCTCAAACATTTCAAAGTCAGTAGGTAAACTTTCCACTGGGTTGAACCGCAGTCCTTTATCCGACCAATGGCCCGTCGTGGTGTGCCTGAACTTTTGACTTTGACCTGGTCTAGTCCAACCCGATAATTGCAGCTGACCCTTTGTGCTTTTTTACACTATATTTTATTCAAACTGTAACAATTCATATATCCAGTTCTACCTATCAGATATTTGTCATTTTTGTATAATTGTATATATTAAGATCTCCTCTATGTTTCTAAATTGGTTTGGGCTGTGTTTCCACTTTATTACTGTTTGAGTACTGCTTAAATACTTTACATTTGCCTCTAAGTTAAGCCGACTGCTTTGTGACAAGCTACCAGAGGGTTAAGCACAGGTTAATTTAGTGCATTTTGTGGTTCACGCTGACAGGCATTGTGATTATTATTTGAGTTTGGTTCTCACCCCTCTCAACTAATATTTCAATTTCTTACATTGGTGTTCAGCTGAGGAATTCAGTACTTGTGTTTTGCAGTGCCATTCATTGATTTGCAAGTTTATGGAAGCATACCCCAATTTGGGTAGGGGTAGCCTCCCGGCACTGGGCAGGAGTGACAGGATGAAGTATGCCCTATTGAAAGAAGCCCTTGCAAATTGTGGTCTAATCCCAGAGAATTATCACTTGACGTTTATGGACAGTCACAAACTGCCTAACCAGAATTGGATTGACTTCATGGACACCTCTGGTAAGGCATTATGCGACTGAAACACAGCAATGGGAGTGATTATGATGGGCTGTACAATATATATTTTTGAGAGACCACGTATTCAGTGAATGCTTTGCAGAGTTGCCCCAGAACCTCATTGATTCAAAGCTCACTGTGTCCAGTGAGTTTGCAAAGGAAGCAGACCTCTGGGTTAGTACCAGGGTGTCAAACAAGGCACCGGGGGGCACTCGAAAGGTGGAAAGGATTCACAACAGAAGAAGGAGGGTGGAGATAAAGAAAAAACAAAGGAGGCCCATAAAGAGCCCCAAAAGATTTTCATAGAAGGTAATCCCAGTCCAATTGTGAGCAAAAGAAGAGTGATTTTAATGGGAAGCATTTTCCCTGGCAATTTCCGGTTCAAGTGCCATGAATGTCACCAGTATGGGATCTTTAAAGGGGGGTAACTGCCTCCCTCCCACTGGAAGCGATCCCCTACTGATGGGTCTACCCCGGGAATGGCCAATGTAGTGCTGGGGGAGGAGGTTGCCCAAGTTAGGTTTGGGGGGATTTTACAGTATTAAAAAGCATAGGCAGCACACCACTATCAATGGGCAGAGGGTGGAAGCTCTGAGAGACACAGGATCCAGTATGACTGCTGTTAGATGTCACTGGGTGACCTCAGAGTAGGTAATCCCTGACAGCAAACAACCAGGTGAGCCACTATTCAGGGGCCCAGGTTCCCTTAGAATCTGGAGTCTCAAGTTCCTTAAAAGTGTCTGCGAGTCCAGCCATGCTCGTTGACTGTCTGTTGGGGTATGACCTAGAACATTTCACCTGGAAAGAGGTGGAACTCAGGTCACACTTGGAGATTTTAGGATTGCATGAGTGGGTGTGCCTAACCACATGGTCCAAGTCAGCCCATCAGGGGAGTTAGAAGGCTCTGGAGCTTGACAAAGTGTCCCAGGTACCTGCCATCCAGAGGAATGGAAAGCGGTATGGGTAGTTCACCCTAGAAAATGCCCTACTCTGCGAGGAGGCTGATCCTAAGATTGACACACCTGAGCTTATAGAGGAGGACATTGCTGCCCTGGGAGATTTACCCGAGTTAGCCGAATGGCAAACTGATTGGGGACCATGGCAAACCGTATGGGGACCATCCCCTGCAAATTCTGCAAACTGCAGATGGAGTGCCTTACTCTTGAAGGCCTACGGTGGCAGGCCAAGTCGTAGGCAGCTGGCAACACTTATGGTGATTATCTTGTTTACTGGATGAATGGTCTCCTTTATAATGAGCCTATAGTCCTTGAGCCAGGGTCAACCTGTGTGTTGTTGGCCTCCAGTGATACCTGGCCTTCTGACTGGAGTTGGCTCATGACATCCCCCAAGCAGGACATCTGCAGCAGGCCAATACATTTGTCTGACTGCTCACCCACTAGTATTGGCCTGGATGAGGATGAAGTCAGCTTTCACAGATCCCGTGTAACCTGCCAGGCCAGTGAAAAGTCAGGGGTAAAGCAGAAGGCCCCCACTTCCCTTACCTGTATTAGGGACACCATTTGAGAGGGTCGGCATTGACATTGTTAGGCCTCTGGATTTCAAGCTTCAGTGTAGTACCCCAATTAGCAGTAGTCCATGCTTGCCTTATTATATCTGTGTCTAGAACTCTTGTTGGCCCTACTGAGGCACTGCCAAGGCCTTCTTATTACAGTGCAGACCAGAGTTTGTTCCTGTTTACAAAATCAAACGCAGATTTCAGGTCAATAAATGTTAGTAATAGTGGGACTTGTTTCAGGTGTGTGTATGGTAAGCAAATTTTCTGAAGTCTCATTGCTTGATCTGTTGTCCCAAAGTCTCCTCTGAAGCCTGCCTCTGGTTTGGAAAGGATGTTGTATAAGACATCATATAGAAATAATATTATATCACATGAAACCTACAATATAAACATAAATCCATATAACATTTTAAATTTGGCATATGTGGGGGCGTGGTCTGGCCGTCAAAGAAAATGGCCGCCTGAGAAAAGATCTCCGCGCGCCGGGCAGGTCAAGCTGGCAAACAGAGGGTCTTCCCCCTGCGATCCTGACCCCTAGTGTGGCCTCCCGGCTGGCGGAGGGAGGGGCAAAGTTGTGGGACCAGAGCGACGGCAGACACGTCCGGAGACGCGAGAGCAAATGCGGCCTCTGAGCTTCCGCGGAGCCGCGGACTAAGGTGCGGTGCCACACGGGCCCGGGATGCGTCGCGAGGGAGGCGGCCGGATCGGCCCTCTTCCGCCTCGGCTCCCCGGGCGCTGGAGCGCCGCACTGCCCCCTCATGCGGATGGAGGGAGAGGGGACCCTGAGGAGGATGGATCACTGAGGAACCTAGGCCTGAGGACGACCACGACGACCACGGCGGAAAGGAAAAGAAGCAATATCACACGAGGACTAAATAGTGCCTGAAGGAGACCGCACACTGAGACGGTGAGACCCCTCAAACAACATTATCTAGCGACACCACCAGCAGCAAACAAAGGACATACTCCCCCCCCCCCCCGTTTATGACCTAGCGCGCAAAGAATAAGAATCTCCACGACATCCAGAGGGGAGGCAGAGGAAAAGGGGGAAGGAAGACAAAAGGGAGACAGAGAAAGGATCTCAAAGAGCAACAGAGGGACAAAGATTTCTCACATAAGGAACGATAAAGAAGCAAAGAAGGGGGAGGAAAGCCGGAATAGGAAGAAGAAAGAAGAGTAGAACAACACGTGTCGCACTACGCAACCTGACCCTCCAACCAAACAATAAGAGACTGATCTAAAATAAAAGATAGACAAGATTGCACGCTGCATCACACTCAAATTCATTGATCTCTCTTCAGCTTTATATCAATGGACCTCCATCAGAAACTGAGCATATTCTAATCCTCTATAGATCACGCTCTAAAGCTTAGCAGACCACAGCAGATCCTATACTCCAAGGTCTGACCCATCCTTGGAAGTCGAGGAAACTTTCCGTGGACCTACAAGTGCTAGCTCTTAAAATAATATCTCCTAATTGATTTCCACCCCTTAAGAACAATGCCCAATGACAAGACCGCAAGTAAACATTCTCGTCAACTGCTATTCTCGGAAGCCATTGCTCAACCCAAAGCTATGACGGCACAAACGGCATCACAGGGGCATACATCTCCCCCGGTAGATCAACCCGCACTAGACGCCACAGACCGTATACTGCAAGAGATTGCCTCAGTTGGACGACGCTTGGAGGCAATGGACTTAAAAATAACAGACTTAACTTTAGCATCCTCCTCAATCCGCGCTGATATAGCAGGCTTCAGAGAAACAGCAAATAACCTAGATCAGCGCCTGTCGGCAGTAGAAGACCATATAGCGACAACCCCTGATCAGGAAGAAGAACTAAAGTCGCTCAGAGCTAAACTTACTGAACTGGAGGACCGAAGTCGTAGAGACAATGTACGCTTTTTCGGTATACCGGAACAAAAAGAAGGATCCGATATCAAAACCTTTCTTAGCCCCCTGCTGACCAACCACTTCGGCATAGAGTTTTCACCACCTCCAGAACTTCAGAGGGTGCACAGAATTGGTCCTTCACACAAAGCGTCTGCAAATAAACCGCGCTCTATCATTGCATGCTTCCTGCACCATGAACAAGCCCACCAGGTCATCTCAAAAGCTAAAGCACGACAACCGATATCACTGGATGGACACAAAATCAGAGTGGCAGCAGACTTCTCGAGGTTAATGAATGACAGAAGAAGAGCATTTCTTGCCCTACGTCCGCAACTAAGATCTCTAGACATCAAGTATGGTCATTTTGAACCAGCACGTATGTGGATCACACACCACTGCACATCCAGAGACTTCACTGACCCCGAGGACCTCAGCGCTTATCTACATAGTGTGACCCCGCAATCTATGGACACCGCCCCCGGCCGTCCGGACTCCCCAGTGGCGCATACAGAAACTGCTATTAGTCTGTCAACTCCATGGCCCCAGACTCAACGTCCCCCTTCGCAAAAAAGAGGCCGAGGATATGATCGGTCACCAAAGACACAGGAATCCCGGGAGCACATCCTGCAAGCAGTGATTGATCACACTCAAGACACGGGCAGAGACAAATCCCGCTCCCCCCTGAAACCACCATCAGAAGATCAGCATGCTGAACACTAAACCCACAGTAGGACAGCTGCCCTGGAGATCCGGACCCGCTTCTAGAACATCTACTCTTCACCTTGGGACAGATAAGTGACATACCCATTCACCACATCTGCTGCTCACCCAATAGGGGAGTGGGGACCTACTAAAAACACATTTATCAAATACTGATTGCCACAATGTAACACATAGGTATACTTGTAGAACAGCACAGTTAACTCTCAGGCATATAACAATCGCACTGAAGAGAGTAATCAGACTAACACAACTCGGGGTCATGGCGGCTCCAAGACTACCACAAGGGGCATGCTCCCGGACGAACACTCAAAATGCAACACCGCAGGTCATCATAAGATACTAAGAATTCTCATATTCTAAGATGTCTTAACAGATGATAAGCACAGAACGTGTAGCGGGAGGTCCTGTGGCACATGGCCCCGGGCCTGTCCCTCTCCCCCTCCCCCCTCCCTCCTAGTTCTTGGACCATAACATCTACTCCGGGCCCGTGCCCAGCCCACCCCGGCACTTCATGCACCCACACGACTGAGGCTCCCCCCACCCCCCTGGGAGGTCCCATGATACCAGGAACGAAGCATCTATTCCCTTATCATGCCCCATTGATATAATACCCTACCGGCGCACGGGCCTTACAGGTTAGACCCGCAGATTAGAAGGTTTTAGACAGTAGTGAGCGTTTTCATCCTCTGACCAATTTCCATTTGCTATTCCTTTTTCCTTTTCCTATTTATTCTTTATCACTTTTATCAATTATTCTTAATCGTTGTCCGTCTCTCTCTGCACATTCCACGCTATTCCTCTCCATCCCCCTCCCTCCCTTTCTTTTCTTTTCCCTTCTCTTCTATATTTTTCGTATTATGACCAAGGGGAACTCTCCCAACCTCCCAAGGCCTAACTGAACAAGAAATCCATATTCCTTGCCTCTCAGCCCAGTCCTTACTTACTTCCTGGTCCCACCACACGGACCATAACATATTCAATACACCATAAACCATGACACACCCGGCGCCCTCGGGATCGACAACCCCACTCACGGCACTGTCCTGGAATGTACACGGCATGACCCATTATATTAAACGACAGAAGATACTGTCCTATCTCCGCTCCAAACATACCGACATTGCTCTACTACAGGAAACACAACTTTCCTCGACGGAATCAGAGAAATTACGTAGAGATTGGGTGGGAAAAGTAATAATAAGCGGAACACCACCCATGTTGGCAGGTACACAAGGAACTGGAAGAAAATGTGGAGTGGCAATACTCCTGCGTCGCTCCCTGCAATTCCGACTAATTAAAACATGGCATGACTCAGAGGGACGCTACGTACTGGCTAAGCTAGTGGTGGGATCCTCCACAATATGCATAGGCTCCATATACGCCCCCACCGGCTCGAAGCGCACCTTTTTCCTCTCCCTCAACCGTCTTCTGACACAGATAGGTGCCTCACAATATATTCTTGGGGGGGACTGGAACATAGTCCAAGATCCCATTCTAGACTGATCAATTGGTCTTGACGCGGGTAACAATGCAGATAGAGCCGTTTTCAAAGACATCCTCTCAGATCATGGCCTAATAGATTGTTGGCGTCTCTCCCACCCTTCCAATAGGGAATATACTTTTGTCTCTTCGGTCCACGGGACCCAGTCACGGCTAGACTATTTCTTACTTAATCATAGAATACTACAAGCGGTTAAGTCAATAGAAATACTGGTAACCGCACTATCAGACCATTCTCCGGTAGTAATAACCCTGGAACTCGGAATGATTACACCCGGCCGTAAACCCTGACGCCTCCCTAACACTAGATACCGATCCCCGACTGGGAAGGAACAACTTAAGACCCATATGGCCACATACTTGAAGGACAATAAAGGCACAGTGACCTCACCACAACTTCTCTGGGCTGCGGCGAAAGCAACTATCAGAGGGCAATTAATGAGTGATGCAGCTATCTCCAATGCCCATAGATGGGCCCAACAACACACGCTAAAAGACACAATAACACACGCCATGAGGAAATACACACAACAACCCACCCCCCCCCCCAATCGCCGCTCCCTAGAACAGGCTAAAATGGAGCTTAACACCCTCTACACCTCACAGGCAGAATATGCCCTACAATGGCTGAAGGGACGCCGCTATGAGCACGGAGAGAAAGCGGGTGAGTGCCTCCATACAAGGCTTACCGATTAAATGGAAACCCTCCCGACTAAGATATCTAGGAATTGATGTAAATACAGGGTTGGTCAATGTGGTTTCAGACAATATAGACCCACTGATCAATACCATGAAACGGGACTTTGAGAAATGGGGCCAACTGAACCTCTCCATGTGGGGCAGAGTACAGGCGGTGCGGATGGTAACCTTGCCGAGGTTCCTATATGTCCTAGGCATGCTCCCCTTACAGATCCCCTTACCTGTATTAAGAGAGCTAGACCGCTGTATCCGCTCCTTTGCTTGGGGATCCATGCGCCCACGACTACCCAAAACCACCTTGATAGCCTGTCGGGAATGCGGTGGACTAAGCCTTCCCTCGATCGAACACTATTCGTACGCGTTACATCTTTCACAAATGGCCCTCCTACTCCTGACTGTAATAACCCCGCCGCTATGGGTGGACGTAGAATGAGCCCTTACAGGGGCCCCCTACGGCCTCCAGCTATTATACGATACGAGCAAAAAATGCCCCCGACCCACCAATCCTATGATAGGAGCCATGAAGAAAACCTGGCAGCGGGTACATCGGCTCCTTAAGATAGACCCCCACTTACATGACAGGGCTCCGTTATGGGGCAACAAAGGGTTCCAAATCGGAGGGAAAACTATTACCTGGAAGGATTGGGGTCAATGAGGCATCAGACGAGTGGACCAACTTATATCAGGGGAAACCTGGAAAACTTTTAGGGACCTACAGGTGGAATTCAACCTCCCGGAATACCACTCATGGCGTTACCTCCAACTCAGACATTGCCTTAAACAGAGACTAGGTGCCCTTCCCCGACAGCTCCCGCGCTCTCCTATACTACACTATCTAGAGACATGGGGGAAGATGAAAGGTGCGATATCGGGACTCCAGGCATTGCTGAATCGCCACCTCTTCTCACTCCCACTCCTGACTTCCCTCAAAAACAAATGGCAGACGCACCTACAAACTGAATATGACCTGGAGGACTGGACTGACCTGATCGAAGCCAGGGACCGTGGAGCACGCGAGGCTCGTCTGAAATTCTGCCTCTTTAAGACACTACATGATTGGTATTGGACCCCACAAAAATTACATATGGCAAGACTTCTCCCCCATGCAAACTTCTGGAGGTGCCCACACACACACTGCGACTTACTCCATATCCTACACGATTGCGCAGCGGTACAACCTTTTTGGAGAACAGTGGGAAACACCCTCCGAGAATCCCTACCCCTCCCACCACTCCTCACCCCATCTCTTCTATTGCTACACGACATGGGAGAACTCCATAAGATCACACAAACTCAAAGTAGACTCCTACACACCGTGCTAGCAACGGCCAAATTATGCATCCTTAGACACTGGCGTGCACCGACCGTCCCCTCCCATGATGAATGGTTGACAGCAATGTACCAAGCAGCCACACACGATCGACTTATCTACAGTTTACAGGACAGAACGGAGGTGTTTCTCCAGACCTGGTCATCCTTCATCTCCGGACACTAGGACCAGATTACCCCTAGAGAACTCCACAAAATACCACGTAGTGGGAATATACCATTCCTGCTATCATACCCATGCAGGTACATCCACCCATACCTAACACACCATCCCTCCCCTCCTGGACTCAGATGACCTCCCCCACCCCCCGGTAGAAAGGTAGAAAGCTACCGTATAACCTATGATAAAAACCGCTGCTCACCATCCACTATTCATTGACCTTTTTGGCATAACCTATTCCGTTATTCATATCCCAATCCTTATACATATTATTGATGTTCATATCACCGTGTCATTCCCCGATCCATTCCCCCCCACCACACCCCCCTGCCCCAAAACATCTTATAACACTTTATAGTCTGGCTCTATTTTTCTCTTCATATGGAAGCAGCCACTATAATGATTTGCCTTTTGAATTCACACGGCCCCCTCCCCTTGGTCACTATCGCTATCACTATCACTACTAATATCACTACTAATGTTAACATCATTATTATTACAGTGATTTTTATTGTTACTATCGTTACCACTTCCTTATTCTTCTTCTGCCTATTAGACACCATGGACACTAATACAATCCATATATACGCCCTCTTTCCCCTTACCCCTTCCATACCCTTTCTCCCTACTCTACATTTTCTATACACTTAGATTCCTACCCAGACACCTCTCCCCTTCACCCGCCACCCCCCTTCCTTCCCCCATTCTCATAACCCAAACTAATCACTACTTTTCTTTATATCCCTCAGTACACTCCTAATGGTCCCCCACTACCCTTGACCGTATCCCACCCTTACCACAAAACATTATGACTCACACTCTTTAAATGACTAGCAGCATATTCCAGGGAGACTCAAGGAGATGGCAAATGGGACACCTGGTTAGTATTGACCCCGACTGTTATTACAGTAGAATTGTATAACGAGGACATCATGGAGCAAATGGATCCTTGTTTTTTTTTTGTTCTCTCCCTCTTCTTTTATAAGTTGGTTTCATTGAATCGTTTAACATATCTCTGATTGTATATGCATTATTATAAGAAAAAAGCCGCAACTATGGCAAATGGCATAGCAATAGACAAGAGAGATATAAAATAACAATTGTACATGTATAATGCCTAGAAAAAACAGACATGTGTATTGATAATGACTCATAGAATGTAAAACTGTACTTGTTGTCTTCCCTATGAGAAAACCTGATTGGAAACAGAAATGGCTTAGGTTAACAGACTGTTCACTATACTATGTAATATGATGCAATTAACAATAAAAAAATACAACACAAAAAAATAAATTTGGCATATGTATTTTTACTTCAGGTGATGCTAGTTACATCTTGAAGGTGTGGCTCCTGACCCCAGTGCATGACCCAGGGACTGTGCAGTGCGAAGCATACGGCAGCAGTCCTATCTGGATTCTAGCTGCTACTTTGCAATGGCCTAGGTATCTAGGACTACAGGCAGTGTTTAGTTTCTTTATAATTTTCAGCAGTGCCTGCTGGCTTGCTTCCATGGCAGGGATTCTTTCCTTTAGGTTTTTTAGTACTTCTGCAGTGTGTGGTGATTGTTCCTCATTGTTCTCTGATGGGACACCTCCTTCTTCATAGTTGGGATTTTAGGGGTGCTCTGTTTTTCATACTGATATTCTGTGTCCTGTGTTTCAAGTTGGCAGATTCCATGTCTTTTACGTCAGGAAGGATGATCTTTTGTAATTAAGTGAGGGAAAGTACTTCCTCACTCACATATACCACCACTGTGGATGTGGGCTACAATATATCTGATATTTATAAAGTCTGTAGGAGGCAGAAAGGCATTGCCTGTTTCACATTGTTCTACTACAACATTTATTCAGTGGATCTTTCTTTAAAAAGATCTGTGTCATCAGGTGGCGGAAAATGGATGTCTATGGTAGAATCACTGGAGAGGTCTCCAGATGATGTCTTGTCAACAACTTCAATACCATGGAAATATATCACAATAGGAAACCCTACCTATTAATATTTTCCTTGGTCTCTACTTATTGTGACACTAAACATTTAGATGAAGATTCCACATTTCACAACTAACAATGTACACGTTTCAAGAGGTCAAACTGGCACTGCACCTGGGCAGACATTGTCCACCAAACAGACTCTCAACTCACTCCCGGGTAAATCCCTCAGGGATGACAACACTCCTGGACATGTGTACATGGGTGACAGACCTGGCACATCTGATCAGCCTGGAGAGATGGCAAAAGTGAGTCTCACTGTGCCCACATCAATACCTCCCACCTCAGCTTCTACAACATCTCAGCCAACAACACCCCCACAAACTGGTACCTAGCACAGTTAGAACAATCCTGTACCCATCTACATCTGCAGCAGACACAGGAAGGGAGGCCCTGCCAGAGGAAGAAACACTGCCAGACACGTCTGCCTCTGCAGCAGCTAAACTCCCCCCTCGCAAGTGGGGACATCCATGCAAATATCCAAGAGGTGCGGATTGCAAGACACCAACCACTGCCAGCAAGAAACCTCAACCTTAACATCCTCCTTTGTGTGTCACACATTCACTCAGTGGACTAATTCTGGACACATTTCCATTTCTGATGGAAGGAATAATCTGGACTTTGGAATTCAGATGATTTGGCATCTGCATCTATGGTTTCTTTCACAATGACTGACTACTTCACTTTTTATTTATGTTTGTTTTTGCACCAACTATGTCTTCACCTTTAACACTTTAATAAATTCACAAGTCACAAACTCATTGCCTGCTGTAGTAAATTTCACATTTAGAAATGTAGATATATAAGACCATGTGAACTGTACAATGACAAAACAAGCTACTTGTGCAAGATTGGATATGTGGCATGTACATAATGTTAGGTCATGATCCCAACCATGCCACACCAACACATACATACAAGTGTTGTGTCTAAGAAGATTTCTATTACATAGTTGAAATTATAGGCTGTCAAGACATCAGAAAAAGAGAAAATCAATGTGATTGAATTTTACTGTGTAAGTGATCACATTTAACAGGTACAGACCGCCAGAACATGGAAGGAAGGGATATCTCGGATATTTTCCTGAAGAATTGGAAAAAAATTGATTTGGTTGATGTCATCAGCTAGAGCCATATTGCCTGCCTCACAAAAGGAACCAAACATCATATATTGCAAGATTCAGACAGATGGTTGTACAACAGTTCCTGATTACAGGGTCATTACAATCTAGTGCTTCGCATCTGGTGGTATGACTTTGGGACACTGGGACAGAAATATGGCTTCGGAGGCTTATTGGGTCAATTAATATTGTTATTTTATTTAATCTTCGTATACAGTAATTATAGGTACGAGGTTTAGGAACAGGAGCACAAATAAAGATGATATAGGTCCTCATTACAACCTTGGTGGGCGGCGGCCGCCAATGCGGCCGCACTCCCGCCGGACCCATTTTGACAGAGTTTCCGCCCGCCCGCCCAGCGGGGATGTCGGCCGCAACATGGGAGCCGGCTCCATATTGCAGCCGTGCGACGGGTGCAGCAGCACACGTCGCACTTTTCACTGTCTGCTGTACAGACAGTGAAAAGCTGTGAGGGGCTGTGCCTGGGGGCCCCTGCACTGCCCAAGCCAAGTGCATGGACAGTGCAGGGGCCCCACGACTCCCCTTCCCGCCAGCCTTTCCATGGTGGTCTCTACCGCCATGGACAGGCTGGCGGGAAGGGGACTCGTAATCCCCTGGGCAGCGCTGCAAGCAGCGCTGCCCTGACGGATTAAAACCGCCAGGACAACCATGGCAGTAAACCGCCGGTCCCGGCGGTGGGACCGCTAAATCCACAAGATTGTACTGCCAGGGTTGTAATGAGGCCCATAGGGTTTTCCAACAATCTCAGGAGTGTTGCTTGATTCTTGCTCTTTCCATCTAATTATACATGGAACTTATTCTGCTCTTCTCTTTTTCGTTTCCTTTTCTGGTCAGAGGATGCAGGATTGCCACCAGGGCCCTCTGGGAAAAAGAACAAGGCACTGTGCGGTTTCTACATATTTCCTGTCACCAATTTACTGAGTGAAATGTGCCCAAAATTCTGTAGTTGTCTTTTTATATCTACCACTTGTGTTGAGGAAGTGAGAAAGGGGACCCCCGGAGTGACACGTAGAAGGTATCTTAGGTAGTTAATGGAATGGAAATTAAAATCATTAAAGAAGATCAGTTTTCTAAACAACAAGCTATTTGGGTAAATCTCAGAGCATTCCCTGTCCCTTCAGTTATTGGATCATTTTGGTCCAGATCATCCGCCCACCAGCAACATGGTTTAATACTGAAGTATTTCAGGATTACTCTCTCTCTCTTGTTATTCCTCTTGTTTCCCCCTCCTTCTTTTTGCTACAAAAGTCTCCCCTCCCCACCCGTTTCACTCACCACCCAAGCCACAGTCTTCCTAGACTGTGGCAGGAGGTGGCAACGTCTCCGGCAGTGTGCGTCAAATCACCTGATGGTGTTGACCTCCTGGTTGCCAGGGCTGCCGTGTGGCTGAACCTCCTCTGCTCTTGTCTTTTCTCAGCTGTCACTATTCCACTCTCCTTCCTGCTCCCGAAGATCAGCATCAATGTCATGCTCTCCCTCTCTGCTGTCTTCTGCCGTCGTGTCCTCCTCTCCTTCCTCTGTCAATTCCACTATAGTTTGGCAGCATGGCTGACGGATAGGTGGGGGTAATATTTAGACCCTCTTTTGACTGGAGAACTGCAAATGGTGTAACGAGTAATTAATCCAAGGGGCACAACTCCCTATGAGGACATCAAATGAAGCATCTTGGACCATTTGTTGGTTGACTGTGAGACCTATAGGATACGTTTAAGATAATTGAAAGAAGGGCTGTATGAACCTCCTGAAGCCTTGCATTCTAGAGTAATAGATTTAGGTGATAGATAGCTTTAACCTGAAACATCTACTAAAGAGAAGATTATGAATCACATATATTTAGAGCAGTTTCTCCTGTCATTACACCCACATATCGAGAAATGGGTAAGACAGCATAGCAAGGTGACCTTTGAAATGGCAGTAGAAATCACTAGCACACCTATTCATGCTCAAGACAACACAAAAGTGAAGGAAGAGAGGGGGTGGAAGGGCAAGACATTTGGGACAACATGACCCCGGAAACACAAGGACCCCATAGACTAGATACCTGTTAGACATGGCACCCTTGGCGTAGTCTCCCCTGTCTTTTTGCCTCTGCTTCCTATGTTCTGACTGTGTGCTGGAGTTTGTTTTTGCTGGTTTTTGGTACTCTGGGCACTTTACCACTGCTATCCAGTGCTAAAGTGCAAGTGCTCTCTGTGTAAACTGTAGGTGTAATTGGCTTTTCCATGATTGGCATTTTTGATTTACTAGTAAGTCCCTAGTAAACTGCACTAGAGGTGCCTAGAGCCTGTAAATCAAATGTTACTAGTGGGCCTGCAGTACCGATTGTGCCACCCACATGAGTAGCGCTGTAAACATGGCTCAGACCTGCCACTGCAGTGTCTGTGTGTAGAGTTTTAAACTGCCAATTTGGCCTGCCAAGTGTACTCACTTGCCAGGCCCAAACCTTCCCTTTTGTACATGTAAGGCAACCCTAAGGTAGGCCCTAGGTAGCCCCATGGGCAGGGTACAGTGTATGGTAAAGGTAGGACATGTGCTGATGTGTTTTACATGTCCTGACAGTGAAATACTGCAACATTTATTTTTCACTGTTGCAAGGCCTATCTCTGTCCTAGGTCAACATGGGGATTGCCTTTAAATATCTTTTAAGTGCAGTTTCCCAATGGGAGAAGATAGTGATGTAGAGTTTGGGGTGTCTGAACTCACAATTTAAAAACACATCTTTTGGTAAAGTTGGTTTTTAGATTGTCAGTTTGAAAATGCCACTTTTAGAACGTGGGAATTTTCTTGCTTAACCATTCTGTGCTTCTGCCTGGGGTGTAGCCTGCATATCCTGAGAAGTCTCATGGACTACAGTGGGGAGGGAGGAGCTGACACTTACACCTGAAAGGGCTGTGCGTGTCCTCACACAATGCAGTATCCATCCTCTTGGTGTGTGTCTGGGGCCAGGCCTGGGCAAGGCAGGATCTTGTGAACAACAGAGACTTTCTTTTGAAGTTTGCCTACTTCAAAGGCGAAAGGAATATAACTAGTAGACCCAAAACCCCATACTTTTAGATTACTTCTGGATCAAGAGGAACCTCTGCCAAGGAAAAGGTCTGAAGAGCTGGAGGAGGAGTACTGCCCCTTTGCTTGTGAGTATGCTTTGCTGGGTTGGCCTGCAGTTGCTGCTTCTGCCTGAGAGAGGACAAAGATTGTACTTTGCTGTGTTTTCCTGCCTGTGAAGTGTATCCATGGGCTTGGACTGAGCTTTCCCCCTGTTCTGAAGTCTCAGGGCCATCAAAGACTTCCTCTGCCAGCACCTGTACTCTCTTGTTGAGACTCCTACCCTGCCAAGTGATGCCCATTCCAGTCCCTGGGCCCTTGTAAGGAGAAGCTGGGGGAATCAAAACCAAAATCCACGCACAGGAGCCGTGCAGGGAAAAAAAATCAACACAGCACCTGCTTCGCTGCTCAAAATTTACGCACCACCTGCATCACGGCTGCAAAATCGACACAACACAATGTGCGGCTTCCAAAATCAACGCAGTGTGGCTCTTCACCACCGTGTACCGGATTCAGCACGCATCGCTGCTGGACTTGAAAATCATTGTGAACCTGCGTGGATCCGAGGTTGCCTGTCCAGAAATCGACACATCACTCTTCTGCTGGAGAGAAAAATGATCTCTCCCGACCGGACAAGAAATGACGCATGGCCTCACTTGCCAGTAATAAATAGATGCATCACTGACTTTTCCAACGCAGACGCTCACCTGTGCGGCTTTATTTTTGACGCAAACCAGACTCTTTTTATTTCATTTGGGTCTTGTTTGATTTAGATAAATAATGGCTATTTTTCTAAACTGGTGTTGCGTAACTTTTGTGGTGTTTTCACTGTGTGTGTTGGTACAAATACTTTAAACATTGCCTCTGAGATAAGCCTGACTGGTTGTGCCAAGCTACCAAGGGGATGAGCAGGGGTTATCCTAAGTGTGTATCTCCCTTACCCTGACAAGAGTGAGGGTCCCTGCTTGGACAGAGTGCATACTTACTGCCAACCAGTGACCCCATTTCTAACATTACCACACCTGTCATGGTAGGACCCAGCCCTAGACCACCCGGGCCACAGTGATTGTGGGAAATGAGGACACATCGCCCAGGTATGCCCTGCAATAGCAGAAAGGATAAAAGGACATGCAAGAAGAGAGCCACCTTAGGGTTACCAATATATCGGGAAGAATTAATCTGGGATTACAATAGGAACTTTCGAGCTGGAAAAAGAGAGGAACCCCAGTTCCAGGAAGCAGGGAACAAGGCTAAAGATAAAGAAGACCCCCAGGCAGTAGACTCTCATTTTTTCACTGAACAAAGGTTGTTACACCAGAAGGGTTAGTCATCTCAACCTAAACAACTGCTCATTCCCACTCTCTTCAGAGAAAAGGTCCTGTTTCTTGCACATAGCCACTTATGGAGGGTGTGCACTTTAAACCAGAGAAAACAGAACAGGCAGTGGTGGAAACCTTTATTGGCCAGGCATTCACCATGCCATCTGATAATATTGTTTAGAATGCCCCATTTGTCAGGTATACACTTGTTCACTACCCTAGAAGGCCCCTTTGTGTCACCTCCATCAAATTGATGTAACTTTCTCCCAGGTAGGGATGGACATTATCGGTCCTCATATACTATCCAGAGGTGGGTACAGAAACATATTACTAATGGTAGAATATGCAACGCGCTACCCCAAGACTTCCCCTCTGAGACACCCTAATGCCACCTGTATCGCGAAAGCCATGATCGGATTATTTTCTCTGGTGGGTTTCAGAGGGAGATCATCACTGATCAAGGGACCCCATTTGCTTCTAAGCAAATGAAACAAATATGTGTGCTATTAAGTGTGAAACAGATCCGGACAGTGGCATATCACCCTCAAACCAATGGTTTGGTTGAACGGTATAGCGGCACATTAAATGCCACTTTATACAAATTGTTAGACCTGCTGCCTTTAGCGCTGTTCTCCATCAGATGTCAGGAACAAAGACACACTGGGTTCTTCCCATTTGAACTCAATCTCAGAAACCATGTATATGTATGGCCCAGGAAGCATGGGAACAGGAGAAAGATGGTTTTAAACTGTTACTGGAATACATGACAGGATTAAAAACCCAGTTGGATCAGCTGAGGGAGAAAGCTAAATGAAACCTTGAATATGCACAACAGACAAAAGTGCAGTCAGATAAACAAGCAAAACTACAAGAGTTTACGATAGGGGATCAAGTACTTCTCATGTTACCCTCCTCTGAAAATAAAATGTTAAGTCAATGGTAAGGTGCTTTTCCTGTGGTAAAACAGGTTTATCCTTTCACCTATAGAGTAGAGATTAATAAAGAAGGAAAAGAGACACAAATTTAACATGTCAATGTGTTGAAAAAATGGGAAAGTCCCCTCCTGGAGTTCATCAGTACACCTACAGGTCATCCTGTTTCCGTTTTACTTTGATCTGGAATTAAGCTCACCTCTGAAACAGGAACTAACAGACAGATTAAAACCTTACATAGTGACATTCTCAAACTTTTTCAGCACCTGGAGGTTTATATCAGTTCACAGTCCCTCCCTTCAAGTTGCATGGGGCCCCTGTCACCTTTCAGAGGATGATGAATAAGGTTTTAAAATCACATGACCAACACACAGCCACATATACTGACAACATTGTTGTAAACAACCCCTCTTGGAAATCACATATCCAACACTTAGCTAGCATTCAAGCATCATTAGGGTCAATAGGTCTCAAGGTGGACTCTGCAAAAAGTCACCTGACAGCAAGGAAGGTAAAATAACTAGGATATCTTATAGGAGAGGGCCTCATTCAATCTCTGAAGAGTAAAAGAGATTGCAGGGCTTTCTTTGGGATTCGTGGGGTATTATAGGACATTTATACCCAGTTTCTCACAAGCTGCCTTTCCTCTCAGTGATCTATTGAAACAAGGAAAGGAAGCAGACGTAGGGCTGTATCATCCATCCCCCTCCATTTTAAAAGCATTTCATATGCTACAGACCGGTCTTGCCACAGAACCCATACTCCAAAGTCATGTCTTTTCACAGACCTTCATAATGAAAATGAATGCCTCAGGGGTAGGTCTAGGGGCGGTTCTTCCCCAAAAAGACAAACACAAGGATGAGAAACCAGTTCTTTACATGAGTCATACGTTGTTTTCCTGAGAGACTGCCTACTCAGCAATAGAATAGAAGCATTAGCCACCAAGTGGGCCATAGAGGAACTGCAATACTATCTGGAGGTATGGGAATTCATCCTCTACATTGATCCTGCTCCCCTAGAGTGGATGCCTCACAACAATGGGAAAAATCCCCGGGTGCTCAGGTGGTTTCTGGCCCTCTAACCTTATCACTTCACTACATCCCATTGGAAGGAACCAAAACAGGGCAATGCCGATTTTCTTTGTCTAGATATCCGGAAGACGTTTCTTCCAAAGAAGAAAGTAGGGGTGGAGATATGTGATAAGATACTCTCCTCAGCCATCTCATTGCCTGAAGCAGACATGCAGCATCCTGTAGAAATCAAGCACCATACCAAGCACCATATCACGCATGTTGTGACAGTACAGACAGGGAGGGACTCAGTGGCCCAGAGGGTTAGAGTAGTGCCACGGTAGACAGAGATTTTACATCATCTTCATCTGAATCCTGCTCCAGTTGACACTCCCTAGTGGTGGTGGGACATACAGGATCAGTTCCTATACCATAATTGTCCACCACCCCACTATCATCTCCCCCCTCCCTGTTGCTCACCTCCCAGTTGGCCGGGCCCGCTCACCCAAGAGGGAAGCCATCTTCTTCACTCCAGGCACCTCACCCCCTGCCACTGTTATACCTGCTGCCCTGCGTGAGGAGGCTACTGACCTCCTGAGAAACATCTCTGTGAGCCAGACATCACTACTGAATGTCATTCAGGTGCAGGGCAGCCATCTGCATTAGATGGTGGCCTACCTTGAACGCTTTCACAGTTCTATGTCTGCCCTACAGAGATCTTTTCAGGCTCTGGTCTCCTCCCTCACAGTAGCCTTCCACTCATCCCATACTTCCATCCTATGACCTGCCTCTTCCACATCCTATTTCCTTATTTTCATACCGGTCCCAAGCACATTCTCACTTAAGCATGCACATATCTCAGCAGCCCCAAGCAGCACATATAAACAGAAACACCACAAAACACACAAGCATGCAACCACTCACCAGACACTCACCCCGCTAACAACCATCACCACCAAACCATACTCCCAGACATCACACCCCCAGTCCTATCCACAACCCCACTGTACCCCAAACACTACACCCACAGACCCACCCACCACCCCACCATACCCCCAGACACCACACCCACATGTCCAGGCACCACTCCTTCCATGCACCGAGACACCACACCAACAGACAAATCCACCACTCCCACAATACTCCAGACACCACACCCACACCCACAGACACCACCCACGCCCAATATACCCAGCACATCCACATCACACAACTCAAAGAAACACAAATGCCCATAATCATCCACACAACCACCTGCAAAACACATCGAATACAATCAAAGAAGGGCTAATATGTCGGGAGTGTTTAGAGAAAAGTTGGTCCTGTGTACGGTACTCCCATCATAATACCAAAAAAACAAAAGTACACAGTTCCAGCCAATAGACTAGTACAAATGTAAACAGTAAGTAATAGAGTCTATGAGTCTGCTCTTATTAGAACAAGAGCCCTCACTCACCAAATGGTGACATGCTTCATCATCGGGCTTTTGCTCCTCGTCAGGCCGGCACTGCAATGCCTGACGGGCCCCTCGTGGGGGCTCTTTGCCGGAGATCTTTTGAGTGTAAAGAATGTCGGTAGCTGAGTGCTAGTATGTGGGATTGGTATATGAAAATAAAAATGGCTATAGGTCTGGAAATATCGTATTTAATCAACCCAGACCCCTGTCATGATTAAAAATAGAGTGTGGGTAAGGATTAGAAGTAATGTCTAGTCCACCCTCAGAAACAAAAAAACTGTCAGTCCCTGAATTAGGGGAATGTGGAGAGTTAGAGTACAGAACTAACTATACTTCTATCATCGGGGTCAACATGTTTCTCGCAAAAAATGTCTGTTAAGATCGGTGCGATTCGTCAGGACCAAAAAACGTACCTAATCCACATGTTATAACCCAATACGGGATTTCTTCGTACCACAAAAACCCTCCTTGTATTAAAAGATGGGCCCCATTGGGATAGCGATAAGCATCAGTGGTCCAGGCTTGCATAGTCAACCCGCTCGTGTGGCCACGGGGTGGATAATCTACTCCTGCTCCGCGTCCCAGAAAAAAGCTGCAAAACACAAACATCATACTTCGGACACACAGACAGCAGCACTAACAACACCCACACCTGACATTTCCACTTCCTCAACCTCCCAACCCCTAATCCCTCCTGGACACCCTACCCATTTTCCAAACAAAAGTTTAATGTTTGCCCTTGTCCTTGCCCCTGTAAAAAAACACCCCCTCCAAAAGCCAAAGGGACAACACCCCAACCCATCCCTTCCACATCAAAACCGTCCCCTGTGACATCAAATCCCCCAACTGAACCCAGCCATACACCAAAAAAAACCTAAAAAGGACATATCTCCCAAAATCAGTACCACCCCTCCCAAAACCAAACCCATCAATCGCAAAACCAATCCCACCTCTCCCAAGGGATAACATTGAGTCCCTCAATGAGTCCCCAGGAAAGGGCATCTAGTGGGCAGGTTTCCATGGCAGTGTTCTGTGAGGCACGTTTAGGAACATAACAAGGTGCTGAACCACATTTGGACAATTGGACTGACCTTTGGCCTTGGCTACATGTCTTCACGTATTTCTAATACTAATAAGTTGGTATTTTTCATACACATTATACCTGCCTTTACTTTTCTATTTTGATGTTCATGGATACTTTGGGAAGTATGACTACAATTGTGTTTGTTTCACCCTTATTGATGATCAATTTGATGTGGTTAGTATGATCTGACCATGAAACCAGTGCTGGAGTCACCGAGGACAAGGGTAAATGTTCAATGGATGGATATGTGGGACAAAATCTTAATCGTGCTGACATTGCATTGGATGGTGTTTTATATGCTAAGTATTTCAACTTGGCCTGGCCTATGTCAACATCAATTGGGTTACTTTTCTCCCTATGATGTAGGTTGGACATTTGTTTAATGTGTGCAAGCTACAGATTTGTCTGTCCACACATGGAGGGTGTTCAATTTTCATAACATTGTATACATTTTAATGGACGTGTCAATTTTCACGTGTGTACTTTACACCTACTTTAACTAAATGTGTAACCCATGCTGTTACTGATGTATTTGCTTTCATGACTTGCACTTACACATTTCCAAAATATGCATGCCAATTGATAATACTATTGTTTATTCCTGAAATACACCAAGCCACAGTTCTTGTGTATATAGTAGTTTTGAGGCATGTGCAAAGTGGAATGTGTCCCAGGACACCAGCCTAGTAGAGGCATGCCTATTCTGCAGGAATTCTATACATTATGACCTTTGAATTTTTCTCACACTGATAATTTTGCATCCTATTTACCTTGCATTATCTTGAAATGTGGGTGATATGTGGACAGCTATTAAACAGTTTAGCAAAGAAGGTGTGTTTCAGTTCAGTGATACATCCAGACAGATGTATCTTTGTTATCACAACAGGCCATGGCATGTGAAGGTGTCACTTAGATTTGTAGGCGGGATATTGATGAGGTATTGCTGTTGTGTGACTCAATGTTATGCACACACCACTCTCCCTGAATATTGGTTGTGCACACATTTACATTTTAGAAGAGTGTACTTATGCAGTGTTAGTGGCCTGGCCAAAGAGGGCATCATAGGGCTATGGCTGGGTCATACATTGTGTCAACTCTGAACAGTGGCCCACAAAATGTTTGGCCCACGAACCATGTACCCATGCCAGGTCCAGGGCGGGGCACTGATCTGCTGTGGCGTAGATAGAGACGGGTAAGTGTTTGGCTTACCATTGGTTGCGTCCATGATGGCATCAGTTTTGCACATCATCTAGCAGCACAAGCAGCAGAAGTGTTTGTACTGTTTACTCCATGGCAGAACAGGATGCATGAAGCTGAGTACAGGTGAGTTTCCGCCTTACATGACACCCTTTCCGCCAGCTCAGATGTGGTTGGACCACACCAGTCACGTCAGTGGAATGCCTCCTTATAATTGGTCTGGCAGTTACACTGGTGATCCGCCCTCTGACAGATGCATTGGTCTATCTCGCCAACGCCATGGTCTAGTTGCCGGTGGTGTCGGCAGGCCCATAGCGATCTTTCGTCTGTGTAACCGCTTGCATCATATTATGACAGTCAGACCACCAACACTGCGGCCGGGTGACTGTTGCTGCCATGATGGAGTTCCCAAAACTGATAAACTCATAATCAGACCCTTTGTCCCCAGTGGACTATTTTGAATACACTTGGGTTGTCAGAATGCACTGTTCTGGCACAGAGTCGCCAACCTAAGTTTCAAATATAATGGTGGCACGTATATGATAGCAACATTGCACAACAAGCCAAAACCAGCAGCACAATGAAAGTCCAAAGTCATTACACATTAGGCCAAAGTCATCTTGCCCTGGACCAGTTCCTACTAATCCTAAAAAATGAATATAGCTATCAAGAACTTAGATTAGAGCAATCCTTAACCCATGTTAGAACTAAAATACTCAGAAAGATCAAATAAATGTACAGCTACTATGCAAAGTAAAAGTCTTTATACATAATGAAGGCCTCCACTATCTTGAAAGCATAGCAAGAAAAATACTACCCAAGAAGCCAACTAAAACTAACATCCAACATAAATCTACAAAAACAATCTAATATTTATTTATACATATTAATTATTTTATTAATGTTAATCGGTCTAACTTAACATTTCAAATATCCAATAACTGATAAATAAAATGATTTATTATAAAAGTAACAAATACATAAAATATAAAATATAAAAAATCCAAACTAACAAATATTTGTTAAAACATATATAATGTACATTTTTTAATTTAAGATGAAAAACTAATAACCATGAATAAACATATGAAAAATGTCTTACTAAAAATCAAAAATGTTAAATCAACCTACAGTTCTGTAGCTGATATATGTAATACTTCTCAAATTCACTGAAAACAAACCCACAAAAATAGAGAAAAAGTATCCTCAAAAATGCAAAAATATAATAACCAAAAATTAAATCCACAAACGTATTCCACAGTCCTAGAACACCACAAGAAAATCCCCAAATTATTTTAAGCAATGCTCCTAAAAAGTAAAAGGAGATTAAAATGTAGTATTGGTTAAATTATAATCAAAATAATTTCCTTTGAAAATAAAATGTGCCCAAAAATCAGGAAACGCTACCATTCCTACCGAAAATCCTGTGAAAAACATACCCACTTCACATAAATGTTACATAACCTATCCCCCCCAAAAAAAAGCAAACAATAAAAAATGAGCTCACAAACAATACTCACATAATAAAGATCACTGACATAACTAAATACAGCACATATAGTATACTTTCACTCTCTACAATAAATTATCCATTCATTTACACATTAAAATGCTAATATATACTACGCACTGCAAGAAAAATATTTTTGAGATGGCATTGGAGATTAAAAGAGTATTTTGCTATTAACACTCAAATTTAAACAATTTTGGGAACCACGTTGAACTTTGAAATGGTACGATTTACTATTCACACTCAAAACCTCTTTGGCAAATGTGTTGGATACTGACAGGGTCAAATTTACCATTCCCAATTCAATATAAACCACCTTTGGGAAGGCCTTGGGCATGAAAGGAGTACGATTTCCAATTTTCTCTCCAAACTAAAGTACACCATTGAAGGTATTGGACATTAAAAGGTAAATGTAATGTCCCCACTCCAACTTACAACATTGTGGGGGAAGATGCTAGACACTGATGGATTCAGATTTACTATTCCTACTCCAATCTAAACCATTTTAAGGAACGTAATGAACACTGAAGGGCTCAGATATAATATTCCCATTCTAATCTAAACAACTTTAAGGAATGTAAGGGTGAAAGGCGCCGCACAATCTAGGCAGTAAAACAGTAATTGCAGACAAGTGACAAGATCATAGATGAGTCTGGTGCAACCTGGCCCAGTGCCCTACTACCCTGTAGGCACCAAGAATGGGTATCACAGTACCCAAAGACAAAATTGAACAATAATGGCCACAGCACACAGGAAGTATAGTCCAAACAGTATGGCAGGGATAGTTGCCCCTGGTAGTATGATGTTGAAGTACACAATTGCAAGAAGTCTCAAGTCTTATGTGTAGATGGTATCTTTAATTAACAGATACTGGTCATCAAAGTGTCATCAGCGCAATACAGCCAACACGTGTTTCGTCACGACAGTGACTTTATCAAGGCGGGGCCGTCCGGCCAGGAGGGTACGTTGCGCAGGTAAGTTATGAGGGAGAACCCTATACAATTGTATGGGCTGAGGAACGTCAAAAGTATCTTCTTATAGTGGAATTGTCAATGATGAAAATGAGTAAGTGGTTAGGAAAAGTATTTGAATGCAAGGTGGGCAGGCCCTGATAAGCCTGTGACCGGAACCTGGAAAGGTCGTCAAGACGCGCGGCAACAAGTTGGTGTTGAGAGTAACGGTCAAACCGTTACTCTCAACACCAACTTGTTGCCGCGCGTCTTGACGACCTTTCCAGGTTCCGGTCACAGGCTTATCAGGGCCTGCCCACCTTGCATTCAAATACTTTTCCTAACCACTTACTCATTTTCATCATTGACAATTCCACTATAAGAAGATACTTTTGACGTTCCTCAGCCCATACAATTGTATAGGGTTCTCCCTCATAACTTACCTGCGCAACGTACCCTCCTGGCCGGACGGCCCCGCCTTGATAAAGTCACTGTCGTGACGAAACACGTGTTGGCTGTATTGCGCTGATGACACTTTGATGACCAGTATCTGTTAATTAAAGATACCATCTACACATAAGACTTGAGACTTCTTGCAATTGTGTACTTCAACATCATACTACCAGGGGCAACTATCCCTGCCATACTGTTTGGACTATACTTCCTGTGTGCTGTGGCCATTATTGTTCAACTTTAAGGAATGTGTTGGACTCTGAAGGAGGTCAAATGTACTATTTCCACCCCAACCTACACCATTTTGGGGAATATCTTGGACATTGTAGGGATCACATTTACTATACGCACTCCAATCTAATCCACTTTGAGTAATGTGTTGTACAATAAAGGAGTCAAATATTCTATTTTCACTCTATTTTAAATGATTTCCAAGAAGGTGTTGGACATTGAAGGGGCCATATTCACTATTCCCACCCCAATCTAAATCATTTTAGGTTGGTGTTGGACATTGAGATGGTCACACGTACTATCCCTCATGCAATCTAAACCACTTTGGGGAATGTGTTGGGCACTAAAAAAGTCAAACTTAGGGCCTCATTAGTCCACCAAAATTCTGACAGGGAGGTTGCTGCCATTGTGTCTGCCTCCCAGCTGGACCCATTAAGAGTTTCACGCTGTGTCTGGGCTAGCGGAAAATGGCCTACAGCATTGTTTACTGCTCATAATAGAGCCAGTGGCAAATCTGTAGTGCACAGAGTGCAAAGCAGACAGTGGACATTGCGACGGTGCTAGGCAGGGGGGCCCCTGCACTGCCCATGCCAAGTGCATGGGCCCCCCTGGGGCACCCTGTACCTGTTCTCCACCAGCTGTCATAAGACCACCAGGTTCTTAATGAGGCCCTTAATATTACACTCCAAACTCAACCATTTTAGGGATGATGTTGGACATTAAAAGGGTCAAATTTACTATCCCCATCCAATCTAAACCAATTTGTGGAAGGTGTTGGATATTGAAGAGATCAGACTTACTGTTCCCATGTCGGTCTAAACCAGAGGTCTTAAGTCTGTGGGGTGCAACCCCTCCCCCCCCCCGGGGTCTGTGGAGTCATGGGAAGGAGGTCATGCATTCCCCAGCCTCACTTCTTGCTGAAATCTAAAATATTTGCTCTTTAAAAGACAATCATCCTGGATTATTAATTTCAATAATTAAAATGCTCAGGTGGAGTATCATTCAGGAAGAGCCCTGTGCTGTGAAACCAAAGCCGAGCCAGGGTGCCTGCTTGCCTCAAAGAAATGCAAATGTGTACTACAAGTTAATCTGTAAAAGTAAAGGGTAATCTGCAACTGTAAAGGGAGTGTGTCCTGGCTTTGATTGATTGAATTACTGGAAGCATTGTCATTACAAAGATTTACTCATTTTGAGTGGTAGTGTAAAGAACTGAGCTGGGAAGGGTGTGTTTTTAATTGCATTTACGTAGCACTTACTTCCACTGAGGAGGTATTGATGGGACAGTTATGTAAGAAAAAAAGTATTACTTAAGGTCTAGGTATTACTAAAATCTATATTATGGAAGCACCATTTTATCATAAAACAAAGATTTACTCATTTTGAGTGGTAGTGTAAAGAACTGAGCTGGGAAGGGTGTGTTTTTAATTGCATTTACGTAGCACTTACTTCCACTGAGGAGGTATTGATGGGACAGTTATGTAAGAAAAAAAGTATTACTTAAGGTCTAGGTATTACTAAAATCTATATTATGGAAGCACCATTTTATCATAAAATATTTTTGGACATTTTGGAGCAGTTTATCCTATACTGTGTTTAATGCAAATATAAAATAATGACTTACATATTCACAGTGCTTTCAGTCACAGGCTGTGTGTGACCTCGTAGCCCTAAAAATGCTCGTCACTAATCTCCACTGCACCAACCAGATTTAATTCTGTGGCTCTCTGGTTACACACAGACCTCTGCAGTGCATTAAGTGATAGAGGTTTCATAATGTACTATAGTGTATTTCCCACTGAGTAACAGCTTTTTGATTTTTCATTTAAGCTGCCCGTTGTTTTATATGTAGCTACCTGATGGTGAAAGACCTAAATATTGAAGTCAACAACAGCTAAAATAGAAGTGTCTGTTTTCATAATGGCAGCTATAAAAAAGCTTTTTAGAAAAACAGTGTGAAAAGATTAAGGGTCCCCTTCCTTCCCTGGAATTAAAGAAAGCATCCTACATGGACCTTATAGTTCACTGTTAATGATTGTAAATGGTATGTTTTATTTTGATGAATGATGTTCAGCAACCTCCAGTTCTATGCAGCTGTAAAAGCCAAGCCATCAGCATCCCATGAAATATAGTATGGTTCTCCTCGGATTCAGTGCACTAAAGTTGCAGCCATTATACTCTGTGCCAAAGGAATTATGTGATTGTGTGGCCGGAGTGATTTTAGCATAATTATAGATTTGCTGCAATTGCCACATAATTCATCTGCTGTGTAGTCTGCTGATTTTAATAAAATAAATTTGTTTACAGCTCAAATGGTTCAAAAGTTACTAAAAGGCAGCGATCTGTATTGCCACGCAGTAGAAAGAACTTTGCAAAGCTGGACTGGTCACCTTTTTATTGCTTATTGATGCATTTGGGTGTTAAACTGGTACTAATGAGGTGCAAACATAGATGACCACCTCTCTGGAGAAAAACAGGCCCACCCATCACATAGTCCAGGAAGGTGTTATCAACCAAATACGTTTTGACAAATTATGTTTTGTTTGCGAAAAATAAAGAACCATTGTGCATTTTCGTGTAATTCTTTTGGAGACTTCATGTTTGTACTGCGTGGTAAGCCTCTGACACCGAACAACAGTCACCCACTAACCTTTGGTTTGCTAAAAACTGCTTAATATTATTTTTCCTCTGTAAAAATGATTTGCTGTGGAAATTGGGAGCGTTTATATTTGGTGATGGTTGGCGATGATGAAGAGTACCAGGTTCCAGAAATTGTTGTCAGGAGGGGGTCTTATGCCCAAAACGTTTGACCGGGTGGGTCTTTGCATCAAAAAGTTTGAAGACATCTGAGCTAAATCAATTTGAGGTAGTTGTTGGACATTGAAGAGACCTTATTTACTATTCCAACTACAGTCTAAACCATTTTATGGGAGGAGCTACATGTGGAAAGCTTATGTTTACTATTTTCACTCAAAAAACAAGAAATGCATATAATTGTAAAAACGAAAATATTACATATACTATTCTCACTAAGAAATATACACAGTTTATCTAAGTATTATACTGAACACCAATGCAAATGTAAGAAAATAATAAAAACAACCTAAATATGAATAAAAAAATTAAAAAAATCTATAATTAAATTCAAATTGTTATAACAGTTAAAAGATGGTTTACATTTTTAAGATCTCTTTAATATTTTGAAAAATAATTTTAAAAAATACACTATATTATCACAGTATTCAAATTTGTTAATAATAACCAACACAATGCCATTTGCTATGCATTAGAAATAGACTTTAAGTGCACATTTAACATTTAAGGAAACTGTGCACAATTGCAATACAAATAAGCATATAATATTTAAATATCCAATTGTAATACAAAATTTAATTAAAAGAATAAACATTATATCATCAGTTAAATAAATTATTAAACATACTAAATATTCAATTTAACACAAGATTTTAAAAATCAAATTTTTGAATATGTAAAGTGTTATTAAATCAAAATAAGTTATATTTTAAAAGAACTATCAAATGCAATCTATTTGTTTAAAAATATCCCCACTCCTTTCACTTATATGTGAAACATCCTTCTAATAAAAATGAAACAGTTCAAAAAAATGTAGAATTGTATTTGCAAATATTCAAACCTTCAATATTTAATTGAACTGTTTGATTAAAAAAAAACAACTACTAAACTAAAAACAAATGTAAAACATTGCCAGGACACAAATCGAGGGTGCACGTGGTTAGACTGCATCTACTCACCCTTTTCACAGGGTGGACATCGCCTATGTCACCATGAGACTGGGCCCCAAAGAAATATACTAAACTTGTCCCGGTGTAATTTTCAAACACCTGGACACGTTCAGCAGCATCTGCATGTTGTATGCTTTCAGTTCAAGCAGCAACATTCAGGGGGTGATTCCAACTCTGGCGGAAACCGCCATTTGGCCGCCACGCGGCCAAAATTCAGTGGCCCCCATTCTGACATTCCCGCTGGGCCGGCGGGCGCTAACCAAGTTAGCGCCCGCCGGCCCAGCGGGAAAGAGGCCGCAACACAGGAGCCGGCTCCGAATGGAGCCGGCGGTGTTGCGGCGGTGCGACGGGTGCAGTTGCACCCATCGCGCTTTTCACTGTCTGCCATGCAGACAGTGAAAAGCAGGCCGGGGCCCTGTTAGGGGGCCCCTGCACTGCCCATGCCATTGGCATGGGCAGTGCAGGGGCCCCCAGGGGCCCAAGGACACCCGTTACCGCCAGCCTCTTCCTGGCGGTGAAACCCGCCAGAAACAGGCTGGCGGTACGGGGGTCAGAATCCCCAGGGCAGCGCTGCCCTGGCAGATTCTCCCAGCCGGGGCAAAAACGGCGGATGACCGCCGGCCCCGGCAATCCGACCGCGGCTTTACCGCCGCGGTCGGAATGGGGATTGAAGCACCGCCAGCCTGTTGGCGGTGCTTCCGTCATTCATGGCCCTGGCGGTCCAAGACCGCCAGGGTCAGAATGACCCCCTCAGTCTGGATGAGAGCTTATCAGATTCCAGCTTGCCCCATAACAAAGGCTTAAGTTAAGGGGATACCAGGCCTCCTTTTGTTGGAGTGTCCTGGCTGGGTGGTATTGGGAGCTTTACACCTAAATGCAATTGAGGGGAAACAAAGGCACACAGCTTATCACTTCACAGGTACTTGAGAGAGACATGCTTTTGACACTATTCAGTTACTATATAGAAGAGATATGCACACACTGTAAGAATTTCAGATGTGTTGGTCTGTCCCAGTTTTTAAACAAATAACAATATAAATACCACTAATTTGTTTTATTTCTTTTATAATGCTGTAGTGCTACTCATCCCAATACAGGGTGTCAGAGTGCTTTACATCACATGCACACATTAAACATTGACAATAAATCATATGTGTGTAAATCAATGTGTAGGATGTGTTACAGAAGACAGTGAGTGTTACAAGGTGTAGGAGCCACATGTCCTTCATAGCTCACTTTGCTATATTAGAAGGATTACAATTTCTGAACTGCAAATAACAAAAGGATCTATTTGTTAAAAACAGTAATCCACTTACCTGTTTACATAAAATAAAAACCTGTTATCTGTGTATCACATAATGTGTTTTGCAGGAGACATGTTAACCCTCTATTCTACTTTGATTCAAAACTGGGGCTAGACAAAACACAGATCTCTCTAGAAAATACGTTAACTTCCAGTGTTAGCTTGCCATTATTATTATTCCCTGAGATTTAGCTGGCACAGGAAGATCTCTGCAGCAAGTGTCTTAAGCCCATAAGATCATTTAAAATGCAGACTTTGCAATCAGTTAAGCAGAACAGGTTTAGTGCCTCTTTTCTCCTTGTTGCCAATTTCTTTGAGGCATGTTTTTAAAAAATGAATATATAAGCTGAGGCCCAGGTTTTGCGGTGTGTCACTCTTTTGACACAACCCTGGCACAAAACCTCATTTGTTAAATATTGTAATGTCCTTAAATGTACTCATGCTAGACCTGCTAAACATATGTGTGAGGTCTTATGACCTGATGTCACTTCTTGTAATATCACTTCCTAGGAGGTCATGGGCTGTAATGCCACTTCCTGTGATTCCACGTGTGATATCAAGTGCCATTATTTCACACGCCAAGATGTCATGTGCCTTGATGTCACTTGCATACTGTCTAATTTGGTTAGTCCCTCCACTTTTTTTTTGAGGACGTGTGACCTGAACATTACAACACAAACATAATCACACTAAAAATCAACAGTGCAAAAATATCACAAGAGCAGTATTACTGACAACAATATTTTTAACGACAATATTTTTGACAATGACATTGAAAACACCACTAAAAAACAATATTCTTTTCTGTGATATCCCTGCAGATAATATGTTCCACATCACAATATTCTTCGAGTAATATAGTGGTATCACAATATTAAAAACTTAAGATTTTTGCCAATCACCACAAATTTAATGTGTGTGCTTATGAATTTTTTAAAATCCATCATGAAGAGTACACTAGAGAAGAGTACATGCTATTTGTCAAAAACTGCCATATGGCAATTACACTATTCTCCCAATTACCATGTTACTCTGAAACAATATGTTCTGCATTTGCAAAATGGGTAAATCCTGGTTTTGTGTTGGTTCGTATTGTATCATCCAGCCTGTGGGCATACCTCCCTTTCATAGATGGCAACCATGCAAATTATAGTACATGTACCATGTTTTCTTATTAATAATTGGCAGTAATAGGGGTGAAGTGGACAGGTCAAATCCCTATGACAGTAGGCCACTGAACCTGTTCCGCTATTGATATCTATACCTTTGCTTGACCAATCATCTCACAAAGAGCCTTGTGTGCAATGTTATACTTCCCCAGCACAAATCGTCATGCTACATAATTTACACCCTTTGAAGACTGTTGTGCAATTACCTGTTTCCATCAGTTTTCCTCCATGCTCTATTGCTCCAGCAATTCCCTCAGTCCCTTATAGTTTTAGGATGCTATACGCCTTCCCCTCCAATGGCTTAAAACCCATATAAGATACTGGATCCTCGCCTGTGGCAAGCTACTCTTTAGGTGGCTTGGAAACTATTTCGTGCAGCCTGAGTTTAAGAATACGGTATCTCTTCCGGACACAATGACACAGCATTTGCCTCAATGCTAATTTGCATTCATAATTTGTATTGATAAGTGTTTACAAGCATTATGTTAGCAAGACCTAGTGGATACTTTGTGACTCGTAGGTAAGTGCAAGTATCGACCAACTTACCAATTCTGTGCTGATGCATCTCAATCAACTTACCTGAAGGTAAATGTGTAGCTGTTCCATAGCAATTCCAGAAACTGTCAGGCATATATATTTACAGTTGTGAGTTGATCAATCTTTCTCTATAAATGCACATACAGAGAAGAAATGCACAGTGTTAATTTTAAAGGCTTTATAACAAGCCACACTTTTTGCAGAATAATGAAACAAAATAACTTCAGGAATCAGTAAAGCTGCGCAATAGCATAAAGAAAAAAGTAACTATTATAAAAATCAGCAACATGTTAGCTACAGTACATTTTTAAGAGTCCTTGCACAACTAATCCTTAACAACAAGTATGCCCAGACAAAGGTACTGTGCTCACTATGCCATGGGACTCAAGCTACATACTACGGAATGGGCCCAAATAGACTGAAATTGGTCTGTGTTTATGTATGTTCCAATTAATTGCCTGTTCTGGAAGTTCAGGCTGGACTGTTCTTATTGTAGCAAGGCCAAAGCTGATTTCTCTCTGGTTGGTTCCTGTCTGAGGTGGCATCAGGGGCAAAGCAACAATGAACTAGGATGCAGACCATAATAATTACCAGTAGCTGAGATTAATTTAAGCATTTCACCCATCTCTTGTTTATTTTGTTATTTGCCCTATAGCAGACGATTGCCCTTAATTTGATCCTGTTGTTTGTTGGCTTTGTCCAGGTTCTGGTGCAAACATTTTTGTCAGAGACAAAGCTTACTTTTCTCAGTCTCTGGGGAGAAATCAAAAATGGTATCCTCCAAAGAGTGGATTTCTTTGTTCTCCAGGTTACAGTGCAGAGTGTTAAGCCAACCAGATACTCTCGTTCCTTTTCTCCACTGCTCCTCTATTAGGAAGAATGCTATAGTACTAAGAGTGCATTTCCAGATCCATGTCTCTTGTGTGATCACAGATGTAGAACATTTTTCTTAATATCATAAACACAAACACCAGACCTGTGAGTCTCATACATTTTGAAAAAGTTGTTTTTGTTGTCAAAATGAATTAAGATATATTGTTTGAAGGTATGGCTACGTAAGTGCAACTTTAAATCCACATCAGGTAGATTTAAATTTTTCCATGTTTTAAGCATTGTTGATTTGAGAGTACTGTGAACAAGAACTTTCTGGATCAACTCATGCCTTTTGTCAGTAACCTTGAGCCCCTATGGGCAGCCAACCCCACTGCAATTGGTCTTGGGTGCACATAGTGGGAGTTAATAAAGGCAGCTAACTCTGTATACCGGCAGCTAAGCCCAGTTGCATGTGACATTTTACCATGCATTGCTGGGGTTAGGTGGAGTCCAGCTCACTAAGTGCAGACAATTGCTGCTGCAATCGACCTTTAGCTGTGCACAATCCGGGTTGGCATCAGAGCTTGGCCTTTGAACAGGCCCTGCTACCAATGAGCTGCAAGCTGCCAGTACCGACTGTGGGTGGCCAACCACTGATGCACATGTCTGGGCCAAGTGGCCAGATCACCATGGGCAGCCACTGACCCTGGCCTCTGACAGGTTCGGAGCTCAAACCCACCAAAGGTGGCTACAGGCAGCCAACCCCAAATGAGAGCAGCCAATTCCCAGTGCATGTGGCCTTTGACTATTTACAGTGGAATTTTGGCCTTAGGGCCTTGCCTCCATTCAGAGTGTCCGTCCAAACCACCAAATATCTTGCATCACACAACCCAGTCTTTATCTTATCAGTGGCTATTGTTTTAATTTCTTTTATGTTTATTTTATTCTATTTAATCATTAGAGTCTGTGGACACTATTCGGTGACACAGGTGCAGGAGAATTGTCATGCCCAGGTACAGAGAGTCCAGGGCCAGTTTCACTGTTGGCGGGCATAGAATGAGTTTATGGCCATGATGCAACCTGAAACTGCAGTAGATTTGTACAATCCAATATTCCCTGACACCTTCATAGTCAGCCAAGGTGTACAGTATCTTTGTTGGTTGTGCTGACTCCGGGCCACATTTTCATTGTTGTGGGTACACTATAGCAGAAAAGCTACCATGGCTCCTGCAACACTTTCAATGTTTTTTAATGTACTATATGTTGGACCTTTTCCGGCCACCAGTAATTTGGACTGGGGGATTAGAGAGTGCCCAATCTGCCCCTTTATATGACCTTTTTTTATGGAGAATGTGGAAACCTTGTCCTGAAATGGCTGCTGCAAGATACATTTCTCTCTTAAGTCAGCCAATTAAAACTCTCCGAACCTTGGGTCATAGTGTGATACTACAGTTCTAAAAGGGACAATGGGGAAAAAAGCTACCTTGACCAATGGAGGATCCATGAATCCCACATTTCAGAGATGTATAAAAGTATTAAAACCAGTTTGGCAACTTTTTAAACACATATCTCCAAATCTCCAACCAACACAAATAAACGCACCGAGTATAGTTATACTTTCGCACTAAATATGAAGTAAATTTGTTTAGTAGTTTGGGATGTAGGCAGAAGCAGAATACGCTAAAATGTGGAAACATCATTTTTCACCTCTTAACCTTCTTTTTCCACACAAATCTGCAAACAAAATTGGCAAGCTAGTCCTTAGCTGAGTACACCAAGCGAATGCAAACTTTAGTGCAAATTCATCTATAGGGTTAAAAGCTATTGGCAAAAAAAACTTTTTTAATGGAAAGTGTACCTGAACCACAAAAACAGAAAGCTTTTAAGTATACCATATATCCAGATGTGCAGAGTGTAATATGATTTTTACTGCTATTGTTTAATGCGGGCAGGGGCCATGACACCATTCTGCCCTCTCCCAACACTTGTAATAAATAGCATAATAAACACTATTCATCTGCATTTATGCTTTATGTGATGCCACATTTGCGTGCGTTTCAACAAAAGGTGTTTAACTAAAATCAGGATTCAAAGGGGTTTCATTTGTGCAATAAGACAAAAGCACACAGAAGAGGCTTCTTGATAATTAGGATAGTAGTGGTTGATTTCAGAAAAGTGGAACTACACCCAGTGCAGCGCCACTTTCCTTGCTCCCCTTAGCGCCCCCCACTGCTACCATGTGTGTGCCGTAGATAAAATACGGTGCACAATAGAGCAGGGTAGGAGGCAGTAGAGTCAGAATTCCTGATTCTATTGATGTACTCTGTAGGAATAATGCCAAAATGTTGGCACTACTCCAGCAGAGTACAAAGGGGCCTGTTGTATTCAATGGCATGCCCCCTTTCAGTGCCTGCTCTGAGCAGGCATTAAAAATGCCAAAAAATGGTGCAAGGAATCCTCTGAAATGTCCTTGCACCATTTTTTCAGCCCTCCTACAGGGGTAACTCCCCCTTGCATACATTATGCCTGGCGCAGGCATAATGTGGCACAAGGGTTTAGAAAGTGGCACAATGCATGCATTGCGCCACCTTGAAAATATGTTGTGTGTAAAAAGCCACTTTAGCGCCACCATAGCATAAAAAAGTGATGCTATGGTGGGCTAAGGTGGCGCTAGGGCCTCTTAAATCATGCCCATAGATTCACTGTGTGAAGTAATTGTCATTACTATCATTGTTATTGTTACCAGTTTTGCTATACTGAGGTAATAAAGTTGAATTTGCCATTTTTGCTGTTTGCTGGACTTGTAAATGTGAGTTAATTAGTACAGTTGCTATAAATGTCTTTTTATTGGCTACATTTATATTCACTGGCATCCCATCGGTACCCCAGCAAAGTCATCAGGATTACCAAGATCAAATTAAATCAAATCAAAAACATTTATAAAGCGCGCTACTCACCCGTGAGGGTCTCAAGGCGCTGGTGGAGGGGGGATACTGCTGCCCGAAGAGCCAGGTTTTGAGCTGCCTCCGGAATGCAGGGTGGTCCTGGGTGGTCCTGAGGTTGCCAGGGAGGGAGTTCCATGTCTTGGCCGCCAGGTAGGAGAAGGATTTCCCACCTGCCGTAGTGTGGCGGATGCGAGGGACGGCGGCGAGTGCGAGGTTGGCGGAGCGAAGTTGACTGGTGGGTGTGTAGAAACTGAGGCGACGGTTGAGGTATTTGGGTCCCTTGTTGTGGAGGGCTTTGTGTGCATGGGTGAGGAAGGTGATCCTTTTGTTGACGGGAAGCCAGTGCAGGTGTCTCAGGTGGGCGGAGATGTGGCTGTTGTGGGGTATGCCGAGGACGAGGCGGGCGGATGCGTTTTGTATTCGTTTCTGGAGTTTAGCGGTGGTTCCTGCGTATAGGGTGTTTCCGTAGTCCAGGCGGCTTGTGACGAGGGCGTGGGTCACAGTTTTTCTGGTGTCGGCGGGGATCCAGCGGAAGATCTTTCGGAGCATGCGGAGAGTGAGGAAGCAGGAGGATGATACAGCGTTGACTTGTTTGGTCATGGTGAGAAGTGGGTCCAGGATGAATCAGAGGTTGCGTGCGTGGTCTGAAGGGGTTGGTGCGGTGCCAAGGGCCGTGGGCCACCAAGAGTCGTCCCAGGCGGACAGGGTGTTTCCGAGGATGAGGACTTCCGCTTTGTCTGAGTTCAGTTTCAGGCGGCTGAGTTTCATTCATTCTGAGACGTCTTTCATTCCATCTTGCAGGTTGGTCTTGGCGCTGGTGGGGTACTTAGTGAGGGAAAGTATCAGCTGAGTGTCGTCGGCGTAGGAGGTGATGTTGATGTTGTGTTTGCGTATGATGTCGGCGAGGGGGCTCATGTAGACATTGAAGAGAGTCGGGCTGAGAGAGGAGCCTTGTGGGACGCCGCAGATGACCTCGGTGGGGTCTGAGCGGAACGGAGGGAGGTAGACTCTTTGGGAGCGGTTAGAGAGGAAAGAAGTGATCCAGTCCAGGGCCTGTCCTTGGATACCGGTGGAGCGGAGACGGGATATTAGGGTTCGGTGGCAGACGGTGTCGAAAGCAGCCGAGAGGTCGAGGAGGATGAGGGCGACAGTTTCTCCGTTGTCCATCAGAGTTCTGATGTCGTCTGTGACTGAGATGAGGGCGGTGGCTGTGCTGTGGTTGGCTCGGAATCCGGACTGGGAGGGGTCGAGTAGGTTGTTGTCTTCAAGGAAATTGGTCAGTTGCTTGTTGACGGTCTTCTCAATGACTTTGGCAGGGAAGGGGAGGAGCGAGATGGGGCGGAAGTTTTTCAGGTCGCTGGGTTCCGCCGTAGGTTTCTTCAGGAGGGCGTTGACTTCCGCGTGTTTCCAGCTCTCGGGGAAGGTGGCAGAAGCAAACGAGCTGTTGATGATGGTCTGGAGATGAGGGGCGATGATGTCGTCGGCTTTGTTGAAGATGAAATGTGGGCAGGGGTCCGAGGGGGCACCGGAGTGGATGGTGTTCATGGTAACTTTGGTCTCCTCCGCGCTGATGTGAGTCCAGGCGTTGAGGGTGATGGCTGTGGTGGTAGGTTCTGTGGTGGTTGGCTGTGTCTGGTGTCCGAAGCTGTCGTGTAGGTCGTGATCTTACGATGGAAGAAGGTAGCGAGGGAGTTGCAGAGGTCTTGTGAGGGCGTGATGGAGTTGGCGTTAGGATTGAAGAGCTCTTTGACGATGTTGAAGAGTTCTTTGCTGTTGTGAGTGTTCTTGTCCAGTCTGTCTGTGAAGGAAGTTCTTTTGGTGGCGCGGATCAGCTGATGGTGTTCGCGGGTGGCGTTTTTGAGGGCAGACATGTTTTCTATGGTGTCGTCTTTGCGCTAGGCTTTCTCGAGGGTACGGCAGTTTTTTTTTTATTCCTTGAGGGTGTCTGTGAACCATTGAGGTTTCCTGGTGCTGGTCTGTCTTGGGAGGCGTCTGAGGGGTGCGAGGTTGTCCGTGCAGTTGGTGATCCAATGAGTGAGGCTGTGGGCTGCGTTGTTGGGGTCGGTGGAGAAGGAGGGTTGGTTGTCGCTGAGAGTGGAGAGTAGCTGTTCCGTGGGGATTTTGTTCCAATGTCTGCGTGGGATGGGTTGTGTGCGGAGGTGGAGAGTCTTGCGTCTGAAGGTGAAGTGGACAAATCTGTGGTCGGTCCAGTGTATTACGGAGGAGTGGCTGAAGGATACGTGGTTGCTGGCGGAGAAGATGGGGTCGAGCGTGTGTCCGACGATGTGGGTGGGGGTGTTCACCATTTGCTGGAGACCGAGGTTGGCGAGGTTGTCGAGCAGGGTGGTGGTGTTGGGGTCGTTGTTCTGCTCCTGGTGGAAGTTGAGGTCTCCGAGGAGGAAGTAGTCAGGCTAGGGTGTGCGGGGAGATGAAGTCAGCGATGGATTCGCTGAAGAGGGCGCGTGGTCCAGGGGGTCTGTAGATGAGAGTTCCTCTGAGGGTGGTCCTAGGGTCGGTGTGGATCTGGAAGTGCATGTGTTCGGTGGCGAGGGGGGTGTCTTCGGTGGAGGTGGTGACGTTGATGGAGTCCTTGAAAACGATGGCAATTCCTCCACCGACTTGGTTGGTGCAGTCTCTCCTGGTGATCTTGTAGCCGTCGGGGATGGCGATGTCGGGGGCCGAGGAGGCATTCATCCAGGTCTCAGTGATGAAGGTGACGTCCGGTGCGGTGGAGTCCAGGAGGTCCCATAGTTCAATGGCGTGCTTGTGGACGGAGCGTGCGTTGATGAGGATGCATTTGAGATGATTATTGGCGCGTGGGCTGGCGGGCGGGGTGCAGTCGCGGTGGAAGGTGTGTTTGGCAGGTAAGGCATGCGAAGGGTCCATGAGTGCGTTTTGGGTTGGCTTGGAAGCAGGTTCTGGAGCGTCTTGTGTTGAGAGCGTGGAGGGAGGTGGGGTCGTAGCAGTGCTGCGGGGTTTGGGAGTGCTGGGGGCCAGGGGTCGCGGCGCTGGGCGCGGTCCAGGCGCGGACGGGCGCAGACGGGCTTGTCTTTGGCAAGAGGTAGGAGTGGGGGAGGAGGGGTCAGCTGGGGGAGGGAGGCGACGAATGGGAGCGGGGGGGCGGGGCTGAGCGGGAGGTGGCGGCGGGAAAGCAAAGGGCGGGGGGTCAGATAGAGGGGAAGGGAAAGAAGATAGGGAAGGGGGGATTACAGAGGAGGAGAGGAGTCAGGAAGAAAAGAAGAGAGGAATAAAAGAGGAAGGAGAGAAGACCACAGAAGAAGAGGAGCGACGAGTCCAGAGGAAGAGAAGACCACAGAAGAGGGGGGCCGGGCTGAGTGGGAGGAGGCGGCGGGAAAGAAGAGGGCGGGGGGGTCAGATAGAGGGGAAGGGAAAGAAGATAGGGGAGGGGAGATTACAGAGGAAGAGAGGAGTCAGGAAGAAAAGAAAGAGGAATAGAAGAGGAAGGAGAGACCACAGAAGAAGAGGAGCAACGAGTCCAGAGGAAGAGAAGACCACAGAAGAAGAGGAGAGAGGAGCACAGAGGAAGAGGAGAAGACCACAGAAGAAGAGAAGAGAAGAGTCCAGAAGAAGAGGAGAAGACCACAGAAGAAGAGGAGAGAGGAGCACAGAAGAGTACAGAAGAAGAAAAGAACACGCAGAGAAGAGTACAGAAGTAGAAAATAACACACAGGACGGGGTGCAGAGGAGGAGAAGAACACAGAAGAAGAGCAGAGCAGGAAGAAAATGCAGTGAGGAAGAGGAGCAGGACACAGAGGAAGAGCAGAACACGAGGAAAGTGCGGTGAGGCGGAAGAGAAGGACACAGGAGAGGAGCAGACCACACAGCAAGTGGGCTGCAGAAGAGGAGCAGAGAGCGGAGGAAGATGGCTACCAGAGGGAGGAGCAGAGAGCGAAGGGAAATGGACAGAGAGAGGACAGCAGAGGTGCGAAGAAAGGTTGGAGGAGAGAGCAGAAGACAGAAGACAGAAGTTCAGAAAAACAGAGGTGAATAACGAGGGGCTGGGCGAGGGGCTGGGCGGGGAGAGTACTTACGGTTTAGCTGGTCTTGCTGGGAGGTGTCAGGAGCCTGGGCAGGTGGAGCTGCAGCGGCGTGGGGAGCGACCTACCCTTGGGTCAAGGGTCGCTAACTCTGCCGCGCAGCAGCCGCCATAAGAGGGAGGAGGGGGGGGAGGAGGGGTCAGCTGGGGGCGGGAGGCGGGAGGGGGGTGATGAATGGGAGCAGGGGGGGCGGGGCTGAGCGGAGGTGGCGGCAGGAAAGAGAGAGGACAGCAGAGGTGCGAAGAAAGGTTGTAGGAGAGAGCAGAAGACAGAAGACAGAAGTTCAGAAAAACAGAGGTGAGTAACGAGAGGCTGGGAGAGGGGCTGGGCGGGGGGAGTACTTACGGTTTAGCTGGTCTTGCTGGGAGGTGTCAGGAGCCTGGGCAGGTGGAGCTGCAGCGGCGGGGGAGGGACCTACCCTTGGGTCAGGGGTCGCTAACTCTGCCGCGCAGCGGCCGCCATAAGAGGGAGGAGGGGGTGAGGAGGGGTCAGCTGGGGGCGATGAATGGGAGCAGAGGGGGCGGGGCTGAGCGGGAGGTGGCGGCGGTAAAGCAGAGGGCGGGGGGTCAGATAGAGGGGAAGGGAAAGAAGATAGGGAAGGGGGGATTACAGAGGAGGAGAGGAGTCAGGTAGAAAAGAAGAGAGGAATAGAAGAGGAAGGAGAGAAGACCACAGAAGAAGAGGAGCGACGAGTCCAGAGGAAGAGAAGACCACAGAAGAAGAGGAGAGAGGAGCACAGAGGAAGAGGAGAAGACCACAGAAGAAGAGGAGAGAAGAGTCCAGAAGAAGAGGAGAAGACCACAGAAGAAGAGGCGAGAGGAGCACAGAAGAATACAGAAGAAGAAAAGAACATGCAGAGAAGAGTACAGAAGAAGAAAAGAACACGCAGGACAGGGTGCAGAGGAGGAGTAGAACACAGAAGAAGAGCAGAGCAGGAAGAAAATGCGGTGAGGAAGAGGAGCGGGACACAGAGGAAGAGCAGAACTCGAGGAAAGTGCGGTGAGGCGGAAGAGAAGGACACAGGAGAGGAGCAGACCACGCAGCAAGTGGGCTGCAGAAGAGGAGCAGAGAGCGGAGGAAGATGGCTACCAGAGGGAGGAGCAGAGAGCGAAGGGAAATGGACAGAGAGAGGACAGCAGAGGTGCGAAGAAAGGTTGGAGGAGAGAGCAGAAGACAGAAGACAGAAGTTCAGAAAAACAGAGGTGAGTAACGAGGGGCTGGGCGAGGGGCTGGGCGGGGGGAGTACTTACGGTTTAGCTGGTCTTGCTGGGAGGTGTCAGGAGCCTGGGCAGGTGAAGCTGCAGCGGCGGGGAGAGCGACCTACCCTTGGGGCAAGGGTCGCAAACTCTGCAGTGCAGCGGGAGCCATAATAGGGAGGAGGGGGGAGGAGGGGTCAGCTGGGGGCGGGAGGCTGGAGGGGGGGTGACGAATGGGAGCAGGAGGGGCGGGGCTAAGCGGGAGGTGGCGGCGGGGGAAAAGCAGAGGGTGGGGGCCAGATAGAGGGGAAGGGAAAGAAGATAGGGAAGGGGGGATTACAGAGGAGGAGAGGAGTCAGGAAGAAAAGAAGAGAGGAATAGAAGAGGAAGGAGAGAGGACCACAGAAGAAGAGGAGCGACGAGTCCAGAGGAAGAGAAGACCACAGAAGAAGAGGAGAGAGGAGCACAGAGGAAGAGGAGAAGACCACAGAAGAAGAGGAGAGAAGAGTCGAGAAGAAGAGGAGAAGACCACAGAAGAAGAGGAGAGAGGAGCACAGAAGAAGAGGAGCACAGAAGAGTACAGAAGCAGAAAATAACACGCAGAGAAGAGTACAGAAGTAGAAAATAACACACAGGACGGGGTGCAGTGGAGGAGAAGAACACAGAAGAACAGCAGAACACGAGGAAAGTGCGGTGAGGCGTAAGAGAAGGACACAGGAGAGGAGCAGACCACGCAGCAAGTGGGCTGCAGAAGAGGAGCAGAGAGCGGAGGAAGATGGCTACCAGAGGAAGGAGCAGAGAGCGAAGGGAAATGGACAGAGAGAGGACAGCAGAGGTGCGAAGAAAGGTTGGAGGAGAGAGCAGAAGACAGAAGACAGAAGTTCAGAAAAACAGAGGTGAGTAACGAGGGGCTGGGCGAGGGGCTGGGCGGGGAGAGTACTTACGGATTAGCTGGTCTTGCTGGGAGGTGTCAGGAGCCTGGGCA
This sequence comes from Pleurodeles waltl, assembly GCF_031143425.1. Classification (NCBI taxonomy): domain Eukaryota; kingdom Metazoa; phylum Chordata; class Amphibia; order Caudata; family Salamandridae; genus Pleurodeles; species Pleurodeles waltl. Next base: position 398,782,873 of record NC_090444.1, on the reverse strand, counting down.
GGTGGAGCTGCAGCGGCGTGGGGAGCGACCTACCCTTGGGTCAAGGGTCGCTAACTCTGCCGCGCAGCAGCCGCCATAAGAGGGAGGAGGGGTCAGCTGGGGGCGGGAGGCGGGAGGGGGGGTGATGAATAGGAGCAGGGGGGGCGGGGCTGAGCGGAGGTGGCGGCAGGAAAGCAGAGGGCGGGGGTGTCAGATAGAGGGGAAGGGAAAGAAGATAGGGAAGGGGGGATTACAGAGGAGGAGAGGAGTCAGGAAGAAAAGAAGAGAGGAATAGAAGAGGAAGGAGAGAAGACCACAGAAGAAGAGGAGTGACGAGTCCAGAGGAAGAGAAGACCACAGAAGAAGAGGAGAGAGGAGCACAGAGTAAGAGGAGAAGACCACAGAAGAAGAGGAGAGAAGAGTCCAGAAGAACAGGAGAAGACCACAGAAGAAGAGGAGAAGACCACAGAAGAAGAGGAGAGAGGAGCACAGAAGAGTACAGAAGAAGAAAAGAACACCCAGAGAAGAGTACAGAAGAAGAAAAGAAGACGCAGGACGGGGTGCAGAGGAGGAGAAGAACACAGAAGAAGAGCAGAGCAGGAAGAAAATGCAGTGAGGAAGAGGAGCGGGACACAGAGGAAGAGCAGAACACGAGGAAAGTGCGGTGAGGCGGAAGAGAAGGACACAGGAGAGGAGCAGACCACACAGCAAGTGGGCTGCAGAAGAGGAGCAGAGAGCGGAGGAAGATGGCTACCAGAGGGAGGAGCAGAGAGCGAAGGGAAATGGACAGAGAGAGGACAGCAGAGGTGCGAAGAAAGGTTGGAGGAGAGAGCAGAAGACAGAAGACAGAAGTTCAGAAAAACAGAGGTGAGTAACAAGGGGCTGGGCGAGGGGCTGGGCGGGGAGAGTACTTACGGTTTAGCTGGTCTTGCTGGGAGGTGTCAGGAGCCTGGGCAGGTGGAGCTGCAGCGGCGTGGGGAGCGACCTACCCTTGGGTCAAGGGTCGCTAACTCTGCCGCGCAGCAGCCGCCATTAAGAGGGAGGAGGGGGGGAGGAAGGGTCAGCTGGGGGCGGGAGGCGGGAGGGGGGTGATGAATGGGAGCAGGGGGGGCGGGGCTGAGCGGAGGTGGCGGCAGGAAAGAGAGAGGACAGCAGAGGTGCGAAGAAAGGTTGTAGGAGAGAGCAGAAGACAGAAGACAGAAGTTCAGAAAAACAGAGGTGAGTAACGAGGGGCTGGGAGAGGGGCTGGGCGGGGGGAGTACTTACGGTTTAGCTGGTCTTGCTGGGAGGTGTCAGGAGCCTGGGCAGGTGGAGCTGCAGCGGCGGGGGAGGGACCTACCCTTGGGTCAGGGGTCGCTAACTCTGCCGCGCAGCGGCCGCCATAAGAGGGAGGAGGGGGTGAGGAGGGGTCAGCTGGGGGCGATGAATGGGAGCAGAGGGAGCGGGGCTGAGCGGGAGGTGGCGGCGGTAAAGCAGAGGGCGGGGGTCAGATAGAGGGGAAGGGAAAGAAGATAGGGAAGGGGGGATTACAGAGGAGGAGAGGAGTCAGGTAGAAAAGAAGAGAGGAATAGAAGAGGAAGGAGAGAAGACCACAGAAGAAGAGGAGCGACGAGTCCAGAGGAAGAGAAGACCACAGAAGAAGAGGAGAGAGGAGCACAGAGGAAGAGGAGAAGACCACAGAAGAAGAGGAGAGAAGAGTCCAGAAGAAGAGGAGAAGACCACAGAAGAAGAGGAGAGAGGAGCACAGAAGAATACAGAAGAAGAAAAGAACATGCAGAGAAGAGTACAGAAGAAGAAAAGAACACGCAGGACAGGGTGCAGAGGAGGAGTAGAACACAGAAGAAGAGCAGAGCAGGAAGAAAATGCGGTGAGGAAGAGGAGCGGGACACAGAGGAAGAGCAGAACTCGAGGAAAGTGCGGTGAGGCGGAAGAGAAGGACACAGGAGAGGAGCAGACCACGCAGCAAGTGGGCTGCAGAAGAGGAGCAGAGAGCGTAGGAAGATGGCTACCAGAGGGAGGAGCAGAGAGCGAAGGGAAATGGACAGAGAGAGGACAGCAGAGGTGCGAAGAAAGGTTGGAGGAGAGAGCAGAAGACAGAAGACAGAAGTTCAGAAAAACAGAGGTGAGTAACGAGGGGCTGGGTGAGGGGCTGGGCGGGGGGAGTACTTACGGTTTAGCTGGTCTTGCTGGGAGGTGTCAGGAGCCTGGGCAGGTGGAGCTGCAGCGGCGGGGGGAGCGACCTACCCTTGGGTCAAGGGTCGCTCCCCCTTCGAAAAATAAAACAATTCTAGAACTAAGCATCTAAAATGGCTCGGAACACACAGGTCGGAGCAGATTTGGATGCACATTATGTCCATTTTAGGTGCCTGACTCGCAAATCCTTTCTGACTCAGGCAGCTTAAAGAAAGCACAAGCAAGCCAAACACTAAAACGAGTGCCTGGCTTTTCTTGGAAGACAAGAAGTAGGGTGCAGAATGAGGCTTTGGGCTGGGAACTGTGCCCAACACTGCCACCCCTCCCCCTGCAGAGCACCCCCTGAAGGCTGGGAGAATGGACAGGCCCGTGCTCAACCCCCACTGTGCAGCAGCAGGGGTTGGGGCTCCATTACAGGTTAGGTGCAGGGGGTTAGAAATTGATAACATCATAAAAAACAATTATATTTAGTTAAAAATGGAAATATTATTATGGTTCAATCATATAAAACCAATTAAACTAACTAGTTCTGAAACCTCATAACCCACTTTATAACTTACGGTATCCACCATGCACAAAACACCAATTTCACAACGGCACAGATAAACAAATCAGTTAACAGGAAAACAACATGGTGAATGCGTGAGTTATGGAGTGCGTTGAGTGTATTTGAGACAGCGTAGCTTATATAATCTATATTAACATGACATGTTTATGAATTAATGTGTGATAATGCCGCATAGAAACTGTAGTAATGAATTTTTGCTTAAACGTGCACCTGAAATGTGACCACGGGGAGTGGCCGCCAATGTATACGTGGACTAATAAAAACAACTAATGTTATGAATTACTATAATTAAATAAGTTTTATATTAATTATTAATGATTGCGTTCTTGAAATTGTGCTAAAATCCTTGTAGACCTTAAGTTAGCATGAGCAGAAGCTTAGCTGCTTGGCTCTCATATTAAATGTATTTTTCCTATATTGCAGTGTGCTGACTTGCAAAAGGACATGACCCCTTGTTTTTTTCAAACTAGAAGCTGAATGTAACCATAGTAGATCCGTTCTCATGAAAATTCACATTACTTGTAGAAAATATTAGACAAAATGCAACAGTGTAGATTAATGTAATGTACAAGGTCGTTCAAACAGGTGAAGACAATGGAGCTACTGACCAAAAGATGTGCAAAGAATTACGGAAGGATGAAATCATACCGGACGTGCTACCTCTGAAGACCTCAATCATATAGACCAATAAAATGTCTGTAAACTAATATGGGGGAAAGATTAATGACATAATCTGTTTTCTAATTGGGTAAAGATAGTGGGGTATAACCACGACCCAATGAAATTTTAGGGGAATGTACAACGAAAAAGGGATAAAAACCCATGACACGGGGAGCCATTTAGGTGGGTTAGGTTATGCTATTGATTTTAACCAGAAACTTTGTCACTCTGTTCGGTGACTTACTTGGTTTTACTTGACAATGAAATTGTGATTTGTCTGTTTGCTTTTCCTTTGTAGGTACCAACTGCTTACTTTTGACAGGGACCCTAGTTTAGATGTTTTCCAAATTGGTGTTCTAAACTGTTTTGCATGAAGCCCAACAGGCTAATGCTAATCTGAGGTTAGGAGAGGGGTTCACTAACTGATGCAAATAGACAAACGACTGAAGCTATGCTTTGTTGAACCGACGCATTGATGACACTCTGCTAAAATTTACTTATGATTACTCTGTGTTATGTTCTAATAATTGCGTTCCTCGCGTTGTTTAAGTCTTATTCGAGTTGCCAAATTATGACAATGTTATTGAGTGTTTTGGTTTTGAGTTTAACACACATGCTTTTAGAATTGTAATCAATAGGGAATAAACATCATAAAATTCTACTAAACTGGTGTGGTTATTCATAACTGCAAGGTCATGGTAGTTTCTTGAGTTGATTAATGACTTTGACTAAAGTGAAATGCATTGTGATAATAAATATTGATGACATTATTGACATATTGATTGACATATTGATTAGCTATCTCGTCCTAAGGTGTCTCTCAACTGGGTCAAAAGATTCATTGGCCTAAAACGAGTCCTTATGTGTAATAAATTATCATAAAGGGACGCGTTAGCAGTTCCATACCTATAACTGACAAATTTCCGTGTCTTTGTTGCTCAGAAGACACCAATAAACCCTTAAGTAAATGAGGATAAAAGGAAAATTGTTATTTCAGAAATGTAATGAAAGATGACAAATGGCTACATTATTTTTTTCAGGCTGAAAACTGTCTAAACCACAGTGTGTGAAAGTAGATACTGCAGGTGCAGTCACCTCAGTTACAGAACGCAAACAATCAGCAAGTCGGGCACTTGACTGTGATCAAATATGATTAGTTTAATTGGGCGATTGAACAATTTAAAAATAAATCATACTTGATCACACTGATGTGCCTACATTTCTACTTGCTTTTTTAGAAGTATAAACATGTCTGAAACCAGTAAGACAGAGAAGGGAAAATTAAAAATGAAGACTGCAATAAATTATTTCCCCAACTTTTTGTCCCTTGGCATTCATGCTTGAGCACTTGACTGTCTAGCATGCTGAGAAAGCAGCAACTTTACTTCAGCTGGCAAAAGCTAAGATATAGCTGCCAGCTTCAGGGTGACTCACTAGCTCAGTTTAATGAAAGGTGGATTAGCAGAAAAATGAGTGCATTATTTTGCCCTGGGAAAAACAGACCTTGCCTGTTTTTTATTTTGCTAATTGTGTTAAAAAAACAAAATATCATCTTATTACTAGACGTATCTAAACAAACAATTGGCCAAACTTATCAGTGCTTTACACTGGTTCAAAGTTACCAAAAGTGATGCAAAGTGATTTGTGATTTATTTTCCAGCACATTGTTTGTTGCTTTGCAATTACTTTTCATCAAGTGGGCATTCCATGGGTGCTAAATGGACCTTTACATGCAACCACCAATGATTTTTTATACAAAGGCCTACCTACTAACATGTGTATACAGGGCCTTGCGCCAAAACATTATGCATTCATGAGACAGATGCAAAAAGGAGAAATTATTATTTTGTCTTCAAACATATCAAACTTTGCATTTGTACTATACTATACATACAAAGTGGAAATGGTTTAAAAGTAAGCCTAAGCATAGTATTGTGCATTGGAATGGTACTCATCCAGTACAAAACTTATACTAGACTCACGGAGACAAAAGTGCCAATGTATGTGCGTTGGCCCTTGTCAGCCAGAGAGCGTGCTAGCAATTGAGCAGAGAGCAGTAGCACCATATCCTATTAGATACAGTGTGCTGACATGCTCTCTTTCTTTTTACTCAGCTCACAAGAGCAACTTTGATTGACGCACACTGTGGCAAGAAAAAAATAGTAAATTTGCCACTAGGTCAGTATAAGTTGTTTACTACTGGAAAGAGTGTTGGCAGGCTGAGCAGGCAAAAATGGCTTTGCCGAAATTAAGCATACCTTATAATTTTCCAAGCAGGTGCTATAAGTTACACGTTCACTTGCAACTCATAAACCTGCTGGAAAAGAAGCATAGAAAACTTAACTTCAAGCATTTTAGTTGCAATACAGCAGGTTTACTTTTAAAACATTTGTTGTGCAAATATTCAATGCCTACAGTATCACTTTGATACCTGTGTCTAGAAGAACAAGTTACTTACCTTCAGTAACACTTTTTTCTGGAGGATACAGTATCTTCCTGTGGATTCCTCACCTTTTCAATATCCTCAATGTGCAGGTATTCCATGGTCACTTTTCTTAACAGCTCTCCCACGTCAACAAGTACATCACAATGCCCATGGGTCCGTATGCGACCTGGTGTGATGTCACTGGAGCCATAACAATCCACCTATTTTTTATGTGCCTTCAAGGCAAACGAGTAGAACTAATTCAAATTTTTATTAAATCACAGTTAATAGAAATGTAAACAAAATAGTTACATATAAAAACAGAAATTATATAGACAAAACTCTTTTTGGTATATGCAGGCAACAAACAGCGGTAGGTGGGTCAGTTAGGAATCCGCAAGTAGATACTGTATCCACCAGAAAAGGTGTTACCGAAAGTAAGTAACTTGTTCTTCCCATGAATTTATCTACCTATGGATTTTTCACTTTTTGAATAGAGTATTCAAGCAGTCCCTCCCTCAGAGGTGGGTGCATGTCTGCCTATTCCAAAACATTCCGCAAAACAGAACAAGCAAAGTGAACCATCCGGCCTCACTTCAGATCTACTCCTACTTGTGGGTCCTGAGAAAAAAAAAATCTGGATTTTTTTACTTCTCAATGAATCTTGGTAACCCTGATGACTTTGTTGGGATACCTATAGGATGCCAGTGAATATAAATGTAGCCCAATTAAAAAAAGAAAAAATATTTAGAGTAACTGTACTGATAAGCTTATATTTACACATTTAAAAGTCCAGAGGAAATGTCAAATCCCATTTTATTGTTTAAGGCTGGCTGTGCTCCACTATGAAGCAAGGTGGATGCTGGAAGGAGAATGTGACTGCAGACACGTCCATTATGCTGGACATGGTGTGGTGTCTGTTCTGTGGGGGTGCTCTTGGGGCAGATGAAGGGGACAGCACCTTCCAAACCAGACAACATAGCACTGAATATACTAATTGTTACTTCAATGTGTCTATATTAATTGCCTTGCTATATTTATAAGTTGGTGAGGTGTTTACATAACATTTGTTTATAATGTATATCGTGCATATAATTTACATAAACTTTAACAATACCTTATAATATAGTATTAAATATGGTGTAGTGGGTATATAAATAGAGGCTCTTATTTGCCACACTGTCTTTCCTTTATTACCATGAGAAGTATCTTTGAAACTGTTTCTTTCAGCATGTTTACATCCACAGTTTGCATGGTAAAATTCTCAACCTGTTATAACCCTTAAAATCCTGCATGAAAAATTGGCCTACCATCACTTATATTTTAAAGTCGCCCTCTGCTTCTTTACACCTTCTGTCTCCTCTTCTGCATACAAGTTACTCCAAATATCTCATGCCTAACTGCCATAAAGCTCTCTGGAAACCATTACAATATCTATTAATTCTAGCTAGGAATTGTGTCTCACCTAGCCCCTCTAATGATCACATTTATGCCGACAATTGCCACAAAGAAACTGATGTGAATGCATAGAATGAGCATGAAAAATTAACCCCAATAATCAGTTGACTGACCACTAATTTGGCTCCTGAGTAGCGTGCTACTCACCGCGAAGCAATTCGACACCTTGTCCGGGGTAGTAAGCACTACACAAATACGAATTATATTATATAGCACCTCAGTATAGCAAAACTGGTAACAATGTTAGTAATGACAATTACTTCACACAGTGAAACTATTATCCTAATAATCAAGAAGCCTCTTCAGTGCGTTTTTGTTTTTTCTGCACAAATGTAACCCCTTTGAATCCTGGTTTTATTTAAATACCTTTTGTTGAAACACACAGATATTTGACATCGCATCATTGTAATAGGCCATTTATTACCAGTGTTGAGGGAGGGCAGTATGGTGTCATGGCCCCGTCCATATTCAACAGTAGTAGTTAATAGCTTATTACACTGCACTGCACATCTGGATATATGATATATTCATAAGCTTTCTGTTTTTAGTGGTTCAGCCACGCTTTCCATTAAAATGTTTTTTTGGCAATTGCTTTTAACCCCATAGATGGATTTTCACTAAAGTTTGCATTCGCTTGGCATCCTCAGCTAAGGTCCTGCATGCTAAATTTCTTGCACATCTGTGCAGAGTCTAGACAACAGTGTTTCCCAAAAGTGTGGAGGGAGGCCCATGTTGCTGCTTTGCAGATGTCAGTCAAAGAGGTCAATTCTAGGTAAACCAGAAGTAGAAGACATAGCTCCAGTGGAATGAGTTCTAATACCTTCTGGAGATTCCTTATGAGACTTGGCATGGCAGACCTCGATGCAAAGGATGATCCAATCGTGATAATGTCCACTTATGCACTGCTTTTCGTTTCATCTTGCCCACTTAGCCTACAAACCACTGATCATCCAGCCGGATATCATGATTTCTGTCGACATTAAAGCTTACAGCCCCTTTGGCGGTCCAATCAATAAAGCCTTTCTTCCTCTTTAGATGGATGGGAAGGAGGATAGAAAGTAGGAAGGGTGTTAGACTGGCCCAAGTGGAAGGGATTAACCACATTTGGCGGGAAAACAGCCCTTGTTCTTAACACCAGCTTTTTAGGGAAAAAGCTCATGAAGGGAGCCTACAACTCAATAACTCGTTTAGCAGACGTTATAGCAATCTGAAAAACTGTCTTAAAAGTAAGTAACCTTAAAGGACAACTATGCAAAGGTTCAAGTGGAGAACAAATAAGATAAGTAAGTACTAAATTAAGATCTCACTGAGGCATAATGAACAGAGTTGAGGATACTTTTAGTGAATCCCTTAATAAGCCTATACACTATAGGTGGCTTAACCCCTTCGCTGCCAGGGCTTTTCCCCTCAGGTGCCAGGCCTTTTTTTGGCTATTTGGGGCAGTTCGCGCTTAGGCTCTCATAACGTTTTGTCCACATAAGCTACCCACGCCTAATTTGCGTCCTTTTTTTCCAACATCCTAGGGATTCTAGAGGTACCCAGAGTTTTTTGGGTTCCCCTGGAGGAGACCAATAAATTAGCCAAAATACAGCAAAAATTAAAATTTAAAAAATGGGAAAAGGGGCTGCAGAAGAAGGCTTGTGTCTTTGTCCCTGAAAGCGGCATCAACAAAGGGTTTGTGGGGCTAAAATCACCATCTTCCCAGCTGTCAGGAACAGGCGAACTTGAATCAGAAAACTGCATTTTGTAACACAATTTTGGTATTTTAATGGACATACCCTTTTTTAAACTATTTTTTGTGCTTTCAGCCACCTTCCAGTTAGTGACAGAAATGGGCACGAAACCAATGCTGGATCCTGGACAGCTAAACATTTCTGAAAAGTAGATACAATTTTGAATTCAGCAAGGGGTCATTTGTGTAGATCGTACAAGGTTTCCCTACGGAAAATAACAGCTGAAATTAAACAAATATTGAAATTGAGGTAAAAAACAGCCTTTTTTCCACATTTTACTCTGTAGCTTTTTCCTGCGATGTAAGATTTTCAAAAGCAATATACCGTTACATCGGGGATACATAGGGCTTGTAGGTTCACCAAGACCCCTAGGTACCTTAGAGCCAATAAAGGACCTACACCTTGCAATGTGTTTTCATTGTATACCATGTATACAGCAATTCTTTTGGTGAAATATAAAGAGTGAAAAATAGGTATCAAGGAAACCTTTGCATTTCCAAAAGGGGTACAGGGTAAGGTGTTGAGAAGCAGTGGTTATTTGCACATCTCTGAATTCCGGAGTCCCCATATTGCATGTGAATTACAGGGCATTTCTCAAATAGTAGTGTTTTTTACACACTGTCTTACATGTGGAAGGAAAAAATGGAGCGAAAGACAAGGGGCAATAACACTTGTTCTTCTATTCTGTGTTCCCCCAAGTGTCCCAATAAAAATGGTACCTCACTTGTGTGGGTACGCATAATGCCCGCAACAGGGCACATCACATTTTTACGTTGACACTTGACGTATTTTTTGTAAAGTGACTAGCTGTGGATTTTGGCCTTTAGCTCAGCCGGCACCTAGGGAAACCTAGCAAACCTATACATTTTTGAAAACTAGACACCTAAGGAAATTCAGAATGAGGTGACCTCAAAATGTGGCAAAAAACACTTTTTTCTCACATTTGGGTGACAGAAAGCTCTGGAATCTGAGAGGATCCATAAATTTCCTTCCACCCAACATTCCCTCAAGTCCCCAATAAATGGTACCTCACTTGTGTGAGTAGATCTAGTTCGCATGACAGGAAATGCCCCAAAACACAACATGGACACATCCCATTTTCCCCAAAGAAAACAGACCTGTTTTTTGCAAAATGCTTACATGTGAATTTTGGCCTCTAGCTCAGCCAGCACCTAGGGAAACCAACTAAACCTGTGCATTTCTGAAAACTAGACACCTAGGGGAATCCAAGGTGGTGTGACTTGTGGGGCTCTCGCCAGGTTCTCTTACTCAGAATCCTTTGCAAACCTCAACATTTGGCAAAAAAAACACTTTTTCCTCACATTTCGGCAAAGGAAAGTTCTGGAATATGAGAGGAGCCACAAATTTCCTTCCACCTAGCACTCCCCCAAGTCTCCCGATAAACATGGTACCTCACTTGTGTGGGTAGGCCTAATGCCTGCGGCAGGAAATGCCCCAAAACACAACATGGACACATCACATTTTCCCAAAGAAAACAGACCTGTTTTTTGCAAAGTTCCTAGCTATGGATTTTGGCCTCTAGCTCAGCCAGCACCTAGGGAAACCAACCAAACTTGTGCATTTTTGAAAACTAGACACATAGGGGAATTCAATATGTGGTAACTCGTGGGGCTCTCACCATGTTCTGTTACAAAAATCCATTGCAAATCTCAAAATCGGGTAAACAAAACTTTTTTCCTACATTTCGGTGATAGAAATTTCTGGAATCTGAGAGGAGCCACAAATTTCCTTCCCCCCAGCACTTCCCCAAGCCTCCCAATAAAAATGGTACCACACTTGTGTGCGTAGGCACAGTGCCCGTGACAGGGCATGCCCCAAACCACAACATCAACATAACAAATTTTTTCAAAGAAAACTGACCTGTTTTGTGCCAAGTGCCTAGCTGTGGATTTTGGCCTCTACATCATCCAGCACCTAGTGAAACCTAGCTAACCTGGACATTTCTAAAAACTAAACACCCAGAAGAACGCAGGATGTGGTAACTTGTGGTTCTTTCTCCAGGTTCTGTTACCCAGAATCCTTTGCAAACCTCAAAATTTGACCAAAAAATTTCTCACACCCAGCAGTCCCGTAGGTCTCCCGATAAAAATTGTACCTCACTTGTGTGTGTAGGCCTAGTGCCCGCAACAGGAAATGCCTTAAAACACTACGTAGACACATAAAAAAATACAAAACTACCTGTTTTTGGGGGGTGAGGGCACCTTCGTGTTTGGTCCTGGGCTCAGCAGCTATCTAGGGAAACCTACCAAACCCAGACATTTTTGAAAACTAGACACCTGAGGGAATCCAGGCAGGTGTGACTTGCATGGATCCCCCAGTGTGTTATTACCCACATAATCTTCAGCAAACCTCAAATTTAGCTAAAAATGTCACATTTTCCCATATTTCTGTGTGGGATCACTGCACCAGCACAAATGTCCTACCACCCAATGTTCCCCTCATTCTCCTGATAAAAATGATACCTCACTTGTTTGTGTAGGTGGGCCAATTGCCTGTGACATGGAAGAGGCAAAAACACATAAAAATTGGGAGGGGGAGGGGTAGGGGGAACCAAAGCAGGACCAAAAGGGCAGTATGAAAAAATAAACATTTTAGGCTACCAAGTGGTGCAGAATTTTTATCGGTATAGATGCGACAATGCTGGGCGTAGGAATTTTGTGTATTCCTGCAGATTCTGGAAGGTTTCATCATAAAAAGTAGGGAAAATGTGTGATTTCAAGCAAGGTTGGAAAATGGTGCAGGTGCATGTGAAGCACACCACCCTGGACTCACCCAGATGTTTAGTTTTTAGGTGTGTCTATGTCTTGTAGATTTTTCTAGATGGCAGCATCCAAAAGTCCAAAAAGTGCAGCCCTCACCATTCCAAATGGGACGATTGTGAGAATTAGACAAGCTCTCATAGCCCAAATGTAAAACCAAAACCCAAAATAATCAAATGCCCTCTTGCTTGCCTTGGGATAAGATCTTTTAGTGTGCGGGTTAGAGCTGAAAGACTGTGACCCCCTTCATTAAGTGTAGAGGCATAACCATGCCCATACTGGTTAGTGGCCACAACCCCACAATTTTTTTTTAAATTCCCTGGCATCTAATAAGTGTTCTGCCCCCGGGGAGTGGATCGGGAGTAATTGCCCCACCTGCCCACCGGTGGGCAGAACAACGTTGTTCCCATTTATTTGGGGTAGGGGTATGGCCATACCCCCACCCTCTTTTTTTGAAAAAACATCTGGTCCCTGGTGGGCTTTCTGCCCCCCTTGGGGCAGATGGGCCTTACAAAAATAGACCGATCTGCCCCCAAGGGGAGTGGGGGGGGGCAGAAAGGGCCAACAGTAATGTGCTCCCATGTGGAGCGACCCTTGCCCAAGGGGCAGTCCCCCCAGACAAAACACACACACACCAATCCCTGGTGCCTAAGTAGTTTCTGCACCCCCTGGGGGCAGAAATGGCCTAAAATAAATGTATCCCCCGGTGAGCAAACCTTGCCTAAGGGTTCACTCCCCATATGTAAAAAATAAAACAAATAAAAAATCCCTGGTGCCTAGTGGGTTCTGCCCCCCCTTGGGGGAAGATTGGCCTAATTAAAATGGGCCGATCTGACCCTACGGGGGGCAGAAGTGGCCTAAAATAAATTTGCCCCCAGGGGAGCGACCCTTGCCTGAGGGGTCACTCACCTTGTGTGAAACTGACTTAAAAAGAAAATCCCTTATGTCTAGTGGTTTCTTCCCCCTTGGGGGCAGATTGGCCTAATTAAAATAGGACGATCTGCGCCGGGGGGGGCAGAAATTGCCTAATAAAAAATTGCCCCCCAGGGGAGCAACCATTGCTCAAGGGGTTGCTCCCCCTTCGTTCTTTATATTAACATAAAAACTCCCTGACATCAAGTGGATTCTGCCCCCCCCCCCCCACCTCCGGGGGCAGATCGGCCTAATTAAAATAGGCTGCTCACCTTGTGCATAAATGATTAAAGCCGGCATTTCTGCAACCCGATCGCTTCACAATCGGGCTGCAGAAATGCTCACATAGACATGAAAGGAAAGGAAAGGCCTTTCACGTCTCTGTGCCGCCCCCAGCCACAGGATAGGAAGAGAAATGCAAGCATTTCTCTTCTGATTGTGCTGGAAGCTGAGCTTCCAGCATGATGGGGTGGCCTCTGATGAGGTTAGCACGCTGTTGTGCGCTGATTTTATCAAACTTTACTGGTGGGGGTGAGAGGGGTCAGGGTGTAAAGGGAAGCGATTCCCATTCCATCCCTGCCCATGAGAGGGGGGCAGGAGGCTCATGTGGGGAGCACTAGCGCTTCCCCCATGAGCCAGTCCATGGACATAACGCTTATGTCCTTGCGCCTCAGCCTAGGACGTAACTGTTACATCCATGGTGGAGAAGGTGTTAAACAGGGAAGTTCTGATTGGATAAATAAGGAATGCTGAACGGGCAGACAAATAGTCTGTAACTGTTGCTACTGCTCAGCCTTGCTGTGCCAAAGAAAGTGCAAAACACAAAATATCAGATAAATGGGTCTTTAAACGGTCTATAGGATTCTCACTGCACCACCATACAAACATAGACAATAAAATAACATTCACCACATCAGGGGGAGAGAAAAAGAACCCAGGCTGCCCTGTTAAATCTCCAGGCATGTAGGTGCAGGCTCTGGAGGTGGGTGTGTGGAACCTGCCTCTGCGAAAGGAGGTCTGTCTTGTGAAAGAAGTAAAGCGGTGGGCACAGTGAGAGGTGAAAAAGATTGTGTACAACACCCTTGCGGCCAATCCAGGACTCTTGATATTACTTGGGCCCAGTCTTAGCAAATCTCCCTCAGAACCTGAGAAATCAAGGGTGTGGGGGTAAATGCATAAAACAACTGGGAGCCCCAGTCCAATTGAAACATGCCCCTAAAAAGCTCCCTACATCGGACACTGCAGGCTGCAGAATGACAGGCAGTGTGTGTTCTCCCAAGTGTCAAAAAGCGTAAAGATTTACTTACGGATGGAGACGCTACTCATAATCGGGTAAAACATGCCATCTGAGATTGCCTGCACGCAAGTTGATAGCTCCGGCCAGATGATTTGCCATTACACAAATCGGATGATCCTGAGCCCAGGACCAGAGTCTCAGAGCCTCTCTGCAGAAAAGTTATGATCCTACTTTGTCCAGTTTGTTTATATACCACATTGCAGTAGTATTTTCTGCTAAGACCTGCACCGACTGACTGCAAATAGAAGGAAGGAAGGCCTTGAGAGCCAGAAGTATTGCCCACAATTCCAATAGATTGATATGAAACAAGTGTTCCTATGGAAACCGAAGTCCTTTGATTTCCAGATCCCCCAGATGAGCACCCAACCCTATAGCTGAGGCATCTGGTTTCACTGAGGTCACCAGAGGTGAAGGGCAAAATAGCTTCCCTTGAGACAGATTGCCAGCTACACCTCATCAAAAAATGATCTATTGCAGTGTCTCTGGAAACCCTGAGTGAATCTTTGAGATCCCCACTACGTTGAAAACACTCTGCAGAGACAATAGTGGAGGGCCCTCATGTGCCAGTGTGCATGGGTGACCAACGGAATTAAAGAGGCTAAAAGATCTAGCAGGCACAAGGCCTTCAGGACTTTAATCATTGCTCCATTCTGAAACATTGGAAGCATAGCATGAATGCCTAGAATCCTCTGAGGAGGAGGGTAGCCTCGATTCACCATAGTGTCCAGTACTGTATCTATGAACAGGGTGCACTTAGAAGGCTCCAGGTGGGACTTGGGCCTGTTGATAGAAAAGCTCAGGTTGAACAACAACTGAGTGGTCATCTGAATGTGATTCAGCACCATATCTGCAGACATGACTTTGATCAGCCAATTGTCCAGGGAAGGGCATACTGGTACTCCCTACCTTCTGAGATGTGCCGGGACCACCAGCATCACCTTTGTGAAGACTCAATGTGCAGATGTAAGACCAAACAGAAGGATCTCAAACTGATATTGTTAAGATCCCACTATGAAGCGGAGATACTGCTTGTGCAATTGCAGAATGGAGATGTGAAAATACACATCCTGCAAATCAATTTAGACCGTCCAGTCTACCTTCTTCAAGAAGCACCTCTGCTAGGGTGAGCATTTTAAACTATTCCTGCTTGAGGAACCAATTCAAAATCCTGAGGTCTACAATCAGACATAAATTACCATCTTTTTTGGGAATCAGAAGTACCGGAAATAACATCCCTGACTACTTTCTTGCTCTGGAACTAACTCTGGGGAAGAAAGGGTGAGGGTAATTCTCAGAAGGGTAAGGCATACCCATTTTCTACAATATTTAAAACCCACGGATCTGATATTATGGATCTTATGGTAGAAACTGGGACACCTGTCCTCCCACTGGTAAAGCATGCTCTAAGATGGCAAAACTAGGTCCAATTTCCTGTGACATTTGCCGGGGAGGATGAGAAGGAGGAAAAGGATGGCTGATGAGTAGCCTACCTATGCCCGCCCCTTATAATTTCTATAGAGGGGATTGGACAGCTGCTGCTGCTGCTATTGCTACCTTCCTTGAAAGTAGAAGTTGCTGCCAAACCAATGGAACCTCCGCAACTGAATGTAATCCGTGGGCTGTGATTGAAGGCCCAAAGGTGTACCTTGAATCTCTCCAAAGTAGAATCAGCATTGGCATCAGTAAGTCTCGACTGATTGAAAGGCAAATCCATCAAGGTGCATTGCACACCTGGCAAGAATCCAGACCTTCTCAGCCATGCATGCCTCCTTGATTCGACTGAAGTCTCCATCGCTCTTGCAACCGAGTCACCTGTATCCAGTCACAACTGAAAAAACTGCCAAGCCGCAGCCTGGCCATGATTCAGCAGCTCAGAAAAGTGACCCTGAACAAACTCCAGTAATTTCAGAATCACTGTTTTAGTTCTGAGTCCATCAAAGCATGAATGTTCCATCCCAATAAACAAGTTATGTGGGTTGACTTCAGAGCTATGCTACCAGAAGAAAACAGACTGTTCCGTCTTCTTTGACTCCCTATCTGCTTGGGATGTTAGAAAAGTCCCAGAAGTTAACTTGGTTAAACATGAAGCTTTTACCACCAAACTCTCAGGGGACGGATGAGTGAATCAGTGAACAGCTAGCGTGTATCTCCTTAGAATTGCTCTGGATATTGCAGAGGATGACATGGGTTTCTGTCACATTTCTAAAATTGGCTCAGTCAATGCATCGTTAAAAGGTAATAAAGGCTCTTGTGTCAAAGAAGTAGAATGCAGCATTTCTCTTAGCAATGTAGACTTGAGCTCAGTTAATGGAAAAGGCAGTTCCAACATATCAGCCCCCTTCCTTATCACTGAATGGTACGATGTGACCGCTTATGGAAGAATACCTTTTGGAGACAACAATTCCTGTTCTGGGGAAGTATCCAACCCACTTGCCACTTCTAAACCTTCCAGATCTGGATCCAACAACAGTATTTCTCCCCCTTCCATTTCGCCTTCTCCAGATGCATACTGTTCTTTTTCAAGACGCCTCTGAGTTTCACTCTGAGATCTATGTCACAACGTCAACAATGGTGTCGGTGAAGCCAATACCGGTGTTTGTGATGTCAGTAATGGGCTGGTGACTTTGGCACCTGTGTAGAAGAGAGTAATGGAACTGGATTTGAATGATTCAATGCCAGAGCAGATTCAGATGACATCAGAGAGGGAGCAGCCGGCGGAAGTGACACCTAATGAACTTTGACTGGCGAAGGAGTAGCGTATCTCAGCACTGGAGTCAGCCTGGAAGCCTGGTCCACTGGCATAAAGGGCATGAACGGCACCTGCTCATACTGGCCCAGAAATTCTCCTACAGAATGTAACAGTGGAGCCATGGAGCCCGCAGGCGCACCTGATGGGGCCATCACCCTGATGAAAATGCCATGCATAGCATTCAAAAAGTTTGAAGGATCACATACTGGAGCAAGAAAATTTGAATACCCCCTGCCCCTGTCAAGGAGGTTGTGGAGGCGCAGGAGGAACTTTATCTATCTTTGGCTTTAGATCAGGATGTCCAGGCAAAGCTGATGGTGGTCAGTGCCTCGAAAGTAATGCCGTAGAGTGCACTAGAGATAAAGCAGGAGTCACCTCACCTCAATCTTCACATGACCTCAGACGAGGCAACACCAACTTCGGAGACTCATCCCTTGAAGGACCGTGTCGGGAACTATGATGCCACTCTTTCTTATGCTTTTTCTTGGTAACTTCAAGGAATGGAGAGACAGCAACTTTAAACAAGACTTTTGATGTCCTCTCTTTTCCTATCTCACCTTGGCCATGAAATGTTTTGCCTCTCTATCCTTCAGCGCTTTGGGGTTCAGCTTTTGACATGATGAAGAGGAGTCGACATCGTGGTCCAAACTTAAGCACCAAAGACAGACTTCATGAGGATCCTTGATTCGCCCTGGTAGACTGGCCTGTTTACTGACCCCAAAAATGTTTCTGCCGATGACAAAACCTGGGTCATCACATATTTTTTATGACAAGATGAGTAGAATGGGAGGTGGTAGAATTCTCAAAAACCACAGTGAAACATTATATGAAGAACATTTGATCCTCACATTCCCTGCATGGTTTAAATCCAGATTTCCTTGGTGGAGACACGTTTCAACCTTGCAATATCCTGAACAAATGTGTCAAAAGACTCATAACTCTCTGGAGAGTCTATGAAAAAAATGTTTTGTGTTGAAGGCTCCGAAATAATGGCACTGACGTCAGCATGCTGATGAGGGCTTCTTATGGCTCCAGTGACATCATGTGCCCTGGGTATTGTGATGTCCTCGACAACGTGAGAGAGCTGTCAAAAAAGGTTTCTGTGGAATGCTGGCTTATTGGTAGATATTCAAAAGGTGAGGAATCCCCAGGTAGATGTATCAATCCGAAAACTACGTTTATCAAACTATTTATTGTCATTCTATAACAGTGCAACACACACATGTTCATTCTAGCTGGTGTGAATTGGCCTATGAATTCTGGAATTTGAAGTTTGTGGTGAAGGGTGTGCCAAGCCTGTGGGTGGGAGAAAATCCTTCTCATGGAAGGTGTGGAGAGAATGCAAATATTTTGTTCACTTTAAAAAAGAGAGAGCGAGAGAGGGCTAGAACTGCTCTTAATTTTCTGAACCGTATTTCTAACTTTGCTCTGTTGTACATTTTTGTGATCGACCATCCCATCTGTTTACACATCATTCATATTGTAAGATAAAGCACTTGCAAAAATATTTGTTGTATAGATCAAAGTTCTCTTGGGAGCCAGAAATGTTCTATGTTTTAGCTCCGTGGATATCGTTGGCTACATTACTGAGACTACTTCTTTTAGAAAACCCATTTGGTTAAATCTCTGCTTAAATTCTCAATCAAAATAATTACTGATTACATTTGTGAATTGCTTACATTAAATCTCTAGCAATATTATTGTTTTTACTTCCTAATGCGACTTGTTATGTTCACTAGTTATACCCAAATAGGGTTGAATGGTTGCTATTTTTTAATGTGCTATCACATACTTTGCTTTCTACCTTCTGGTATTCTCACCAAGCTGTTCCCTATATTCCTAAGATAGCATGATATGGTTGGAAATGCCTACATATCTAGCTATTGAGGTGGGTCATTTATATTCCTTTAGATATAGATTTCTTTCTAAAAATGTAACAAATCAGTAATTGATCAAATTTAGCTTAGTGACCACCGAAGATTGCTCTGTCTTTATTTCTCAATATTTTTGTTCATAAACTTTACTTAAACTGTCACAAAAGAACTGATCCACATCTATTACCTGTTAGGTACAGTAGGTGCTTTATATTAGATTGCTGTGCCCTAATCTTCAATCTCCTAAGATTCTCACTCTCACTTAGTCAAGATTTTTAGCCTGGTCACTAATGCCTCTAGGCAGGGAAGTGAAAACTCTGGATTAGATATATGGTCTATATTGAGCATTCTATCTTTCTGTTCTTGCTTTTTAGCACTCTTTGACTTTTTCATCCCCTTCTCTAAATGCAACATTTAAACCTCCCTATCTAATTATATGGATAGTGTGTGGAACTGGGGGCCACATGTACAAAAATCAGGTTTTGCGACTGGCAAATTGCGAGTCAGAGTGACTCGCAATTTGCAAGTCGAAAAAACCTGATGTACAACAGTGTCAATGACACTGTTTGCGATTCCCAATGGGGTCGCAAATGACCTACCTCATGAATATTCATATGGTAGGTCGCAATTTGCGGCCCCATTGGGAATGGCCTCCTTCACAGGGATGGTGGCCTGCTGGAGACAGCAGACCACCATGTCTGTGACTGCTTTTAAATAAAGCAGTAAAGCAGTTTTTTTTGTTGTTTTTTTTGTTTTTTTATAAATGCAGCCCGTTTTCTTAAAGGAAAACGAGATGCATTTCAAAATCAAAAATGAAAAGTTTTCTTTTCATTTTTTCAGAGCAGGCAGTGGTCCATGGGACCACTGCCTGCTCTGAAAAAATATTTTCCCGACCATTCACAAAGGGGAAGGGGTCCCTTTGCGACCCCTTCCCGTTTGCGAATGGGTTAGCAACAGTTTGAAACAGGTACTAACTGTGATTGTTTTGCGACCGCATTCGAGGTCACAAAACAATCATACATACCATCTGGATTCGGTATTATGAAGGGATGCCCTTGTCACGCCCCTTCCTTATACTGAATTGCAAAACCCAAACCCGAATCGCAGTTTGCGCTTTGTACATCCCAAATAGCATTTTTCAAGTCGCAAATGGACCGATTCACCGTTTGCGATTTGAAAACTGCTCCGTACGTTTGGCCCTTGATTTCTTTCATAAGATACCCATCCACCTTGTTTTAAATTGAAGAAATTCAGTGTGTTGCATCATATATCATTTGCCCGATTTGGGTTAGGAAATGCTCTCAGAAGAAATCACATGTACTCAACAGAGTGTAGCTGTAATTGTTCACCAACACCTACTTCACTGTGAACGCATGCAGTGGTCAGAAAATAATAAGGAAACTTGAAATTCATTGTTTTTGATACTCTTCATACAATTCAGACAATGTGTGGATTTAATTTTCTAATCAGTTGTCTTACAAAGTTAGTCTCTTTTCTGACTTATTTATAAAAGAGAACTCTTTAACTTCTCTACAACGAGACCTAAATATAGACTGAAGTCACTGGCAATAAAGAAACCTCCCCCCCTGCTTTTGTATATCAAAGCCATTAATTTAAAGGAATATCTAATTTTAACATAGCATAAAATGTTACATTCTGCCACATTTGAGAACCCAGGGTACCACTTATGTTCACAAATCAATAATCCAGATTCAACGACTATTTATATATGTTTAAAAACGTTTTTGCCGAATAATATAATTACTCTCATGAACACACTGAATAAGGTAATATGGCATAGTGATTGCTATAAGGTTTGTCTAAAGAAGGGCCAGATCATTGGCAGATGTTCAAATTTGCCTCTGAAGATATACTTCCATGTAATAGCGGTAAATAGAATTTATTTACATAGTAAATTGTTATCCTGAACTTGTGAGTTTGGAATAAACCCTCACGGGCCTAAGTAGACAACTCTGGTCTAATCCTTGAATCTTCCTGTTAGACCAAATATGTTTCTTGGAACAAACCCAAATAGTAATGTTATGCCTATCTATATTTTAATTAGTGGTTTTGGCACACCCTACTGCATCCTTGGGAGTCTCAGAATTGTGGATTGTTCTTGTTTTGTACATTTAGGGTACATTGGCAAACTCATCATCTACTGAACACCTTTAGTTCTTCACAGCTTTCTCTTTTCCAGGTAAAATCAGCAAATTTTTCAAGAATGCATGTAATCCACAAAAATCTGCGCAATACCGTTGCCCAAAATATTAGTTTTCAGGTACATGCAAAATTATTTCTTTTACGTTCTGCCTGCCCACTTTTTACTATTATAGCATTAACCATAACTCTTGGTGGGAGCTAGTTTTCCTGGGGATCTTTGAGGCAGTTTAAACTCACATACACCCCACTCTTGTTCCCACCCATACAACTGTAAATATATTATTGGAAACTATTTGGGTATTCCTTCCATATTGTATGGTGTGCATATCGTATATTTATATAGCACTAACCTAGTCAAAAAACCTGTGAGTTAATTAATAAATACTTTAGATTGCATCACATTTTCTTACATTCTTTCTTGCATTGTTCTACCTTAATTCTACCTGAGCCCTTAACAACTTAACTTGAGCGTCTCTTTAAGGGCCATTCTGTGCAATGGATAAACTTGGTTTATTAATTTATGATTTCAGATATTTTATTGATGAATGCTTACTGAATATCAGCTTTGGCTTCAACATGACCAAGTTGTCACTCAAAATGCTCTCCAAAAATAGTTTTGGTAACACAGTATTGTCTATTTCTTTTTCTTTCTCCATTTTATTACATTGGAGTTTTGGTAGGTAGCACTATCACACATCAAACGCCAACTGAATGAAGTTACAATGCCCAGCCATCGATAACCTAGCCAAATATTGTTGTATACAGTATAGACAATTAATATGTAACCACCAATCTCTTCTCATCTCACACATGGCTTCTAGTGTTGTATTCCTTTTAATCAAAATCAACAACCAATAGCTGTCCTACTGATTAAAAAAAGGTCTAATCAATTCTCTTACAGGTCAAACTTTTTTTTGTAACAGTTGTTTATAGGGTAATTTTTTGTCTCTCATTCAGTGCTTATAAAGTTTTATAGATATATTTTTAGATTTTTTGATGATTTCATTTAAAGGTAATGTATATGTATCTTGCTTACTGCAATGAAACTGAATTATTATCATTATAGATAAATGTATGCAAGGGGGTGTTCTCCCACATTGCTAGGGGATAACAAATATCAGCAAAATGACAGGCCACCACAGATTTAGAATAACAAGTGCACAACTCAGGAAATTACAAAGGAGTTTCTGGGAAGAAATAAACAAATACATTGGTAAACATTTTAAGCTTTCAAAGCTCAAATATCAAAATATTTTGGAATTACATTAGTAGACTAGCAAGAAATGACCATTCATGAGGAGAAAATGGAATAAGTCTCAGCAATTGGGAGATTTATAGCCTGTAAATCTACAGCGACGGATGTGCAGCCATGGCAACACTATCCATACTTATCTCTCGCTGAGCTCAATTTTATGAACAAAATATTGGACAGGATGAAGATTGTAATTATACAATTTAAACAAGAAGGACTACTTCAGTGCTTAAAATTCAAGAACAAGCGGTGCACCAAGGCCCAACAGATTATTGAGTGGCCTGATTAAATCAAGTACAGAATACTGGGAGTCCTGTTTGACGCCTTTGTTTAGGGGCTTTACTTCTCACAAGCACCTTTGTTGACTATTGACAAGGTTCCATTTTATGTCCTCTTTTTAACTGAAAGGCCAGTAGACCAGACCCCTCCAGACCCTGCCTAAAATCATTGATGGACATTGACAGAAAAACACCATCTAGGAAGATGAAAAACATCTCTCCTTTCCTCCTGTTAGCGCGCCTGACATTAAGAAGTAAACTTACAAGGGGACGCAAATAGGTCGATAAACCTTTTGACTCTCAATTAAGAAGTTCTTACCATAGCTCCAGTACATAATCAATAGTCAATATGCGATAATCAACAATCATTAGTAATCAATAAAATCAATTACCAGGGAAGTCAGTAATAGTCACGCACAATGACCTTTCAGTCATGAATAACCACACGTTTGGTAAAAGTTCAGAATGTTTATTTCCCTATATTAACAATGCTAAGGCAATGTAGATTAATCTTCAAATCAAATGAAACACATACAGAAACAACACTGGTTGTCCAAAGCGGCGGAAGAAACACAATCTAATCAAAGCTTGAACTACAACACATTCTAAAGGTACGGTGCACATCAATAGCAAAGTTAGCTGTGTCAATGAGATGAAATACATGAAGTTGAGCAGAGAAATTCATCAAACATTAGTCCCTATTGTCATAAGTCAGGATCCTTACTAACATCAGATTAGCATCAGCATGTTATGCTTCATGCAAAACAATTTAGTAACACATATTTGGAAAAACATATAACTATGGTAGAGCGATAGACAAAACAGCACAGTTGGTACCTAGAAAGGAAAAGCAAATATGCATAATAATCACATTTCATGATACACGTATCCTCGGTATGGGTCAGCAAAGAAGAATCAGTCTTCGTCCTCAGGACATCAGTCGATCAGCAAGGCATCAGGCTCTCAGTCAGGAAAATATGGGCAAAGTCATTAAGTGTTAAAGATAAGCACGTCTCTAGTAAAGACACACAAGAAAATTATAACCTTTCAGTCAGGAAGAATAAGGGCAATGGCCTGAATATCAGAATGATGCTCCTCTCTCAGAATGAGTGTTGTAATATTAAATTTACTCAAACTATCCCCTCATTCCTTATTGGTCAGTTAATCGTATGTTCACACTTTGTCCAATAAAACTACGATTCCAAATCTATGAATGCTAATATTTCTCCTTTCTCATATTGTTGATTGGTTCGTCTTGCGATGTCATCATCCGGCTTGTCAGGTAACAATATTGTTGCAGCTTCCACTCTAGTCAGTATCTTCATTGTTCTTGTCCTGGGAAAGTTAGTCTCACACACATTACACATAAAATGTTGCATTAGCAAGAACATCATCTCCTAGCAGTCGGTTCACACAAAAAGCTTCTGTTATAAGCACATTTAAACAATACAATGGAGATTTCACAGTTTAATTCACTAGGTCAGCATTTTTATTAAACACTAAGAAATACAGCTTCTACATGAGGCCTGGAAAGTAGGCCAAGACACTCGTTAAGTTAAGGCCTACGATTAATAAAGCTAAAGCTTAATTCACAACCCTCAATATGACATATTACTGCATAAGTCTAACAAATATTCAATATTTCATAAGTATTCATTGTTGATTAGTATATTTCGCTGACATTGGTGGCCATTCTCCGTTATCACAATTTCAAATGTGTACATTAGTTATATACGTTATTTCATTTTTTACGTAAACTCATTATTCAAAATACATAAACATTCATTAATAATTTTTATTAACACACCTACGCTAGCACTCCTAGCAGGATTTAGACTCATTCATAGTACCACCGATATTGTGACATTATCATTTCAGGCCCTTAGCGCCATCATTAAAAAAAGAAACACATTATTTGCATGATTTATTGACTATACTGCAGCTTTTGACAGGGTTGATTGGTGGAATCTGTTGAAAAAAATGGCAGCCTAGGGAATACAGTCCCCCTATTACAAGCTATAACTTCATTTAACTCTGAGACTTAGGTACAAGAAAAAGTGGGTAATGGTCGTTTCAGAGCAAATGTTTCCGAGCAAATGTACACTAATAGTTTTTTTTCGCAATGTTGCGTATGCCCCCATCTTCTTTTCAGTCTTTATTCAGCAGAAAAAACCCAGATCATTTTCTCCAAGGATACAAAATCACAATCATCATCTGCAGTTCTTGCAGTACGCCAATGATGTTGTTGTTTTGGATCATACTTATATTGGATTGCAAATAGTTCTAAATGAACATAATTTCAATCTTGAAAATAAATTAGAACTAAGCCAGTCCCAATCAAAGGCCAAAATCTTTGCAAAATATGTGAAAAAAGCTGAAAATCCTGGCATTCCGGTCCCTCTAACTTAAGATATGCTGGGCCCTGTAACCACCTGGGCATCTAGCTCCCAGAAAAAGGTAGACTGAGTTACCAATTAGTGAAAATGAAACTTAGAGGAGCCGCAGGAGCATAGAGCTGCATACTTTACCATTGCTGATCGGTGCTAAAGTGCAAGTGCTCCCTGTGTGAATTGTATTGATGATTGGTTTATCCATGATTGGTTTTACAAAGATGTCGCCTTGGTTATTAGATTACGTTTATTCAAAGGTAGAAGTACATACAGCCAATCCCTGGCAGATTCTATGCATAACTGACTCTCTCGAATTCTTACCTGCGCCATGGTAACCAAGGAACCAATGAATTAATGGTTAGCCATATATCAGTACAGAATATAACAATTGGTATATTTGATTTACGGGTAAGTCCCTACTAAAGTGCACCAGTGGTGAACTAGGGCCTGTAAATCAAATGCTACTAGTGGGCCTGAGGCACTGATTGTGCCACCCGCATGAGTATCCCTGTGAACATGTCTCAGACCTGCCACTGCAGTGTCTGTGAGTGCAGTTATGCACTGCCTAATTCGAAAAGGCAAGTGTAGCGACCAGCCAAGCCCAAACCTTCACTTTTTCTACATGTAAGTCACCCCTAAGGTAGGCCCTAGGTACCCCCATGAGCAGGGTGCAGTGTATTTAAAAGGTAAAATATGTACTGTGTGTTTTACATGTCCTGGTAGTGAAATACTGCCAAATTTGTTTTGCACTATTGCAAGGCCTATCCCTCCCATAGGTTAACATGGGGATTACATTTAAATTCATCTTAAGTGTAATTTGCCATTGGGAGGAGATAGAGATGTGGAGTTTGGGGTCTCTGAACTCACAAATTAAAAATACATCTATTGGTAGAGTTGGTTTTTAGATTGTGTGCTTGAAAATGCCACTTTTAGAAAGTGGGAATTTTCTTGCTTAACCATTCTGTGCCTGTGTCTGTCTGAGGAATCCACGTCTGAGTCAGATTGACAATTAGACTGTTTGTGAATTCCCTCTAGACAGTAACACAAAGGGAGCTGAGGGGTGTCCCGCATATCCTGCTGAGTCTTCCTGGGCTAGAGTGGAGAGGGAGAAGCTGACACCTGCCCCTGAAAGGGATGTGCCTGTCCTCACACATTGCAGTCTCCGACCCTCTGTAGGCTGTCTGGGGATGTGCCTGGGTAAGGCAGGATCTTGTGAACATCAAATACTTTCCTTTGAAGGCAGAAATGAGTATAAGTAGTGGACCCAAAACCCCAGACTTGTAGAACATTCCGGATCAAGAGGATCCTCTGCCAATGAGAAGAGCTGAAGAGTGGAGGGTGAGTCCCTTTGCTGTGTGTGCTTTGCTGGGTTGGCCTGCAGTTGCTGGTTCTGCCTTAAAGAGGACAAAGACTGGACTTTGCTGTGTATCCTGCTTAGGAAGTTTTTCCAAGGGCTTGAAGTAGAGCTTGCCTCCTGTTGAAAGTCTCAGGAAAACCAAAGACTTCAGATTCATCTGCCTACAGCACTGGGAACTGTGTGTTTTGTGCTGCAACAGAAGAAAAATCACCATGAAGCCATTAACGATGCCGCTGCTTGCACCGTGACTTGACGCTGCCACATGGTGCCGTGCCTTGCTTCACAAATCGACCCTGGTCTTACCAATGCCGCCACCTGACACCATCACCGAGCCACTGATCGCACCGTGACCCCCACACTCCACATCACCTCACTCATACCGCAATCTTGGTATGCCCCGACAATGACGCTCAAGGCTGACATCAACGCCGCTGCCTGCACTGTGGCCTGAGGACACCGCTCATTAGGTACACAGATCACCTCCCCGCACCACAGCCACAGTCCACCGATGCCAGCGACTCCAGCATCATCAACAGATGCTCCTTTCTGCTCCTTGACCGTGGGTGTCACAAGGAGCCCGCCCATGTCATACCGCTGCCTTGGGCCTACTGACAACAGTGCTTCAGCAACAACAATGCTGCTGCCTGCACCACAACCTGGAGACACTGCCCGTCGCACCACCCCACTTCACACCACAGCCCTGGTCTCACTGACATTGCAGGATACCATCACTGAGGCTCTGCCTGCACCGTGACCTGTGGGCACTGCATGCCACATTGTCTCGCTTTGCACCGCAGCCCCGACACCATCAACACCAGCACTCCTAACTCCGTCATTAGCCCAGAGTTCAATCTGCAATGCATGTGACCCCAAGAGCCTGACCATCCCTGCACCGACCTCCCGAACCGACGCCCGCAGATGCCTGCCAACACCAGCGATGCAGCACTCCAGATTTCATCGCAAAGACCACATGCCCTACTCTTCCAAGGTACTGTTTGTGGGTTTTCCCAACCCCGTGCTGGCCTGCAGCACCACAGTCGCCCTGAACTGTTGGATTTGTTGTTCACGGTGCCGTGATAGCCCCAGACAGAGCTACAGACTTCAAGGAACTGTATTTTTAAGTAATTCTTGGAAAAATTCATATCTTTATTACTGTTTATTGGATTTTTCTTGTTTTGGTCTTGGTTTACACAGACAAATATCGGCAATTTTTCTGGTGTGGTGTCCTTTTGTAGTGTTTTCACTCTATTACTGTGCTTTACACATCGCTTCTGAGATAAGCCTGACTGCTCGTGTCAAGCTACCAAAGGGGTGAGCAGGCATTTTCTGAGCTGGGCATCCCGCTTACCCTGACTAGTGAGGATCCCTACTTGGAAAGAGTGTAAACTGACTGACAACTAGAGACCCCATTTCTAACATTAGGATCGTTTTTCAGGACCTAGAATGTAAATCAAATTTTTTGATATACTGCTTACTGGTCAACAAAGCAAAGAAGGAAATATTGAAAAATGTAATCAAGCCAATTTTTTAAAGTGACAGTTCTGCTTGGCATCCTTGGTCGATGTATTTATTGAGTGAAGTGACGGACTTGGAAGCAAAGGTATTTTGCAAAAGCAATATCTTTTTGCAGCATTTAAATTTGACATAGAAACACAAACCATGTTGTCTAGTCACACAGCTGACATCTCAGTTGTGGCAAAAAATAAAAATTTAGTTTGTACTAGGCTCTGGAAACATATAAAACTATGACAACTCAGTGCTATTTAGCAGAAACAACAGAAACAATACAGAAACCAGTGATATTATCCATCATTTGCTTGTGGTTTATGCTGTTCCCAATAAAAGACCTCAGATTATGCTGGATGGACTATTTTCAAATCCTAAATGCCTATTGTGTGACTAAAAAAGGAATCAATGTTGCACCTTCTGTGTTGTTGCCCAGGGGTAAAGTGTGACAGGCATACTTGTCAAACAGATCTTTCTGACAAATAATATTAGACGATGCAAGGAAGCCTTAAAACACTGTCTCAATTAATGGAATGCTTTAGAACTCTGTTGCGCAGCCACATTTCTCAATTAGGTATTTAAGAAGCTGCTTTTAAATTTTATATTAGTACAGCAAAGGGGACTTGACATGAATTCAAATGATTGATTTAAATTCAAGATGAATGGACTGTAACCAAGTTTTGATAAGTGTATCTCAGATTGGTGTACAGAGATATGGATTTTAAATTACTGTTTTAATTTGAGTAAAATGTAAATAGTTGCTAATATGTTAATTTGAGCTTCTTGGGTGTAGATAATTGTATCCATCCTTTCTTTTGTGTCATTTTAAATAATCAGACATAATAAATCATTACTTACTACTACTTACCGGTGTTCCATAAGGTAGAGGATGAGGAACGGCCATTGACCAAAATTCAAAATGACTACTCCGTGTCACTATTGTAACAAAGTGGGCCATTAGAAACAGGAATGTAGGTTGAATCTCAATCTAATGCAAACTAGTGGTGAAATGCTGAATATGAAGGTGATGCCAATTCAGAATATTCAAATACAAAGACCCTAGAACCCTAGCATGGCCAAAACCGGATTAATGCAACACAGTATGAGGGGCCAAAGCTTTAACCTGGATCCGAGCCCCAGAGTTCAGCAAACCTCTTTCACAAATTCTGACAGTTTCCAACTGTTCTCAGTCTTTGACAGTTGTGGAGATCCAGGTTCATATCAATCACAATGACGGAGCCTGAGAGGAGAGGTAGATTGGTGATTGCCGCAATCTTTGAGGTAGACCAGAGTGGTCCATATGTGAATGTAGGGGTGAATGGCACCCCATGTTGTTCCTTATTCAATCAATTAATCAATCCATAGATTTGTAGAGTTCTTCTTTCCAGGTGCTAACAGGGCCCAGTTGATTAGCTGAATAGCCAGGTCTTCAGGGACCCTTGGTACACTAGAAGAGATGGGGGGGTCTGGAGATGAAAGCATAGCTTGTTCCATTTCTTCGTGCTATGTAGTAGAAAGAGTGACCTCTTCATCTACTACATCATATTTATTGGGTAAGAGTTAGAGAAAGGGAATTGGAGTGGATGTGTGTGGTGTGCTAATGGAAGTTCAGGTGCTGGTTCTAGTAGGTGGGTCTGCAGTTGTTTAGGGCCTTGAATCCATGGGTCAAGAGCTTGAACTGGCATTATTTCTGTACTTGGATCCAGTGGAGTTCCCTGAGGTAGGGGCTGTAGTGGGTTTTTCTAGGAAGATCCAGGAAAAGTCTGGCTGTGGTGTTCTATATGGTCTGTAGTCATCGAGGAGGAGAGCTGCCATCCCTGCATACAAAGAATTGCTGTAGTCCAGTTGGATATGATGCTGAGACAGTGGGTTTTGACAATGCTGGCCAGAGGTGTCATGTAAGTGTTGAAGAGGGTGGGGCTGAGCAACGATCCTTGGGTTACTCCACAGGAGATTTCCTTGGGTTCAGAGGTGATTGGGGAAGGCAGACCTTTTACATTCTTCCAGTGAGGAAAGAGGGAATAGGCTTGAGAGCAGCTCCTTGGATGCCTATGTTGTGCAGCCTTGTGATGAGTGTGTGGTGGGTGACCATGTAAAAGGCTGCCAAGAGGTCTAGGAGGATCAGAGCTGCAGCCTCTCCTTGATCAAGTAGGGCTCAAATGTTGTCAGTAGCCGCAATGAGAGCTGTCTCAGTGCTGTGGTTGCTGTAGAATCTGGATTGGGAGTTGATTAGGAGGTTGCATTCCAGATGTGGTGAGAGTTGTTGCTTGATGGCTTTTTCTAATACTTTGTCTGGGAATGGAAGCAGGGAGATCGATCAGTAACTATAGAATTCGCTGGAGTCTGACAATGGTTTCTTTAATATGACTTTGACTCCTGCATGTTTCTAGTCCTCTGGGAAGGTGGCCATAGCAACTGGTGTTGGTCTTTCAGAAGGTGGTGAGTATGTGGTTGATTCTGGCTTCGCCTAGGTTGAAGATGTGGTGGGGCCATGAGCTGATTGGGTCCCCTGTGTTCATGATGAAAGCAGTGTCCTGTGGGGTGAAAAGGCTCCATTCAGTTAGTCAGATGTCTGTGACGGTAGCGGGGTCATGTTACTTGAAAAAGTTGGTGGCTTTGGGCTGGGATTTGAGGTTTCTGTACATGTGGGGGATCTTGTTGTGGAAAAAGTCTGCAAACTTGTTGCAGAGTTCCTTTGAGGAAGTAATCCTTTTTGTTGCAGCTGAGGGGTTGAAGAATTATTTGACGATGTTGAAGAGTTCTTTGCTGGTATTGGAACTTGAGTTGAAGCATGAGGCTAAGGCCTTTTTCTTTGATTCTCTCAAATGTCTGTGGAAGAGGCTGAAGGTTGTCTTGAAGGTGGTCTTGGCGGTTGTGGCCTTGCTGGTGCTCCACCTCCATTCCAGTTCTTTACATTAGCGTTTAGCAGCCCTAAGGTCTTCAGTGTATCAGCTAGCCTGCTTGGTGGACCTTCTCTGGGTGTTGTTGCTGATGGGAATGACGCTGTCAATGCAGTTTGTGATCAAATTGTGGAAGTTTCTGATGTTCTGGTCCAGGATGATGGAGGAGTTGGGGTGGGTGGTGTTGAGGGTGTTGATCCATGTGTCCTTTCAGACATTGCTCTGGTTGCAGTGGGGGGCATAGGGCAAACTGGGGGCAAAGGCCCATGAGCTGGTGATGTTGAAATGGACAATGGAGTGGTTGGTCCAGGTGAGTTCCAAAGGGTGGCTGTCTCTGATGCAGTTGCTGGAGGTGAAGATGGGGTCTAGCGCGTGGCCTGTGGTGTGTCTGGGGTCATGCATGTCCCATCCGATGTTCTCATGCTGTCGAGAAGGTTGGGAGTGTTGATGTAATTGTGGTCATTTAGATAGAAGTTGAGGTCACAGAGGAAAATGTAGTTGTTGGAGTCTATGCAAAGGTGGTGATGAAGTTGGTGATGAAGTTGCAGAAGGGTGGACTTAGTCCTGGAGGATGGTAGGCAAGGGGGCCACTGTTGGTGGTTTTGCTTTCTGTTTGGAGTAGGAGGTTGAAGCTTTCCATGCCTGGGGTGATGTTGCCATTTGCAGTGGCGCATTGGATGGATTCCTTGTGTATGATGGCAATCCCTCCGCCAGGCTTGTTGATGTGGTCAGGGTGGGTGATCTTATATTTGTCTGGTATTGTGATGGTGATGTCGGGCGCAGAAGTGGGGTTCAGTTAGTTCTCAGTGAGGAAGAGGACATCAGGTGAGAGGGTGGAGATAAGAGCCTAAATCTCGGTGGTCTGTTTGCATAGTGAGAGTATGTTGAGAAGGGTGCATGCAAGTTGGTGTTTTTGTTCAGGTGGGGTCTGTGGTGTGTTTGGGCTGCGGCTGATCATTGGTCTGGTGTGTATGCTGTGGTAGGTGAAGTGGAAGTGGGTATAGGTGAAAGGTCCTATCATGGGTCAGCACTGTGGCAGTGTTTGTTGCAGTGTCTGGGGTTGAGGTTGTAGAGCTCAGCGATCTTCTGCAGGGGCAGGAGGGCCAGAGGTTGTGGTGCTGGATGCGATCCAGGCATTGACGGGTGCAGACAGGCTTGCCATTAGCGCACGCTTGACATGCCAGTATAGTGGTCACCCTGCAGCCTGCATTAAGTAGGTCATGGGGTCAGCAGGGCATCTGTTGGCTGGAAGAATGGTGAGTGGGACAAATTGGGTGGGAAAACCCAGGCAGTGGAGGTGTCACTTGGTCAAACAGTGGCAAGTGGATCAGGCTGGAACAAGTAGGAACTGGAGGCCACAGGCAAGTGGCAGGCTAGGTGCCCAGGTGCCTAGTAGTGTGATCTGCTGAGGACTGCATTGAGTAGTTCTTAGGGTGGGAAGGGCTTCTGTTGGAAAGAACAATGGTGAGCAGGAAAACCTTAGCTGGAAAACTTGGACAGTGGAGGTGTCTGTTTTTGAACAAGTGGCAACTGGATCAGGTGGGAACAAGCAGGAACTGGAGGCCACAGGCAAGTAGCAGGTTAGGTGCCCAGGTGCAGAGTAGTGTGATTGTGCAGTGGACTGCATTGAGTAGGTCTTAAGGTAGGCAGGGCTTCTGTTGGAAAGAACAACAGTGAGCAGGAAATCCCAGGGGGTAAAAACCCAGGCAGCGGCGGTGTCACTTGGTCAAACAGCGGCAACTGGATCAGGTTGGAATAAACAGGACCTGGAGGCCACAGGCAAGTGGCATGCTAGGTGCCCAGGTGTCTACTAGTGCCATCATGCTGTGGCCTGCATTAGGTAGGCCCATAGGTGGGTGTCACTTCTGGTGGTCAGAAGAACAGTGAGTGATAAAACCTGGGCAGTGATGGTGTCAGTCAAAGAGCGGCAACCTTATCAGGTTGGAACAAGCAGGCATGTAGCAGGCTAGGTGCCCAGGTGCCTACACAGGAGCTACACACTCCACTGTAAGAACTGTAGAAGTCCCACCGTACCTCTCTCAGGAAAACAAGTCAAAGTTGTAGGCACTTCTAACCAGTAGATTGTGAGTCCTGTTTCAACTAAAAGAGCTGGAGAAAATGAATTTGCCATCAACTCATTACTGGTTCAGTACATAAACAACCTATTGTTGGTATCAACCACACAAGATACATGCAGACAAAAAACTATTGCCCTGTTGAACCATTTGGCCAAAAATGGGCCTAAAGTGTCCCTGATTCAACTGCAATATTGTCAGAAAGCCAACCTGTATATGAGCTAGGATCTAGGATAGTGTCTCAATGGAGAATCACAGCCATCATGAAAATGAACCCTCCCACGATGTGAAGAGAAGTGATGATGTTTCTGGGAATGATGGGCTACTGTTGCCAATGGATTCTCAACTTTTCCTTAGTGGCAAAGCCTTTACAGAGGCTTCCACACAAATATGTATCTGAACTGATACCACGGGATGACTGCATGAGTGCCTTCCCCGAGCAGAGAGAAAGTGTCTGTCATGCCCCAGCTCAAGGATTGCCTGACTATAATTTTATTTTGTACTACAGTGAAAGAGATGGATGGTTGTGTTCCCAACCAGAGAAAATGACAGCCTCACTGTGGCTGAGCCGTTGTTGAGTGAGTTGATCCTTCAGTTTGGCCTTCTGGGTTCTTTGACTTAAAATAATGTAAATTATTTTTATTGTGAGGTGATGCGGATGCTGTATGTAGCCCTTAAAGAGGATCAGAGACTTCATTATAGTTATGGGCTGAACAGAACAGATCAATGGGATGTTGAAGACATCCTAAGTGGCCTCATGCCCTTTCCTTGGTGCAGATGAGACTTCAAAGCACTCCTGATTGGAGGTCAGGACTGTCCCCCCACAAAACCCTCATGGGAAGAGCCATAAGACTTCCCATTGTGCCCGCAGCTGCACTTGTAAATATTACAGATGATGTGGTTCTTGAATACAGCAAGGAATTGGATGTTGTGATTCGTTCTGTCTCACATCAGGTAAAAGAAGCAACTCCCCTTCCGAGCCAAAAACAACGTCACTACCTTAGTCCAGGAGACTGTGTCCTGATGAAGAAACATGTCTGGATGTTGGATCTTGAGCACTGAAGACATGGCCCTTTTCAAGTCATCCTGCCGACCAATAATTCTGTAAAGTGTGGTGGCCTTCTGAATTGGGTACATGCTTCTCACATCCAAACAATGAGCAAGCTGGTGAAGATGTGGTGACCACAACCTTTAATTTTCAGAGTCAAACTCCAGAGCACCGCAAAGGAGCAGAGAAGGGGAGAAGAGTGTGCCCAAGGGTCTCAATGTCAACCGAAGACAAGAGCTTAGCCTATGCTGATGAAGCAAGACTGGCCAAAATGAACCAAGCTGAAGAAACTGTAAACAGCAACTCTGATCCAGAAGAAGGGCCAAACAATACAGCCAGAGAGGAGCTGAGAAGAGAAAGGTGATCTAGGAAGGGTGAGAGGCTGAGAGCTGCTGTGTTAGAGGAATGCATCCCAACGATTGTCAACAAAGAAACATCCAAAAGTGAGCAAAGTGACAATGAGGATGAACAGTCAGTGATGTGGAGGTTGAAGAGAAAATGGGTTCATGGTCAAATGAACTCTGCTCCTGAATAGACATATTTTGCTGAGAGTGGGCATGACTAAAGAACACATGAGACTGAGGATCAATGAAAACTGTTTGAAAACCGTCCCTGAATAGGGCTACCACAATGAAGATTGACTGATTACTTGAATTCAAGTGAAGCGAAACTGAAACCTTTCTGAAACATAAAACTTCTTACTGCCCAGGCTCTAGCAGAAGTGTGGGGTTGTGATTTGCACAAGTAGAAGACCACAAATAGAATGTCCTTTGTTTCTGAATGTGTGTGTTCCTTGTAGTCTGATTTTAAAGAAACTATGGTGTCTAATTCATGGAAAACACATAGAGCAATGCTAATTGTAGTAGCAGCTGTCTTAGTTCTGTTCATGACCCGCCTATTAGTGGACTTGAATTCTCCTGTTAGGCATGCTTGCACTGTAGCTAAGCCTAATGCAACTAACTTAGTTGAATAGTATAGATTTAATATGATGATTTTACAGGGAGATGGTTTTAAGGGAACTGCACCAATAATTTGTTTTTAAATTTATTGCACAAATACTTTGGAGTCATGAACAAACATGATTGCTATAGGCCTGGCTTGCATGCCTTACTGCAGAAGTAGTGCCCTATCATCAATTACCGTTCACCTACATGTTATTGTGTAGTATAATGCTTAGTCTTCTGTATCATCAGGGTAATTTTGACATGGCATTTCTTTAAATCTCTGATAAAGATTGATATTTTCAGAAAGAATGCTTGACATGTAAGATGACTAAGCCAGAGAAGGAGTTTGTTGAAGAATTGTCTGCAGTATATCAGTCTATTTAATCATATGCTGAATCATATGTTTTAATTGTGCATTGTTGGTTTAGTTAGTCCCAAATGCTTCTGTCTACTCGTTCAAGAGCAGATGCCCTTTCTACTCTATTGAAACCCCATACTTATTTGATTCCCACTCATACAGTTAAACTCTTGATCAAATTTGTTGTTCTTTGTCTGAATGACTATCCTTTTGTTGTCCTTTAGGAGGCTTTACATGGTGACATTTGCTGCTTAAACTAACCCACCTCATTTGAATTCTCAGTTTAGCTTTAGGGACTTTGCCCCCAAGTGAACCTGAATCACTTTTGATTTGCATGTGGAAATCTTTAAATAACTTGTCTTTGTATTTGCTATTTGACTTGCGTTGGATTATACCATACCATACTTCATAAAGTGATTATTGATTTAGACTAATCTGTTTGACTGAGCATGTAACTTTGCTAATCTGATAATAAACTTTCATGGTTTACCAATCTACCGCTCTCTGTCATACTTATAAGGCAAAATTGTGTTTCACTGTCCTTAAAATATTTTTGAGCTAGTGACGTTAAGCCTCAATTCGAGACAAAGGTCCATCCATGCAAGTGCGGGTTTTACTTGAATTTGCACTAAGAACTTGCACGGTGTAAACCCCATCCGGTGCTGCTTCATGTCTTTTCATTCTGTTACTTCTATCTATTCTGGATGTTGTGACAGACCACTGGTGTATATTTTCCTTGCAGCCTGGTAGTCTCAATTTGCAGATGCCCTGTAGCCCTCCCTTCACTATGAACACATTCTAAAATCTGATCCTACGCAGCAGTAGCTCGATACAAAAGAATGCATGCAGTAAATAAAAATAAATTGTAAGGTAGTACATTCACCATGGCAGTAGTTTTAAACATCTTTTAAGTGCAACCATATTTCCACCCTCCCATACATCCCAGAATTACAGCGAGAGACCGAAGACTGGTTATAGGTGTGTGGAAAAGTAAAACCCAGTTATAGAGTCTCCATTCGGTGCACAGCTGCACAGTTGCGTTTCTTTGTGTTATAACTTATATTGCCAAACTAGTAAATGTTTCTGATGGAGCTTATTTGCGGCGGCGAGACAGTCCATTGGCCTAGAGTTTTACCTCCCACCCTAAGGCAATGGATGACTCAGTAAAAACGATGATGTTCATCTTTTCCATGGATTTAAACCAAGTAGCTTAGTAATTTTAAAGGATGATGAAGTGTGTAGGAAAATTGCAAATGTTTTTTTGGCATTTCGATAGTGCAGTGGTCCCAAATAACGTTTAATGCATGTTATTCATTTGAACCTAGCAGCGCTTTTTCTGTTGAACACAATCTGGAAACTATGTCCTGCACTACCGGTGGATCATCTAGCAGAGGTGGAAAACAAAATGATAGTTGTGAACAGTACTTTCAATCTTAATTTAATAACCGCAACGCTATATTGGTATCTGCGAGTTTGTACACATTAAACCAGTATCCAGCAGCTTTAGCTCTGGCGGGGAGGTGGAGGGGAGAGGGGAACAAGAGTTGACAAAGACAGTAAGAAGAGAGCAGGAGTGAAGCAACACTGTGTAGTAGTAGTAGATGGTGTGCATGATCTATGTGCAAGGTTATTGATTGTGAAATTGAAATAATTGTATACAAGAAAGGGAAGTATATGGAGTGTGATCAGTTCCATTGACACTTGTCCAGCTAGTACCTCAAATAATCCCTCTGCTATCTATTCATCTCATAAATCTATTCTATCCTGCCTACTGTCTAACTGTCCCAGGCTGCTGCATCATTCGTGCACCTGTTTTTTCCTTGCTTCTCCCTCATTTTTTAAATATCTTCTCCTTGCTTTTCCCTCGTTCTCACTGCTTTCTCCTTGCTTCCCCCATTTTTTGTGTTCCCTTTTCTTGCTTTTCCCTCATCCTCACTGCTCTTTCCTTATGTTTCCCCCGTTTCTTTGAGTGCCTACTCATTGCTTTCCCCTCATTTTCACTGCTTCCTCCAATCTTTTTCCTCCATTTTCTATGTGGCGTGTCCTTACTTTTCCCTTGTTTTCACTGCGTTCACCTTGCGTATTCCCCTATTATTTGTGTGCCTTCTCCTTGCTTTTCCGTGGTTTTCATAGCTCTCTGCAGGACTTGCAAGCACCTGGATACCTTGTCGGGTGATTAGCCATGCTTTACAAATCCTGACTGATTGATTGATTGATTAATTAACTTACACTCTTCTGAAAATTCTACTCAGCCACCTTGCAACACGTAGGGGTTGGTGGTGATAAATGGAGGGGCACAGAATTGCCTAATCTTACATCCAGTGTGTCTTAAGTATGTTCACATACCCCAAAGACTGCCAAAAACCAAAACAAATAGTAGACCCCACATTTTTTCCCAATACGTGAAGCCACTACAGGCATAGTCAAATATTTTTTCTCTGTTGTAGTTCACTTACAGTACTTGATCATCAGGTCATCCATCATACAATGGGGTTCTCAATGCCTGCTTTTCACTTTAAAACTATATTGCGTTTACTAAGTGGAATTTGTATAGCAACAGATATGGCTCTCTTTGGGCTTCCACTTTGCGATTCATTCTGTAATAAATTACCACCAAAGATGACACAGATTCAAAGACACATGTTGGAACTTCAAACGGACTGAACTCACCTCTACTCCATCCCAAATAATCCACTTTTTCACTGGAATCAACATCACAGCAGCAGCTGTATTATCAGTTTATGAGAGGCTGCTAAGGTGCTTCCAATGAAAATCACATCAATAACTGTTTTGAGTACCACAACATCAATCCAAATCTCTTTGATAAAGGACAACAGTTCTTTATCCTTTGGGGCTGCCATTGGCTGAAAAGTGGGCAGTAGATTGGTGTACCATCACTTTCCTGTGCTAGTCCCAGGAGTGCCATCTTATTGCTTGGATATGATAGGAAGACCTTGCAATTAGAGCTGTGACCAGAGCTCCAAGGCATACATCGGTTCTGGAGCCCAGCTAACTCTGCACACAGGGTGCCCACTTTGCTGGAAGTTGGAATCACCTCACTAATAAAAGATAGATCTTGAAAGCTATAATTTCTGTTCTGGTACACCCATATTTGTGTCTGTTGAAAATGGAACTGTTTGGTGAGCTAGTAGGGCTAGAGATGACTCGTCTAATACTGAGTTGAGCTCTGTCAGACAGGACAATGTGGCATACACGATTTGATAAATTAAGTTATGTTCCAAATTAACACTGTTTTTTCAAAGCATGACAAATTCTGTTACTCTAGCTGAAAATGTAGCCCCTCCAAGGGCCTTCTCTTATGAAGGAGAACTATGGAAGGAAAGCACCAATTCTGTATTAGTGGGGTGGGGACTCAAAACGACATGAACTTTTTAGACTGGGATTATCTGCATGATGTAGGTTGAGAATATCGAAGACACAATATTAAATATTCACAATATTGCACCAAAATTCTGAAAGATAAGTTTGTATAGATTGTCTACACCTAACTCCATATGTATGTAGCTTAGTGATTATACAAACAAGCATTGGCAAAGCCAATAAGTCTTGGTGATGCGAGAGTTATTGGCTTTGTCAATGTTAATGTCTTTTAGCTGTATAGCCCAAGAGCATGCAATTTTTAGGATTGCAACAGGTGTCACCTTTGGGACCTATTGGCTTTTCCAATGCTTGTTGTAAATAGCAAGCCTGGTCCTCAGAGTATTGACCTAGAAGAGTAAAAATACTTGCCTGACCTGTTGTGTCTTGTAGGTTGTATGCAGATTTCAGCAACAGATGCATTCACCCATTGAGTTATCTTATGATTGCACTACTTGTAGAAAATAAAGAAATGTGTCCCAGTTTTCAGGTCAGTCCAGACTTGTCTGTGTGTTCTTCAGTAAGCCAAGTGTGACTCTTATACAACGTTTATACAGCAAAAGAGACTTATTGGAACATATCTTTTATATGAATCAGTAGTTTACAGTTGTTCTGTTGGTATTTAATTAAGACCTTATGTTGTAAGTGATGCTTACATTGCAGACACCCATGGTGAAAATATTCACATATCCAGGCAAAGTATTTTGATTCAACATAGTTTCAGAATAATTTTCGTCTCCACATTAGGAACTACAGTTTGAGTCATGATGAGGCTGCTTCCTTCCTCCCTTCAGGGAGAGACTTTCCACCCGCATCACAACCCTCACAAATTTCACACGACAAAGCATAGAAAAATAGTGGGAGCATTGCATGGCATTGATGGGAAGCTAAAAACTGTTATGTGCTATCATTTTTTCTTGGGCAATCATTTCAATCGGTTTGCAAGAAAATTAGTGGTTTTAATGTTCGACCGGCACCCCTTGCACTTAAAACAGCAGTGGGGCATGGGAAGTGTGTTGCCTCTATTTGGACTCTAGATTGTAGTGCATGCAACGGCAGCTAAACAGTTCATCTTGGAGAGATGGCTGGGGTTGGGAAGGGATGAGTGGGAGGGGGAAAGAGGCAACAGGAGCACAAGCATGGAGCAAGTGAAAAAACTAGAGCACTCAGGTGGAGTGCTCAAAGACAAAAAAAAGTAGGGAAGCGGATGAGGGCAGAGAGGCGAAAGGAGACAGAGGAGGGAGCAAGTGAAAACATGAGTACTCGTGTGGAGTGCTCAAACACAAAGAAAAAAGTAGGTCTTAATACGGGAGTTGTGGATGGACACAAGTACTTGGCCTATGCTTTGGAGGAGAGCTAAACAGAAGAAGAGGCAATATCCATCCATTCCATGGACACACGGAAAGGAAGGATACCTATGGGTGGGCTGCAACCCACTAAATTGTAAGTTACATGTCTCTTTGAGACAGAGCATGCACTGCCTAGCTGAGACCTAAGAAGAGGGGTCCCAAACACAAAATACCCCATGAATTTTCCATGTATTTTTTTTGTAATACGATAGTGCAAAAACTGATGAACGGAATTACACCTAATTTGGCAGGAAGCGAGATCTTGGTCCAGAAAGCGTGCTTTTTGTGATTTGGTATAAATCCGTTCAGTCATTTGTGAGATATTAGGGTACCAAATAATTGTACTTCTGGATGGTTGGGTTGGAGGGACTCTTGCATGAACCCAATTTAAAAAAACAGAAAACATTCCAATTAGCCCAGGGGCTTTTTTCTCCTAGGGCCAGTTTGATGTCACGGGAGACACACTCCAGTTGGATTGAGTGCTCTGATTTGGCAGCCTGCAACATGAATAACAATGTTGCAGGTAGCCACTACAGGACTCTGGGACTACTCCCCTGTCCTGAATTTAATTGTGAAAACTAATATAAGGGAGCAGGGTAGGGATACATTGCCTCCTTAGGACCTAGGTGTGAGTCCCAGAGGGGTGTCTCCTGAGGCCAAAATGATTGATGGGGAGTCCCATTGCAACTTACAAAAAAATTAATTGACACTGGGGGCTGCTGAAAAAAAATATAAGGGGCGGCGTGCAGCCCCACTCCTTGAGCCTCTTCAAGGCCCCTGGTCCCCATCCCCAGGGGCTGAATTTGAGAAAAAAAGTGGCCCATTCTTTGGGCCACTTCTTTATAAAAGCAGGACTGGTGTAGCCTCTCTTCCCTGAGCCTGTATAAGCTCTGGGGACCCCATCCCTCAGAGCCAAAATACTCATTGGGGGGGCACGGCCCCCTTCCCTGAGCCACTAATCGTTCTGTGGACCCCATTCTCAGGACCAGCTCATATACTGTGTCCCAGGGATCCCAGGCAGTCCAGGAGCATGGGCAAGGAAAGTAAGTGTGCTCCCACCCTTTGGGAGCTTTGAATGTTCTCTGGCAAGGTAGGTGAAAACTTTTATTTGCCCAGGGTAATGGGCTCCCAGGGGGCCCAAAGTGGCATAGGAAGGGGGAAAGGTCCTGCAGCCAACCCTACATGGTGCATGGCCAAACCTTGGTGCAGGTGGCTTTATGTATGGTAATAAAATATTACTTTACAATAAAAAACATTGAAATTCCCAAGAGACCAGATCTTGACAGTAGGAGACATGCATAAGTAATATAGAAGCGATACAATCAAGGAGACACATCTAATTCAGTGATCAGAATAGAGTACATGCTGTTGTTTTGACCAAGAGTCATATTCCGGGACTGATATGACAGTAGATCTTCTGTTTTATTTTGTGTTTTGCAATGCACATAGTATTGCTTGCTGTAGTCACATCGAGTGGCGCTCAGAAGTGGGACAGCCATAGTTTTGTGAAAGGAAAGGTGGTTGTGAATATTTTATATCTGTGTGTTCCTTTAAGTGTTCTTGATACAAGATACCTCGAATAGAATTTGTAGTGGAGATGCAAGAGGGCAAGAATTAAACTTACCAGTCGGTATCTCCTACAAACACCATCCATGACATGTTTTTCCAGAAATGGGAAATAGCTGCGTGCACCCAGATTTACCTTGGCCAGTCTGTAAATTCAGACCCAATAATTCCAGACTCCGAAACACTCGTAAATCGGAATTGCATTATTTCACCTAAGAGCCCCAGGTAGACAGGGTTCTGGATTTTCTGCTTCTACAAGTCTGAACAGTGCATACATCCATGCTTGCTTTGATTATCACTTTATCTGGTTCAAGTGAATTAAAACATCAATTTCTGTAAACCCTGAAAGGCTTTACAGAAGTTCAGGGTATGAAGATTTCTGATGTAAAGATGCAATGAGTTCCAAAGTTTTGCAGTGTGGACTGAGAATAATTTTTCCCCCAAGAGCGATTAATTGTCTGTTGAGAATTGAACTCTGGCGTGTATTTGTGCATAAGAGGCTTTGCTTGAGCTGATACAGAAAGTTTTCTCAGCAATAATGAGATATGATTCCATTCAGGGCACAAATCTTGAGGCAGTGGTCCTTTCTTTGTGCAACTGGGAATCAATGTAGGGCAAGTAGTATTTGGATGCCCCATAGACACAGATAGTGGAGAAAACCTCTGCTGGTGCTTCACATCTGCTTTTGCCAGTAAAGTAGATATTCATGCCATAAAGATAGAGAGTATTAGTGTTCTCAAGATACAAGAGTGTACAGCAAGGGCAGAAGGCCACCTAGTTATTAAACATAAAATATGTTGGCTGAACACATTTTTTTCAATTAGTTTATACACAAATTGCCCATTGATGCTTGCTTTCCAGTTGTCTA
Organism: Pleurodeles waltl; assembly: GCF_031143425.1. NCBI lineage: Eukaryota > Metazoa > Chordata > Amphibia > Caudata > Salamandridae > Pleurodeles > Pleurodeles waltl. The sequence goes on along the minus strand of NC_090444.1, from coordinate 398,740,813 downwards.
GGTTATCTGTCAAGCTGTCTTCAAGAGTACCTTGATGTAAGATGCATTCAAGTCCACTGGGTACTTTCCCCTGAGGAAGTAGAGGTTTAGAGGTATTATGGCATTTAGTAAACTGCAGGGAACAATATGTGTTTCTTGAAAGTGCTTGTCAAAAAGCATGATTTTACGAAACTGATTAACTGATGCAGATGAGAGGTTCTACAAAGTGATTGTCAAAGTTCTGGGTGAAGTGGCTCAATGTGGTCACATGGATGAGAGGGAGTAACTCGGGAGAGGGGCTGTAGCTGCCTAATTTGATCTGTGCATCAAAAATGTAAGATCGAAGACCAGCCGATTTCTTGTCAAACTTGTCAGCCAACTCTTCAGAAATCTTGAACAGTTACTTAAATAGGAACCTGTAGTTAACAAGATAGATGACATAGTACATATTTTTGTATTCGTGGCAGGTTCCTATATTGTCTTATTTATCAGTCATATAAAGGTTTGTCTCCTAGTTTTATATTGTTGTTACATTTACATTCCAGGATCGATTTTTTTAATTTGAGTGTGTAGTTGTTTAGTAAAAATAAATAAAGGTTCACACAGGTGCTTGTTTAACACAATGTGACACAAAAGATACTATCTATTTGTTTACAATTTTGAAGGCCCACATGAGCTCTGCTAAATTGTATTGTGTCAAGTAAACCCCAGTGGAAACTTTATTAAATGTCTGCATTTGTGTTTCATTGGTGGTGATAGTTTCATCTGAGGTAGATTGCTATCAAGGTGTGAACAACCTCAGTTATCAAGTGTTTGAAGTATGCGACTATGTCATCCTCTGATGCCATGACTAGCAGCGTGTTGCTGCACTCATGAGGTCCTTACGTTTTAAGTAGTCCTGAGTAATCCTGTGTGAGGTCAGGCTGTTTTGACCGAGGACATTGATGGGTGTCGTTGATGAACTTTCAGGACTTCCTGCTGAGTAAAGGTGGATTCTAAGAAATGGCCAGCTGTGTTTCTAGGACTGGGGACAAGATGGAGATCAACGGCTATGAGCAGAGGAAAAAGAGGTCAGTGAAGTCGAACCAAATGCTGGAATTCCTTTAAGAACTACTGAAGAGTGCTTAATAATGCAGACTATTGCAAAGACGTGTGAGACGTATGTTGAAAGCAAGCACCTTTCTACTTATAACTAAATCTCGGAAGACTACAATTAGATGCCACACCTTCCTCAAAACCATGAGGAAAATAGGAATGTCTTGAAAGTGTTCAATGGCGTGTGTTGCCAGAGCGAAACTCAAGTCATCTGTACATACCTGTGCTCACATGTACTGAGTCAGGCACATACATCTTCCTTCATCTGATGAAAACAAGAATAAATAAACAATCTTCAATAAAATCAAGAAATTTCTTGTTTATCAAAGATAACCACTCTAACTTCTCAATTCAACTCCATTGATCCACTGATTTTATCTGCAAAAAGAGAACACCGTAGATAATTGTGATTATTCCTAAAGAATCAATGCTAGCTGAATCAGGAACTGACAATAAAGAACTAAAAAAGGAGGTAAATACTGGAGATCTGCTGAACCCACCAAGAAGCAGGGTAAACACAACAAGACTCAAAACAAACAATTATAAACTACTTTAGTCCTTCATTGGTCATGGCACAGGGTCCACAGAGTTTCAAATGACCATTTCATACCATAGGGCAATTTGAAAACGTATAATGATGATATCTATATTGACAGCTCAACCACCATAATTAGGGCCCCATTACGAGTTTGGTGGTTGGACCGGCAGACCTGCATGTTGGCAGTTCTGAAAAGACTCCCATGTTAGTGGTCTTACATACCGCCGTATCCAAAGTTGCACAGGCAGGACCGCCGACCACCAAACAAAAATGCCAGACCAGCAGCAGTACAGAGGCTGGAAATAGCTGGTCCGAACTACAGCCCAACAGCTCAGCGACCAACCACTGACCGTATTACACGCCCAAAGTCAGAGTGGCGAGCATTCATGGTGATCAGCCAATGGCGGTCGGAACCACAGCGGTTCGTGGTCACCAAAATAATACCCAACTGCACATTCGATGAATTTGAAAACAACACAGCTGCCACACATTGCCACACTGAACATACTTGCAAAGGACACTAGAACACACACCACAATCCTTTCATTTACACAGCAAGGCCCAGCAAAACCGAGCAACTTTTTTCCCACACTGCACATATACTTGGTACCATTTTTTTTTCACCATCCAATACAACCCCCTGCACACACTTTTGTCCAGTTACACCCTTTTGCACTACCCTCCTTTAGTAGGACACTATCACTCTTCTGAATTTCAGTTTTTTTTTTCCCACCATGTCACGTTCCAAAATTCAACGTTTCACAGATGAAAAGTTAAGAGTCATGGTGGATGAAATCAAAAGAGTAGAGCCACAATTGTTTGAAGCATACTCCTCTCAGCAGGAAAATGGAAATGTGGGACAGGATCACTGACACATTGAATGCTGTAGGCACCACCCTGCACACAAGAGGTGGAACAACCTCAGGGGCAAGGTCTATTCCCTAGTCTTCATGCATCAGCTGCAGGCCAAAAGGATTGGCGGTGGCCCTTACAGTGCCCCATTACAACTCTATTCCTGGGAGGAGACAGTCTTGGCCATCCTGCATCCTGAGGGCTTGACATGAATACCAGGAGGAGTGGAGTCTGGTAAGTCACAACATAAAAATGTCACCAAAATGCTATGTCATGCAGGCTCACTACTCACCTTTTGCAACCTTCACTGTCACTCTACTCACCATCCCAGTGCCCACCTGTCCAAAGTTCCCTGTCTGGCATCTCACAATTGAAGTGTACTCACCTGGGGGGATAACATCTGTGTATAGTGTGCGCATTATAGGGAGTAGCATGACTACAACTCCCAGCAGGCACTGTTGTACAAACACAAACACCAGACCAGTGTATCCTTCACCAAATACCCTTGTTTCTGAACTCCCAATTGTAGTGTACTCACCTAGGAAGATAACATTTGTCAAGTGTGTGCAGTACAGGGACTGACATGACTGCCAAGACCAGGAGCCATTGTTACTGTTACCCCACTCAATCAGTCCTCTGTCATTTTCACCAAATACCCTTTTTTGTTAACTTCCAATTGTAGTGTACTCATCTAGGAGGATAATATATGAATAGTGTGTGTAGTTCACGGACTGACATGTCTGTTAAGGCCAGGAGTCACTATTACTATTACTCCACTCAGCCAGACCTGTGTCCTCTTCACCAAATATTATTTTTTATTAATTCCCAATTGTAGTGTACTCACCTGGGAGTATAACATTTGTCAAGTATGTAGTACCATATAGAGTGACATGACTGCAACTCCCAGCCCACTTTCTGTAACTCAAACTACCAGCACAGTGTTCTGTTGTCTAAAGACCCCTCTGTCTTAACTCTTTATTGAAGTGTACTCACCTGGGAGAATACCATTTTAAAGTGTGTAGTACAGGGGTTACATGACTTCAAATAATAGGAGCCTCTCTTACTGTCACTCCAACTACCGGTCCATTTTTCCAAAATACATGTTTTAGAACTCACACATAAAGTGTACTCACATGGGGGATGACATTTCTCAGGTGTATGAAGTAGAGGGAGTGACATGAAGGTCAGGAGGTTCTGTCTTTCCTACTCCAAACACAAGCCCAGTGTTTATTTGTCTAAATGCCCCTGTTCTTTAACTCTCAATGGAAGTGTACTCATCTGGAAGGAAAACATTTGTGTACTGTGTGAAGTATAGGGAGTAGCATGACTGCAACTCCCAGGAGGGCCTGTTCCTGTAACTCCAACCACCAGCCCAGTGTGCACGTGCCCCAATTCATCTGTTAGTGAACTCTCAAATGCAGTTTACTCAGCGAGGAGGTTACCAATTGCCAAGTGTTAGGAAGTAGAGGGAGTAACATGACTGCAACTCCCAGGAAGGAAGCACTGTTCAAGTGACTTCAAACAGAAGAACAGTGGTCACTTGTCCAAAAACCCTTGCCTGTTAGCTCTTAATTGAAGTTTACTTACCTGGGAGGGACCAAGATACGGGTCATCCTCAACTCAGAGATGTGGAGGCCACCTAGCTCCTTCTTGAACAGCTAACTCAAGATGAAACTATTGAGGACAGGAAGGATAGCTTACCCAAAGTGCCAAAAAATGATCCCAAAGGCCTCAAAATGCATTACCAGAATGGTATTGGCAGCAAACACATTCAAGCTGCACTGATCACATGATGACTCCAATCACATATACAGCAAAGTCCTGGGTCTTCCTGCAAGACTATCAAGTAGGCCCCAAAATGGTGAAATCCACATCCTGCCCAGCCACTGTTTTGCATGCACTGGTGTCAAAATGTAATTCTCAGCTTATCCTCCCAAGTGCTAATGACCTGCACAGTTCAGCAGCTGCCTGACATTAATGGAATTGGCATGCTTCACAAATCTCAAGTCAATGCAATCAATAGCATGGGTACTTGTTGCAATAGGATTACCTGCAAATCACCAATGTACAAAGGCTTTGCAAAATGTCACTGTCAACTTTGGAAGGTAGATCTCACAATACAGCCAGTAACATTGTATGTTACACATCAACAGACCGAGCTGCCACTGGGTACACAGAAGCCACTGAAGAGACTGCCACTACCCCTCTGAATAAAGTCCTCAGTGAAAAAGAGACTCCTGGATGTCTGGACAGTGAGGACGGTTCTTGCCCATCTGGGAAACCTGGTCAGACAACAACAGTGAGTCTCACTGTGGCCGCATCAACACCTCCCAGTCTGGTTGCCTCAACATCACATGCAGTCATTCGTCCCCAACCGGTGTCCATAGGATAGTGTCTACCATCTTGCCCCCCCCCCCACTCCAGGATCCTGAGTCGCACCACCACACCTTTGACAATGATGGTCCTGGAACCAGTGTGGTGGGCAGACACCCTGTGGCAAGGGCACAGGCCTGTGTGGGTGGGGTGTAGGGGAGGGATGCCGTCGGCCTGGAGGTGAGGACACTCAGGATGCTCCTGGCCAGGACCTCATCAGCCACATCTATGGGGTCTATCAGGAGTCCCGGGGCATGATGGGCATGGTACTTGTAGAACTCCAGCAGATCAAGCAACTGCAGAAGGACATTCATAGAAAAATGAATGAACAGTGGGAGGCCCACAATAACAACATGGCCTCCCTAACAGTGGTGATGAGGGACATTAACAGTACCCTGATCAGGGATCATCAACAACAATCAACCCCTTTCTTTGCGAAGTAACACTAGGCCCTCCATTGGTGCCAGCCACTGGAATGGAGGCCCTGTCAGGGGAAGAAACTGCCCCAGACACCCCTGCCTCTGTAGCAGCAGAACCATTCCCCCATGTAAGCGGGGATGTCCAGCAAAAACTCCAGGCGGTGTGGATGGCAAGACACCCACAACTGCCAGCAACTGATCTATTCCTAAAGAACCTCATTTGTGTGCCACATATTCACTCTGTTGACTGTTCTTCAACCACCTTCCATTTCCAATGGGAGGAGTACACTGGACTTTGGACTTACAGTTGTGTGGCATCTACTCCAATGATTTCATCCACCATGATTACACCCCGCACTGTTCTTTTCAACCATGCCCCAATTAAATTTTAAAACCATGAATTTTCAATAAGTCCACCTATCACAAAGTCATTGTCTGCTTGTCTCTGTTCCAAATCTTGCTATGTAGAGATGAAAGACCATGTTAAGCCAATCAGGGAGACACAAGATAAGGGACATGTAACAGGTACAGTGTCCTGCTAAGGATTTCTAACAACACACACACACACATTGCTACAAGTGTCTGTTCACACCAAACATTTTATTGCACTGTACAGCACATAGGCTGTCCATGTCTGGACTTTCAGAGCCAGGAATGGCTGACTCATATTGTGTCAAGGTACATATACCAAGGTACAGCACCGCGGCCCACCGAAGGCAGGGCCTTGTCAGATATTGTCCTGTAGAATAGGGTATATGAAAACAAAAGGGGATAAGGAGGTTCTTGGGCTGAGACTGTCCTCCTTATAGCCTGTATAACATTACAAAAAAGAGACACATCCCAAAGAAATGCCTCAGGATGACAGGGGAAAAAAAGATTTTCCTGTTAGAAAAACCCTCACCCACCAGGGTTACCCCTTGGTGGCATGCTTCGTCATTGTGTTTCTTCTGGTTCCACTATGGAGCACGGTGTGCTATGATTGACAAAATATGTGGAAGCACTGTTGTAGTCTCACCAATGTGAACCATAAGAGGGATAGGAGTGATGGGTTCTCGGGTGAGTTAAAATACCTGCCTCCAAGTGATTCCAGTGATTTAATATATCTCACGGAGACGGTATGATTAAAAAGGGGGCATCAAAAGTGGGGTATGTTATTTACCCTGCTTTCTGGTCTACATGTTTCAGATCCTTACCCTAGACTCCCCTTCAGGACCAAGGTTGAATCCTTGATTTCACTCCTTGTATGACTACCACTATTGAGAGCATTAATATTACATGCTGTGTGGTGTGGTATAATACACCTAACTAAGGTGGTGTCGTAAGATGATACCTAATGTTTGCGATGTCTGTCTGTGATACCTGTGGAAAGAAACAACAATAGTTATCATATCCCTCATAGATGTTGAGCTGCTTTAAATATTGCTTGTGGGTGTGGCGCCACCAAATTGCAAACTGCACCCCACTCGTGGGAAAAGGCACTCGTGAATATCAATGTGCCATCATATTAGAGAATACAAGACATACTACATTTAAAAAATCATTTAAACATGTGAAGCACACCAAAAACTCATACGTGGTGCATGTGTAACCTAGTGAATGGTAATCGGACTCTCGTGACATAGATCCACCAGGAGGGGGGTGTGCTTGTATTCACACACTAAAGATTAGGCAGAGTATTAAGCTTGTCGTAGTTGTCAATATCCGTGACTCGATGTGATAAAGATGAATAGCACTTACTTCCTCAAATTGACACTTATGCTCTGTACCTAATGCTTACCTCCCCGGGGTCTGAAACACTTGAGCTCACACTGGAGCCGAGTTTAAGTGGACTGCAGCCTTCACATCCTGGTGTGCTGCGGCATGCAGCACTAGGCTGCTGAACTTTCAGGATGGCTGCCTCCCATGGATCGAGGGAGGCATGCAAGGACCCTTAGAATAGGTGTCCTTTATCAGTGCCCGTAAAGTCAAGGGAGTCAAGGGGGCATTGACTATCTTATGATGATGAAAAACGGGGGGGAGCCAAAGGGGATTCCATTAAGTTATAAAACTATTTTAAGAGACTACTTATCTTATGTATAATGTAGTTTTACTCATTGTCAATAATAGAAGCATATCTGTGAGTGGCAGTACTATTAATTATGTCTCTTTTGAAGGCACTATGGTATATGCGTGAAACAATGGACAAAAACTCCATTGTTCTACCTTGGTGCGCCTCTCACAATCAGAGGTATGCCTCCAGGTAATGATTACTGTGATGCTAGTGCTTCATCAGCTGGCTCGAAGGGATGTTTTAATTAAGACCTACTTGGTGTGGAAGTAATTTATAGACCCACCGTTGTTCTCTTTTAAACAGCATGGACTCCCAGGTAATCTCCTTATTGTGTTCTAGAATGACCCACTGGTAATCATCCACTTTGTGTGCTTTTTCTTTGTAATGAGTGGACATTTTTGTAGTAACACGTCCACACCTCAGTTTACTGTGATGTTCACAGATGCGAGTCTGTACGTTGTGGGTGGTCATCCCTACATAATGTAAGTTGCATGGGCAAGTGATCATATATACTGCTTGTTGGGTATTACAGTTGGAGAAGTCTCTGGTGCCCCATGTTGTATTGTCATTTAAGGTGACCCTTTAGTAGCCTTTGTTAGATGGTACACACTGCAATTCCCACATGGATAATGTCCTTTGGGTGGTGGTAGGTAGTTAATACCACCCAGTTTTTTTACGAAAATGGGATGGACGGGTGTGCACAAGCATGTCTCTAAGACTTTTCTCCTATTTATGTTATGTTTCATAGTTTTGTGTGTCGCCCAATAGTCTCAAGCATTTTTACTATAACTTTCTATGGTTTGGATTAAATGGCGCCTCCATAATCTGCTGGTTTTATCACTATGTTGGTGTTATTAGCATGTTTCTGTAAAGCTTTTTTCTCATTTTGTGTTGTGTTATGGCCCACCTTCAAAGTGTTAGGATTGATCTCACTGATGTATTTCAGAACTACTTTTTTAAACGTGAGGATTTCTACTGGAATAGGTGTACTGGAGGGTGTGAAGGACAACTTTTTATGTAGACCTGTGTCCCCTAGTGTGAAAATATCTGCAGGTGGTTGACCTTCCAAAAAGGATCTTAGCTTGATCTTCCTAATAAATTCATTTACTTCTATGCATAATCTGAATCACAGGGGGGCCGTGTGGACAAAACCCAAACCCTTCTCAAGGACACACATCTGTGCATCAGTTAATGGTACACCGCTAAAATTTACTACTCGACTGTGCGGCTGGTTGGGCCTGCTTGATTGTCCAGCACTAAGGTACAACAATGAAGTATTTTTGTCGATTTTATTCAAGCATATACCGTAGCGCCCTCAAAAGAAACATTATTAATGCTACTGTCATTCATATATATGCTTCTATTGTTGACAATGAGTAAAACGTCATTATAGATTAGTAGTCTCTTTAATAGTATTATAGTTTAAGGTCCCCTTTGGCTCCCCCCGTCATCGTAAGATAGTCATTGCCCCCTTGTCTCCTGTGCCTTTATGTGCACTGATAAGGAACACTTAATCTAAGGGTCCTTGCACGTCTCCTTCGATCCATGGGAGGCGGCCATCTTGGAAGTTCAGCAGTCTAGTGCTGCAGGCCGCAGCACGCCAGGACACAAAGTTTGCAGTCCACTTAAACTCGGCTCTGGTGTGAGCTCGAGTGTTTCAGACCCCGGGGAGGTGAGCATTAGGTACAGAAAGGGAATGTCGCTTTGAGGAAGTAAGTGCTGTTTATCTTTATTACATCGCGTCACAGATATTGACAACTACGACAAGCCTAATACTCTGCATAATCTTTAGTGTGTGAATACAAGCACACACTCCTCTGCAGTGATCTATGACACGAGAGTCCGATTACCAGGGAGTAGGTTACGCATGCACCACATGTGCGTTTGTGGTGTTCTTCACATGTTTAAATGATTTTTAAAGGTAGTATGTCTTGTATTATCTAATAGGAAGGGACATTGATATTCACGAGTGCCTTCTCCCACAAGTTGGATCCAGTTTGCAATTTGGTGGCACCATACCCACAAGCAATATATAAAGGAGGCCAACATCCATGAGGGCTATGATAACTATTGTTTTTCATTTCCAAAGGTATTACAGACTGACATCACAAACATTAGGTATCAGCTTAAGACACCACCTTAGTTAGGTATTTTACACCACACCACATAGCATTTAATATTAATGCCCTCAACAGTGGTAGTCATACAAGGAGTGACATCAGGGAGTCAACCTTGGTCCTGAAGAGGAGTCTAGGGGTGGGTCTCCAAAACATGTAGACCAGGAAGCAGGATACATAACACACCCCAGTTCCGATGCCCCCTTTTTAATCATACTGTCTCAATGAGATCTATTAAATCATTGGACTCACTAGGTGGCAGGTATTTTTAACTCACCCGAGACCCCATCACTCCTATCCCTCTTACGATTTACATTGATGAGACTACAACAGTGCTCACATATATCTCGTTGGTCGTACTACGCCCTGCTCCATAGCAGAACGGGAAGAAACCCAATGATCAAGCATGCCACCAAGGGGTAACCCTGGAGGGTAAGGGTTTTTCTAACAGAAAAATATTTTTTCCCCCTGTCCAACCTGTGGCATTTCTTTGGGCTATAGAATAGGCTAACAGAAAAGTGAATGGTGTCACCAGCTTGAAGCTTATCGCATACCAAACCAAAGTAATACAACATCACAAACACTAAGGTATAGACAGGGCACTACAACAGTCCTTGATCACAGGTCCATCATGATCCCATGACCTTGCATCTGATGGTATGACACAAACATATGTCAGTGTTGTGGCACAGGCACTGCAGCCTGCAACGTTGAAACACATTTAACGCTACATACGGGTCATACAAGGATAGTGTTTAGCTTATGTGAAGAGTGAATGCCATGCTTGCACTTGATGACAACATACTTCATGCCCACATGATCACACATATGATGCAATCAGTCCAACATAGCACAATAAACAAGTACAATGTGCACTTCTGACCTTACACTCAAGCAGTGTTCAAGCTACCTTGGCACAGGTCTCATACAGCCCAAATCTGTGACCTATATTACCTGGAACAATAAACGTCTACTTCCTATGTCGGAACAGAATCAGATACCTGCCAATTACACAACTCTGAATTGCCCACATGAGGATGTTATGGCGAAGGTACCTGTACAAAAACAAGTAGTATACGCTTGAAAAAAATCCTATTACATAATTCATATGACAAGTATCTGGAAAGGAAATTACATTGCAATGAGACAGACACAAACAATGCACCTACAGCAAAGTGAGGATATGTCAAAAGCTAACCCTTCCAGTGCCCTTTGGCTTGATATTGAAGAGTATTAGCTCTCCAGTTTTTGCCAGAACGCTCCACTCTACACATTCTAACAACTACAGTTCTTCGTACAGTCACAGTCTTTATGTCACATGACATACTTACACTCAAGAAAAGTAGCTATTTATGATGAGATCTTCCTGCAAGTCAGCTCCTTCCTATTCACCACTGTCATCCTCACTTGGCATTTCAGGAGTCTGACCCTGTGGCACTGCAGGCTGTCCCTCCTGCCTTGATGGATAACTAATAGCTGGCATCAAATCTGACTCCAACTTATGACATAAGTCCACTACTGTTTGCCATTTTAGGCAGTAGAGCAGTATGGCATGGTGTTCCTCCTTGATCTGAAGGTCTGGCAGTGGACGTCAGACAGGTGGTTGATGCCTCCTCCCTTCCCCTGGGTACCGATATATGACAAGAAATGAGTTCTAACATTAGTCATTGTGTCCCCAGCTAAATACATGATGCATGTCAATGATAACATGAGACAATTCAATTTAGAAGGGTTCAACATGGCAACCTGTACACATCACAGCTGCTGATCCCACAAGGGGCACATGTGATCCCCATGATTTGCCACAGGTACTCACAACGTGTATCTGGACCAAACTCAATTATGTGCATCACAAATGCTCCTCGAAATGTTACTGGATATCTCGGCTACAGAAATGACCTTTGACAGGAGTGGACTGTGCCCCACTGTAAAATACCATGTGGGCCCTGCAACATACTATAGTGATGTTTGAGTAGTAGGACCTAACAGACAAGACAGGATAAGCATGTTTGTGAGCTCCAAACAACATATTCAGAGGTGTGACACAATTAGTGAAGCCCAGTACCACATTATGGGGGTTATTACAACTTTGGAGGAGGTGTTAATCCGTCCCAAAAGTGACGGTAAAGTGACGGATATACCACCAGCCGTATTACGAGTCCATTATATCCTATGGAACTTGTAATACGGCTGGTGGTATATCCGTTCCATTTGGGACGGATTAACACCTCCTCCAAAGTTGTAATAACCCCCTATATGCCTCTTAAATGGCGGTTGCCTGACCTACTCCACTGGACATTAGGAACCACCTGCTACTACCGACAGAAGTCATCATGGTGATAGGTAGTTGCAACTTCGGTGGACAAAGCCATAGACTAACATTGTCAGTGGTAGCCACAGGCTAATGGCTGTGTCCGCTGGCGGTGACGACCACGTACATGGCAGACATGACTGCCATGTTCTGCAGAATCACTTGCTTGACTCCTGACACTGCTGCCAGCAAGAACTCCACTACCGAGCTGCTGTGTACTGCCTCTGGGAGCAATTGTGCCACATCCAGCAGGTGATAGGGCCCCTGCCTTCTCTCCAGGTTGCTACACATATCACATGCCAATTTGCTATTAGCTACATGATGTACTGTGATGCATGAAAGTGAGGGAATGTAATGTCAAGAAGTTTCTGTCTGATCAGCCCGCAGAGACCAGGGCCTGTCACATATATCTCCCAGTATGGCTCCTAGTGTAGGCTGGGGTGGAGTCATTGTGGTTATACAACTGTAGCACTGTGGCCACTCCCTGTACCCAAGCAGATCCTGTCATGTGGGAGATGAGCAGCACTGGTGTAATATCCTGCCCACAATGCCTCATTCCCTTGATTAGATGGGAATGGGTCCAGAGGTAAGTTACTGATCTAGTCCACATGCGTACTTATAATCATTTTCAATGTGTCTTTGACTCAAGACAGACGCCTTACTCCCACAGCCCTTGTTGTTTGTTCTGTGCAGGCCTATTGCATGAATTACATTCCCAAAGTGCAGTGTGTTGACTCCTGGGAGGCCATGATATGTGACTCAGTAGCTTGGTCACATAGCAGAAACTGGACAATGCATGCCTTTGTTTGTTTGATGCCATTTCTGCAGGATGGACAAATACGTCCAAAGGAATGTTCTGTTGTCCAGGTACATAACACAGAACCCCACCCCCTGAAGTGGCATGAGTCTGCATTTGTTAGGCCACGTGCCCACACATGGACAGGGTAGACAATTTCTGTACCCACCATGCCCGTCCCTTCATTGTTACCCATGTGTGATGTTTGAGTTTGTACTCTGGCAGGAGCCTGCAGGGACTGTATGCAGAGAGTCATTCTCACATAGTGTGAATGTGATGGTCCATTCATGCCTAAGGAGTTTATCCTTCAGAAGTCATAGAGGTGTGATGTGCCTCATAGTGGCTCACATCTCAGTCAGGTTGCTCGAGCATGGTCCACATGATGTCAGTACGTTTGCTTAGTAATTGTATGGCCTGGTGGTGGGTTGGTCTGCAGTTTGGGAAGTTTGTGTCTGTAGTCCTGGCCCTCTACCTATTGGCTTGTATGTGTCACATTTGGGGAGTATTGACAAATAGGAAAGTTTTACCTTGATGTTACTGACATGTATGTGACTCAACCATTTGTGAAAAGACTTGTGAACCTGATCTCTTTATTTGTATTTTGCATCCATGCAGGTCAACGCCCATCAAACAACGGGAATATGGAGAGCCATCCCCAAGAAGGTGCAGACCCTGGGGTTTCACAGCCCACTGCAGAAAAAGGTGGGAGAACCTGACCTAATGGCCCGCATTCTGACAGTGGCCTATCCAGAGCTTGATGAGCAATTGAGGGCAGCACATCAGCCACAAGGGGGTGAGTACAAGGCATAGTCCTGCCTTTGCCATTGCCAAGTGATTGAGTCAGGTTCTGACTGCTCCCCCTGACAATTAGGGATGAGCCATGTGTCACATAGTAGACAAGTGATTGTTTGTGTAGCCATGTCATGTGTTGTATACTGATGTGCCTTGCATATTGTCCCAGGGACCCAGGACACAACCTGGTGGAATCCACAAACCACGTGCCCTGTAGGGATGACATATGGCTGTGTACATTGATCAATCAAGTACTGTTTGTTTTTGTAGTGGGTGTAATTTCTATGCAATAGACCACTACTCCTAAATGTTCCAGGCCAAAGTTAAGTAGGTGATTGTGACTGTCCTCTGCCATGTGTCTGGGTAAATGTGTAGGTAGGCATCTGCCAGCCAGAGGCTAGATGTCTTCAGCATATAATGGATGCTGGTGCCTCTCTGCAGTCTGTGATGTGAAGATGTCCAGCATACATGTGTTAGGGCTTACATTGTTCTTTGGATGCAGCTATAGATCACCACTTTCTCTGTATTAAACATTTGTGTGCTGCAGTTTCATGCATGACCTAACTATGTTGATGGGATGATGTCTGTATTCCCTCACATATATGTGCATGGCACACAGTGGAGCCGGAAATTTACAATGGGGCTGCATTTCATGTAGTACCACATACAGGAGTGTGTCATCATTATTTATTGACACCCTCAACTGTCATAGCATGTCACTTGGCATGTACAATTGCAGTACCTATGAGGGACATTACAGGTAGACCTAAAGTTTAGAGCCATGATCTGTATATCTGTGCCCTTGATGTGGCATCAGGTGGAAAGATGCACTGTTCATGTGTAATCGATAAGGTTTGTGTCCGGACTGTTGACATGCATCATGGAGTGACTTGCAGTTATGTAGATATCAAATGCATTTGGTCAAAGACAGACATCTGGGCTTCCAAAATGTGGAGAGTGATGCAGCTCCCAATTGGGCAACATTTTGAGGGCCTTCAACAAGTACCTGCAAATGTCAGGGCATTTCCAACATGCAAGGGACTAATGGTTTCTGCTGATGCACTCACAACTCAGAGTATATCATAGTAAGGGGTGGCAGACATAGGTGGGGATTACCCTGGGGCTTGCTGATTCATTGTGTTGTGGATTTTGGGGACATCTCTCACTGACATATTGCCCATGATGTCTACAGTGTCCATTTCCATGCCACATGTGTGGCCTATCTGAGCAACATTAGTACAACCTCCATGACTCTATTGGGACAAATGTCACTTGGTGAAGTGTATATTTTTGCTATGTTTCCATTGTGACATAGGTATTTCCATGTCACCTTCTCCAGGATATTGTACTGTTGTCATCAATGTTGCATGATTTTGTATCATTAGTTCTCATTGTTGGGTCTTTATGATTGTGACAAATAGCTGTGTGCATGACCATGTGTGGGATCTCTGGAAATGCATTTGGCATTGGCCCACTATTTTATGCCGCCAGGTGAATGTGGTCTGCTCCATGTAGCAAAGCTTTTAGGCTGATGGTGTCTCTTAATGGTATGTGGTCATTTTGATTGCATGCAATTGTAGTTATTTGTGTTCCTGGTTTTCCTGTGAGCAACAGTTGACAGCTCAGACAGCATGCATGCCTGTGGTATGTCACATGTATGGGCCACTTAGGTGGAGTTTGTTCCTGGGGCCTACTTGACACCATGGTACTGTATGCTAATGAGAGCTGTAGTTCAAGTGTGATCATGGACATGTGATGACCTTATTTATCTTTGTCTCTGCAGCATCAGCACCAGCAACTGAAGAGGACAGGGCACAGCTGAGTTGGGAAGCATCAGGCCACAGAACCTCAGGTCATGACACCACTGACACACAGGGACCCAGTGGCCTGGTGGGAGAGGGGAGTGCCAGGGGGAGACCATGTCATCAACATCATCATTGGATTCTTCCTCCATGGGACACATCTTAGTGGTGGCGGACCCGTCAAACATCACCCACCCTGTTGGCTGTGCCCGCTCATCCAAGAGGGGGGCATCTCCTTTTTCGCAGGCACCTCTACTCGAGCCCCTGTTACCCCTGCTGCCCTCAGTGAGGAGGCTATTGACCTCCTGAGAAGTATCGCTGTGGGTCAGACAGCCATTGTGCATGCCATCCAGGGTTTGACAAATCAGCACAACAGACCAATGCATTCTCGGTGCAACGTGTGGCCTACAGAGATCTTTTCAGGCCCTGGCCTCCACATTGACGGCAGCCTTTCACCCCCTACCTTCCTCCCCCCTCCACCTCCCTCTTATCACTCCAAATGCCCACTCCCCCTACCTACCCAAAGCACACAGACAGATCTGCAAGCAGCCACATCAACACACAAAAGGAGCACACATAAACACAAGCAGCGTAAAACACACAGGCATGCAAGCAAACAACAGCCACCCACAGACACAATAACAGTCAAAACTTCCCTAGACACCCTCACCAACCCCAACATCACACCACAACATCCAGAATACCCACAGGCACCACACCAACAGTCAGTGACACTCCCGCCACCCCCATCATACTCACAGGCACCACCCCAGCAGACCACCAGACATCCACCACAAGCAGCACACCCGCAGACACTGCAACTAGAGACACACAGATATCCATATCATCCAGCATACCCACAGTCACCACCCTAACAGACATACATACATCCACCCCTCCATCTCCCAGCACCTCCACCTCCCAGCCCCCCAAGTGACACAAACACACTCACTCATCCACCCAAAAGACACCCACCAAACACGAGCATACCTCCCAGAAGCACACACCTACGACATCCACACCAGCACAGCAGATAACCACTCCCTCAATCTGCAAACCCAAACCCCCTTCTGATGATGATCTCCATGTCCCTAAGAAAGTTTTTATGTCTGACCTTTTTCTTTTCCTCTGTTCCCTTCACCTCGTCCCAACCCAAATAAGCCCCCATCCACCTCCCAGCCCATTCCTTCTACCTCCAAGGCCTCCCCTGCACCCCTGCAAGCACCCATACCTCTCCCCCCAGAAGGACAAAACGAGCACAGCACTCCTAAAAAGAAGACCACCCCTCCCAAGTCCCAAACCTGCTCCCAATGCTGACCCCCTCCCCACCAAGGATGAGCCCTGAGGTGCCTGCCTGCCCCTTGATGCCGTTCCTGTGGAGGTTCCATGGCATTTAGGAGTCAGGGTTGGACCCAAAATGGACTGGCCACTGCCCTTTCTTCTCATTCTAATGCTTATAATAAACCCAGACAGTTGTTGTTGTATTGGGTACACCTTTGTCCTGCAATTCCTCTTCTGCCGTTATGTTGTTCCTGAGTGACTTGTGTTGTGTGCTTACTGTTGTGTGTGTTTCAGCATGCTTGCTGTTCCTTTTGCTGTTGTTTGCAGTATGTGACTTTGTGGGCAGTGCTGTTGTCCCCCAAGACAAGGGTATGTGTTATGTGTATGGATTTGTGGATTTTCATGCAATTATGGTGTCATGGCATTGTGTACTGTTTGTTGTGGTAAGTATTTCATTGTTTGTTGTCCAATGTAAGCATGTATGGTGTTAAACCTGTCTCCCCGAAATGGCTTATGTGTTCATCTGATGCGTGTCAGCTTGAGTTTTGTTTGTGCAGACATGGAGTATGTTCATTTGTGCTAGCTTTGTTTGCATTTGCCTGTGTATGTGTCCATTTTGTGCTGTGTACCTTGCAGCTTGTTCCTGTAAATGTATGTCCCACGCAGTTGGAGTTGTATGTGCTCTGTTGACTTGCACTTCCACATTGTGCAGATGGGCATGTCATTTGGGTCTAGTACTGTTTGTCCCTGTGACACATGTAGGGCCATTTCCTGTGCAGATGTTGTTACGGGGCTTGCGCAAAGTGTGTGTCCAAGTGTAGCCTTTTTCCCTGTGTGCTTCTGATGTCCCCATCCTTATTGTGCAGGTATTTTTAGCATAGTGATCTTTGTCTATTTTCTCTCTATCTGTTGTGAATTCACAAATAATCAGTTAGTACATGAAACTGCCATTGGAAAACTAACTGAGACAATTGCCACAAGCAGGGTACACCCTAATGTCCCTAGTAGCATCCTACAAAAATACCAAGAAAATGAGGATCCTGACTAATTTTTTACAAACTTTGCGCGAGTCGCTAGCTCTGCCAATTGGCCGGCAGATAGATGGGGTCAATATATTGCACCGCTACTCACAGGAAATCTGCATGCTGCCTATCAGGTGGTAAATCCCGGGAGTGTAACTCCTTATATGGAGATAAAGAAAGAGATTCTCAAACGAGTGGGTCTTGACCAAGAGAGCTACCGTTTGTGGTTCCGACAAACGAAATGGGTTCATCAGGAGAATCCACATACCCTTTATTATAGGGTCCATTATGCAGGTGGCAAATGGCTAAACCCCACCGAATCCTCTAAAGAGGATATGTTTGAAACAGTTGTACTGGAACAATACCTAGATGCCCTACCACCCTCGACAAGAAACTGGATTCGTCAACATCCGGGTCTCACTAATAATACTGCCATTGAACTGGCATGTGCATACCACCGAGCCCCTGATTTTAGAGGCTCCAATATCAAACCCAAAACAGCATCACCTCGAGCACCTAATCCAAAACAATTTCCCACCAAATCTTTACCGGGTCCCAGCACAGACAAATCCAGTCCTCCTCGTACTTCTTCTAAAGAATTCCCGATGGGGCCCCAATGTTTTCACTGTGCCGAATGGGGGCACATTGCGAGAAATTTTCCACTCAAAAGAGAGCAAGATCAACCCATGGAAATAGGTATGACCAAGGGACGTGTATTATGGTTAGGACAGACCATGACGAGCTACACAACATCCCTGTTGGTAAACCAAGTAAAGAGACTAACACTCAGCGATTTCGGCTGCAGTCAAAGCTAATATGTTCAACCAGACCAATGGGTACTGAACAACCAAGTGTTGATCACCTGTGTGCATGGAAATAGAAAAATGTATCCTGTCGCAATAATACAAATAAATTGGAGAGGACAAGAAGAGTACCTCTCAGTAGGTGTAATTCCCGACCTAGCGGAAGATCTCGTTTTGGGAACTGATTATGAAGCCTTTTCTGAACTTTAAGAATTGCCAAATCAGAATAACCTTACTGATGCCTGGTGGAGTGAGGCTCCATTTGTATCTTCCGACATAGAGAAATACAACCCAAAAGTGAAACTCTCTAGATCACAAAAGCGAGAACAAAAACACTGGTTCCAAAGAGACCTTACTAGAACAGCACCACCTCAGCAAGAGCTCCCAAAAAACATAATGTCCGTTGCCGGACAGTTCCGGCAGTCACAAAGAGAGGATCCCACATTAAGAAATGCCTGGCAGATAGCCTTGTCTCCAGACAACCGTTTGGTATGTCCCACTTTCCAAATCACTATTGATTTATTGTATAGAGTATGTCCTTCTTCCAACAAGCAGGGCCATCAGTTGGTGATTTCCCAGGAATATAGAGAACACGTACTTCATTTAGCACATGGAGATAGTGGTGAAGGACATTTAGGAAGGGAAAAAACTGATTAATCCATAATCAAGAGATTCTATTGGCCAGGGGTTTATGGCGATATCCAGAAACATTGTCAGTTGTGTCCCAAGTGTCAATTGATAAATCCCTCCACAAATTCTAGAGTTCTTCTCCACCACTTACCCATCATAGAAGTTCCCTTCACACGGGTTGTCATGGATCTGGTGGGACCCTTGATTCCATCTACAAAGGGTCATCAATACCTCTTAGTACTAGTAGACTACGCTACACGGTATTCAGAGGCCATTCCATTAGCCAGTATGACTAAAAAAAACATAGCACAAGCTATGATAGAGTTTTTTTCCAGAGTTGGGTTGTCCAGAGAGATCCTTACGGACCAAGGGACTCCTTTTATGTCCCGGTTATTGTCGGAAGCGAGTCAGGCGTTAGGAGTTCAACAAATCCGGACATCAGTCTATCATCCCCAAACCGATGGTCTTGTTGAGTGCTATAACAAAACAATCAAAAACCTCTTACGTAAAATTATTAATGAATCCGGGAAGAATCAGGAAAAATAACTGCCTCTAGGTCTATATGCCCTAAGAAATTATGTACAATCATCCACGGGACACAGCCCTTTTGAGCTCCTTTTCGGGAGGCAACCCCGTACCTTGTTAGAAATGTTAACAACACAGTGGGAAGAGATGGAGGAAGAAATCAAAGATGTGTTGACCTACACTAGGGAACTGAAGGAAAATGTACATAACATTTGGGAGGAAGCCCATAAAAGTTTGAAAGAAGCACAAGAGAGACAGAAAACCTATTACGATACTCAAAGCAAACCCAGAGATTTAGCAATAGGACAATGAGCATTAGTTCTATTACCGACGATAGATAACAAATTACTCGCCCATTGGCAGGGACCCTATACTGTACTAGAAAAGGTTACTCCAGTGACATACAAAATAGAAATACCCACCGGGTCAGGTCGAGAGCAGATCTATCACATCAATCTTTTGAAACTATGCCATGAATCAGAAGGACATAACAGTAATCTCTTTATTTCCACTGGTTCCGAACCCGAAATACCTCTATGTCCCACTGAGATGAGACAAGACAAAGAGGCTCCCATGCCCCAGTTAGGTATTTCTCTCTCCCCGGGTCAGTATTCCCAGTTACAAAATATAGTCCGTTCTAACCCTGATGTGTTTTTGAAGACCCCGGGAAGAACCCATTTAATAAAATATCACATTCGGACCATAGGTAACCGAATGTCACGACAAAGACCATATCGGATACCAGAGGCCAGAAAACAGATGGTAGAGAAGGAAGTGAGGGAAATGCTACAGGCAGGGGTTATTGAACCCTCCTCTAGCCCTTGGTGTTCACCCATAGTTCTGGTCAGACAGGTAAATGCACTGTCGCACTTTGATACGTGTCCCATGCCTAGAATTTATGACTTACTCGAACCGTTGGAGAAGACAAAATATATGACCACGTTAGACTTAACTAAGGGTTATTGGAAGAATCCTGTTGAGGAGGATGATAAAGAAAAAAACATCCTTTCCAACACCATTGGGTTTATACCAGTTTACTGTTCTTCCATTTGGTCTACATGGTGCACCCACCACCTCCCAACGATTCATTGATATGGTGTTGCGACCTTTTCAGGAATATGCGGCTGCATACTTAGATGACATTGTCATCTACAGTGAGACATGGGAAGACCATACTTCCCATATATCAAACAATTTACAAGCACTCAGACAGGCGGGTCTTACAGCAAATCCAGAAAAATGAAGACTAGGACAAGATACCATTAGCTACCTAGGATATGTGATAGGGCATGGAATGTTGAAGCCTCAGATAGGCAAGGTAGACGCTATCACACAAATCCCTTTTCCGTGATGAAAAAAGGATGTTAGAGCTTCCCTAGGGATGGTAGGGTATTGTAGACGGTTCATCCCTCATTTTTCGGATATCGCAGCCCCTCTTACTGCCCTACTGGAAAAGAACAGACCTAATCAGATCACCCACCTCACAGATATCGAGAAAGAGCGGTTTTTAAGGCAAAAAACCTTTTTGACAACCAAGCCGGTGTTACGTTGCCCTGATTTCCAAAGACCCTTTCAGGTTCAAACCGATGCTTCAGATGAAGGGATAGTAGCAGTTCTGTCTCAAAGGGACGAGGAGGAACTCTATCCACCCATTGTATACCTTAGCAGAAAACTATTACCCCACGAAAGACATTATCCCACCCTTGAAAAGGAATGTTTTGTGATTAAATGGGCTATTGAATCCCTGAGATATTACTTAGCGGGCCGTCCCTTTACATTGCTCACGGATCATTCTCCCCTGACCTGGTTGCGCAACATAAAGGAACAAATGCACGGTTTCTCCGATGGTTTTTATCCCTACAATCTTTTTCCTTCCAGGTGCAACATTCACCGGGCTCCCTTCTTTCCAATGCGGATTATCTCTCTAGGTATCCCTCTGACCAGTGGCTCCAACAGCCACTGTCTAGGGGGAGTGGAGGTAATTGTCTGGGAACCAGAGTCGCGGCCCTGACCTACCCCGGGGGCACATTCGAGTACGGCAAAGCTGACCTAGATATACTCGGAAGGGCTGCAACCAATCGACAAGGGACAAACACGGAAGCAGGAGTGGTTTAAATCCGTACCGAACGACCAGGGAGCAGAGACGTTTTCTCCCAGAGGAGAAGAGGTGTACATGCTGGAGTGCCAGAAGGGCAGATCGGAGCAGATGCCAGGAGGAAGATGACGGTGTGAGGAGAGGCCGAACAACCCTGGAGAGGAACCGGAGAGAGACGATCGGGAGGAGAGACGGAGCAAACAGACTGGCCACACTCTGGGAAGAGTGTGGCCCAGGCAGGTACTGCCCTAAACCAAAGCGGGGACCGGGGATAATGGTAAATTGGGTTTAATGTACACCAACGGGAGGAAGGAAGTGGAGAACTGTATAATTTTAACCTGGGCACATCCACGATTTAGGTTTCCCTGTATTTTTGTTTTCTTTTGGTTTTCTGTCTAACTTTCACGGATACTCAGGCACTAGAGGGAACTAGAGACAGAGTAAATGTATAAGAAAAGAACAAGAAGAAAAGGAAGGTTCATATACACAGAAGAAAAGGAAAAAGAGAGACCAGGCCAGTGAAATTGGAGAAAGAGGCAGAAGGCTATGAAGACGTTCTGGAACCAAGGAAATAAAGAAACAAGACAGAAAAACTGAAATATATATAGAGAAAAGCAGAAGGAAAAATATTAACAACCCAAGAACAGAGAGGGAAAAATAAACCCAAAAGAAAGAAAAGAGAAGGACCAAAGTCAGGAAGGAAAAGGGGTAGATAAGATAGAAAGAAGAGAGAGAGAGAGAGAGAGAGAGAGAGAGAGAGAGAGAGGGAGGGCAACACAATGATACCTACCTCCTAAAACCACCCTTTTATGTTCTTCTTTCCTCCTATGTCCCTCCTGAGTCACCACCTGGAAAAGAAGACAGAAAAAAGTAAAGAAGGTGAAGACCGTACGAGAGGAAAGAGAAGAAAAGAAAGAGAGAGAAAAGAAAGAAGAAGAAACACTTGTATAACAAAAGACTGTATCATAATTATATCAAAGAAATAAAAATCATAAACCACAGTAACGCCTATCCACCTCCATTACTCTGACCCTGTCACAGCAGGTTTCCAAAATAGTGAAAGGGAGCTATAATACACCCTATTCACAAAGAAAGGAGGCAGGGAGGACCCAAACTTTTTTCATCTTATCGCCCTTCTTGACTCAGAAGGAAATCTGTTTGGTAAATTCTTATTAAATCATCTCTATGACTGGATGTAAAGCATTTCTAAAAACAAAATCTCCTGTTATAAGTATGTTACATCAACTGCTTCCAAGCTTCTGATAAAGTCAATCAGAAAAAAAAACTCTGGGATAAGGTATCAGCCAGTCTTTTCCTAACTTTTTGATAACTTTACATGATAATACGTGGCTTTAGGCTAAAGTGGCCGGGTGGGTTCTATCACCAAAATGAGTACAGTGAATGCTCTAAAGCAGGGTGTTATCCTGGTTCCTTGCCTTTTTCCTTCTATATCTTTCATTTTACCAAGATCATTGTGAACATTTAGCTCCAAATCTTTGATGTAAATCAGTCAGCTATCTAGCCTACATGGGTGAAGTAATTATTTTTTCATTTACTCAAGCAGATCTGCAATTCCAACTACTGAACCTACATGAATTTAACCAAGTGAATGATCTTCAAATCAACCATGGAAAGACCATAATGATGTCATTAAGCAAAACCATGACTTAAACAAGGCTACAGCTCGGTAATTATCGCTTAGAAGAAGTCCAGTACTACAATGATTTAAGCTCATCAATAGACAAAAATGTAACATGGTCAGAGCGCTTTTCCAATTGAAAACAGACTTTTTGTCAAACCATCAAGTTAATCTACTGCAAACTTATTCCATCCCTCCGTTTTAGGTTGAGCCTTTTCAGTGCGCATGCGCTGTCTCTTGACTTGCTGTAATCTACTTCTGTGGGCTTTCACCACACCGATCTCCTGTCTGTCGCTTTAATTCGTTCCTTGGTCTGCCTTTCAAAATTCCCTTGATTTCATGGGTAAATGCTTTATGTATGTCCCACCTTGAGGCTGCTTTGTGACCGCCCTTGGAGACTGGCCCTGTTGCATGGATTATTGCATGATCGGCCATATACGTTAGTGTGGTACACCACTTTTTTCTTTTGCCTCTCCGCTTCGTGTGCCGTGTTCATATGCTGTTTCTCCTTCATTGTTTTTGGGCATGCCACTGTTTCTTTGTGGTGTCTGTGCCTTAAGGCTGCAAGCTATGGAGGGGGCTCTTTTTTATTTATTTATTTTGAAGTTTCATGTAGCAAGACCCTTATTGGAGGAGTGCTTTACATGAGTACCACTTACGTACAAGTTTAGCAGTTGAAAAATATAAAACTGGTGCATGTTAAACAGAAAAACGCAGAAATCCTCAACATGGCTCTCCCAGCACAGTGGGAGAGCCGAGAGTAGAATATTCATTGAACTCGGGAAACTCACCCCATAATGCTTTGCGGTACAGTCCTTTTACAAAACATTTTTGCCCATTACTCAGTGTGCTGTGGACCTAGGACAATGTAACAACGTCAAAACATTCAGCACAACACACTCTTTTTGTCTAGGTTATCTCTAGGTCTCTACACTAGTTTGGGGGGTCCCAAAATAATAAAAGCTCACACCATTCAGTGTCTTTTTAACTTCTCTCATGGCTGGAACTTTTGTTTTACAGCTGGAAGTAGTTTGTGCTTTATGGGCCTTGTTTGTAATATTATTCTAGTAGGCCTGCTAGGCCTGCAAATGTGTAATGCACTACGCCCTCTAGGGGCTAAATATATGATTACACTGCATTAAGTTCTGCCATTCTGTTTTCATGCGGCTATGTTCTCTAGGGGCTGACTATGTGGTTACATGAGCACATTTTTTACAAATGCTATTTTTATTGTGGTGCTCTCTAGGGGTGTTCTTAGCATTACAGTCAGATACTACCACATTCACAGCACCTGGAAGCTCACCTAATAATGCTTTGTTGAGCATTACTTTTACAAAACATGTTTCCCATAACTCAGTGTGTGGTGGTCCTAGAACAATGGGACCAACATCAAAACGGTCAGCACGGCATGCTTTGTCTGTCTAGGTCATCTCTGAGTCCCCACACTAGGTTGGAGGGGCACCAGAATAATAATATAAATAAATATAATAAATAATGGCAATATTTTCATTTTTTGCTGCAGATAGAGAAAGAAGATAAATCAAAGTGCTTTAGTTATATGCAGGGCCACTGGAATTAGGTGGCACAGAGGATCAAATTATGCGGTGGGGTGACCACTTTATGTGGCAAGAAAAGTCCAGTTCTGCATTTACAACGCAAATAGCTCTAAATCAATCAAATGTGAGACCTATTACATTGCAAATGTTTGTTGCTTCTCTTGTTTTCAAGAACAAGAAAATCAATGAGCTGAATAAAATTTACATAAAAAATAGGGTTTCTGTTGAATCTTCGCTCTACTACCCTTTAGAACAAAATAGGGCTGGAGTTATCATTAATTGCAAGGCATACAAAGGCAAACTTGTATGTGTGTGACGGCAATGCTGCCAAGGAAGATTCCGTGTGATGCTTGATAAATAAAGAATTATCAATGATAAAAGGATCAACAGCAGAGCTGAACCTAAGAGCAATCAATAAGGCTATGTATGAGAATTAGCTGCCTCTACTGCCTGACCTTTCAAGAATGTTTCGCCAAGTGTGTAAGACTGTAATAAGGCAGACCTTGAGAATGAACTACAGACAGATCAAACTTATCAGCTTATAGATACTACACTATGGATGCATATCTGAACAAAGAAAAAGAATATCTGACATACACATTGAACCTACCAGTAAAACAAATACCTGAAACTTCTTCTTATGTACATTCTGATATCCCAATCTGAAGGCTCCTGGAACACGCAATACCTTCCTTCAAAGTCATGCTTTGGGGCTACAGGAGCAAGCCCATAGAACACGTTATTTGCTTATGCCCCCTGCAATTATATCTGAGGAAGAAAAACTTAAAGTCCGGTTTCATCAAAGCCGACTGTAAAATAGTTCGTGATGTACAGCCTTTCATCTAAAGCCAGCCTGTTTATTGGGAAGCTGATAAAATACTTACCTTATAAAACAGCATTTCACACTGAGAAGTTTCATAGAAGTCCTCTCATTTCCCCTATTTTTCCTAATTCATTTGTGTAATTAATTCTCTGTGTTTTTATGACTGTTTTTATTGTTGTCATTAATAGTGTATTATTTCTGTACATTAAACTTCATTCATTCACTCCTGTATTTAAATTGAGAGGGATGCTACAATCTGGCCTTTTTGAAAATTGCTGAAGGCTTCTTTTATGTAGGAATGTAAAATTCTTCTGGAACTCTGTACCTACTAGCTGTGATGGTAATTTCCCTCAACCAAATGGCCATAAGGAATTAATAGAGTGTGTTCATTTGCTTTTTGATAGCAAACAACTCACTGTCTGTATGCTCAGTGCTGTAACCGAGGTAGTTAAATACAGAATTTATCACCTAAAACAGGTTACTATGTAACCTATAACCATCTGTTCTCACATTAATGGACTGTGAGGGGCTACTTTGAAAGCAGAACCTCACTGGTAGACAGCTGTATTACTGGTGTTTCTGAGGTAGTGATTGGCTAAGATTTTATCCCTGAAGTATGATGTGGTTCCTGCCTTATTTTGGTATCAATGTGAAGTAATTTAACATTGCCAACTAATTTAAGGACACTTTTTAGGACGAGTCCTCCTCTGAACATTTTGAAGATAGTTGCTAAACTCTTTGACGGTGACGCTATATTTTGGGAAGAATGTTAGGACGTTATTCTTAAGACTGAAGTAAAATTCAGGAGATGTTTGCCTATAATACAAAATGTGGCTGTCGTGAGGGTGAAAGGACTGATGCTTTATCAGTGCTTGATGTAATTGTATACTTTAGCATACAATTTGATACGGCTGACCACTTAATTTTGTGGCAAAGTTAGTAGCCCAAGAGATCCTATTCGAGATTTGCATACCTAGGGTTTACGGCTTTTGGTTTTCACCGGAGAAAATAGTTAAAATCCTCACTTAGCTAACATTTTTAGGTTCTGGTTTTAACTGATAATCACTGTTTCTTGCTGTTCCAGCATCACAGAAAGATGTACATCATTAACCCAGCAATGAGGCATATCAGTGCGTTTTTTTTTTATCAGACTCATCCTGAAACTGAAAGTGCGTGGATGATATAATCGGCTCTGAGCCCCAGCCTTCAGTTGAAGGAGTTTTCTCTGCTTTCTCACCCCCCATGTACTCTGAGCATCTTGCCCCATCCTTTATGTCTTCTCTCAAGCTTTGCTTTATGAGATTTTCAATTTGTGGGATAGCAATGAAAAATAAAATACCTGTAGTGTAAGCACGTGTAAGTGTGACTGTTGATTTGGCTCTGAGAATGATCAGATGTGGGGATTAATATCAGTTCTGAGCTGTTGCGGTCTAGAAAGAGTAAAAAGAAGTGCCATCATTTTACAGACGCAGTGGACTCATGAGAACGTCAGCAGAGACTGTCTTGTTTTTATTCTTAAGCATGATTCGGCTTTCAGCACAGCCTTCCCTGCACAGGACACTGGGATTTATGCTGTAGCTGGTGGATTCTATGTGTGAGTGGGACTCTCCTTTGCTCCTGGGTTTATTTGAACTCAAGGTGCATACAGGTCCTTTCTTTCATTCCCTTCTTTCTCATTCCCCAGGGGACAACCAGTGGGGCCCATGGCTACGACTGTTCGGTGGTGCCCGCTACACGTCAGGCACAATTTAGAGCTTATGTTTCTACTTCATGCTATTAAAATATATGAACAAATACAGTCTGACTCCCTGCCAAGAACGTCATTTAGGGGTCGCTAGGGTTCGCAGCTGCGACCCCTGCCTTGCTCCTTGTGACCCCTGGAACTCCCTTTGCCATCCCTGGCCTCTGAGGTGGCAAAATCAGTATAAGGAGCACATGGGCAGCTCCTCCCTGAATACGTTAGTTGGAGCTCCATTTTCTTCAGTTTTTTATAATAATAATATATTATTCACTATTAATGTAATAAAGAATGGAGTACATTTAACTGGAATATAACCCTCACTGGCATCTGAGGTAAGTAAACATACTTTTAAATGTATGGTGTGTGTGCTTGTGGGTGAGAGTCTGTTTATGTGAGAGAGTACATATGTGTGAATGTGTAAAACTGTGTGTGTGTGTAAGCATGTGTGTGAGTAAAGATAAAGGTCAAATGGCGAGTGATGTCACTTACGCTACCTCTAGCATTTTGGTTAATTGACATTCATGCTCCCTGCTGCACTTGCCAGTTGCTTCATTTTTCCCAAGCAGCAATAGTCGCTGTAAGGGAAGAAATAGTTCTATATTTAAAATTGTTTCCAGCCGCATTTGCGTAATTTGTTTCCGCAAAAGCGGCGCAAACGTACAAAATATAATTGTATTGTGTACGTTTGCGCCACTTTTGCGCACAAAAATGACACAAATGCGGCTCAAAAAAAGTATTAATATGGGGCATAGTGTTTTGAAAGTCACAGTAGAGACGCTATCTCCAACCCTTACAGTGCTCCTGTCTGCCATGCCATCAAAATGTGTATTAATTTCAGATGTGTTTTTTTATCTGCAAGAAGCCATGACCAGATCGCCCTCTGTAAGCTCTCAGGGCTTCGGATAACAGAAAACAAAAGTTGCACCTGCATGTTTTTGGAGTAAAACATTTTCAGGATGCCTCTTTGCAAATTAATAAATGCCTTACCGCTCCCTCTTGGAAGACATACAGTCCAATCTACAGAAGCAGAACAGCCTTTTTTTGAGCAGGGTAAACAAAAATCACAATGCATCAAGGTCGAATTCATGAAGCACTAAATCTACAATACAGTACAACAATCTCATACAATACAATACTGCTTCTTTGTCCATTTGGCATCCACACCCCCCCGATTAAAACAAATCTACATTAGGAAAATTGCTATGGCTTAAAAGTACATCCATGCTACAGAAGTGCTAAAATGGACATTCTATATAAGAATACGAATGTGCAGCAACCCATATAAAGTGCAAAAAGCTTAAAATGCACTCATGCTTAAAAAAGTGCTAAAGCGAACAGTTTGCTTTAAAAAAGTTAATGTAGCTAGCCTTGACCTGTCACCCTACGAGCTAACGAGTACCCAGCAGCCAATGCATTCCTTATTCCTCAAAATCACTTAAACGATTCATTAATCTTGTATCTGTGGTATAAATTGCAACAGTGCTATTTCCCCTATATTGCCAAAAATCTTGAAAGAGACCCTACTCTTTTCACATATCCTTCATCAAACATCTTGGTTCTTTGCATTTTTTTATTCCATTGCTGGATTGTCGAGATAGTCACTTGTTTTCCCGAAACAGAGGTACTAGCAGATCGGTTTCCTTCTTCATCTGTTGGAAATTAACCTTTAAAAAACGAATTATTTGCCTGTAGCTAAACTGGAGGCTGAGGCTATTACTTCCAAATCTTTAGGTTACCTGATCCCATGTAATAAACACTGAGCTGATACAGAAATCACTAGGGGCCAGATGTAGGAAGAAAAATATTTGCGAGTCAGAAATAGCGACTCCTTGCGAATCGCTAAACGAGATGCATGAAATTATCACAAAACCAAATTGCTATTCAGTGCGGAGTTGCACCGCAATTTGCGATTTCGCAATTTGCAAGGTCGCAAATTGCACAAGGGTGTGGTCCGGCGTTGCAAAGTGTGACTGGCTCGAAAATTGCACGCAGGTGCAAAAAAACATTGTGAAAAACACACTTCCTGGTTCTGAGTGATGACGTCAGAACCAGGAAGTACCCCCATGGAACAGGGAGGAGCCTACCCAGCACAAACAGCAGAGTCACACCCGGCTGGGTGGAGCTACTACACCCATGTCAGCTCAGGACAAGGAGACACCGAGTGCTGGCAGGAAAAGGAAACTGAAGTTTTCTGAAAAGGAGCTGGAGGTCCTAACAGAGGAGTGCTGCCTGCACCATGATGTCTTGTTTGGTAAGGCGGCAATGAGTGTCCCTGACACCCAAAAGAAGAAAATCTGGCAGGACATCCTTACCAAGATAAATGCTATTGGAGTCAGCCATCGCACAATAGATGAGGTCCCCAAAAGGTGGTATGACCTCCGGTCCAGGACCAAGGAAAGGGTGGCCGAGTGGATGAGGGAGATGCATGGCACTGGAGGAGGACCATCAACATTACCACCCCCTACAGCCATAGAGACCATGGTGGAGACCACTCTGGAGCCGGGGGCTGTAATGGGAATTGGAGACTTTGACAGTTCTGCTCTGGGATTATCCAAAAGTAAGTGCCAGAATTCACTTAATTACACCACTCAATGCACAATGCACACAACCACAGTACACATAAGCATGCATTCTCCAGATTTTCTCCATGCCTATGTTGCAACCTACAGAACAATGCATTATGGGCAATGTAGTACACTAGTCCAACTTTTGAGAAATATTTATTCTGAGACATCAAACATATGTGAGGCACTGACAGTGTATCCCCTTTGTCCCACAGGTCTCCCACAAAGACCCGCCAACAACCCTACTGTGCAGGGAGATGAACCAGCCACAAACACAGCAGACGAGGCTGCAACTGTAACTGCTGGGGAGTGCATGACTACACCACCCGTCCAACATGCACCAGAGAACATCGATGGGACAGATCTGGATCTTGAGGCAGGCAACCTGACACCGGGGCCACTGATGAGTGGGAGTCGGCCACATAGGTCAGCTGGGTCTGTGCGGAGATGGCAACGACCACTGCAGTCAGCCAGTGAGGAGGATGTCACTGACGAACAATTTATAGGACTGGAGGCATCCTTAATGCAAAGTCACCAGCTGCAAAACAAGCACATGCGGGTTATGAATAGGAACCTGAACAGACTGCAGCAGACACTCTCCCAGGGTTTTGCCAATGTGGAAAACCAATTTACTGCCATGAAGACAAACATGGCAAACCTTACAAGCTCCATAAATGACTTGGTTAGGGAAATGGTGGCAGATAGGGCACATGCAAGGCACAGAGAGCGCAACACTGCTGCCCGTTTGGACCAACTGAGTCTATCAATTGGGCGCCTTGCAACCACAACTACCTGCCTGTCAAGGCTCACAGTGACGCTGCAGGTGGAACTTGGCCATTTTGCTGGTGATGTGGCAAGAGGACTAGGTTGCATCAGCCATGCAGTGGACCTGATAGACACCAGCCAGGCAGCAAGGGGCATTGACGATACCCCACAGGATAGCGAGGAGATCTCAAGCGTCAGCAGTGCATCTGCCTCTGATGCACGGATCCTGCGGAGTAGCAGTGCCCGGCAAGGATCAAGTGACCAACCTAGATTGGGACATGGTGGCCATAGTTGCAGGAGGCTGTGAGCTACCTAATCTGTGTTTTGACTAAGGCACATGAACTTAATGTGTCTGACATTATGTTTTGCTTTTTTCGTGCAGTTGAGTTGACAATATTTTCTGCAGTACATTCCTGAAATTACAGGGAAAACTTGTTGTACTACACAAGTGGGCTATGTGTGTCTTACATTTGTGAGTGTTGTCACGGTTGCCACATACCTGCCAAAGTAGTGGGTTACAATGTGGTTCTGTCTCTGTCTGCCCTCTTCATTGCGATGCTTCCATCCCCAGGCTGTCGGTTTGGTAGCTCTTGCTCCTCATCCTCCAAATCTGTGTCATCAAGGGTGAGATATAGCCCACGTCTGGTGGCAATGTTGTGGAGGATGACACAAGTTGCAACGATCTTGCATGCAGTTTCGGAGGCATAATGGAGTGCCCCTCCTCTTTTGTGCAGCCATCGGAAACGTGACATTAACAAGCCGAACGTCCGCTCAATGACAGCTCTGGTCCGCCGATGTCCTATGTTGTATCGCCTCTCATTCTGATTGCCAGGGGTTAGGTATGGGGTGAGTATCCATTGTCTCAGGGCATATGCACTGTCACCTGTGTGACAAAAGAGACAAAATTAGCAGGGCATGCCAGGGTTACGCAGTGACGTATATTTAAGGCATCAGAGTGTACTCTACAGTACCTAATAAATATCCTTCGCCAAACTCCCCACGTTCTAGGCGTTGGTGTATCCCACTGTGCCTGAATATGTATGCATCATGTGTACTCCCTGGATATTTAGCCACAATGTCAGTAATGACATTATAGGCATCACATACCACCTGGATGTTTAGTGAGTGGGTACATTTCCTATTGCGGAACACATATTCCAGATTTGCTGGTGGGCAAATTGGTATATGTGTCCCGTCCACACACCCTATTCCATGGGGGAAGTTCGCAATTCTGTAGAAGTCCAACTTGGTGCTCTTAATTTCTGCCTCATTCCTGATAAGGTATATATATCTGGACATGTGTGTGAGTATGGCATCTAGGAAGCGTCTGAAGAATCATGAGAGGGCACTTTGGGATACCCCACCTGCAACAGCAATCACCCCCTGATAGCTACCCGAGGCCAAGAGGTGCAGTGAGCAGAGCACTTGCACATGTGTGGGGATGGAGCAGCCACGCATTGTCGGGCATTCAAGCTGAGGTTTCAGCAGTTCAATGATCTCTAGGATAACTGTGCTGCTCAGTCTGTATTTATCATAAATCTCATCCTCAGTTTGTTGGAATAGTGTCTGCCTGGTTCAGTAGATCCTCTCCTGTCTCTGCCTCCTCCTCTTCTGCTGGGCAGCCTGGACTCTCCTCTCCATGCAATCACGTATAGTGCAGACATTTTGAGAAAGCCAGATGCCTTCTGGGTCTCCTTTTATACTTTGGTTCTGGTTACCACCTGTTCGGAATCAGTGCTAATGTGGGTGTGCAAAACTGGCTTTTTGCGACTACTCACAATTTGCGACTACCTTGTGCATTCGGTTTGCGACTCGCAATTTGCGACTTCGTAATTGTGAGTCACAATTTCAAGTCACAATTTTTGCGAGTCGGTAATGGGTCGCAATGCTATTTGGAACTCCGAAATGGCATTGGAACATACCATTTCGCTTTTTGCGAGGTCGCAAATAGCTCTGCGACCCATATGCGACTCGCAAAATTTTCATACATCTGGCCCTAGATTCCTAAACCCCTTGGCTTCCTATTGATATCCCATTGATTTCCCTATCCCCAGTCCCCGCACTGCACTCACTCGTAGTCAAGAATATACGTGGCAAATTGGTGTCTCCCAATATTTAAATAATGCTTGGACACACTCTTCTATCCCGTTCAGTCTTATACCTTGACTTCATAGTTAACCTCAGGATCTTTAGGCAGTTCGGCAATTTAGTACCACTTTCTTTAATCATAGTATATATTTTTTTAAATGATCATGAACTGTATTCAATAATGAAAGTTGAATTAGTCAGTCTAGAAAAGTGGCGTAATAGTACATCTTAGAGCGTGGAAGTGCCAATCCCACTAAAGCTTTGTCCAATTCTAAAATCTCCTTCTTAACATTAGGCTTTTTATTCTTCAAGATACATTTTTGAAAAAATGGTACTGAGTTCTTCAAAATATGCCCTTGGTATCAATGGAGGAAGATTTATAAAAAGAAATAAAAGTAATGGAAGATAAATATTTTGATCAGGGAAACTCCCCCAATCAACGTGAGTGGTGAAAGCATCTAACTTTCTAACAAGGCCTTAATTTTACTATGAGTTACACCATAGTTCAATTGAAAAAGTTGGGAAAAGGCGTTGGTAACATAAACTCCTAAATAGTGATTGGGGCATTGGGGGTTAAATGGTAAACCTGGAGGAAGGTCTGAGGCAGATGCATTAAATAATTGTGTGTCCATTTTCATCTGATTTACCTTAGCGCCTCCTATAATTGTGAATGTCTTAACTTCATTTATCACCCATTGTATTATCCTATTAATTGCTTCCAAATATAAAATAATATTGTCTGCAAGCAATTTGATTTTTGAAATCCCTCCCAGCTGTGGCCTGATCATTTCATTATTTCTAATTCTCATAGCCAGATGCTCAATAAAGAACATAAAGAGAATTGGAGATAAAGGGCATCCCTGCCTGGTACCACGATTGATCTTTACCCTTCCCACGTCCTTAGAATTCACTACGGCCTTAACTTCTGCTCCTACATATAAATTCCTTAACATATTGACCACTTGCATTGGAATTCTATACTGTTTTAGAATGAAGAATAGGGCCTGCCATTTTACTAAATCAAATGCTTTCTCAGCATCAATCATTGAAGAGTTGCCTTCTCTCTGTTGATGGAGAAATAATCTACAACTTGCATTAGAAAGTGTTTATTAGAAGCCATCAATCTTTTGTGTAAAAAAACGCTCTGATCTCTATCTATAACCCCCTGTGTTACAGGAGCAACTGGATCCACCGTGGTTTTCATGAATCACTTATATTCCACATTCAGGAGGCTGATTGCACGATAAGAGTTGGCATCCCCTGAATTTGTGTCTTTTTTCAGAAAACGAATTATTATTGATTCCTCAAATAAATTTGGAACCTCCACCCCCTCCTTGATTTGATTTAATAATGATGTTACGAAGGGGAGGAGCTCTCTTATGAACATCCTGGTCACCTCCATTGGTATCTGTCACTCCCTGTTGTTTTTGCATTAGTCATTTTTTTAAGCACCATAATCACCTCAGATCATTCTGTTTTGCATCAGGGCTTCTTTTTGTGAATTCAATGGTTGTGGCAAATGAAGAGTCTCAAATATTGTTGTACCTTTGCCTGAGGGACCTCTTGAACTTCTTCATATATACGACTAAACTGCTACAAAAACACATCTGCGATTGCGCTTTCATCTACTTCCTGATTGCCAGTATCGGAATTTTCAATCCTATCGATTGTTTTACCATTCCTTTTACTTCTTGTAGCCCAGGCCAAATACTTTCCAATTTATTGGCTTTCTTCATACAGCTTTTGTTGAGAAGATTTATCTCCCTCTATTTCCTCCACTAAAAAAAAATCCTTCAAGTCTTGCTTTGCTTTTCCCAATAGATTTCTCTTGACACTTTACTGACCCCAGTGGTTTACCTCTAATTGTAAGGTATTGAGGTAGTGCTTCATTAGCGCAGCTTGAACAGTCTGAATGTTTGCCTGTCGAATCTTGTTACATCTAGCCTTATACACTATAACTTGTCCCCTGAACGCCGCTTTAAATGCTTTCCAAACAATAAAATCTGAGTCAGTGCCTCAATTTATTTAAAAAAATTATATTATGAAATCCTTTGTCTCCTCTATCCACTTCTGATCCGAGAGCAATGATCTATCAAAGTGCCATATTGGCCACAATTGAAAATAAACTACAGAATGATCTGAGACCACTGACTTCCTCTGTGCTGAATTTGACATAAGAAAAAAATCTATTCAAGAAGCTGAATTGTGCCTGTTTAAAAAACATGTATATTGTGTGTCCTCTGGATGGTCTATCCGCGAGGGGTCTATTAACCTAAAGTTCTGCTTCATTATTGTTAATACCTTGGCCATTTTTGGTTTCAATTGTTTTTACATTTTGTTAGAGGTATCTAACTTTAGGTCCCAAATGAAATTAAAATCCACTCCTATGATTATTGTCCCCTCAGACTTCATGGATAGGTAGTACATTTGTTCTAAAGATTGAGGGCCTCATTACAAGTCTGGCAGTCCTGGGACTGCGAGACATGTGCTGGCGGTTGAACCGCTGCCAAAGCAGTGGTCCGGCTTCCATATTATGACTGTGGTGGAGTCGCCACGGTCTGACCGCCTGCACCGCCAGGTTGTCACCGGTCAACAGCCTGGCAGTGCTGCCGGTCTTAATCTGCAAGGGCAGTGCTACAGGTAGTAATGCCCTCGGGATTACAAGTCCCCTCTCCACCGGCTTTTGCATGGCAGTTCCACCGCCATGCAAAGGCTGATAGAGACGGAGTGCCAAGGGTCCCATGGAGGCCCCTGCACTGACCATGTACTTGGCATGGGCAGTGCAGGGCCCGCATGGACAGCCCTGTTGCGCTTTTCACTGTCCGAATTACGGGCAGTGAAAAGTGCAACAGGTGCTGTCGCACCTGATGCACTGTAACATTGCCATTGGCTCAATTATGATCCAGCGTCAATGTTGTGGCCTGTTTCCCGCTGGCTTAGCACAAAACTCGTAATAGGGCCAGCAGGCGGAAAACCGGAGTGTCAGTTTTCTGTATGAAAGAGCTTGGCAGGCGGCCAATAGGCTTGAGAAAACTGCCTTGGCTGGTGTATCTTCAGGCTATTACTCTTATAAATTACATCAGGGCTGAGTGACGAAAGCCACTTCAGTAATGTACCGCTCTTACACATATTTCCCAGTCCAGTTACATTGCATGTTACAATTCTAATGTCATACATCACTTACATATTTTTTTGCCAACACCATAGCCCCACAACTGACGTTCATGAGACATTACAATTACATCAACTTTACCCTGCTCTTTTTGACTGCAGCTACCCCTCTGTCACCAACACACCCTTAACCGACCCCCTCCTTGGATTCCCCCCTCCCCACCCTGGTGCTGGAAGCTCCACCCTCTGTGCCCCCAACATCCCACACTCTAGTTCATTTCAGGCACCCTGGAACTGTGCCGGGGCTCCCCAACCCCCGTCCTGGATGTACTTCCTCTGTCCCTTCATGACCCTTTGTTCCCCTCACAATCATTTAGTCTGAGCAGAGTCTCCTTGTCTCTTGGCCTCTTCCTGGGTAACAAATAAGTGGAAACTGCCCTTATGTATAACTTTCATCGTTGCCAGTTGCATAACAACAGCCTGTACGCCCATTTGCTGGAAAAGATGAATCATTGCCTTGATGTCCTTATGACGGCGTGCAGAATCAACTGTGATGTCTGAAAACATTTTGACTGAAAATTCTTTGTCAATATCAAATGTTTTC
The DNA here is from genome assembly GCF_031143425.1 of Pleurodeles waltl. Lineage (NCBI taxonomy): Eukaryota > Metazoa > Chordata > Amphibia > Caudata > Salamandridae > Pleurodeles > Pleurodeles waltl. The sequence goes on along the minus strand of NC_090444.1, from coordinate 398,704,442 downwards.
TATGTAATGGCCTTGCTCAAAATCCTTTCTTCGATGCAAAAATCAGCAGAGCTCACTAACAAGGTACAGGGAATCTTTGTATTAGGTGGGAGATGAAACGGGACTCAATGTGCCCCCACAGTGGTCAAGTCCTAAGTGTACTCTGGAAGGACAAATTTGCGGTTCATTTAATTCACATATTAATGGGCACAAAGTTAATACATCCTCGTGGTGCTCTGGTATTCCACTAACTCAGAAATTGGACTGGTGAGAATTGTTTTTGAGGTGCTTACTCTGAAGATCTGTTCAAGTGAGTCCTCACTGGTTGAGATACTTTGCTCCATTTCATACATTTTTTCTAGTGCCTGACTTAACTTTTCACCTAAGCTAAATAAGTGATCTGCCATTAACTTGGTGGCTTCCTGATGAGTTCTCTTAATCTCTTTCATCTTGAGCAGAATATCCTGAAGAACACACTGCAGGAATCCTGAGGACTCAGAGATTGATAGCTCATCAGAGGTACTTGTACTTTGATGTTATCTAGCATTTTGTGCCAATAATGTCAAGGGAGCAAGAGACTCTCTTGGGTTGGGGGGATTGCTCCTCCCCACCAGATGGATGCAGCGGATTTCCTAATTTTAATTTGTTAAAGGAGGTTCTACCTCCATAACTGCCGAAACTTGGCCACTGTTATTGTGTCCACCTCACTAGTGAAAAGGTTAAAGAACTGAATGTTCTTGCAGATTTTACTAGTCTTAGTTGTTACCGTGAGCTCAGAGCTACTGTTTTCTAGTCCTTTGACTCACTTGGGCAACCAAACAATTATTCCCTCATTTCCCCTGGGGGAGACCTGCTGCGCTACTGTTGAATTGATGTCTGAAGACGATGAGGGTTCAGCAAGCTCTTTCATAACTTTTAATTTCAGATTGCCATGACGGCTCCCCCCGCTGTCTTTGGACTCCCCCCAGAGAGGAGTAGATGTTTCCCCAGGGAAATGGCTTTATTTGCACAGCCCTCCTCCTCTAAGTGGCTTTGCAGACTTAGTAGGCATTATTCCTCTTGCTGGGAGTCAATTATGTTTTAAGGGACCCTTGCTGGATAGCTGTGCATGGCTGTGAATGTCAATGTCCCAGTGACAACCAACAGTAACTCCCCTGTACCTATAGACCTGTGCACGCTGCCACAGTCAGCACAGGTCTAGGACAGAGGGCCCAAATGCAGTCGAACAGCTTCCTGGAAAAGAAGCAAGGGCTTCAATCAAAGTGACTCTGTGTGATGCTTCGCTTACTGGTGTCAGATGGAAATCTGCAGGCTTTCAGGAGAGTTGGCAAAAGGGAGCCTACGACTTTCTCATGCTCAGTGAAATGCGAGTGAAAGGGGCTTTACAAAATCATGGCTAGCTTTGCCAGCTAGTGCTTTTATTTTGGGCTGTTGGGGGGCTGTCAATAGGGCGTCAGACACAGTTTATCCCCTTGAAGACAACAGACCCCGCTCAAGCATGTCAGCTCTTCGGTATTCCACACGCTGCGTTCGCCATTTGAGGGAGGAGGTGGGGCCGAGGGGAGGGGACTATGTGTGACGCGCTACAGGTTGCATCCACACGACCCTGTCAACGCGTCCCAATCTAGATAACTTATTCACTCTAAGACTCGTTTTAGGCTGATGAATCTTTTGACCCTGATTGAAGTCTCCTTAAGACGAGATAACTAGTCAACATGTCAATTAATAATCAATACCCTCACCAATATTCACAATAGCAAATCAATCAAATTAATCAATGACATTAGTAAAACTCGAACACTGCCATGACCTTTCAGTCACGAATAACCACACCAGTTTAGTACAATTTATGTTATTTATTCCCTATTGATTACAACTCTACTAGCAAATGTATTAGTCTCAAAACCAAGAGGCACATCAACATTGTCATAATATGGCAACTCGAATAAGATTTCATCAAAGCAAAGATCATAAACATTAGAACATAGCACGACGTTAACATGGATTCACCTTTAGCAGAGTATCATCAGCGCATTATTCAACAAAGCATAGATTCAGTCACTTGTCTATTTGCGTCCGTTTAGTGAACCCCTTGACTAACCTCGAATTAGCATTAGCATGTTGGGCTTCATGCAAACCAATTTTGGCAACACAAATTTAGAAAACATCTATCTATGGTCTCTGTCAAAAGAAGCAGTTGGTACCTAGAAAGGAAAGGCAAATAGTCAATCACAATTTCATCATCATATAGTTACCCTCCGTAATGGGTCAGAATACAGAGTCAGTCTTCGTCCTCAGGACAGCAGTTGATTCACCATCAGCCAGGAAACACAGCAAAGTTCAGCAAGACCAGGCAAAAGAAGATACCTCCCTCATAAGGAGGAAAAGTATAGAATAGGGCAAGACAAAGTAAGGATGGTTTGAAGAATCAAACAGCGAAGTCTTCGGACAGAGTAACAAAGTGACAGCATGCAATGGCAGAAATGGCTTGTAATAGCTCGTGATGGCTCAGAATGGCATCTAATGGGTGGCTATCCCTCGTGTCCATAAATTTTACATCAATCTTGTGGTACAGTCCCCTAATTTCCAATTGGGCAAGTTCTAGCACACCATCATCTCCATCCAATAGTTTACTGGTCGCCCCATCAAAATTGTCACCTCATAACAGTTCTCCCGTAGTTTATTGGCTCCTGTGATTGACGTCTCCAGCGGGTAAAATGTCCGGTATGATTTCATGTTCTCATGGTCCTCTCACAGACCCAGTCAGTAGTTCCATTGTCTATAGCAGTTTAGGTGACCTTGTACCTGTTGCAAGTTTACAGTGTTGCATTCGGCAATAATGTCTCCTTGAGCAAGTCGAGTCTTCATAAGAATGAATCTACTACGGTTACACTCATCTTCTAGCTTCTGGAAAAGTACAACTACATGTCCTTCAGCAAGTCAGCACACTGCACATTAGAAAAACACATTTAATATGAAACCAGGCAGCTGGGCCTCGACTCATGCTAACCACGGCTTAGTGAATTAATTAGCAAAACCTTAACGTATAACTCTTAATTTTAGTATAAAATCACACATCAAAACATTATTATTTCATTATTAGTCAATTGCATTAATCATCGTATATAATGGTGGCCACTCGCCGTGGGTACATTTCGGACTCACGTTTAGTAAAACACATTAATACATTTTCTCATTTTCTATGCTGCATTATTATGCATTAGTTCATAGACATTTCATGTTAATTTTGATTATAAAAACCACACTCCAACAAGCCCTCCTCTGATGACACTTGTCATCACACAAATCCATTCTTTACTTTTCTCTTCACTTTCTTAATTCCTGCAATTCAATTTCCTCACCCATTTTTGACTTATCATATTTTGCTTTTAATATTTTCTCCCTTTTCTTTTCTTCCCTCCTCATATTGCGTTTTGCCAACTTTTCTTTAATTCTTTTACTAATTTTACATGATAATCATAGTCCAAATAAACAGGCTAAAACAATCAATATTCCCCCTATTATTTTTTTAAGTATCCCATTCCAAATATTACTAAACCAACTTCCCACTTTAGCAAGTCCCTTTCCAACCTTTTCCCAAACTCCAGGTTCCTTTAGCTCCTTCAAATCTGTACTATCTCTTGTTAGGTTAGTAAGCATACTTCTCATCTTATTACTATTATCGGGTATAAATGCACAACAGTGGCGCTCATTAAGCATCCTACAGACTCCGCCACTTTTCGCTAAAAGAATGTCCAAAGCAAACCGGTTTTGAAGAGTCATAGCCCTCTCCGCAGCAAGTTCAGTATCCATCAGGAGTATAGCCCCTGTGAAGTTTGTCAGCATGTTATCCACAATAGTAGACAACTTTCGAATCTTTATGGAGTTTAAGACATCTCCCACTGAAGGAATTATTGCTCCAAATACATCACCCACGACAGCAGCAGCTGTCTCTCTTTTCTTTCTAGTATGATGTAATTCAGACACTTTAGAAAACTTCCTTAAGTCATCAAATTGGTAAATCTTTGGAAAAACTATTCCTCAATAACATGTCCCATACCATCCCTTTGGAAGACGGTAATAAGCATTAAGTCCACTTATGTAATAGATCCCGGGGATCGCTGGATCCTGTCCATTTAACATGAACGTCCACTTACTCTGAGACAAAAACACATGTCTGCACTCACTCGTTCCCACAAATAAAGTGTCATGGTCAGACTTTGGCCTATATATGCAAAGCTTTCCTACGTGTAATGCATCTATAGCTAATTTGCCCTGTGTCTTTATTGCACTATAAGCATAAACATTAGTTTCTCCAATCCCTTTGCTAACTTTTCCTTTAACGCTTTTCTTCTATCATCAGTGTGATCTAAAAAGCTCTTCTCTACAGGCGTTAGTAAGCAGGTTAGATTATTGCGATGCGCATAAGCTGTACCAAATGTCAGTGTAGGCTCAAAGAAACCCCTAACTATTTTTATACTATGATCTATAGCTATCTTACTCAAATATTCATTTATAGGCACAAACGAAAACACTACATCTAGATTAGAATAGAAGTACTGTATATATTCTTGAACATAAAGCCTTGTTAATAGCAAACTACAACTTATCCCGTAGGTTAATGGCAAACTATGATATGTAACCCCTTCTTGTACTGATGAAGGAATTTTCGTGCACTCATAACAATTCTTCGCATCCATTGTTTCAACATACTCATTCAACAAGCGATAGAAAACATTAGTAGATAGTTACCTTTTCGTGTTAGTCCCCTCATGCAAATATTTTGTATCCTGCTCAAATTTCTCCCATGGTGTTAGTGTAGCAGTCTCAGAAATTGAAGCATTGTTAGTCCCACTTTCATCCACCAATGGCATTCCCACAATCGCAGCTATTATCACAATCGCACACACAACACCCAAAATAATACTCAACCATCTACGAATCCTACTCCCCTTATTATTATTATTACCGCTAACATTAGTCATGATCTGTAGAGAATCAGAAAGCAAAACAACAATCAACTGTCGAAGGTCTAAAACCTCTATTTTTTTTTTTTCTTCTCGAGCAAATTCTTTATTTAGCAAGTATTTACAGCATTTCACTCACTCCCAGGACCCTTGTCAAATCAGGTTAGCAGCTTTTCAAAATTGGTTTAACAGTGTCACATCCGGTAATTTATCAGTCTCTTTTTTTTCTCTCAGGTTTCCCTTTTTCAGATCTCAGCTTAACACAGTCTCTTATTCATGGGCAACTTCAAGTACCGTAATATTGACCTGGAATCTCTCAATCAAAACAGAATGCCAAAAATTCTTGTTGCCACTCAGCGGATGTTGCATACGCCCATTCAGGACCTGCGTACCTTCTGTTTGCAATTCTCTTTCTTTTCAGTCTGCGATCACCCTGCAATTCTCCTTCACTCAGATCTTCCCTTCTTGTGGTATCAACTTCTTCCTCTATTGTTTCATCTATTACCACTTTTCCCTTTTCAGCTTGTGGCTCTGGCAATTTATCTCCTTTCAGTGACCTTTTACTTTTTGGCTTTTCAGGTTGCGGTTCAATGCCCTCCTCTTGTGCTATGGTGTTTTCTCTTGATGGCTCTGCAAGCGGCTCAGGAGGAGTCTGAACTCTTTAACTTACCTGTGTTTCACCTCCTTCGCGTTCTGGGTCTGTCAGGGGTTCAACTTCAAACCCGTATCCGTCTGCTTCTGGGAGAACCTCTCTTCGTGTCGGTTCCCCTGGCGCCTCAGTTGAGATAGGCCCACCGTCACCCCTCTGGATTTGGTTTGCAGTTTGAGTGACCAGGCCGTCCTCAACAGGCTCTCCTTCAGTCTCAGTTCCCCTTTGATTACTCTCTGGCCCTGAGACTTCCTTTTCTGTAGCTGTTATTCTCGACAACTCAAGTTCCTCATCAGTTGGACACGTCACCTTCTTTGTGTGACTGGCATGAATCCAGTTTGGAACTCCTGCACATTTTACAGCAGTAGTAGTTGTCAGTATCACTTGATACGGCGCCTTCCAACGTGGCTCCAAACACGACTACCTCACGTGTTTCCTGACAACAACCCAGTCACCAGCTTTCAGAGTGTGACCTGGATCAGTTATTGGTGGCAGTGTGGTTGCTTCCACCTGGTGAGAGAAAAAGCGGACCACGTCAGCCAGACCCTTGCAATAGTCCAACACCATATCATCTGTGATATTCACAAGAGCATTTGCAGGCACTGCGCACAATCTCATAGCTCGGCCCATGAGAATTTCATGTGGAGACAGTCCTGTTTTCTTGTTGGGCGTATTTCTCATTGACATTAGCACTAGTGGCAATGCATCTGGCCATTTCAAATTTGTAGCTGCACACATTTTTGCCATTCTCGACTTCAAGGTACCATTCATCAGTTCCACTAGTCCTGATGCTTCAGGGCGATAGCTACAATGCAACTTCTGTTCAATGTTCAGTGCGGCACACAAGAGCTTAACCACCTCGTTGTTGAAGTGACTTCCCCTATCTGATTCTAAAGAGATCGGAAACCCAAACGTGGTATTAACTCCCTAAGCAGCAACTTCGCTACTGTGAGACTGTCATTCCTACATGTAGGGTAAGCTTCAATCCAGTGACTGAAAATGCACACAATCACCAACACATACCTCAAGCCTCCACACACAGGCATCTCAATAAAATCCATCTGCATTCTGCTAAATGGACCTCCTGCTCTCCCAATGTGGCTCAAATTCACCACAGTCCCTTTCCCCGCATTCATCTGCTGACAGATGATGCACCTGTGACATATTACTTCTGCGGCTTGCCTGAACTTCGGGCTTAAACCAGTCTATTTTGAACAACCTGATCATGGCATCTCTCCCAATATGTGCTTGACCATGGTAAACCTCGCAAACTGTGACAAGAGACTGTTTGGCAAAACCATTTTCCCCTCATCTGAAACCCACAAATCATCAGATCTTTGTACACATTGCAATTTGAGCCAGGAGCATTTCTCTTCTTTGCTGGCATGTCCCTGAAACAATTTCAACTCTTCCATGGTGTCAACCACCCTCAATGCATAACCTGTGCATGTCTCATTTTCAGTTTCCGATAACAATTCCCACTGATCTTTGAACGATATACAGTTCAATGCACAAAACCTTGCGACTTGATCTGCACATCCATTTCCCATTGGCACAAAGTCTTGCGACTTAACATGAGCATTGCATTTCACCACGGCAATTACAAGAGGTAACTGAATCGCGTACAACAATTCCTTAATTCTTTCGCCATTTTTAACTGGAGAACCAGAAGAGGTCAGGAAACCCCTCTGGGACCATAATTGGCCGAAATCATGAGCAATTCCAAATCCGTATCTGCTATCAGTATAGATAGTGACTTTCAAATTTTCAGCAGCATGGCACGCTCTAGTAAGAGCAATCAATTCAGCCACTTGAGCAGAGTATACTCGTTCAAGCCAAGATGCTTCGAGGATACCGGATATTGTACACACAGAGTATCCAGCTCTCAGTACTCCCACTGAGTCTCTCAGGCATGAACCATCAACAAAGATAATGTAATCGTTTTCGTCTAATTGAGTATCTTTATTGTCAGGTCTTGGTTTGGTGCACAGTTCTGTTACCTCAAGACAATCATGTTCTACTTCCTCAGCATCATCAATATCTGTATTCTCATTAGGAAGCAAAGTTGCTGGGTTTAACACAGTACATCTCTTCAAAGACACATTAGGTGACCCCAGTATAATTGTTTCATATTTAGTGAGTCTTGCATTTGTCATATGCTGGGTCTTAGTACGGCTCAGTAATATCTTGACTGAATGTGGGGCCATTACCGTTAAGGGATGTTCCATCACTCTACCTTCACACTGAGTGAGGCTTTGACCAACTGCTGCAACTGCACACAAACAACCCGGTAAGGCTGCTGCGACTGGGTCCAAAGTAGCTATAAATTATTCTACTGGGCAGTTTGCACCTCCATGGACCTGTGTCAGGACAGATAAAGAACAAGCATCACGTTCATGACAAAACAGTACAAACGGCTTTGTGTAGTCAGGCATACCTAAGGCTGGAGCCCTGCACATGCTCTCTTTCAGTTCAATGAATGCCTTCATCTCTTTCTCAGACATAGTCATGGTACCCGGGCCATCCATAACCTCCTTGACAGTCAACCTCACCAAAGGCTTAGAGATAATCGAGAAGTTGGGAATCCACTGACGACAGTAACCCACCATTCCGAAAAAGATCCTCACGTCTCTTTTGGATGTCAGGGGATTCATCTGCAGTATGGCTGACACTCTTTCTTTAGACATTTCCCTGTCCCTTTCTCAATTAGATGACCTAAGTACTTCACCTCTTTCTGACAGTACTGTAACTTCTTTGGGGACACTTTATGTCCGTTCTTTCCCAAATGATTCAGTAAGGCAATGGTGTCATACCTGCAGTCGTCTTTTGTTTTGGACGCAATCAACAAGTCATCAATTTACTGCACTAGAGTCAAATTAAAAGGCAGTTCTAATGATTCCAAGTCCTTCTTCAATATCTGATTGAAGATGGAAGGTGATTCAGAAAACCCTTGAGGAATTCGACACCAACTGTAAACCTTGTCCAAGAATTTGAAACTGAAGAGAAATTGGCTATCCTCACGAAGAGGCACCAAAAAGAATGCTTGTGACAGGTCCACAACCGTGAACCATTCTGCATCACATGGAACCCGAAACATGATCACGGCTGGATTTGGCACTATGGGGCAACATTTTACTACTATTTCGTTCATTTATCTCAGGTCTTGGACAATTCGAACTTTCCCCCAAGGCTTTCTCAGTCCCATTATTGGCGAATTACATGGGCTGCTCATCACTTCCTTTAAAACCCCTTGCTTCACAAAGTCTGCGATTATCTGCGTCACTTGTATGAGGACATCTTGTGCCATGTGGTACTGTGGTACCTGGGGAAACACGGCATAGGGCTTCACCTCTACTTTGACTGGTTCTACTCCTTTTATCAGGCCCACTTCCTTTCCTGTCAAGTCCCACACTTTCTCAGTCACCGTTCACTGTAATTCGGTTGGCAATTGGTCATTGTGAACATCGGGAAGAAGCTTATCAAACGGTATTCCTCGTCTGCGGTCTCCGTCTCTGGCTCTGAGATCTGACCATCGTCCCCTTCATCATCACTGTTTGTCTGCACCTCAATCCCTTCATTGGAACAGGTAATTGAACACCTCGTCTTACACAGTAAGTCTCTTCCCAGTAGGGACACGGGACTCGAATCACAGACTACAAACCTATGTAATCCCTGGAAGGTACCCATCTCAACTTGGACCGGATCTGTAATCGGATTTGTCAGGAGCTGATTTGCTACTCCTACCACCCTTATGGTACGCCCCGAAAGCGGCAACTTCGTAACCTCTGCACTTCTAACTGTAGAGCGTGTCGCCCCTGTGTCAACCAGGAACAAAACCATGTGACCCATCACCTTCCCTTGCACATAAGGACCCATCTGATCTACTTCTAGGGACGCTGCAAGCCTGCACTCCTCACTATCTGAACTATCATCCAACCATTCATCATTTATTCCATCCTCACCACGCAATGGGAACTGTTGTACTGTATTATTTTGACTCATTGTTTGAACTGTGACCTGTTGAGGAAGCATCACCTGTTGCTGTCCCATTGGAGCTAACGGTAACTGTATTTGCTGTCTAGGTACCACGGGAATCTGCTGTTGCACCTGCTGCACCTGTGCTGGTTGCTTACGTGGCATTTGCATTTGTTGCATAGGCTGAAGACCCTGCATCTGCACCATGTTATTCTGGAAGTTTGGATTTGAACCCCTCATTCTTGGACCCCTCACATTTTTAAATGTACCGACATCATTGCTTTGTTGAACAACACCATCCTGCACCATCATTGGGCACTCCCACTTCCATTGTCCCACGCCCTCGCACACATGGCATGGTAACATCTTTTTCATCCCTAGCACATCATTTTGAACCACAACGGTATTCAAATCTGGACCACGGTTCACAAAACCTCCCCGACCTCTACCTCTTGGTTGCGCCTGAAATATTCAGTTTCCTTGAGGTTGCTGCTGTACCATCTGCTGTACTCCATTTCCTTGCATCCCTGCCTGAGCTGCCTTAATTTGCATCACCATCACCTTCTCCTTCAGCTTTTTCTGTTTCAATTCAATCTCATTGCTGCAGTATTTCGCATACTGCAACACCTCATCAATCGGTTTCGCTTGCCAACAGATCAAATGATTCTTAATCATCTGGCTAATTTCCGGCCTTAGTCCTTCAACAAACTTAAACACAAGGTGATTCATGTCTTTCGGTTCTATGACCTCCGTGCCACTATAGTGTTTGAATGCCTTCAACAACCTCTCATAGTAAGCATGTATCGACTCTTTGCCTTCTTGTGCCGTTCGATCAATTTTCTGCCAATCAGTGACTTTCGGCAACATCTTTTGCTTTAAAAACTCAATCACCTTATGGTAATACCTCATCACGTCAGGAGACAGTGCTCCAGTAATCTTATCCCTTGCCGGTTCCTCTGTCGGCCAGTCCACACCCCTCTTGCATTCAAGCCACAAATCAGCTGGAACTATAATCTCAAACAATGTGTTCAAGTCTTCCCAAAGGCATTTTGCAAGCTTCACAAACTTATCCGTCTGCTGATACCACTCTATTGGCTTTTCCCTCAGCCTTGGATAATCATTTGTGAATGACAAAATGTCACCTCTAGACCACGGTACATGAACTAAAACCCATCCAGCTGTTTCTCTCATTGGTAACATCTTTTTCGTTCCCGTGTCTGGTGCGGCTTTCGCCTGCTTCGGTTCCGGGCATTCACCTTTCTCTTTATCTCTCTTCTTTGCCCATCTGCCTTCCCACTTCTCTAATGCTCCCCACACTTGTGCACTCTGTAGTATCTCATGGAGGTGTGCCTTCAACCCAGTAGTCCTCATATGGTAAAAATCTTTAGGTTCGAAGTCTAACCTATAACTCCTCTTCAAATGCTTAGTATTATCCAGTTCTATGCCGTATTTGTCCGCTGCGTTCGCTAACCTCTGGTGTACCTTACTCACTTCCTTGGTTATTTTCGGGCACAGAAACCTCAATTCCGCTTCAGTGTATGATTCTAATCTGTTCACCCCCATGGTCCCTTCAACTAGCTCCGTTGCTTCCACACCCAACCTTATAAAATTCAGGTATTCCTCTCTCTCTGACCGCTCGGTTGTCACAGAATGTAGTCTGTGGAGTGTTAAGTTTGTCTAACTACTCAGTCAACAGCTGCTCTGTTAAGCCTTGCAACGAGATATTTCCAGCCTGCATCGTTGGTGTCTGTGATGTATTTGCACTCACTACCTGTGGAGTCAACATACCCAAACCTGCTTGTCTCATTGTCTCTAAAGGAACCCCAATCGGACTGAAGTCCAACAAGGACCTAGATCCCTCAACTGTCTGTTCTCCTTGTGTCATCCATTGGGGACTTCCCATAGACCCTCCTCTTATCACACCTTGAGTGATTACTCCCTGATCGCATACAGTAGGTTTTGCCTGCGCATATACAGTACCAACAGGCGGACCAACAGTAATCGGCAATGATATAGCAGCTGGTGCCTGTCCATTTCCCAATCCCGGTGGAGCATTAACTCCCATAGCTTGATTCATTACGGGTGCTGTAACTGACTGCGGTCCTGTGACCGGAGCATAATTTGGGACTGTCTGTTGCTGCGGATGGGGTAGCAATTGTGGAGTCGGCTCAATCTGCACTAACTCTGATCTCGTGTATACCGGATCAGGCGGCACCATCAAACTCGTAGTTGTCTCTAATACTGGGACATCGGGGTAGAGCCTCTGAATTGGTGGTGGCTGCAACTGTATCTGTGTCTCCGGTGCAGTGGATACACTAGCACCATTCTGTATCAGAGCTGATGCTGTAACATTATTTGGCTGTGCTGCGCTTGTAGTTCCCTCATTCTGTGTCGGATTTACAGGACCTGCACTAGTACTTGGTCTATTGTCATTTATGGCATTTGGTGGCGGTAGATCATGCAACAACTGATTAAGAAACTCATTGTCATCTGAATCATCTGCATCCGCCCAAGACTTCTGAGTTTCCTTCTGCTTACTAGACCCCTTGTCTGTCTTACAAGTTGCCTTTCTCCCCTGTGTTTCGGCTTCTTTAGTTATTGCCGGAAACATCCTAACCCCGTCTATTATTTCCCTTCTCCACATCCTGGTCTCACTATCTCATCTAGCCTCCGCTAGAGTCTTTTCTGCTTTCTTCATTCTCATCTCAAATTTCTGTTATTGTTTCTGAATTGCCGCGAGGTCCCAAATTCCTAACGCCTCAAACTGAGCTGGTCTCGGAGGTGGCTTCTGCTCACTTAACACCCTCTGCAAATTTTCCAGAATTCTTATATTGAACGTTCCGTGCTCTGGAAACGCCAAGCATCCCTCCTTTTCTGTCATTTTGCACCATTGCTTTAACCAAAGACAAGGCACGACTCCCTTCTCCTCCATGACGGCATAAGACGGAGTATCCTCTGGCGGTGTAGGCTCCCCCACACTTGCGGTAATATTTGTATCTCCCCTCAAGGCACTCTTTAAAGCCTTGAAAAACGTCATTTTTGCGTCTTTTAGTTTGTTTAGAATCTAATCAGGAAGTGACTTTAATTCCCAGAACACTCTTCGCCTACCTTCTCAACCAATTGCCTCTCACGGACGGCTGCCAATCCGTGCGTGGCCCCTCTCGGCAACTGACCTATCCCAGCGCGGCTCCAATGACGTCACACTCACACACACTGCAGGAGACAAAGGCCCTCATTCTGATTCTGGCGGGCGGCGGAGGCCGCCCGCCAGAATTCCGCCCTCCAAAATACCGCGCCACGGTCAAAAGACCGCAGCGGGTATTTCAAGTTTTCCCCTGGGCTGGCGGGCGGCCGCCAAAAGGCCGCCCGCCAGCCCAGGGGAAAACGACCTTCCCACGAGGATGCCGGCTCGTAATCGAGCCGGCGGAGTGGGAAGGTGCGACAGGTGCATTTGCACCCGTCGCGTATTTCACTGTCTGCCAAGCAGACAGTGAAATACTTGTAGGGGCCCTCTTACGGGGGCCCCTGCAGTGCCCATGCCATTGGCATGGGCACTGCAGGGGCCCCCAGGGGCCCCGCGACTCCCCCTCCCGCCATCCGGTTCCCGGCGGGGGAACCGCCAGGAACTGGATGGCGGGAGGGGGAGTCGGAATCCCCAAGCCGGCGCGGCTTGGAGGATTCCTAGGGGCAGCGGGAAACCGGCGGGAAACCGGCGGGAAACCGGCGGGAGACCGCCGGTTTCCCTTTACTGACCGCGGCGTCAGAATGCCCCGCGGGGCACCGCCGGCCTGTCGGCGGTGCCACCGCGTCCCGCGGCCCTGGCGGTTCTATACCGCCAGGGTCGTAATGAGGGCCAAAGTCTTGCGGCTTGCCTTCCTCCCTCTCTATTCACGCAAAACTATACAATATATTGCAAGCACTTTTAACAACAAAACCAAATTTGCCGGTTTACTACAGGAAGGGGAACACAATCGCTTCAGAACTTTACAGAGATTTCACTTGAAGCCTTGGCCGCTACTCTCTCCTTCTCAGATCTCGCACTCGCAAGCAGAATTCGACCCGCAAATCCTACTCTCGACTTGTCAATGGTTCGTTCCAGTGCACTTTAGAACTTGCCAAATCTCCATCGAAGGTTTCACTCACACATCTTGACTCAAACTCAACTCGTCAACCACGCCCGATTGACCTATTAAACCGCACAATTCGCAACATAAACCAAGTGTCTCATACACTTATCAGTATACTCCGGAGTCTTAGACCACGCCGGGTCCGTACATCACCAACAACCACGTGGACAATTGTTTAGCACAAAGCGCCACACTCACATGAAGTTCGCTGACTTCCCTACTCTGATACTTGCGGAGTACGCACACTCCTACTAAAACATAACCTGGCCTAAATTCTCACAAACCTCACAATTCACCTGCAATATGCATAAGCTGAGCAAGCGCAAATTCTACACTACACATACTATCACTAGAATGCCGAGAACATACCCAACTCACTTCGGCAAGCTCCGAGATTCCGGGAAAGTCATTTGGGACTTAGGGGCACATCATACCTCCAATTTGCATCATCTCAAAAAAAATATTCCAAACAATGTCGTCTTAGAGCCCCAAAGGGCCAAACCGTCCTCTGCTACCAGAACTGCCAACGCATCCCAATCTAGATAATTTATTCACTCTGGGACTCGTTTTAGGCTGATGAATCTTTTGACCTTGATTGAAGTCTCCTTAAGACGAGATAATTAGTCAACATGTCAATTAATAATCAATAACCTCACCAATATTCACAATAGCAAATCAATCATATTAATCAATGACATTAGTAAAACTCGAACACTGCCATGACCTTTCAGTCACGAATAACCACACCAGTTTAGTACAATTTATGTTATTTATTCCCTATTGATTACAACTCTACTAGCAAGTTTATTAGTCTCAAAACCAAGAAGCACATCAACATTGTCATAATATGGCAACTCGAATAAGATTTAATCAAAGCAAAGATCATAAACATTAGAACATAGCACGACTTTTACATGGCTTCCCCTTTAGCAGAGTATCATCAGCGCATTATTCAACAAAGCATAGATTCATTCATTTGTCTATTTGTGTCCGTTTAGTGCACCCCTTAACTAACCTCGAATTAGCATTAGCATGTTGGGCTTCATGCAAAACAATTTTCGCAACAAAATTTAGAAAACATCCATCTATGGTCTCTGTCAAAAGAAGCAGTTGGTACCTAGAAAGGAAAGGCAAATAGACAATCACAATTTCATCATCATATAGTTACCCTCCATAATGGGTCAGCATATAGAGTCAGTCTTCGTCCTCAGGACAGCAGTTGATTCGCCATCAGCCAGAAACCCACAAAGTTCAGCAAGACTGGGCAAAAGGAGATACCTCCCTCATAAGGAGGAAAAGTATAGAATAGGGCAAGGCAAAGTAAGGATGGTTTGAAGAATCAAACAGCAAAGTCTTCGGACAGAGTGACAAAGTGACAGCATGCAATGGCAGAAATGGCTTGTAATAGCTCGGAATGGCTCGGAATGGCATCTAATGGCTGACTATCCCTTGTGTCCATAAATTTTATATCAATCTTGTGGTACAGTCCCCTAATTTCCAATTTGGCAAGTTCTAGCACACCATCATCTCCATCCAATAGTTTACTGGTCCCCCATCAAAATGTCACCTAATAACAGTTCTCACGTAGTTTATTGGCTCCTGTGATTGACGTCTCCAGCGGGTAAAATGTCCGGTATGATTTCATGTTCTTGTGGTCCTCTCACAGACCCAGTCAGTAGTTCCATTGTCTATACCAGTTTACACTGTTGCATTCGGCAAGAATGTCTCCTTGAGCAAGTTGAGTCTTCATGAGAATGAATCTACTACGGTTACACTCATCTTCTAGCTTCTGGAAAAGTACAACTACATGTCCTTCAGCAAGTCAGCACACTGCACATTAGAAAAACACATTTAATATGAAACCAGGCAGCTGGGCCTCGACTCATGCTAACTACTAGTGAATTAATTAGCAAAACCTTAACGTATAACTCTTAATATTAGTATAAAATCATACATCAATACATTATTATCTCATTATTAGTTAATTTCATTAATCATCGTATATAATGGTGGCCACTTCCCGTGGGCACATTTTGGACTCACGTTTAGTAAAACTCATTAATACATTTTCTATGCTGCATTATTATGCATTAGTTCATAGACATTTCATGTTCATTTTGATTATAAAAACCACACTCCAACACAACCATGAGCAGAGCAGCCTTGTTTTCTCTAAGCAGATGGTCAACATATATTTAAGATAACTTATTTTCAAATAGTATCACTGTTGAGTAAAAAAACACATTGTCTGCACTGATCTGTATTTGACCCAATGATAAAAAATGTATAGCGCTTTTTTTAGCCTTAAAATCTTTCACTCCTGATAACATGATTACCATGGAGTTGGGTCACATTTAACATCAATTATTTGTCAAAGGTGTCAATAGAGGAGACCCCCTTTGATGAATATGCACTCTACAAACAGTCTAGAACTTTTTCAGTTTTCATCATGTGATGCAGTACTACTGGAGTGTAGTCATTTATAAGGGAGTACTTGAGATGTCATTGTCAAAGGCTTACTTGGCCCCAACTATGCCGCCCTTTAGTATGCAAGTCTAATATTATGTGATTAATTTTGCCACACTTGTAAAGTAAACACCTTATTAAAACCAGACCTAAGTGAGAAGTGACACCTTTGTGCACCCTGATAAGAATTCATGCATCAATTTTAATGTATTTCTACTCGGCTCGTGAAAAACAAACACTCCATCAATCACTGATATATGCCTCTGATGAGGCCAATTAAAATGTGCACATTGTTATTGTCAATAAATATACTCATTATTTCCGGCATCCAAAATAGAAGAACAAAAAATACTAAATCAAAGAAAGCAATAATTACTGAACCTCATTTCATCCTTCTCAGTCCTGAATTCAGTGGTCACAATTACAATCGGGCAAAGACAAGCCCTGCTGCCTTGGAGTAAAATGTATTGGGAATAGAATTATGGACAATTTGCCTCAGATTTTCAGAGTTCTGCACCAGCAGATTTGTATACATTTTGTACTGGTGATTACTGTGGTGGTTAATCATCAGTTCCAAAGTACAGGAGTGAGCTGGCCTTGCTTCTCTTGAAAGAGGAGATGGCAAAAATGACAAATGAACAGGCACATAATTCTGCTGTGGAACAAGCACAACATCCAGCTTATTAGTCATCTCAAAATCCTGTCTGTCCCTAATACAGGGAAATCAGAAATAGCAGGTCCATGTTCCAGTTCTATTTACTCAAAAGATTATGGGGGTCATTCCGACCCCGGCGGTCAAGGACCGCCGGGGCCGGGGATGCGGGAGCACCGCCAACAGGCTGGCGGTGCCCCGCAGGGCATTCTGACCGCGGCGGTTTGGCCGCGGTCAGACAAGGAAAACCGGCGGTCTTCCGCCGGTTTTCCGCTGCCCTGGGAATCCCCCATGGCGGCGCAGCTTGCTGCGCCGCCATGGGGGATTCCGACCCCCTCACCGCCATCCTGTTCCTGGCGGCTCCGACCGCCAGGAACAGGATGGCGGTGAGGGGTGTCGTGGGGCCCCTGGGGGCCCCTGCAGTGCCCATGCCAGTGGCATGGGCACTGCAGGGGCCCCCGTAAGAGGGCCCCACTTTGTATTTCAGTGTCTGCTTTGCAGACACTGAAATACGCGACGGGTGCCACTGCACCCGTCGCACATACCCACTCCGCCGGCTCCATTCGGAGCCGGCTTCCTCGTGGGGAGGGGTTTCCCGCTGGGCTGGCGGGCGGCCCTCTGGCGGTCGCCCGCCAGCCCAGCGGGAAAGCCAGAATGGCCTCCGCGGTCTTTCGACCGCGGAGCGGCCATTTGGCGGCTCCCTCCAGGCGGGCGGCTCCCGCCGCCCCCCGGGCTCAGAATGAGCCCCTATGTTTGATGAGGCAATTACAATTTTGATTCAGAGCTGCAGCCGTGACTGAAATCACAGCTGAGCTATTCTCGCTGTCTGCTTTCTTCGGTGGGACCAGTTTCTGGAGTGCCATTTTTCTGACATCTTGTGGCTAGCAATAAGCAGATAGCTTTATGGATTTCCATGACTGCAAATTTTCAAACGTGTCTCTGTCTCGATGCCTTGCATCTGCAAGCAATACATTGCCACAACAAAGGCTACCAGAATTTGACATTCTAGTAAACATAACAATAATACCATTGACTGGGTCTTAAGTTAGACAAACAACCTTTGAGAAAAGCTGGTATCACAGAAATAGTAAAAATGTGTTTTAATGCTAAAAATGACCTTTATACTCATAGCTGACCCAACATCCAGAGAGGCATGTGGAAAAAGAAATACACAAAATGACTAAATGAATTAAAAACAATAGCCATGTCAACCAGACTAAGGGCCTCATCACGAGTTTGGCGGTTGGACTGCCAGACCACCATTCTGGCTGTCCCAAAAAAATTGCTGTGCTGGCAGTCCACAGACCACTATTTTACGATTCATACAGCCGTGGGCCAAGCAAAAAAGGCAGACAGCATGCGCATGGCGGCTTGGATCAAGGCTGTCCAACCTCAATTGCTGTTTGCACAGCCGCCAACCACCAAGCATATTACAAACACACAGTCGCCGTGGCAGTCTCCTTGCAGCGGTCAGCCAATGCTGTTCGACCACCAACATCTGCATCCAGCAAAGTAACAGACAAGTGCATATTGGATGAATTAAAAAACAACACAGTTGACACACATTGGCCAACTTGACTTACCTGCAAAGGACACTATAAAGCACACCCCTTCACAGACCACAATCCTTTGTAGAGTGTGTGTAGTAGAGAGAGTGATCTGACTGCAACTCCCAGGAGGCCCTGTTTCAGTAACTCCAAACACCAGCCCAGTGGTCACTAGTCCATGTGTCTTAACTCTCAGTTGAAGTTTACTCACCTAGGAGTGACCAAGGTACAGATCATGCTCAAATCAGAGACATGTCTGTCTACCTAGCTGCATTTTGACTTGCTAACCCAGTGTGAAATTATTGAGGATAAGAATGACACCTTACCCAGTGTGTGTACAAGTATTCCTAGGGCCTCAAGGTGCATCAACAGACACATTGACACAGCACTGTCCACATGATGACTCCTGTCACATATCCAACAAAGTCCTGGGTGTGCCTGCATCCCACTCGACTAGGCCTCAAAATGGTTAAAGCCAAATGTTGCCTCTCCACCATGTTGGCTGCACTGGTGGTAAGATGTCATTTTCACACCAACTTCCAAAGTCCAACTGATCTGCATATATATCTCATCAGCCATTTCAGTCAAATCAGTTTAGCATGCTTCACATGGTTACTTGGCATAATTGGATTACCTACAACTTAATTTTGTCCAAGCCAGCCCTTTCATTGTCACTCAAGTGTGAGGGTGAAGTCTGTACTGTGGTAGGTACCTGTGGGGACTGTATGCATTGAGTCAATGTTGCAGAGTGTAAATGTGTTTATCCATTCAGACCTGAGGAGTTTGCCCTTCAGAAGCTACATTAGTGTGTAGTATTTCATTGTGGCTCACATCACAGTACATATTGCTGGAGCATGGACTACCTGATGTCAATAGGTTTGCTTAGTCATTGCAGGCTATACGCAGGGTAGTGGGTTGGTCTGCAGATGACTCCAAAAGTGTCTAGTCATGTCCCTGCACGTCTCAGCATGTGTGCTTTACACTTGTGGTTTGTTGACAAATTGCCCTTTTGTGATTGGTGTTTCTGAAGTGTTTGTGAGACAACCATTTGTGCAAAAACTTGTGTATCTTGCATTCATACAGGTCTCTTGCACTCATACAGGTCAACACCTATCAGAAGAAGGAGATTTGGATAGCCATCACCAGGAAGGTGCGAACCCTGGGAGTTCATAGCCAGCCGAGTGCCTACTGTCTCAGGCAGTGGGATGACGTGAGATGTTGTGCCCGGAAGATCGCTGCGGTCTAGCTGGGGCTGTCCTCCCAACGTGGGCAGGGTGCACGTTGGAGCATAACATCCTAATGGCCTGCATTCTGGCGGCTGCATACCCAGAGCTTGATGGATGTGTGAGGGGAGCAGAGCCACAAGGGGGTGAGTACAGGACATATTCCTGCCTGTCACATAGACAAGTTGATTAGTTTAGATTTGGACATCTCCCCCTGACGATTGGGCATGGGCCATGTGTGACACAGAAGGTGAGTAACTTTTTGTGTAAATATGGAACTTGGTGCATTCTGATGTGTCTTGCCCATTAGCCCAGAGACATACAACACAATTCAGTACACTCCACAAAAACATTGCTCTCTAGGAGCAACTCATGGCTGTGTACATTGATCAATCAAGTGGTGTTTCTTGTTGTAGTAGGTCTAAATTCTACAGACCAAAGAATAAGAAGTTATGCATCACTGTCCTCAGCCATGTGTCTGGTCAAGTAGGTAAATTGTCATCTCCTCCCCAGAGGCCACTTGTCTTCAGTATGTGCCAAGTGCTGGTGCCTCACTGATGTCTGTTATGTGAAGATGGCCATCATACATGTGACAGAGCATACATTGGTCTTTGAATGCAGCTACAGATCAAAACTTTTCCTTGGTGTGAGGGGAATGTCCAGTGACATGATTTATGTGCCATCACTGTTGCCAACATTTCTTCTTCTGCCTACATGCTAGCATGTGTTCCTTTCTCTTTTGATAAAATGTGTAAGTGAAATGAAATGAAAATAAGTTGTATAAAGTGCACGTATGTACAGAGGCATCATGGCCCTAACCAAAGAACAGAAGAAAATATATAAAACTAGTTTAAACCAATTAAAAGATTAAAAAGCCAGGTTTTAAGCTGTTTCCTAAAAGATTGTAGCGAAGGTACATTTATTCAAATGCACAGGCAGAGTGTTCCACCATTTAGTGGTGCCATGGATGAAACTTCTTCCTCCCCAGAGGGCTGTTTTTAATTTAGGGACAACTAAATTGTAGGCCGAAGAGGACCACAAAGATCTGGCTGGGACATACCAGATACATTTCTCATTTAGGTCCTAGACCGTGCAAGGCTTTAAAAGTTATGCATAGTGCCTTAAAGTCAATACACTTGTGCACTGGAAGCCAGTGCAGTTGGGCTAAGGCCTTTGCAGTGGAATTATGTTTGGAAATTCCTAGCAGAACCTTTATCAGAATCTTAAAGATTAAGAAAGGTGAGGAAGTTAGTGCGCTTGTCTGTTTATCAAATGTCAAACAGTCATCAAATACAATCCCCAAGTTTTTTTACTTTAGTAACTGGAACAGGAAGGTTTCCTAAATCCAGCAGCAACCAATCAGGAGACTAAAAGGAAGTATTACTGCCTAAAACTTCAGTTTGCCAGAGTTCAACTTTAGACAGTTGTTGGTCTGGTGCATGCAACTCAGAAAACTGGCCGTTGATTCTTGCTGGTTTCTTGAAACAAAGACCACAATCTGGATATCATCTGCATCGCTTATCACAGAGTACCCAAATGTTTTGATCAGTGTGGCTAGATGTGCCACATGTAAATTAAAAACGGTAGAGCTTAAAGAAGAGCCTTGAAGAACCCCGCAAGGCAGAGGGAAAGAGCTGGAAGAGAAACCATCCATGGCTACATATTGTTGTCTCTCTGAGAGAAAGGATTTGGGCAGAACTAGGGCAGGTCCTCCAATGCCCAAGGGTTTGACACAGTCCATCAATACCTTATGATTGACCGTGTTGAAAGCGGTTGAAAGATCTAGCAAAATTAATGCCGCAGCATTGGTCTTATCTCGTATAGCTCTCAGTTCTTCCACTGCTGTTCGCAAAACTGACTCAGTGCTAAGTTAGCTGCTAAATCTAAATTGTGTATGATCCAGTACGTTTTTGGATTCAAGAAAATACATCAGTTCTTTATTTATTGCCTTCTCCACAATTTTGGATGGATAAGGAGGCGACATGCGGGATGAAAATTACTTGGTCCAAAGCATTAGAATGCAGTGTTTTTATCAAAGGTAGAATAGAAGCTACCTTCCAAGCCTCAGGAAAATAACCTTGATGAAACATTTTATAAAAAATGTTAGTCAGATGACAGGCAATGGTTTTAGAGACTGGCTGCAAGAACTCTGGTGGACACGGATCCAACTGTGACCGGTAACAAGTAGTTAAAATTAACTGATGAACTTGATCAATCGTTAAAGAAGGGAAAGAAGAAAACAATGCAAGAGAAGAGCCTGGAAGTGACTCACCAAGAAGGCTGTCACCAGAGCATAACACAGGGCGTGTGAAAGATTGTTAGTAAAAGTGATAAAAATATCTAACACTTTTGTTTGGAAGGCGGATGCGATATTGATGCATAGAGAATGAGTGCTAATAGTCTTATCCTGCTCTCCAAAATTGGCAGGTTTCTTTACTGTAGAGAAAAGTTCCTTAGGTGAATTCTTGGATACAGATATCTTACGGGAAAAATAGACAGATTTTCAGTGAAAATCTGGTCCTTGCATTCAGAGATTTTTTGTTTATATACGTTTTTATGCTGAGGTCAAAGTTTCACCTCCAGTGAAATTCCTGACATCGGCAGAGCTGTTTTAATTGTTTAAGTGTCTCAGAGAACCATGGTTGGGATGGGGTCGCCCTTCTATTACCTGCTGATTTAATAGGAGCCAGTTGGTTAAAGACTGAAGTAAGTCAACCATCACACGCCTGAATATCAAAATCGAGGTGATTTGTGACAGTAGGATATGATAGTTGCACACGGTTATCCAATAATACAGAATCAATTTTATGCCAGGGACAGCAGTTTATAGCCTCAAGAAAAGGATTTTGCATTTGCAAATGGTGCGAATTGGTAAAATCCACCTTTTGCGAATGCAAAATCGCCTTTCACGATGTATGAAAGGAATTTGCAGTGCAAATCTAAGGAAATCATTAAAACAGCAATTCCATTAAATTGCGAGTTGATAATGCAAATTGCACAGTGCGATTCGCAAATACTGAATCACAATTCAATGTATCAAGCATTTCCACATTGCGATTAGTCGCAAAATGGGTTTTTGCATGTGCAATTTACCACAAATTGAAATCATGTGGTAAATAGGTGTAACCTATATAAAGAGGCCCAGATTACATCAACCCATTTCCAGAATGGCTGTACTGTACGTCATGGCAAAGAAGATGAGGATCCTGGAAGGTTTAAGGAGAGGGAGGAGGAGACAGGAGCACATTTTTAGAGTGCACATTACCCTATTTGAACAGACAGAGATTTTTGATAAGTACAGGTTAAACGCAGCCATAATACTTGTCTTGATAGCTGATTTACAACCCGTACTGCAGCAAAACACACAAACAACCAATGCCATACCCACTCATGTGCAGGTATTATGCTCCCTGCACCTCTTAGCCTCAGGAGCTATCAAGGGGTCATAGCAGCAGCTGGAGGTGTCTCTCAAAGTGCACTTTCATGCTTCTTTAGTGCATTCCTAAATGCCTACTAACCAAAATCCATCTGCACATAAAATAACCCAACACCCCCCAGGATTTGCAGAAAACAAAATTTGATTTCTACCAGGAAGTCCAATTTTCACGTCATTGGCTGCATGTTTATCTGTACACATTCCATGAACATACAAGTCATATGCAATGCCTCCAATAACAGATCTCATTGCCAGATACCCAGGTAACACACATGATTCATTCGTTCATCTTCAGGCACAGTGGAATACACACAAGACATCTTGCTGGGGAGTTTGGAGAAGGATACCTAATTGGTAATGTAACAGTTGACAATGTCGCATAACTTCTATGTGATGTCACAGAGAACAATAACTCATTTTACTCTCCTGTCATTCTAGGAGACAGTGCATGTGCAGTGCGGTCCTTCATCTTAACACCCTATCTCAAACCTGTCACACCAAGTGAAAGGAGGTACAATGCAGTACACAGGAGGACACGTAGTGTGATAGAGACGTCCTTTGGTCTGCTGAAGAGTCAATTCAGTTGCCTACACAAGAGTGGGGGTGCACTGCAATACAGTCCGGAAAACACCTGCAAAATCGTGGCCACATTTGCTATGTTGCACAACATCGCAATGATGAGAGGCATACCAGTGGAACACGCAGAACCTGACTCCGATGAGGATGACGATCCCTTGCCACCCCTTCACCCAGAAGACAGAACCAATGCAGCAGAGGGCAGACAATGATGTGCTGAGATCACACGCAACTATTTCTGTTGTAAGTAATGACAAAACCCCGTCTACTTTCATTTACTGCTGTAGGTAGCACATTTATTGCCTTTACTTCAGGCAATATATGTGTGAATGGGACATAGGTATACATTATACACAATCAGGTCTCAGTTACAGTGTGACACTATTAAACATCATAGTATCAGTGCATTGCTACATGATATGCAAGTCCCCTGTACTTCTCCACTCACACACTTGAACTCTCAGTGGTCTCTGTGGCACCTCTTGTTGCGGATTCAGAGACACTACTGTGTCTGGAACTGCGATGCCTAGGATCCATCACAGGGGCTGTGAGACTGCTGAGGCTAGAGAGTTCCTCACTATCCTCAACACCCAGTTCGCTGTTTGTAGCACTCCGGGCTTTCTGCATTGTCTCCAATACATTGGTGATTTGCACCAATCCTTGTGCAATGTCCCGACTGTAATGTGCCATCTCCACTTGCATGCCCACAGCATGTGGTGACACCAAAGCAGTTGTAGTAGTGAGCCGATTGACAGATCTGCTGAACCCATCCAACCTGCAGATCAATTTGCGATGGTGCCTAAGGAGGATGACATGCTCCTGCTGCATTACAGTGCAGAGTTCCCTAATGGCATTTGTCATCTCCCTTACGTGTTCTGCTGCAGCTTGCTGTCCATCATGCAGTTTGCACATGTCGTTATTGAGAGATTCCAACTGCTCGTGCATTGATCCCATGTTGTCATTGATAGACCTCAAATGCATGTGCATTGATCCAATGTTGTGATCGATTGGCACCAACTGTCTGTGCATTGATCTCATGTGTTTACATTGCAGGTGCTGCACTTTCGGCATGGATGCCTCAAGGCCACCAAACAGTGATGGGCCCACACCTTCCTCTGTTCACTGTGTGCCTTCTTCGCGATGCCTCCTGATGGGAGTGGACTGAATCAGGGACAGTGTCTGCTGCCTGTCGGTGCTTCTAACCTCTGAAGGTGGTGTGGGTACTTCTCCCGGCAATTCACCAGAGTCCAGGTTAAACTCAGGGAGGGGTAGCACTCTTGCCCTGCATCTAGTTAATGCTTGTATAATGGTGATGGACTCACTGGAGTTTGAATCAGACTGTGGCTGGCTTTCGTCATTCCCCCCATTTCCACTTTCTGCTGCGTTAGGGCCCAGAACATCTGCAACAACAATGTGCAGCATGTCATTCTTGGATATGTACTCTCCCAGTTACTTAAATTATAAATATTTACCCTGACATGGTATCTCTAATTGTCTGTTGTGTTTTTTATCTGTTTGGTTTTACACTATCTTGCTATTTCTGTAGTAGATGCACTTTAAAGGTATGGACTACCCCTCCCGTAAAGCACTGTTGTGTTGTATGTAATATGTAGAATGGGCTACTTATCACTGTGCATACTGCCATTGCTGTTTTCTAAGGGGCATTTGTACATTCACATTTGGTGATTCAAAACATTACTGCCCTTACCTTTGCTGGTGTCAGGTGTGCCAGAGGTGTCAATGTCAGTGACACCTCTAACAGCTTCAGGCAGTAGTGTTGACTCCACCATGTCTTCCTGGGGGCGGACAGTGTCTGGGTGGGTGGTCCTCCTCCAGTGCTCCTTGCCTCCTTCAGCTATTTGGTATTCGCTAATGTGAACCTTTATACATCTAGCCCTAAATCTTTTAAGTTTTACCAGTTTGATTCAATCAAGATGGCTTCATGTGTGCCACACGTCTGTCGTAAGTAAGACTGTTAGTGCCCTAGTTGTTCTTTAGAACATTCTGGAAGGCTGCAGTAGAACACAAGGGAATCAACTGACAGGCTGCTCCTGTTGAAGTCCAACAGGAAGATATTTGAGAATACACTTAAACATGTCCTAACTTTGTTTTACAGCACTAACCATAATTTCTATGACAAAATGAACCACCTTGTTTTGCTCCTTTCAAAATTATGGCCCTCATTATGACATTGGCGGTAAATCCCATTTACCGCCATGCTGACTGCCGCCAACATACCGCCACCGCAGTGGATTACTGCCACCCATAATGTGACCCACACATAGCAATCCATCACTATACAGCCACACACACACGTCCGCCAGCCCAGACGTGATAATCTGGTGGTAGCAAAACCCACCCCGTTACGCCAACAGAACTAGGCCCACAGCATTATAAACCGCAAATCACCATGGCTGACATTCAATGGTGCTAAACCATTGGCGGTACATACCGCCGCGCGCAAAATACACGCAACCTAACAAAACTACACCACATTGGACAATTCAAACTCCACACTCCTGATACACATACACACACCACACCCACACTATAAAACACACACCCACATTACCCACAATCTTTTACCATTACAAAGAAGTGCCACGAGAGAGATAGCAAGACCACAGACTAGACCACAGGCACACACCACCATCACCTATATACCATCCACACACCCTACATCACACACCCCAACACAGCACCCCACACACACCACTCACAATACACCCATGGCACCACAATGACACCCCAGGTTCTCTGAGGAGGAGCTAAAGGTCATGGTGGAGGAAATCATCTGGGTAGAGCCACAGCTATTTGGATCACAGGTGCAGCAGACGTCCATTGCAAGGAAGATGGAGCTATTGTGGAGAATCGTGGACAGGGTCAACGCCATGGAACAGAACCCCAGAACAAGGGACGACATCAGGAAGAGGTGGAATGACCTACGGGGGAAGGTACGTTCCACAGCAGCAAGACCCCAAATAGCTGTACAGAGGACTGGCGGTGGACCCCTACCTCCTCCCTCACAAGTAACAACATGGGAGGAGCAAGTCTTGGCAATCATGCATCCTGAGGGCCTGGCAGGAGAAGGAGGAGGACTGGACTCTGGTAAGTCAAATCTCTATTACTATCACCCCCCTACCTGCATGCCATCACAAACCATCACTCCCATCACTTCACCACCTCCCACATACCCCACCCTCACAACCCACTCATCCCAATACCAAGCCCTGCATGCAACACCAATGCATGGACACCCCTCACAGACCTGCATGGACACCCATCAATAAAGCATGCACATTAGAGAGAATCAACTAGCCCACAAAATCACTAGTCACACGAGGCAAAGCTGCCAGGGCAATAACAACCATACAGGGCAGCACACCCATGCCCAAAATGACACACACAGAAACAATAACACTGCATTTACATCCCAACAGGTCCCCTACCCAACATCACTGGAGAGGAGGTGCCAGCAACTTCCAGTCCACCCCCAGATGAGGCCCACAGTGATGACGGCAGCTCTGGACGCCTGTATCTGGATGACCAACCTGGCCCATCAGGGATCTCTGGACAGTCGGTAACCCAGGCACAGTCCCATACCACCACAGGCCCTCCCCCCTCAGGAAACACCAGCACAATACCCACCCAGCGGGCCCATACCTCTGTCCCCAGGACACGTCAATCATCAGTGTGTCCACCACTACAGGGAACCCAGGCCACCCCACAAACACAGGACGATCAGGGACCTGGGATCAGTGGCAGTGGGCACACGGTTCAGCAGACAGAGGCACAGGACAACAGGGAAGCTGGGAGGACTGCTGTGCGACAGGGGGGAGGACAGGCCCAGGTAACCGACTCTCACCAAGGAGGCACTCACCAACATCCTGGGAGCATACCACCATTCCCAGGAGACGATGGGCCAGATACTGGACAAGTTGCAGGAGACCCAGCGGCTCCAGGAGGGACAGTACATGGGGATCAGGGAGGACTTGAAGTCCATTAACACCACCATGGTCTCCATTGCAGGGGTGCTGGCAGACATGGCCAACACCATGATGGAGGCAGTGGCACACCACCGGGCCCCTGACACTAGCCAAACCGATGAACAGCCTTCCACCTTTGCTGCCGCTAGTGGACAGGAGGCTCCACCACAGGAACAACAGGCCACCAGCAGCCCACCCCCTGCAGAAGGAAAACCACCCCACAAATGGTCCCTGTGATCCAGGCAAAAGCCAGATAACATTGCCAAGACCCCCACCAGGAAATAACACTCTCCTGAATGTCACCCTTGTGTCCCACTCTGTCACCCTGTCCACCTTGAACTGACATTGCTCCCTTTCCTATGCCACCTTGGACAATGCACCTGTGATACAAATAGACTGGACTCCATCCTGGACTTTCCTCCATCATCACCCCAGCCCATTGCACATCCCCCTCTAATCATTAGCACTTAAATAAACACCATTTGAATAAATACAAGTATGGAGTCTGTCAAATCATTTAAACATGTATTTGTTTAACATGCTTTAAACACTGCAATATAACTGTACAGTAATGTATACATAGGAATGACCTGTAGTTGGCTGCAGTCAACACACCAGGAGCGATAGTGGGGCACAAATATCTGAAAATAGAGATGCCAAAAGGTACAGTTAGTGGCCATAGAAGTAGGATAATCAGCCTGCCAGTGACAATGTCAAATACAAAACTGTCAATGTAAAGTGTAATTACAGTGTCTTACCTGTGTGTCATTGGAAGTGCTGCCATATTATTGCACTTCTGTTTTCCTCATCCTCTGCTGCCTCATCTTCACTGTCCACAGAGTACACTGCTGCCACACACCCATCTCCAGCCTCATCCTCCTGCAGGGGCAACGTAAGGCAACATACAGCATGCCACGATGATCTGGCACACTTTCTTTGGTGAGTAGTACAGGGATCCACCTGTTAGATGGAGGCAATGAAATCTGGCCTTCAGGAGGCCGAATGTCCTTTCTATTATTCTTCTTGTTTGCCCATGTGCCTCATTATAACGTTCCTCTGCCCTTGTCCTGGGATTCCTCACAGGGTTCAGTAGCCATGAGAGGTTGGGGTAACCAGAGTCATCTGAAAATATCGAGGGACAACTGTTAGACACACACTAACCCTTGGGGCCCACACCATACCCATACACCAACAACCCCTGGGTGGGAACCAGGGCTCAACTATTAGCCACACCCGGTGCCTCTGGAGTTGAGCCATCACATATGGGATGCTGCTATTCCTCAGGATAAAGGCATCATGCACAGACCCAGGGTACTTTGCCTTGACATGGGAGATGTACTGGTCCGCCAGGCACACTATCTGCACATTCATGGAGGGAAAGCTCTTTCGATTTCTGAACACCTGTTCATTTCTACAGAGGGAAGGGACAAATGCTGTATGTGTACCATCAATACCCCCAATAATGTTGTGGATATGTCCCATTGCATAGAAATCAGCTTTCACTGTGGCCAAATCCTCCACCTGGGGTAAAACGATGTAGCTGCGCATGTGTTTAATCAGGGCAGACAATACTCTGGTCAGCACTAATGAGAACATTGGCTGATACATTCTTGCCGCCAAGCCCACTGTCACTTGGAAGGAGCCACTTGTCAGGAAATGGAGCACAGATAGGACTTGTACAAGAGGGCGGATCCAGGTGGGCTGATGGATAGCAGATATCAGGTCAGGTTCCAATTGGGCACACAGCTCTGTGAGTGTGGCCCTGTCCAGTCTATAGGTAAGGATAATGTGCCTGTCCTCCATTGTTGCCAAGTCCACCAGGGGCCTGTACACGAGGGGATGTCTCCATCTCCTATTCATCCACAGCGGTTGCAATCTAGGGGGCAAACAGTGAGTACCTGGTCAATGTTCCATATTTCCAAACACTACACTGCATTGCATGTTGTGACTGTAAAACAATATTGTTGTATAGGCCCAAATGATGCCTATGTGTACTGTGAAAATACCTTCTGAAAGAGGGTATTTGGTTGACGAAGCAGTGGCGCTTACAGCATCGGGGTATATCCAACATCTCCACATGAATCTTACATGGTGCACTCTATGGGGACTACACCCTCAGACCCCCAACTGATTGGCAACCCAATCTGTTAACAATAATGCAACTAAGAGGCACTCGTTTATATCATACGCTTATATAACTAAACAATTTCGGAATATTAATTAAGGAGATTCTAATTAACCCAATGTTTCATTTAAAAAGGTGTCCAATAACACGAGTGACGTGAGAAATGATCCAAAATAGAAGAGGCGTCAATATTCTTCAACATTGTTCAACATTCCTTGAGTTTTAATGTCTTTGTCCCATGTTTTATGCCTCCTTCACATAGGTACATTCAAACTTCGGTTCAATAGATCAATCAGTAGTACTAGATACAATCCAACTTCTGTCCAATAGATCAATCAGTAGTACTGCCATCTATCATAAACACTTTTCTATTCCATATTGACCTCCCAGCCAACACGTGCTTCGTCCATCGACTTCCTCAGGGCTGAGGGACACCTGTGTCCAGGAGCTGGTCAAGACGATTATTTCCTTATAATGGTTTATACTCGAGGACCAAGATTCTTGGCTCTGAGTTATTCTAAGAGGGTGTTAGTATCAGTGTGCTGCTTTGCCAGCACTAGGATCCCAGTGTGCGCGTTGGTCGCAAGTACACAGACCCTATGTGTACGGTGACACAGTTAGGTGCCATGGCCTGCCCCCTCCCCCTGAAATGGCGTCCGCCTGTCCTGTATGGAGGGACAGGTGGGAATGAGGTAATTCCGCTGACGTTGTACGCCATTGCGGGAGGCGGTGGAAAACCGCCGTGCAAATCCTCATTGGAGCCCATTGGGCCCTGTGGGTTACAGTGGCCAATGGTGATGTAGGCCGGTGGTGACGGTACGCAACGCCGCGGACTTGACCGCCATTTTCTATCTGTTCACCCACTTGCTATCCGACCTTCAACAGGAGAGGACCTACACTGCAAGTGCTGCTTTGACCTGTGTCTGGAACCGACCATGGCTCGTGCACTGGGGAAGAGGCCCCTGCCTTCACCGCTGCAGAGTTGGAGAGACTGTTGGATGGGGTCCTACCCCAGTACCGAATGCTGTATGGGCCTCCAGACTAACAGGTGAGTACACTGTGAGCATGATGAATGGGGCATGAATGCATTGAGTGCTGTGTGTGAGGGCCTCGTATGGGGGGCTGGGGTAAGGGCCCTGGGCAGCATGCTGCATGTATGGTGGGCAATGTCTGTGCATATGGGGATGTGAGGACGATGGTGGGCCATGAGTGTAACAGGCAGGACCGTCTGACTGATACCTTTTCCTATGTGTTTTTCTCCGCAGGTCAGCACCCATCAAAAAAAGGGTAGATGGCATGCCATCACCAAGGACGTACGGACCCTAGGGTCTACGGCAGGAGGAGCACCCACTGTCGCAAACGGTGGGAGGACCTGAGACGCTGAGCATGGAAGATGGTGGAGGCCCAGCTGGGGATGGCCTCCCAATGAGGAAGGGGTGCCCGTCGAACCCTGACCCCCCTGATGGCCCGCATACTGGCGGTGGCCTATACGAAGATGGATGGGTGCTTGGGGGCATCACAGCAGCCACAAGGGGTTGAGTACAGTGCTCCAATATACTACTTGTGCGTGGTGGGGTGGCATCCAGGTGGAGGATGTGGGCCTGTGGGTGCCCCTAGGCCAGGCCGGCCAGTGCAGGGTAGGATCCATGTTGGGCAGGGTCTGATGTCAACCTCCTCTAAAGAAGCTAGTAGGCATCCACTACTGGGCAGGGGTCTGTGGGTCGCAGGTATGCTGCCATTGACGTTAGGTATCCCTGTCCATGGGCTGGTGACTAGCATTGTGACTGGTAGTGCATTGCCTAGTGCGTATGGCTGCTCCCTGTGTGTGAGTGTGTTGTGTACGCCAACTGTGGTGTTGTTGTCGTCATTGCCAAGGGTATCCTTTGTCTCATCCTCCCCCTTTTTGTTTTGCCACCCTGTCATTATGTGCATTAGCATCATCTGGCGGAGGAGCAGAGGCACCGGCGACGTGGAGAGCTGCATCCCACAGGGCCCAGGATGCCGAATCCACTGACGGTGAGGGCACCAGTGGTACAGATGGCGAGGGGCGCACCACAGTGGAGACTGGAGGGGACAGTTCTGACAGTGATACCTCCTCCGATGGAAGCTCCCTGGTGGTGGGGGACACCTCTGTGCCCACCCCAACTACAGGTACAGCTGCCACCCCGTACCAGCACCGCCCTCCCAGCAGCACCTCAGCGTGTTTCCCGTGCCCTCTCACCAGGAGGGTGGGCATCTCCTTCGCCCCAGGCACCTCAGGCCCTGCCCCAATTAGCCCTGCTGCCCTGAGTGAGGAGGCTATTGACCTCCTGCGATCCATCTCTGTTGGGCAGTCAACCATTGTGAATGCCATCCAGGGGCTGGCAGCCCATTTGCAACAAACAAATGCATTCCTGGAGGGCATTCACTCTAGCATGGTGGCCCAACAGAGATCAATCCAGGTCCTGGCCTCCTCCCTGAGGGCAGCCATTGTCCCTGTTTCTAGCCTCCCCCTCCAACCTCCTCTGCCCAATCCCATTCCCCTCAACCCCAACCTATCCCAAGCATACAGGCAGACCAGGATGCACCCAGGTCAACACACAGGAGTGGTTCAGGCAAACACAAGGACCGTACATCATCCCACAGGCACTCACACAAACACCATCCAGATGCAGACATACCAACATCCACTGCCTCCACTGTGTCCCCCTCCTCCTCCTTGTCCACCTCCCTCCCAGTAGCGTCTACACTCACACTTGCATGCACTACATCCTCATCCACTACCACCATCACCCATCACTACACGCCCGTCACTTGCAGTCACCACCCCCACTTCCATGCACAAGTCCCCTGTGTCCTCTCCTACTGTGTCTGTGCCCCCTCCTCCCAAGGTATACAAACGTAAGCACTCAGACACCTAACAGCCATCCACCTCACAACAGCATCCAGCCCATGCACCTGCACCCAAACACAGCAGACAGACACCTCCTATAACCACTTTCTTTTCCTCCACTCCCAACCCTTTACCCTCTCCCTGCCCCAATGTCCCTAAGAAGCTTTTCCTCTCCACCACTGACCTCTTCCCTACCTCTCCTACCCCCGTCCTTCACGTCAGGCAGAGGGTGAAGAAAACCCAGGCAAGCACCTCAGCCACCCAGTCCATGGGCACAGTAGTGTTGACAGCTACTGCAGGTGGGAGAGGATCCCGGGCACCAGGCAGCAAGACTGACAGGGTGCCTGCACCAGGTGCATCAAGGAAGGGCAATGAGGCACCACTAGCTGCAACTCAGAAGGTCAAGGAGGTACCACCAGCTACAACTAGGAAGGGCAAGGAGGCACCACCAGCTGCAGGTGTGTAGGGTAAGGGGCAATCCCCGGCTGCTGGCAGGAAGGGCAAGTGGCCTGCACCAGTAGGCAGGAAGCACAGGAGGCCTGGTGCTGGGACTCATTCAGAGCCCCCACCATCAAACAATGGTGGTTCAGCTGTCCGAGACTGCAGGGGATGGGCTGGAGCCTCCCCCCACCACTGCCAGCACCGCCACCAGTACCCCCACCAGCACCACTGCCAGCAGCAGCAGCAGCCCCTTTCGGGAGCCATCCGAGGCTGCAGTGGATGGGCTGGAGCCTCCCACCATTACTGCCCGGACCGTCACCAGCACCGCCACCGCCACCAGCACCACTGCCAGCAGCAGCAGCCCCAATGGGCAGCCATCCGAGGCTGCAGGGGATGGGCTGGAGCCCCCCCCCCACCACTGCCAACACCGACACCAGCACCCCCACTGCCACCACTGAGCAGCCGTCACCCCTGGCAGACAGTGTGTAGTCCTGCCTCCATGGGATGTTGTACGTCCTGGCCCCTGCAAATCCAGTGGGTCTGACACCCAGGTGAGAGACTGTGACCTTACACTCCCCAAGATCTGCATCACAAGGCACAATGCCCCCTCCAGAACCAGTGGAGAAGCCATCCAGTCACCCCATCCTTCCCAGGATGAAGCACACTGGTCACAATGTCCCCTCCAGAACCAGTGGAGAAGCCATCCACTCACCCCATCCTTCCCAGGATGAAGCACACTGGGC
The DNA here is from genome assembly GCF_031143425.1 of Pleurodeles waltl. NCBI lineage: Eukaryota > Metazoa > Chordata > Amphibia > Caudata > Salamandridae > Pleurodeles > Pleurodeles waltl. Next base: position 398,670,678 of record NC_090444.1, on the reverse strand, counting down.
ACAGTGCCCGCTCCAGAACCAGTGGAAGCAGCCATCCACTCACCGTTCTGGAAGAAGCGATCCACTTACTGCATTCTTCCCAGGATGAAGCACACTGGGCACAATGCCCCCTCCAGACCCAGTGGAGAAGCTATCCACTTACCCCATCCTTCCCAGGATGAAGCACACTGGGCACAATGCCCCCTCCAGGACCACTGGAGAAGCCATCCACTCACCCCATCCTTCCCAGGATGAAGCACACTGGGCACAATGCCCCCTCCAGAACCAGTGGAGAAGCCATCCACTCACCCCATCCTTCCCAGGACACAATGCCCCATCTAGATCCAGTGGAAGAAGCCATCCACTCACCCCATCCTTCCCAGGATGAAGCACACTGGGCACAATGCCTCCTCTGGAACCAGTGGAAGAAGCCATCCACTCACCGCATCCTTCCCAGAATGAAGCACACTGGGCACAATGTACCCTCCGGAACCAGTGGAAGAAGCCATCCACTCACTGCATCCTTCCCAGAATGAAGCACACTGGGCACAATGTCTCCTCCAGAACCAGTGGAAGAAGCCATCCACTCACCGCATTCTTCCCAGGATGAAGCACACTGGGCACAATGCCCCCTCCAGAACCAGTGGAGAAGCCGTCCACTTGAGAGACTGTGGCTTTGCACTGCCCAGGACCAAGCAGTGGGCAAACCACCCACTAGAGAGACTGTGGCTTTGCGCTCCCTAGGACCAAGCAGTGGGCAAACCACCCACTTGAGAGACTGTGGCCTTGCACTCCCCAGGACATCGCACAGGACCAGTTGTGTTGTACCATCTTCCGGCTGAGGTGCCCCCCATTGCCCACCCCCCTGAGGCGCCTGTATATTTTCGACCTGATGCCCCTGCAGTGTTCTCTCCGTGTTGTTGCAGGAGTGAAGTCGGGCCTTGGACTATGTATTTTGGCCCTGCGGCCCACGGACATTGAGGACTGGGCAGTGTCCCTCCATTTGTAACTATGTGTAAACGTTTGTAATTTAATGCACTTATTCATGTTCTTTGATCGCATTACACTCACATTCTTCCAATATTTTTGTCCTTGCATTATTCCTTAAGGGTACAGGTGGATATGCAATGTTACTGCTTCTGGTTGTGTGTAGGTGTTGGGGTGGGGGTGTTGCATGTTTGTGTCACTCTCTTTTTCCTCCCCTCTCCCTTGTTTGCTAGGCGGCAGTACTCACTGCGGTCGGCTTCACCGGCGTTGGTGTTCGTAAAGCAGGAAAAGTGTCAGAGTCACCAGATCCTCGGGGTCTGTGCACATTCCCAACACGTCCACCACTGAACAGCTCCAAGACTCTGATAGATAAATCACAGAGACTGAGAGAGTTCAAGAGGGGAAGAGGGGATTAGGAAGGGAACAGCTGGGAAGGAGACCTGTAGTAAGAAAAAGGTTAGAACACACGATATGAAAATGATATCTCCTGAAATCAATTCTAAGCCTAGTCACTCTGAAAACATGAACAATCTAAGAGTTAAGTTTAAAATGACTAAGTTTCAAGATGGCCGGATACCTGTAAGGGAATCAAGATGAATTAAATGAAAACTTTCTTATTCAAGTACTTTCCTTTACATGAGAATCAGAAAAAACATTCTGACTAAATTTTAAACCAGTCATATAAATCCTGTTTTGAGAATGTATACTAGGACCATACAATATTGCATCTAGAAACTCTGGCCTTCTGTGTACTCTTAAAATGTTTCAACACAAATTGTGCATATTGCAGATATATGTATATATATGTATATATAGTAAACACCATGAAAGGATTGTGCACCATGAATAACACAATATGGATTCAGGAAACAAATCACATAACTTGTCAACTCGAATATTACATGATAAATATCTTAGAATAGTGGCATACAATAAACAACATGAAATAAACTCGAGGAAAGAATCGTGCGTCTTGCCGTTTCGAGTGTCACCATGTAAAATACCAAGAAATGGTAGCACGCAATGAATATGAAAGTCAAATCATCATTAATCGAATCGTGCGTCTTGCCGATTCGTAAAACAAGATCTAAATGTCAAGAAATAACAGCTCACAATAAATAACAAGATCAAAGTGCAATGAAACGAATCGCGCTTCTTTTGCCGATTCTTAAGCCACCATGTAAATGTCAAGAAATGGTAGCGCGCAATGAACAACAAAATTAAATCCTCACGAAACGAGTTGCGCGTCTTGCCAATTCGTAAAACATCATGTAAATGTCAAGAAATAGTAGCGTGCAATGGACAACAATGTTTAAACACCATAAAACGAATCGCACGTCTTGCCGATTCTTAAGCCACCATGCCAATGTCAAGAAATAGTAGCACGCAATGAATAACAAAGTCAAACCTTTATGAAACAAATCGCGCATCTTGCCTATTTGTAAACTACCATATAAATGTCAAGAAATGGTAGCGCGCAAGTAATCTGTTACTCATTTAAGAATTAAACCAAGAATATGAAAATTTTCAATAACGGTGTCGGAACAGTCCAACCACGGTCTTACCACCTGGAACAATGATCACCAATGAAGGATGAAGGGCAGAAGACTGGAAGATCCAAATAGGCTGCCGGGACAGGAGCTCAGGAAGAAGCTGCTGCTCTGCACCGGGACCTCTCAATAGTAAGCACTGGGAGTTGGGCTGGCTCTCTTTTATAGAGTCTTGGCCCAGCCCAGAACCACGCCCAGGCATGTTGCAGGGAAAGTCTCTGGAAGGCCCTGGAAAGGGGCCACACCCTAAAACACTCTGAAAACCTGCAGCAAAACATTGCAAAGGAACAGTATTTGGAAGCATATTAAAAATAAGTTTTCAGGATTGAACTCTGCAATGCAAAAGGTTAAACCACAACATATCAGCACAATGCATAAATTACGTTGTTTTGAGAGTGCTAGGTTTTTGCATTTTTGTCGCCAATAGAGAGCGTACTGCTCTGGTGTTGACAAAAAGGTAGACAAGCATGTGAAATATGTGCAACTCGGGCTCCATGATGTCGTGGTTGTTCCATGTGTCGCCAGAGGTGAGTTCTTTGACTTCTGTATTCTGTTTCCGCCGTGCTTTTGATGTCGTTGGTACCGCCCCGGAAAAGCTGGCGAATAGGCTAGTCCCAATGCAGTGGGCTGTACATTGTTTTCTGCCTGACTGTTGGCGGTTACCACCGTGGTGCTTGTTGCTACTGCCGTGGCGGTCGGTGTGTGAAAGTGGCTGTCTGTCTGAGCAGTTTCTGCTGTGGTCATAATTCCATTTTTGGTACCGCCGGCCTGTTGGCGGTATTCCCGCCGCTTTATCACCGACCGCCAGGGTTGTAATGAGGGCCTATATGTCTTACCAGTTTGATTCAATTAAGATGACTTCAGATGTGCCACACATTTTTCAGAAGTTAGGGCCAGATGTAGCAAAGGTTTTTACCCATTCTGTGTCTATGGGAAAAAGTGTTTGTACATATGGCCCTAAATGTGTTACTGCTCTAGTTGTTCTTTAGAACACTCTGGGAGACTGCAGTAAAACACAAGGTAATCACCTGACATGCTGCGCCTTTTGGAAGTATGTGTTTTACTCAGAATGTCAGACTTCATTCTCATATGGCTGAGAAAGGTAGTGTGAATTTGCCGAAAATATGCTTTCATTTTAGCTTCTGGAGCACCTTCAATAACCTCTACGGGAAAATCATAAGAAACAGTTTTCTCTAAAACAAGATTCATGAAATACCAGCGGAATGCTTTTCACAGGATAAAATCACCTTAGCCACAAATGATTTATATTGGAACTAAAATCTGTTATCACCCTTTATATGTTCTCCTTTTTGTTACCCTCAAAACCTGCCATTCAGTACAATAAATTTCAATGGGTGCTATCATGTATATCTGTCCCAATATGGCTGCCATCACTTTATGGTTGAAGTGCTGACAGCCAATCAGATCTCACCATGAGATCTGTGCTTAGGCTTCACAGAGATATGGACATTCAAATGTCCTTTGATATCTCAATAACTACTGAACAAATTTACACCAAAGAAGAAAAAGGGTGATCTGCCGACAAAAACATACTTTTCTTCCAAAATTGGTGTAATTCTGTGCAGTGGTTTGGGCTGCAGTTGTCTCTAAGAACTCTCTGGAAATTAACATGGGAAATACACTTTTTTTTACCCTCCTTTTTCTCAGCTCCGCTTGACGGATCAACCTGAAAATTTCCATGCACAACAAAACCCTAGAGAGCACTTTAAAAAAAAAAATTGTGAAGATTCGTCAAATGATGCCAAAGATGTAGACAACTCAAAAAATGTTTTCTCTATGGAAACGAGGTCCTAACTATAATAACCTACTGGTGACCACTAGTAGGTAGTAGTTATAGTTAGGAACACAAACAGATGATGGGTGAAGTGCTTACACTTTTTAAACAGTCACCCCAGTCACAGATAGGGGTTTAATCCATTATTTTTTTGCTCACCACACCACTCCAGTTTGGACCCAGCCATATGCAAATCTGTCTTGACCCTGCTCCCCACAGGAACAGTCCAGTCCGAACTGCTAGGCCAGATTCTCCCTGGACCGAAAACACACATCCTGGGACAGGTTTCAGTTTATCACCCCTCATCAGCCAAGCTAGCTTGAATCCAGTGGTACAGCGAGCAAGGGACCCACTTCTGGACATACCCTGGCCAACTTATGGCAACTTTAGCATCACAAAAGGATGATGAATGGAGTGCTGAACTTTTCAGAACACTCACCTCCAATCACAGATCTGGGTTTAATCCATCACTACATTGTTTGCCATTCCAGTTTGGACCAGTCATATGGACATCTGTCTTGATCCTGCTCCCCATGGGAACAGTCCAGCCTGAGCTGCTTGCCCTTGGCAAGCACAGATCTGAGTTTAGTCCATCGTTCTTTTGCTTGCCATGTCACCCCAGTTTGGACCCAGCCATATGCAAATCAATCTTGACCCGGCTCCCAATAGGAATAGTCCAGCCAGAACTGTCAGTTTCCCATGGCTAAAGCCAGAGTCTCAGAAATAGTGGGTAATGATTGAAGATAAACCCAAATGTGTTTATTTATTCCTCTAAAGTCAACACACACATGAATCTCTTTACGCCTATCATTTGGTGCTAGAACTATGGAGGCCAACCACTCTGAGCAATCCATTTCTTCAATTACTCCTCTTTCTTTTACATTTTTAAATTCTTGTTCAAGTAGTGCTAACATCATGAAACCTAGAAACTATCTCATCTGAGAATCTGTCATTCTCCATTATTAACATTTTCTGTTTGCAATTTGGATTTAATATTATCCCTTTGTCCCATTGATGTCTCCAACCTAAAAGATTATCACCTGTTTTCACTACATACACTTTCCCAGTTGTTTCATGCTTATCAAATTGAATTCTCATCTTCCAATAATCCAAAACATCTATTATTTGCCACCATATCCAGCAGGATTTATACCTGGTGGTAGTAATTCAATTTCTCCATTCCCAAATATTGAGTTCTAATTCTTGTCATCAAGCATCGTGTATGGTGAACCCGAATCAGCAAGTACAACTGGTTTTCCTTCCACCACAGTTTCACATTCCAGCATTTCTATTGGATCTTCGTCCACACATCCATCATCATTCATATTGAAAATATATTTTTCTTCAAATTTTTCTTCCCCTTTAGTACAACTCCCCGCCTGTTGTTTATTCCATCTGCACACCCTGGCATAGAACCCTTTCTTACCACATCTCTTGCAGACTGCTAACCTTGCGAAACATCCAAGACTATTGGAAAGATGTCCTTCGCTCCCACATCTAAAACATTTCACACCTCTACTTTTTGTTGATATTAGAATATAATTTTGGGAAAATGTCTTCTCAAACCTTTTATGTCCCTCCTTGCTCTTTGTTCTCTCATGTTGTCTATTTCCTTCTCAGCATTTCTTTCAACTCCTCTTACTTCATTCACTGACTCATCCACAAGCATATTGCCTTTTCCTTTTTCATCACACATTTCATGCACCCACATACTACCATTTGTCATACTTAGAACTATGGCTATCGTCTCTTTCAATTTGGGATTTTTTTGCTAATACTTTTTCTTGTACTTTTACATTGTTTGTACATGTGACAATCTGGTCTCTGACAAGAGAATCAATCAGTTGTTCAAATTTTCTTGTATGAGCTAACGTTTTCAAGGCTGCAACATACGTGCCAATTTTCTCTTGTCTCCCCGTACTCTCATGAAAAATGTGTGCCTTTCCAGTATCGCATTAATCTGTGTACGAAAAATGGTTCTCCAACATCATTACAGATATGTCAAAAACATTATTACTATCACCCACCCCATGATCAATGATGAATACCTCCAAACTCTCATATACATTTCTCCATTCTATTCCTAAATTATGTAATAATACAGCTTGTTTGAGAAGTGCCGAAACTTTTTCTCCGCCAATCGCAAGTAATTATGAATCAAGTATCTGCTTCCATCTTTTCCATGGCAAAATAGAGCCATCCTTATCTGAAAGGAAATGAGGAGGTTCAGACATATTAGTTCATGCCATAATGTCTAATAGTTGAATTGTTAGTAACACTAGAAGTACTTTGGGCTAACAACTTACTTCTCAGTTCAAAAGGACTACAGTGTGCTGATCACTGAAATGAAGCTCAGCAAATAACTTGTGTGTGTATATATATATATATAAAAGAAATTCTGCCCCATTTATTGTCAAAACCTAATTAATATCAATGGTGTGCAGATTCACTCTTTGTTGCTGAGTGATCCACACGTCAATAAATAATTAAGGGCCATATTTATACTCAGTTGTGCGCCAAAAAATCTAACGCTGGCTAACGCCATTCTGAAGCGCCATGCGGGCGCCGTATTTATTCAATGACGTTAGCCGGCGTTAGCCGGCGGAGCTGCCTGGTGTGCGTAAAAAAAAATGACTTACACCAGGCAGCGCAGGCGTAGGGGAATATGGAGCTCGGGCGTCAAAAAATGGGGCAAGTCAGGCTGAGGCAAAATTTCGCCTCAACCCGATTTGCGCCATTTTTTTGACTCCCAAACCCATTGAAATGACTCCTGTCTTAGCAAAGACAGGAGACATGCCCCCTTGCCCAATGGCCATGCCCAAGGGACTTATGTCCCCTGGGCATGGTCATTGGACATAGTGGCATGTAGGGGGGCACAAATCAGGCCCCCCTATGCCACAAAAAAATAAATAATAATAATACTTACCTGAACTTAACTTAAGTTCCCTGGGATGGGTCCCTCCATCCTTGGGCGTCCTCCTGGGGTGGGCAAGGGTAGCAGGGGGTGTCCCTGGGGGCATGGGAGGGCACCTCTGGGCTCCTTCCGAGCCCACAGGTCCCTTAACGCCTGCCCTGACCAGGCGCTAAAAAACGACGCAAAAGCGGCTGGACGTCATTTTTTTGGACCCGCCAACTCACGGGCATCATTTTTGCCCAGGAGTGTAAATACGGCGCACATGCCTCGGAGTAATTTTTTAGAAGGGAACGCCTACCTTGCATATCATTAACGCAAAGTAGGTGTCCACGCTAAAAAATGACGCAAACTCCATGAACTTTGGCGCTAGACGCGTCTAACGCCAGAGTATAAATATGGAGTTCGTTTTGCGTCTAATTTGCGTAAAAAAAACGACACAAATCCGGCGCAAACAGAGTATAAATATGGCCCTAAATATCAATGGTTTACGGATCACCAATTGATCTCAAAGGTGTGCGGATCACTGCGTGTTTGTCAATAAATAATTAAATATTAATGGTGTACTGATCACCGTTTGTTGCTGAGTGACCTGTGTGAGAAGAATTCATCAAAAATGGTGTAGGCATTTACAATCAAGTTTTCCATTGTACGTAAGAAGAAACGTTGTTTCGACAAAACTGTTTGTCCTCCAGTACTCATGTTCCCCAGCTATATCCAACCACGCTGGATGGAACGTTATGTGCTCACGACGTCAACCACGCTAGACGGAATGTCATGTGCTCAAGACATCATCATTTTGCTCACTGACAGCAACAAGAGCACACCTCTCTCCTGACTCAGTGCTTTCAACCAGTCGCACACATGTCAAGATTCCACTCACACCTCGCCTCAGTTCACTGCCTTCACCCTGTCGCAAAATGCGCCAAAGTTCCACCCACACCAACAGTCAGCAAAAACATACACAGTGGTTCCACTCTCTCTTGACAGCTCCCATCTTACCTTGGTGCCCACAATATGACTTTAAAAGAAGCTTAATATTGGTGGCATGGGTTCCAATTCACCTAGGAGGTTGGCAACAGTTTCTCCCTCGTCGCCAATGTTAAGAATGCACTTTTCACTTCAAAGGTTCTCAGAAACCTTTATTACATTCGTAGCATCTTCATCCGACCTCCTAAGGCAGCGAACGGATCATAACTGACCACATTCAAATCTCCCCCAGAAACTTGACACTCCCTGGAATGCTGTGACCTCAAAGTTATTGTCACCGCATTCCAGACAAGTGATCTAGTGCACACCACAACACTAAGCATTCAATTAGAGCAATACAGAACACCATTAGCAAAATCTGAAGCTCAGAAAATAAGTGTTGACCAACTCTTCTTAGCATTAGTACAATCTTAGAATCATCTAAATATATAGACAATCATCAGGAATCCCTCGAAGGCAGCAAATCACTAATTGACAAGCACTGGGCTGCACAAATGGGGACAAAGGGTGAAAAGAACAAAAGGACAAAAAGAAGTTTGGACAAGGACATTTGGAGCAAAATAAAGTTAAATAAAGTCAGCAGAAAATAAGTAAAAATGGAAGGCATCAGCATTTCAGAAGGTCGGTCCAGAGTCTTCTAATGGGTAAAAAGAAAATCTAAGTTTCTCAGCAACCTTTCGCGGAAGTGCGGTCAAGGGCAAAGAGGTCAGTACCTCTCAAAGTCCAATTAAGTCTCCTTCCAGCAGCTAACTGGAATTGATTAATTAAAGTCTAAAGTCCATCATGATTTGTCCATTGATAACAGGTTAGGATCGGAAGATTTTATTGTCCACTCACTTAACGTCATATGACAGGCACCTTGTCATGCTGCAGAGGCCCTCGGCATCTCTCGCTCAGGCTTCGGTGGGGGGCCACGGTTCATTTTTCATATTGCAGGGCCCTCTTTTCTGGCTGCGCTCTGTTTTCTTTACCGCGGCGGGGCCAGAGGCCAAGGATTGGGCGTCGCTCCATACCGCGTTTAATGAGCGGTGTGGGTGTTGTCGCGGGGTGCCCGCTCCCCCCCCTCGGTCCTCTCACTTACCTGGTGCCCCATTTTTACCATTCTCCTTCACCTTCCCTGCATTCATCTGTTCCCCTTACCATAATGGTGTCTTTCCTATCTTGTTCTACAGCCCTTTTCCCAATCCAAGATGGCAGTTCTACTTCTTCCCGCATGTCACTTCCTGTCAAGGGGTTTATAAGGCGATTGATTCTTCTTCTCCCTGCATTGCAACACTTCTTCTGTGGTGGTCACGGTCCAGCTGGTCTTCTTTTGGACTCCAGTTTTTACTCCTGTCTTTCCAGTGATTTTCCCGGCATCGAAGTTCTGATTCTCTTGTATCCTCCTTTCTGTTCTCAGGAGTTCCTGTCTATGAGGTTTTTTCCCTTTGGGGATTTTCCTCTGGGACTCCTTCTGGAGGGCACGGACTGTGGTGGCATACTTCTGTCAGCAGCACCATGGCTACCGGAAAGGGTTGCCCCTACCTCGGCTAGAGTAGGACTTGCAAGAGCCAAGGCCGCATGACATCCCCATCTGATCTGGGCGGTAAGCCAAAGGTAAAACGTGACACACCTGCAAAGTTCAGGAAAGTTCCCAGGGTCATCATGGGAAGATATCCATCCCTGCTCACTTGTACAACTTTTGCTACAATTATGAATAGAGTAATTCTCCATGTTCTCTGTTTCTCCACGAACTGTCTTCAAGGTTAATTTCTCAGGCTCTCTATGAGTAAAACAATAGCACATCTGTTTCCAAATTACCAATTCATGCAACCTTCATCTGGAAGGAAAAATGACACGTAAGAAGAAAATAAAAATATTTGTCACATTTATGGAAACTGAGGCCCTCATTATGACATTGGCGGTAAATGCTGCCTACTGCACTGTGACGGCTGCCAACATACCGCCGTGGTAGCAAATATCCGTTCGCTATATTATGACACACACACCAATCCGACAGAATACTGCCACATACACAAATCTGCCAGCCCAAAGGTCAGTGATAAAGTGGAGGTACCAACACCCATAACGGTACGCCAACAGAACAACGTCCACCACATTATGATCCACGAATCACCGTGGGAGACATTCAACAGTGGTAAACCATTGGCAGTACATACCGCCCCTCTCAGAATGGACACCCACATACAAAACAACACCACATTGGCCAATATCAAAAACACACATGTGACATCCATACACATACCACACCCACACCACTATAAAACACACACCCACATTAGCCACAACCCTTTATGATTACAAATCATAGCCACCAGACTGACACCCAGACCACTGCGACAACTAGACACATACCACTTACACCCATACATCCCTCACGCACCCCACATTACACACCCCACCACATAACTCAACACACTCTCACCACCACACACAACACAACACCCATGGCACCACAAAGGCACCCCCGTTTCACAGAGTAGTAGTTACGGGTCATGGCGGAGGAAATTGTGAGGGTAGAGCCAAAGCTGTTTGGAGCACAGGTACAGCCGATATCCATTGCCAGGAAGATGGAGCTATGGCGGAGATTCATTGACAGGGTGAACGCCGTGAGGTAGCATTCAAGAACAAGGGACAACATCAGGAAGAGGTGAAAGGACCTACAGGGGAAGGTACATTCTGTAGCAGCAAGGCACCAGCTCGCCATACAGGGGACAGGTGGTGGACCCCCACCTCCTCCCTTACAGCTCACAGCATGGGAGGAGCAAGTACTTGCAATACTGCATCCTGAGGAACTAACTGGAGTAGCCGGAGGACTGGACACTGGTAAGTCAACATTTAACGCTTATCACCCCCATACCTGCATGCCATCTCACACTCTCACTCCCTTCAATCCACCCCATCCCACATACTGCACCTACACATATGACTAACCCCAATGCCAGGCTCTGCATGCCATACCAATGCATGGATAGCCCGCCCAGCCCTGCATGGACACCCATCACTAAAGCATGTACAGCATGGAGAACTAATAATCCCAGAATACATCACCATGCACAAGCAAAAGGTGGCAGGGCAACACCAATGATAGAGGGGAGGCCAGGGATGTACAATATGTCGTACTCATAAAGCATAATACATCTCTTACATCCCCACAGGTACTCCGGCCAATGTCGGTGGAGAGGAGGTGCCACGACTATCCAGTCCCCCAACAGAAGATGCCCCCAGTGATGACAGTAACTCTGGACTTCTGGATCTGGTGACCTACCTGGCCCATCATGGACCACTGGACAGCCGGTCACCCAAGCCCACTCACAGACCACCACAGAGCCCCCCCTCAGTAGCCAACACCACAGCACCCACCCAGCATACCCAAACCTCTGTTCCCAGGGCACGTCAATAAGCAGTGTACAGGGACCCCAGGCTACACCTTGTTCCCAAGACAATCACTGACCTGGGGACAGTGGCAGTGGACACACCGTTCAGCCTACTAACATTCCCAGAACACGAAGGGCCAAATCCTTGTATATGTGCAGGAGAACAGGTGGCTGTAGGAGGGACAGTATCAGGGGATCAGGGAGGACTTGCAGGCCATTAACACCACCCTGATCTCCATTGCAGAGGGGTGCTGGCAGACATGGCCAACATCATGAGGGAGGCAACAGCACACCAGCGGGCCCCTACCACTAGCCAGTCTATTGACCAGCCCTCCAATTCCCACAGGCCACCAGCATCCCTCCCCCTGCATAAGGTGAACCACCCCACAAACATTCCCTGTGACCCAGACAGAACCCAGAGACACTTGCCAAGACCACCACCAGGAAATGAGTCTCTCCTGATTGTCCCCCTTGTGTCCCAGTCAGTAACCTTGTCCTCCTTGAACTGCTGTTGCTCCCGTTCCTATGGCCCCTTTGATACTGCAACTGTGCTACAAACAGACTGGAACAATACCCTAGACGTTCCTCCATCATCACTCCATTCCATTGCACTTTTCCCTAAATTTGTTAGCACTAAAATAAACACCCTTGAACACAACTCGTCTACTTGTATGCTGTGTGTTGAAAATATGTATTTATGGAAACAGTTACATCCATTGCAAATGAACTGTACATTGTGAGAGCATAGAAATAATGACCTGTAGCTGGCTGTAGTCAGGTAAAAGGAAGTTAATGCTGTCATGCCACAGCCACACAGAATACACCAATAGTCATAGAAATGTGAAGTTGCACTGTCTCACTTGTGTGTCATTGGTAGTACTGATGGATAACTGATGTTCTGTTATCCTCATCTTCAGCCTCTTCATCCTCACTGTCATCAGGGTCTACTGCTGCCACAGGGGCATCTCTTGTCTCCACCTCTTGCAGAAAAGGTACATGGCGTCTGAGGGCCAGGTTGTGCAACATGCACCATGCCACTACTATCTGGCAGACCTTCTTGGGTGAGTAGCACAGGGATCCACCTGTCAGATGGAGGCAACTGGACCTGGCCTTCAGGAGGCTGAAGGTCCTTTCGATGAGCCACCTGTTTCGCCCATGTTCCTCATTATAACTTTCTTTAGCCCTTGTCCTGGCATTCCTCACAGGGGTCAGCAGCCATGATAGGTTTGGGTAGCCAAACTCACCTGCAGGTATTGAGGGACAACATTTAGCTAAACACAATCCTATGTGGTCAACAGCAGAAGCATACACCAACATACAGAGGGTGGGGACCATGGCTCACCTATTAGCCACACCCTGTTCCTCTGTAGTTGGACCATCACATTTTGGATGCTGCTATTCCTCAGGACAAAGGCATCATGCACCGACCCAGGATACTTAGCATTGATGTGGGAGATATACTGGTCTGCCAGGCACACCATCTGCACATTCAGTGAGTGGAAACTCTTATGATTCCTGTACACCTGTGTACTAGGATGGCTGATTTATGACGCCAGACTGCGTGGTTTTGGTTTCGATAGACTGTCTTTATTGGTCTTTAAACAGTATATATGGTGAAGATAATGGATAGCTGTTGAGAATTGGTAGGTTGTGATGACATCCCCTTTCCGGACACTCTATCTTGTCTTCTTCTTCCTTTTTTTCTTCCAGGACCTCGCGGGAAGCGTGGGAAAACAGAAGAGAATAGATACGGTAAGTGTTGCTTTGGTTCTGGTATTCTTTATCTTCTCCTTTCCTTTCCTTTCTCCTTTCTTGTCCCTGTCTTTTCTCTTCCCTCTATTATTTCCCTCCCTGGTTCTCCCTTGCTCTTTCTCTTCTTCCACTCTCCTGGCTGGCTTCTTTCCTGCCCTTCCCTCTTCACTTACTGGTTGTGTGCTTGGTTCTTCTTTGCCCTTGTACTCGTCTTTTCGTCTCTCTTTGTTCGTTTCTGCAATATCTCAAGTATACGGGTTTCTCGGCTGTCTTGGTCACTTTTCCTCTCTTATTTCTGTTCTGTCTTATTGGCGCCTTGTTTTCCCTGTATTTCTCTATGCGGCTGTGTTTAAGTTTGTTTTCCTGCTCTGTGTCTCTATTTCCTCTCACCTTCCCGTCAGTGCTCCCCATGTAGTGCCCGTTTCCTTTTCCCTCCCATCCTCAGTCTTCTTCACCTCCAGCCTCCCGCTTCCCGCTTCCCGCTCCGTTCTTTCCCCCGCCCCGTCCGCGCCTCCATACCTGGAGTGGCTACGCTTCTCCTGAAGCGTGGCGGCTCAATCATAGGCTCCCCGGGGCCAGCGGTCTTCGGTGTTACAACGGGACTCCTCCACTCCAGAATCCAACCTCGTTCCACTCGTCTGGAAGTCGGTCTCCGTGGCTCCTCGGTCAGCGTCCTCTCGATCCGTCCAGTCCTCGGCGTTAGCAAGCTCCGGGTTATTCCAGCTCCAACTCCCGACCTCCTCCTCGGAAAAGGGAGGAATCCCTGTCTTAATCATCGTCAGGTCCCGTGGTGCTGGCAGCGGGCCAATGAGAGAGCCGTTCACTCTGTTAGCTTCCGGGGGAAAAGTGGCAGTGTCAGAACAAGCTCAAGAAGTGTGTGGGTCGGATCGGAGCGACCCATCACAACCTGATCATTCTGGTGGGGGGGTACAAACACAATATGTATCCCGTCAATCGTCAGAATAATATTGTGGAGCTGTCCCGTTACGTAGAATCCTGTCTTCACAGTGGCCAAATCTTCCACCTGGGGGAAAGCAATGTAGCTGCACATGTGTTTTATCAGGGCAGACAACACTCTTGCCAGCACTATTGAGAACATTGGCTGTGACATTCCTGCTGCCAAGCCCACTGTCACTTGGAAAGAACCTGTAGGCAGGAAATGGAGCACAAATAGCACTTGCACAACAGAGGGGATCCCAGTCAGATGACGGATAGATTAGATCAGGTCTGGCACCAACTGGGCACACAGCTCTGTGATTGTTGTCCTGTCCAGTCTATAGGTGAGTATAATGTGCCTGTCCTCCAGTGTAGCTAAGTCCACCTGGGGTCTGTACACAGGAGTATGTCTCCACCTCCTATTCATCCACAATGGTAGGTATCTTAGGGACACAAGAGTGAGTAGGCTGTCACAACTTGAACAACAAAACCACAGCAGCAGTCCACATGGTGCACTTATGTATTGGGAGAGTGTTAATGGCGGAGTATGTGCCAATATAATCTGTGACGCAGTAATTGTCGATATGCCTGTTCCCCACCCTGAAATGGCGACCTCCTGTGTTGTATGTAGGGACAGGTGGAAGTGAGGTAACTCCGCCGACGGGCGTTGTGGAGGAAGGCGGTCTTGCACCGCCGTGCAATTCCTCATTGGGTGATATGGGTCTCTATGGAGTACAGTTGCCAATGGGGATGTAAGCCGACGGTGACTGTGTACACCGCTGGGGACGTGACCGCCATTTTCAATCTCAGTCCTCACTTGTTTCCTGACCTTCAACAGGAGAATACCTACACTGCATGTGCTGCTGTGACCTGTGTCTGGGACCTGCCATGGCCCGTGTGACCGGGGAAAGGGCCAGTTGGAGTGACTGGTGGATGGGGTCCTACCATAGTACAACAGCAGTATGTGCCTCCAGACCAACAGGTGAGTACACTTTGGCCACAATGCATGTGGCAAAGATGCATGGAGATGTGTGTGCAAGCATTGTGTAAGGGGGAGTGTGGGGTGGAGGATTGTCTGTTGGCGGTGTACATGTTGTGCACTGGGCTATGTGTGTGCCAATGGTGATAGAAACAGGTATGGTAGGCCATTTGTGTGACAGGCTGGACTGTTTGTTGAATGGTGTTCTCCTGTTTGTGTTGCCTCTGCAGGTCAGCGCCCATCAAAAGAAGGGAATATGGTGTGCCATTACCAAAGACGTACAGACCCTGGGGGTCTTTGGAATGCGGAACACTCACTGTCGGAAACAGTGGGAGGACCTGAGATGCTGGGCATGGAAGACCGCGGAGGACCAGCTGGAGATGGCCTCCCAACGAGGAAGGGGTGCCCGTTGGACCCTGATCCCCCAATTGCCCGCATACTGGCGGTGGCCTACCCTGAGCTGGATGGGCGCTTGAGGGCATCATAGCAGCCCCAAGGGGGTGAGTACAGTCGGTATCAATACATATTTTGGCTGGTGCGGTGGTATCCAGGTGGTGGATGTGTGTTAGTGGGTGCCCCTGAGGCCAGGCAAGTAATTTCAGTGTGGGTCATCTCAAGGGTAATGGTTGTATGGTAAATACAGGGGACCTAGCTTGTTAGCAGTCCATTTCAGCCAGGGCATTGTGGGTCCCAGGAGTGCTGCAATTGGCGGTGAGTGGTCCTCATCTTGCCTTAGTATCTAGCCATATCACTGGTAGTGAAATGCATAGTGTTTAAGTCTGTTCCCTGTGTGTGACGGTGATGTGTATGCCAAAGATGGTGTTGGCGCAGTCATTGACCCAGTGTATCCTTTGTCTCTCTCACCCCTTTCTTGTTTTGTCATCATGTCCTTGTGTGCATCATCATCATCTGGCAGAGGTGCAGGGGCACCAGCAACAGAGGGAGCTGCATCCCACATGACCCAGGAGGCAGAGTCTACCGACGCCGAGGGAACCAGTGGGATGGAGGACGAGGCGATTACCACGGCAGAGACTGGAGGAGACAACACAGACTCACATACCTCCTCAGATGGGAGCTCCCCATACCAGCACCACCCTCCCAGCAGCCCCTCAGTGAGTTTCCTGTGCCTGCTCACCCAGGAGGGTGGGCATCTCCTTTGCCCCAGGCACCTAAAAGCCCTGCCCCAGTGAGTCCTGCTGTCCTGAGTGAGGAGGCTTTTGACCTCCTGAAATCCATCTCTGCAAGTCAGTCAACCATTGTAAATGCCATTGAAGAGCTGGCATCCCAGATGCAGCAATGCAATGCATTCCTGGAGGGCATTCACATTGGATTGGGTGCCCAACAGAGATCGATTCAGACTTTGGCCTCCTCTCTGATGGCAGCCATTGTCCCTGTTTCTATCATCGCCCCTCCAACTTCCCAGTCCCATTCTCCTCAACCACACTCCCATTACTCCTCCCTCCTCCTGCTCAACATCCCTAAAAAGCTTTTCCTTTCCCAACTTGACCTATCCCCCCCGGTCCTGCCCGTATGAGCAGGGTACCAAGGACACAGCCCAGCACCTCAGCCATACAGTCCACGAGGACAGTGGTAGCAACACCTACTTGTGGTGGTAAAGATACCACACCTCCATCAAAGAAGGGGAAGAGGCCTGCACCACCAGGCAAGAAGGGGAAGGAGCATGCACCACCAGGCAAGTAGGGGAGGGAGGCTGCACCACTAGGCAAGAAGGGGAAGGAGCCTGCACCACCCGCCAAGAAGGGGAAGGAGCCTGCACCACCAGGAAAGAAGGGGAAGGAGCCTGCACCACCAGACAAGGAGGGGAAGGAGCCTGCACCACCAGGCAGGAAGGGGAAGAGCCCATCCATCCCTGCCAGGAGGGTAAGGGATCCACGCCGCATGTACTGGATGAGACAAAGCCCTCTACTCCAGCGGAGGTTGTCAGAGTGACACCTCCACCACCACCAGCTGTCACGGGGCTCGCACTGCCAGCTGACGAATTGCAGCCATCAGAAAGTGCAGACGCGACCCAGGAGGCTCCTCCATCCACCACCACACTGCAGCCATCCGAAAGTGCAGAGGCGGCCCAGGAGGCTCCTCCATCCACCACCACACTGCAGCCAGCAGAAAGTGCAGAAGCGGCCTAGGAGGCTCCTCCATCCACCACCACACTGCAGCCGTCACTGCCAGTGGACGCAAGGTAGGCCACACTCCAGGGGCTGCTGTCCAGGTAGCCCCCTCCAGAACCAGTGGGCAAGTCACCCACCTGTGGCCTTGCATTCCCCAGCAGAGAGAAATGGGCAAGTTGCCCCATCCAGAACCAGTGGGCAAGACACCCACCTGAAAGACTGTGGCCTTGCACTCCCCAGGACAGAACAATGGGCATGGAGCCCCCTCCAGAACCAGTGGGCTTGTTCCCACATCCAGCTGAGGTACCCCCCTGAGGTGCCTGCCTATTTGCAAACTAAAGCCCCTGCAGTGTACTATCCGGATGTGGTCAGGATTCGAGTTGGGCCTTAGACTGTACCCTGTGGCCCTTTGAACATTGGACTGGGCAATGTCCCTTTGTGTACATGTGTATATATCTGTTTCATTGACTAATCGAAGTTGTTATTTAGATGTTGATCTGATTACAATCACTTTCGTCCATTCCTGTTGTCTTTGCATTATTCTGCCACTCTCTGGGACAAATTGCTTTTCGTGTGAAGCTGGACGTGTGTGTGTGTGTGTCTGGTGTGTGTCGTGCGTGTGTCTCACTCTTGCTGTCCTCCTACCCTCCCTTGTGTGCTAGGCGGCTGTACTCACCGTCGTCGGTGTTGGTGTTCCAGGTAGAGCATTACTTACAAGATCATCGGAAAGACTTGCAGTTCGGGATCCATGGCGGCATTGTTCTTCCCTGTGTCTCCAATGGTGAGACCTTTCTCTTCTGTGATGCGTTTCTGCCAGGGTTTTGATGGCATTGGTACCGCCCAGGAAAAGGTGGCGGACTGATGTGTCTTAATATGGTTGGTGGTATTTTGTCTTCCACCTGGCTGTTGGTGGCTCCCGCCGTGGTGAGTGTTGTTTCCACCCTGGCGGTTGGTGTAGTACATTGGCTGTCTATGGGAGTTATCACCACCATGGTCATAATTTGGCGGTACTTACCGCCAGCCTGTTGGCGGTATTACCGCCACTTTATCATTCACCGCCAGGCTCGTAATGAGGCCCTGAGTCATTCAAGGCTAAACTAAAGCCAGAAATTAAATTGCACACTTTATTCAGATTAATCAAAACACATATAACTTCTTCATTATAAAATTGCCAGTAATAATTTTCATTACGTTTTATGTTACATTAAATACAAAATGAACAATAATATGTTAATACATATAAGTATGTATGATGGGGAGTTATATTTTTCAACATTAGCCTATAACATTTGGCAACATATGCTGTGAAAATCATTATCGTTTCAAAGACAAACACTGTGTATGAGCATCAAGATTAATAGAAAATCATAATAAATGGTTACATTTCAATTAATATGTTTTATAGCACATGCAGTTTAACTCTGCACTACATTGAATGCACCTCGAGTTAGGCTTTTAAGTGCACAACTTTACAGTTATCTTGTTAAAACGTTATACTTAGTATTGTAATTATGGTCACATATAGATCAACATTGTGATGCCAAAGGTAGCTGCTAAATCTCTGCTGCACCACTGTCATTAGCGCATGAGGTGCAGTAACTCCCTGCCCAGTGGGCACACACCAGAAATGGCTTTTTGGAACTACCCAAGTGGGAGGTAGAGGGCAATTTTACTTGCTTCCATTAGGGCCCCTCAGTGTGGGGGCAGCACCAGTGGTGGGAGTGTGTGATGTAAGTGCTTGAAGTGACTGCACCTGTGGTGAAAGCAGGGTGCTGCCCCTAAGAGCAAATATGGAAAACTGCATTTATTTATTATTTATTTTTGTATGCAAATTAACATTCTTCTTTGGTGGTCAAGTTTAATCTCAACTGGTACGGTGTTTGAGGGTACTTAGGCCCACATGTACAAAATGATTTTGGATTTCTTATGGGTCCAAATCGATGTTTTGGGCCATTAAGAAATGCAAAAGTGCCTTTCCTAAAGAACAAAGGTATAAGTGGCATCGCAAAATGCAATTTCTACCAAGATGAAAACACATATTGTGATTCACAAATTAGGAAATAGCGACTAGGGATTTTCTATTTGTGATTTTCTTAACTGCGTGTACATAGCATTTCCTAATTGTGAAATGGGCATTTAGGAAATGCTATTACCATTTAATCAGGTTAGGTAGTAAGCAGAGCTTGAAGCAGCATATGAAAATGAAGGCATGTGAGGGTAGGAAAAGGAATGAGGAACTGGCAAATAGTCTTAGTGAATTGGGTATTTACAAGAACAAGAAGACAGAAATGACAGCTTTCTACAAAGGATAGGCACAAAAAGGTAAACCCACAAACAAGGCATGTTGTATTCTGAAGAAACCAGGAGAACCAATTATGTGCCCTATATTCAACTTGTGTACGCCATAAATTAGACCTTAAAATGTATGCAAACCTGCCAACTCTTACAGCAGCTGTCAAATAGGCACACATATGCGAAAAACTAAATTTTTTGAATTTAGAAGATCAGTCTCTCATTCTGAGTGTATATGGCACTAATGGGCAATGGTATATTAACACAAATTCCTGTGGCGGAATGTGTATGTACTATATAGAGAGAGGGAGTGTGTGTGTGTGGAATGGTGAATGAGGAGAGAACAAATCAAAGGGTGGAGGAAAGGAGGAACAAGTGGAGAATGAGTGTACAAAGGGGAGCAATAATGGATTAATTTATGAGCAAATACATAGAAAGATATCTGGATGATTATTTGAAGGCATGGTAAATAAAAGCATGATCCCTGAGGTGCCTGCCTACCCACTCGATGCCCCTTCCTGTGAGGGTTCCCTGGCAGTGATTGGAGTCGGGCTTGGGCACAGTACTGTGCATGGATTGACATGGACCGGACAATGGCCTTAGACCTACTTTATTTTTAAAATAAACCCAAGTTGATGTTTTGATGGGTATCTGCCCTGCCATTACTTTTCTACCTTTTTGTTGTTCCTGGGTAACTTGTGTTGTATGCCTACAGTTATGTCTGTTTCACCCTGACTGCTGAGCCATTTTCTGTTGTTTGCAATATCTTACTTTGTGAGCAGTGCTGGTGTCACCCAAGACAAGAGTAGATATACACTGTATGGATATGGGTGTTATTCCAATTGGGGTGTCATTGCATTGTGTTATGTTTGCTATGGTAAGTATTTCATCTTGTGTTGCCTAATGTCAGCATGTATGGTGTTGGAATTGTCCCACCTGATATGTATTGTACATTTGTCTCATGTGTGGAAGCTAGAGTTTTGTTTGTCCACATATGGAAGGTGTTCAATTGTGCTACCTTCCTTTGCATTTGACTAACCATGTGCCCATTTTGATGTGTGTACCTTGCAGCTACTTCATCTAGGTGTATGGCCCATGCTGTTGCTGTTATATTTGCTTCCTTGACTAACACCTACACAGTATGCAGATAGGCATGTCACTTGGCTCTACTATTGTTTGTCTCTGGTCCAGTTCAAGTCGTGTTTTAGGGCATGTGCAAAGTGAAATGTGTCCCAGGGCAGCATCCTTCCAATAGGGCTCCTGATGCCCCCATCCCTATTGTGCAGGTATTGTTTGCATTGTGCGCTTTCAACATTTGTCTCTTCAAGTATTGTGCATCCCATTGACCTTCGATTGTGTTTCAGTGTGGGTGATGTGTGTGTCCTTTACAGGGATATTTCATGGGAGGGGCATTTGTGTTCCATGGCACATCCATACATATGTGTCTTCAATCTGATGACAGTCCATGGCATGTGAGCAATGTGAGGTTGTCAGTTGAAGTGATAGATGGGATGTTGATATGGTGTTGCTCTTGTGTGACACAAAGCTCTGTACACTTCACTATCCCTGGGCCAAATATGAGCAGGTGTCTGTTATTGTTGAGTGTGGTGGTGCAGTGTCAGTGGTCTGTCCAAAGGGGTCTTTTAATAGCTGAGTATGTGTCATTCTTTGTGAGTGACTCTGACCCGGGACACAATGTCAAGTGTATTTGGTGCCCATCACATAAGCCCCTTATCATGCATATCATATGGATGACGGCACAACGATCTGTTGTTGAGCCTACAGACACAAGTAGGTGTGTGTTCTTACCATCGGTTGCATCCATGGTGGTGTGGATTTTGGGCTCCATCTATGAGCAGCAGCAGGATGTGTGTGATTAGCTCCATGGCAGCACCGGATGTGTAAAGCTGCCTGTAGGTGAGTTGCTTCCTTTGTGCTCTCCGTTCCTCCCTCCTGGGGCGTGGTGGTTTGACCGCCATGGTCACGCTGGCTGTAGGCAACATTATAATGTTTCCCGCAGAAAGACTGGCTCCATTGGCCTGTGTGGCCTGTCTCATGACAGCGGCAGTCTGCGCTGCCTGGGTGTGCCAGAGGGACTGCGGTGGTCTTTCCTCTATGAAACTGCATGCATTGTAATGCAGTGATACAACCACCAAACCTATGGCGGTTGGACTGCCAAACTTGTAATCAGGTCCTAAATAATCATTTAGAAAAAAAGTTCTTTAAATTGACCATTAATATTTATTATCCCTCCACGGCCTGTGGGATCCATTTGAGAGCATAGTGGAGCCTGACAAAAATCTGTTAAAAAAATTAAACATATATAATAATGATTTATGGGCTACAGCCAATAAACAAGCAACAGAAAGTGTATGCAAAAGATAAAATAATGTACAAAATTATCTGTGAGCTCCAGCTCGGCCCAGATTTTAACCCCTCTTCCCCCACACACACTTCCTCCCCTCTGGTTTCACAAAATCACAGGCTAGCACATGGCTAAGAGTAAGGATGCATAGAGCTCAAAGAGAAAATTGCTGCCAACCCTGTAGGTCCTCCCCCACCACAGTCAACAGTGCAGGGCAAGGATTCCATAGCTATATACCTAAAATGAGGCATGATTCAGCTGAGGATCCCAACAGTGCCAGCACAGCACCAGTAAGATTGTAAAAATCTAAATTGAAACTGAAAATGATAAAATATCCCTGTACCCAATAGGGACCCCATATATCTCATAAGGAGGGCAGCAACATGGAATATGACATAAAAAATCAATTCAGATCAAAAATGCTCAAGCCAAAAACTGTTCAAAATTGTAGTCAACTGTATTTATCTCTTGCTCTCTCACACACATCCACAAACACCCACTAATTCACTTCCACACATTTGACAAAGTGGTGAACAAGCACATGCCAAGTGAGAAGGACGAGAACAAAAGAAAAAGCCTGCGTGCATGGATTGGAAGCCACAAGCACATGGTTGACAAAAAAATGGACATTCATTTAAGGCCATCCACACACCCCTAAAATATATCTTGCACGGAAAAAGTGACTGTGAAAAATGTATTAAAATCATTGAGGAACACATCTTTGCCCTATATCAGACTCCAAACAGTAAAACACCATAGGGCAATAAGGAGAAATCTGCCAAAAACACAAGGAACATGAGAACATGTATCCCCAAGCCTCACCCTACGCAAAATGCCCATTGCCCTTACAGTTTTTTTCCTTATTCCCCACAAGTACCTGCCATTGCAGGCATTAAGCTCTCCAGCGACAAAGTATGAGAAAATAAACCCAAATAGAGGAAACAAATTGGTAGTATCTTCATTACCTCATACAAATGTAGTGCAAAAGTCCCTTAATGTGATTTTTGCAAAAAATACAAGGGCAGACAATGCACTAGGAATCCAAGACAAAGGATCAGTGACGCTTTCTCTCCAGTATTCAAATCCAAAATATCCAAGGAGTCAACAAAGAGTGTGGTAGTCAAATCATGAAAAGATGACACAAAGTTTCATTCAATGTGTAATCTTCATTGGCCACAGTCATTGATCGCCGCCCTCCTCTCAACTCGCCCTCCTTCAACTGTCCTAGAATCTCACCCTCTCTCCCACACTCCGCATTCCACATCCCACTGTGCTCCCTGCAGTGTCATGTGGAATGTAGAATGAGTGAGATCACCACATCTTTCTTCTTTATATAAATTTACATCAAAATGATCACAACATTTTTTAAATTGACAAAAGATAACATCAAAACATTATAAATACATTTCTAAACAATGAATTATGAACACATCTTAAAATATGTAAATCTTTATGTAAACCTTCTCAATAAACGGAGTTATAAATATCCCAATATCTAGCAGGTTTCCTAATAAATCTTCTGCTTTTGTGTCTCAATGACTCCCTGTTCTTCATATTTAAACTTCCTCAATCTTTGTGTTCTTGTTTAATATTATCTTTAATTTTCTTTACTCCTTCATCAGAACTGAAGATTTTCTCCCTAGTATCGCTTTTGTAATCTCCCCTTACTTTCACTGCTCTGCTTTTATTCCACCACTCACGACCTTTGATGTGCAACACATTTTTAGCAATGGCATCAACCTTCTTAGGTTTCCTGAACTTGGACATACCCTTAGACACATGAGTGGGATATTTTTGCATGTACTCAATCATCTACCTTTATTTCAACTCTTTCCCCAAGTACCATGTGTTTAGCATCGTAGTCATTCTTCATCTTATTTTGGGACTCTAGAAAGCAAGGTCTAATAATTCTATCCATGGTCTTGATTTTGTCAGGTATAGCCTGAGCTTCCTTCAACCATGCTGGACACAGCCTCGAAGCTGGAGTTTGACCTCTCATCACTTCAAACCGACTAACACCGGAAAAAGAATTCCGAGAGAAACCATTGGACGACAACATACTTTTCACTGCTTCCTTCACTTCCATTCTATTTTGAATTGCCCATAGTATGCACTCAACTAATGTTCGATTCATTTTTTCAATTAAGCCATTTCCTTGTGGTGATGCAACGCCACCCGCTTTTGTTGGATAACATGTCTGTCTATAAATTCCTTCATTTTTTTAGAGACAAATTGTACCCCGTTATCTGATACAATTTCTTTAGGACTTCC
The DNA here is from genome assembly GCF_031143425.1 of Pleurodeles waltl. NCBI lineage: Eukaryota > Metazoa > Chordata > Amphibia > Caudata > Salamandridae > Pleurodeles > Pleurodeles waltl. Next base: position 398,646,365 of record NC_090444.1, on the reverse strand, counting down.
TTCTCTCAAAAATAACTTCTTCAAACCCTTGACAGTATATGTGTTGGGTTCCTCCATAATCTCTACCTCCCACCATTTGCTATAGTAGTCCACAACCACTAAAGCAAATCTAAATCTTCTTGGTAATTTGGCGAACTGACCAACAACGTCAATCACCAATCTGCTCCAAGGTCCAGCAGGTAAAGTGCTTGGTGACAAAGGTGTGAGTTGAGTTTTCATCACTTTATCATCATTAGCACAAATTACACTCCCTCTCACACAAGTTACTATCTCAAGGCCAATACCTGCCCACCAGTAACACTCTCTTACCTTCCTCTTGGTAATAGTTTGGCCTAAATGTCCTTGATGTGCGATAGTAATTATTTTGTCTCTTAAACCACTGGGCAGAATGAATTTGTCATTCCTCATCAACATTCCTTTGTTCTCTACCGACAGTTCATCTGCAATCTTAGTATAGGCCTGTAAATTTGTTGGTAACAAATTCTCTTAGGCCATCCTTTGACTACATATCTTTTGATGTGTACATCTTTTAGCATTTCTTCATTCCATTCATTCTCTGTAAAAAAGTCCTCATTACAGACATCTACAACGGCAATCGAACATTCTTCATCCTCCTCATCCTTAAATTCTGTTTTGTCATTTGTTCTGACAGGAGAACAAATAATCTGCCCTAATATTTTCCATCCAGGTATATAATCTGTTTTGAAGTCATACTGTAATAGATTTGAACTCAATCTAATAATTCTCAGAGTGTGATCTTTGATAATATCTGCACTAAGGTTGTTCACCAATGGTCTGTGATTAGTTTTAAGAGTGAATTTTTTACCCCATATGTAACTCTTAAAACGTTCTATGGCCCAACAACAAGCCAGCAATTCTTTCTCAATTACAGAGAAAATCTTCTCATTAGATCTCAGAGAACGTGAAGCAAAACCTATAGTTTGTTCCTTTCGATTTCTGTCTTCCTGTGATAACGTCACATCTAAACCTCTGTTGCTTGCATCTGCTGTGGTCATGCAATGTTTATTAGAATCAAATGACGCTAATGTTCCTGCTTCAACCAATTCATTCTTAAGTGACTTAAATTCCTCTTGAGAAACTGTGTCATTGTTCACCAATGGTCTGTGATTAGTTTAAGAGTGAATTTTTTACCCCATATGTAACTCTTAAAACGTTCTATGGCCCAACAACAAGCCAGCAATTCTTTCTCAATTACAGAGAAAATCTTCTCATTAGATCTCAGAGAACGTGAAGCAAAACCTATAGTTTGTTCCTTTCGATTTCTGTCTTCCTGTGATAACGTCACATCTAAACCTCTGTTGCTTGCATCTGCTGTGATCATGCAATGTTTATTAGAATCAAATGACGCTAATGTTCCTGCTTCAACCAATTCATTCTTAAGTGACTTAAATTCCTCTTGAGAAACTGTGTCCCACACAAATACTCTATTTTTCTTGAGGAGTTCATGTAAACTTGCTGCTTTGGAGGAAAAATTATTTGTAAATTTCCAATAAAACTGGCACAGACCTAGAAATTATGCCACATTCTCTTTTATTTTTTGGTTCGGGTGCTTTAACAATTGCTTCTACCAACCCCGTCTTCTGCCATAACGTGACCTAAAAATTTCTCTGATATGTTTAGCAAACTCACATTTTTTATGTTTGCAACTACACCAAATTTGTGTAACCTTTCTAACACTTTGTATACCATTCCATCATGGGTCTTTTCATCCTCACCTGCAATGAGTATATTGTCTTAGAATGTAACAACACCTTTGATTCTTTGCAATACATTTTGTAAGACTCTTTGAAAAACATAAGAGTCAAAAGCCAATCTAAAAGGTATCCTTTTGAATTGAAAAGTGCAGAAGAGTGACACAAAAGCTGTATACTGTCTAGAAGTTTCTTCTAACTCAACCTGATGGTATGCTGAGGATAAATCTATTTTACTGAATATTTTTTCTCCACGAACGTGGATGTGATGTCATTAATATGTGGTAACGGATGTGAATCTACCCATAATGCTTTATTCAGACTGCGCAAGTCAACACAAACTCTTCACTGGCCATTTTTTGTGCTATAACTAATGGAGACAACCAATGTGATGACTCTATTGTTTCTATAACTCCTTCTACTACCATTTGTTTGGTGATGGCCTCCAATCCCTTACACACACTAACAGGTACATTCCTCTAATTATGCTTTACTGGCATGACACTATTTTGTACCTTGATTTTGTGTTTAAAACCTTTGAAAACTGTTATTAGACACTTTGCTAAACTTCTGCATTCAGAAATTCTTGAAGTGTTTGTCATCATTAAGCCCACAATCATCATTCATTCCATCACTGACTAACGAAACCTGAACCTTCCTCCCAGGTCTCAATGTCATACTGAAGAGTCATTGGTGGTACCACCCTAGTATATTCAAACCCTTCTTGGCAATGTAAACTTTCCCAAGAATGACGTTGTCTCTATATTTCTTATGTCCTTTGAAATATCCCATAAGATGTATCTTTTTTCCATTGTACGATACTGGGTTTCTATCAGGAGGCAATACGTTATTTTCCCCATATGTTTCGAATAACAATTATTCCCTTGTTATGGTCATCCTCGCACCTGAAACTGTTAAAAGATGGAGTGATTTCCCATCAACTTCAATATCCTCATATGAATCAATACAATCAGATTCTCATCCTTTGACCATTAAAATTACATCTTTCTTTCTGTTTCCTTCTTCAAGTGAATTTCATTGTAGAATTCAAGGTCTTCAATCACATTTATTTAGTCAGTCATTTTCTCGCTCTGACATACTTTGACAAAGTGTCTTATTTTCCCACAAACTCCACATTTTACATTTTTAGCTGGACATGGACAAATATTGTTTCTATGTGTAGGATTACAACACCTGAAGCAAATGTTCTTCCTGTTAAAGAATTCATCTTTGTTCTTGTATTGTGTTTTTTTCTTGGTTTGATCTTTAACGTTGTCACTGGAATGTCCTTTAAGTTTGACTGCCCCTTCTCCAATTTGTTCCTTTTGTGTTAGTTCCATACATGTTTTCTGGGAGATCTCATTGCTCTTTAGAATTTCTATTGTTTCTCTCAATGAAGGATTCTTTAGATTTAGTAACTTTTCTTGTGTTTTTTTATCGCAACAGTGCACAACTATCTGAACCACTAATGAGTTGCGCCGTAAAATTTCAAATTCACATTCTGAAGTGAGGTTGCGTAACGTTGCTCTGTAACTGTTGATCGATTCATCTTGACGTTGTTCTCTTGTAAAAAATGTATGCCTATTGTCTATTAAACTTGATTGAACATCAAACTGTTTTTTGAGTTTTCTTACTGCAAGTTGTTATTGATCAATGTCACTGTCTTCACCATCAGTTAATTCATAAGGTGGTAAATGCTCATAGACAAACTGCCCTTCAAACCCTACATTATGTTCAAGTAAAAATAGTTTTCTCTCTAGACAATACCTGTTGGCACACATAGCTCCTAAATATTTCGTGAAAGTTCTATACCAACTTCACCAAGGTATTGGTGGGTCTCCAGGCGTTTGTAAAAATGGTGGGTGGGCACTGACACTTTGCATGTTTTGAAAGAAAAGGTTTTTAAAAAAGTGCTACATCTTGTCAAATATCAATGTTATAATTATCCGCAGTATAAGGCTGTGAATCGCTGAAATGCAGAAAGCTGATGAAAAGAGTGAGGATCGCAGATTGTATTATAATTAAATGAATTAAAATGCTGTGCAAATTGCTGTAAATAAAAATAGACAATCTGCCAAATAACTTACTGATCACTGAAATTGTGTGAACCACAATGGTTGAGTGTGTGGAACGTTGATGTGAAAGGGTTTAAACTTTTTCACAAAATATGGGTTTTCCCAAAATATGGGTTCCCAAAAAATGGCGCAAAAGCGGCGCTAAAAAAGTATAAATATGGGCCAGAGTTTCATTTGATGTGTAATCTTTATTGGCCACAGTCGCTGCTCTCCTCTCAACTCGCCCTCCTCCAACCATCCTAGAATCTCGCAGTCACCCTCTACACTCCACATTCCACATTTCACTGTGCTCACAGCAGTGGCATGTGGAATTTACAATGCGTAAGATCACCACAATATCTTCTGGACATTGCTACTCCATGTAGAGCATCCTCACTTTCTGTAGCCTTCTGTAAAAGAAAAAAATAATTTAAAAAAATTGATTTCACATTAAAGTGGTGTTTGGGCACTGTCTTTGAGCAACAAAAAAAAACACCAATTCAAAATTATTGTTTCTCAATAATTGAAGCCCGGGGGCACAAAAACAGTGTGTAAAGCATCCATTTGAGCCTCTACAACTGTTTTGCATATAGTTTATTATTCCCGAGTAAACTATCGCTTTACGTGTTGTAATGGCGTACCATTGGCCTTTCGAGATTTCGCCAGCATATTACAATTTTTGAACAAGTTTGCTCCTTTTATTCATGAAAGGAGCATGTCTATTAAATATAAAGTCATGTTTTCCGTAATCAAGTCTATGGGGGTTATTCTAACTTTGGAGGAGTGTTAATCCGTCCCAAAAGTGACGGTAAAGTGACGGATATACCACCAGCCGTATTACGAGTTCCATAGGATATAATGGACTCGTAATACGGCTGGTGGTAAATCCGTCACTTTTCCGTCACTTTTGGGACGGATTAACACCTCCTCCAAAGTTAGAATAACCCCCTATGTGTACAATTCAACTACTAATCACCCTTGATATAACACTACACTTAATATTATAATTGTATCGCCTAATGCTATTTGTTTGAGAAACATCCAAACAATAAAGCACTGCAAGGCATCATACTTGTGACCCACAGGTGGTATGCAGATGTTTTCAGCAGATGTATAATTCACTGATCTATCTCCCAAATCCAACTTGTGATCTTGCTTTTCCAATGATTTCTGTAACACCGTCATGTACACACTTGCGTTATCTTACTAAGATTCCAAGGCCCGTATTTATACTTTTTGACGCTAAACTGCGCTAACGCAGTTTAGCGTCAAAATTTTTTGCGCCGGCTAACGCCATTCTGAAGCGCCGTGCGGGGCGCCGTATTTATTGAATGGCGTTAGCCGGCGCAAGCAGACCGGCGCTGCCTGGTGTGCGTGGAAAAAAAACACGTACACCAGGCAGCGCCGGCGTTGGGAAAAATGGCGCTAGGGCGTCTTAAAAATGGTGCAAGTCAGGTTGACGCAAAAAATCACCTCCAGCCGATTTGCGCCATTTTTAACGACGCCCAGACGCCATTTACATGACTCCTGTCTTAGTAAAGACAGGAGTCATGCCCCCTTGCCCAATGGCCATGCCCAGGGGACTTATGTCCCCTGGGCATGGCCATTGGGCATTGAGGCATGTAGGGGGGCACAAATCAGGCCCCCCTATGCAAAAAAAAAATATAAAAATAAAAAAATTATACTTACCTGAACTTACCTGAATGTCCCTGGGGTGGGTCCCTCCATCCTTGTGTGTCCTCCTGGGGTGGGCAAGGGTGGCAGGGGGGGTCCCTGGTGGCATGGGAGGGCAGCTGTGGGCTCATTTTGAGTCCACAGGTCCCTTAACGCCTGCCCTGACCCAGGCGCTAAAATCCGGCGCAAATGCAGGGTTTTTTGCCCCGCCCACTCCCGGGCGTCATTTTTGCCCGGGAGTATAAATACGACGCATTTGCGGCACAGTCATTTTTTTAGACGGGAACGCCTACCTTGCATCTCATTAACGCAAGGAAGGCGTTCACGCAAAAAAATGACGCTCTTTCCTCATACTTTGGCGCTAGACGCGTCTAACGCCAAAGTATAAATATGGCGTTAGTTTTGCGCCGAATTTGCGTCGAAAAAAACTACGCTAATTTGGCGCAAACGGAGTATAAATATGCCCCCAAATTCCGGTTCCTAGATTGCATGAAGTACTGTGCAGAAACACATTAGTATTGCCAATAAAATTCAAGACACTGGTAATAAGTTTCAAGTAAAAAGGTTCCTGTTGAAGAGAAAGTAATGGTCCCTTCGGCACGGCTTAGTCTGCATATAGTTTGAATTAAATGATATGCTTAGAGTACAGTGAGGTGCAATTGCCTGGAGACTCAGTGGGTTTAAGATGAAGTTGGGCAAAGGGAAGTCACATGGTCTCACAGGGCTGGCAGGAGATTCCTTTTGGTGGCAGAGGGCTAGCTTAGGGTTGACTGCGATCTGGCTTGAGACTTCTTAGCGGTGACTGAGAGTTCATTAGGGCTAGATCAGTGCCTATGCTTTAATGACAGGACCACATACGGTCATGTAAGAGCTAGGAGATCATTTGTACTGGCAAGCTGAGAGTTGCATTGCAACTTGGCTGAGTGTGACTATGTGAAGGCTGCTGAAACTACCACAGTCCAATCAAATGTGGATGACAGGCCCTTTCCCCAGCACTCCAATGTTTTCAGGAACCAATAGCACTTCTGTTGCAAAATAAGACGTACCTGTTCTGTGTGTGAGGGAAAGGTTGCACTGCAGCTGAATTGTTCTGTGGCTGTTACAGAAGATTATGCTCCCCCTGAACTTGGTATGGCTAACCAGCATGTGAGGAAACGTACACTGCTGCTATTGTCTGTGTTGTACTCACTGCTGAGCGCATATCATAGCTAATGAGTGGAGTGCAGGTGTTGGGTCATGTACCACTGAATAGCATATTTGCTCTCCTATTTTTGGTTTTAGCCTCAAAGCTACCTTTATACTTCCAATTTGTATTGGATTATTCAAGACCAGCTTTAGCGCTGGTGGCGCCCAGTGAGAAAATCATTTTTGGTGCCCCCGGATGACCTCCTCCTCATATTGCCTCACTACCACCAGATAAAAGTGCCTCTCGTCTCCCCATAGCCCATCCCTCACATACATTTCATCTGTTTAAAAGCAGTGGTGAAGGCTGGCTTCACTAGTAAGAATGTGTATCTGTCCAAACAAACCCTTTGTAAGCAACATTAGGAATAGCAGAGGGCCAAACTGACAAGGCCCTAGCACCTCTTAACGCCTCACTACCATCATTTTTTTATGCTAATGTGGCAAGGATGCCATTCTCTTTCGTCATATTTACAAAGGGGCGTAATACTAACATGTGACCACTTTGTAACACCTGCGCCGGGTATAATGCATGCAAGGAGGGTGTTCCAACGCAGGGAGCCCGCAAAATATGTTGCAGTGAAATCTACAAGATTTCCAATCTACAAGATTTCACTGTGACATTTTTTCCATCAGTTTTAACGCCTGCTCAGGGCAGGAGTTAAAGTGACGGGTCCATAGTAGGCTATAGGCCTCCCTAATGCTTTGCTGCACTAGCCCCACAATTTATGGCGCTAATCCATCAAAGAGACACAATAGTGTCATAAATTATGACGCTATTGTGGAAACAAGTGCCATGGTGCGCCATATTGTAAATATGGCGCAATCATAGTGTTGTAAGGTGGAGCAGGTGCGGAGCAAGAAAAGTGGCACATCGGGACCGATGTGCCACTTACTTTTATGTAGATCTGGCCCATAATGTCTTAACCTCTGTGACAAAAGCAGTAATCCTCTCATCTATCCACATTAACTACACACCTGTGATCTACATGACACGCGTTCTTGACAGCAGGCATTTTAACCCTCTGTGTTACTTTATGGCAAGTCAAAACTGCTACTAGGCAAAACTGATCTCTCGCTCTAGCAGGAACATGAAGCGTTATCTTGGCATTTTTATCGCTGCCTGACAGCTAGGTGCATAAGAAACTCTACAGTAGGTGTTTTTGAATCCTAAATTATCGCTAAATACGGCCCCCTGAAGTCAGCTTCCCCTCCACATGTCAGAGCCTAAAGCCAGCCCTCGGATTATTCAATGTTAAAACAATACATATTTTAACAGAATACATTACTTGGGGGAGGGTCAGCCGGGTCAGATTTTATTTTATGCAGGATGGGTTCAGCATAAAAAGGTTGAAGACCACTGATAAAGGAATGTGTCTGGCACCGGAGCTGGCCTTGCTACTTCTCTCAATGGATGAGGGAAGTAATTTTTCACAGCATCTGAGGTTGATGTACTATTTAGACAACTTTATCTCTAGAAAACATTTGTGGCCTGTCTCCATTTGTAGATTTCAGGTCAGATGGTCCATAATTCATCAACCACCTTTCTTTTATTATCATGTATATGAAATATGATAACATTGCTCTAAAATCTATCTAACTGCTAACATTTTACTGTACTACACTGAATTAACAGCGTGGGCATGAACTGAATTAACAGCGTGGGCATGAACTGAATTAACAGCGTGGGCATGAACTGGATACTGAATGGCTATGTTCCATTGGTATATCTCAATTTCTATTTGGCTTTCAAAATATGAATTAAATATTTCATGCCTGAAATTCACGTTTTCTCTGGTTTCCACACGTCCGCTATGCCTACTTTGAAAACTTTACACATAATATATGAAGTCTCTTTTTTGAAGAACTGTGTAGATGGGTTCACATTGGAATTTTCGTCACCCTGTACTCTTGTAGAAATTGTGATTGCTTACATAGAAGGAGTGAGTGTTATGTGTTTCCTTGAATGACTTTTGGGGTGTCACCATGTTGTACTACCCATATAATTGCATCATTTGAATTCAAGGTGCACGCTGAACTTGTTTTTTTTTCACATAATATGAGTTCTTTATCGTATTTAATTTTGGCTTACTGTCCTTTCTCCTTGCAGGCCTCTTTGCACAAACACAAAGCATGCATAAAATATTTTTGGACCGTTCACTCTACTGCTCTAGGAAAAGCATTCGTTTCGCTTCATAAATTCCAGTATACATTGCTATTAGACAAGGGAGTTCAAAAAGTGTTAATGCTTAATGGCAGATTGCACCAGCACATCATGCTTGGAAACTCCTTCATCGTTTATGTTTTAGGAGACTATCTCCCGTGCCTAGTCAAGCAGGAACTTGATTCAGCTAATCATAATAACATGTCTGAAATATTACACTAAAACTGCATGAACTTCCAGCACGGGGTGAACACCAAGCACACTAATCTTTTGCAGTGTTGGTCCTTGCCACCAATTACCTCTGCTGTGTGCACACTTTGCATACGGTCATGTTTGCTTAACAATTCTTTGCTGGCTTGAACCTTGGCACACAATATTGGAGGCCGCTGAGAAGGGATGCATGCCATTGTCTGTGCAAAAAAGAACACCTGATCAAGAGCCCCTCTCTGTCTTGGCCTCTTGGCCACTCTCAGACTCCCCCATGTTCCAGTGATTACACATGTTCCTCGTCTTGAAGGCTCTACAGCTGGAATAACAAATATCTTTTCCACCTCCTGGCTTCCTACATCACTCTTAGCCGGACTGATAACAACCATCTGTGGCCCAGGCAGCCCCATTCCTCGAACTTTCATTTATGATGATTGTGAACCCCTGCAGTCCGCGTTTTTGACAGTACCCGCTCCAGTTGTCAATGTTTTTTTTAAAGACATGCTTTGTTTCATCATTTTCGCAACAATTTCTCTTTATTTCTCTCTTTCTCTCTTCTTTATTTATGTCCCTCGCTCTCTTTCTCTCTTGTTAATTTTCTTTTTGAGGCTGTTTCTCTTCTTTATTAATCCTCCCCCTTAACTTATCCTTCTACCCACCATCTGTATTTTTGTGCCTCTCTGTTTTTCTCTCTCTCGCTACCATTCTCTGTTTTTTCTCCCTTTTTCCTAACACAGTTTTAGTTCGGTGTGGCTTTTTCAGATTTTAACAGTTTGGTTGAAGGGACCAGGCCCAACTCGGCGCTCAAGTGTTTTGCATTTAGTAAAATATTATGAGGTAGCAAAAGAAGTTGCCCAAGACAGGTCGCGCTTTGCTCAGATCAAGCAGTGCATGTGATGGCGATTTAGGTTATGCTACTAGGTCTCTGTTCATCCCAGCATTCTCCAATAATTTTGCCTCTTCGAACTGTGTGCAGGATTTGGCATGTGGTTATTGTTCATCCAGGAAATGTTCTCCACTAGAAGATTTCCTTCCTGAACCACAAAGTTGTGAGTAGGTCGTTAAGGGGATGTGAATATCCTCTTTAGGGTGTTCCATAAACGGGAGCGGTGTGTTGTGCGTGCTTCCAACCTAATCCATGTCAATGTTATGTGTGTAGTGAGTTGTATCAGTTTGGTATTTCTCAGTGGGGGTTTGGGTCTTGAGGCCATCTGCCTAATCTGTATGACACAAGATAGTGCTGATATGCAGGTCCAATGGATCGTGTGTCCTAAAATTCTTAGGTGATTGTGTGTCAGAGCGTATCTAGTGCAGCGTTTGTGAACCTTGGGTACTTGTTTTCCTGTGTCCATGTAATTGAACAACATATCTATCTCTGTGTTGTACGGCTTCAGTTGTTCTCAGGTGCAGTGCTTTTGTGATATTATGTCTGATGTTTGCTAACCCATTGTTGCTCAGTTGTGAGAGTTTTTCTCTCACTGTATATCCTTTACCCAAGTCGCCGTGTTCCCTTGTTTTCCCTGAATTACCAAAGTCATCTCTGAGTTTCTCAGTTGTCTCGGAATTATGCTCTTTTCTAAACCTTCTTTGTGTCCTTAAACTGTCCTTCTCCTTTCTACCTATTGTTCCACAATCCCTGGTATTGATGGATAGATTTGGATGGCTTGGCAGAACCAACATGTATACAATAATGGAGATTTTTTTAGCTTTAGTGAAGGAAAGTCTTGATTTTATTAAAACACGGAGGCGAGTATTATGCTTATCTTCTCTTGCTTTAATTCAAATAGCAGCCAAGAAACTACAAATCCCAGCAGACCCCGCTGGGAAACTACAATAACGAATATGTCATACAATATGTCATAGAGTATGTAACCAATCAGATGTACAGAGGGGTATAAACATATTGGCTGATAGCAACAAGTCCTCTTTTCTTGTAGAGCAGTTAAGATAGTCTGAATAAAGGTATTATCAACAACAAAATAATACATGCCAATATGAATGAAAATAGAGCCTCCAAACGATAGACAACATGAATAGTCTTTTGATCCAAATTGGGAATGAAGAGGTCTTGGAATAGAGTCGTTTCATGAGTCGGAGAAGATGCCGCTTGCGGAGTATCCTGGTAGGATGAAGGCAGGATCTTAAGTTGACTGGTTGGTAGTGGAAGTTGTACCTAATGAGAATAAAGGGAGGGTTAATAATGGACCCAAAGCGGTGGGATAATACTCGCCTCCGTGTTTTAATAAAATCAAGACTTTCCTTCACTAAAGCTAAGAAAATCTCCATTGTATTACAAGCACGGAGGCTCCTATTATGCTTAGTTCAAAGCATAGAAATTATTGAATTAGCTACATGGGATACAGGCTTGCAATAAAAGGTTCTAAAAGTTGAGACATTTGACCAATCAGCGGACTTGAGGATGTCCCCTAAGCTCAAACCTGTCCAAAAGGCTTTGGAAGCCATAGCTCCTCTGGTAGAATGGGCACCGAAAATGGAGGTGTTAATGCCAGCCAATTCCATCATCCATTTCACCCATCGTGCTAAAGTAGTGGAAGTTACAGGTTTATGAGGGGGTCTGAAAGAGACGAGGAGTTGAGCTTCAGAGGACTTCCTCAAATCCTTGGTTCTAAAAATTTATTCCTTCAAGCAATTTCCTACACATAAGTTAACATGCTCAGGAAAGTAAGGATAAAAAACAGACATTAAATTAGTTTTTGTTCGTTTTTGTACCTGAAAGAAAACACCTTGAGGGGTATACTGAACTGAGGTCACATCTAGAGCTCTAACATCAGAAATACGTTTTAGAGACACCAGACAAAGAAGCATGGTTAATTTAGCAGAAAGCAACTTTAGAGATAAAAGGGAATTAGGCGGTTGAGATAAGAAAAATCGTAGCATTACATTAACATCCCACATGAAATTGTACTTCGGTAAAGGAGGTTTGGTAAAACGGATTCCTTTCAATAAACGACAAATCAGAGGATGTTCACCGACAGGTTTATTGTTTACTCTGTCATGTTCCGCTGAAATAGCCGACCTGTACATGTTGACCGTTCTGTAGGCCTTTCCTTGGGCTGCCAAGGAAGCTAAAAAATTTACAACTAGGACTACATCTGCTGAAAAGGGATTGGCACCCCTGAGCAGACACCAATTATGCCAGACAGACCATGCTGACTTGTAAGCTTTGGTTGTGCCAGGAGCCCAGGCCTGTCGTATGAAGCTTGCAGCTTCCTGCGAAATTCCTGGGGTTCTCCAGGCAGACCCGAAACCATCCAAGAAACTAGCTGAAGGGATTGACTGATTATTAGGTCGTGGGGATGACCTTGAGGATTCAATAATAGAGATGGGAAACTTGGAAGAAGAACGGGGAGATCTATAAGTAGCTCGAGGGCTAACGGGAACCAAGGCTGACCTTGCCAGAGGGGGGTAATCAAGAGGATTCTGGTGGATTGACGGCGAACCTGCGCCAAAACCCTGGAAATCATTATGAAAGGAGGAAAAGCATAGTTGATTTGATTGGACCAGTCCTGTTGGAAAGCATTGGTGGCCAAAGCCTGGGGGTCTGGACGCCAGCTGTAGTACCGAGGGATCTGGCTGTTTAAACGAGAAGCAAAAAGATCGACCGAGAAGGGACCGAATTTGGAAGAAAGAGCGTTGAATACTGAGGGGTGAAGACGCCAATCGCTCGAATCTTGGAGATATCTGGAACACCAATCTGCGATTGTGTTCATCTCTCCTGGAAGATACTCTGCTCGAAGCGAAATCTGATTTTGGAGACAGAATTCCCATAGGCTCTTTGCTAGCTCGGCCAGGGGTTTTGACCGAGTACCTCCAAGATGATTTATGTAACGAACCGCAGAAAGGTTGTCCATCCGGAGGAGAATAGAACAGCTTACCCTGTCTTTGGCGAAGGTTTGGATCGCAAAGGAACCTGCAAGAATCTCTAAACAATTTATGTGCAGATATGACTCCTCTCTTGACCATAAACCTCCAGTCGAGAACTGAGTGCATCTTGCGCCCCAACCAGTCCGACTTGCATCGGATTCTAAAACAAGATCTGGTGCTGTAGAGAATATTGCTCGGCCATTCCAAGCATCTAGATGATCGAGCCACCATTGAAGTTCGATCCGGGATTCGTGATCCAGCAAGATTAGGTCTTCGTAAGTAAAGCCCTCTCTTAGATGTCGGATTTTTAGACGCTGGAGTGCTCGATAATGAAGGGGACCTGGAAATATAGCTTGAATGGATGATGCTAACAGACCAATTATCCGGGCGAGACCTTTGATCGTAAGTTGTGATTTGCTGAGAACTAAGTGTATTTCTTTCTTGATATGGGAAATTTTTTGGGCCGGAAGATGAAGAGTAGCCTTGATAGAGTCTACGAGAAACCCCAAGAATTCCATGTGATGAGATGGAATGAGGTTGGATTTGTCGTTGTTTATCAGAAAACCTAACTCTTGAAGAAGAGAAACTAACATGTCCACATGTTGTATGAGAGTGGATCTGTCCTGGTGAAGGATTAGGAAGTCGTCTAAGTATACGATAATTCTGACTCCCTGAGCTCGTAGATGAGTTATGACTGGTTTCAACACCTTGGTAAAGCACCAAGGAGCCGAGGAGAGGCCAAATGGAAGACATGTAAATCGATAAAATTGGCCGTTCCACTGAAATTGTAGAAACTTCCTGAAGGAGTAATGAATGGGAATGGAAAGGTATGCATCCTGTAGGTCTAAGCGGACCATCCAATCGTTTGTTAACAACGAATCTCGGAGATGGAGAATAGATTCCATCTTGAAATGGTGATAAACGACAAAATTGTTGAACAATTTGAGGTTTATCACAGGACGAAATTTCTTGTTCTTCTTTTGTACGAGAAACAAAGTGCTTGTAAAGCCTGAAGGGTGAGGAGCGCATGGCTCTATCGCATGCTTGAGGAGTAAAGAATGAACCTCGCGAGAAAGAAGAGTGTTTTGCTGTTCGGAAAACTTTAAGGGTTTTGGATGATGATGTTGGAAAGGAATCGAGTAGAGTTCTATGTGATATCCTGAAATTGTCTGCAGGACCCAAGGATCTGCGGTTAGAGACCGCCAATTTGTCACAAACAAAGCCGTCCGGCCTCCCACCAACAATGAGCCACAAGGAGGAACGCTTACCTGCGGTTTGGGAGCCTCTGGACCTGAAGCCACGTCTGAAGGAGCGATACCTTTGTGGATAGAACTGTGGCTTGTACTCCTGAGGGTATGAAGAGGAGCCTCTGGTCTGATTGACCGCACCCCTCTGGGTGTAGCGGCCGGCAAAGCGGCTCCTGCCTTTGCCGGCTCTTCCAAAAACACGGGAGTGAAAGATTTTGTTCATGGAAGACTGCGCCTTGTCCATTGAAGCAAAAGTTTGAACATATTTGCTGAGTTCTTTGAGGAAAGAGTCTCCAAACAGCAAACCGTTGGCTTCTGGACCCGTCTCCTTGGTTGCGAGAGAATTGAGTTTAGGGTCGATTTTAAGGAGTAGACTCTTCCGCCTTTCCTGTGCCATAGAGGCGTTAGCATTTCCAAGAAGACATATCGCCCTTTGGGCCCAATTAGAGAGTACAACCGGATCCACTTTCTTGCCCTCCATTCTAGCCTCTTCTGCTAGATCCAAAATTCTAGTGAGTGGACCGGAGATATCCAGCAGCCTGTCCTGACAGTTGGTCCAGGCTCTGTCCACACCTTTTTTGGGATCTTTCCCAAATTTTGTGAAAAACATTATGATATTTGGATCAATGGCCGGAGTATTAGTGATGTTGTTCGGTAGTGAAGGCCTGGGGCACTCAGATTTGAGTCTGTTACGTACCAGTTTCTCTAGAGGTTGACGTAAGTTCTTAAGTACGTATTCCGATACATGATCACAGGGAGTCCATTCAGTGGAATTTGGGTGACGGATAAGGGATGGGTCAAACATCGGTTGGCCCGCGAAGTCCACTAAGGTATTTTTTAATTTTGTTTGAGAAGACTCTCCCAGTTGACTCAGAGAAGTTTTACGCCTCTTCTCCGTAGGCCCTGGCCAGATCATTATGTCTGGATCCTCCTTATCCGAATCTTTATCCGAATCTGAATCACCCATGTCATCATCAGTATCTCCCAGATTAGTGATCTGTATAGGAAAGGAAGTGCTAGGGGTGGAAGCCTGGTTAGAAACTTTTTTAGCCGGAGAGTCGGAGTCATCCTGAGCCTTGTCTGCCTTTCTTTTTTTGGATTTAGAAGGCGAGGCTGAAGAGATTAACTTTCTAATAGAGGCCTCAAATGTTTTAGAAACCCCCGAGATTGAAGCAGAAACCGCTTTCTGGACCGAATCTTTAATAAAAGAGTCCAAATCTTCCTTGAATTGCTGAGCGTCATCCTCTTCTGAGTAATTTTCCATATTCAGAGGAAAAAAATTGTAAATATGATATTCCGAAAAAAATAACTAAAATTTCCCTTTCAACAGGTTAAATAAATAAATGAAAGAACCAACCGTGAAATAAAGTGCTTGTATTGAGAAAAAACGGTGTTTGACAAGCCCAGTAGAGTGCACTATGACGATGTCGTAGAGGTTTAAAAACCTTTCCAAACGTAAAGGCGCGACCGCAGCCAAAGAAAAGGACGAAGAAACTTGAGCCAAAGGAGCGCTGCCGAACGCGTGTACGCTGAAGCAATGCCGCGGAGAACAGCCGGCAAGCCTCAGCTGAAGAGAAAAAAACAGCTGATCTGACGCGCGTTCAGCTGTCAGAAGCTCCGTCCGCTCGCTTGAGAGGAATGCGGCGGATAGAGCGTGCGCGCGCGCCCCAGGCGTTCAAGTTAGAACGTTGGGGCGCGAAGCGAAGGGAAAGGAATTTCCCAAATATTCAGGAGAAAACGGAATGATACGGAATATAAGAAGACAAAACAACATACATTAAGTGGAAACCTCGAACAAACTATGCCCAGGTTAAATATATACACGCAAAACGAACATTAATAAATGAGTAGAAGATAGTACTTATCTTGACTGCTAGCAGCAAGAAAAGAGGGCTTGTTGCTATCAGCCAATATGTTTATACCCCTCTGTACATCTGATTGGTTACATACTCTATGACATATTGTATGACATATTCGTTATTGTAGTTTCCCAGCGGGGTCTGCTGGGATTTGTAGTTTCTTGGCTGCTATTTGAATTAAAGCAAGAGAAGATAAGCATAATAGGAGCCTCCGTGCTTGTAATAAAATCAGAGGTACTCTTCTCTGTAGCCAAAAAGCAATTGATCGGGGACATAGCACTGGAGTGGGGTTCGGCTGAATCCCTTCAGGGCCAGGCACTGCATGCACCTCTCACTCTGGTGAGGGGAATGACAGTGAAGCAACGATTGCAAGACCCAGTAGCTGCAGGCCTGGAGGTCCGGTCTGAGAGTGCCCAGGCATGTGAGAGAGAAGCGTACTGAAAATATCTGGTCAGGCCTGATGCAATCATCAGCCAGTCCCCATTTTTAAGTCAGATAGGCCTAGAAGCTTCTTGGCGGCAATGGAGGTGCTCGAATATGGAGAGTGGTTCTTAGGTGAGTGCAAACCAGCTGCAGCAGTTGGAGGTGCCCGGAAACAGGTGATGGGCACAGCCTGGCAATGGCCTACCAGACCATTTGTTAACAATGCTGAAACAGCCATGAGGAGGCCCCTTTGGTGGGGTGGAAGATGTGGGCCGTATGGGCTGAGTGGAATGCCAGACTGTGAGTGCCGGGGGCCCTCTTTTTATTGAGGGTGCTCTGTCCTGCTGCCATGGAAGACTGATAATTCGGCCCCCTCTTTTTCCTGTAGCTCAGTCCCCTGTTGGGTGCTTGACTGCACCCTCTGGAGACCAATACTCAACCTGATGGCTGGTGCTAACTTTGGACATAAGCTGTGGCCAGGTGGACCACCTGGCAACAGAGTACAATCCAGACTGACACTGCGACCGACACTGCAGACCCTTGAAGGACAGCAAGGGTTCAAATTGCATCACCATTTTGATCCAGGGTCTGATTGATGAGAGGGCAATGGGGCAAGAGGAGAGCAATAAGCCGTGTTTTTGGATCTCTTTGTTTGGGTGAGTCTCTGCTATGCTGTTTCCTCTGCTCTCTGGATCAGGACTTGATCCTATAGAAGGCCCAATCCTAGAGAGAAATCATCTATGAATCTAGAAGAATAATGATTTTTCCAGATCATTCAATATCCGTCCCAAAACAACACAAGGCCTATGATCATGTCAAAGCTATGTAGAGAGCTATGGGACTCACATATATATTTCTATATCCTGTGAAGCGGAAGGTGAGCTTCAAGTCCAAATCCTTTTTATGATATATCAGAGCTTGGACTTGTATTGAATAATCCCCTGGTCTTTCTAAGAAAGACAGAGAGCCTAGATCACCAGGGAGGGCCTCCCCATGGAAACAATGAAAGGCCTATGATCTCCGTGGCTGAACTGGAAAATGTGCCCCTCATCAGTTTGACAGTCAGGGCCTTGATGATGGTGAGGCCAGTGGGTTCAAGTAGACTGTAGCCTCAGAGCTGTCCATAGGTAGAGGGTCCCGATGGCCTCCTCAGATTAAGGTAAATCTGACCACAGAATTGTAGGCTTTGACACCAGGGTTGTAAGAAACCACAACAGCTGGACATGTAATACAGCAATGATTTATTTTGTCAGGTTGTGGCACTGATGGGGATTAGGGCTCAGTCTACATTCTAGTCCATAATGTGTTCACCCACTCACCTGCTATTCCACTTAGACAGAAACATTCCATATGTAAATAAGTTATGGCTCTTCCCCAGAGGACCTGACCAGCTCAGGCATTGACCCCAGCCAACCCAAGATGGGAACACAAGCTACCACAGACTAGTTTATAGAATGTCCAAATGTGGCTTCCATAACATTATACATTTTCAGTTAGTTTGGCAGGCCTCCTGAAAGATCCAGCATGAAGTATAATCCAAGCTACCTCATGCAATGGTCCAAGCCATAGCGAAAATTCCAGAAGACCTGTAGAGAGCCCACAGTCAGACAGCATATCTTTTAGCTCAGTTGAATCAATTACCTCGAAACATCGAGTGGGAAAACATTACACCTCATATTACTAGTAGTGATAGTTTATAGAATGAGACAGCACCATGTCATATTGATCATGTTGGTCAGGACCAGACTTAACAACACCCGAAAAATTCTCTGGAGTTTCGCTGATGTTGCAGTCATTCCTACCACAATGTACTCTACCCTTTCTATTGTGGCCAGCCAACTTTGCTTCAGATGTTTTTTAGTCTGCCTTTATTTTGCCATGTTTCTCCAAAGATGCCTTAACCTTTGGTTACAGCAATGTGATACAGTGTTGACTTAGTTTAAGGCAGTACTTGGAAATAGGCAGACAGGCACTTAACACACGCTGTTCATACAATTCTATTAACATTTGTATGGCTCTAAAGCAATAATTTCTTATATTAGTCAATACAGTCAAATGAAGGTAAAGGTATAGGGGACTAACAAGGCAGATGTAGCTGTGTTCTCCATGGTTTCACGGTCCTGCCTGTCCTGTGCCTTATCTTACCAGTTCCTTCCAAAAGAGAGGCTG
This sequence comes from Pleurodeles waltl, assembly GCF_031143425.1. Lineage (NCBI taxonomy): Eukaryota > Metazoa > Chordata > Amphibia > Caudata > Salamandridae > Pleurodeles > Pleurodeles waltl. The sequence continues at coordinate 398,627,789 of NC_090444.1, read as the reverse complement.
TCAATATTTGAGAGTGGTACTGTGTGTTTTACTTTTTCTTTCTTACTCTATTTCCACTTCCTCCTTGGAAGATGTGTAATAATCTGTGGTTCTCTCTTTAGAACACAGTGTCAAACCTGAGAGTGGGTTAGGTTATCTATGAACTCTGTGCCAGTTTACACATTTCCAGGCACTGGCTTTCATGTGGTAAAGCATGCACAAGTGATGTGATGATGGTGATACCAATAGTGGAATGATAAAGGTTGTGATAGCAATCATGTTGGTGGAAATGACTATGGATGTGGTAGTAATGGTAGTAATGGTGGTGATAGTATTGGGGTGGTGGAAGTAGTAATGGTTTACACTTGAGTCCGTGCTGGTGGGGGGAGATCTGCTTTTGATAAAATATAGGGAAAAGTAAAACAATGGATTAGAGTTGTTTGTGTTGTAATGGAATTTTTTATGTAAAGTGGATTTGTGAAGTACTGCTTGTCACCCATGAAGGTATCCAGATGCTGAGTAGGTAAGAGTAGGCGTGTGGTGAGGCTGGGTCTGAGTAAAGGCAGTCTCAATGGTCAACCTCTCATTCTGCTTCTGTGGATGCGTGGTGTACGTGCGATTGAGAGCGATGCTGGGTGAAGTTGTCTGGTGGCTTGGTGGAAGTGATGCCGGTGCTTAAGGTATGCAGGTCCCGTGCTGTGTAGTGACTTGAATTCATGTGTGAGTAGTTTGAACTGGCAATGCTTTTGGATGGGGAGCCATTGGAGCTCTCTGAGGAGTGGTGTGGGATTGGCACAGTAGGCTATGGACGAGTCTGGCAGAGGCATTTTTGATGATTTGAAGTTTATGAAGAAGATGGGTTGAGATGCCAGCGTAGAGTGCATTGCCGTAGTTAAGTTTCTTGTGATCCAATGGGAGCCCCTTAAAGATTTTATGTAACATGCAGAGGATGTGGAAGAATGAGTAGGTGATGACATTGACCTGGGACTTCATGGTAAGGTTGGTGTCCAGGATGAGGCCAATGTTCCTAACATGCTCAGTTGGAGTGGGTGTGGCCCTAACTTTGGTGGGCCACCAGGTGGAGTCACAAAGACCAGCATTTCAGTTTTGTTGTTGTTGAGCTATAGGCAGTTTTCTTTCATCCAATTGGCCACGCTGGTCATGCATTGTTTGAAGTTTGTCTTACTGGTGAGGTTGTCGTCTGAGAGGGAAAAATTGAGCTGGGTTTCATCAGTGTAGGAGATGATTTTGATTCCGTGGGATCTAATGTTGTTAACCAGGGGAGTCATGTACATATTGAAAAGTATGGCTTGACTAATGATCTCTGTGGAACTCTGCAGATGAGGTCCTTGGGTTCTGATGTGAACAGCGTAAGCCTCACTGGTTGTGTTCTTCCAGAGAAGAAAGAAGCTATCCATTTGAGTGCTGGTCCTTATTTTCCCTCTGTGTGTGGTCTGGCAATGAGTGTTTGATGGAAGACGGTTTTGAAAGCGGCAGAGAGGCCAAGGGAGATGAGGCCGGCAGTCTGTCCACAATCGAGGACAGTGAGTATGTTAGTTGTGGCGGCGATGAAGGCTGTTTTGGTACTGTGGTTGTTTCAGAACCTTGATTACATGCACTTGTGGTGTTGTAGATGGTCAGAGTTGTATGTTGATGGTCTTCTCAATGAATATGGTTGGGAAGGGATGCAGTGAGATGAGTCGGTAGTTGCTGAGCACTTCAGGGTCAGCTGAGGGTTTTTTAAGGAGGGCAGTGATTTCAGCATGCTTAGGGGCTCTTTCCAGGTTACAGCTATCGTGGGGGAACGGGTTGCTGGGCATCTGAGTGGACTGTCTTTATTATTGCTGCAGTGTCCTCAATAGACAGAAGATTCCATGCTATCAGTTGGTAGGCTTTGGTTAATGAGGTTAGCAGGCTGAGAAGGTTGATCGGTGTGGCTGAGGTAAAAATTTGCTGTAGATCTTGGTGTTTATATTCATGGAAAAAGTCGGAGAGGTTGTTGCAGAGTTCTTGCGTAGGAGTGATAGTGTTGGCTGAGGCTGTTTGGTTGGTGAATTCCTTGACCTTGGTGAAAAGGTCCTTGCAGTTGCTGGATTTAGATTTGATTCTCAAAGTTTCTTGGTGTTCTCACTTGATGGTGATAGTGTCTAAGTGCAGCCTTGTAGGTGTTTCTTGCTGTGATTCTAAGGGTGGTTCTGCATTTCCTTTCTAATTGATTGCAAACTCTCTTGGTCTCTCTGAGGTCAGCATTGTATCAGCTAGCTTGTTTGTTGGATCTTTTGGGTTTAGTGTTTTGCAGGGCCCCAGGGTATTGACACAGGTGGTGATCCACTTGTTGAAGTTGTTTCTGTCATTGTGAAATATTAATGTAAAATAATTATATATATTTATGTTACATGTCAAACAAATTGGAACCTGCTACAGCACTATTATCTTCATTTTATTTTAAAAGTTAATAAGTTTCAAAATATGAAATTAATTCAAAATATGTTTCTGAATGTTAAAGAAACAAAAATGACTCCCAAAGTATAACATAAATATTTTTTATAACATAATATAACAGATGGGCAGTGAAGTATGAAGTTATTTAAAAGTAATATAATTTCATGACAGTCTTGGAAAAACATTGAAATTAAGCACACACCTTCCTTAATATCAGTACTTCTAAAACCAATACTAGGAAACTCAGGCACTCTAGAACATGGCAAGTAAGAAAGGATATTTAATTTAGAAGCCAATTTACACGCCTGTATAGAGAGTTACATTAGCTCCCAGTTAACAAACAAATCTAGTTTAAGTCACTCACACCGATTATTAGTTGGTTATGAATCAGCCTTGGGATACCTCAAAGCCAGACAGACAATATGTCCCACATTTCAGGAGCTACATAAAAAAAGCATCCTCATTCACAGCTGTATTAATAGGAAGTGATCTGGGTACAGGCGCTTAGTTCATAGAGCAGTTTCTCCATGAAATGAGATGCCCTGCAGCCTACACCTCTGTTACAAGGTTTTTAAATTTAGGAAAGCTCGGTAAACACATTTGTTTCAATAAGGTTGCAAGCAGTATATCTCATGCTTGGAAGCCTCTGTATAGAATGGCAACTTATAAATACCATGGCTATGGTGATGATGAAACCTACTTTTCTACCTCAGTGTAAGTAACATTGTTGCCCACAATAGTTTGTGATTATACTAGTTAATAGCCTTTGAGAATTTTATGAAATATCTGATGTTTCTTCCATTAACCTTGAGCAAAGGGTTTTCACCGGATAATCGGTTTAGCTGAGGAATTGAGCTGCAAGGTAGTTGAAGATTGCACACCATTTTTCCACCTAAGTGGATATTCACAAAGCCTTTCTTGTGATTCAATCACTTCAGAAACAGTTCAGTTCTGTAACAGAGTTTCAAATTGTGACAATACTTATGCTATATTCTGCCTGCCAAGCCTAGAAGTAGAGACCTTTTTCCCATGATTGAATTTGGAAAATGTTATGAGTTGAAACTATGTACTAATTATCCTCAGACATAGTTATAAAATATGTTAGTTTTTGGTTTGCTAACAACTTTGGCATTGTTTGGCAAATTTTCCAGACACTTTCCAAAAAAAGTTCATCCTCCTTTGCTCCTTTCTGAAAAGTTTCACAGTGATCCGTCAAGTGGACGCAGAAAAAAAGTGGGATCCAAAATGCAATTTCTTCATGGAATTTTCGGTAGGAAAATTGATAAGCAATACAGCAAAAATGGCTGAATTAAATTTCACCAAACCAGAAAGCTAGATCTTGCTTCTGAAAGCTTGCTTTTTGTGATTTGGTGTAAATCTGTGAATTATTTTGTTGAGAAATTAAGCTTTAAAAAACTTCTGGGCCTTTGGGCCAAAATTAAAAAATACAAGTCTTCTGACTGGTTTACAGGGCTTTTTCAGAGTGAGTGTTCTGATACGCTGGCCTCAACATGAGAAGAATTGTTGTGGCTGATAATACAGAACTCAGGAACTTGGTCTCATGCACTGAATTTTTAAAAGAAGAGCATAAGGGGGCAGAGTAATGATACCCTGCCCCCTTGCCCTTGTGTGTGGTCCTACAGTGAACCTTCCCCAGACTAAAAGTTAAAGAAAAATGTTTTTTCTCACTATCCTGTTGTTTTCCTGCTGGATGGCAGTAAAAAAAACAACAGCTGTGTTTCTTTTATAAATATTAACACATGGGGAGGGCCAGGGCCTGGGGATTTAACCACATTTAGGGCCACATCTATCAAAGGATTGCATTACCCTTGCGTCATATGAGTCATAATTACTAAGCCACACAAAGCCACATTACACAGCCCTGCGTGGATTTTTAAATCAGGAGTAGTACAAGGCAATGCAAGTTGCTGTCATGCGTTAGTATGAACTGGAAAGGTGTTACATGGGTGGATAGTGGGTGTTCTTAAGCATTCACCTGTGCTGTTTGGTGCATTTACAGATTTACCAAGAGGAGTAAACCTGGGAATGTGTCAATATTGTACACCTTCCTGATAGAGGCGCAATGAGGAGAAATATGTTTATTTCTCCCTGTTGTTTCCTCTTTCTAAGTATGATGCATTACACAGCACTCATTGAAAGAGGAAAAGCCTCTAAGGATAGTTTTTGTGTGGTAAAGGGTCCTGCTGCTTTGCACTAGGTCAAAAATTGATAAATCTGGACCTTACTAATTCATATTTGGGGATTCCCCCGGGGCCTGTCATTTTTTTAAAAAGGGAACTGTGCTGTGTTCTTTCTGGGTGGGAGCCAAGAAAAAAGGCTGCTCTCACCTGGCAAGCAAACAGTGACTGTTACTGGCTACCGTGCTGCATGTGGGGAGCCAGCAGGGCTGCCAGGGCCTTGGGGCACCCAAATTGTTAGAAAAAGGCAAAAAAAGAATATTAAATGAGCGACCCAAGCTTCTCGTTATTTTTGATTGCTCCTGGTTAGAAACACTCTATTATGCCCTTCAGGGGGCAATTTGCAAACATTTTCATGTTGATTAGTGCCCCAATCTGGCAGGGGACACTGGTAACATGTAAAAAAAAAGTGTGATGAGAGTATGCAAGAGGTGCAGCAGCCCCCCAGAAAACTTTTTTAAAAAGAACCGTAGAATTCCTGGGGTCTACAGAATGTGACCCCAGGAAATGTCAATATGGTTTCAAGCTTTACGTGAGCTAGAGCTTTTGTTCTTCAGTTGAGGACTGCAGGGGCCCCCTTGTGGTTGATGAGTATAAAACAAAGACGTTGACACTATATAGTTTTATTGACAAAACCAATTAACTTAATGTGATGACCATTTGATAAAACCAGTAGGTTTGTTTTGTATATTTATGTGGTCATCTTTTGAAAAAAGCCAATAGGCTTGTTTTGTATAATGATGTAGTATCCCCTTGACAAATCCAACAGTTTTGCCTTGTATTTATTAATGTGGCCACCTTTGACAAAGCCAATAAGCTTGATTTGCATAATGATGAGGTAACTCATTGAAAAAGCCTATAGGCTTGACTTGTATATTGATTTGGTCACCCTTTGACAAAGCCAATAGGCTTGCCATTTATATCTCAATGTATAACCCCTTGGGAAAGCCAATAAACTTGCATTATTAAGATAACACCCCTTTCTATGGAAATGAACACTCTGATTGGCTGGTAATCCATAGCCAGGAACTGTGAACAACCCCAAAGGCTCAAAAAGCTGTATGCAGTGGGGGCATTTGGTGCCTGCGGGCATAGGGTGCAGGCTTTTTGCTCAACCCCTTGATGCACACAGTGATGGACATTTTTTTCTGTTAAGAACAACATCACAAAAAACAAAAAACAAATGATGAAGTGATTTTATACATAGAAATGGCAATATTATTACAAAAAACCTTACGAATCCACTGAAAAATACAAACAAACGGACGTTTTAGTTAGGTGAATATTCCAGTTAAGAAATTCCATTTTAAACTAAAAGAACACTGCAATTTACTAGTAACAGTTATCTCAAGTATCCGTAACTCATGCGCTAAAGTAAATATAACTCATGTCCTTGCCATGCACTGCTTATACCATCACATATTACATTACTCATGTCATGTTCATTAACTGCATTGATAACATCCAAAATAACATCTGAAATGACATAATTGATATCAATAAAGTACATGGAGCAGCACAAGTTATAGGTACTTAATGGCTTGAGATATAGTTACTTGAGATAACCAAAATTGGTGCCTTTCAGTATTTTTTTTGTTTAAAAAGGAATTTTCTAGTTGACCCAACTAAAACGCTTCTTTCACCTCTGATTTCAGTGAAGTATACATTTTCATAAAATATAAATATATTAATATACATATTAAATTATATGAAAAACCTTAGCAATTGACAGAAAAGGTTCTACTGTTTAAAAGCAAAATAGCAACGAAATTCATCAGTTATACATAACTAAAATAATTATAACTTGCACTTCTATAGATTTCAGATGTCATAAGTGCAGTAATATTGCAGTCATTAACTGTGCAAGTTATTCTTATGTCAGTTATACATAGCTAGCAAATTTCTCTGACCCCACAGGAACCCTTCCCTTTGCAAAAACATCACCACTGCCTAAAATAAGCGCTCCTCTGAAAACGAATCAATATCCTTTTGGAATCCCACTTTGGAGTCAGAAAAACATTTTTTAATCCTAAAAAAAGGATCAGAGTATAAAATATTAATGGCTCTAATTGCCAAATTTGATCAAAATTGCTACTGTTAATCTTCTTAGTACATCAGGCCAATCTTTTTCAGCAGAGGCATAACTCAGGGCCTGCTTTATATTTTGATGGGAGTCCTGTTGTCCCTTCCTGGCAGCAGTTCCATGTACTCCGTTAACTCACAGAGTTCCGGTCACCGTATTAGGATGCATGGTGGCAGAACCTCTGTCTTGATCCCCAGAGTGTAGTCTGCTGTGTAATTGGTTTCCCCCTCCTGATGCAGTGGACCCCTATGCTGGCATCTGTTACTCTGTCATTGTCAGGATAGCGGGATTGAGCTGACCCCCTTTAGATTTTACCATGCACTGCCATTGTACTAGTGGCAGGTTCCTGATGGTGAGGGTCTGTTGTGGGACCCGCTCAGCATTGTACTATGTCTGTGGCTATTGGATGGCTGCTAGCAGCACACACATGATGTTTGTTGGCTAATTGTGAACACCAGCATACCACACTATAAAACACACTTCAGGTAAGACCGTGATCCTTTGCCATTCCACTGCACAACACCATTTTGCTGCTGAATTTGCCACACAGAAGTCAAGTTATTACCTTTTTCCTCCCTCTGTTATTTTTTTCCTTTACTTATTGGTTCTCCATTACATCCGATTTCATTTACGGATAATTGCAGGGAGGAGAAATCCCCATTTTACAGAGGGAGAATTGTCAGTCATGTTGGATGAAATCATTAGAGAAGAGCCACAGTTGTTTGGAGCCCAAGTACATAATACCGCCATATCTCAGAAAAGGCAAATGTGGTCTAGAATAGTTGACAGAGTGAATGCTTATAACCAACAACCTGCACACACAGGAGGAAATTAGGAAGAGGTGAGCTGACCTGTGGGGGAGAGTGTCCCTGGCCTCTAAGCATCCAAGCGTCACCTAGAGTCCCAGAGGACTGATGGTGGTTCTCCCAGCCCCGCATTACAACTATTTTCTTGAAGATTTTACATCCTAAAGGCTTGGCAGGAACCCCTGGTGGAGTGAAGACTGGTAAGTTAGACGTATGAATGTCTCACTAAACATAAACAGAGTTTTTGCTCTTGAGTTAGCTGTTCATAATGTGTTTTTCACCTTAGTAATATTTATAAGCACAATTTTAAAAATCACAAATCTATTGTTTTCATCAAATTAGTAACATTATGGTGCCATCACTTCTTTTACTACCGGGCAATATGTGTGTTGTTCTTTATTGATCATTTTTGCATATTTGCTTGTATGCTTGTTTGAATGTATTTTATTGTAGTTATGATAGCAGGTTAAAAACACAATCTATTGTACCATGAAGATATGGGGTGTTTAAGTCTTTTTTTTCAACTTTATACATATATCATAATTTAGTAAATGTGTGTACATGTTTACTGCATATCTTTTACTAGGAATATTCAACTCACAAGTTTCCAAGTGCTGGCAATGTCAAATCGAAAGGACTACAATTACCACTATGCCATGTTTTTGTATATGGAAAATGTTTGCAAAGTGTGGTTGGTCATTCTCTCTTTTCTTTCACATATGCACATTTGTCAAAATATCAGGCATTTCACATACCCCATTTAATACAATGAATTAAAATTGGATTATTGCATGTAATTTTGTATGTTGGCACTTTCTAGTCATTTCATATAAGTGAGGTAATTGGTTTCATAACTCAAACTATGTTGATTTAGATAATGTATTTCATGTTATGTTGTAGGCAGAATATTGTAGTTGTAATGACAATATATTTACCTAGCAAAGTCCATATGATAACTAATGCCATTAACCCTACTAAGTTGTATAATAGTGTTAATTTTAGCCTGCTAAACCTTGGAATGCTTAAATTCTCATTTCTCCTGCATACTGAGTTGGGTTGAACGTGTGGTACATTTTATGTACACTTCCTAAGCAATCTTTTTCTTTTCAGGACATCTCTTGACTTGCCTTTTTTTGAAGTTTTCATGTGTGTAATGTAAAATGTTTGTGTAATTACCTAAAAACCACTGAAAGGTATAAACATACTATTAATTAAATGTTTGTTTTAGATTGCTTCATTTGTAGCTCAAAACACATTTGATGCATAATCTAGACTTGTACATTTTGGCTTTCTTGTAATCCATAATAGGTCTAACACCTAAAGTATTTGGTCAATCGTCTGCCACTGAGGATACCTCCACTCCCGACCAGGATCTAACTTTCACTGAGGACTCCACTCCTGCAAGTCTTAAGTATGGATGATGAGGAGCTGGATGCCCCATCTTGTCTTTCTGGGCAGGCAGCTCCAGTGAGTCTCACTTGGCCCACATATTCTCCTCCTACGCCAGATGTTATCACACCTCAGCCTATGCCTCCACTTCCTGTGTCAAAAGGAACATCACCCCAATCTTGTGCCCCCCTTGCCCTGGCTGCCTTTGAGCCAACACTACCACCACCTCCAGTTCAACCAAGGCTCAGTGGGATGGGGCACACTTGTGCAAGGGCACAGGGTAGAGGGGGTAGCGTTTGTGTGAAGGATTCTGTGGGCCAGCAAACTGAGGTCACTGGTTCACTGTCACCCACTGTTACCCAGGCCACCATTGACCAAGTCTTGGGATCCCTATGTCAGCCCCAAGACATGATGGGCCAGGTCCTTATAGAGCTCTGGGATATTAAGCAGTTTGAGAAGGAGTATATTGTAGAGATGCCCACTTTAAACTCAAATTTGACCTCCCTTGCGGGGGTGTTGTTTGACATTTACCACCATATGTGCAGATCTTTCCCAGCAAACATCGACCCCTTTCTATGGCCATATAGCACCTGGTCCCAAAACACCTGCCTCAGCCACAGAAAGGGAGGCCCTGCCAAAAGCAAAAACACCAGCAACCACCTCAGTCTCTGCAACTATGGATCCTCTCCCCCCAGGAGGGGACTTTCATCCAGACCAAAGGAGAGGATGGCAAGACCTCAACCACCATCAGCAAGAGATGAAGAACCTAATATCCTCCAGTGGCTCATCATGGTCTCCATCCTCTGCATTGTATGGGATATTCTGTCACAGAACTATGTAGTGCTAGCAGAATTAATTTCAATAACGAAGTCACAGTAGGTTTTCATAGGGCATAATGTGAAATGAGGCCATCATACTCCTATTAGGTTGTCCTCATGTTATGCAGTCGGTGTACGTGCAATTGGTGACATGCATCGGCGGCGCTTCATTATTGAAATTAATTCTGCTAGCACTACGGATGCTACATCTCTATTACTCAATCTCTTCTTGGACTCCATGGATTATTCGGGGCCATTAGTACTATGTGCTAATTTTCTGCTTTGTGGCCTTGAAAAAGTCAAATATGACAAAACACGTGTCTGCTGTTTTGGATATATCAGACTGATTGGATTTACCTCTGATAATGCAAGAATAAATCTCAATTGACTATTGTACGAATTCTCAAACTTTGAACTTATTCTTTCACTTTGGATGATACGACTTGGACTACTGTGGTGTGCCCTGGTGTATATCTAATTCTGTTCAGTTCTGTTTGGCTTCACCAACCAGTATCTCCACTCAATCAATCAATCAATCATTGGATTTATAAAGCGCACTACGGACCCGTGAGGGTTTCAAGGCGCCGGGGAGGGGAGCTGTTGTTACTGGTCGAAGAGTCAGGTCTTGAGGAGTCTTCTGAAGGTGAGTAGGTCTTGAGTCTGTCGCAGGTTGGTGGGGAGGGTGTTCCAGGTTTTGGAGGTGAGGTATGAGAAGGATCTGCTGCCGGAGGTCTTTCTTCGGATGCGGGGGACGACGGCGAGGGCGAGGTTAGTGGAGGGGAGCTGACGGGTGGGGGTGTAGAAGCTGAGTCTGTTGTTTAGGTAGGCTGGTCTGGTGTCGTGGAGTGCTTTGTGAGCGTGGGTAAGAAGCTTGAAAGTGAACCTTTTGTCCACGGGGAGCCAGTGAAGGTTTCTCAGGTGGTGGGAGATGTGGCTGTGGCGGGGTACGTTGAGGATCTGCCGGGCGGAGGCGTTTTGGATACGTTGGAGGCGTAGTAGGTCTTTTGCTGGGATGCCTGTGTAGAGTGCGTTGCTGTAGTCCAGCCTGCTGCTGACGAGGGCCTGTATCACTGTTCTTCTTGTTTCTGTCGGGATCCACTTGTAGATTCTGCGGAGCATGCAGAATGTGTTGTAGCAGGAGGAAAAGACTGCGTTGACCTGTTTAGACAAGGTGAGGGAGGAGTCGAGGATGAAGCCCAGGTTGCGAGCGTGGTCGGACGGTGTCGGTGGGGTTCCTAGTGCGGTGGGCCACCAGGAGTCGTCCCAGGCGGAGGGGATGGGTCCGAGGATGAGGACCTCAGTCTTGTCCGAGTTCAGTTTCAGATGGCTGTTTCTCATCCATTCGGCGATGGATTTCATTCCCTCATGGAGGTTGGTTTTGGCGGTGCGCGGGTCTTTGGTGAGTGAGAGGATGAGGTGGGTGTCGTCAGCGTAGGCTAGAATGTTGAGGTTGTGTTGTCGGGCCACTTGTGCGAGGGGGGCCATGTAGATGTTGAACAGCGTCGGGCTGAGGGATGAGCCTTGGGGACGCCGCAGATGATGTCGTTGGCTTCGGAGCGGAAGGGGGGGAGGCGGACTCTCTGGGTTCTGCCGGAGAGGAATGAGATGATCCAGTCGAGGGCTTTTGCTTGAATTCCATTTTTTTGGAGGTGTGATTTCAGGGTGCGGTGGCAGACTGTGTCGAAGGCGGCAGATAGGTCCAGGAGGATGAGGGCTGATGTTTCGCCGTTGTCCATTTGGCGTCTGATGTCGTCTGTGGCAGCGAGAAGGGTGGTTTCGGTGCTGTGGTTTCGTCTGAAGCCGGACTGGGAGGGGTCTAGGATGCCGTTATCTTCGAGGTGGCTGGTTAGTTGTGTGTTGTGATGATTTTTTCAATCACCTTTGCTGGGAAAGGGAGCAGGGAGATGGGTCAGGCGTGTTTCCATTTTTCAGGGAATGTCGCTGTTTCGAAGGAGATGTTGATGACCTTCCGCAGTTGGGGGCGGATGGTGGAGTCGGCTTTGTTGTATACGTGGTGGGGGCAGGGGTCTGACGGAGATCCTGAGTGGATGGAGTTCATGATCTTGCGTGTCTCTGTGTCGTTCACGTTGGTCCAGGAGGTCAGGTGCTTGCACAGGTGGAGAGTTCGGGGTGGGGTCTGGCGTGGGAGTGGCGTTGAAGCTGTCGTGGATGTCAGTGATCTTCCGGGGGAAGAAGGTGGACAGTGCGTTGCAGAGTTCTTGGGATGGAGGGATGTTGTTGACGTTGGCGCTGGGGTTGGAGAGTTCTTTCACGATGCTGAAGAGCTCTTTGCTGTCGTGTGCGTTGTTGTCCAGGCAATCTTTGAAGTGGGATCGTTTGGCTTGTCTGATGAGTTGGTGGTGCTTGTGGGTGGCGTCCTTGTGGGCTGTGAGGCTGTCAGGTGTGTGTTTGAGGAGCCATTCCTTTTTTAGCTTCCGGCAGTCGCGTTTGGAGTTTAGGAGCTCGTCAGTGAACCAGGTGGCTTTTCTTCTGGCTTGGTTGTCGGTGGGTTTTTTGAGTGGCGCAAGGGTGTTGGCGCATTCGTTGATCCACAGGGTGAGGTTGTGGGCCGCGGTGTCTGGGTCGGTGGAGTCGGGGGGTGGGTTCTGGGCGAGGGTGTTGGTATGCTGGTCTTCCGTAACTTTGCTCCAGCATCGGCGGGGTGGTTGTTGGGTGCGATGGTGCTCGGTATGTTTCTTGAAGGTGAAGTGGATGCAGTGGTGGTCGGTCCAGTGGAGTACTGTGGTATGGTTGAAGGTGACGTGGGCGCCTGAGGAGAAGATGGGATCAAGCGTGTGGCCGGCGATGTGGGTTGGTGTGTTGACAAGTTGTCTGAGGCTGTGGTTGGTGAGGTTGTCGATCAGAGTAGTGGAGTTGGTGTCGTTGTTGTTCTCCAGGTGGAAATTTAGGTCCCCGAGGAGGATGTAATCCGTTGAGGTGAGTGCGTGGGTGCTGGTGAGGTCGGCGAGGGATTCACTGAATGGTGCTCGTGGTCTGGGGGTCTGTAGATGAGCGTTCCTCTGAGAGTGGTGTTGGGGTCGGTGTCGATGCAGAAGTGTAGATGTTCGGCGGTCTTGAGGGAGTCGTCAGTGTGGGTGTCGACCTTGAGGGAGGATTTGTGGGCGATGGCTATGCCTCCTCCGATTCCATTGTTGCGGTCCCTACGGACGATCTTGTAGCCGTCCGGGATGGGTATTGCGATGTCGGGCGCCGAGGAGTCGTTCCACCAGGTTTCGGTCAGGAAGGCCACGTCTGGGGCAGTGGAGTCGAGCAGGTCCCAGACCTTGATGGCGTGCTTGCTTCCGGATGGGTGTTGAGGAGTATGCAGTGGAGGTGGTTAGTTTCAGGCTTTGTTGGTTTTGTTGTTCTGTCGCAGGTGAATCTGCATGTGCGGCATGCGAAGGGTCCGTGGGTGTTCCTTGGTGAGGGCTGGGAGCATGCTGTGATGCGGCCGGGATTGAGGGCGTTGATTTGGTCGGCCGTGTAGTGGCGTCTGGAGGTGCAGGGGTCTTGTGGACCGGGGGGGGTGGCGCTGGGCGCGGTTAGGCGCATACAGGCGCAGACGGGCTTGCATTTGGCGCGCCTTTGGTGCGTCAGCGGCGCGCCCGCTGCGTGCGATAAGAGGAGGGGAGGGTGGGAGTGGCAGCTGGGAGGTGGGAGGGATTGTCCTATGAGAGGGTTGGGGGGTGGGGCCACAGGGGATGCAGCGGCAGGAAAGGGAATGAGGAAAACGTGAGAGAAGGAGGGAGGAGGCGGGCGGGGCCGCAGGGGATGCAGCGGCTGGAAAGGGAATGAGGAAAACGGTGAGAGAAGGAGGGGGGAGGCGGGAGGGTCCGCAGGGGATGCAGCGGCGGGAAAGGGAATGAGGAAAACGGTGAGAGAAGGAGGGGGGAGGCGGGAGGGGCTGCAAGGGACACAGCGGTGGGGAAAAAAGCAAAGGGGGAACGGGCAAGGAGGTGGCACGGAAGGCGGAGCGGGGAGTGACCTACCTGCAAGCAGGGTCAAAGGTTGCTCCCTGCTAGCGCGCCGCGGCTGCCATAAGAGGAGGGGAGGGTGGGAGTGGCAGCTGGGAGGCGGGAGGGCTTGTCCTATGAGAGGGCTGGGGGTTGGGGCCGCAGGGGATGCAGCGGCGGGAAAGGGAACGAGGAAAACGTGAGAGAAGGAGGCGGGAGGGGCCACAGGGGACGCAGCGGCGGGAAAGGGAACGAGGAAAACGGTGAGAGAAGGAGGGGGGAGGCGGGAGGGGCCGCAAGGGACGCAGCGGCAGGGAAAAAAGCAAAGGGGGAATGGGCAAGGAGGTGGTGCGGAAGGCGGAGCGGGGAGCGACCTACCTGCAAACAGGGTCAAAAGTTGCTCCCGCGGTGGTTGGGTGTGACACCGGGTTGGCACCCATGATATTTGTCAACATACCAATTAATTTGTTGTAACAGTTAATTATATGATTGGAACTGGATGTGCGAACTGTAAGGCGCTAACCACCTGAAGGTTCTTTGTGTATGACATAAAGGTTATCATACATTCAACGCACAAGAAGAATTCTGGAATGTGTACATTTTGCACAAGGTGTATGATGATGTGTTTTGTGTGCTGATTTGTAGTAAATGTTACCACTAGATTCCTTGTCACTAACAAAGGACTTGTTTGAACAGACACATGCCTGCCTAAGAAAAAACAGGTACCTGGATTTTGTCTGTTATGAGCGAAAGTTGTACCAAACAGGCCACAATTTATGATTGCATCACATGTGATGCTCCATCACAATTGGGAGGAGTATATATTGGCCATATTACAGATGACATATCATACAAAGCACTTATGTTTTAGTGAATACTCTAAACTTTGTATTGGTGAGTTGGTATAATGAACAACCAATAGTGAGCATGTGATCCAAAATAACTAAGTACATGAGAACAATAACAATATTTTTAAGCAGAAATTTAAAAAAAAGATGATTTCACTGCAAAATTCAAGTCACTTCATGTTAATAGTTGCAGACTGGCATGAAGCCTTACTCCTTCACAAATGTGCATTTAAGACAGTCTTTTTTAACAAACATGAATTTGGTAGGAAAACATTATTAAATGAAACAGGCAGGAATGATTACACATTGGTGACAGATCAACACATACCCAATACAACATTTCTGTGACCTTTTCATGTCCAGATGATAAATCAATATTGAAGCAAATGAGTTATTGAAAGAGACTTTTGCAGATGCACAATATACAAAGAACAAAGGTTTCTTTCTGCATATTTATTTTTGTGATGTGAGTTTACTATTCAAAACAGCCAATCTGTACCTTTCAGAGGTGTTAACCCATTCCATGAGAAATGTGAACTGTTTAAGAGAATTTATCAAAAAATAAATGGGAGTAATGATAGTAATTTACAAAACTGTGTGCAAATGGGTACATAATATGTTTCTTACATGCATGGGGTAGTGGAAAGTATACCTAAGTTTCAAACCTTGAAGTTGGTGAAGTATTACAGTTAGGAAATGTTTTGTTAAAAACCTCATGATCATTTTTATTTGCACAGATATAATTAAAATGTATGTATATTTTCGCATCTTGAGGAACAGGAGAAAGAGACATTGACCAGAAAGGCGGGGAAGAAGCTGGCCACTGTGTTTTGGGTGGAGAAACATCGTACACTGACAGTCACATGGAGGGTGAAGATACTGACATGTAGGTCTCCAGCTACACATCTTCTTTGGAGGCCTTCACAAGTGACCAGTCCCTAGTGGTAGCAGACCCTTCTGGACTTTTACCATCTGCATCCTTCTCTGCCACCTAGATTCCCATTGCCACCCTCCCTCTTGCTCTACCCCATTTGGCCAAACCCGCCCCCCTAGTCGAGCTGGGATCTCCTGTGCTGCAGGCAGCTACCCCCTGCCCCTGTTTCCCCAGCTATGCTCAGTGAAGAGGCTATTGACCTCTTATGCAGCATCTCTGCAAGCCAAACAGCGATCATGAATGGCATCCAGGGGTGTAGTTCCCAATTGCAACAGATGGTTGCATTCCTGAATGCCATTCATAGTTCAATGTGTAGCATGCAGAGATTGCTTGTGAAAATAGCCTCTGCACTGACCGCAGCCCCTAACCTCGCCCCTACTCCGGTCCCTTCATCATCCCAAATCCAACCTCGCATCCCAATACCAAGCACCTTCACTTCTCTGCATACACACACCCCAACGGAAACATGCAGTACATTCACAGCCACACATAAACACAAACACACACAAGTTACACAAACATACACCCATCCAAAATACACACACTACTGATACTACACCCACAGGCAACACATCCACCACCACACATACAAGCACCACCACCACAGACACAACCATTACCACCACTCCCACAACCGCAACTACCACCACAGACACAAGTACCACCACCACCACAACAAACAACCGCCAGCACGCCCACAATCACAATCACCACAACCACAACATCCACCTCAAAGGCACATTGATCCAAACACACACAGTCACACGCACACACACCCACCAAATCCACACCTGAATACAACACACCTACAAAGCCACACACTTCCAAACATTAAATAGTCAGACATGCATCTACAACATATACAGACACATGCACCACACCGACCACCTCAACAGCACAATCATTCACAATCATTCAAACACACTCACAGAAAAGCACACCCACAGCACAACACCAACACACACACTCACCCAAGCACCACACACCTTCAAAGGAACATACACCCAAACATACACCACATACACCAGACCCACATGCACCTGCAAAACAGACACACATCAGCCACTCCAGCTCCCTTTACTGCCCAATCCTCTCCCACCCCTTCTACCCATTCTCCTCTATCCACATTACATCTTACCTGTCCCCTATCCCTAAGAAACCCAACTCATCCGAAAAATTGTCTTTAAAGTGCCTGTTCTGTGCCCACTAGATGCCCCTTCCTGACGAGGTTTCCCTTGGCAGTGTCATTATGAGACAGGTTCTTGAGCAAATAACCCACACATTGATGCAGTGCATTCTGTGTCATTGGACATTGAAGTTCTGTTTATTTTGATAATTTTTGGAGAGACATATCTCATTTGAAAATTGAACATTTTCTTTTCACAAAATTTGTCCTGACATTATTTTTTATTTAAAGGTAATTGGTTGATGAAAATGGTATTTATGAAAATGTGGGTAACATGAACTTAATTTTATTTACAACAGTGAACAAATCAGGTTTTATTTCTGACATATTGCATTAGTGATGAACATTTGTAATGGACATGTTAATTTTGGTGCAAGCATTTATCATGATAAAGGACACTTACGCCAAAATTAAACATGTTTATATTTTTGTAACTTGTAATACAGGTGTGTTTATTTGAAAATGATGTGTTAATAATAAACATAAATGCATTGTACATAAAAACACTTTAGAAATAAAAGAAATTAAATGATTAACAGAAAATGCACTAGACAAGGAGAAATGTGACATTAATACATATATGAAATGTTTGAAGTTCAGAGGTGACATTGAATGTACATTTCTTGGAAACCCTCTTGTTGCATTGTGTATTGCAACTACTACATTGTATTATATTTATATTGTTCAAATAATGTGTAATGCATATGTATTTGATTTAATAAGTTAGTGAAAATGATTAAACACACCTCTATGGATACATTTTGAATTTTGGATTAATGTGACTTTTTGTGTAGGTGTCCATTAGCATGAATGCAGCTTAGATCAAAGAAGTAAATGTAAATAAAATGTACAGCTGTGTTTCTTTAAATTTCTAACACTACCCTATTACACACATAAACATTCAACATTATTGTGCTATTGCTTGCAAGTATTTATAAAGAATGCATGAGTACAGAGGTCATGTACACAGACAATTCAGATGGTAACAGGTAAAACAGTCCCCTATGAGTTCTGGCAACGACGGGCTTGATTTTCATCGTGGTGCAGTAGCAGCAGCAAAAGAAGGACTTCTACAATCAGATTGCTGATGACAGGAAATGGGAAAAGTTGAAAACAGGTGAGTTTTGTGCTTATATCCCTCCCAATCCACCAACTCAGGTGTGGTGGCTTGACCACCACGGTTAGGTAGGCAGGAATGCACTTTGTGATTGGCTGTGCAGTAAAAGGGGCTGGAGACACTTTTGCCTGTAGCTCTGTCAAGGCAGGTGTAAAATTCTGGCGGTCAGGGTGGCTAACCAACAAGCTTTCGGCTATGGACTTGCCCACATCAAAATAAAGTGGGTGCAGTGCCTAGTCGTTAGATGGATTATACTATGGAGAAACAACAGCAGGACCAGATCCGACAAGATCGAAATCAGGTTCAGGAAAGGGAAATATTCTGTCACAAATGTGACGGATAGCCCGTCAGCTGTATTACAAGGTCCATTATATCCTATGGAACTTGTAATACAGCAGACAGGATATCTGTCACGTTTGTAAAGGAGTAATTACGGAAAACTGGCACCCTCTTGCAGTACCCCGCCCACACACACGTTTTGCTTGGTTTCTGAATTCAATGTGGACTGGAGTGCACTGAGATCCTGCAAACCAGGTCCCCAGTGCCAGTTTTCTTACAAGAAAATGGCAAAGCTATTGATACAATTGGCAACAACTTTAGTTGCCACTATAAGTCCATAGTAAATGGTACTTAGGTACCCAGGGCATGGGGTACTAAGGGTAAACCCCCGAGGGCAGCAGCACAGATTGTGCCACCTTCATGGGCTATGCATCCAGATGCACCTAGCACTGTCTTTGCAGGATGAGTGTCCTGGTGCAATCCTAACAGGCAAACGCTACATGGCACACAGCCTGTGTGCCATGTCCAATATACACTGCATGCAATGTAGTTAAGTCACCCGTCTGGCTGGCCTCCAAGCCCTAAGACAGGTTGCATTATACTATATGGTTGGGCATAAATACACGAGCAATATGTCCCTACTGTGTCCTTGCCAAACCTAGGACATAGTAAGTGAATAGAGCAGCCATTTAAAATGCATGTACTGGACACTGATCAGTATGAGTTTCACAGCTACAAGATGGCTACTCTGATCCCTAGGTTGTTTGGTATCAAACAACTCAGTATGATAAATCCAATCTGGTACCAGTATTGGATTTATTGCATGGTTTCTGGCCAGTCACAACCAACCTACCACCATCAGACAAGATTCTGGAACCCTCGGGAGAGAGTTCCTGCTCTCTGGGTCCCAGAAGAAAGCCCTTCCTGGGTGGAAGTGTCACATGCCCCCCCCTCAGGAATGTGCACTGCCCTGCTAGCAAGCTTCAAAGGGCTTACCGCCTTTGAAAAAATTACACCTGGCCTGCTTATAGAAGCAGATGGCCAACCCCATTGCAAACCCCCACTTCTGGTGGGAACAACAGCTGAAAACCACACAAAAGACAGGAGGAGTGGCCACCACCAATTTGCACCACCCCTAAGGTACAGCATGTAAGGTGGCCTCGCCATTTCATTCTCCTCCATCTTGCATGGTAGGAAAATAGCCTATCAGGCAACGGGAAGTGACGTCTGACAACAGGAAGTGGGCACAAAAAATAGCCACCTTAAGATAGATGACCCATTGGTCACTATTATGTACTCCCCTAATCACCCACTAGATACAGTGTTTAGAGGGCACCCATAGACCGGAGATTCATATTCCAAGGACAAAAAAAGACCAGCAACAAAGAAGACCAAAGGATTGGGAACTGAAGTCCTCCTGCATCAAGAAAAAGGCAGCAAACCCTGTCTGCTGCACCCAGGACTTGACAATCGCTGCTGAGGAATTGCTCAGACATCAGAGGGACTCTAAAAACCCCCAGAGAGCCATCCCTTTTTCTAAAAATCACCAAAGAACTTCATTCAGAGTGACAGCATCACTCTTTTGCATCAAAGACCCAAAAGCCAGTGAAGTCCAGTTCACTGACCGGTTGCTGACCATGGAACCTGACACTGCAGCTGGACCAAATTTCCCCCAGCAGACCCAGAGGAGGAACCCTGCAAGTGTGTCAAGTTTGGTGCACTGCAATCTCCAGTGGCTGAACTGTGCAATAGCAAATGGCACTAGACCCCGAACATCAGAAACCCAGAAGGACAGTTGACTCTGGACTGCAAAAGGACAAGGAGGAAGCCCCATTCAAGGAACTTCAGAAAACACCAGGACCTTCCACCAGAGTGACCCTGATGACCTGCAGCAACCCTCAAAGTAACCTACCTCTTGCTTCCAAGGGCACCATTGCGCACAGCTCTTGGCTCACCAATTTGGTCTGGACCCGGCCACCCTGTAACCTGCACCAAAGATTGAGCTGTGTTCTAAGGGTCCCTTACCCCTTGCGACCTTGACACTCCATGGGGACCCACCAGACTCACCTTGAAGTACACCTGTGCAGTGCTTTTCCAAGTGGTCCCCTGCAGTGGCCTTTCACCAGCTCAAAAGTCTTTCTGCAGCTGCGTCTGCCGAAACCGGAAGCCGACAGAACTTCTCCAGCTGGTTTACAGGGCCCAGTGATGACCTCTACCCACAACCGAGAGCAGGCATTGGTAAACGCATTGCCTGATTTTACAGGCATTTTTTTTTCTTTCTCCAATGATTCCTATAGTGCATAATTACACACAGAATGAAGACATTTTCTAAACTTCGAAAATTCATAACTTAAAAACTACTTACCTGATTTTGATGATCTTGGTCTTAAAAAGTTTATTAAAATCTGAAGTACTTTTGTAAATTTGTCTTTTGAGTGTATGTTTTCATTTATTTATACTGTGGGTACAACAAATGCTTTGCACTTCTTCAAGATTAGCCTAACTGCTTGATCAAACTACCATAAAAATTAGAGCATTAGGTTGTCTAGTTTTTTACCTCTGTAAACCAAAGTGTGGTTGCCCACACCCCCTGCACAGTGTACAACATTTTGCATAGTACATAGAGATCCAGCCTCCTACAGTAATCCCCTCCGCCAAGATTGTAATCAGGGCCTTGGGCTTGTTTTGCAGACAGCGATGCAAACATAAATGAAGTACAGGTAGATTCTAATGAAATACTTACCCTTATTAGGCCAGTAATTTTGATACTTTAAGATTAGGCATATATAGGGAGTCTAAAAATGTACTGTATATTGTGTGTTGCCATTTTTCATAATACATATATTTCCGATCTCACACTCACTACAATTTTACTGATTTATGCAATTATGTTATTGAATGTATTCAGCGCTAGAACTGGCTTAACATAAGGCCTAAAAACTGTGTGACTTTGTTAGGTGTCTATGCATGCCTGATACAAAATATCTGTGTGTGATTCATAACCTTGTAGTTCTTTCAACCCAGAATTGATAAGCTGCTCCATATTTACATTTTCCAAAGAGACACAATAAAATGTTTGCATGATAGTTGTGAAAATGTTACACCTAAGGATAGAGACTTTTTAAACACAATATTCTATTCTTTGTAATAGGGTACTCCCCAACAATTCTTCAAACTCATGTTTTTTTAGTACACAGAAGCGACAATTTAACTATGGCCTGTGTATGTCACCATTGGTAAACTGAATTGTCAAATCAACAGTATTGGCAACTGCAAAGCAACTCCTAACTAAAGAGAAGAGTATGCAGTGTTACCAGTTTTTATGGACGTTTTCATTATGCTGTAGTGGTGTTTGCACTTCAATAATCAGAATTGGGTCTATGACCAGAGGATACTGTGCATGAAACTTAGGGCCTCATTTACTAAGCTTCGGTGCAGGGCAGCACTGCAATTCTTCATGCTGTGCCGCTCTATGCCAAAACAAAAGGACAGGAATGTGCTGTATCTATAAGATAGAGCGCATTCCTGTCCCCTGCGATGGCACACAAATTGCTGCCTAGTACCAATGCAGGCACCGTTGGAAGGGTGTCTGCGCTGCAGGCATGACTGTTTATGTGGCAGAAGAGACACCTTCCTACACATAAACAATCATTAATGGCGTTTCCCTTCTTCTGTGTGTGCTGTAGAATGCAGCACACAAAGAAAGAGGAAAAACAGGGAGAAATAATGTTATTTACCCCTATTGTGCCACTTTAACACCACCCCTGAGGTGCAGGAGGAATCGGACACATTCCCCGACTTGTAAATCTAGGAATGCATGAGATTCTGTCAGATTCTATGGGTGTTTCATGGGAACACCCACAGCAACACCCATGGAATGCCCATTTCATGAAGAGTTATGCATGAAAGGGGTCCAAATTTACAAGGCCATGATAAGCCATGGAACGTGGCTTTGTTTGGCCTTGTAAATATGGGCCGACACACTGCGCCATTTGAGCGTCAAAAAAATGACGCTCCGCTCCGTGGCTTTGTGTGCCACTAGGGCCTCATAAATGAGGCCCTTAATTTTGTATTTTTCTGTGAAAAAACTGCTGTGCATTTTACAGGAAAGAATAGGCATATGCAAGTCATTAATGTGGCGTCCCACGATGTCAGAAAGCATGGAAGGTATAATTAGAAGTCTAGTTAATGGTTCGCAACAAGTGTCTCGTTAATGAGTCTTTTTGGGTTGTATATGCGCTCTATTGTCTGTAATTGTATCCACGGTGTATTTACGATGTCCACTTTATGCCTCTTCATGCACTCCAGGCTTTCTCTAAATGTTCTATCATTTATGTTCATGCACAGCATTGTGTGGCATGCAAATTTATTCCGTGTTGTCTTCAGTTATGCAATGCAAGTGGTGGGACACTATAATATAATGACACTTTCCACCCACTTGCTATTTGCTTTTCTTTTTTTTAATACACTATACTGTTTGAACTGTTGTTTTATAAACAATTATGTTGCCAACATAATGAATGTATCATACTCACTATAAATGTGCCTTTGACTCTAACCTCACAACTATTTTCAGCGTCCAACATCGGAATTTTTCTTTGTCTGTGGCCTTGCATTAGCCTGCTAATTTGTAAGCCTTTCGCCTATGTCTTTGAATCATGTATTGAATTTAATTGCAGCTATTTTTCAACAGTTTTTTTAAACAAATGTATTTGTATAATCCTTGCTATTTATTTTGACCCTGCCTGAGTCCACTAATCACAAAGTACACCACCGTATGGACAATAAGGTGGTCATTACAAACCTGGCGGTCGGTGCTAAAGCGGCGGTAAAACCGCCAACAGGTCGGCGGGAAAAAAAATGGAATCACGACCGTGGCGGAAACCGCCAACAAAGACAGCCACTTTAACACTCCGACCGCCACGACGGTACAAACAAACAGCGCGGCGGTCACCGCCAACAGACAGGCGGGAGTCAAAGTACCGCCCACAGTATCACAACAGTCCAATCCGCCACCTTTTCTGGGGCGGATTCACCACTGATAAAAACACGGCGGAAACAGGCATTTCGAAGGGAAAACGCTCACCTCTACACACCCCACGAGGAACAAGGACACCATGGACCCGAAACTCCAAATCCTCCCAGCTATAGTCTTCCTGCTCCTCTACCAGGAGCACATACGCAGGCGCAGAAGACAACGGTGAGTACTGCACCTACGACACAGGGAAGGGGGAGGGAAAAAACAGTGACACTCACACGCAACACCCCCACCCCCACCCTCACCCACTACAACACACACACACCAATACATATCTATACATCACAGTTACACCCCTCAGACCCCCTGGAAGAATGCAAAGACAAAAGGAAATGACTGCAACCATTGAAATATATTGAAATACAGCAATCAAAAATACATACACACTAAAAACTATTATATACACCAAATTTACAAGTCCAGGCATTGTACCAGGCATTGTCCGTGGACCACTGGGCCCAAAAAACATGGGCAAAGCCCACACCGGATACCTGACCAAAACGGAGAGAACAATGCAGGGGCATCAGATAGAAAAACTACAGGCACCTCAGGGGGAAGGGAAGGGGGGGCACCTCAGCCAGATGAGTGCACAACGCCAGATCCATGAGGGGGCTCCATGCCCACTGATCCATCCTGGGGAGTGCAAAGCCACAGTCTCTCAAGTCTCTACAGAGGGTGGGTTGCCCACTGTTCCATCCTGGGGAGTGCAAAGCCACAGTCTCTCAAGTCTCTACAGTGGGTGGGTTGCCCACTGTTCCATCCTGGGGAGTGCAAAGCCACAGCCTCTCAAGTCTCTACAGTGGGTGGGTTGCCCACTGTTCCATCCTGGGGAGTGCAAAGCCACAGTCTCTCAAGTGGATAATAGTCTCCACTGGTTCTGGAGGGTGCCTGTTGGCCAGAGTGCTTCTTCCTGTGCAGGAATGAGGTAGTGGATGCATGTCTCCACTGGTTCTGGAGGGGGCCTGGTGCCCAGAGTGCATCGTGCAGCCCTGTCCGACACAGATGCGGCACTGCCCCTGCCGCTCATGGGCCAGCGCTGCGTGAGATGGCGGTCCCCTGTTCAGCGGTGCTAGAGATGGCGGTGTCCTGTTCAGCGGTGCTTGAGATGGCGGTCCCCTGTTCAGCGGTGCTTGAGATAGCCCTGTCCTGTTCAGCGGTGCTTCAGATGGCGGTCCCCTGTTCAGCGGTGCTTGGGATAGCCGTGCCCTGTTCAGCGGTGCTTGAGATGGTGGTCCCCTGTTCAGCGGTGCTTGAGATAGCCGTGCCCTGTTCAGCGGTGCTTCAGATGGCGGTCCCCTGTTCAGCGGTGCTTGGGATAGCCGTGCCCTGTTCAGCGGTGCTTGAGATGGCGGTCCCCTGTTCAGCGGTGCTTGAGATGGCGGTCCCCTGTTCAGCGGTGCTTGAGATGGCGGTCCCCTGTTCAGCGGTGCTTGAGATAGCCCTGTCCTGTTCAGCGGTGCTTCGGATGGCGGTCCCCTGTTCAGCGGTGCTTGGGATAGCCGTGCCCTGTTCAGCGGTGCTTGAGATGGCGGTCCCCTGTTCAGCAGTGCTTGAGATGGCGGTCCCCTGTTCAGCGGTGCTTGAGATAGCCGTGCCCTGTTCAGCGGTGCTTCAGATGGCGGTCCCCTGTTCAGCGGTGCTTGGGATAGCCGTGCCCTGTTCAGCGATGCTTCAGATGGCGGTCCCCTGTTCAGCGGTGCTTAGGATAGCCGTGCCCTGTTCAGTGGTGCTTCAGATGGCAGTCCCCTGTTCAGCGGTGCTTGAGATGGCGGTCCCCTGTTCAGCGGTGGTGGAGATGGCGGTGCCCTGTTCAGCGGTGCTTGAGATGGCGGTCCCCTGTTCAGCGGTGCTTGAGATGGCGGTCCCCTGTTCAGCGGTGCTTCAGATGGCGGTCCCCTGTTCAGCGGTGCTTGGGATAGCCGTGCCTTGTTCAGCGATGCTGGCCATGCCGGGGTGCTCATGTGCCATCTGTCCTGGGCCTGGCGGGGCCCTCCTGCCCACCTGTCCTGTGGGTGCCGGGGCCCTCCTGGCCAGCTGTGCTGGGGCTTTTAGTGGCCTCCTGGGCAGCTGTGCTGGGGCTTTTGGTGTCCTCCTGGCCAGCTGGGATGGGGCTTGCGGGCCCTCCTGGCCAGCTGGGCTGATGGCGGTGTTGTCGGGCGTGCTGCCCTTCCCAACCTTTCCTGCTCTCCTGTGGCCCTTCCCCACCTTGGCCGGTGTCCCAGCTGCCTCGACACTCCAGCTGGGAGCCCTGGTAGGGGTTTTTGTCCCTGGTGTCTTGACCCTCTGCTGCCGTGCACTGTCAATTTTTGGAAGTTTCTGAGGGGGGGGGGGCTGGCTGTGCTGTGGCTCCGTACCAGACTGGCTGCCCTGGTGGGCGGTGCACTCCAGTGACCATGGAGGACATGCACCACCGGGCCCGGTGATGTAGTGGCTGAGGTGCTAGCTCTGGGCCTATGACATGGCCGGGGTGGGGGAGTTGAGGGAAAGAGGTTAAGTTTGGAGAGGAAATATTTTTGGGGAGCAGTGGGACGGGTAGGTGTAGTGGGTATGGGAGTGGAGGAAGAGGTCGTGGTTGTAGGAGGTGTAAGTGGGGTGGCTTTGGGTGCAGGTGCCTGGGCTGTAGGCTGTCGTGAGGTGGATGGCTGTTGGGTGGGTGGCTGCCTGCGTTTGTGTATCTTGGGAGGGGGCGGCACAGACACACTGGGAGAGGACACAGAGGATGTGTAAATGGCAGTGGGGTGGTGAGTGCACGTGTGCGGGGTGTTCTAGTGTGTGTGCTGCTGACGGACGTAGTGGCTGAAGATGCTGTGCATGCAGGTGTGAGTGGAGACAAGACTGGCAGGGAGGAGGGAGACGTGGAGGAGGGGGACACAGTGGAGGCAGTGGATGTTGGTATGTCTGTATGTGGATGTTGCTTGTGTAACTGCCTGTGGGATGTGTGGTGCTTATGTCTGCGTGAGCTGCCCTTGGGTGTTGAGGTGTGTGCAGGCTGGTCTGATGGTGTGCTTGGGATAGGCAGAGGTACAGGGAATTGGGTCTGGGTGTAGGAAGTTGGAGGGGGGAGGCTACACACAGGGACATTGGCTGCCATCAGTGCTGAGGCCAGAGATTGCAGGGTTCGATGAAGGGCACCCTGACCAGAATGAATGCCCTCCAGGTATGCATTACTTTGGTGCACTTCCCTTTCTACACCCTGGATGGCATTCAAAATGGTAGACTGCCCAACAGTGAGCGACCTGAGGAGGTCAATTACCTCCTCACTGAGGGCAGCAGGGGTGACTGGGGCAGGGCCTGAGGTGCCTGGGGCGAAGGAGATGCCCACCTTCCTGGGTGAGCGGGCACGGGGCAAACGCTGAGGGGCTGCTGGGAGGGCGGTGCTGGTGCGGGTGGTGGCGGCTGTACCTGTTGTTGCGGGGGGCAGAGAGGTTGCCGCCACCACAAGGGAGCTCCCATCAGAGGAGGAGTCCGATCCACTAATGTCCGCTCGTGTCCCCGCCGTGAAGCTCCCCTCGCCCTCCGCCCCACTGGCGAATTCAGAGTCGGTAGTGTGGCCCTCCATGGCCATGTGGGATGCAGCTCCCTCGTTCTCCGGTGCCACTGCTCCTCCGCCTGATGATGCTAATGCACACATGAACAGGAATACCACAAAAAGGGGGGGGGGAACAGAAGAAAGACATGTTGAGTGCATGCATTCCCGCTACCGTTGGTGGACAGCACAGACACAGAAGCCCCCTGCACTATGCTGCGCACTTGGGGTCCACTTTGCAATCCCTGGGACATGGCCTACAAGGCTATGGATGACATCTTTACACATAGGTGACACAGGGCCATGAATAGCTGTACTTGGCACTCTACAGAGGTGGGGAGCGGGGGCACAGGGCCGTGCCTTACGGAGGGGCCTAGCCTACGGAACTCACCCTGGCCTAGGGATACCCACAGCCCTCCTCCCCCATCCAGACACCTCCACTGCACGCAAAGTTAGCAGAATGTGATTGTACTCACCCACTTGTGTCTGCTGTGATGCCCTCGTGCGCCCATCCAACTCGGGGTAGGCCACTGCCAGGATCCGGAACATCAGGGGGGTCAAGGTCCGACGGGCACCCCTCCCACGTTGGGAGGCCATCCCCAGCTGAGCCTCCGCCATCTTCCTGCTCCGGCGGCGAATGTCCTCCCATCTCTTCCGTCAGTGGGTGCCCCGTTTGTGGTGGACCCCCAGGGTCCGGACGTCCTTGGCGATGGCACGCCATATATCCGTCTTCTGGTGGGCGCTGACCTATATGAAATGTATAAGGGGAGAAGAAAAGTAATTACCTTCTGCACCATCAATGTGAGTGGCCCCCCATCCCTACCCTTGCCATGTGGCACATGCACTCCCCGTCGTTTCAAGCATGCCTCAATCTCTCCCCCCCCCCTATCTTTCATCCACCCCACTCAACACAGGCATAGCCCATACAGCATGCTCCCAGTGTATTTACCTGTTTGTCTGGAGGACCGTAGAGTAGCGCGTACTGGGGGAGGACCTCATCCACAAGCTTCTCCAACTCCTCCGATGTGAAGGCAGGGACCCTTTCCCCAGTCGCATGAGCCATTGTCCCTTCCAGACAGAGGTCACAGCAACACTTGCAGTGTAGGTCCTCTCCTGTCGAAGATCAGGTATCGAGTGAATTAACAGAGAGAAAATGGCGGTCACGTCCGCGGCGGTGCGTACCGCGACCGCCGGCGCACATCGTCATTGGCTCCTGAGACCCATAGGGTCCAATGTTAGCCAATGCAGCATTGCGCCGCGGTCTTCAACCGCCTACCGCCACGGTGTGCAACGCCAGCGCAGTTACCTCACATCCCATTGTCACACTTTACAGGTCAGGCAGCAGCCATTTCAGGGGCCCACATGCCTTACTTTTTGTACTGCGTCACACATACTTAGGCCTTGCATCCACACTCATACAAGCCATTCGATGGGTTAAAATCCGTGTTTTTTTAAAGCTGGGGTTACGTACCTCTGGGATGTTTGACTCTGTGCTCACTGTTGTCCTTCATAGGCACCGTCTGCTGGGACATGTGAGGAGATGGCGGCATCCTCCGGTGTACAGACCGCTGGTGGACCTGTCGACAATGGAGGAGAGACATCTCATCCGGACATACAGGCTTGACCGTGCCACTATTCTGGAACTGTGTGCCCAGCTGGAGCCAGACCTGATATCACCTATCCGCCATCCCACAGGAATCCCCCCTCAAGTGCAGGTGCTGTCAGTACTCCATTTCCTAGCAAGTGGGTCATTTCAAACAACAGTGGACATAGCATCAAGGATGTCCCAGCCTATGTTTTCCAACGTGTTGTCCAGAGTGTTGTCTGCCCTGCTGAAACACATGCAGAGCTAATCGTTTTCCCTGAGGTGGAGGATTTGGCTACAGTGAAAGGTGATTTCCATGCCCTTGGACATATCCCCAACATCATAGGTGCCATTGATGGGACCCATGTGGCTTTGGTCCCCCCCCACAGGAGTGAACAGGTGTACAGAAACCGGAAGAATTATCATTCCATGATTGTCCAGATGGTATGTTTGGCAGACCAGTACATCTGCCATGTGAATGCTATGTTCCCTGGCTCAGTGCATGATGCCTACATCCTGCGGAATAGCAGCATCCCTTATGTGATGGGTCAGCTCCAGAGGCACTGTGTGTGGCTAATTGGTGACTCTGGTTACCCCAACCTGTCATGGCTACTGACCCCAGTGAGGAACCCCAGGACTAGGGCACAGGAACGCTACAATGAGGCCCATGGGCGAACTAGGAGGGTGATTGAGCGGACCTTCGGCCTCCTGAAGGCCAGGTTCAGGTGCCTCCATATGACAGGTGGATCCCTATTCTACGCAACAAAGAAGGTGTGCCAGATCATCGTGGCCTGCTGTATGCTTCACAACCTGGCTTTGCGTCGCCAGGTGCCTTTTCTGCAGGAGGATGGTCCAGATGGTGGTGTTGTAGCAGCTGTGGAGTCTGTGGAGAGTGAAGAGGAGGAAGACGAAGAAGACGACATAGACAACAGGAACACGGTGATACTGCAATATTTCCAATGAACAGAGGTAAGAATACAAACCTGCCTACTACATGTACTTAAACACTACTACCTCTGTACTGTCTGTCCTTTTCACCCAGTGGATGGTAACTGAGTTGTCACTTTCCCTTACGATTTCAGAGATCTGGGTCCCACAGTGTGACATCTGCTTTGTTTCCCCATGGACTACAGGTGTGACATTGGTATGTTGGCATCACAATGTAAATAAGCATTTTGGCACTGTAATTACAGATAAATATATTCAAATTCACAGACAGACTCCTGATTGTTTTGTGCAATAACGGTGTTTATTCAGGTGCAAATTATTGGAGGGGGGTTGTAAATTGGTGAGGGGTGATGGTGGAGGAATGTCCATGGCAGAGTCCAGTCTATTAGTCGCACAGGTGCATTGTCCAAATGGGTCTTGGAAGTGGAGCTGGGGCAGTTTAAGGATGGACAGGGTGACAAAGTGGGACAGTGGTATGACTATCAGGGTGGTATCCTTTCTTGGTGGGGGTCTTGGCATCTTACTCTGTTCTCTTCCTGGATCTCTGGGACCGCTTGCGGGGTGGTTCTCCTTCTGCAGGGGGTGGGGTACTGGTGGCCTGTTGGTCCTGTGTCGGTGCCTCCTGTCCACTAGCACCGGCGGAGGTGGTGTGCAGTTCTTGGTCCATGCTAGTGTCAGGGGCCCTTTGTGGTGCCACAGTGTCCCTCAAAGTGGTCACTACCAGATTCAGCACCCCTACGATGGTGCCCAGGGCGGAGCTGATGGTTCTGAATTCCTCCCTGAAGCCCAAATACTGTTCCTCCTGCATGCGCTGGGTCTCCTGAAACTTGGCCAGTACCTTAGCCATCGTCTCCTGGGAGTGGTGGTATGCTCCCATGATGGAGCAGAGGGCCTCGTCGAGAGTGGGTTCCCTGGGCCTGTCCCCACCCTGTCGCACAGCAGCCCTCCCAGTTCCCCTGTTTCCCTGGGCCTCTGTCCCCTGGACCGTGTGCCCACTGCCACTGCCCCCAGGTCCCTGTTGTGGTTGGGGTGGTGGGTTAACCTGGGTGCCCTGTAGTGGTGAACACACTGCTGCTTGACATGTCCTGGAGACAGAGGTGTGGGCCCGCTGGGTGGGTGCTGTGCTGGTGTTTCCAGAGGGGGGAAGGTCTGCAGTGGCCTGTGGCTGTGTGAGGGGAACCGACTGTCCCGAGGTCCCCGATGGGCCGGGCTGGTCATCTAGATCCAGGTCGACAGAGCTGCAGTCATCACTGTGGGCCTCTTCTGGGGGTGGTGGACATTTGTGGACGTTGCGTAGGGGTCCTGCAGGGGTATAAATGCATGATTATTGCATCTGTGTGTGGAATGGTGTGCAATGGGTGGGTGCCCGTGTCTCCCAGTGCTTGCATTCCTGTGTGGGGGCTTTTGTGTCGGTGGTTTGGGGGGGTATGGGTATGTGCAGTGGGCAGGCTTTGGTGATGGGTGTCCATGCTTTGTGGTCGCATGCAGGGCTTGGTGTTGGGATGGGTGCGTTGTGATGGTGGGACATTTGCAAGGAGTAGGAGTAATGGGGGTGAGGCTGAGGGTAGGGGTATGTTTTGGCATGCAGGTGGGGTGGGGGGGATGAAGTAGTGAAGATGTGACTTACCAGAGTCCATTCCTCCAGAGACTCCGCCGAGGCCCTCAGGATGCAGGATCGCCAAGACCTGCTCCTCCCATGTCGTAAATTCTGGGGGAGGAGGTGGGGGTCCACCGCCAGTCTTCTGCACTGCAATCCGGTGTCTGGATACCACGGAACGCACCTTCCCCCATAGGTCATTCCACCTCTTCCTGATGTCATCCCGATTTCATGGGTGCTGTCCCACTGCGTTGACCCTGTCGACTATTCTGCTCCATAGCTCCATCTTCCTTGCAATGGACGTCTGCTGCACCTGTGCTCCGAATAGCTGAGGCTCTACCCGGATGATTTCCTCCACCATGACCCTGAGTTCCTCCTCCGAAAACCTGGGGTGTCTTTGCGGTGCCATGGGGTGGTGTTGGTGATGTGTGGGGTGGAATGTGTGGTGATAAGTGTGGTGATGTGTATTGGTGTGTTGTGTGAAGTGCTTGGTATTTGTGTGGGTGATGGTAATATGTGTGTCTGGGTGCTCGATTCTTCTATATGGTCTCTCTCCCTGTGCGTCGTCCCGATTTTTTTGTGTGGGGGTTTGTGGGTGTGTGTTTTATATTGTGTTGGGTGTGCGGGAGTGGTGTTTGTATGTGTATCAGGTGTGTGTATTTGGATTTGTCCAATGTGGCTGTGTTTTGTTGGAGTGTGTGTATTTTGAGCGCGGCGGTGTGTACCGCCAATGGGATACTGCGGTTGAAAGACCGCCGCGTGGATTCGTGTGTCGTGATAGTGTGGGCGTATTTCTGTTGGCGTGACGGTGTCGGTTTGGTTATCGCCAGTTTATCGCTGGCCTTTGGTGTGGCGGACTTCTGTGGGTGTCTGTTTTTTGGCGGTTTCCGAGTTGTGGGTCATAATGACCGTGGCGGTTTACCGCGGACGCGGCGGTGTGTTGGCGGTCTTCTGCACGGCGGTAAGCGGCTTTTACCGCCAATGTTGTAATGACCCCCTAAATCTATAAATATTTTTTTTTCTTTTTTTTTAGAGGCAGACCAATCCGTAGCTGCACGTAACCCACATCCGCATGATATTGTACCCATAGGCACTTGCAACATTGCTACGGATCAATTTGCTTGCAATGCCACAAAGAACTTTCATATAAGTGACTTCCTAACAAGAAGTACTTCAAGGGGTAGGCTTTAGAGATTGTCTTGCAACTCAGCTTCCCATTCCATTAGGCGAAGGTCTGACCTTCTGCCCTCTATGATGCTGTTACTGACCACTTGAGTAATTTTGGCCTTAATATGTTATATTGTTATAATATACATGTAATTGCAGGCTGTTACATCAAAACGTGTTTGGCATGCTTTCGTTACCTCTCACTTATTTTTCTGGCACATGCTTTGACATTATTTGCTTGCATTAATGTGTAAATGGCGCAATACCTATCAAGTCAACTGTTCTACTGACAATAATGCATGTTTTTTAGTGAAACTTTCCAGCTTGTGCTACGTACAACAAGGCCTA
This sequence comes from Pleurodeles waltl, assembly GCF_031143425.1. Classification (NCBI taxonomy): domain Eukaryota; kingdom Metazoa; phylum Chordata; class Amphibia; order Caudata; family Salamandridae; genus Pleurodeles; species Pleurodeles waltl. Next base: position 398,595,548 of record NC_090444.1, on the reverse strand, counting down.
CACCACAGCTTGTTTAGTTGACTAGTGTGCAGTGCGGAACTACTACTTATGAGTAATTATACATGAGTGTACACCTTCAGGCTTGATATGTGGACATCTCTTTTATCTTCAGCTAGAATGGTGGCCCCGTCCTTCAGTTCTGTCCTAACAATGATCCCACTCATTTCGGCATAGTGGTTCAAAATGTTCTAGACTATTTTATTTCCGACAAACAGTGATTGGTGGAAGCCAAATTGATGGTGCAACTGCATCTCTTCTTTTATGTGTTTTTGATTGTCTTTTTACCTCTCACATTTTTTACACTGGTGCACAATGATTACTAATATTGAATAAATGTCCCTCTTCCATTGTTAAAATCCTAGGTTTCATTGGTCTTTGAATACATAGCTTTACCTGTATGCTGCCGTTTGTTACCTATTCTTTTTTTAAATTTCCATTAATTGGGCTTTTACTTCTGACCAAATGAATACCTCTCTCTCACTGCATACTATTGAATGCTTGGTCTCCTATTGAGTATATTCATTACATTGCAGAAAGGATTATTTTACTTATAAAATCTGTAGTCAATACTTACAAATGAAATTATTTCAGTCATTCATTCTATAAATACCACCATTGCTACCATCACTATTGCTACTACCACGAAAACCATTACCACTACAGCCACTCCAACCTCCACCTTTCCCACAATTGTTACCAGCAACACAAATATCATCATCGGCATTGTATGTAATATGAAAAGCACCACTGAAAGTATTTGGCAATGGGGTAACAAATTACATGTCAGGATTAACTAAGATATGCAGAAAGTAAAAGCAAATTATAGGGTGTGATGTAGTACATTCTCTGGCAGTATTATTTCACTTTTTAGTCATTTTACCACACATGAATACTGTCTATGCAAGCTTTAACATCACTAGTAATAGTTTAACATCTGACTACAGCAAGCAGGGAATATGAGGATACCAGTTAAGCATTGCCAAAGGTCTCCACTGGTAGGGACCATGTGTGGTGTTGTTTCTAGTACAATTTAAACCATTTGAGATATAAATCATTTAATGTGGAGATATGCACACAAAGCAGTCGACAGTGGACTCTGTAGCAAGTGTATTAAAACCATAATGATGCCAAAAATGCAGAGACCACAGAACACCATAGTTCCAGTGGCCATCTCTATCCATAAAACAAGCATTGTAAAAGCCAATAGGTCTTGGCAATCCAAGAGCTATAGGCGTTGGCAACGTAAATGCATTTGTGTATGACTCTGGGGCTGTTTTATGGATGTACACAAATGCATTAACATTGCCAATGCCTAGAACTCTCAGATTGCCGAGACCTCTTGGTTTTGCCAATACTTGTTTCATTACTGATGGCAACCCTGCCTGATGAATTAGGGTCATCACTGCTGGTGTTCTTGTATATGGTGGCCTGGAGTGAAGTGGTAGCGGCCGACGCTTTGCACAATTAAGACATGCTCATTTGTATGTTTTCAGGTAGCCCTTTTCCTTTTATATATTAAAAAATCAAGAAAAGACTATGCCTGGCTGAAGTGTGTTTATGAAATAAAAAACTGTATAGCAAGGAGAATATATAGGCAGTGTTAGGTGTTTTGAACGCACATTAGGGAATGCCCACAAAAGGCAAGTACTCTTGCTCTGGCAAACAAAAACTAACTCCTGCATTCAGAGATACACCCAACTCACAAAGATACACCAACACACAAACACACAAAACTAAGCTACCACATAAATAGACATGTACATTAACTAGCACACACAAGACCCACACATAGACACTGACGTACAGAGACACACAGACATCCATGCACACGTTCAAACACTGAGAACATTAATGTTAATGCATCCTAGAATGCAGAAACTTTTTAAGTAAGATTGTTTTAAGAATTTCCGTTCTTCACTGCCTTAGCGCATAGCCAATCCTTGTCAGTAGAAGTATGACATCACATGTACGTCAAAGCTCATTGGACACACAGAGTGTATGCTTCTATTAAGGCGCTTGCGGGTGTTGGTCCATAATACAATGTGGCAATACTTTCCAGTTTGTCTGTACTTAAGGTTATATAGAATTCAACGCTCTACATTATATTAAACACCGTATCAACAGAAACAAATGTATTCAGTTTGTCACATTCACCAAATAAGAACCTGAAGGCAAATTAAATAGAGCAAGTAAATACTGGTTAAATAGTTCGGATGAAGACTCTGAGACATGTGTATATCTGTACTGTGAAGCAACTTAAGAGGACAGAAGGGGCCATAGGAGCAGTGGCAGAAGGGAAGAGAGTGAGAGAAGGACTGGGAAGGTTGGTACAGAGAAAATGGCACAGTGTAATGTATAGTAAACAGTTGACATTTCGTCAGCTATGCAGACCGGGTACTCATTCTTGAACATTGTACAAGCAGAGGAACAGTCCTGCTCAAAAGCAAATTACCATAACTACATTGCACAGCGAGTCCTGCGTCCACGGAAAGTGCTCCCAAATGCTCGCACAGCCACTCATTTAAACAAAAAAAGAAATAAGTAGTACCAAAATAATGGCTGAAAAGGTGAGGTGCATAAGTTTAGAAGTAGTTGTTCAGTGCTCAAAGGGAGGGCTAAATACCGTAAGAGGCATGATGTATGCATGCCATTGACAAATAGGGAGAACGAAAAGTGAAGCGACGATATTACCAGCAAATGAGAAGCGTTGGGCCTGCTGTTAGCACACAGTAGATACAGCATGTCTCGGTTGGAGGCAGGGCATACGTGCCATCTAGATCCAAGACCTAAAAACAGCTTTATCAAGAAAATGTCTGTCTTATATTTGAAAAAGTAAGTTAGATCTAGTGTCTTTGGCAATGTTTATTGACCTTTTGTAACATTTTTACTGGACCATTGGTTGTTCTTAAGGACTCTTTTGCTCTTGGAAATATCAGTTGGCATAACTAATAAATCCCAAGAAAAAAATGTGTTGACCTTGTACTTCAACTGGTCTGGAGGACAGGGACACGTGTGTGTTAGATATCTGCACTTCTGCTCCATGTCCAGAGCCTTCTCTCAATGTGAGGGGGTCGTTATTACTGATGCTGTGCATGGCCCATGCAGTTCCTGATGCATGTGTAAGATATGGCAGCTTTACTGATACTTGACCTGTGCTGAGTATGTAGGTTTGCACTGGTGCAGCCTATGTCCCTTCTGTACTTTGTGTGAGAAAAGCGTGGACGGCTAATGCAACCACTTCTGTATATGTTCAGTGTGAATGAACATAACATTACAAGAGGCCCAGCTAAAAGAACCCGGCCTTACCTTCCTTTATCTGTGAGAGCATTATACTGTTCCTACTGTATATGAGTGAGTGAAGCTTAGCCTACCAAAGCATCCTCAGTCTGCTGTACCTATACTATGTGTGAATAAGCTGACCTTTTGTCTGTTCTGTGCAGGTTGTTTCTATGTGTGTGTGTGTGTGTGTGTGTGCGCAGTGTGCCTGCATTAGACGTGTGAGTCAAACGTGCATGATGATGCCTATCTTGATCCTGTGCTGTTTGTGAGAAGGTTTGCATCGCCACTGCAATGCTGTGCCTATAAATGTGCGGCGTATGCTTGCACATGTTCTCTCTCTACTAAACTCTGTGCGGAAAGAACAACACTTTTTCTGCATCTTTCTCCTAAGCTTGTTATGTGTGTGAAAGAAGCTTGCACACAGGTTCCACGTACCGAACCAACTGGCTGTGTGTTTAAAGAACCAATGTTATTCCTGTTTTGCGAGTGAGGGAAGTGAGGGAGCGTAGCACTTATACTCAATATTAACATGAAATGTTTATGAACTAATGCATAATAATGCTGCATAGAAAATGTATCAATGTGCTTTTGCTAAACGTGCGCTTGAAATGTGCCCATGGGGAGTGGCCCCCAATAAATATGAAACTGACTAATAATAATGAAAATGAGATGTTAAAGTATGATTTTACACTAATACTAAGAGTTATACATAAGGATTTGCTAATAAATCATTAGACTTTAGTTAGCATGAGTTGAGGCCTAGCTGCCCGGTTTTCATATTAAATGTGTTTTTCTAACGTGCAGTGTGCTGACTTGCTGAAGGACATGTACTCGTATTTTTCCAAAGCTAAAGGATGAGTGTAACCATAGTAGATCCGTTCTCGTGAAATTCGACTTACTAGAAGAAACATTTTTGCTGAATGCAACACTGCAGACTAGTTAGAGGTACAAGGTCGCCTGAACCGGTACAGACAATGGACCTACTGACTGAAGATGCGAGAGGACCCCCAGAGTATGGAATCATACCGGACATTCTGCCCGCTGGAGACATCAACCATAAGAACCAATAAACTACGTGAGAACTGTTATGAGGTGACAAAATTTTATACTAACACTGTAAACCCATTGGATAAAGATGGTGGGGTGCCAACCCTATCCAATCAGGAATTAGGGGACTGTACAACAGAAAAGGGATAAAAACCTTTGACATTCGGAACCATTAGGAGATGCCATTGCAAACTTTTGTTATGACCCAGACACTTTGTCACTCTGCATAGAGACTTTGCTGTTTGGTTCTTCAAACCATCCTTGCCTTACCTTGCCCGTTATATACCTTTCCTCCTTATGAGGGAAGTGTCCCTTCTTACCCATCTTGCTGAATTCACTGGCTGATGGCGAATCAACTGATGTCCTGAGGACGAAGACTGAATTTGTGTGCCGACCCATTACGGAGGGTAACTATATGATGATGAAATTGTAATTGTTTGATTGCCTTTCCTTTCTAGGTACCAACTGCTTCTTTTGACAGAGACCATAGTTAGATGTTAATGCTAATTCAGGGTTAGTTAAGGGGTTCACTAAAGCGGACGCAAATAGACAAATGACTGGTTCAGTGCTTTGTTGGAATAATGCTCTAATGATACTCTGCTAAGAATAACCTATGTTGACGTTGTGCTATGTTCTAAAGTTTGTGATCTTTGCTTTGATGAAATCTTATTCGAGTTGCCATATTATGACAATGCTGATGTGTTTCATGGTTTTGAGACTAATAAACTTGCTAGCAGAATTGTAATCAATAGGGAATAAACATCACAAAATCATACTAAACTGGTGTGGTTATTCATGACTGAAAGGTCATGGTGGTTTCTGAGTGTAATTGATGACGTTATTGACTTGTTGACTATCTCTCCGAAGGTGTCTTCAATCAGGGTCAAAAGATTAATTGGCCTAAAGCGAGTCCCAGAGTGAATAAAAGAATTAGATTGGGACGCGTTAGTAGAAGCTTGGACTTCTGCTGCATACCTATTCTGTGTGTGACAGAATTTTGATGTGTTGTATGTCATGTTGTGAAGCTCAAGGACTCCTTGTTTACCAAGGAAAAACAATAATTGGCTTCGTTTATATATGTTTAAGTGTACTTAGAATTACTAATGAGTGTAACCCCTTTTACACTATGGGCCCAATAACCTAAAGCAAAACGCATGATGAATTGGTTCACAAGAGGGATTCATTTGCTTTTTTATTCCGATAAATATGGCGTCGCTAAATAAGAATCTTTTATGAATTCTGCAACTGGCCTAACTTTTGAATTTCTGTTTTATTCTTCGTACCTGCACAAAATCAATGCATGTGCATGAAGGACTATGTCACAGACATGCAATAATAATATTAGTAGTAATAAAATAATAGTGATACTAAGAAAATTGTTTCGAAGTAGTGTGTTCAAAGATCGTAAAAGCATGTAGCTCTATTAAAGATTACAAAGGTTTAGGGAATATACTATGCATGGGCGGTCTCAGAACATAAGTGACTTTAAACTGCCTTGTCGTGTATTAATTCAATCCAGTTTTTTATGAAATACTGCCCACTGTGAGCTAAATTCATGCAAGATGTGTAGTGGGTTTATAATGTGACTCTGGGTTCTGTACAAGAGAAACTCCTCTTTTTTTTGTTTAGCGGGGCTGGTAAGCGTCCTCGAGTTTGCTTAGCGAGACTGGGATCTTATTAAAAATGTTTCAAATGATTGTCCATCAATATTGATTGATTTTTATTGGCTATATGTGATGTTTTCTTTCTGTACGGCAGCCAGGCCTGTGTGCACCTGATGTTGATGTTGCAGAAGTAAAAAGGTCCAGAGAAGGCACTGTCTGCCGTGATAATATATGGGGCAAATCCAAAATTAATCAGGGTGGAATGAAGCACAAGATGTGCTTTTCTGGCAATTTAGCCATCTGCAAAGTTAATTAAAAACACATGCTCGACCTCTATAAACAGGCTTGCTTTTTTAACCAGACAAAATGATAATACAGTCAGAACCCCATTCAGTTAAAATGGCAAAATACATATGACACTTCGATAAGTAAATGGAAATCGCAGCAACAAGTGGGTTATAAAATACCATGAAAACTGCTTGAAACTTAAATACTGAAATGCTTTGTTGAGCTACAAATGCTGATGCTCGCCTAGAAATTGTGCATTTTTACATTGCCTCGCGTTATTAATAACAATAATGTGCACAGCTGATTTATAGGACCTATAGGTCACATTTCCAGCTTTTGAGTGCCGGCAAGATTTAGGGCTTATCAGTTTCATTTTTTGTTCAAACATATTGAGATGAGCCCTTTGGCAGTTATTCTAAAGGAGGAACGGCTGAGTGAACAGAATGCTTGCTGCTGACATGAATGGTGGTCTACCCTCATGAGCTTGAACTCCAGCAAGGAAGATTCGCCCTTCTAGCCTTCTGCTGTGTGTAAACTGAGGACTATGACTTGTGTATTAGTAAAAGATGATATTATACAAATGTAAAACATGTCAGAAATATGGGTTTAAATACTCTATAAAGAGGTCTCACCCACAAAATCAGTTTGTTATAGCTGATGCTTGTTTTTTTCCTCATAGATGGCCACCATAAGTGTGGGCTCTTCAGCGATGCCCATCTTAGAATGTATTTACTTACATTTTAGGAAATCCCATTTCAATATAATCACCACAGATTCATAAATATCTGTTGTGGGCATCTTTGGTTGAAATTTCTCGAAGTATGTGCAATGCCATTCAGAGATGATCAGATGGTTGCCATGAATACGCATCTCCACGGTAGTCATCTATGGATATATTTACTTATATTTTAAGAAACCCCATTTAAAGAGGATCACTGCAGATTCATGTGCATCTGCAGTGGCCATATTTGAATGGAGTTTCTTAAAGTATAAGAAAAGTCATTCAGAGAAGTTCAGTGATAGCCATGGATGCGCATATCCATGGTAGTCATCTTTGAATGTGTTTAGTTATATTTTAAGAAACCCCAATCAAGGATAGCCATCACGCATTTGAAATGGATGTCTTAAGATGCAGCTATACGCATTTAAAGACGGCAATGTTGCATTTGTCCACATGTGAACTCACTAGGTGGCTACCTTGGAATGATTAAAAAACAGTTTAAGATCGTTGCCCACCAATAGCGCAATGGCTGCTGTTCAAGCGTGCAGGTGCAGTGGGCGAGCTGAGCTTAAAGTAGGGTTAAATAAAGATGGGGGTGCTGGAGATGTGGGGGAAAGGTAGAGTAAAAGATAATAGCCCCTCACATGACCTGCAGTTGCATCATATCCGAAGCAGAGAAGTGAGATAGACAAGAAAGCCATTCAGGTACCAGTTAGGGTGTGACCCAAAGCCCAAACTATGGGGGTCATTCTGACCCCGGCGGGAGGCACGAGCCGCCCGCCTGGAGGGAGCCGCCAAATGGCCGCTCCGCGGTCGAAAGACCGCAGAGGCCATTCTGGCTTTCCCGCTGGGCTGGCGGGCGACCGCCAGAAGGCCGCCCGCCAGCCCAGCGGGAAACCCCTCCCCACGAGGAAGCCGGCTCCGAATGGAGCCGGCGGAGTGGGTATGTGCGACGGGTGCAGTGGCACCCGTCGTGTATTTCAGTGTCTGCACAGCAGACACTGAAATACAAAGTGGGGCCCTCTTACGGGGGCCCCTGCAGTGCCCATGCCATTGGCATGGGCACTGCAGGGGCCCCCAGGGGCCCCACAACACCCCTCACCGCCATCCTGTTCCTGGCGGTCGGGCCGCCAGGAACAGGATGGCGGTGAGGGGATCAGAATCCCCCATGGCGGCGCAGCAAGCTGCGCCGCCATGGGGGATTCCCAGGGCAGCGGAAAACCGGCGGGAGACCGCCGGTTTTCCTTGTCTGACCGCGGCCAAACCGCCGCGGTCAGAATGCCCTGCGGGGCACCGCCAGCCTGTTGGCGGTGCTCCCACATCCCCGGCCCCGGCGGTCCCTGACCGCCGGGGTCGGAATGACCCCCTATGTCTCATATCATTCACATTAGGTCTTTTCTGCTGGTTGATTACACCTCAAATATTTTACTATTAACCAGTTCTCGGAAAACATACTTTCACTTTCCACAGATTTGAATGTTTATATATGAAAAACAAAATATATATATAGCTGTTGTTAATTTTCTGCCTTTGTCAGTTACTGTGGTTAGAAGACCTGGAAATTAAATGTAACTTCTAGCAATGGGATTTATGCTCACGGCGAGCAGTCTGTCAAAATCGCTAGCCCTTCCTTGGTTCCATCTGTTGGCACGGCGCCCCACGCAGTAAGTATAATAGACAAGCCAAAGAGCCTAACTGAGTGCGGAGCCGAGTGCTGCGGCAATAAATCTCACAGGGACAGGATGAAACGGCTAACATCGGTTTCAGCTACCTCCTAGTTCATTTCTTGTCTGGTTTCTAGGTCGCGATCACTAGATTCTTCTGTCCAGAGTCATTACTATTAATTGCATCCGGTGGTGTAGTAGTTCAAAGGGACAAACCTTGGAGGGAATGAGACTATCAGGACGCCGTATTTTAAGTCCTGAGGGTTTCAGTGTATAGTGTGTCTGCCCTATTGGTACAATGGAACCAACTCATGACCACAACTCTAGGAGCGCAGCAGAGTGTCAAATAAAAGTCCATCACAGAAGACGTGGTGTCCTGGCTACATAGAGCGAGGCAGAGCCGGTTTTAGTAGTTTTGGAACTCGTGGAAAGCACCTGGCCCCTCTAATTTGCACATGATGTGGCATCATAGGAAATGGCATCAAAGGAAGAGAAGTTAATTGTCCATTAAAACGACTTTACAAGAAGCAACTTTCTTGGTGTGGATATCAGTGTACTGATAAACATAAATATTAACCCTATTAAACTAAATACTATGTTTTAAAGAACTATTAAGTGGAAATACGTATTAGACTAGGCAGATAAGCTTTACCTGGGTATCTCCAAAGTAATATATTTTCTCAAATATTAACTGTTTCCACATGACTGCATTATCAATCATGTATGTAAGCATGTAATATTTACATAGTGCAATCATAGCCGAAATGCAGTGTTGCGTAGTACAGACCTAAGGGAAAACACACAGTCAGCATTTGTTAGGATGGTTAACTGTATTTTTTTTTTTACTTTTACTGCATCATTATGTAGTGTCTTAGGGCCAGATGTAGCAAAGAGATTGCGCCTCGCAAATAGCGAAAATCGCCGTTTGCGAGGCGCAAATGCCTCTTTGCTGTGCAGAAATGCATTTTACGAGTCGGATCTGACTCGCAAAATGCATTTCCGACTCGCAAATAGGAAGGGGTGTTCCCTTCCTATTTGCGACTCGCAATGCGATTCAATTCCATTCGCGATCGCAAATGGAATCGCAGTTACCATCCACTTGAAGTGGATGGTAACCCAGTCGCAAACGGGAAGGGGTCCCCATGGGACCCCTTCCCCTTTGTGACTGGAATAGAAAATATTTTTTCAGAGCAAGCAGTGGTCCAATGGACCACTACCTGCCCTGAAAAAATCCGAAACTAAAGGTTTCGGTTATTTTTTCAAAGTGCAGCTCGTTTTCCTTTAAGGAAAACGGGTTGCACTTTGAAAAAAAAAAACTGCTTTATTAAAAAGCAGTCACAGACATGGTGGTCTGCTGTCTCCAGCAGGCCACCATCCCCGTGAGTGCCCCTACTCGCAATGGGGTCGCAAACTACGACCCACCTCATTAATATTAATGAGGTGGGTCTTTGCGACCCCATTGCGAGTTGCAGAAGGTGTCTGAGACACCTTTCTGCATACCAAATTGCGACTTGCAATTTGCGAGTCGCAGGGACTCACAAATTGCAAGTCGCAATTTGGATTTTTCCTACATCTGGCCCTTAATCTCTAAACTAAATTGGAGCAGGGTGGCTGTGGGTGTGCTGAGAGCTATTGGAAATGGTGAGCTCGATCGCCAGAAAACCAGGAGTGCTGTCCATGATGGCTTTGCAGGTGATGCACCTAGTTTTTAATATGGTGTAGCCTGGAAAGAGGAGCCAGTGGCTTTCCATCAGGACTAGTTGATGTGATCATATTTTTTCATGCCCTTAATGAGGTGTACTGCATCACAATGGAAGCCCTTGAGGGGAGCTAATGTCTCTTAAAATTCCAGGATGTTTTCCCAGTTACCCATTTTCAAATAAGGTATGCAGCACAGAAGATTTTTAAGTAAGAAGATATAAAAGAAAACAACACAGTTAAAAATAGCTTGACTTCTATTAACCCCCTCGCTGCCAGGCCTTTTCCCCTCCTGTGCCGAGCCTTTTTTTGGCTATTTGGGGCAGTTCGCGCTTAGGCTCTCATAACTTTTTCTCCACATAAGCTACCCACCCCAAATTTGCGTCCTTTTTTTCCAACATCCTAGGGATTCTAGCGGTACCCAGACTTTGTGGGTTCCCCTGAAGGAGACCAAGAAATTAGCCAAAATACAGCAATAATTTCGTTTTTTTCCCAAAAATATTGGAAAAAAGGGCTGCAGAAGAAGGCTTGTGGTTTTTCCCCTGAAAATGGCATCAACAAAGGGCTTCAAGTGCTAAAATCACCATCTTCCCAGCTTTCAGGAAAAGGCAGATTTGAATCACAAAACCCCATTTTTCAACATAATTTTGGCATTTTACTGGGCCATACCCCATTTTTGCTATTTTTTGTGCTTTCAGCGTCCTTCCACTTAGTGACAGAAATGGGTGTGAAACCAATGCTGGATCCCAGAAAGCTAAACATTTCTGAAAAGTAGAAAAAATTCTGAGTTCAGCAAGGGGTAATTTGTGTAGATCCTACAAGGGTTTCCTACAGAAAATAAAAGCTGAAATAAAAAAATATTGAAAATGAGGTGAAAAAACTGCCATTTGTCTCCACGTTTTACTCTGTAACTTTTTTCTGCGATGTCAGATTTTTTAAAGCAATATACTGTTATGTCAGCTGGACTCTTCTGGTTGCGGGGATATATATGGCTTGTAGGTTCATCAAGAACCCTAGGTACCCAGAGACAATAAATGAGATGCACCTTGCAATGGGTTTTCATTCTATACCGGGTATACAGCAATTCATTTGCTGAAATATAAAAAGTTAAAAATAGGTATCAAGAAAACCTTTGTATTTCCAAAATGGCCACAATATAAGGTGTTAAGAAGCAGTGGTTATTTGCACATCTCTGAATTCTGGGGTCCCCATACTAGCATGTGAATTATAGGACATTTCTCAAAGAGATGTCTTTTTTACACTCTGTCTTACATTTGGAAGGAAAAAATGTACCGAAAGACAAGGGGCAATAACGCTTGTTTTGCTATTCTGTGTTACCCCATGTCTCCCGATAAAAATGGTACCTCACTTACGTGGGTAGGCCTAGCACCCGCGACAGGAAAAACAAAATGGACACATCACATTTTCAGAAAGAAAACAGAGCTGTTTTTCACAAAGTGCCTAGCTGTGGATTTTGGCCTCTAGTTCAGCCGGCACCTTGGGAAACCTAGCAAAGCTGTGCATTTTTTAAAACTAGACACCTAGGGGAATCCAAGATGGGGTGACTTGTGGGGCTCTGACCAGGTTCTGTTACCCAGAATCCTTTGCAAACCTCAAAATGTGCCCAAAAAAACACTTTTTCCTGTCATTTCGGTGAAAGAACGTTCTGGAATCTGAGAGGAGCCACAAATTTCCTTCCATGCAGCATTCCCCCAAGTCTCCCGATAAAAATGGTACCTCACTTGTGTGGGTAGGCCTAGCGCCCGTCACAGGATATGCCCCAAAACACAACGTGGACACATCACATTTTCCCAAAGAAAACAGACCTGTTTTTTGCAAACTGCCTAGCTTTAGATTTTGGCCTCTAGCTCAGCCGGCACCTAGGAAAACCTACCAAACCTGTGCATTTTTTTAAACTAGACACTTAGGGGAATCCAAGATGGGGTGATTTGTAGAGCTCTCACCAGGTTCTGTTACTCAGCATCCTTTGCAAACCTCACAATTTGGCCAAAAAAGCACTTTTTCCTCACATTTCGGCGACAGAAAGTTCTGGAATCTGAGAGGAGCCACAAATTTCCTTCCACCCAGCGTTCCCCCAAGTCTCCCGATAAAAATGGTACCTCACTTGTGTAGGTGGGCCAAGTGCTTGTGACAGGGAAGAGCCAAAAACATGTCGAAATTGAGGGGGAACCAAAGCGGGTCCAAAAGGGCAGTTTGAGAAAAAAACATTTTTAGGCTGACAAGGGCAGCATAATTTTTATCAGTATAGATGAGACAATGCTGGGTGGCAGGAATTTTGTGGATTCCTGCAGATTCTGGAAGGTTTCATCACAAAAATGTGTGATTTCCAGCAAAGTTGGAGGTTTGCAGGGCATTGTGGGTAAAAAAATGGTGCGGGTGCCTGTGAAGCACACCACCCTGGAATCACCCAGATGCTTAGTTTTCAGATGTGTCTAGGTCTGGTGGATTTTTCTAGATAGCAGCGTCCCAAAGTCCATAAAGTGCAGCCCTCACCATTCCAAGTGGGACGATTTTAAGAGTTAGCCAAGCTCTCATGGCCCAAATGTAAAACGAAAACCCAAAATAATCAAGCGTCCTCTTGCTTGCCGTGGGATAAGATGTTTTAGTGTTCGGGGGGAGCTGAAAGACTGTTACCCCCTTCAGTTGGGGTGGGGACATAACTAGGCCCATACTGGATGGTAGCCACCATCCCACTATTTATTTTCTTTTTTATTCCCTGGCATCTAGTAGACTTTCTGCCCCCCCAGCGAGTGGATCGGGGGTAATTGCCCCATCTGCCCACTGGTGGGCAGAACAACTTTGTCCCCATTTATTTGGGATGGGGGTATGGCCATACCCCCACCCTCTTATTTTGAAAAAAAAATCTTCCCTGGTCTCTGGTGGGCTTTCTGTCCCCCCTTGGGGGCAGATGGACCCTCCAAAAATAAGCCAATCTAGATATGGCCAACAGTAATGTGCCCCCATGGGGAGCGACCCTTGCCCAAGGGGCTGCCGCCCAAACAAAACACACACACACACACCAATCCCTGGTGCCTAAGTGTTTTCTGCCCCCCGGTGGCAGATCGGCCTAATAGAAATTGGCCGATCTGCCCCCAAGAGGAGGAGAAATGGCCTAAAATAAATTTGCCCCCGCCAGGGCAGCGACCCTTGCATAAGGGGTCGCTCCCCTTGCGTGAAATTGGCGCAAACAAAAATCCCGGTGCCTAGTGGTTTCTGCCCCCCTTGGGGGCAGATCGGCCTAATAAAAATAGGCTGATCTACCCCCAAGGGGGGAAGAAATGGCCTAAAATAAATCCCCCCCCTTGGATAAGGGGTCGCTCCCCTTGCGTGAAATTGTCACAAAAAAATAAAGATCCCTGGTGTCTAGTGGTTTCTGCCCCCCTTGGGGGTAGATAGGCGTAGCAAAAATCGGCCGATCTGCCCCCAAAGGGGGCAGAAATGGCCTAAATACAATTTGCCCCTCCAGGGGAGCGACCCTTGCCTAAGGGTTTGCTCCCCATCTGTAAAACAACAAGAAAAAATAATCCCCGGTGCCTAGTGGTTTCTGCCCCCCTTGGGGGCAGAAAGGCCTAATTACAATAGGCTGGTCTGCCCCCCAGGGGGGGCAGAAATGGCCTAAAATAAATTTCCCCCCAGGGGTCCCCTTGCGTGAAATTCATGTAAAAAAAAAAAAAAAACTCCCTGGTGTCTAGTGGTTTCTCTACCCCTTGGGGGCAGATTGGCCTCATAAAAATAGGCCAATCTGCCCCCAAGGGGGGCAGAAATGGCCTAAATATAATTTGCCCCCTAGAGGAGCGACTCTTGCCTAAGGGGTCGCTCCCCACCTCTAAAAAAAATAAAAAAAAAAAAAAATGATCCCTGGCGCCTAGCGGTTTCTGCCCCCCCTGGGGACAGATTGGCCTAATAATAGGCGGATCTGCCCCTGGGGGGGCAGAAAAGGCGTTAAAAAAAAATTCCCCCCCTGGGGAGCGACCCTTGCCCAAGGGGTCGCTCCCCTTATGCCAATTTCTTATAAAAAATAAATCCCTGGTGTTTAGTGGGCATTTTAGCAGCCGGATCGCTCCGCAATCCGGCTGCTAAAATGCTCAGAGAGACTTCAAAGGGAAGGAAATTCCTTTCCTTCCCTTTGAAGCCTCTCAGGCCTCCTCCACGTGATCGGAAGAGAAATGCTGAGCATTTCTCTTCAGATCACGCTGAGCTTCCAGCGCGATGGGAGGAGGCCTCTGTGAGGTCAGCTCGCGGGAGGGGGATCAGGGGTGCTGTTGGGGCTGGAAGGGGAAGGGCTTCCCCTTCCATCCCTGCCTTTGGGGGGTGGGAGGGAAGAACACAGAGGGAGCGCTAGCGCTCCCTCTGGGCTCTGTGCCCAGGACGTAATGGTTACGTCCTGGGCACACAAGCACTGTGCCGCAGGACGTAACCATTACGTCTGCGGCACAGACGCGGTTAAAGGTATTGTTCAAGTCACTGTAAAAATTCAGCAGTATGGTCTAGTGAGTTAAACCTAAGCACTGATAAATTTACCTTTTATTTAAACGTATTATAAAGCAGAGACCAGGCCTAGTAAAAAGTGCTGCAGTATTGCACAAACGAACCAGTATTATTCAAGGTTTTCTCTCGCAATGATTAGTATTAGGTGTGGGTGTAACTAGTGTATTTTGCTTTAGAGTGATTGCAAGAAATTACAGCAAAATTACACGAGAATATGTGGAATTACGCGAGGACTGTAATCCAGCATTTACTTCTATTTTCTTAGCGCAAAATGCACTATTGCATCCAAAATGGCCTAATTAGCATTTGGGCCTAACTAGCAGTCTGGATTTTTCAGATTGAAATACCACTATTAAATAAGAAACTACAACAATTAAATAGTTTGTAGGGCAAAAGGGTTCAATAAAATGTGTTGAGCCATCGCTACAAAGCTCTTATTAACCTGACCCACAATCTTTAACAGTTCCAATACAAATTATAAAGATACTTTTAGGTGATTCCAGACAACCTTTCTTTTTGTAAATTAGCATAGAACAGACTAACTTAAAAGATCTGAACTAAACCCTTTTTCATTTGCATACAGGAAATCATTTTCCCAAACTTGCAGTGCACCTGGAAAGCACTGTCCAAAAGCAATTACATGATGCTGTGAGCCTGATTCACAATCAGGTGCCCTTACCTGGGCCTCAGAGAACTGGACTATGACTGTGAGGCCCAGGGGAGGAAGGCCAGCCCTATAGGGTTGCCACCTTGCTAGTACTTTACCTACATGGTCAGTATTTTAATGGCTAAACCAAGCCATAAAATTGAAAAAGCATTTGCAATGTAATGGGTCTCGTGTTTGCTCGAATTAGAGCTATTAGCATTGTAAATTCCTAACTGGACTTTTCTTGCCACATAAAATGAAAATGAAAGGTAAAACAGTTGACATAAGCAAGTCAATTCAAAGTGCCATGGGTGCCATGAGCGTGATTGCAAGAGTTATGGGTTTCCTGCATGAATGTCTAGAAAGGATCAGGGCTGGGATGAAAGGCAAACCAAAACTGGAGGAGGGGCCATCACACGCTGTAACAGGAGGAAGTGTGACATAGTGTGATGGCCAACAAAAATGTGCACTTCGTGAAATCACCTGGGAGGGAACTCAGCACACACAGGTGGGACATTTCACAGAATGCACCAATAAAAATGAAGCATTTAAGACAAGCACAACAAAGAAAGGATAGCAGTAGTGGGTGTGTTTAAAAGCCCACAAATAGATTACAATAGATCTACTCAAGGCTTATTTGAGTATGGTTGTCCCTCATCTGTTGAAAAACAATGGACCAGAAGGCTTACTATAATACGTAGTAGGCATTTATATTAATTCAAGCATTCCACCTTTCACCCTTTTCTCCTTCTCAGTGAAATTCAATAAAAGAGATGGATATGCCCTGATGTGGGCCCATATCTCGCTGCCCTGTAAAACCCAATCTGCATTTCACTGAGAAGACTTAAAAAGATTGAGAACAATCTGAGGTTGTTTTTTTTCTGTTGAGAATGAATATGACATGGTTGGACAGTTCATATTTGAGCAAGACAAAGTCTGATTTGCATAAGGCCAGTCCTGTTGTTAGTGATACAGTGGATACACATGGACTGGATGCCAGTATTTACCAGCGCCTGAGGGTAATTCAGTCATTTGACCCATCAGTATTCTCGTTTTCTCAGCAAAGCAGAAATCTAAACAGAACTTCTTAGGATAATACCTTTATCTGTTTTATCTCCAGACAAATACATTTCAAAATGTCATGGATGCAATGAAAGTGAAAAAGCAAGGAAAAATATGAAGGCCATACAAGCTTAATGTTAAGAAAGTGAGAAATTGAGGTACAATAAGTTATATATTGCACAATTTAAATCTATCACTTCTAGCAAAAGCATTTGAACGGTCTTTTAGCACCACACAAATGAAGAGTTTATTCTCCACACAAACAAAACAAATCTTTGTTGAATGGATATGATCGTGCACAATCTGGAAACTCACTTCATGGCAAACTATTAGTGTGATTTTGTGCACAGGTGGGTTGGGACTCAGGATTGTAAACAGATAAGTAACTGAAAAAAGTATTTTTGAACTTCATAAGTAAATATAGGCAACCCTAGTGCCACCTTCCCTGGGTCATGGCTTTAACGTCCAAGTGAGAGAGGGCTCTGTCCTGGACATCACAAAGCTGGACCATAGATGGGGAGGAGACCTTACAACATTAGGCAGTAGCTGAGAGCCCTTGATGAGAATAATCTCTGGTACTGAGTTCTGAAAGCAGGCTCCATACCTCACCAACCCAATTATTACGAACACTCCACTGTATGGTACTCAACCTTTTATTATTAATTCACAGTACACTTGGGCCACTTTTGGTTTCATCAAGAAAATGTTTGAATGTGGTTAGCAAACATTGATAAGTTCTTTTTTGGGTGTTCATCCCCAATACTAAATCAGATCCCCAATCACATTAAAAGATAACAAATGTGGTATACTTTCTGCTTTTCACCATTTACTAGTGTATCTTTACAACTTTTTGCTATTTACCATTTTCTAGTGTAAAGTTACTCAAACATGTAACCTTACATGTCCCCACCACTGAAATAGGCGATAGAGTCAATAAAAACACCAAATGCAACCATAAAGCTATTACTAGTAGTGGCTTTCTGATCCTTTTTGATATTCTGCACACTTGCCAGAGACTCTTAAATAGGGGAGGAACGCTCTGTAAGATAAGTGCAGAGGAAAGTTTAAAAGTTCATAAAACTCTTAAAATGGAAAAATATGTTTATCTTAAATATTCATGTTAATTAATTGAATGCACTTATTTTAAAGTAGATTTTTACAATAGGGTTGATGCTCCAGTGAATATACAATTACCAGTTCTTTGGCAAGTAATACAATGTGATGAGTGCTGCTAGCTTGCTCACAGTTTATATTCGACCATGAACCATTCTATGTGTTATCAGCGATACAGAGCCGAAAATGAGAAGTACTTACATATCTCGCTAGCAGTTTTGTCCCTTTCTATTCCTGTTGCCCTTCACTGCATATGCAGCAGTCCCTACTCTCCCTGACTTGCATCTTCCCATCTGTTACTTCACTCCTCATTTTCTCCAGACTTCTTTTTCCTCTCTATTTTTCCTTGAAGATCCCAGAAAACGTAAAATATCATTGTCACCTAGATTGTATTTTATTAGTACAACTACTATTTGCAATTGTCAGGACACTGCTGACAAATTAGTAATACCAGCATTAATAGGTATTTTTTATGCCGACCGGATATCCATTCTCCACTATTTCATATGCTAATTGGCAGTGCTTTGCAAGTGACACTAATGGACTTTTTCTTCCGGTCTTATATTGCCTCATCTGCATCCATCAACAAATAGTATCATCCTGGGCAATGAACTTCTGAAGTGTATTGTACACTCTCAGGCGAATCTAGGGCCAGATGTACGACCATTTTGATTTGTGACTCACAATTTGCATTTTTTTTGTGACTTACAAATTGCAAGTTGCAAAACAAAATTTAAAACAATGTCAACCAAACTGTTTGCGATCCACACATGGGTCACAAGGGGCCTGCCTCATCAATATTCATGAGGCAGGTCACAAGTTGCAACCCATTAGGGAATGGCAGCAATCACAGGGACAAAAGTTACCTATTCATTTTTTTAGAGTAGGCAGTGGTCTGGAAGACCACTGCTTACTCTGAAAAAATATCAGCACCCACATTTACCAAGGGACCCCTTCCGTTTGCGAATGGGTTACCACCAATTTGAAACTGGTGGTAACTGCCATTGTTTTTCGATCACATTCAAGGTCACAAAACAATCATACATAGGCCTGCGAGTCACAATTAGGAAGGAGCACCCTTGGAACACCCCTTCTTACTTGCAAGTCGCAATCCCTATTTTGCGAGTCGGTAACAGGATACTGACTCGCAAAATAGTGATAGCACATCCAACAAGGCCATTTTGTGGTCGCGAAAAACTATTTTGGCAAATTGCAACAGCAAAATCGCGTTGTACATCTGGCCCCAAATCTCTCAAGATTGTGCTGAATGCTGATTGGCTATGAAATAGACATACAAGGGAGTAGCCAGAAAATTAAAATACCCTCCACTTTGAACCAAAGCAAAGGGCCTGACACCAAGCAAGAAAACCAAGTCATCACAACCCTCCCCAGAAGAGCTTGCTTGTCTCTTCCGTCCAAGTATCTATCCATTCATCTTTTCATCCTTCCATCCACCTGTAGATAATCACCATTTCACCTTTACATTCTGTCATCCATTCAGTCTTTCATCCAACATTCAGTCTCTCACCATTCCATCCATCTGTCCATCCATCCATATCCAAACCTATCCATCTATCTTTAAACCTATCCATCAAACATACCCATCTTTCACTCAGTCATCCACCCTTTCATTTATCCATCCTCTCTCATTGATTCATCCATCCACTCTTTCACTCATCCATCACCCTTTCACTCTTCCATCCATCTTTTCACTCCATTCAACAATCCATCCATTCACCCTTTCACTCATCCATCCATCCAACCTTTTATCCAGCTATCCAGGTACCTTCCCTTTTACTCATCCATCCCTTCACTCATCAATCCTTACATCCATCCTTTTACTCATCCATCCATCCATTCATCACTTCACTCATCCGACTACCCTTTCCCTAAGTCCATCTATCCTTCAAGCCATCTACTCATCGATCCATCCATTTACCCATTCATTCATAAATCCATCCTTTCACTCACTCATCCATCAGACCTTTATCTTATCATTCATCCATCCATCCACCCTTTCACTCACCTCTCCAACCTTTGATTCATTCATCCTTCCTCCATTCATCCTTTCACTCATTCATCCATGCATATATACATCCACCTTTTCACCCATCATCCATCCACCATTTCATTCACACATCCATCCATTTCCCCTTCCACTCATCCCCCTTTTACTAACTCATCCATCCATCCACAGTTTTATCCAGCCATCCATCTATCCTCTCATTCATTCATTCATACTTTCACTCATCGTCCTTGTGTCCATCCTTCCACTCATCCATAAATACATACATTCACTCACCCTTTTAACCTTTTCATCCATCCAGCCTTTCACTCAATCAATCCATCCACCAACCACTTTCCCTTCGACTCAATATCCATTCTTTCACTTACTCATCCATCTTTTCTCTCATTATCCATTCTTCCACCTTTTCAGCCACCCTTTTTCCCGTTCACTCATCCATCCAAACATCCATCCGTTCATTCATTCATCCATGCATCTATCCATCCACTGCTTCACTAAACCATCCAGCCACTATTTCAGTCACACATCCATCCAACCATCCCTTTTCACATTATTTATGAGCCTAAGGCGGTCATTCTGACCCTGGTGGTCAAAGACCGCCAGGGCGGAGGACCGCGGGAGCACCGCCGACAGGCCGGCGGTGCTCCAATGGGGATTCCGACCGCGGCGGTAAAGCCGCGGTCGGACCGGCACCACTGGCGGGCTCCCGCCAGTGTACCGCCGCCCCATTGAATCCTCCAAGGCGGCGCAGCTTGCTGCGCCGCCGAGGGGATTCCGACCCCCCCTACCGCCATCCAGATCCCGGCGGTCCGACCGCCGGGATCCGGATGGCGGTAGGGGGGGTCGCGGGGCCCCTGGGGGCCCCTGCAGTGCCCATGCCACTGGCATGGGCATTGCAGGGGCCCCCGTAAGAGGGCCCCTACATGTATTTCACTGTCTGCTGCGCAGACAGTGAAATACGCGACGGGTGCAACTGCACCCGTCGCACAGCTTCCACTCCGCCGGCTCGATTCCGAGCCGGCTTCATCGTGGAAGCCTCTTTCCCGCTGGGCTGGCGGGCGGCCTGAAGGCGACCGCCCGCCAGCCCAGCGGGAAAGTCAGAATTACCGCCGCGGTCTTTCGACCGCGGAACGGTAACCTGACGGCGGGACTTTGGCGGGCGGCCTCCGCCGCCCGCCAAGGTCAGAATGAGGGCCTAAGTCTGCCGAGTTGCAGACAGAAAAGGCCCATCATAACATTGCTTTCTCTCATCCATCCTTTCACTCATCCATCCTTACATCCATCTTTTCACTCATCCATCTACTCATCTAGCCACCCTGTTGCTCAGTCCATCCATCTATTCATCCAACATCCACTTATCAATCCATCCATTTACCCTTTCACTCATTGATCCATCCTTCCAATCTCTCATGCATCCATCCTTTCATCATTTATACATCCACTTAACAATCCACTCTTTCACTCATCCATCCATCCTCCCTTTCATTCACTTATCCATACATCCATCCTTTAACTTATTCATCCATGCATCTATCCATCCATCTTTTCACTCACCCATCCATCCTCCATTTCACTCACACATCCATCCATCTACCCTTTTCACTCATCCATCCATTTACCCACTTATGTAGCCAGCCACCCTTTCACTGACCCATCTGTCCACCATTTCATACAGCCAATAATCTATCCTCCTGTTCATTGATTCATCCATTCTTTCACTCACCCCTCCTTACAGCCATTCTTTCACTCACTCACTCATCCATACATACATTAATCCTTTCAGTCATCCATTCATCAACCCTTTCAATATTCCCATCTGTTCAGCATTTCACTCCATCAATCAATCCACCCACCATCCATTTACCCTTTTACTCACTCATCTATCCTTTCACGCATTTATCAATCCATTCTTTCTCTCATCATCCACTCATCCACCTTTTCACATATCCATCCAACCAACCACTCATCCACCATTACATCTATCCTTTCTTGCATTCATCCATGCATCTATCCATCTACCCCTTCACTCAACAAGCCATCTGCAATTTCACTCACATATCCATCCATCAATCCATTCATCCATCCAGTCCTTTCGTGTTCGTTTCACTTCATTATGAGCGTGTGTCGGCCAAGTTACAGACAGAAGGTCCATCACAACCTCCACCCCCGCGATAGCTACTAAAGAGTGTGGGGTGGGATTGGCGATGCTCCTGAAGACATACACCTAGGTCTTTGTGTCTGGCAGACCTGCAAAGGTGTCCTGTTCTCCGTCTGTTGCTTCTCTGGAAAAGGGGCCAAAAAAGTGGTGTGACTGTTGCCTGTTCTATGCCTTAGTTATTCGTCTTCCCAATCAGCCACAAATGTCCTAAGATACTACTGTACTCATGGGACTACAACATAAACCACTCTCGATCCAGGCTGCTTCTCCAGGTTCACCTTCCTTCTACTGCACCCATCACATCTCAGCAACTAGAAAAGCCTGAGAGGTCAGGAAGGGGCACCGTCCAGTATATCATCTACGTAGGAGGCAACATTGAAAATAGGTAATGAATTATGCTGAGTCATTAAGCAGCAATGCACTGACTCCTCAGTACTACAGAGCTGCAATCAATAGTAAACCACATAGCCAGTAATATTACTGGGTTTAAAATATTACTGCGCTAGTGTTGATACTGAGCCACTAATTCTGTTAAGCCACAGGAGCCTTGATTGGGGCATGCCAATTACTTAAATTGCCTTTGCCCTTATAAGGAGGAGCATATTATAAATTATATTCTTATCTCTTAAGGGATTCCTTTATCACGTTTTTATTCCATTTTGTTGACATAAACATACAGCCTTAGGTAGTGGCGCTGTGTAAAATAGTTGCCCAGGCATTATCCTGTTTTACTGTGCCTATTGTTATTATGGGGTTTCCCCAAAATATACTTTGGACCGTCCGGCTCATGGATGCCAATGGGCGTAGGCAGGGGTAGCAGTCCAATGTTCGTTGCTCCCTTTGGCACAACTCTGGCTACTTCTGGTCTCAAGGACCATGAAACATGAACATTTTGAGGTGGCTAGCGTTGGTCAAAAGAGGCAAACCTGTGATGTCTTCAGGCTTTAAGAAGCACACAATTTCACAATCACTACTACAAGCATTTTGGTGAATCAGCAGCCAATCTTTTGATAGGTTTTTGCTATATAAATACTTATTGGCAACCTTAGACTGTCACAAGTAGTGTAAGTTACAGTGGCCTTCATATTTAAATTATGGCTGGATCTAGATGGACACTATCGAGGTGTGCATTACCCTTATTGTATACAGCAGCCTGAATCGTGGACCCTCATGATGCAATCCTCATGTTTCCTGCAGTACCCCTTCAGTTCTGTCTGATCCCTGGACCTGGTTCCACCTGTGCATGCTCTGTCTCCTTCTTAATATCCTTCCCCTCCCCTCCTGTCCCAATTTCTGGACAGTCCTTGGTTGGCATTGAAGCCCATTCTCCGGGGAATAATGTAACTGCAGGGTCCTAATGCCCTTCTTACTACACAGCCAGTACCACACTACAAAGACAACATATAAGACTAATGCTACCATGTAATCCATGCACAGAACGGTCACTAAATTAACAGCTACCCAGTTAAGTATAACTACATCATAAAAACGCAAATAATGCAAGACAGTACAGCCCAATTCAGTGAAGCATGTGAAAGCGCAAGATGGTGCAGAACAACGCAAGCAAAGGACCAAGGGCATAGCGTCAGGGCACGTTTGTGGTTTGACATCACAAAAAAATGCATACTTTGCTTGGCATTTGGGTCTGGGGGCCCTGAGTCAGGTCTACTATGTCTGTGTCGGTTTTTCTTATGCTGCACCAAGAATTAAAACAAAACAGTGAACTTTTAGGTAAAATAGGAGAGAGACAGAGATCTACATAGAGGCTGAATATCAAAATGTGAAACCAGATAACCTGGAATCAATACAAACGTCCCTGCACGTCCAAACTATGTGATCATTGGCAAGCATTTTATTTCACAGAGCCTCCTGTTTATTTATTATCATATATGAGAGCACTTTTAATACTTGAGTTCAACTTGTGCACTTTTCAAGCACATCTTAAGTTTGATTTAATAGACTGTAACCGTGTTCCATCTATAATATGAATCTAGGCCACATTATTGTTAACATGACTACTAGTTCATTGTTAAAAACTATCACTTTTGATAAATGTCTGTCTGTGCAGTAATTTGATGTGTTAAGGTGAAAAGCTTTCGCATGTGAATGAAATAGTCTATTTTGAGACTATACCATATTTTTACATTAAGTTTGTTGCACAATATACATGTCAAATGTTTTTATGGCATGGCTTATGCAGGGTCTCTTAGATCCAAGCCAGGCCACTGGATCAGCTCTGGCTCAGCTTGCCCTATAATTTTCAGGTGCACCCACAGCGATTTGCAACTTAGGCTTATTACATGTGCCTGACAGTCACTTGATAAAATTATTTGTAAACGGCAAGGACTAGAAACTTGGAGCCCTGCCTACATGCACCGATTCAAAAACTCTACCATCAAGGATTCCCGTAGCAGAGGCAAAGAAGAGTATGCACAGATAAAATATATTTAACATAACTGGTCCCCAGGGCATGGACTCCAGGCCATTGTGTTGCACGTCACTGTAGTTATGAGATCCCAGGGGGAATTACCAGACCCAGGTGTTCAGAAGGGCTGTAGCTTCAGGTAATAGAGTGGGGGTTGTTTTGGGTGTGATAACCCCCAAATGTATTCTTTCTTTGCTTGGTGTTTGGGTCCAGGGCACTGAATGGGTTTGGCTATGTCTGGGTCTGCTTTTTTCCTAATTCTCATTTTGCTAGGAGCTTTTAGCTTGCCAATTTTTTTCAGTGGAAACCTAAATATGTATAGTGAATTGTTTACCAAATATAGAATTCACAAACGTTGCAAGTTGTAGTCCGGGAAAGCTGCCTCGTGCTCAGGTTTCCAGGCATACTACTGGAAATAAAACACCCAACAGGTATTGGGATGAATGCTTGCAAATAGTCTAACAAGATAAAATTGCTTGGGGTAGCATTCCAGCCCACTGTTGTCACCCACTGTGGCACTCTGAATAAGGGCCTACCTACTGCAAATCTGTCCTGAACCTGTTCCTCATGGAAACAGTCCATCATAAACATTGGTCATTCCAACAGTTCACCCTGCACCTCCTTGTTTTTTTATTTGTGAAATTTGAGAATCACACACTTGTTGGACTTTACATTCTCTGCATGGTCATCCTCAAACGTTTTGCTATTACCCCTTCTATTTTTATGAATTTGTTTTGTTGGCATTATGACTCTGTGCACTTTACCACTGCTAACCAGTGCTGAAATGATTGTGCTCAATCCAGAAAACATGGTAAAATCATCTTGCACCTGAGTGGCACATTTAATTTATTTTTAAGTACGTCCCTAGTAAAGTGGCCTAATATTTACCCAGGGCTGGTAAATTAAATGCTACTAGTGGGCCTGCAGCATATATTGTGCCAAACAAACAAGTAGCCCTTTATATCATTTCCCAGGATTGCCATTATGGTCTGTATGCATTTTTAAATTGCCACTTATACTTGGCAAAATAATCCCCTTACCAGGCCTAAAACTCCCATGTTAATACAAATACAAGTCACTCCTAAGGCCCTAGAAACCCCAAAGTGTAGGGTGCATTGTAATTAAAATGTTGGACATATATTTTAATTTTTACATGCCCTGGAGCTGAAAAACTCACAAATCCGTTTTCCTTTGCTGTACCAAGAAAGGCTGCTCTGCTGTCTGAAGTCTGCTCTAAACCCCAAAGGTCTGCCCTGCTGCTTGAACACTGATCTTCTCCTTGAACCCAGTACTTCTACAAGTGACTCCAAAGGCTAATTTTCTGGCATCCTGATCAGAGTCTCAGGGACAGAAAAGGCTCCACCCATCTTAACCTGCACCTGGGCCCGGCCTAAGTGACTCCTAACCACCAAAGTGGTGCCTCTCCAGCCCTGAACCCTTGGAAGTGGTGTTAAAGGTGCCCAAATTGCCACAAAAGGGCCCATGGAACCTTCAGAAGACCGGGTTCTACCTGCTCGTCAATCCGCTCAAGGTGCATTGCCAGTCAGCCTGACTTCGTAGCAACACCTGCTACATTCTTCTCTTCAGCAGCATATCCTGTTCAGCAGCTTCTCGCAGGAGGGGTATCCGGCCTGTTGGAGTCTTCATAGGCTACAGCCTGCAGCTTCATCCGAATGGAGATTTTCAACATTCAAAAAAGAGACTAAGGGGTCATAATGACCCCGGCGGTAGGTGGTAATGTGTTGGTAGTACCACCAACAGGCTGGCGGTACATACCGCCACATTATGACATTGGCGGGTTGGCTGCAGCCAACCCGCCAATTTACCATTCCTACCACCATGGCAGTAGCAGCCGCCGGGCTGGAGATAACAATCTCCAGCACGGTGGCTTCTATTGTACCGCCGGCGGCATTTTGAGCCTGCCTACCACCATGGTTTTCATGGCATTGCCATGGTGGTAGGCCCTACCAGTGACAGGGAATTCTTTCCCTGTCACTGGTAGGAGGCTCACCCAACCCTCCAAACACTCCCCAGATGCCCCCCAACCCCACCTCCATCCACGCTCCCCCTTCAAATCTCCCACCCACCAAACACACACACACTCGCAGACACGCACCAAGCATACACCCACTCACTCATACTGGCAAACACGCATTCATACACGCATACATCGAGTCATGCTCTCACACAGCCATATACACATTCACACTGACATGCATACACGCATTCACATTGCCATACTTACACGTATTCACACACATGCATACACACACACAAACAACACTACACACACAAACGCATTCACGCACACACTCACACATTCATTCACACAACCCCACACACACACAACACCCCCCAACCCCCCGTTGGAAGCCCAACTTACCTTCATCCAGGTGGTCTTCAGGCAGGGAACGGGAACGGGAACGGGCGCTGCTACCGCCAGCAGCACCCACCATCAAAACACCGCCAGGCCGTATCACTGGTCATGATATGGATGGTGGCGGTCTAATGGCATGGCGCTTCTGGTGGTAGCAGCGCCACCTTACCACCATACGCCAGTATGGCCATGGCCAGATTTCCACCCTTCTTGTGGGGGAAGTCCGGCTGTGGTCATAATCTGGAGAACGGATGGTAGCTGCGGTGACGTTCTTTTGGCAGCCGTCATCACGGAGGTAGGCGGCTTATATTGCCAATGTCTTAATGCGGTCCAAAGTCCGAATAAGTGAAGCTTCATTGCAACCTCTTCCAACAGCCCTCCTGACAATGATGCCTCCATCTCGGACACCGCCATCTGCTTTGCCCTGCAAAAGTTTACATTCTCGGAAATCTTTTTCTTGAAATTTCTTTTAAGTCGAAAGGTAAGTTGAGAACGGGCCCAATCCACGCTGTGCACTGAACTACACTCCATTGGGGCCGGCAGCCATCGCTTTCAACTTTGCCCAGGTCTTGCATAACTAGGGGCTAGAGGACACGATTCCAGTTAGCGATTTCCAAATTACGAAATTTAAGAAATTGCTATTTTAGAAATGCAAAACACGATGTATTAAATTTGAAAATCGCTAATAGCGATTTCTTAAAATTCGCAAACGCTATTTGCAAGATGCAAATACCGAATCGCAAAAAAAAATGCGATTCGGTAACTGAAAATCGCAAATAGCGAAAACGGCAAACCGTAACAGGCTGATGACATCACAAGCAGGAAGTGAGTCTGCCCATGCTGTTTCCAGGAGCCACACCCACAGTAGCAGGGAGAGAGACACAGCCCAGCACCAGGGAGTCAGCATTGTGAGTAAGCCAGGATCAAACTGAAACATGGCCAATGCTGGCAATGGGAAGTAGAAGGGAGACAGGAAGAGGAAGCTAAAATTCAGTGAGAAAGAATTGGAGGTACTCATTGAGGAGGTTGTTGGGAAGCATGATAGTCTCTTTGGCAAGACCGAAGCTGAAACTCTGGTCTGACATCCAGACAAAAATATGTGCAGTGGGTGTTGCACAGCGCTCTGTGGAGGAGATACGAAAGAGATGGTACGACATGTGGTCCCATGCCAAAGAGAGGGTGGCCAGCAGACTTAGGGAGGCAAGGAGCACTGGAGGCGGACCATCCACCCACACACCGTCCGCCCCTTTTGGAAGACCTGGTGGAGTCCACATTGCTGCCAGAAGCTGTCAGTGGTGTAACTGACATTGACACATATGTATGTGTATCCCCACATGTGCATGTACACATGCCCAATAGGAAATAAAACATAGTTTGATGCACAATGGAAAGTAGTCCATGTCACATCTTACATACAACACAACAGTGCCTTATGGGAGTGGTAGTACACAACCCTAAGGTGAATACACAACATAAATACCAAGATAGTTGTCAGTCACATAGAGAAACACCACAAACGACTCAGGGTGACACAATTTAATTGTACATTTAAAGCAACACTGTGGAAATCTGTGACAAATGCTAGAACTGACATGCTGAACATTGTCCTTGCAGATGACTCGGTCCCTGCTGCTGCGGGATCTGAAAAAGTGGGGGAAGCAGAAACACAGCCACAGTCAGACTCAAATACCAGTGAGTCCTACAGTGTTGTTCCGACTAGACACAAGGCAAGGGTGTTACCACTGCCAGAGTACAAGCTAGACTCAGATGAGATGCCAGAACACGAACCAACACCACCACCAGAGGCGAGGCCTACAGGAAGACAGCAGTCCCTGCAGCAGCGCCAGCGTCAGTCAACTCCCGTCAGGAGGTGCCAAGATGCAGGCAGACAGAAGGTGTGGGCCCATCAATCTTTGGCAGCCTGGAAGCTTCCATGCTGAAGGTGCAGTGCCTACAATGTAAACATTTGAAGTCACTGCACAGACAGTTTGTGTCTCACATTAGCAATATAGGGTTATAAAACAAGCACTTGGAGACCCCGATTGAGGGACAGCAAAGAGCTGCTGAAAACACCAAAGAGTTGACACAGGCCATTGGGGAACTCTGCACTGAGATATGGCAGGAGTGCATCAGCCACCGCAGGTGCCTTCAGCAATATTTGGGAAAGTTTGATAGCTTCTGTAGATCAGTCAATTGGCTTGCTAGTTCAATAGCCCAGATATCATGGCATGCCGTTGCCACACAGGTGGAGATGGCACATTGCAGTCGGGACATTGCAAAGGGACTGGTGCAAATTACCAACGTAGTGGATGCCATGCAAACAGCACGCAGTGCCATAACCAGCGAACTGGGTATTGGGGACAGTGAGGAGTCCTCTAGCCTCAGCAGTCTGACAGTCCCTGTGATTGATCCGAGGCATTGCAGTGCCAGACACAGTACTGCATGTGAACCTGCTACTAGAGGTGCCAACGAGGGCACTGAGCACTCAAGTAGAGTGCGTGGACGTAAGAAGTGATGTTGAGGGCTACAGGGGACCACCTAAACATGATGAAATAAAGTCATGCTATGATGCTAATAGTGTGACACTGTTAACAGCTCATGTCTGCCCATTGTGAATAGCTATGTCCTAATGACACATTGTTTACCTGAAGTCAAGGTAATAAAGATGCTTACTACTGAAATACATATTATTAAAGTGGATTTGTCATTACTTACATCAAAATTGGTTGTGCGTGATATCAGCAAGTCTTTGCCTGCTGTCTGCTGCACTGGTCCTGTCTGCTGGTAGAAGGGGTGGTAAGGGATCATCATCCTCATCTGAGTCTGGCTCTGTGAGTTCCACTGTTATGCCCCTGGTGGTTGCTATATTGTGCAGGATAGCACATGTGGCCACAATTTTGCATGTTGTCTCAGGGCTGTACTGTAGTGCACCTCCACTCTTATGGATGTACCTGAAACGGCTTTTCAGCAGCCCAAAAGTGCGCTACACCACATTGCGGGTAGCCCTATGTGCAGCATTGTACCTCCTCTCTGCTGGAGTGGCAGGGCTCAGGTAGAGCATTAGCATATAGGTGCGCACTGCATAGGCACTGTCTCCTGAATGCACAGAGAGTAAAATGAGTACATTTGCTGTCTGACGTCATGCTTACATCAATGCAGTATTCTGAACTATCAAATTACCTAGTAGGTATCCTTCACCAAACTCCCCAGCTAGCAGTCTTGTGTGTATCCCGCTGTGGCGAAAGATGCAGGAGTCATGTGTGCTCCCTGGGTATCTGGCCACGAGATCGGTAATGATATAGGAGGCATTGCATATCACCTGTATGTTCATAGAATGATGGTTTTCACGGTTGTGATACACATACTAGGTGGCCGATGGTGGACTGATTGCTACATGTGTCCCATCAGTGGCACCTAGGACATGTGGGAACTGTGCTATCTGGTAAAAATTAACTTTAGTTTGTTGTAATGCCTGTGGGGTGTTGGGGAATCTTATGTACAGTTGTATTCTGCTCAGCATGGCATTGAGAAATGTGTTGAAAAATCTAGAGAGGGCACTCTGTGATACCCCTCCAGCTGCAGCTATGACCCCTTGATGACTCCCTGAGGCTAGTAGGTGCAGGGAACATAATACCTGCACATGTGTGGGTGCGCTCTTTGTCCTGTGTTTTGTGCGCTGCAGCATAGGTTGTAGCTCAGCTATCAGGTCAAGTATCATGGCTGAGCTTAACCTGTACTTTCATAAATGTCCTCCTCAGTCTGGCCAAAAAGGGTTATGCGCACTCTGAAAATGCGCTCCTGTCTCCTCCTCTCTCTCCTCAAACCTGCCAAGATCCTCATTCTCCTCGCCATGACGTACAGTGCAGCCATTGTGGAAGAGGGGCTGAGGCATTCTGGGCCTCTTTATATAGGTTGCACCTGGTTACCACCTGGTTTCAGTTTGTGGTAAATTGCATATGCAAACGGACATTCTGCAAATAATCGAAATTTGCTATTTTTTGCAACATCGCATTGCGAATCCATTTTTGTGTGTCGCAATCTGTGTCTCCCAAATAGCAGCACGATTTAGGAGATCGCTATCTGCGATTTGCTATTCTGTATCGCAATTAGCGTTTTGCAAAAGCGATTCGGTAAATCTTATCGCTATTTGTGTTACGCTGTTTGCGACATGATAATTTTTGTCTTATTCACAAAAAATCACTATTTTTGTGATTTCTTATTTTCCCACTGCGAATGCCTTTCATACATCGTAAAACACATTTTTGCATTTGCAAATGGACATTCGCACTGTTTGCGAATGCAAAAACGCTTGATACATCTTCAACATTCATATCTCCGGTTCTACTGATTAGATGTTTGCTGTTTTAGGTTCAAATAATGTATTCAAATATATTTTATTTTTCTAAATTGGTTTAAAATTTTTCTTCTGCTGTGTTTTCACTTTATAACTGTTTGTGTGCTGCATAATATTTTATACATTGCTTTAAGTTAAGTCTGACAGATTTTGTGCAAAGCTACCAGAGGGTTCGGCACAGGTTAATTTAGTGACTTTTGGTTCACCCTGACAGGGATTGTGGCTGTTGCTTGAGAAGGGCTCAGACCCTACACAACCAACAACTCAATTTCTCCCAACCCCCAAATAACTGACTAAGGGCCAGATGTAGCAAAGGTTAGCGACTCGCAAACGGGCAGAATCGCAATTTGCGACAGTGCAAAATCGGAAATGGGATGCAAAAAGCCCATTTCCGACTCGCAAAAAGCGATGGGACCCGTTTGCGAGTCGCATCCGTTGCGACCCCATTTTGCGACCCGCAAATAGCAAGTCGCAATTTGCGAGTCGCAAACCATATGCAATTGCAACTCGCAAATTGCGACTAGTCGCAAAAAGCCCAGTTTGCATGTCCCATTTACCACTAACTCAGAGCAGGTGGTAACCATTACCAAAGTATAAAAGGGGACCCAGAAGCCATCTGGGTTACTCAAGATGGCGGAGATATACCTGATAGCAGTGAGGAGGAGAGTCTACGCAGCCCAGCAGAGGAGGAGGAGGGGCCACAGTCAGGAGAAGATATATAGGGCCAGATGTACGAAAGGATTTTACCCATTCTGTCTCTTTGGGAAAAAGCTTTCGTACATATGGCCCATAGAACCAGGCAGACTCTTTTTCATCAAACTGAAGAGGAGATCTATGACAAATACCACCTTAGCAGCGCAGCCATACTAGAATTAATAGATTTACTGAAACCACAGCTAGAACACCAGACTCTGCGTGTTTGCGCCATTCCTACGCATGTGCAAGTACTATGCTCACTGCACCTCTTGGCCTCAGGGAGCTATCAGGGGGTCATTGCTGTGGCAGGTGGGGTATCCCAAAGTGCAGTGTCAAGGTTCCTCAGGGCCTTCCTAGATGCCTTAGTCACGCACATGTCTCACTTCATATACTTACCAAGGAATGAGGCAGAAATGAACAGCACCAAGCTGGACTTTTACCGCATTGCCCACTTTCCCCATGTCATAGGGTGTGTAGATGGGACACACATTCAAATATGCCCCCCTGCAAATCTTGAACACATTTTCCGCAACAGAAAGTGTACCCACTCACTCAATATACAGGTTGTTTGTGATGCCCATTATGTCATCACCGACATTGTAGCTAAGTTTCCAGGCAGTACCCATGACTCAAACATTTTTAGGCATAGTGGGATACATCAACGCCTGGAACGTGGGGAATTCGGAGACGGTTACCTCCTAGGTAGAGCCACAGACACTTGCAGACATACACACAGGTCACTGTGCACGACAATCTGGACTTCCTAACCGTGTACTTTTGTGCCCAACAGGTGACAGTGCATATGCTCTCAGGCCTTGGATCATGACTCCGTTTTTAACACCCAGCACTGAATCAGAGAGGCAATACAACAGTGCACATAAGAGGACCAGGAACCTGATAGAGCGCACCTTCGGACTCCTGAAGGCAAGATTCAGATGCCTCCACCGCAGTGGAGGTGCCCTCCAATACACCCCCATTACTGCATTCAAAATTGTGGTCGCATGCGCCATCCTCCACAACATAGCCACCCGACGTGGGCTACCTCTCACCCCTGCAGACCCAGATCCGGATGATGAAGAGCAAGAACAACCACATCGCCATCATGGGGATCGGAGTATAGCTAATCAAGGCAGACTGAGACGGGACCACATTGCAACACAATATTTTGGACGGTACGTGTCAACTCCCACCATACTCACCTATTAACCAAAAACTCCATTTGTTAAGTGGAACAAAAATAACTGTTTAATTAGTGTAATTAAGAAACTATATACAAGTCGAAATTGTCCATGGGCAGGAAAATGCCAACCAGTCATGTGGCACATTAACGCCATGTGCCACATTTAATGGTCCTGGGTGTTCTCTACGATCTTCTGCCCCTCCTGCCAGCCTGGCTGGTCCCTGCTGCTTCCGTGGTGCTCTGCCTACCACTCCTGAGCACCCTGCTGTCAGTGGCAGAGACACTGCTCACTGTTGAGCCCTCCTCACTGTCTTGGGGTGTTTCCCCTGTGGCCCTCGACATTTACTGTGTCTCCATCAGTTCGATGATGTGGGTGAGACGTCCCAGGCCCCTAGCAACATCCCCAGCGAAATGGCCCATCTCTACTTGCAGCCCAACTGTCCTCCTCGGCAGGCCTGTGGTATTCATGGCGAGCCTGCCGATGGATGTGGCCATCCTGTCCAGTCTGTGCATTATCTGCGATCTCTACGCCGCCCAGCCTCTGCCTGGGCCAGCAGTCCTCCCGCCAGTTCCCTAATGGCAAGGGCAAGGTCCCCAGTGTTCTGGCACATCATGTCCATACGTCTGTTGAGGTGCTGCATGCTGGCATGGTTGTTTCGCACAAAGCGGTGCAGCACACCACTAATTCTGCCCAAAATTCTGTTATGCAGGCGCTGACCACGCAGCAGATGTGCCTCACTGGTGGTTGGAGGAAGTATCCTGGATGCAGACTGCAGCCCAGATGGACTTGACCTGCGACGCCTGTGCATCGGTGGCTGCCCTGTGCTCCCACCTGTGTCCTCCCTGCCTGTTGCTGGGGCAGCCTCTTGCGTAATTGTTGCAGCAGGTGTGGCTACTGCAGAGATGCTGCTGACCGTGCAGGTGGGGGTGCTGGCGGGTCCTGGGGTGTCCTCCTGTGCCTGGGTGCTTGGGGTGTTGGGGGTGTCTTGCTGGAGACCTGTGGGACATGGGGAACAGACTGTCAGTGTCTACTATCTATTGCACACTTCCTAATAAACATTTGCCTATGAACTGCCTACTTGACTACATTTCCCATAATGCATCATTCTGGCATTTTCTACCCTGAAATGGAGCTATATTGGTTGTGCATGCACCTGTGTACATGGTGGGTGGGGGTATGGCATTGATAGGGGTACAGGTATATCACATGGTACTCACCGGTTGATGTGCTGGGCTCTGAGGTGTCCAGGTCCCCAAATCCACACACTGCCTCCTGCTCCAATGTTTCTTCCACCCTTTCTTCCAGGGGTGTGGGTGGTGGCACAGACGATGGTCCCCCTCCTGTGCCTCTCATCTCCCGGAGCCTTTCAGCCACCCTCTCCTTGGTCCGGGAGCGGAGGTCATACCATCTCTTCTTGATGTCCTCGATTGTCCTGTGGCTCACCCCCAGGGAATTGATCTTATCCTGAATGTCCTGCCAGAGTTGTTTTTTTGTGGCCTCAGGAACATTGAGGGCTGCTCTCCCAAATAGCTCATCATAGTGCTGACAGCATTCCTCTGTCAGCACCTCCAGCTCCCTCTCAGAAAATTTGAGCTTCCTCTTTCTTGGGGTTCCCTCCATGGCAGCTGCTGTTTGTTCTGTGTGAAAACCGGCAGTTATAAAAGGGTGTGGTCCTCCCTCCTCCCAGGTGTATTTGTAAACTTCCTGGCTGTGATGTCATCATCATGTGCCAGGAAGTGTTTCCAGAGTGTTCTGGTGTGGTTTCTGGAGTGTTCTGCTGCACCTGTAAGCAATTTTCAGGGTAATCGCAATTTGCGACACCTACTCGCTAATTGCGAGTTCATTTTTTGCACACTCGCAAAAAGCGACCTCGCAATCTGCGGACTCACACACTGCGTTGCGAGTCCGGCTGCGAGTCGCAAATTCGGATCGTTTTTTTTTCTGGCATTACATATTGCGACTCGCATTTTGCGAGTCGCATCAACTCGCAAAATGCGAGTCGCAATTTTTATTTTTGCTACATCTGGCCCTAAGCTATTTCCCTGGTAAAGACAGTACCACCAAGTACAGCAGAGCCAAAAGAGTGCTTGATTGTTGAAAAATAGCTCAAAGCAATGTGAACCACAGATTGTGTTACATGGAGCATCTTTGCAAAAGTTTAAGAACTGCAGCAAGTCATCATATCCTTTATTTGTTGTGAATATTGTGTCAGTCAGCAAGAACTGTCTCACATGGCCATGATGATTGGCCACTTTACATAATAAAGGTATCACAATCAGCACAGAATCATTGAGTGTATTTTAAGGTCCTAGTAGATCTATTAAGTGTATGTCACCAAATATCTTTTGCGTATTAATGCACCAGCCAGTGTTGCTTGTAATTTTGCTTGGTGAAGTACTCAATCAGAGTTTTTCTCCTGCTGCAAACCAATCTTTCAATCTTATTCCCCTTGCCACTGGGTGGACATTTCATCATGCATGCCTGTGTTCACCTGAGTTTGCAGAGTCTAGGGCATAGGGACAAGTTCAAGCAACATTGTTACCTTGAAATTTCCATGTTGATGTTGGAAGAATGAAATATTGATTCCGGGCAAGGACAGCTCTATAGGAGACCACCTGCTTCTGAGTTGCTGATGACAGGTTCCAATGCTAAAACTATAGATATGTTTTGTATTGTGTCTTTGGCAGATACCTGTGATTGAATTTGGAATGTTTATTCAAAGCTGGTTATATTCATAATTTATTATATTATTGTTGTTGCCACTCTCATGTCATGCTGGCTTTGGTGAAATTTAATTTTGATTAGCTATTGGGTTACTGGTTGACTGGGTTGTGAGCCCTGGTCAAGCAGCAGCACAATTCCAAATCAGAGTAAGGCACAAGCAAAACCCTAATTAACCTGTGCTCACCCCCTGGTAGCTTGGCACAGGGCAGTCAGGCTTACCTTAGAGGCAATGTGCAAGGTGGTTGTCCAGAAATACAAACAGTGAAAAAAACAAAAGATAGCACACCAGGTTAGAAAAATAGAGCAACATTTAATAAATGAAACAAGGCCAAAATCCAATCAGTAGAATCAGAGTTTTGATTTTTTTTAAACAAACTGAAGAACAGTGCTTAAAACTATAAAGCACCAACTGAGGATAGCTGGTCACTTTGGACCACATCATAATCAAAGGTTCAGACTGACTGCAATTGAATGTGGGTCAGATACAGTCCCAGATCAGTCCTGCTGAAGTTTTACTTTCTCAAGTTTTGTGCCAATTGTCTCATTTGCATGGAAGAAGGTTGCCATGAGCAAGGAGAGCATTGCAGGTGATGGTTGGTGGGGTGTAGAGAGCAGGCCGGGTGTTAGACCTGGCCCTTTTTACAGGGTCATCCCCAAACTTTTTGCCTTCCTCTTCCTATTTGTTCTGACCCTTTTTGTTGACGTTAAGACTCTGAGCACTTTACCACTGTGATCAGTGCTAAAGTGCATGTGCACTCTCTTCTATACTTGGTATGATTGGCTTACAATTAATTGGCACATTTAATTTAGCTGTAAGTCCCTTGTACAGTGGTATCCCTATACCCAGGGCCTGTTAATTAAATGTTGTTAGTGGCCCTGCAGTGCAGCTTGTGCCACCCACAAAAGTAGCCTTTTAAACGTGCCTAAGGCCTGCCACTGCAGAGCCTGTGTGCACAGTTACTGACACCTTGAATTGGCAAGTCCAACTACCTGCCAAGCCCTGAACTCCTTTTTTTACTACACCTAAGTCACCCCTAAGGAAGGCCCAATAGTGTTGGTCTGCCGAGCTCTGGAGGCTCAGCTTAAAAATAATACCATATTTCCCCTTGCAGCAAAGCAGATGCATTTTTTGAACACGGGGAGAGGTGGAATGAGATCTCTCCCCCACCCCATAGTGATGATGAGCGTATTCCCGCCCGCTGCCCAGGGACAGACCGCAGCGAGAAAAACACTGCCCTACAGTTGCCCATGCGTGTGCGGGCAGCCACCCCTTTTGCTCGCCCGGGGGTATGATAGCCTCACAGAAATTGTCATAACGCATGCAATTGGCATGAAGGCACTTATGCAGCCTATGTTTATGCTGGCGTACGCTCTGCAGGACCTTGTGTGCAATCTTCTGAAGAGAGCTCCAATTACCAAGGATCCCAGTGCCCCTCGGTCTCCTTGATTGACTGTCATATGTACTTTCTAACCCTCTGTGTTTTCCACCGGCATTGCATTGCTCTTTGTTACATTTGATGTCCTTGTTGCTGATTGGGGTGACCAGCACATTTCTGGGCATGCTTTACCTACAGAGGGAGGGTACCGTTTTTATGACTTGCCATTTGGGGAATGTTTTCACTCTAAGTGCATTTATGATGAAGTCTTATCATGTTTATTCTGACATGCATTTTCAGCGGTAATGACAACCTGACTACTGCTAGTGTTGCAGAAGACCAGTTACCTATATGTTTACTTGACTACTGCTTACTTTCGCAGAGTACTAGTAACCTGTGTGATGTTCTGGCTACTGCTTGTGTAGCAGGGCATTACTGATACATGTTGTGTTTGGTTTAATGATCCTTTACGCAAAACGGGTTATTTTTAAATAACTTGTTGTTGTGTCACGTGTGTTGTGTGTGTTGTGGAAACGCTTTACACATTGCCTCTGGCATAAGCCTGACTGCTTGTGCCAAGCTACCAAGGGGATGAGCAGGGGTTATCTTGGGTTGTAACTCACTCATCCTGACCAGAGTGGTGGGTTCTGCCTGGCTGAGTGCCTACTCTAGCCAACCAGAAACCCAATTCTTAACACTAGGCTTCAGGAACAGATGGGCTAGAGCTTTGCGCTTGCAGTCCACGTGGGCAAATGATGCTTGCTATGTGAAGAAATGGATTTGTGTTGGCCCGTACTAATTTCCAGTGTGAACAGGCCCATTCACAGTCACTAAGAGCTCCAATGCTTGAATTTAATGGCTCAAGAGCCACACCAAGGGACCAGGACCTGAGAGACACCTCTTGGGGTCCAGGAACTTATTGAGGATGGATTTAGGGGCTGTTAGGAGCCTGTTATATCCCTGAGGCCCAGATCAGGAGGCCAGCAGACCAGCCCTTTGAGAGTCCTGGGTTGAAGATGGGTTGCAGGTCCAGTTCTTCCTCCCCAGGCAAAATAGAAGCAGGTCAGCACAGGAAGACAGCAGATCCTTCAGAGAAGAAGTCCAGCAAAGTGGCAGTCCTTTCAGCAGCACAGCAGCGCTTCTTCCTGGCAGAGTATCCACAGGTCCAGAAGTGTACTGAAGTGGTGGTATCTGAGGTCCTTCTTTTATGCACTGGTGCCCTGATTCTGAATTGTGGGAGAAGCTTCTAGACAATGTATTTGCAGTGCATGGAATTCCCTGTCAGCCCTGCCCTGGCTCCAAGCTGGCTGTGACCAGAGACAGGCTGCAGGCACCAAATGGCTAAGGCAAGAAAATGGCAACTTTCTAAAAGTGCCATTTTCAACATTTTAATTTTAAATTTGACTTCACCATAAATTCGGATATTCAATTAGGATTCCGGATTCCAGAGACAGCAAAAATGAACTAGTCACCCCTTCCCATTTGGAAATTGCACTTATTACATGTAATAAGGATAAATGAAAGAGGTTTTCTCTACCAGGATATGTAAAACCAGAAAGTACATAACCAACTTTTTAAATACACAGCACCCTGCCCTTGGGACTGCCTATGACCACCCTTAGGGGTGATGTACATGTATTAAAAAGGGAGGTTTAGGCATGGCAAAAGGTTTATTTTGGCAGAACTACTTGGCAGGTTAAACTGCACACACAGGCTCTACAATTGCAAGCCTGAGACATGTTTAAAAGGATACTTAAGTGGGTGGCACACTAGTAGCATTTAACTTATAGGCCCTGGACACATTTAATGCTACTTTACCAGGGAGCTATAAGTAAATTAAGTATGCTAATTTTAGTATAAGCCAATATAACATGTTTTAAGGAGAAACACAAGCACTTTAGCACTGGTAGGCAGTGGTAAAGAGCACAGAGTTCTAAAGACAACAAAATAAGGGGAGGAGGAAGGCAAAACGTTTGGGGATGACCCTACAGAGAAGGCCAGGTCCAACAGTATTGCATAAGAAACATTCAAACATGTCACTACCTTTTCAGCAACTTATCTGAGCAAAGGGGCTCTAAAATGTATCATTTTACCTTTCTTAAAAGTGTCTTTCTGTCTAACCTCAATTTCCATCTGAAAAGGTCATGCAAATATTCTGAATTGTTTAATTTATCTCAGCGCGGGACTGCGGGTGGTGGTGGGGGCAGGACCGGAGCCCCTTTAAATTTGGAAACGCGTGCCCGTCCTTCACCCCTCATCGACAGGAAGAGGCTGGGCAGGGCCTCCCCCCCTGAAATCTCCACTGCTACATTGCGACCTGAGAACGTGTGTTTACCAGGAAATTAGGCAGGTATTCTTGTTTATCGTTTTCTGCCGTGGAGTGAACTGCTGCACACCACTACAGGCTACTCCACTAACAGTTTTACTAGTTTGAATCCTGGTAAGGTTATTTTTATTTCTGTGCTGTCACAAGGCCATTGTAGTTCGTCCTTGTTGCGTTTGTTTTTCTAGTTCTAGACATTGGCCAGAAGCGCCCTAGTGTAGCATCAGTCGAACCTCTGAGTGAAAAGTAACTAGTTAAAAAATGGGCAAGAGGAAGCAACTTAGTGCAAAAGACACATCTTCCCATAAAGATCATTCCTCAATATTAAAATTTATCTCAGGAGCAATGAGTGCTATCGACAAACATAGTACCAATGTCGAGGAAAGGATATTAACTCAGAGGGGCCCGTTGGGATTTTCATCCAATTATAATAACTCACTACCGCTAGTATTAGCCTCTCCAACACAGATTAAGTTGGAGGAAAATGGGGACCAAATAAAAGGCCCAAATGGATGCATGCATTATCTATATGAGTCTATCTCAGAGCCGATGACTACCCACCTCCACCTAAACGCACAATGAAACCCAAAGCAGCCAGAAAGGGTTGAGCATCTAGCCAAGAGCTATCCACTACAAGCAGACATGGCAACACTGGAATCCAATCCATGGAACAAACTCAAATGAATCTCGACAATATTAAATCGTGTCAGAAGCCTACCCACACTATAGCCAAAGCAAAAACTAACACCTTAGATGCCATTAGCGCCCTGGAACAACTAGTTAAGACATCCTTTGAGTTATTGACAAAACGTATAATCCAAGTGAAGGAAAATGTGGAGTCAATACTCAATTTAGTGAAGGCTTGGTCTTTAGGTCCAACGCTTGTAATTCCTCAACATTGTGGCGATATAGACCCAAATCGGAATTTACTTTCCCCTAAAGAGCGACAACACCCAACAATCATTCCGCGGGTTAACCAACGTCATGTAGAACCCTGTACTTCTCTAACTAGCACCAGAAGTTTCCAACAATCAAATGTGAACATAAATGGTTCGGAATCACAGAATAGACCGAAATCTTCCATGGCTATATTATCAACATCAGGAGATACACTAGACCTCCCTCCTGCGGTAACTCCTTATGTGGTAGTTCTTGCAAATGTTCCCACCTTACCCATAGATAACAGGGAAACATGGACGGCCCTGAGAAATAAATCTGTGAAATGGATAGGGACCCGCATGAAGCCTGGCATGATAGATATACTTTTTGAAGACATTAAAATGGTCAGGAGGGTTAAATGGGTGGGAAGGAGTGATAAAACACTAAGAGGTGACTGTGTGGTACTTTCATATAAAACCCCAAAATTGGTCGAGGACATTTTGAGAAATTTAAGCTCGCAACAGATTTAAGACCATGGCATGGCATTTCACTGCTCCCCCTAGGCTTTTTTTATAACTTTAATGGGAGGCATGACCAACTTAGCATAGACCCTGCAAAGCAACAAACTAGACTCAAAAGAAATTATATTGCCCCTACTAAGAATAGATTTCATGCCCTTTCCTTGGAGGAAGTTGATTGACTGACAATAGATCAGGCTGTGGGCAGGATGAGGTTTATACCGATGAGTACCGCTCCTGATCTATTGAAGGAGGGATGGCCTGGTGGGGAGCAAAGGGGAAGAAATAACGGTAAAGGAAAAAAATAGATCGACAAGATTTAATTGACAACACATCAACATGCGGAGTTCCTGCCCATCTGGCCACTGTCATACCAACCTCCATACTCCACATTGAGATGAAGACTAATATCTCCACATTAACAAGGAAAGTAGGGCAACACGATCCTCCGGGTTTGGGCCCAATTGTATCGGGTGACAAACTCCTATTGTGGGGGGGCGATTTTAACATCCACCTATGCTCCCAAACAGATGAGAAAGTTTGTTCCCTTGGTACAGGTGAAAACAACGACTTATTTAATTTCACTCATAACTATTATGGCAATTTGTTGAATGATGTACTATTTAAATTCGATCTCTTTTTCTGTAATGGCTTACATGATAGTAATCCACAGCTTAAACCTACCTTTAATGGTAGATGTGCTAATACTATAATTGATTTTATATTGATAACTAATAATCTTGTTTTTTGCACATCTGAGTACAAAATCCATGATATCGCGTTCAGTGATCACTATCCTCAAAGCTTATGCCTTGCACTCCCTCAAGCTATAAACAAATATAAGGGAGCAATAGATAAGGTAGCGAACATTGAATTGGGTTCAAGGAATGGTTATTCTATCCGCTGGTCTCAGATTGAACCAATAGGTTTTATGGAACAACTGTTGTGTCATTATGCTAATGAGTTTGAAGCCTGCCTCCCAGATAACATCAGTCCACAGGAGTGTCTTAAAGTATTTACAGTAATTACCATGGGAATCAAACAGCCTCTCACAGTAAGTACGGGCAAACCTAGACCACGGGAAACAAAGGGTGGTTTGATACAGAATGTACACGGGCCCATAAAAGACTTAAACAGCATCTGCATAGACAAAACCCTGATAAGCATGAGATCACTACTCTTAGATATGAGTATAAAAAGGCCATAAAATACAGGAAAAACATTTTAAAAGACGAGGCATGGCATACCCTTTATGATGCAAGCCTCCAGAACAACAACGCCAAATTTTGGAAGATACCGAACTCCCCCCTCCTGGGTGATGGAACGCCACCAAGTATCGAAATAGCCATCACGGAAGAGGAGTGGGTCACCTATTTTTCCAAAATATACTCTTCAAAAAACTTAGGGGGTTATTCTAACTTTGGAGGAGGTGTTAATCCATCCCAAAAGTGACGGAAAAGTGACGGATTTACCACCAGCCGTATTACGAGTCCATTATATCCTATGGAACTCGTAATACGGCTGGTGGTATATCCGTCACTTCACCGTCACTTTTGGGACGGATTAACACTCCTCCAAAGTTAGAATAACCCCCTTAGTCCCAGATACAAATGTCCACAGTGTGGATTTTCAACCTATTACTCCACCATTCAGTTTAAATGAGGTCATTGATGCCATCAACGCCAGCAAGAGTGGGAAAGCACCAGGCCCAGATGGAGTAACAATTGATATCTACAAGTCTAATGTTTCACTTTGGTGCCCTTTATTGACACAGGTCCTACGAGCCTGTTGCGCCTCAGCCTTTATCCCAACCTGGGCAGAGTCCATTATTGTCCCAATATTTAAAAAAGGCGACAGCCAAAAACCAGCATGTTATAGGCCAATTTCACTGCTTGACACCCTCGTAAAGATTGCAGGACGTATTGTCTTAAATAGGCTGAGGGAATGGACGAAAGCTAATAATACACTAACGGACATACAATACGGTTTTAGGACTGGGATAGGTTCTGTGGAACAGGCCCTGAATTTAGATATGTTGATTGGAAAATATACGAAGGCTAAGACAGGAGCTCTACACCTTGTATTTGTAGACTTGACTTCAGCGTTTGACTGTGTAATTCACAGCAAACTTTGGCCCATTTTGCTGAATATGGGGGTAGACATTACAATAGTTCACTTTATCAGGGAACTATATTCTGGAGCTAACGCTAGGGTGCGTTAGGGGTCTAAGGGGGAGTGTACCTCCGTCTTTCCTGTAAAGCGAGGGGTACGCCAAGGCTGTGTTCTAGCTCCTCTATTGTTCTCCCTATATATTAATAAGCTAGAGGCTGTTCTATCGACTGCTTGCAGAGATCTTCCACAAGTTGGCTTTTGAATGATTCCAGCACTTATGTACGCGGATGATGCTGTTTTGATGGCACGTACCCCAGTAGCTTTGCAGCGACTACTGGCAACTTTTGACAACTATATGGAAGATTTAGGCCTTAAAATTAATCATTCTAAAACCTTCACGATGACCTGTGGTGTAAAATCTGCAAAAAAAAAACATGTCATTTTAAAGGGTGTCAAATTAGACGATATGGAAACTTTTTCATACCTCATTATTATGTTTGATAACAAAGGCACCTGCCTGCAAGCCATTAGGTCTAGGAAATTACTCTTTACAAAAACTATTATGGCTGTAAAAAAAAATTCTTAAAAGGTTGGTAGGGCCAC
Organism: Pleurodeles waltl; assembly: GCF_031143425.1. Lineage (NCBI taxonomy): Eukaryota > Metazoa > Chordata > Amphibia > Caudata > Salamandridae > Pleurodeles > Pleurodeles waltl. The sequence continues at coordinate 398,552,165 of NC_090444.1, read as the reverse complement.
TCCTAAATATATGATGACAATTTATAATCCAAAATGTGTCTCTGTTGCACTGTATGGGGCAGGCTTATGGGGATATAGGAAATGTAACGTCCTACAGCTAGCTGAAAATTATTTTTTAAAGTCCATCTTCAGTGTGCCAAAATCAACCTCAACCTTGGTGTGCCATTCATAAATGGGGGTAACATACATCACAGATTTCATAAGCATGCAACCAATTTTACTTTGGCATAAAGTAAGGACCTCTGAATTTGCTAGCCAGAATAGGGCCTTTATACAACATGCTAAATCACTAAGTCATTCGTTGCAAATTCCATGGCTGGATTATATAAAGAACTTTTTCACGGACCTGGGCCATCCTGAGTTTTACTTTACACCAGAAAAAATGGAATCTCTTTCCAGGAAAGATCTGAAAAACATCTGTCTTACCCACCTGGCTGACCTGAGGTGGGTTACTGAGTCAAAGAAATCTAGTGTTAGGAGGAATCTTCTGCTGCAGCAATCAGATGGCATGGAATCATATTTAAAATATGTATTGAACCCGAGTCATCGATATGTTCTCACACGCCTAAGACTAGAGACATTTCATCGACTTGTTAGTTTTCCGCTCACCAACAGTCCTGGTAAAATGTTTTTGTGACTCAGTGTCAGTCCAAAGCACAATGCATATAGTTTTTTTCTGTACATTTTATTCTGATTTAAGGAAAGTATTTATGATTCCACTCTTAAAATCTCTGCATTTTAAACAGTGCCGTCCTGCTTTTATTTACTTGTTGGCTCTCCCATTAATCTAAATATGTAATGGTCTAGCTCTATATCTGTGTGCAGTAATGAAGGCCAGATCATGGGCCAGATGTAGCAAAAATAAAAATTGCGACTCGCATTTTGCGAGTTGATGCGACTCGCAAAATGCGAGTCGCAAATTGGAATGCCAGAAAAAAAAGCGATCCGATTTTGCGACTCGCAGCCGGACTCGCAACGCTGTGTGCGAGTCCGCAGTTTGCGAGGTCGCTGTTTGCGAGTGTGCAAAAACGAACTAGCAATTAGCGAGTGGGTGTCGCAAATTGCGAATACCTTCAAAATTGCTTGCAGATGCAGCAGAACACTCCAGAAAGCATACCAGAACACTCTGGAAACACTTCCTGGCACATGATGATGGCATCACAGCCAGGAAGTTAACAAATACACCTGGGAGGAGGGCTCAACAGTGAGCAGTGTCTCTGCCACTCACAGTAGGGTGCTGAGGAGTGGTAGGCACAGCACCATGGACGCAGCAGGGACCAGCCAGGCTGGCAGGAGGGGCAGGAGATCATAGATAACAGCCAGGACAGATTAATGTGGCACATGGCGTTAATGTGCCACATGACTGGTTGGCATTTTCCTGACCATGGACAATTTCAACTTGTATATAGTTTCTTCATGACATTAATAAAACAGTTATTTTTGTTCCACTTAACAAATGGTTAATAGGTGAGTATGGTGGGAGTTGACACGTACCGTCCAAAATATTGCGTTGCAATGTGGTCCCGTCTCAGTCTGCCTTGATTAGGTAGACTCCTATCCCCATGATGGCGATGTGGTTGTTCTTGCTCTTCATCATCAGGATCTGGGTCTGCAGGGGTGTGAGGTAGCCCACGTCGGGTGGCTATGTTGTGGAGGATGGCGCATGCGACTACAATTTTGAAAGCGGTAATGGGGGTGTATTGGAGGGCGCCTCCACTGCGGTGGAGGCATCTGAATCTTGCCTTCAGCAGTCCGAAGGTGCGCTCGATCAGGTTCCTGGTCCTCTTATGCGCACTGTTGTATTGCCTCTCTGATTCAGTTCTGGGTGTTAAAACGGAGTCATGATCCAAGGCCTGAGAGCATATGCACTGTCACCTGTTGGGCACAAAAGTACACGGTTAGGAAGTCCAGATTGTCGTGCACAGTGACCTGTGTGTATGTCTGCAAGTGTCTGTGGCTCTACCTAGGAGGTAACCGTCTCCAAATTCCCCACGTTCCAGGCGTTGATGTATCCCACTATGCCTAAAAATGTATGAGTCATGGGTACTGCCAGGAAACTTAGCTACGATGTCCGTGATGACATAATGGGCATCACAAACAACCTGTATGTTGAGTGAGTGGGTACACTTCCTGTTGCGGAAAATGTGTTCCAGATTAGCAGGGGGGCATATTTGAATGTGTGTCCCATCTACACACCCTATGACATGAGGAAAGTGGGCAATGCGGTAAAAGTCCAGCTTGGTGCTGTTAATTTCTGCCTCATTCCTTGGTAAGTATATGAAGTGAGACATGTGCGTGACTAAGGCATCTAGGAATGCCCTGAGGAACCTTGACACTGCACTTTGGGATACCCCACCTGCCACGGCAATGACCCCCTGATAGCTCCCTGAGGCCAAGAGGTGCAGTGCGCATAGTACTTGCACATGCGTAGGGATGGCGCAGCCACGCAGAGTCTTGTGTTCTAGCTGTGGTTTCAGTAAATCTATTAATTCTAGAATGGCTGTCATAGATCTCCGCTTCAGTTTGCTGAAAAAGAGTCTGCCTGGTTCTATATATCTTCTCCTGTCTGTGGCCCCTCCTCCTCCTCTGCTGGGCTGCGTAGACTCTCCTCCTCACTTCTATCAGGTATATCTCCGCCATCTTGAGTAACCCAGATGCCTTCTGGGTCCCCTTTTATACCTTGGTAATGGTTACCACCTGCTCTGAGTTAGTGGTAAATGGGACATGCAAACTGGGCTTTTTGCGACTAGTCGCAATTTGCGAGTTGCAATTGCATAAGGTTTGCGACTCGCAAACTGCGACTTGCAATTTGCGGGTCGCAAAATGGGGTCGCACCGGATGCGACTCGCAAACGGGTCCCATCGCTTTTTGCGAGTCGGAAATGGGCTTTTTGCATCCCATTTCCGATTTTGCACTGTCGCAAACTGCGAATCGGCCCGTTTGCGAGTCGCAATCGTTTGCTACATCTGGCCCCATATCTCTAGGCAAGATCGTGTAGGCCTTCAATTTTTTTATATTTTTTGCTAGGATATTAGTTTCCTGCTTTTCAAATATCTGTTTTTATTGATTTTACACCATTTTTTAGAAGAATAACTGGATTTAGTCTTTGTAATGAATTTTATCACATGGTATTAAATGTTGTATGTTTTGATTTACTTTATTTTATTTATACAATGTGGATGTCGATTGGTGTTAACTTGTATGTTCTATTTGCTTTTAGGATAGTGAGATACAATTGAATAAAGTATTGACTGGAATATACCTCAGCTCTTTACGGAATAACATGACTGTTTTCTTTTATAAAAAAATGTGTATCTGAAACTGAATGCATTTAATCAATGCAAAATAACTAAATGAGGTTTTTTAGTATTAATGGATAAAGGACATCTGTGAAAAATATATGGAGGCCATGGTTAGAATGTATACATGCATATCAACTCTAAATAGGGCAGATGAGGCACCTGCCAATTTTTGGTAGCTGATCAGCATCCACCGGACTCGAACTAACTCCCAAAGTACCTTACCTTTTCTCCTTTTTTTCCCCTATTTTACATTTTTAGGCTATTTGCATTTTAAAAGATAAGTTGGTTCTAGTATTGGAGACATGATACTTAGGGAAAGTGACATTGTTTGTATCTTGTTTTGGAAGGATTATAGCCAAGTGTGCTTCCAGGAAAGTAAATTGCAATCATAATTATATGTGTGAGTGTTGTGGTGTAGTATATCGTTTTTTTGGGCAACCTTACCATGTAACACACTCAAAACCATTTTGGGTCCAGTCAGGCTCACTTGTAGAACGTCTAGTTCAAGCTTAGATAGATGTGGCTTCAAACAGCAAGGTTTAAACAAAGGTACTGTAAAGCATTTAGATGTATAAACAATGAAATAAGAAAGGCAAACAGCATGAAAGAAATACAACACCAATTTATAAAAATAGATTATATTTTTATGAATTTTTAGACACCAAGATAAGCAAAACCCACTGGAGGTTTCTGGAGATATGTGTTATGTTATGTTGATTTGCACAGCACACTAATCCAGGTGTTTGGCCGAGGTGTGTAGGTGTGTGCTCCCAAGGTGCTTATATGAAGTACCAGATCTTCAGATTCTTGCAGAACTGAATATGTGAGGAGGAGGCTCTTGCTACCCAAACATTTTTTTTGAGAGTTGCATAGTGTCTTGACAGAGCTCATCTGGGGTTCAGGCTGGATACTAGTAGCGCTTCCAGTGCTCCAATGACCACAGCTAGAGTGTGGATTGGGTGCACTGAATTATAAGCTATATTATGCAGCAGCACAGCTGCAATGGATGATGCATTGGTTGGGTACTTCGACCTGCTTGGAGAGGGTGACCATAGCCCAGATTTTTGGGGGCGTCCATGGCTATAATTTCAACTCCTGGGGCCTTCTTCCCCAGGAAATCATCCAAGATGAAAGTGGTCCATCTGTGTTGGCACTGATATGTGAGAGGTGTGGACCCTTGGCTGCCCTACTCCCCACTCATTCCAGTGTGGCAACTACTGACCTTAGAGGAAGTGACCCACCATTTTGATTTAACACTCTAGAAGGCAGCAGAGATAGATCTCATGGGTGACTTCTACTAAGAAGGGACCTTTTTTTTTTTTCTTTTTTTTTTCAAATTTTATTATAACATACAACAACAGAGCCCAAATAGTTGAGCAGCATGTAGATACAATAACTAGATTTTCTTCTGACATCAAGCATCTCTTGTCTGTCCTCCGAAGAGGAGTATCAATGAAGCATATTACATAGTACAATCATATATGGTCCGTCAACTAAACAAAAAGCGTTTCCTAATCAGTGAGATTAATGTTAGAGATGCATCTTAATACTGATGTCACACTGCATCAAACCATAGGCTATAAAAAACAAAATTAAAAAGTGCGGAAAAGAGAGCAGTGCTGACAAGTCCCAATAATGACTACCTCTATACTAGCGGATAGAAGTCATAGCGCATCCATTCAGCAGCACAATCTGAACTCTCAATCCGTATTTCAGGGGGCATTACCTTATCTAAGTTTGTTACAGAGATTCCAGGAAGGAACGCAAAGGCACCCAGATGTCGCGCGGACGGGATCCCTCCGGGGCCAACTCCCAGTAAACAGTCAACTGCTCCTGACAGAACACAACATCTCTGAGCCAATCAGACTCACGCGGAGCCCTGCCTCGCCCCCATCACATTGCTACTCTGCGCTTAGCCAGAACGAGCAGCAAGCCCACCAAACATCGCACCTCTATCGGCCATCCATCCACTATTCCAAGCAGCACCATCGTAGGTGTAAGAGGCAGCGCAACGCCAGTCACTTCCCCAATCACTGTTCCACCTCCATCCAGAAATCTAGCACCTTTTCACAACTCCATGCTAAATGTAAAAAGTCCGCGCTTGGAGTGTGGCACCTCCCACAGTCAGCCACCGTGCGCAGTCCCATCGCATGCAAGCCTTGAGGGGTATAATATAGGCGATGTATAAATTTAAAATTTATAAGCCTCAGCCGGTAGTTTGGTGATAGCAATCTCATGTGCGTGCAGCATTTCTTCCAGGTTTCATCCGAGATGTCCTCCCCAACGTCCACCTCCCACTTAGCTCTAGCAGTCGCAACTGAGGTACTCTGCTGTTCTTGTATACAGCTGTATAGCTTAGTGATGAGTTTCTGCGGAGATTGCGCTCTCCACAGTGTTTCCAATGCATTACAGATCCCTGGGTGAGATGTAAATTCTGCATATCGCGAGCTGGGGCATGGCTCCAACTCGTAAGACATATAGGCGGTGCAGTGCGCTATCAGTTCCCCTCCCAATCGCCGATTCCAAGGAGATCAGCTGACCTCCCTCAAGCCACTCCCCCAGGGTTGATGATTCTGACCTGGCCAGGAATTCCTTCAACTTCCCATCTCAGGACATCATCTCATCTGCTACTGCAAGCACCGGCATCGAGGGGGCATATGGCTCACTCATCCCAGATCTACGCACTAGGACAGCCCAGGCTCTGGAGGTACATGTCACAGTATTTATACCCCGGGTCCGGGGGTGGGCCGAGCTCCCAATGATTTGTGGCAAATCATCTGGCCAGACCATCTCACTTTCAGGAGCAAGATATGGTAAGTATCTCTCCGGCCGAATCCATAAATACGCAAACTGTGCCTGCACACAGTAATAGTAGAGTCCCATATCAGGTGCAGCCAGTCCACCCATCTCGAAAGGTAGCGTTAGCTTCTTCCAGGAGATCCCGGGCTGTCTACCCGCCCAGACCAATCTTATCATAGCCGAACGAAGACGTCTCAAAAAGCCAGTCGTTAGTATCAGGGGGAGGTTCACAAACAAATATACAAATTTTGGTAACACTATAATTTTGGCCAGTGCTATTCTTCCTTTAAGTGATAGCGGTAGCGAACGCCACGCCTCGACCCTGTCCTCCAGCCAGGTCATCAGTCTACCATAATTAGCAGACCAGAGCGTGTCCATCTCACAGCTTAGCCAAATGCCTAAATATCTGACCGGGCCGCTGGCTCATTCAATCGGGTATCTGGAAGAGAACCCTCTCGTCCCCTCAGTGAGGGGCAATATAACTGATTTTGACCAATTTATCATGATGCCAGACAGGGCACCAAATCTAACAATCTCATTCAGCAGAACATCCAAGTTTGCCTCTGGATTCCAGATGTACAGTGCGATATCGTCAGCGTACATCAAGATCAAAACTGGCCGCTGCCGATATTGCAGTCCTCTCTCGTTATGGCGCTGTCGAAGGGAGGCCGCCAGAGGCTCCATTGCCACAGCAAAAAGTAGAGGGGACAGAGGGCAGCCCTGCCGGGTCCCTCACGACACTGGAGAAGGATCAGACACGCTGCCGTTCAGCTGCAATCGGGCGACTGGGTCCGTATATAGTAATCGTATCAATTTTACGAATGGGGTACTCATGCCCAGTCTGCCCAGAAGCGCAAATAGATATTTCCATTCCAGTGAGTCGAATGCCTTCCCAGCGTCCAAAAACACCGCTGCAGCTCTCGTATCTCGGTCTAGCGTGCCCAAGGTCGCAAAGAAAGTTCGCAGGTTGTGCATCGTCGACCGACCAGGGATAAATCCTGCCTGGCCTGGAAGTACTAATCTCAGCATTCGTGGCTGTAATCTAGCCGCTATCATTTTGCCTAAAATCTTATTGTCTATGTTAATCATTGAGAGGTCGATATGAATCACAGCTTTGTGGGTTTTTACCAGGCTTAAGGATAGTGACTATCAATGCCAAAGGGAGGCGGGGAGAATCCCACTCTCCATTGCTTCAGTGTAGACCTCCAGCAGTGGGGGGGCCAGGATATTAGAGTATTCTTTATAAAATGCAGAAGTGAGGCCATCCAGGCCAGGGGCCCTATCACTAGGTAAACTGCGTATTGCAGCCTTCACCTCTTCCAAGGTGAATGGAGCATCAAAATGGGCTCTATGTGCTTCATCTAACCAGAAAAGACTGATTTCGGAAAAATAATTTTGTGCGTCTTCTTCATTCAGCTCAGTGGTTGTGGAATATAGATCAGTGAAAACATTTGTGAAGACCTTCATAACTCCCTTTGTGCCCGTTACCCGCTCACCACTAGGTCCTTCTATTTCAGTGATATAGCAGCCGGCCCACGGCCCACGGCCTTCGTACCATGTTAGCTAGTGTGCGTCCCGCTCTATCACTCTCACCATAGCGTCTTGCTCTGGCGTGTTTCCCCATAAAACAAATTTCTCGCATAGCGGCTTCCTCATATTGAGATACCATTGTTCGCAGTGCTGCCAGTGTATCTCCCGACCACTCCCGGGTCAGCTCCGACTCTAGTTCCACTATTCGCGCCTCCAGCGCAGCCAGCTCCCCGTGTAGCGAGCGCAGCACCCCATGTTGTTTCGATATGCATACCCCGCGGATAACCACCTTAAAGGCCTCCCACAGCACTCCAGCTGAGTCCATCGATCCCCTATTCTCAGCAAAATAGTTGGCTACGGCTTCGCACACCTCCTCACGGAATGCCGCATCTCGAAGCGCCCCCTGCGGGAGTCGCCAAGTAAAGGCTACATCCAAGCCTCCAGGTATCGCTAGCTCCAGTACCACCGGAGAGTGGTCAGACAGGGTACGCGCCAAATGGTTCACCGAGCGCGTCCAGAGCTCCACATCTCGCGAGCCCAGCCATCGGTCTAATCTAGACCAGCTGCTATGTACATAATTAACACAGGTGCCCTCTCTACTATCCCCATGTTTCGCTCTCCATATGTCAATCAGATCTCCGTCCTCCATTATCGTCGCTATGGCTCTAGCAGCAGCAGTGTTCCGCGACCTGGAAGCGCTCTCTCAATCCATCTTTTGATCTAATATCACATTAAAATCTCCACCCCAGATCACAGCCCCTGCGCCTAGTGAATTTATCAATCGCCAGATCTCACAGAAGAATTCAGGGTCATCTATATTAGGGCCATATATCGAAACAGTTCTACAGGGCCTGTCTAGTAACATTCCACTCAGCAATACATAGCGTCCATTCGGATCTGCTTTTGCCCGTAACTTTCGCCACTGCAATCCCTTCCGAATCAGGATCACTACTCCCCGAGCGTATCGTGAGAAAACCGCATTATGACATTCCCCAACCCATCCAACCTTTAAGTAGTTCAATGTATCTGTTACCAGATGAGTCTCTTGCAAGAGGCATATATCTATATTTTGGCGCCTAACATATGCAGACATAAGACGAACTTTACGTCTATCATTCAAGCTACGTACATTCCAAGTAAGGCAGCGAATCAATGTCATCCCCGCCATAGCCATTTAAGTCGCCATTTCAGCGCATCGCGCCTTTGCCTCCTTCCTGAAAACCCAACTGCACACATATAAAACAAACAAAAATAAGTAAATAAAAGAAACACAATATTGAAACAAACTGCAAAGAGCCCCCTCCCCCACCCACGCAGACCCCCCAAACGGGTCAAAGCTGACAACCTCCCTCCCCATCCCAAATTTCCCCCTTTAGATAACCAGAATAGATTAGCAGGACTCATCCAAGGGCCGTAAGGCTGGCGACCATCCCGCCATCCGGGAGGATAGGGGAGGTAGATCGAGGGGCATAGCGTTGAATTTGTAGTCAGATCGGCAATAAGAAAAGGTGTATTGTCTTGATACATCTCTGTGACCGCCCCGGTCCCCGGAGCCGCCAGCAGCACCAGTCTCTAATCATTATCGCTGAGGTCAGCGCGGGCGCCTCCTGAGCCATCCACTCTCTTAGTCTCAGCTTTCCGTGGGATGGTCTTGACAAATTTGGCAGCTGACTTGGGATCCGTAAAGAAGTGTAATGTACCACCATGCTGTATCCGAAGTTTAGCAGGGTAGATGAGAGAGAAGCGGGCGTCCGTGAGTCCCAGTGAACGTTTAATCGGCAGGAAGGCCTTCCGCACCGCCTGTACGCCAGGGGTGTAGTCCGGGAAGAAGTTTAATTCAGTGTTCTTATACATCACTGGGCGTCTTTCTCTGGCCAATCGGAGCACAGCATCCCTGTCTCGGTAGTTCAACAGGTGAAGTATAATGGGCCGAGGCGGTGTCCCCGGGGGGGGGGGTCGGGCCCAAGTGATCTGTGGGCTCTCTCAACCACTAGCACTCAGGACAGCTCTCCCGGGAATAAATCTGTTAGCAGTTGTTCCATAAAGTCCTCCATCCTGCCCATATCTGTGGATTCCGGAAGGCCAATCATTCTTATGTTGTTTCTTCGCGATCTTGCCTCTAGGTCTTCATTTTTATTGCGTATCACTTCTAATACGCGCTCCATCCGTAACAGTGTTTCTCGTTCTCCGTTACATTGATCCACCACCTCCGATGTGCGCGTCTCTAATTGGTCAAAACGTGAGTCATGGTCATCTACCCTTGTCTTGATGCGGTCCATTTGTTCAGTTAGGTGGTCCAGTTTAGCGTCTATATTCGTCAGGCTGCTCTTAAGATCCAGGAACATAGCCCTGACCGAGGTATCCGCAGGGCCCTCCTCCGTAAGGTGGATCCCCGGACTGGGAGGCAGTGATACCACCTTTTTTTCCGGCTCCCATCGAAGGAGATCTTTGCCTGCCTTTGCTCCGCCTTTCCCATTTTGGAGTTCACTGATGTCATCCAAAGCAATGACCCTTGTTAATGATTTTAGCCCAACGGGGGGGGCCAGTGTCCGCTGTGCAGCAGTTTCTTTCGCTCACCATGCCCACCCTTTATGGTACCGGGGCACAGCCAGTCGCAGAAGATAGTCCTCCACCGTCAGATATCACCCATGCAACTGTGGTCCATCCCACAGACTTTTATAACTCTAAGGAGTACCTTAAGAGGTCGCAGAAGTCCTCTTACTTCTTCCCAGTGTGTTTCCTGTAGTACCCAGGGCCGTTCCAATTCATGTCAGGCCTCACCCATCAGGCTTCTTCCTCCAGCCTCACCGTTCTCAAGCCCAACCGATGCAGGGGTCTCTCCACTCCAGCCTCACCAGGTCCTCCTCAGCCACCCCAGTGCGACAGTCCGTCCAAATTCACAAGGAGGCGATCGGCCCTCTCCTCTCACCAAGCGGGCCAGAGCAGACCGCCCCGCCTCAGCTCCTCAGCCGATCCGAGGCCATCCGATCAGCCGTCATCCAGGAGGACGTTTAGGAGAGTCGGGCCTCCCGCCGAGTCTCTCCCCTCACTCTGTGCTGAGGGCACCTTTCGATCGGGGGTCTCAGGCCTCAAGCGCTGAGACCGCTCCGGAGGAGAAAATCACCTTGCGGCAGCCCCAGCGAGTCGCGGGCGCCCGAGGTCAGGAACGCCCACTGCAGCTGCGGCCCAGGAAGGCTCGGAGCGGCCGATTCACCCGCTGAGGCCGGGTCAGTACCAGCTACCCGGGTCCAACATTCAGCGATCCCGGGTCACCAGCACCCCAGGCGGCCCGCAGCTCAGAGAACAGGATTTTCGCCGCCAAGATAAGGATAAGGATAAATGTGAGGATACTGCCCCTCGATCGGCAGAGCCGCACTAAGAGGCGGCCATCTTGCCGTAGGGCTAGCCGCACCATTTACTACTAAGAAGGGACCTTCATGTCCTTTTCAGAAATCGGGGTCTCCTACGGGGTGGTGCCCGGTCAATTCATAACATATCATTTACTCCAACACAACACAAGGGGTGATGACAGTGTAGAGTCGCCCCAATCATAGCTGCTACATACACTACTGTCAAATGACTGCACAAGCCAGTACATTACTGTAGGCTATAACACATTGAATTCCACCGCACAAGGGATGACTGAGAAAGCTAGGGACAGAAGGAACACAGCCCTGCCACAAAAACTGATGGGATCAGGCACTCCAACAGGTTAAAGGTGTATTCCATAACCCACTCTTTCAATTCACACAATTTAACTTTGTACAGCAAGCATACCTTACCCCACACTGCATCAAGCGTATGTATCCCCGGCTTCCTCTGAGTGATCCAGGTGCAGGACATTGGATGCCAGCTTCTATCATATGGTATGGGAGTGTGCAGTTCTACACTGACCATGGGGAGAGGAAACGGAGATAATGGCAGAGGTTGTGGCAACGCAATATCCCTATACCTGAATCGTGTCACCTGGGAATATGGCTCAGAGTAGAATAAGATACATACTCACATGAACTCATTGACCTAGTCTTCTTGCTCTAATAACAACTAATTGCCATGGAGTGAAAGGCTTCCATGTCTCCACAAATCAGGGGATGGTTGTGCACACACCAGAAGTGGGAACGTGTTGAACCAGATGTTATCGCAAGGGTGCGCTCCAGGGGGGAGACACAGTGGACAAGTGATGTTGGGAGACATATATCAGGCAAATAGAAGCAAAGAATAATGCCTGACCCCACTGAATGCTTCCTAAACCACCCCTGCTGGTCCTCTAGTAATGTCTGGTGCCCATATGGGGATGAGCGGGCCTGGTCTAAGAGCTGATGGACTACCTGAATGCCCTGTTCCCCCAGGACTCCTACACTTGATTTGGGGACAGCAATGCCACCACATGAGTCATTTCCAGGCTCTGAGCCCTGGAACCCTCTATATACTCTGCCCACTGCCCCATACACTACAAACTCTCCCACCCCGAGTATACATGACACCACTTACCATGGAGGATGTGTGAACAAGTACAGATACTACTACACACCTTGTGCTTACACTCATGAGGTGTATCTCAGCTGTCCTGCTATGTCTATGTTGCCATTGACCCCCCCACATTATTACATTAATACATTGCTGGTCACTCCTTGGCCATAGGAATGTGAAAGATGGAATTTAATGACTTCCATGTCAGCAGTTTTGTTTATTATGTTTGTATTCAAGCACCATTTTCAATAATGATTTAAATTGATTTTGTGTTTACACTTGTGGTGTGCTTCTGTTATATCATTTATTAAAACAAAAAAAGAAAATTTGAAAAAATGATTAGGAGGGACTTTGATGTGTTGAGAGAGGTTGTTCAATGTCTTGGGTGCAGTGTAGGAGAATGAACGACCTCCAGTTAAGCTTTTGCAGATGTGGGGCATGTGTGTAACTGAGAGTGAGGCAGAGTGTAGAAGTCTTGTGGGTTGTGAAAGTCCATGCGGCTGTTCTGAGGTGCAGTGTGATGTGGGTGAAGCATGGGAGGTCAAATATGAGTCTTGTGGCTGTGTTGTGTATGGTCTGGAGTCTATCTAGTAGTTATTTGGAGAATCCAGCATAGAGAGTGTTGCCGTATTCCATGAGTAGGATGAGGGAGCAGGAGGTGCACACTGTGTTGACTTCCATAATGTTGAGCTTATCATTTAGGATGATGCCTGGATTTACTGAATGGTCTGTGGGTATTGGTCCAAGCTCCGATGGCCACCAAGTGATATCCCGGGGAGAGATCTTGTTGCCAAAGACCACTGCTTCCGTCTTGTCAGAGTTTAGCTTCAGGCAGTTGGTTTGCACCCAGTCTGCTACCATGGACATGCAGTTGGTGAAGTTAGGTCTTGGTGGGGTTTGTCTTGTCTGTCAGAGAAAGGATGAGTTTGGTGTTATCAGTGGAGGAGATGACAGTTATGTTTTGTGATCAGATGATGTTGGTGAGCAGTGTCATGTAAATGTTGAAAAGAGTGGTGCTGAGGGATAAACCCTCTGCATGTACGTTTCTTGGTCTTCGATGTGAAGGGTGGCAGTCTGACCCTTTAGGTTCTTCCTATGAAGAAGGGACAGATCAATTTGAGAGTGTATTCTTGTATGGCAATCTCAGGGTGTCTTCTGATGAGGGTGTTGTGGGAGATAGTGTCAAAGGTAGAGGAGAGGTTGAGCAGGATGAGGGCCACTATTTCTCCTTCGTCAATGATGTTTTCAATGTTATCAGTGGCTGTGATGAGTGCTGTTTCAGTGCAGTGGTTCTGTTTGAATCCTGATTGTTTGTTGTATAGAAGGTGGGGAAATTTGAGGTGGCTTATAAGTTGCTTGTTAATGGTCTTCTCAATCACTTTTTCAGGTCAGCTGTGGGCTTCTTGAGAAGGGAATTGATTTCTGCAAGTTTCCATTCATCCACGAAAGTGGCAGACGTGATTGAGGTATTGATGATGTGGGTCAGGGTGGTGTTGGTTGGTGATGTTCCCATGTTGTAGGCATGGGTCCTTTGGCTCCCATGAGTGGATGGTCTGCATGATTGTTGCTGTGTCGTTTCTGGTGAGGGTTGTCCATTTGGTCACGTGGCCTTCTTGGTTGGTGGTGGGTAGGTTAGCAGTGAATTCTCTGGGGTTGGCTTGGTGTACAAAGTAGGCCTGGGCGGAGTGAACAGAGTTCAGCTTTGTGGAATTCCACTGAGTCGAAAAAAAACTGTGGAATTCCGCCTAGCCAGAGTTCTGTGCCCCGCGGAGTCCTCCTGAATGCAACCATCTCAGTAGCACTAAACAGGGTCAGGCCTAGTCAGCCAGGCCCGAACCTGCTCATGGTTTTTGAGATGGCCACATTCAGGGGTGGCCGTAGGCAGTGAAAGAGGGATAGGGTGGTGCACAAGAGGCCTGAAACAGCAGCTTTCTTTCACAGCCTACGGCCCTGGTCAGGACCGTAGGCAGCGAAAGCTGCTAGGCCTATTGTGCACCGGCCTGCCCCATGTGCAGTGCACATGGGACAGGCCAGTGCACAAGAGGCCTGAAACGCCCCTGGACTGAATTCAGGCCAGGGTCATAGGCAGCAAAAGCTGCAGTTTCAGTCCTTGTTTGTGCACCAGTGTGCACAAATGACAACAAAAGAGACAAAAACTTACCTGTGTCTTCCACGGGGGTCCTCCTCTCCTCCTCGTCCAATGACAATGAGTCCTCTTCAGTGGTTGCCTCCCTCCTCTGCTACGATGCACGCTACAGTCAGCACTTGCACTGTGAGGCCCATACTGGGCTGCAGTATGCATCTGGTGAGCTCAGCCCTGCTGGTGGGGCGAGCAGAGTTTTTGGGATAACTCTATGCTCCAAGTGGAGCGTGGAGTTCCAAAAACTCTGTTAGCTCCACCAGCGGAGCGGAGCTTCCCAAACAACCCTAGTACGAAGTTTCTGTAGGTGTTTGTGATTCTGCTGTGGAAGAAGTTGGATAGGTTGTTCCAGAGTGATTGGGAGGCAGCCATGTTTTTGACAGTGGCTGAGTCTTAGGTAAAATCCTTGACAATCAAGAATATTTCCTTGCACCTGTTGAAGCTTCTTTCGATGCTGTTCACTTGCGTTTTTTTCTTGGAATCTATAATTTGCTGGTGATAGTGTTGGAGTGCAGCCTTGTGGGTAGTTATGTTGGTGGTGTAGTGTCTGGCTCTCCATTTCCTTTCTAGCTGTTTATACAGTCATTCGGTGTTTTGGAGGTCTTCTGTGTACCAGCTGACATGCTTGTTTGATCTAGTATATTTGTTGGCTGTGATGGATGCAAGGTAGTCCGCACAGTTCTTGATACAGTTGTTGATGTCCTTGTTGAGGTTGTCTGTGGGGCTAGGTTGATCACTGTTGAGGGTGCTGAGCCAGTCCTTTCCTGAGATTTTTCTCCAGCTGTGGCTTGAAGAGCAGAAACCTGTAGGGTTGTTGACATAAGGTGTGTTGATTTGGAAGTGGATGATAAGGTGGTCAGTCCACATCAGCTTTGTGGTGGAGTTGTAGTTGATGCTGTCACTTGTGGTGAAGATAGGGTCTACTGTGTGTCCTGCGGTGTGTGTTGGTTCTGCGGTGAGCTGGGTGAGTCTGAAGTTGCTCTTAAGCTTTTAAGGAGTGCTTTAGAGCAGGGGTCATTCTAGCCCTCCATGTGAAAGTTGAGGTCACCCAGGAGTATGTAGACTCTGGAGTCAAGGGTGAGCAGAGAGATAAAGTCAGTGATAAGGTTGGCAAAGGTGGCCCGGGGCCCGGGTGATTGGTAGGTGAGGGCTGTGGTCAGGGTACATTTTTCAGAGATTTGCAGCTTGAAGTGCAAATCATTTTGTGCAAGTCTTCCATAAATGGGCTTGCATTCTCTGTGGATGATGTGCATTTGATGGATTTCTTTTAGATGATAGAAAGTCCTCCTGGCTTCTGAAGGTGGTCCTGCCGAGTGATCTTGTAGCTCACTGGAATTGCTGTAGAGATGTTGTGAGCTGATGAGAGGTTGAGCCAGGTCTCTGTGATGAAGAGGATGTCGGGTGCATCACTGCTCAGAAGGTCACATATTTCGGTTGTATGTTTGCTGAGTGATCAGAGTTTGAGAAGCATGCATGTGAGTAGGAGTTGATGTGCAGGTTTACTATGGTGGGTGGTGTAGGTTGAGAGCGTAGGTATTACAAGTGCTTGTGTAGTGTGTGTGTTGGGAGGGGATGTTGAGGGTGTTGTTAGCGTTTGTGTTTGGGGGGGTGGATGCTGGAGAACCAGCAGCAGATACAGGTGAAAGCTCCTCTTGTGGTGTGAGATGTGGTGCAAAAGCAGTTGGGCGAACGGCGTCCGAGGTATGGTCACCTAAGGCATGCTACAGAGTATCACTGGGCAGTGATTTGACCAGGGTTCCTTGTGCATGACATGGTCCAGGCACAGACAGGGTTGCCTTTGGTGCACCAGTGGCACGCCATCCTCTTTGCATCTGCCAGGCAGCTGTCGTTAAGTAGGTCCAGGGAGAGGGGAGGAGTCCAGAGTGCCATGATGTAATTTCCTATGCTGATAGGTGATGGGAAATGAAATACTCTTGCTTGGCTTCTTCTTTTAAACATGGTTTTGGTGAGGAAACCAGAAATGTACCTTTCTGTCCAGATGGATGATGGGAAAATCAGTGATGTCACCTCTGTGCAGGTGGATGATGGGATACCCAGTGATGTCACTTCCTGTGCTGATGAGTGATGGGAATAAAGTCCTTTGATTTGGATTCTTCTTTTAAAGATGATTTTGGTGGGAAAACCAGGAATGTCACTTTCTGTCTAGATGGATGATGGGAAATTCAGTGATGTTAATTCTTTTGGATGTGGATAATGGGAGATCAAGTCATGTCACTTCCTGTGCTGATAGGTAGCGGGAAAAAAAGTTTGTAAACTTTTGATAAGTTTAAAACCGATGTGTTTGGGGACTACAGCCCTGACCGGGTGACCGATTCCAATGGTAGAAGGTCATGAGGGACAAAAAGAAGCATTTGAAAAGTTACCTGGTCACCAAACCAGTCTCAAGTCCAGTTCCACACTTTAAATCAAGTCTGCCATAGAAGTCAAAGGAGTGTTCCTAATGCTAAAGATGCAGGATGTTGAGGATGCTGGGTGATGTGCAGGTGAAGTGGCCTTTCATGGGGTTACGCCTTGGTCCAAGGGGTAAGGCGGCAACACTTGGCCACAGGGATCGGAGTCCCTTGATGTTCTCATTGAACTAGTAGATGCCCAGCTTTGGCTGGGCTACTGATCTCTGGCCACAGCAGGTCCATCGGTGTCATTTGGTGAGAGCTAATGTCTATCTTGGGCAACTAATCCACACTCCTGCAATACTCCCATCTCCAGCAGGCATGGGTGCAAATTTTAAGTCCATTGTGGAGATCTTCTTGGCTGTCAACGACAATTTCCTGTGAGTGGTTACTGACTGGCCAGAATGGGCAACTTCAGCTTTTATAGCCCTAGTTTTGGAACAGGGGGTCAGCCAACTGACTTTTGGAGAGACTAATTCAGACTGGGGCTCAGGAGCAAATTTTCCTCGAGCCATGCACCACAGACACAATCTTCTCTTTGCTAGACCAAGGAGCAGCAGGTGCTGTCCAATGGTTGGTTTAGCCTATCCCACTAGGTCCAGGGGTCAGGAGGGCAGCTCCTCTTCTATCCCCTCTCCAGTACAGATTTGATCTGAGGTTCAAGGGGCCAGGGGTGTTATGTTTATGCCCAGAAAATGTCCTGGGGTATGATGCTGTCACTAGCCAATCGGCTACCAGCAGACCTCCCACCCTGTGATGACTTCTGGCTATGTGTGGCATTTAGAAGTCCCAGAGGGCACTATTCTGCCCACTCCCAAGAAGTCATGAAAAAATAACGGTATCCTTTTCCGTAAAGTCTCCTGGACAGCCAGTTACGGAGAGGGAAGTCCATTTCTCACCAGATTGATGGTAAATGAGGTTTCTCTGTGATCTTAGATAAGACTCTGACAGTAAAAGATGCAAGCCTAAATATTTTACTTATGTCTGTGAAGATCCCCAATCCTATTGAATAACAGCAGATTCGGCACTTGTACTCAAAATATGGATGGATCTTGATATTGTGATATCGAGGTGATATGATAAAGTGGGAAAACATTTTCAAATGCAACTTCCCTATGGTAATTATATTTTTGCATGCATTCGAAACAACCCTTGCACACACTTTGCAAAATCCCCATATTTTATGGCTGTGCATTGATAACTCAAAATCGCAGCTTGCAGTGCACATTTTAAACAGTTAACTCAGTGTAGATGAAAGCTAACACCTAATAATGGTAGATGTACACATCAGAATTTGCTTCTGCATACCGCAGACTAAAGCAAACATTTTCCACGTCACTATTTCTTAAACACTTTAGTGAACACAATTGCTCCTTTGTTCTGTTGATTGAAATCACTACACTTTATTTCCCTTTGTTTGCCACCTTGCATACTGATACTATTAGAAAATCCACTTTTTGTTTATGGTTTTCTTGGACAGAAAATACTGTTTGACCATCTTATGAACCCATGTACAAAAGCACATGGTCCTGCTACACTTGTGGTATTTGCGCACTTCTTGCATGCATACATTCTCTCTGTACAGGCTCAGGTATTGGTGTGTCCTGTGAACGCTCACTGTGCTTATTTGTCCTTTACAAAACATCACATTCATTGATAAGCTGGCTAAACAAACTCTTCCAGCTCCCATTCTGTCTTCTCTATATTACACGTATGCTTTCCGCACAATTTTTGCAAACAAATGCATGCCACTGAATCCTGGTACACATGCTATTTCACAACTTTCAGCACCCAGGTGATCTCAAATCCAGCTTATGGTGGAACACTGCTATATTTTGCTTTCACTAGTAGGTATGTGGGGTCCCGTGGAGAGCAGGACACAGTCCACTCTCTCCACGGGAGCATTTGGGCCAGAAGTAAACGGCTGGCATTAGGATAGGCTGGAGGTGGTGGTTCAAGGGAGAGTCTAGGGGGAGAGTATAAAAGGAGGGGCTGGAGAAGGGATCAGCCTCTTCTGCACCAGCTTGTCGAGCTGCGCTGAGGTTGGACAATCCAGGTAGGGAGTGGCAGGTGGGTTATATTACATTAATCATGGCCGCGGATTATGATGCAGAAGCGGTACGGGCAAAGCAGGCCGTAGCGATCTACTCAGGCCTGGCGTCCTCGACCAGGTCTGCATAGGGATGACGCGCGTGCTGCACACAGCGGCACACGTGGTGGCGGCGGCGGTTGCCACATGCCGCTCCCTATCAAAGGGGGCTGGAAAAAAAGCAAAAATTGGGCGGGGCGGAGTTTGTCACCCCCCTTCCCATTGTGTGACCAAGGGGCAACAGGGGGAATCACAAACAGATGTAGGGCGGGGACAGAGCCTGTGTTTAGAGGGCCAGCAGGGCACGGCAGGCCCCTCTGTGCAGGGCCTTCCGCAAGATATGGCAGAGCAGCTGGCAGGGCAAGGGCCCGGTGGGCCTGGTGGGCTGGAGCAGCCCCTGGACCTCGCTGTGGCTAGTTTGCCAGCCTCAGTACACCAGAAAGGCAAGGAGCAGGGGCTGGGTGGCAGCAAAGGGAAGGGGAAGAAAGTCAGCTCAGCTGCAGGTGGGGCCCTGGGGGATCCACAAGCAGGCAGTGGGGGGAGGCAGATTTGAGGTGTGCTGGGGAGCAGATGGAGGCATGTGGACAAGGGCAGGGTGAGGTGGAGGCACAGCAGCATCCATCCACTGACTGCTCGGCAGTGGACATTGAGGCCAGGATTCAAGAGCAGAGTAAGCTAGTGGTGGAGACGGAGGAAAGGAGGGCCAAGTTATGAAAGGAGAGGGGAGAGGCGGAGGGGGTTAGCCGGGGCCATAAAGAAGGGCAAAGTTCAGGGCAGGGCAGCTGAGTATGGTTTTCTTATGAGGAGCAGGGGAAGAGTCAGGAGGCATGTGCGGCCGGTGGGCCAGGCAGCTTGACGGCAGCACAGGGCGTACACGGCCAAGTGTGGTGCGGGGGAGTCAATGCCAGCATCAGAGGTTGGCAGAAAGGTGATGAAGCCAACGGGGTGCAGCACGGCCCAGGACGTTGGTCAGAACCCATAGAGGGGTCTTTGGCTGCCTTCTCTACACCAAGGAAACGCATGAAGCACACACCTGGCTTACGCCACGAGGGGCTCGGGCTGGATGAAGAGCATGACGTGGTGGATGCAGCGGGTGCGGATGAAGTATGGGGTGTGGACGAAGAGGATGTGTTATGAGGAGGACCTGGAAGACTGGGATGATAGGGAGATTCACGAAAAAGAGGTGAGTGGGGTACAAGGGAAGGGGAAGGGGCTCAGGAGTGGTGCAACACCCTCTTCTCTTAATGTTTTACAGGCTTCAATGTCTGGCACGCGAGGGCACGAGGTCTCCTGCAAAGAAGGCTGCAGGTGCAAGTCACTGTTGGATGCTGGTACTCCTGGCCGCAGTGTCCAATGTAAGGGGTACTGGTGGGCCCCATGGGGTGATTGGAAGGGCAGGGCTGGCACAGCTCTATACAAGTCTATTGGTGTGGGGGAGGACTCCATAGACACTGCACCTAATACAGGTGTGGTATTTGTAGGCAGAAAGGACCACTTGGGAGAAAAAGTGTTGCCGCCACAGGGCAGGGATGGGGAGACAGTGGCAAGCGGAGATGGGGAGGATGACGCCAAGGATGGGGCCAGACACAAGAAAGGACTCCCATACATACATGGGACTCGCTATGCCTTTTGGGGTCGCATATTGCAGATAAGACTAAAGCAAGGCTATGGAAACACGAGTATGTTGACGTTTTCAAACTCCTTCACAGGGATATTCAGGCAAAGGAAGCTTCTAAGGAGGAGTGGGAACTGGCCCCTAAGGTCCCCTTAACTATGGACAATTGGACCTCTGCATTTTCTATCTATGCTAGTATCTACTGTGAAAAATACCCAGATAAGGCCATTGCCATGTTTAAATACATGGACATTATTCGCAAAGCCCAAATGCATTTTGAGGGCTTTGGTGGCTGATCTATGATAAAGAGTTCATGGCTCGAGTGAGCGTTAGTTCTGAAAAGCCATGGGATGATGTGAACTCGGAGTTAAGGATGCAATGGATGGCCTCTTCACATTGAGCAGCATCCGCCCACATGGCTAGTGGGCTTCCAGCGGTTTACAACTCTTTTCAGCAGCATCCTGCTCAGGGAGGGGCAGGTATGGTACAGAGGGCCCAGTGCCCAGCTCAGGACCCTGTTGGAACTTCAACAAGGGGTTTTGCTCCAGGCACCCCTGCAAATTTAAACATGAGTGTTCCAAATGTGGAGGGAGACACCCAGTTATGCAATGTTTTTCCCTTTCCAGTCTGACGGAGCAGTGGATATCTACTGGTAGCGGGGGCAAGGCGCTCCTGAGCAGAAGGGTGCCTACTCCAATTAAGTTAGAGAGATTCCTGCCCTGATTGCCTATGTACCTGGATACGGACATGGCGCTCAAATTGGATGGGGTTTCAGAGAAGGTTTTGAGATGGGATACCAAGAGCCATGGTTGAGGAGATGGGCGGACAATTTGCAGTCAGCAAAGGCCATGCCAGATGTGGTGGCAACTAAACTGAGAAAGGAAGTGGCAGAGGGGAGAATTGTGGGCCCATTTTTTACGCGTGGCCCATGAATGATTTGATAATTTCGAACAAAGAGCAAAGGGGATTTCCGGCTGATACATCACTTGTCATGGCCTGAAAGGGCATCAGTGAATGATTTCCTCACGCCGGAGGATACACGGGTGGTGTATGTCTCCGTAGATGGGTTACGGGGGTGGCAAGGGTGCTGAGCTGGCTAAGTGCGACATCAAGGCAGCTTTTCGGCTGCTCCCCATTCACCTGAGGATTTTTCTCTGCTGGGGATGCAGTTAGGTATGGCCATTTACATGGACAGAGTGCTGCCCATGGCATGTGCGATTTCCTGAGCTTTATTTGAGGCATTCAGTGCCTTCTTGCAACGGGTTTTTATTCAAGTGAGTGGACATTGGACAGTGTCACACTATTTGGATGACTTCCTTTTTGGGGGTACATCACATTCTGACTCATGTGGTAGGGCACTGCAGTGTTTTGAGTGATTGGCACTGGATTTTGGGGTGCCCTTGGCTAGTGAGAAGGCAGAGAGTACTAGCAGTGTCTTGACTTTTTTGGGTATCGAACTAGACACAATGGCTTTAATGGCACTTTTGCCTGCTGTGAAGGTTGAGGAGATGCTACTATTTTAGCTGCAGATTAGGTCAAAACAGAAGATTGAACTGTACGTGGCTCAACAACCCCTGGGTTTCCTTAACTTTCCATGTAGGGTGGTCCGGGGTTGTGGGACTTTCTGCAGGTGCATGGGGCTGGTGATGTCAAGTGCATCCCTCCCTCGTCACAGGATTCGGCTGACCATGGGTTTGCGAGAAGACATCAAGGTATGGGACCTGTTCTTGACTCAGTTCAAAGGGGTCTCCATGTCCTTTCTGGAGGAAGACACGGACTGTCAGATGCAGATTTCTTGTGACGCGGCCAGTGCCCCTGGTTTTGGTTTTTTCTGGGATGGGCGGTGGTGTGAGGAGACATGGCCTGCACAATGGTTGAGTCAGGGCAGGAGCAATGCATTTTTGGAATTCTTTCCTCTGCTAGTGACTTTGTTGGTGTGGGGTGACAAACTGGCCAACAGGACAGTGATGTTTCATGTGGACAATCTGACAGTGGTTGAATTGGTGAACAGACAGAGGGCTAGGGATCTCAGGGTGCTGCGGTTGCTGAGGAGGTTTATGTTGCATTGCTTGACTTTGAATATCATAGTTAAAGCTGCGCGTATTCCAGGGGTCAACAATTCCATTGCAGATTCCCTGTCTTGTTTGCAGTGGCAGCGTTTCCACCAATTGGCGCCTGGAGCAGAGGAGCACAACACAGTGGTCCCGGCAGACATTTGGGAGTGGGGGGGTTGTAATGGTCATGAGACTGGTGGAGATGTCTCTAGCAGAATCTAAAAAATCCTGCAGAACCCTCGAAAAAACCTGCCGCAGGGAACGAACCACAGAAAACATGACAGCCCTCAAGCTCGCCACCAGTGAACACCACCAGCTGATCCGCTCCACCAAAAGGACATCATTCAAAGAGCGACTAGACAACAACACCCACAACAGCAAGGAACTCTTTAACATCGTCAAAGAGCTCTCCAACCCCAGCGCCAGCTCCAAAGACATCACACCCTCACAAGAACTCTGCAACTCCTTCGCTACGTTCTTCCACCGAAAGATCGCAGATCTACACGACAGCTTCGGACCCCAGACCCTGCCCCATACCACCGAACCAGCAGCCCCCACCACCACACTCAGCTCCTTGACCCCTATCAGCTCAGAAGAGACCAGAAGCATCATGAACACCATCCACTCCGGCTCCCCCTCGGACCCTTGCCCCCACCACATCTTCAAAAAAGCCGACTCTGTCATCGCCCCCCATCTCCGGAACATCATCAACAGCTCGTTCGCATCAGCCATCTTCCCAGAGAGCTGGAAACACGCAGAAATCAACGCCCTCCTGAAAAAACCCACGGCTGACCCCAATGACCTAAAGAACTTCCGCCCCATCTCTCTTCTCCCCTTCCCGGCCAAGGTCATCGACAAGACCGTCAATAAGCAGCTGACCGCTTTTCTCGAGGCTAACAACTCACTCGACCCATCCCAATCTGGATTTCGAGCCAACCACAGCACAGAAACCGCCCTCATCGCAGTTACCGACGACATCAGGACTCTGATGGACAACGGAGAAACAACCGCCCTCATCCTCCTGGACCTCTCGGCTGCCTTCGACACCGTGTGCCATCGCACCCTAATAACCCGCCTCCGCACCACTGGAGTCCTAGGACAGGCCCTAGACTGGATCATCTCGTTCCTCTCCAACAGATCCCAGAGAGTCCACCTCCCTCCCTTCTGCTCAGAACCCACGAGATCATCTGCCGCGTACCCCAAGGATCCTCGCTCAGCCCAACCCTCTTCAATATCTACATGAGCCCCCTCGCCGCCATCGCACGCAAACACAACATCAACATCATCTCCTACTCCGATGACACCCAGCTGATACTCTCCCTCACCAAAGACCCAACCACCACCAAAACCAACCTACAGGAAGGAATGAAAGACATTGCGGAATGGATGAAGCTCAGCTGCCTTAAACTGAACTCAGACAAGACGGAGGTCCTCATCCTCGGACAATCCCCATCCGCCTGGGACGACTCCTGGTGGCCCATGGCGGTGGGCACAGCACCAACCCCCTCGGATCACGCAAGCAACCTCGGATTCATCCTGGACCCCCTCCTCACAATGACCAAGCAAGTCAACGCCGTCTCGTCATCATGCTTCAACACCCTACGCATGCTCTGAAAAATCTTCCAATGGATCCCCGCCGAAACCAGAAAGACAGTTACCCATGCCCTCATCACAAGCCGACTAGACTACAGAAACACCCTATACGCAGGCACCACCGCAAAGCTTCAGAAACGTCTACAACGCATACAGAACGCCTCTGCACGCCTCATCCTCGACATTCCTTGCCACAGCCACATATCTGCCCACCTGAAACACCTGCACTGGCTCCCCGTCAACAAGAGGATCACCTTCAGGCTCCTCACCCACGCACACAAAGCACTCCACAACATGGGCCCCGAAAACCTCAACAGCCGCCTCTCGTTCTACACGCCCACCTGTCAGCTCCGCTCAGCCAGCCTCACTCTCGCCACCGTCCCACGGATCCGCAGAACCACCGCCAGAGGAAGATCATTCACCTACCTGGCAGCCAAAGCATGGAACTCCCTCCCCGCACACCTAAGAACTACCCAGGACCATCTTGCCTTCAGGAAACTCCTCAAGAAATGGCTTTTCGAGCAGCAGTAACTCCCACCCCCTCCAGCGCCTTGAGACCCTCTCGGGTGAGTAGCGCGCTCTATAAATGCACTGATTACTTGATTGATTGAGAATCAACCCTCAGGAGTTATCACCTAGCATGGTTGACATTTCAGGATTTTGAAGTTTTTGGGGGGCAGTTCTGGGGGCAGGAGCAAGGAATGCTAGAAGCTCGGGTGCTGCGTTTTGTTATATTTTTGATTCAGAAGGGTTTACCACCAGCCACGATGGGGGGCAAGTTGGCAGGAGTGTCCTTTTATGGGAAGTTGTTTTTTGTCTGGGACCTGGCAAAGGATGACATATTGGGAAAGATGCTGAAAGGTTGGGGGAGAGTGCGATCAGGGTCAGATGGTGACGTGAAGTTATTATGTTTGAGTTGCTTTTGGACATTTTGCATGTCCTGCCTGTTTGTTGTGTGAATGCCCATGAGGTGGCTCTTTTTCATTTGTGTATGATATGGATGTTTTTTGGGGCATTTTGTGTGTCTGAATTATTGGGTGTGGCGAAAGCTTCTGGTGTAGGGGTGGGAGATGTGCAACAACAGGGTGAGTGCTTGGGGATCTGGATTGAGGCGATCAAAGACGGATCAACTGGGCAAGGGGAAGTGCATACGGCTGGACCGGGAAGGACTTTTGGAAGCATGCCCAATGCGGGATTGGGACATTTTCAAGGAGCATAGGGCTTGTCGACAAGAGATTGTGTTTTGTCACGAGAATGGAAAGAAGCTCACAGCTTTCCAGTTGTCCGTTTTGAAAATGGGTTTGAGACGCCTGGGGAGGCATATGGTTATCTCTGGTACTCACTCCTTCAGAATTGGCGCAGCGACTGAGGTGGCCTGGTTGGGGTGGGATTGGGATCGACTCAGGCGTATTGGGAGGTGGCGGTCCAAATGTTGCGAGAGATGTGATTTGATGCTTTTCAGGGGCGTGGTAGGGATGCCACGTGGGGTAGGAGTTCGTTCTTCAGGTGTGGTGTTTCTGAGATGGGGCGGGGGAGGGATATTGTTGCTCACTGACATTTGTTACTCCTTCCAGGTTGCATGCATGATTGAGAAAGATAAGACAATCACATGGCTGGTTGGACACTCATTCATTGGGTGGCTAAATATGCGGAGAAGCAGGTTTATGGACAATCTCTGGCACTTCCGACAAGCAGGCACGTGGTGATGTGGTGGGAAAAGAGTGGAATGAGGTGGGGCAATTTGCTTCATTTTATCACATTGATTATGCCGACATGGGTATGTCCTGATGTATTGGTATTAAACCTTGGGGAGAATGATATGGTTCATCTCTCTGGGTTCACCCTACTACAACACATGCAGCGGGATCTGGCACTGCTGCAGCTCAACATGCATGAGACTTGCTTAGTGTGGACCGAATTTGTGCCCAGGAGGAAATGGAGAGGAGCACTGAAACATGGGGCTTTTGAAAGGGCTCGTAGGAAGCTCAATAGGGCTATGCGGGAATCTGCTGGGCGCATGACATTAAAGTGCTGACGCACAATGGGATAAAAGAGGATGAGCAGGTGCTTTTCAGGGATGACGGTGTGCATCTCTCTGAGATGGGGAATGCCCATTACATTTTGGGGTCACGTTTCTTGCTGACCAATCTGTGGTGGGAGAAAATTTGACAGAATGAGCCTGCTGGAAGGGCATGGAGTGTTGCAGTGGGTTAGCTGGTGGGGCAGCAAAATGCCAAAAGAGTTTGTGCTGGGTGGCACTAGATGGGGGAGTGGAGTGTCAGATGCGGGCCTGTCCAACCTTACAGGGGGAAAAAGAAGCAGGTGAAGGATAACAGTTTGGAGGATGCCCGATTCAGACAGAGGACGAAAGGGAAAGGGGGATGTGTGGGAGAATGGAATTGGAGGCTGGGTAAACGAAGGATAAGTGGGGGAATGAAATGAGAATGGAAGACGGGGGAGTTCCAAAGGTTAAAGATGAAAAGTTGTTCATTTTAAGTTCCTGTTATGTTAATGTAATATAATGATGAGCAAGCCTGTCCTAATAAATGGCCTTTTACACTAGTCTATGGGTGTCGGAGTCTGTGTCCCGATGTAGGGCCCTGTGGAGAGCAGGACACAGTCCAGTCTCTCTACGGGAGCATTCGAGCTGGAAGTAGATTGAGGAGGGTGGAGAGTCAGATACGGGCCTGTCCACCCTTCCGCGGGAAAAGAAGCAGGTGAAGGATGACAGATTGGGGGATGCCCGATTCAGACAGAGGACGAAATGAAAAGGGGGATGTGTGGGAGAATGGAAGTGGAGGCTGGGTGAAAGAAGGATAAGTAGGGTAATGAAGTGAGAATGGAAGACGGGGGAGTTACAAAGGTTAAAGATGAAAAGTTGTTCATTTAATGTTCCAGTGTTGCTAATGTATTATAATGATGAACAAGCCTGTCCTAATAAATGGCTTCTTACTCTAGTCCACGGGTGTCAGAGTCTATGTCCCGATATTGTCTGAACACTGCTTCACAAAACAATGCTTATATTCCTATAGAACACCAAAATATTTCTTCTCTAAATAATTGATCCCAGTTCCACATGCTCGAAAGTTAAACCAAGTTTCCTAGTACACTCTTGTAGATAGAGTGAACACACTGTGCTCAGCTGGTAAGACTGACACTCTTTATCAAACTAGTAATAAACTAGATTATTAAACGAAACGAAATAGTTTGATTTTGGGCGACCTAATACTAAACAATGCATGCAACCAGCCTTCGTGAGAAACAATTGGGCAACGGCTATAAAGCGTAAACCTACTAGCTGTCAACATGAAAAACGTTTTGGGAAAGTATGCAACCATTCTTGTGTATTTACACAATCGTGACGACATGGTAAACGCAACCATTTTTGTGTATTTAGAGATCGTGCGACATGGTTAATTCAAACATGTAAAGAACATAATTATCACGATCATATATGTGCAAGTCTTTTTTGATTATATACACTGAAATATGAAAGTCTTTAGTTTTAAATTGTTGTAACAAGCCAGATGTTTGTGTGTGATAACTCGGACACCGCACATTCCTAGCTACTGATAGGCCTAGTAGGATAAGGCATTTCGCTGACCTTTCTCTAAGTATACTGGTTACCAGTAATGCAACAAGCATTTGCTACATTCTGCATGCTCTGCCAATTTGTTTTCAAGTACTGCTCCTGACCACTGCGACACAAATCTCCTGGCATGACATTTCAGATTCAGGGCTGCACAAATGGCCACTGAAGCAGTTCACTGCCAAAAAGCTACCCACGACCTAGACCACATGTATTTTGTATCAGCTAGTCTTACTACATTCGCTTAAAATATTTGCTGTGGTCTTGCCCATAGCTATAATTTTAACTGATATGTTCACGCCCGTGTAGGCCTGCTCCATCAAAATTATTCACAGAATTCTTTAACCTCTGTATACAACGTAATGTTCTCATACTGGTCGCCAGGAACAAAACCTATTACTGATATTTTAAGAAAATAACAGTAATCCACTTCGACTTATAACTATTCTTAACAGGCAAAGTAGACAAGAACATCAGTGAGTTAGTGTAGCAATGATGATGTTTTATATGAATTCTTTTAATGTATAAAACACAGTCTAAAACGATAGATGATGCAGGATGGACATGCAGAGGTTTTAAAATATCAATTTACAACCACCACGGTTCTTATCGCGGAGCTCCGTGAAGTTAAAAAATACTCCACCGCACTACGCGAAGTTCTGCGAGCAGGTGGAATTCTGTGTAGCACCCATTCGTATTGTATTTGACATCAAATGTAACGCGAAAAAACGTATTCGCGTTGAAATCGCACCTGAATTGCCCCACCTGGTTTGCAAGGATGTGGCTATCTTCTTTTGCACTCTGCTTATGGTGCTGGGACACTTTTAAATCCCTTTTTTATCCATTTAATCATCCCCCTCCTAAACTATCTAACCCAATTTTTATTTATTCTATTAGCCTCTCATATTGAATCTATATATATATATATATTTTTTTAATTTTCCTGTTTTCTCTGACTTTTTATCTTATTGTTCATTTTTCATATTTCTTCATCCCATCATTCTCTTAACTCTTCACCCCACACCACCCAGCACCGTGGCAGATCATGGCAGCAGCAGCAGCCTACCTTGCGGTGAGAAGGTGGCAACACTACTTTTTTTTGTGCTGTGCCTCAATGCAGGCACCCTTGCAACATGTTGTGGGGTGCCTTCATTGTCTCATGTCAGCCCATTGTGTTCCAATGCACATTCCTGCCCTCTCCTTTTGATGCATTAAAGCGTTGCAAAAAGGCTTGCGGGGCAGCCCTGCATCAAAACTTTGAAAATAATAATATGGCTTGTAGTTCAGGAAATATGGAATAGGTCTTAGGTAAAGGACTTAGCAAAGTAAAAGTAATAGGTCAACTTGAGTCCAGCATACTAGACAATCTGATATAGAACAGTACAACGTTACTGATTTTGCCCCCACTTGTCAAAAAACTTTTTTGGGGAGATTAACTGTACCATTAATCTTTTATTTTTATCTTCTTTATTTCTTACCTCAGCACCCAAGGGGAAGAAGAGGTCAACAGCATCCACGGGACAGGAAGGAGAGGGTGTCAGTACTTCTAGTGCCACCACCAGTGTGGATTCTGGTGGCACAGCTGGCCCCAGTAAGTCTTCATGTTATATTATTTATATTTCCCTACTTTTATCTTTATTTTACACCTCTCCTCATTAAAAATATTTTTTCTTTTAGTTTTACTGTGCATCTCTACTTTTTTTTTGTATTTTGCATTTTCAGGCCCATTGCATTTGCCAACCAAGACCTAATCAGAGGTTCTCCTGGCTTGACCAAAGTATTGTACCCCTTTATTGTTCTTCTGTGACTTAGCTGAGCTCTGCCCCTCAATTACAAAACATTTGCAGATGATGAATTGTCTACCTTGCTTTTCTAACAACCAACAAAATTCCTATAGTGAATAATAGAATAAGATAGAAATGTAATGATCTATTGTAGCTGTGTTTCTTTTGTTGGAACTAAATTATGCAACATTTTTTCCAGCCACACCGACCATCAGTGCTGGGGCCAGTGGCAGCACCAGTGCACCCAACGTGGCAGTGGTGAAAGGGGGAGAACTGGTGGCAGCAGGGACGGGCACTGGTAAGTCATATTGCTCTTGCTCATTGACAATTACTGATATACTCACTGCAAGGGTGCTGCTTGTGAAGCACCTGGTTGAGCACCTGCAGTGATTAATCTTAATGTCCTCTTCTCTCTGCAAATTGGCAGCAAAAAGCTCATCATAAAGATTGAATGGAGGCTAAAAATTATGGCTTGATGGAAAACAAAAGATGGACAGCTAAAAGAAAGAATGGGAGAAATGGTATATCAGTGAAAGGATGTCTGGGAAAAAGGAAAAGAAAGATGTGTAGGTGAATGATAGGGGATACATGGGTGGATGAATATAGATGAAGGGGGAGAAAGGGGTGAAAGGATGCCTCAATGGGTGAAGGAAAGGTGAATGAGTACGCTCCGGTGAGGAATCTGTGGATGGTAATGACCCATACATGGGTAAATGCCAGATGGATATGTGAAAGCAGGTGTTCGGAAGGTTGGATACTGGATAGGTGAGTCTATGAATAAATGGGTGGATAAATATGAGTGGCTGGATTGGAGTAGTGAAAGACTGGATGAGAGAGTTTAAGCTTAAATCAAATTATGGGTATCAAAGGGTCAATAGATCAGATGAATGAAAAAATGAGTGTATAATTACTTGGATCAAGAAGAAATAAGGGAGCCGCAGTGAAAAGGTACGTGTCTGCTGTTCACCTAATTCAATTGCTTGGTTTGCATGGATATCATCAAAGATA
Organism: Pleurodeles waltl; assembly: GCF_031143425.1. NCBI lineage: Eukaryota > Metazoa > Chordata > Amphibia > Caudata > Salamandridae > Pleurodeles > Pleurodeles waltl. The sequence continues at coordinate 398,521,781 of NC_090444.1, read as the reverse complement.
TGGTTCAAAGTAGGTGTAATTTATTTTTCTGTCTTCTCCCTTAACTCCCAAAGTTGTCAGTGCATTCAGACTTAAAAGGGTGTTTCCGTTACACCCCAGTGCCCACTCTGTTGCCTCCTAGTAATTCAGACCTTTTTTTTTTTTCCAAATTTCTATTCTAGGTCCCCCCCCCAATTTTTTTTTTAAAGTTTATAATATGTCACGGCTTCCATAATGGATTCATGGCATTTCAAATTTTACCCTTTTGACATTCGGACGTCAGCTCAACTACGGTGGGACATGTGTGGGTAGAAAATGGCCCTGAAACTTGTTGCAAATAATCAGCCATATCAAATTCCAATGGCCCTAAAGGACAAACAATTTACTGCTACTGTGCCGTTGTACTTTTTTAAAAATTGTTTGAACAGAGCACGGTTTATACTTTGCCATTTTCCTTTTTCTTTCCTGCTATAGCTACTTCTGGTGGACATCATCATCCAATTCACCAGGAGAAAGCAGCACAGCTCTGGCAGCAGAGGATGGAGGAGATCAGGAATGAATATCGGTGGCTGCTAGCCCTCCAGGAAAAGGACGAGGAGGACGAGGCAGCACTTATGGTCACAGGCCCTAGCTCCTCCAGCCAGTGCCCACAGCCTCCCACCAGTGTCAGCAAGACTATCTCAGCTGGCAGCCAACCCGTCCCAGTTCCATCACTACTGCCCCACTCCTCATGCCAGGCCTACAACACCTTGCACAACTGGACCACCGGGTGGAACGCATTGAGGTGGCCCTCAGTGATATCCAGATCCTACTCCAGTGAACTTGGATATGCCCTCTTCGGACCCTTTTTTAAATTTATGGTTTTGGTGGGAGGGACACTTGTGGGTGGAGAGGGTGGAGAGGGAGTTGGGACGGGGTTTGAAAGTTACTTGGACTTTTCACTGGACTTTTTGGGGACTGGGCTATTTCTTTGGGGAAAGGGGTGGGCCTGTTGTGGGTGGAAACGTTGGGTGTTGTTTTATTTGTAAAAATAAAAGGGGTTAATTTATTTTACTTAATTTATGCCTAAGTCAAATGTTTATTTTGGTGTTTTAGTTTGCATGGCTGCTTTTTAGTGGAGTTAAATCTGCTAAAAAAAGTGTATGTCATTTACTTATATGGTAACCCTCGCTCTATTGCCCTCTGCAACTGAACTATATTGATCACTGTTGTATGATTGCCATTGTCTATTTTGCCTAAAAATAACTAGATACACATAGATAGGTAAGACAGCATCTTCTTTAGTAGGAGTTAAATTACTAACTAAACATGCTAACTACTTCAATCCATATTTCTTTTCTTACCTGAATAGATGACGCCAGGGAGTCATCTTCTTCTTACTGCAGGGTATTTCCCAAGATGGCACTGTAACTCTAAAGGGGGTGGTGGTAGGTGGAAGTAGTAGCAGGCTAGCACGCTAACAGGGAACATAGAACTTCACAGAAGGTGCCACTCCAACTACAGGATTAACCAAAGGGTTAAGCATCACTGTCAACTTGATTGAAAGAAAAGTAAAGCAGAGTTATTGGGTCATGATATCATAACTTTAGGAAGACTGAGACCAGACTACCACAATGACAGTATCTGACACACAACAAAGAAGAGTCAGACCTGACATGATAATAAAATCTAGCAATATCATTTTCTTCTGAGCAATTGTGGGGATCTATAAAAACGAAATGTAGGAAATTAAATTCTGGAGTCAGAAGAAGTGGGCTCAAAAACGAGTGGTTGGACCAGGTTAAGCATTTATGGAACACACACACACACACACACAAGGCCTGAATGATGATGATTTGATTGGGCTGATGTGGAATACTGCTCAGGTAGAAGATGGCAGAAGGTCATACAGTGAGTTGGTGTAGCTTTTACCACACCCACCCCAGAAAGTTTGTGATTCATTTAAGGTGTAACATTAAGTCACACCTCAATAAATTTCACAGCTCGGAGGAAGAGGATTAGGGGCTCAATGAATGGATGGGAAAGGGGGTGTGGGGAAAGGTGTCACAAAGACAAATGCTACTCAAAAGAAACCTAAGCAATTTTCTTTGGTGCATTAAGCAGCACACCATCATCAATCTGTTGTGAAGGAAAGTGGAAACAAAGGGATAAGTATGACACAATTCAGTTAAATGCACGCAACAAACTGCCCTTCTGCCTGCCCCAGAGAGGCCCCAGATAGTGTATCCTAAATATTATGTCTTCTGTTTTGAGAAATAGAAATTATGGAAGATTTAAGATAACCCATACAGTTATAAAAAATTATGATTGTTAAAAGGAAAATGATACTGTATTGCCAAATTGGGAGAACGGTCCCTGTCTGAAGTCTGAACCTGTCCGGTAGGTAAGTTGGAGTCTTGAGCTTTCTGCAAGTTTTGTTCATGCAGAAGAGGACTAGGAGAAGGCCTGCATATTGAGAAAAAACAGTAGCCGTATTATAGAGTAAAGGAGAAGGACAAAAAGAAGAAGGGTACGTTTTATGAGGAGTCAGGAGTGTACTAAGAAGACTCTGAGGCAGAGCAAGAGCATAAGGAGTTTCACGTTTGAGCCATCAATTCAGCAAACAAATACGCAGCAGCATTTCAAAATCAACACACATCTCTCCAGTTCCCATAGCTGAGTGAGTGAGTACTAGGCAGCAGAGCCTTCACCATCATCATGGTTTCACTTTGAAGTATATAACTTTCTCCTTCGAGCTGTTGAGGTAGTGCCGCCATGAGTCCTTCTATACTGCTCCTCCAGATTCTGAGCAACTGCATCCCAGTCCCAAACCAAGCAAGATAAACCTGTGAAGTGCACTGGAGTTGAAATGAAGATTAGAACAAATAGAGAAACAGAACTGGAGTATTTTGTGTGGACTTGTGCTTGGTACCTAAAGGGGCTGGACTGTTCTGAGGAACCAGAAGAATCTAAGGAGTGGACACTGCAGGTAAACTTAACTAAGTTTGAAAGGCCAATCTCTTTCAGAAAAAATATCACCCATCAGCCCCCAAACATTGCAAACTCTTGGGAACAAGTTTACACATTTCTTGAACTCCCTCCCTCAATGTCAGCCGCCACATGCATCAGTCATCACTCACACATTCACAAACAGTCAATATATCACCACTCATTGGTGCAACTGGAGTTACTTTAGTGCTAGCAGTAGTTACCTCTTTCAATCCAAGCACGGTGGTCGAACAATAAAATCTCCTCTTTGATAGCAACTCATCACATTGTTGACATTAGCACTGACAGTCTTTTGTTTTATGATCTTCTAGGGCAGCCCTGCTAGGTGATGTAAAAAAATAGGATAGGCAATGGCATGTGAGGGAGGCAGGCATCGTCACCTATGTCCGGAAGGGTATGTGGAGGCTTCTTTACTGCACACATGTCCAACTTCAATCCGAGCTTCTAATATGTGACTATAAAATGGTGGGCCAGCATAACCCAGAAACAAACATAATGCTCCACTTTTTTTGCAAAGAAAGAAAGACAAAAAGACGTTCAATGAGAAAAAGTATTTTTAAAGTTATATGGTGGCACTGGCATATGCAATTCATCCTCAAACTCTGGTGGTTCACCCAGAAGTTGGGCAGTTAACACACTTGATTCTGACCAATCACCCTCTTCCTCCTCCTGTGATGTTTTGGGAATGGTGTAATCAGGTGGTATAAAAGGCTGGTTCATTATAATCATGGTTAATCTCACCACGTTTTGAGGGGAGAGACTGGTCCAGCTGACTGTTGCAACTGCACCATCTGCACTGAAAACATGTTCAGCAGACACGTTGGGTACAGGACAAGCCAGATACTTTATCGCCAGTCTGCTGAGCTCTGGCCACTGGTGCATCTTCCCATACCAATACACCAATAGATTTTGATCCACATAGACCTCTTTCGGGTCATCCAGATACTTCTGGAACATCCACTTAATGGTCATTGGTACTGCCACCTGCTCGACCGCTTTTTCCTTCATTTCTGCACTGGACTTAAAACCGGCCACTTGAAACCAAGCCAATGCAGAGGTTGGATCTGATTCTTCTGTTGCCATTCTTATTTTTTTGTTGTTGGTGGGGTTGGCATATGTGAGACAGGACTGCCCTCTCTAGAAGTTGAAGGCAGCACCCCAGACCTGCAGAGAAGGAAGCTACGTTCCAGCCATTCTTGTTCCAGTTCCCCTGCTTGCTCAACAATCAAGCTCTTGTATTATGAAACAGCCACTTCAGAAAAAGGAATGATAGCGGAAAGAATTTTTTTGTAGTGTATATCAAGTAGGGTTGCACAGATGTACTCTTTGAACGAGATTATGTCATTTTGCAGTCTTCAATTACAAGTCAAGCGACAGTTTAGGCTAGTAACAAAGGCATGTGCTTCTGGGGTTTCATTTGCACTCATGAATGCGATCCTTTCAGACACCTTCTTTAGCTGCTACTGTAGTAGATGCAATAACAGGATAGCTTGACCCATTGTACCGTCCTCCTTGCTAACTTCCCATGTGAAAAACCTCAAAAGGGAGCAGCATCTGTTTGAGGCATTTGACGAGGCCCTATTTGTCCTCATCCATGGTCATAGCTCTCCCAATTGCATCAGCTCCTCTTTCAATGACATAGTCATTGTACTACTCAAACATACGTTGCAAGATATAATGGGTTGAGTTCCAATGTGTTGGCATCTCCTGTATCAGGGCTTTAACTGGTACTCTGTTATGATGCTGAATAATCTGCAACTGTTTCCGGTCTTTAAAAGAATGGCTGAAATAAGTGCAGATGCATCTCCAGGTGGTCAGTATGTTGCTGACTATGGGCCTGATTCTAACTTTGGAGGACGGTGTTAAACCGTCCCAAAAGTGGCGGATATACCACCTACTGTATTACGAGTCCATTATATCCTATGGAACTCGTAATACGGTAGGTGGTATATCCGCCACTTTTGGGACGGTTTAACACCGTCCTCCAAAGTTAGAATCAGGCCCTATGTCTTCTGTTTTAAGAATGTCTTGCACAACCAGGTTGATGCAGTGTGACAAACACAGGACCCTGAAATAGCCACCGTCTGCCATGGCCTTGACTATGTTACTGCCATTGACTGTGGCAACAAATCCAACTCAAAGACCTCTGAGTCACAGCCATTCAGACACCTCACTAGTAAATTCCTCCAAAATGTTTGCAGCTGTCTGTGACTTCTCCATGGTGATGCATGAAGCCAAACGCTCTTAAAAATTTCTTCAGGGCCAAGGCCTGGAGATAGCTTTTGCTTTACCCCCAAATAAGAGATCCAGTGTGCAGTGATGCACATGTAATCAGTCAACTGACAACTGGTCCACATGTCTGTCGTCAGGTGGATAGTGTGGACAACACTTTGCTGCAATGCTTGGCCAACCAATAACAGCACATGGTGATGCAGCGCTGGAACAGCAACTCTGGCAAAATAGGTCCAGCTCGGAACCTTTCATTTCGGGCAGAGGTCTACCACAAACTCTAAGAATCCCACTCCTTCCACAAAAGAAAAAGGTAGGAGGTCCAGTGCTTCTTCTTCTGTGGGGCCACAGACACAGGCGACTTTTCAGATGTAGGTGGTGGTAGACTCAATGTGCGTCGTGGTGCAGTCACTGCATGCTGTGGTGTCTCCATCTCACTCTGAGTCTTCATGTGCCATTGTGAGGTCATTGAGGTGGGTGATTCTGGTGCACTGCTGTGGACAGGGCTACTTTGAGTGAGGATGATGTCACCCTCTTCTCCCTCACCTTTCACTGTGATTTGACCGGGTGTAGCTGATGTTTTGTGGCTCGCCTCACCCTCATCAGCACTACCACATTGAGCTCTTTGTTAAAGGTGCTGCTCCCACCAGATTGCACAATGTTTTTTCATATGGATCGCCTGGCCTCCAGTACCATAATGTGAACCAGGCTTACCTCGATGAACACTATCATGGCAAATGGAGCATATGTCAATAGTCTCCTCCTGTTGCTAATCATAAAAAAAGTCCCAAACTGGGGAGGAGTACTTTCTTGTTGGGCCATTGCCAATGCCTGAAGAAGAACTGGATGTAGGTGGTCATGGGTGTGTTGATTGCCTTTCTGTAGTGCATACATGTACTGAGGGAGGGGTTGTTGCAGGTCTCTGCTGGGGCCTTACATGTATGGGAGCTTGCAGTGCTGCCTGTGACACATCTCTTGGAGCAGGTTGGATAATAATGTTGGACTCTCTGTGCCAGCTTCTACAATGACTGTGTCATCATCATCATCATCATCATCATCATCATCATCATCATCATCATCCTCATCCTCATCATCCCCTTCCATGATTCTAAGGCTTTCTGGAACTTTTATTTTCCCTTGCCTTTCCTGGTGTCTCCCAGACTCTGCCAGGGTCCCCTCCATCTCCCTGTCATCGTCTTCAGAAGTTGTGTTTGGAGAAAATGGTGGAGTAGTACCCTTTCTTTTTCCTTCTGGAGATCTGGGAGCCCTTGATTCTAAAAGAGTAGGTTCTTGCTTGAAAGAAAGCTTGACCTACTATGCTACTCCAACTTCAGGAAGACCTGGCTGCTGTCCACTTTGCTCTGTTTCCTGAAACAATTGGGTACTACTTTGCAAAAGGGAGAAATTCAATTCAACATCAGTGCTTGTCATCATCACTATTATTGCAGTGGCTGCCTCACTGACAGACATGGTCCTGCGCTTGGGTTGGGGTGACGCTGTTGATATGGGAGTGCTCCTAGGTTCATCCACGGAGGCTGGTGTGGCAACAGACACATGTCTCCCAAAAAAGGTTGCAGTTGGCATGCCACTGGCGGAAAGCTGCTTCTTCTCACTGGCTACATTCTTGGGAGCAACTTTTTTTGGGGCCATCTTAACTAGCTCTAGGTTGGAAGTGGCACTAAGATGGACAAGCGAAAGAGTTTGGTGCCTGTGGGGCAAAGTAACTGTAAGGAAGAGGTCTTAAAACTGGGGGGCAGGCCCCCATAGGGGGGCCTCAAGTGATCCCACTGGGGGCGCCAGGCTCTGGCCAAAAGAAACATTTTACAGATAACAGGGCTTTGTTTTAAGCAGAAGCATGTTATTGCATCGTTAAAAAGGTGTCAGTACTTAACTGCAATGCTTAAATAGGTCTAGGCATATTTAAACATTGCAACCTTTATAAAATAATTGTGAAGAATTCTGAGGGGGGGGGGCAAGGATTTTTATTTTTTACCTGGGGGGGTGCAGCATTAAACAGTTTGGAGACCACTGCTGTAAGGCCTTCTCTTTGGCAGTACTGCAGGTGATGTGGGGTCTCTTCTCTTGTACACCTAAAAGCAACCAAGCAAGAAAAGCATGTAGTTAATGAAACATGGCATTGTTGCAGCAGGTGAAAAATAGTACAGAGAAATGCAATCTTAATGCCAAATTATGAGTCTGGTGGTCACCAGACTGCCAGACTCGCAGTGGCGGTATGGACTGTCGCTGCTGTGGCAGTCCGACCACCACATTACGACTCTGGTAGTCCAACTGCCAGGTTACCGCCGACTCTGCTGGGATCGGTGATCTTGACGGGCTGACAGTGGGTGCAGGTTGCAATCAGCCAGGACGGCGCTGCACACTGATTACAACCTGGTTCTTCACCAGCCTTTTCATGTCACACCACAATGAAAAGGCTGGCGGAGAACAAGTGCAAGGGGGCCACAGGTGGGCCCCTGCCAGCACTCTGTGCAGACAGTGCACATTACGAGTGCGCTGGTGCCCCCATACGGGCTCAATTATGAGCTGGTGATAATGCTGCCGCCACTTTCCTGCTGGGCTGACCGGCAGAAACCTTTGTTTCCACCTGTCAGTCCAGCGGAAAACTCTTAATAATGCCGGCGGGGTGGCATCAAGCATGGTGGCAACCACCCTGTCGGGAGTTTGGTGGATGGTTGTTCCCATCCGCCAAACTCATGATCGGGCCCTTAGTGTGATTGGTTACATATGTAATATACCTAGTATTCAATCAAACATTGTAAAGGCAAACCACACCATTAAAAAATACATTTCAAATCAGACAGCACAACAGGCAGGTCTAGCATTTTGCTCTATTTCCATCTGTTTTAGGAGGCACCTGAAGCAATCAGAGAGAGGTGCATGGATAAATGCAATAATCCTTTAAATAACTTATGATGGCAAGGTGGTCCAGAGGAAATGGAATAATCACTAACAAAATGAATCATGCTGTTGATTTGTCTGCCGTGCTCCACAGCAAGGGTCCTGGAGGAAATGGAATTACATGTAAGAAACTGAATGCTGTAGTGCAGCTGTGCGTCTTTGGTGTATGGATGGAGGAATGGAATGGATTGGATGGATGGTTCAAAGCAAAATGCAGAATTTAAAAAAAGAAATACAAATAAAAAAATATAAAAAAAATATATATATAAAAAAAAAAAAATACGGTTAAAAAAAATTAAAAAGTAAAAACATATAAAAAGTAAAATAAAAAATAAATTTCAAAAATGAAATTAAAAGAACAGAAAAAGAAACAGAAAAAATTAAATATAAAACTTGGAATAAAAAAAAATTCAAAAAGAAAATAACAAATGGCATAACATTTTTATTAAAATAAAAAATTGTAAGCATAAAATAGAAAAAAATAAAAATAGAAACAAAAAACAAATGATCAATCATTAACGATGTTTCTATGTGAGCCTATGCTAAAGACACACTGGCTGCACAGTAAATGCATAAAATGGCTGCCAGTCAGCCACATGGTCAAACAACAACAAGGAGCAAGGAGCAAGCCTGGAGAACAAAAAACACATGCAAGTCTATGGCAAGGGACACTAGCTGTATGCATGAAATGGCTGCCAACCAGCCACATGGTCAAACAATACCCTCCTATGCCGTCAAATATTAATCCCACAATATATACACATTTAAAAAAAAATGAAATGCAAACAATAGCCAACATTTTAAATTTAGAATTATCCAATATCATTCCTGTCCTAAATAAAGTTTTAAAACATATACCACTGAAACATTTATTTCATGCACTGATTACTACTAGTACTGGCCTCGTCCGACTGGCTTAATGGTGCTTTGGAGATCTAGGCCACTTACTAAATTAATTTTGGAAATGGAAATATGTAGAAAAGGTACTGAGCTGTGCAAAAATGTCTTTTACAAAAGGTGAAAAATCTATGAAATGCGAAATTAATAATAACTAGGCTATACTTAACCTCCAGGCTACCCACCACTATACATTTTTAAAATCAAATTAAAGTACAAAGAAATACTGGTACATGCCCAAGCAAACAAACAACAGCTCCCTTATTCAATGTAGTTTTAGAACTTACTTGTGTGATGATTGTAAAAAAAAGTCCTTAATTCCAAAGGTATATTTAAGAGACAAAGAGAGTGATCCTTACACCTCAAAATCCAAATGAAAAGTGACCAGGTGATGGACAAAGCACTGGCAGGAACCTGTTGGACAGGAACAGGAAGGTGGAGTCTCTGACACACTTCTTTCCTGTTTGAAAAAAAAGGCTTCTCAATTTGACGAACAAATTGCAGGGTCCATTGGAGATGAAAACCTAGTCAAAAAGCTCTTTTTGACTGGACTTAGTGGCTCTGGAGTGGAAATTCTACTTCAGAAGTAAGATCACGCTAGAAGCAATGTGAGAGAATGTGAGGTCTTGTGCGCACTCACTAGCGGCCCAGGAGAATCGTTGCATGTATGAGAGAGCACCAAAACCCAATCTCACAAGCGTGAACAAATTCCCTTCCATGCCAGAGAGTGGAATTCAGGAACTCTTCCCTACTCAGTGAAGCGCGAAGTGCCCGAATCCTGCAAACTCCACCGATAGAACCGAGTTTTACGCCCAGTCAAATAAAAAAGCAGGAACAGTTAAGTATTTGCATTTTACATTTTTTTCAAAAGAGGCAATGTAGATATTTTACAATATATGCATCTGGGGCACTGAATAGGTGCTATTCTTTGCAGGGCATGTTGCCAAAGGTCTGAAGATTGATATGTCTAGGAAAAGGTATTTTGAGTACTCATGTAATCATTTTGGTTTTTATCTTCATCTTGGGATGTGGGTGTATAAATATAAGGTTATGTGTTCACTGTACCAGAGGACTAAAGTTACACCCTACTAAAGAGGCCCAAACAAGCCAAAATTAATCTATTGTTGCTTGTATTCACCTCCAGAGTAGACTACGGGCCTGGTTTAGATGTAGGCGGACAAATTACTCTATCACTACAGTGATAGATGTCCCATCTGAAAAAATCTAAATCCCATTATATCCAATGGAATCTAGATTTCAGAGGATTGGATATCTGTCACTGTGTGATGATGGATTCACTTGTCTGCCAATATCTAAATCAGGTCCTAAGTCTGGCTGTTCAGCCTGGACTGTACCCACTAGAGCAGAACCATCATATGGTTGTCTGAGGTGGCATGGTGGACAACAAACCAAAGTGCTGGGATGCGGCACCAAGTAATTAGTAGTGTTTTATGTTGCTCCAAGCATTGCACCTACTACTTTTTAGTTTTCAGAGTCATGTGGAAAAGATGGCTGAATAACTTTAAATGTGGAGCTTGCAAAGACGGAGTGGTAAATCACAATCAAAATGGAAAATACATTTTAGGTATGATTTGAAAGCACTATTGTCTATCTGAGATTTTGTCACTTCTATTCAAAGCATATACACAAACTTGACTTGGACATAGAAAATACAAATCAGCCAACTTTGGCTCTTGGCTTATTGGTATGTCATTCCACCTCCTATGGAGTGATTCCATGGCAATGCAGAATGGACTATTTTACAATTCAAAATTACTATGAATCATCACATTTACTTTCACTGCAGGCCATGAATCAAAGGCATTTTAATTCATTTGTTCTTGAGTGGAACCCTGCCCATAACATTGGGCCTGATTTAGATCTTGGCAGAAGTCTGGTTGTCCCTCTGTGGCGGCATTTACAAGTATTGCATCAAGCTTAGGGATTCCCATTAGCCCTATTTAGATGTCTGCCTCCATCTGTGTAACCAGAATGTCCTTCGCATAAGCGGTGCACTGCTGACAACGCGGCGGACTCTTCTGCTGGCTAATATCAGGGTGGCGGGATTGTGCTGAGCATATTTAGATTTCACAATTGTTCTGGCATTGTCTTAGTGACATATTCCCGATGGTGGGATTCTGTCTCAGGGCACGTTCAACATTGTAAAAAGCCTGTAGCTATTGGATGGATGCTAGCATCACACACCTGATGTGTTTTGGCAAACTCTTTTCACCTGCACACCACATTATAAAACACACACAATTCCAGATCACGATCCTTTGTCATTCCACTGCAGCAGAACATTTTGCAGTAGAATTTTCAACAAAGCATTCAGGTTTTTTTGCTCCCTCTGTTTCTTGTTCTTTTGCCATACGTCTTTTCCCTTAACTTGTGGGTCCCCAACTTCAGTTAATGTTATTTCCTTAGAATGGCAGGGAGGAGAAATCGATGTTTCACACAGGGAGAATTGTCAGTCATGGTGGATGAAATTATTAGAGTAGAGGCACAATTGTTTGGAGCACCAGTATAAATACAACTATAGCACAGAAAAGGCAAATGTGGTCCAGAATAGTTGACAGAGTGAATGCTGTAGCAAACAACCTGTGCTCATAGGAGGAAATCACAGAGAGGTGGAACGACCTGCGTGGGAGAGTGCATTCCCTGACCTCCAAGCATCACCAGGAGGTCCAGAGGACTCCAAGCCCCCACTTACAACTAGGAGGATGAGGTCTTGCAGATCCTACATCCTGAAGGGTTGACAGAAATCCTTGGTGGAATGGAGACTAGTAGGCTATACTTTTGAAGGTGTCACTAAACCTAAATGTCATTTTTGCTTTTAATTTAGCTGTTGATTATGGTAGTCATTATGACATTGGCGGCGACTGTTAAAGTGGTGGTAATACTGCCAACAGGCTGGCATTAATTACCGCCAAATTATGACCATGGCGTTATTAACTCCCATTGACAGCCAATGTACCACACCATTCGCCAGGGCGTTAAAGCAATGCACCACAGTGGTAGCCATCAACAGCCAGGCGGAAGACAAGGTACTACCCACCATATCATAACACTGCAGTCCACCACGATTTCCGGGGTGGTACCAATGCCATCAAAAGCCTGGTGGAAACACATCACAGAAGCCCAAAGACTCACCAACAGAGACACAGAGAAGTTCAACATCGCCATGGAACCGGAACTTCAAGTCTTTCTGATGCTCTTCTATGCCATGCTCCACCTGGAACACCAACATGAACAAAGACGACGATGGTGAGTCCAGCTGCCTAGCACACAAAGGAGGGAGGGAGGAAAAGGAGAGTGACACACACGCACAACACACACCATTCACACACACCATACACACAACCAGCTGCAGACGTAAATCAATGGCACAGGACACATGGCAGAATAATACAAGGACTACAGGTTGGCAGTACTGAAATTGTAATTGCAAGGCAAAAGCCACCATATGAACCAATTTTAGAACAGAGATGTCTAGAAAAGGCCAATGCCCAGTCCAAAGTCCATAAGGCCCACGTGGTCATAGGGTACAGTCCAAGCCCCAACTTGATCCTGACCAACTATGCACAAAATTGTGCAGGGGCAACATCTGTCAACACCAGGACATTGCGCACTCTACAGGCAGCATAATGCAAAATGACAAACCTTATGCAATGTAGTAATTCATGCACTGTGTGTTGATATTGCATATTAACTTTTTGCATTGCAAGTATTTATCTTGAAATGTCATTAATGCTGTTTGTAACGTATTGTTCACTTTCAAGCCTTTCCTGCAGCCTGGCTGGGTGTGGCATGTGGGCGGGGCTTGGGTCTATTTAAGAAACCCAGCCCAGCTCCACGTGCTCACTATTCAGAGGTCCTGGTGCAGAGCAGCAGCATTTTCCTAGGCTCCTGTTCCGGAGGCCTACTTGGACATTTCCTGGCCCTGTCCTTATTATCTTGCTGATCTTCAAGCAGAGCGATAAGACGGAGGTCGGGGTAGGCCTCCTACTTAGTTTCTAGAAACATTTGAGTTTTTGGCTTTGTGATTTACAGTGTGCGCGATTTATTCTTAGCACTTAACCCTTGTAGTTCGTATCGGCAGAGTGCGCAATCATTTTGAGGCATTTGAATCTTTATGGTTGAATCAGCAACAGTGTGCACGATTCATTCTTGGCACTTAACCCTTGCAGTTCGGATCGGCAGAGTGCGTGATCATTTTGAGGCATTTAAATCTTGATGGTTGAATCGGCAACAGTGTGCGCGATTCATTCTTGGCAATTAACCCTTGCATTTTGGATCAGCAGAGTGCGCGATCATTTTGAGGCATTTGAATCTTGAAGGTTGAATCGGCAACAGTGTGCGCAATTCATTCTTGGCAATTAACCCTTGCAGTTTGGATTGGCAGAGTGCACGATCATTTCGAGGCATTTGAATCTTGATCGTTGAATCGGCAACAGTGAACACGATTCATTCTTGGCAATTAACCCTTGCAGTTCGGATCGGCATAGTGCTCGATCATTTCGAGGCATTTAAATCTTGATGGTTGAATCGGCAACAGTGTGCGCAATTCATTCTTGGCAATTAACCTTTGAGATTTGGATTGGCAGAGTGCGCAATCATTTCGAGGCATTTGAATCTTGATGGTTGAATCGGTAACAGTGAACACGATTCATTCTTGGCAATTAACCCTTGCAGTTCGGATCGGCAGAGTGCGCAATCATTTCGAGGCATTTGAATCTTGATGGTTGAATCAGCAATAGTGTGCACGATTCATTCTTGGTACTTAACCCTTGCAGTTCGGATCGGCAGAGTGCGTGATCATTTTGAGGCATTTAAATCTTGATGGTTGAATCGGCAACAGTGTGCGCGATATATTCTTGGCAATTAACCCTTGCAGTTTGGATCAGCAGAGTGTGCGATAATTTCGAGGCATTTGAATCTTGATGGTTGAATCGGCACCAGTGTGCGCAATTCATTCTTGGCAATTAACCCTTGCAGTTTGGATTGGCAGAGTGCGCGATCATTTCGAGGCATTTGAATCTTGATGGTTGAATCGGCAACAGTGAACACGATTCATTCTTGGCAATTAACCCTTGCAGTTCGGATCGGCAGAGTGCGCGATCATTTCGAGGCATTTGAATCTTGATGGTTGAATCAGCAACAGTGTGCGCGATTCATTCTTGGCAATTAACACTTGCAGTTCAGATCGGCAGAGTGCGCGATCATTCCAGGTACTTGAGTCTTGATGCGCAGTCTGGCAATAAGGTGCACAATAATTTCTGGGCAATTGAATCTAGAAACTTAGATCAAACAGTGTGATCTTTCTAGACAAAACAAGTTTAGTCAGTTTGCCTATTCTACAGTATCATTCATGAATCGTATAACAGTTAATTCTTTGGGAACAAATGTACTCATTGACTCTTGTTGTGATGTAATTGCTATTCTAAGGATTAACTTGAGAGAGTTCAATGTTCAGAGCATATGATTATAAAAAGGTCACATTATTGAAAAGTTCCTGATCTCTCATGTTATTAGAGCATAAAGAATTAAAACAAAGTTCATGAACATTAATGTGAATTACCTTACTTTTGTGTTTTTAACTCTTGCTTCCACAGGTCTCCTTCCCCGCTGTTCCCAACCTAAACCCCATCCCCCGCTTGGTCATTCTTTAACTCTGTGCTATGATAGCTAGTAGAGTTTGGGGCTGCCAAGAGGTGGACATATTGGGAACAGGCGCAAACCCTGACGATCCGATCTTGCTGACAATATCACAGAAGTGGACAGGCATCTCAGGGGGAAGGGAGGTGGGGGGCAGCTCAGCTGAAGTCAGGAACTTGCCCACTGGTTCTGGAGGGGGCTCCATGCCCATTTCCCAATGCTGGGGAGTGCAAGGTCACATTCTCTGAGGTTGGGAACTTGCCCACTGATCCTGAAGGGGGCTTCATGCCCATTTCCCAATGCCGGAGAGTGCAAGGTCACAGTCTCTGAGGTGGGGAACTTGCCCACTAATCCTGGAGGGGGCTCTTTGTACAACAGTCCCTGGAAGGTGGCCTTCATGCCCTCTGCTGGAGGTGAGGGCTGCTGTGTCTCTGCTGGGGGAGGTGTCTCCTGGGCAGCCTCTTCTGGAGGTGAGGGCTGCATTGTATCTGCTTTGGGAGGTGTCTCCTGGGCAGCCTCTGCTGGAGGTGAGGGCTGCAGTGTCCCAGCTGGAGGTGAGGGCTTCTTGCCTGTCATTGGTGGTTGAGTGGGAACCTTTTCTTGCATTGGTGGTTGAGTAGGATCCTTACCCCTCTTGGCTGGTGGAGTGGGATCCTTCCCGTTCCTGGCTGCTGGATTGGGATCCTTCCCTTTCCTGGCTGGTGGAGTGGGATTGTTTCTCTTTCCTAGCTGGTGGAGTGGGATCCTTCCCTTTCCTGGCTGGTGGAGTAGGATCCTTCACTATCTTGCCCCCAAGACTAGGAGGTGCCTCCACTGTCTCCGTGTGCTGTTTGGCTGAGGTGCTAGGCTGGGTCATTGGGACCCTGATCTTACCGGCAGGACGGGGGGAGGGAAGAGATCAAGACGTGCACGGAAAAGCTTCTTAGGGGCATTGGGGAGGGATGTGGGAGGAGGGATGGGAGTGGAGGTTGAGGAAATGGTTGTTGGAGGAGTACATCTGCTGGACTTGCTGATGTGAGGTGAATGGCTGTTGGGTGTCTGAGTGCCTGCGTTTGTGTAATTTAGTGGGGGGACAGACAGGGTAGTAGAGGACACAGGGGACGTGTGGATGGATGTTGTGGAGGTATCTGCTAGAGAGGTGTGTGTGCTGCTTGGTGTGGTGATGCTGGTGGTGGCTGTTGAAGGAGTGCATTCAGGTGTGAGTTTGGACGTGAATGTGAGGGAGGTGGAGGAAGAGGAGGGGGAGACAGTGGAGGTAGTGGATGTGGATGTATGTGCAACTGGTGTTTGTGTGAGTGCTTGTGGACTGAAGTGTAGTTCATGTGTTTGACCGTGCCACTCTTGGGTGTTGTCTTATGTGCATGCTCGTCTGTATGTGTGCATTCAATGGGTTGGGGTTGAGGAGACTAGGACTGGGAAGTGGGAGTTGGAGGGGGACAGTAGAAACAGGGACAATGGCTGCCATCAGAGAGGAGGCCAGAGCCTGAATGTATCTGTTTTGGGCCGCCAATTCACTGTGGATGCCCTCCAGGAATGCATTGCTGCATATGGGATGCCAGTCCCTGGATGGCATTCATAATGGTTGACTGCCCTACAGAGATGGATCTCAGGAGGTCAATAGCCTCCTCACCTAGGGCAGCAGGACTGACTGGGGCAGGGCCTGACGTGCCTGGGGCAATGGAGATGCCCACCATCCTGGGTGAGAAGGCACGGGCAACTCCGTGAGGGGCTACTGGGAGGGCGGTGCTGCTATGGGGCGTGGCGGCTATACCTGCAGGTGGGTTGGTCACAGATGTGTCTACCACCACCAGGGAGCTTCCATCGGAGGAGGTATCTGAGTCAGAGTTGTCACCTCCTGTCTCCGCCGTGGTGCTCCCCTCACCCTCCATCCCATTGGTTCCCTCGGCGTCGGTGCACTCTGCCTCCTGGGTCCTGTGGGACGCAGCTACCTCTGTTTCCGGTGCCCCTGCTCCTCCGTCAGATGATGCTAATGCACACATGAACAGGATGACAGAAGGAGAAATGGGGAGAGAGAGAAAGGGAGCACTGGGTCAATTAGAGCACCAACACCACAGTTGACATACACAGTACCGTCATACACAGGGATCAGTAATGAGCACTATGCATTGCACTGGTATTCAATTGGTTAGATGCCACAGCAAGATGAGGGCCAACCACCACCAACTGCACCCCTCATGGGACCCACAAAGCCCTGACTGACATGGAATGCAACCGAGCTAGGTTACCTGCATTTGCTATACACCCATTGCCCTTGAGCTGGATCACGCTGCAAACTCTGACCTGGCATTAAGGGGCACCCACTAACTCACACCCACTACCCAGATCCCATACCCCTTCCAATTTATGTAGATACGCCCACTATTCTCACCCCCTTGTGGTTGCTGTGATGACCTCAAGCACCCATCGAGCTCTGGCTAGGCCACTGCCAATACGCAGACCATCAGGGCGGGTCAGGTTCCGACGGGCACCCCTTCCTCATTGGGAGGCCATCCCCAGCTGGGCCTCCGCGGTCTTTGTGCTCAGCGTCTCTGGACTTCCTATCGCTTCCTGCAGTGGGTGCTCCGCCTGCTGTAGACTCCCAGGGTCCGCATGTCCTTGGCGATGGCACGCCACAATCCCTTCTTTTGATGGGTGCTGACCTGCAGAGGGAATACAGACAGGAGGAAACCATTATACATAAAATCCAGCCTGTCACACATATGGCCCATAAATCCAGTTTCCAACTCCATTGACACATACATGGCCCAGCGCCCACCATGTACACTACCAACAGACATCCCCCCAAATGACACGATGCCTGCACACACATCACCATGCAACCTTCCCACATGCATTGTGCCCAAGGTGTACTCACCTGTTGCTCTGGAGACCTATAAAGCTGTCCATATTGGGGTAGGACCCCATCCGCCAAGTGCTCCAACTCCTCTGAAGTGAAGGCAGGGGCCCTTCCCCGGTCACACGGGCCGTGGTAGGTTCCAGACACAGGCCACAGCAGCACACCCAGTGTAGGTGTTCTCCTGTGGAAAGTCAGGAAACAAGTGAGGATATAGACAGAAAATGTCAGGCACGTCTGCGGTGGCAGCTGATCCCCATTGGCCACTGTACTCCATAGAGCCCTATATTGGCCGATGAGGAACTGCACGGCAAGACCGCCTTCCGCCATGACGCCCAACGTCGGCAGAGTTACCTCACTTAGACCTGTCCCTAGATAAAGGACAGCGGGTCGCCATTTCATGGGGGTGTGCCACATACAGATCCTCCATAACTGCATCATTGCTGAAAATTGCACATACATTGCCATTCCCATCTGTCCCATCACATTATTTCTGTATGTACACTGAGGTGGTGGTTCCATTGTTCAAATTGTGACAGCCTAGTCACTCTTGTGTCCCTTACATCCCTACCACTGCAGATGAATAGGAGGTGGAGACAAACCCCCGTGTGCAGACCTCTTGTGGACTTGGCTACGCTGGAGGACAGGCACATTATACTCACCTATAGACTGGACAGGACCACAATAACAGAGCTGTGTGCCCAATTGGAGTCTGACCTGATATCAGCTATCTGTCATCCCACTGGGATCCCCCTTCTTGTGCAGGTTCTATCAGTGCTCCATTTCCTGGCAACTGGTTCATTTCAAGTGACAGTGGGCTTGGCAGCAGGGATGTCACAGCCAATGTTCTCAATCGTGCTGGCAAGGGTATTGTCTGCCTTGGTGAAACACATATGCAGCAACATTTCTTTCCCCCAGGTGGAAGATATGGCCACTGTGAAGGCCGGATTCTATGCAATGGGACATATACCCCATGTTATTGGGGCGATTGACGGTACACATATTGCGTTTGTTCCCCTCGCCAGAATAAACAGGTGTTCAGAAATCAGAAGAGTTTCCACTCACTGAATGTGCAAATGGTGTGCCTGGCAGACTAGAACATCTCACACGTTACTGCTAAGAATCTGGGTCAGTGCATGACGCCTTCGTTCTGAGGTATAACAGCATCCCAAATGTGATGACCCAACTACAGAGGCACAAGGTGTGGCTAATAGGTGAGCCAGATCCCCCACCCACTGAATGTCAGTGTATGCCTTCAAGTGTTATCCCCATAGGATTGTGTAAGGCTAACTTTTGTCCCTCAATATTTGCAGGTGGCTCTGGCTACCTACAACTATCGTGGCTCCTGACCCCTGTGAGGAATGCCAGGACAGGGGCTGAGAACCGTTATAATGAGGCACATGGGCGAACCAGGCGAATAATCAAGAGGATCTTCGGCCTCCTGAAGGCCAGGTTCAGATGCCTGCATCTGACAGGTGGATCCCTGTGCTACTCACCCGTGAAGGTCTACCAGATAGTAGTGGCATGCTGCATGTTGCACAACCTGGCCCTTAGACGACATGTGCCTTTTCTGCAGGAGGAGAGGACTGGAGATTACCCTGTGGCAGCAGTGGACCCTGAGGACAGTGAGGATGAGGAGGCAGAGGATGAGGATGTGGACAACAGAACATCAGTTATACGTCAATACGTCCAATGACATACAGGTGAGACAGTACAACTGACCATTACTCTGAATATTGATGTTTTCTATGTGGCTGTAGCATGAAGGCATTCACGTCCTTTGCTTCTCAACTTACCGTCACCTGTGGCTTGTCCTTTTACAGATGTTGGTATTATGACAACAGTGTCCTGATGTGTTTACTGCAGACAGGTACAGGTCATTATTTGTATGTTATCACAGTGTTCAGATCATTTGCACAAGATGTGACTATTCCCATAAATGCACATTTTCAACACATAAAACATGTGTTTAAGGGTATTAATTGTAGTGCAAATAATTGATGGAAAAGTGCAATGGAATGGGGTGATGGTAGAGGAACGTCCAGGGTATTATTACAGTCTGTTTGTAGCACAGGTCCAGTGTCCAAGGGACCATGGGAAGGGGAGCAAAGGCAGTTCAAAGTGGATAAGGTGACAGGGTGGGACACAAGAGGGACAATTAGGAGAGTCTCATTTCCTGGTGGTGGTCTTGATCTTGGCAAGTGTCTCTGGTTTCTGTCTGGGTCACAGGGAATGTTTGCGGGGTGGTTCACCTTCTGCAGGGGGAGAGGTGTTGGTGGCCTGTGGGTGCTGTGGCGGGGCCTCCTGCTCACTAGCTGCAGCAGAAGTGGAGGGCTGGTCAATAGACTGGCTAGTGTTAGGGACCCGCTGGTGTGCTGTCCATTCCCTCAAGACCTGGCTGTTCGAACAGTAACCCTCCTGTCCCCTACTTCCCCCCCCCCCTTTCAAGCGCCTTGAGACCCTCACGGGTGAGTAGCGTGCTCTATAAATTCTTTTGATTGATTGATTGATTGAATATAGGATTTTTTTCTCCATTTTTCACTTTTCCTTTTCCTTTTCCTTTGTTGTTTTGTCTCTGTGAATGTATTCTGTTTAATTTAAGATTACAGGTTTCAATCTCCATCAATTTTTCTGTTATGTTATGGTGCAAGTAAGTGTGTGTACATCTCTGAACAAATGTCTTATATATATTCTATATTGGAAATGTCAGTTCATTTCTACTGCATATTTTTACAATCCTCACTTACAATTTTGCAAGTATTGTTAAAGTTTAGTTGAAATGACTACAACTACCATGATGGGCTATTCTTGTTTTTTCAATTAATATTGCAATGTTATTTTAACCATTCTCTCTTTACTCACATATTTTCACATAGGTTAAAGTGTACTGTATTTATCAATCTCTATATTATTCTATGTTGAGAAATGTGAAGCTGTTTAGTTGTGTATATTTACATTTACATGACCTTTATTTTATTTGATGGTTTCTGTCTCACTATTCAAAGTTTGTTATCTTTTGATGTTTAATATATGTTATTTTGTATACAGAATATAAGATCTTTTATACATAAATGTACTTTGCAATACTCATATGATAACTAATGCTATTTATCCTGCAGAGTTCTTTTAATTTTTACATCATTACACTGTTATGCAGTTGAATGGTTTTCTCACTTTTCTACACATTATTGCATTGTGCTGAAAGCTTGGCATATTCCATGTATACTTATTATTTTTTTTACATTTCATAACATCATTTTATATGCTTTTCTGAAGAGGTTTTGTGTAATTTAAATTCTTATGTAACTTATTTAAAAAAACAACTGAAAGCTATAATGATGATGTTGATTGTATTTTACCTTTTAGGTTGCCCAACTTTTTCCCTCAAACTCGTTTGATGTACGATCCAGACTTCTAAAAAAATATATTTTTAATTAATCATTGGTCCAACACCAAGAGTAGGTGGACCACCATCTGCCACAACACCAGAGGATACCTCAACTCCAGGCCATGAACAAGCCTTAAATGAGGATTCTACACCTGCAAGTCCAGATGATGAGGAGGAGCCTTGCCATCAGGTCTGCCTGGGCAGGCAGCTCCAGTGAGTCTCACTTGGCCCAAATCTACACCTCCTACCCCAGCTGTTACAACATCTCAGTCCTTGGATACCTCTACTCCTGTGTCCAAAGGACCATCACACCAACAGTGTGCCCCCAGTCCTGGGTGCTGGTGAGCGAACACCACCATCACCTGCAGTTCATCCAGGACCTAGTGGGATGGGGCACACTAGGTCAAGAGCCCAGGCTAGTGAGGGAAGGGTTCGTGGGAGGGAATCGGTGGACCAGCAAAGTGAGGCCACCATTGACCAAGTCTTGGGGGCTATCAATCAGTCTTGGGGGCTATCAATCAGTCCCAAGACATGATTCGCTAGGTCCTCACAGAGCCTCTGGAGATGAAGCAGTTGCAGAGGGAGCATAATTTCCAGATGGGAAACCTCAACTCCAATTTGGGCTCTGCTACTGGGGTGCTGCAGGATTGTTTTAATCATATGTGCATAGTTTTCCCCGTACCATCTTCCCCTGTCTGTGGTCCATCAATTTCTGGCCAAACTACATCGTCCTCAGCCACAGACAGGGAGGTCCTGTCACAAGAGGAAACACCTGCAACCGCCTCAGTCCCTGCAACTGTGGATCCACCAATCACTTTCGAGAAGGGATGTTCACCTGGACCAGCAGGAGAGTATGGCAAGACCTTGACCACCACCAGCAAGAGATGCAGAACCTAATTTCCTTGAGTGTGCAGCTTCCGTTCACTCTGTGGGGTATTTTCTGGACATGTTTACCTTTTTGATGACAGTTGTATTTTGTACACTGGACTTCAAACAATGTTGGCTCTACAAGAATAGTTGCATCCACCACAAATGATTTAATAATTTATTGGCTTTGTTTTTTTTCCTAAGTGTGTCTTATTGTATATTGTTTTGTTGAATAAGAGCAAAACATCACACATTCAAATACTGGTGTTATATTTATTTTCTCAGTTTGTACCATTTGTATGTTTCAGCATACTTTTCAAAAAGGTACTATCAAAAAGTTTGTTAATGCATCAATAATCACCATGTCGGTAATGCTTTACTCATTGTTAATAAATTTCCAAAAATGACAGCTCAAAATGAGTTATCTTATTAAATTGGACTTGTATGATCACAGTACTTCAGGCTGTGTTTACATACACAGTTCCATACCTTGCCACCATTGAAGGATGGGATATGATCTAAAAAATCATATTAAATAAGCAAACCATTATTGAGTTAAGTCATCAGTTGGAACCAGATCTTTTACCTCACAATAAGAATCCCATGTCAATAACATCATCAGTGATAATAATGGCAGTACTCCATTTTGAGTCACAGGATCATTCAAATACACAATTACGGTATCTGGTAGAAAGTCACAGCCAAATTATCACTGGCCTGGGTTAGTAAGATAAGGACAGAGCAATGAATAAGGTTACTCAACAGGTTACCACAAATTTGGGTGTTTTTTCATTCTGTAAAAATAACAAGAACAGACATCATAACTAATAAAAAATATGTTGGTTTAATGTATAAGAATGTTTTTGAATAATTTGTCAAATGTGTGTTTCAGAAAATTTGTGTTTCATAAAATATAAACAGTTAGAAGGCACTAACATTTTTTGCTCCTTGCTATTTTGTACCCATAAAGGTCAACCCCAATCATAAAAAGGAGAATTGGGAAGTTTGGTAGCAAACTTCTTCTCAGTACAATAAATGCACACTGATGCCAGTGTGCAATTTATTGTAAAATACACCTAGAGGGCATCTTAGAGATGCCCCCTGAAAACATACCCGACTTCCAGTGTAGGCTGACTAGTTTCTGCCAGCCTGCCACACACCAGACATGTTACTGGCCACATGGGGAGAGTGCCTTTGTCACTCTGTGGCCAGGAACAAAGCCTGTACTGGGTGGAGGTGTTTCTCACCTCCTCCTGCAGGAACTGTAAAACCTGGCGGTGAGCCTCAAAGGCTCACCCCTTTTGTTACAGCGCCACAGGGCATCCCAGCTAGTGGAGATGCCCGCCCCTCCGGCCACTGCCCCCACTTTTGCCCCTCATGTGTCCTGAGCTGAGGTGACCCTTACTTTTAGAAATCCTCCATCTTGTGGATGGAGGATTCCCCCAATAGGATTAGGGATGTGCCCCCCTCCCCACAGGGAGGAGGCACAAAGAGGGTGTAGCCACCCTCCAGGACAGTAGCCATTGGCTACTGCCCTCCCAGACCTAAACACACCCCTAAATTCAGTATTTAGGGGCTCCCCAGAACCTAGGAAACTAGATTCCTGCACCCTTAACCAGAAGAAGGACTGCTGACCTGAAGCCCTGCAGTGAAGACGAAGACGACAACTGGTTTGGCCCCAGCCCTGAAGAAAACTGCAACAGCGACGCATCCAACAGGGATCAGCGACCTCTGAAGCCTCAGAGGACTGCCCTGCAACCAAGGACCAAGAAACTCCCGTGAACAGCGGCCCTGTTAAAAAATCTGCAACTTTCTTGCAACAAAGAAACAACTTTAAAGACTTCACGTTTCCCGCCGGAAGCGTGAGACTTTCCACTCTGCACCCGATGCCCCCGGCTCGACTTGCGGAAAACCAACACTTCAGGGAGGACTCCCCGGCGACTGCGAGCCCCTGAGTAGCCAGAGATGACCCCCCTGAGCCCTCACAGCGACGCCTGCAGAGGAAATCCAGAGGTGCCCCCAGACCGCGACTGCCTGTAACAAGGAACCCGATGCCTGGAACCAACACTGCACCCGCAGCCCCCAGGACCTGAAGGAACAGAGCTCCAGTGCAGGAGCGACCCCCAGGCAACCCTCTGCCTAGCCCAGGTGGTGGCTACCCCGAGGAGCCCCCCTGTGCCTGCCTGCATCATTGAAGTGACCCCCGGGTCCGTCCATTACTTCCTATCTAAAACCCGACGCATGTTTGTACTCTGCACCCGGCCGCCCCTGTGCCGCTGAGGGTGTACTTTCTGTGCCTGCTTGTGTCCCCCCGGTGCCCTACAAAACCCCCTGGTCTGCCACCCGAGGACGCGGGTACTTACCTGCTGGCAGACTGGAACCGGGGCACCCCTGTTCTCCATTGAAGCCTATGTGTTTTAGGCACCTCTTTGACCTCTGCACCTGACCGGCCCTGAGCTGCTGGTGTGGTAACTTTGGGGTTGCCTTGAACCCCCAATGGTGGGCTACCTTGGACCCAACTTTGAGACTTGTTAGTTTTTTACTTACCTGCAAAACTAACTTTTACTTACCTTCCCCAGGAACTGTTGATTTTTGCAGTGTGGCCACTTTTAAAATAGCTTATTGCCATTTTTACAAAGACTGTACATGATATTGTGATTATTCAAATTTCCGAGAGTACCTGAGTGAAATACCTTTCATTTGAAGTATTACTTGTAAATCTTGAACCTGTGGTTCTTAAAATAAATTAAGAAAAAATATTTTTCTATATAAAAACCTATTGGCCTGGAGTAAGTCTTTGAGTGTGTGTTCCTCATTTATTGCCTGTGTGTGTACAACAAATGCTTAACACTACCGTCTGATAAGCCTACTGCTCGACCACAGTACCACAAAATAGAGCATTAGAATATTATCTCTTTTTGCCACTAGCTTACCTCTAAGGGGAACCCTTGGACTCTGTGCACACTATTTCTTACTTTGAAATAGTACATACAGAGCCAACTTCCTACACCAACTTTCCCATTTCCTGGAATACTGCAAGGCGCTAAATACCACCCAATCCGGATTCCGAAAAAATCACAGCACTGAGACCGCACTCATCGCTGCCACGAATGACATTAGGACCATTCTCGACGAAGGCAAAACTGCAGCACTTATCCTCCTGGACCTATCTGCAGACTTCGACATGGTATGTCATCACACCCTCCGTACACGACTCCACAACACCGGAATCCGCGACAAGGCTCTCGACTGGATCTCATCATTTCTCACCGGCAGAACCCAGAGAATCCGCCTCCCGCCGTTCCTGTCAGAAGCCTCCGAGATCATCTGTGGCGTCCCCCAGGGATCATCTCTCAGCCCAACACTCTTCAATGTTTACATGGCCCCACTCACCAACATCGCACGGACCCACCACATCAACATAGTTTCCTACGCAGACGACACCCAGCTAATCCTCTCCCTCACGAAAGACCCTACAATTGCAAAAATCAACCTCCACAATGGACTTCACGCCATCTCCAGCTGGATGGAATCAAGCCGCCTCAAGCTAAACACCGATAAAACAGAGATCCTTATCTTCGGCTCCGACCCCTCAGCGTGGAACGACTCCTGGTGGCCCAGCTCCCTAGGTACCGCACCTTCGCCCACCACCCATGCACGCAACCTGGGTTTCATCTTGGACTCCACCCTCAGCATGACACAGCAGGTCAATGCAATCTCCTCTTCCTGCTGCAACACTCTCCGCATGCTCCTCAAGATCTTCAAGTGGATTCCCGTCGAGACCAGGAAAACTGTAATCCACGTCCTGGTCAGCAGCAGATTGGACTACGGTAACGCTCTATAGGCAGGGACAACGGCCAAGCTGCAAACGAAGCTGCAACTGATCCAGAACGCATCTGCCTGCCTCATCCTTGATGTCCCACACCGCAACCACATCTCCCCCCACCTCAGAGACCTGCACTGGCTACCCGTATCGAAGAGGATCACCTTCAAGCTCCTGACCCACGCACACAAAGCTCTCCACAACACAGGTCCAGCCTACCTCAATGACAGACTCACCTTCCACCCTCCCACCCGCCATCTTCGCTCTGCCAGCCTCGCCCTCGCCACCGTCCCCCGCATCCGCCGCACCACCGCCGGAGTAAGATCCTTTTCACACCTTGCCGCCAAGACCTGGAACTCCCTACCGCTCCACCTACGCCAGACCCAGGACCTCCTGACGTTCAGGAAACACCTCAAGACATGGCTCTTCGACCAGTAGCGCCCCCCTCCCCAGCGCCTTGAGACCCTAACGGGTGAGTAGTGCGCTTTATAAATGGATTGATTGATTGATTGATTGATTGATTGATTCACTGAGTGGAAACTCTTATGATTCCTGAACACCTGTTCATTCTGGCAGGGGAGGGGACAAATGCAATGTCTGTACCATCAATTGCCCCAATTATGTTGGAGATATGTCCCATTGTATAATGCTCGGCTTTCACTGTGACCAAATCCTCCACCTGGGGGAAAGCAATGTAGCTGCACATGTGTTTTATCGGGGCACACAAGACCCTTGTCAGCACTATTGAGAACATTGGCTGTGACATTCCTGCTGCCAAGCCCACTGTCACTTAGAAAGAACCAGTTGCCAGGAAATGGAGTACAGATAGCACTTGCACAAGGGAGGTATCTCAGTGGGATGACGGATAGCAGATATCAGGCCAGGCTCCAATTGAGCACACAGCTCTGTGATTGTGGCCCTGTCAAGTCTATAGGTGAGTATAATGTGCCTGTCCTCCAATATAGCCAAGTCCACCAGGGGTCTGAACACGGGGGTATGTCTCCATCTCCTATTCATCCAAAATAGTGAGGAGCCTGTCACAAACTGAACAATGGAGCGACAACAGTAGTTTTCATTCTGTAAACATAGAATGGGTCATTATGATTTGTTCAATGTGGGCCTATTCCTCCTGTGACACAGCATTATTCCATAGGGCTGTGCCTCCCCCCTCTGCCTGTCGTGTGTGGAGGGACAGGTGGATGTGAGGTAATTCCTCTGACATTGTGCGCCGTGGCGGGAGGCGGTCGGTAACCGCCATGCAATTCCTCATTGGTTAAAATTGGGCCCTATGGAGTACAGTGGCCAATGGGGATCTGCGCTGGTGGTGACCGTGTACACCCCTGCGGACGTGACTGCCATTTTCTATCTGATTCCTCACTTGTTTCCTGACCTTCAACAGGAGAAAATGTACACTGTGTGTGCTGCTGTGACCTGTGTCTGTAACCTACCATGGCCCGTCTGACTGGGGAAAGAGCCTCTGCCTTCACTTCGGAGGAGTTGGAGCGATTGGTGGATGGGGTCCTACCCCAGTACGGACTGCTGTTGGGCCTCCAGACCAACAGGTGAGTACACCTTGGGCACGATGCATGTGTGAAGGATGCATGGAGATGTGTGTGCACATGGGGGTGATGTCATATGGGAGTGTACATGGTGTGCGCCGGCCAATGTGTGTGCCAATGGTGAAGGAAACAAGATTAGTGGGCCATATCTCTGACAGGCTGGATTCTATGTGTCATGGTGTCCTCTCATCTGTATCGCCTCTGCAGGTCAGCGCCCATCAAAAGAAGGGATTATGGCACGCCATCGCCAAGGACGTGCGGACCCTGGGGGTCTATGGCAGGCGGAACACCCACTGTTGGAAACGGTGGAAGGACCTGAGATGCTGGGCACGGAAGACTGAGGAGGCCCAACTGGGGGTGGCCTCCCAATGAGGAAGTGGTGCCTGTTGGAACCTGACCCCCCTGATGGCCCACACACTGGCGGCGGCCTACCCTGAGCTGGATGGGCGCCTGAGGGCATCACAGCAGCCACAAGGGGGTGAGTACAGTGGACATTACTACAATAATCTGTAGGTGGCATGGGATCCGGGTGGTGGGAGTCAGTTAGTGGGTGTCCCTTAATGCCAGGCCAGACATTGCAGCATGATCCAGCTCCAGGGTAATGGTTGATAGGGAAATCAAGGTAAGCCAGCTCGGTTGCATTCCATGTCAGACAGGGCTTAGTCGGTCCCAGGAGGTGTGCAGTTGGCGGTGTTTGGCTCTCATCTTGCTGTGGCATCTAGCTAAATCAATGGCAGTGCAATGCATAGTCCTCAATCCTGATCCCTGTGTGTGACGGTGCTGTGTATGCCAACAGTGGTGTTGGTGCAGTAATTGACCCAGTGTTCTCTTTCTCTCTCCCACCCTTTATCTTCTGTCATCCTGTCCACGTGTGCATTAGCATCATCTGGTGGAGGAGCAGGGGCACCGGCGACAGAGGGAGCTGTATCCCACAGGCCCCAGGAGGCAGAGTGCACCAATGCCGAGGGAACCAGTGGGGTGGACAGCGAGGGGAGTACCAGGGCAGAGACAGGAGGTGAAAACACAGACTGAGATATCTCATCCGATGGAAGCTCCCTGGTGGTGGGGGACACCTCTGTGATCACTGCAGCTGCAGTTACAGCTGCCACCCCATACCAGCACCGCCCTCCCAGTAGCCCGTCAGCAAGTTGCCCGTGCCCGCTCACCCAGGAGGGTGGGCATCTCCTTCGCCCCAAGCACCTCAGGCCCTGCCCCAGTGAGCCCTGCTGCCTTGAGTGAGGAGACTATTGACCTCCTGATATCCATCTCTGTAGGGCAGTCAACCATTGTGAATGCCTTCCAGGGGCTGGCATCCCAGATGCAGCAATGCAATGCATTCCTGGAGAGCATCCACGCTGGATTGGCGGCCCAAAAAAGATCCACTCTGATGGCAGCCATTGTCCCTTTCCTCACCGTCACCCCTCCAAGTACCACTTCCCAGTTCCAGTCTCCTCAACCCCAACCCAGTCCATGCACACATACTGATGAGCATGCACACAAAACAACACACAAGAGTAGCACAGTCAAAGACAGGCACCACACTTCAACACACAAGCACTCATGCAAACACCAGACATTTTCAGACACAACCACATCCACTGCCCCTACTGTCTCCCCCTCCTCCTCCTCCACCTCCCTCACAGTCACGTCCACACTCACACCTGCATGCACTGTTTCAACATCCACCACCAGCATCACCACACCAAGCAGCACACACACCTCACCAGCAGACACCTCCACAATATCCATGCATGCGTCCCCTGTGTCCTCTCCAACCCTGTCTGTCCCCCCTCCTCCTAAAAGTCACAAACAAAAGCACTCAGACATCCATCAGCCATCTACCTCACTTCAGCACACTCCCCATCCACCTGCACCCAAGTCCAGCTGACGTACTCCTCCAACAACCACTCCCTAAACCTCCACTCCCATCCCGCCTCCCTCTTCCCATCCCACTGTCCCTAAAAAACATTACCTCGCCCAACTTGACCTCTTCTCTCCCCCTGCACCGCCCGTCCTGCCTGTAAGAGCATGGTCCCAATGTCCCAGCACCAGCCCAGTGGAGAAGTGTGGCACAATGGTTAGAGAGGCAGACCCTGATGCAGAGATCTGGCCCGGGACCAGGGTTCAATTCCTGCCTCAGTGGGTCTTGGGCTCAATTTCCTTGGACCAGATAATTCTCGCCTCGTGCCTAATCTAATTAATGGGTCCCACTCTGTAACTCTGGGCAATAGCTTGCTTAATCTCCACGACGTCCCTGACAGCGCTTGGATGCCCGGCTTCACTCTGGGGGTTGCCCAGGAGTGGGTGCCTCACAGGGAAAAGCCAGGAGGGGTTCCACAGCGGTATGTGTACAGCGCCTTGAGACCCTAATGGGTGAGTAGTGCGCTATACAAGTGCAAAGTTTACAGTTTTCACCTCAGCCAAACAGTCCACGCGGACAGTGGAGGTACCTCCTAGTCATGGACGCAAGACAGTGATGGTTCCCACTCCACCAGTCAGGAAGGGTAAGGATCCCACAGCCACTGCCATGAAGGGGAAGAAGCCCTCAACACCTGCCATGAAGGGGAAGGAGGCTGCATCTCCTGCCATGAAATGGAAGGAAGCCGCACCTCCTGCCATAATGGGAAAGAAGCCCTTGACTCCTGCCATGAAGGGAAAGAAGCCCTCGACTCCTGCATGAAGGGGAAGAAGCCCTTGACGTCAGCCATGAAAGGGAAGAAGCCCTCAATGACAACAGAGGCTGGCAGGATGACACCACCACCACCAGTGGTCACGGAACCCTCACCTCCAGCTGAGGCAGTGCAGCCCACTCCTCCTGCAGACGCTGCACCTTCACCCGCTGAGACAGTGCAGCCCTCAAATCCAACAGAGGTTGCCCAGGAGGCACCTTTACCTGCTGATGCAGTGCAGCCCTCACCTCCATCAGAGGCTGGCAGGATGACACCACCACCATTGGTCACGGAGCCTTCACCTCCAGCTGAGGCAGTGCAGCCCACTCCTCCTGCAGATGCGGCACCTTCACCCGCTGAGACAGTGCAGCCCTCACCTCCAGCAGAGGTTGCTCAGGAGGCACCTTCACCTGCTGACATAGTGCAGCCCTCACCTCCAGCAGAGGGCATGTAGGCTGCCCTCCTGGGACTGCTGTACAAGGAGCCCCTCCAGAACCAGTGGGCAAGTCACCCACCTGAGAGACTGTGGCTATGCACTCTCCAGCACAGAGAAATGGGCATGGAGCCCCCTCCAGAGCCAATAGGAACATCACCCACCTGAGAGACTGTGGCCTTGCACTCTTCAGCACAGAGAAATGGGCATGGAGCCCCCTCCAGAACCAGTGGGAAAGATTCCCGAATTCGGCTGAGGTGCCCCCCCATCCCTCCGAGGTGCCTTCCCACTTGCAAAATGATGCCCCTGCAGAGTTCTGTACAGTTGATGTCAGGAGACAAGTTGCATCTTGGACTATGCCCTGTGGCCATGTGGGCCCTTTGTACTTTGGACTGGGCATTGGCCCTTTGTGGACAATTGTACATATCAGGTTCATGTGGAGGCTTTTTCCTTGTTAATTCATTTTCAGTACTTCTGAAATATGGTCCTTATTTCATTGTTCTGTGTGTGGTGTGCGATTGGTTTACATCTGCAGCTGGTTGTGTGTATGGTGTGTGTGTTTGGTGTGTGTTGTGCGTCGCTCTCCTTTTCCTCCCTCCCTCCCTTGTGTGCTAGGCAGCTTTACTCACCATCGTCGACTTCGTCGGCGTTGGTTTTCTAGGTGGAGCATGGCGTAGATGAACATCAGGAAGACTTGAAGTTCCGGTTCCATGAGAGCGGTGGAGTCCTCTGTGTACTTGTTGGTGAGTCTTTAGTTTTCTGTGTTCTGTTACCGCCAGACTTTTGATGGCATTGGCACCACCCCGGAAATCCTGTCAGTTTCCTGTGTCATAATATGGTGGGCGGTACTTTGTCTTCCTCCCAGATGATGATGGCAACCGCCGTCGTGCGTGGTGTTACCGTCCTGGCGGATGTTGTGGTGCATTGGCTGTCTGTGGGAGTTCTCACCGCCATGGTCATAATTTGGCCTATTGGCAGTATTTCCGCCACTTTATCACTTACTGCCAGTGTCATAATGAGGGTCTTAATCTGACAGCACCTGGTCTCCCTTGCTGAGAGTCCTGACTTGCCAAGTGGTGCCAAATCCAGTTACTGGGCCCTTGGGAGTAAGCTCTGGTGCAACCAAGAAGAAACCAAACACCTCGACTCCAGAGCAACTTCAGAGCTGGTGCCACTGTCCGATTTCATACTGCTGCCTGCATCAGGGCTGTGGTCAACGCTGAATGCAATGACTGTGACCAACGCCACAGGCCCGGTCACTGATGTCCGTGGCACCTGGCTCCAACTCTGTGCAGTACCTGTGGCCCCTTGGTGTGATTGTGACACCGTAAAGTCGACACCTCACATTTTGACCTGCTGGATTCATCAACCCTGCCTTGTTGTAAGGAACCCACGCCTCGCCTCCAATGCTGCATCACCTCCCCTGCAACAGAAAGGAACCAATGCCTCACCTTCTCTGCCTAACAGTAAGGAACCAATGTCCAACTCCCTGGTGGCAGTAACGGACCAATGCTGCACCAGATCCAGTGATGCCTCACCTCCCGGCTACGTGCAACTTGTTTGTTTCCTCATTGTTTTTCAAAGTACCCTATCGGGGGTCCATGAGACTCCATGACTTGCCTGCACTCCCTTGAGAGTGGGGCCAAAGTGTTGGGGACAACTCCATCAAGACTTTGTGCTAGCCCTAGTTGGAGCTATTCTGTTTCTAAACGCTATACTAAGATTTAATCTTTGAAGATTTGTATCTTTGCTTGTGTATTATGGACTTTTGTTGTTTGGTCTTGGTTTACTCAGTTAAATATGAGCTATTTTTCTAAACTGGTGCAGAGTACGTTTGTGGTGTTCTCACTGTGTTACTGTGTGTGTGTACAAATAATTTACACAGTGCCTCTAAGATAAGCCTAACTGCTTGAGCCAAGCTACCAAGGAAGCTAGCAGGGGTAAGCTGTGAGACTTCCTTACCCTGACTAGAGTGAGGGGCAATACTTGGACAGGGTGCAAACCACTGCTAACTAGAGACCCAATTTGTAATATGAATTAACTCCTTAATTTTAAAAGTTTAAATATTTTGCTAAGCACTTAAGGCGGGATCACTTTATCTCTTTTTAGTAGTTAAAGAAGCATAAAGTTAGCCATGTCCTTAGTCTTCATTCTATAACTCCTTTCTTATTCAAAACCTCAGGATTCATGAGACTGGGGATTTTCTATTTTAATGTGACAGTCAGTTTTATTTATATGTAATATTCATCTAAATCAGGTGTATAACAGATGGAAACGGACCTTAATAAATAGAAAGCTATGGGAATTTGCTTGAACAATACAAGACTTCAATACCAGATCTCAGCCTGTCAAGCCTCATTGATAAAGGTCAGGTGGACAGTACTGTGTTGCTGGCATAACTAAGGTCATATTGCTGTCATGAGTGAACTGATAAAATAAGATTTATGAACTTCTTTAACATGGAAAGTTGTGCAGCTGTCTACCTTTTTTAAATTATGTTTAGAATTTTTCTGTTGATAGTTGCTGCTCTGAGGAAAATGTCCTGTCTTCAGGATATTTTCAAAAATCCATAAGTCTGACTGTTTCAAATCTCATCAAAGCTCTTCCATATCCGTGTGTTTTGCACTAGATATTCAACCCAAAATGAAAGATCAATGTTCTAACCTGATGAAATCTACCTCCTATCTACAGTCGATCCCACCTCTTTCCATTATCTCTCACTGCATGAAAGCATCTATATGCTAAGTTTACCCAAATCATCTGTTATCTAGCAGTGTGAACCCACTTACCTAAAACAAAAGTTGATAACTCGATGAGGAATCCTACAACACCAGGAGCATGCCCTTACTTTGCCTCAAAGCCCACAGTTGCAATACACTGAAAACCCTTGACTTCATTCTAGTGTGCCTCATGCATAATATTTACTGCTGCCTCAGATCAAAATGGTTCCAACCGCTAATGCTGTGTGCTATGCCTTAATGTTTTTTTCTATTTAAATTACATCTTACACTCAAAGTGACCTTATATGTTCGCCTGCACAGTGCTTGTGCTGTGCTTGGGAAATCTATTGTATTCAATATGAATCTTAAAAGGGGTTAACATCCCCGCCTCTTGCTTTTCATTAGTTCCTGTGCTTGGCACCTACTTTTCCTCCATGTTTTTTGGCTGTAGCTCACTATTTCCTTCATTTATCAATGCTTGTTCCTCTGTGTTTGCTCTTATCTGTTTCCCGAGGCCCAAGTACAGTTTTCATACGCTTTTGTGTAACTCTTTGTATAGGTTTTGCCTGCACAGCGCTTGCTTTGTTTGTCCCCTGCACTTTAGCTAACCTCCCTGTGGCTGCACGCTTTTCAAGCATGCTTGTTGTTGCTTCATTACTTGTTTTTAATCATGGTCAATAGTGCTGCTGTGATGCTTCTGAAAATGTGATTCTCTATTACCACCAATTTTAACAGCTATAGACAGCATCAGATTGTGATTCTACATTCACAGCTGATACAGATGATGAACATACAGATGGTGTTCAGATTTTTAATCACCCCATAGCCAACCAGTGGCTATCTAGTTGGCTACACGCTGGCTAGATTAGAAGGTGGCCTAAGGGCAATGTTCATAGGAGATACTGGTAATCTGTTTAGAAAATTGTGATGCCAAAATCTCTTCTGGCCAATACATCTATTCCAGTCAGCTACATGGAAACATACAAAGAAACGCACATCCAGAAACACAAACACATACAGAAACACACATGCATAGAATGAAAAAAACAGAAACAGAGAGACACTTCTTTGTTTTTAAAGTGTCTTTACTTACATGTTGTTTGTTCCTGAACCTCTTTGCTACTGGGCCTCCGCACCCCCCTATATTGAGCCTTTTTTGGCCATTTGGGGTAGTTCATGCTTAGGCTTTCATTACTTTTTGTCCACATAAGCTATTCACGCCAAATTTCCGTCCTATTTTTCCAACATCCTAGGGATTCTAAAGGTACCCAGAGTTTGTGGGTTTCCCTGGAGGAGACCAAGAAATTAGCCTCAATATACAGCTAAAATTATGTTTTTTTCAGAAAAATGGGAAAAAATGGCTGCAGAAGAAAGCATGTGGTTTTTTCACTGAAAATGGAATCAACAAAGGGTTTGCGGTGCTAAAATCACCATCTTCCCAGCTTTCAGGAACAGGACGACTGGAATCAGAAAACCACATGTTTCAACAAAAGTTTGTCATTTTACTGGGACATACCCAATTTTTACTATTATTTGTGCTTTTAGCCTCCTTCCAGTTAGTGACAGAAATGGGTGTGAAACCAATGCTGGATCCTGGACAGCTAAACATTTCTGAAAAGTAGACAAAATTCCGAATTCAGTAAGGGGTCATTTGTGTAGATTGTACAAGGTTTTTCTACAGAAACTAACAGCTGAAAGAAAAAAAATATTGAAACAGAGGTAAAAAAACAGCCATTTTTCTCCACATTTTACTCTGTAACTTTTTCCTCCAATGTCATATTTTCAAAAGTAATATAATTTACGTCTGCTAGATTCTTCTGGTTGCAGGGCCATATAGGGCTCAAGAACCCTAGGTACCCAGAGCTAATAAAGGAGCTGCACTTTGCAGAGGGTTTTCATTGTATACCGGTTGCACAGCAAATTTATTTGGTGAAATATAAAGAGTGAAAAATAGGTATCAAGGAAACCTTTGTATTTCCAAAATGAGCATAAGATAAGGTGTTGAGAAGCAGTGGTTATTTGCACATCTCTAAATTCTGGGGTGCCGATACTAGCATGTGAATTACAGGGCATTTCTCAAAAAGACGTTTTTTTTACACACTGTCTAACATTTGGAAGGAGACAATGTAGAGAAAGACAAGGGGTAATAACACTTGTTCTGCTATTCTGTGTCCCCCCCAAGTCTTCTGATAAACATGGTACCTCACTTGCATGGGTAGGCCTAATGCCAGCGTCAGGAAACGCAATATGGACACATCACATTTTTACATTGAAATCTGACGTGTTTTTTGGAAAGTGCCTAGCTATGGATTTTGGCCTCTAGCTCAGCCGGCACTGAGGGAAACCTACCAAACCTGTGCATGTTTGAAAACTAGACACCAGGGGGAATCCAGGATGGGGTGACTTCTGTTACCCAGAATCCTTTGCAAACCTCAAAATGTGGCAAAAAAACACTTTTCCCTTAGATTTCAGGGCTGCAAAGTTCTGGAATCTGAGAGGCGCTGCAAACTTCCTTCCATCTAGCATTCCCCCAAGTCTCCTGATAAAAATGATACCTCACTTGTGTGGGTAAGCCTAGTGCCTGCGACAGGAATTGCCCCAAAACACAACGTGGACACATCACATTTTTCCAAAGAAAACGGACGTGTTTTTTGCAAGGTGCCTAGTTGTGGATTTTGGCCTGTAGCTCAGCCGGCACCTAGGGAAACCTAGAAAACATACATATTTTTGGAAACTAGGCACCTAGGAGAATTCATAATGGGGTGACTTGTGGGGCTCTCACCAGGTTCTGTTACCCAGAATCCTTTGCAAACCTCAACGTTTGGCCCAAAAAAAACACGTTTCCCTCAGATTTTTGTGCTGCAAAGTTCTGGAATCTAAGAGGAGCTGTAAACTTCCTTCCACCCAGCATTCCCCCAAGTCTCCCAATAAAAATGTTACCTCACTTGTGTGGGTAGGCCTAGTGTCCGTGACAGGAAATGCTCCAAAACATGACATGGACACATCACATTTTCCCTATGAAAACAAATCTGTTTTTTGCAAAGTGCCTAGCTGAGGTCTTTGGCCTCTAGCTCAGCCGGCATCTAGGAAAACCTATACATTTTTGAAAACTAGACATCTAGGGGAACTCAGAATGTGGTGACTTGTGGGACTCTCACCAGGTTCTGTTACCCAGAATCCTTTGCAAACCTCAAAATGTGTCTAAAAAAACACTTTTTCCTCACATTTCAGTGATGGAAAGTTCTGGAAACTGAGAGGAGCCACAAACTTCCTTCCACCCAGCTTTTCCCCAAGTCTCCCAATGAAAATGGTACCTAACTTGTGTGGGTAGGTCTAGTGCCCGTGACAGGAAACGCCCCAAAACGCAACATGGGCACATCATATTTTTACATTGAAAACTGACTTTTTTTGGAAAGTGCCTAGCTGTGGATTTTGGTCTCTAGCTCAGCCGGTACCTAGGGAAACCTACCAAACCTGTGAACTTTTTAAAACTAGACACCTAGGGGAGCGAAGTATGGGGTAGCTTGTGGCGCTCTTACCAGGCTCTGTTACCCAAAATCCTTTGCAAACCTCAATATTTGGCAAAAAAAAAACACCTCACATTTTGGTGATAGAAAGTTCTGGAATCTGAGAGGAGGCACAAGTTTCCTTCCACCCAGCATTCCCCCAAGTCTCCCAATAAAAATGGTACCTCACATGTGTGGGTAAGCCTAGTGCCCGCGACAGGAATAGATCACACAACGGTCAATGTTGGTCCTCACAGGAGGGCAACTGTTGACCCTGGGGTGATCCATTCCTGATGCAGGCACTAGGTACAGGCACTCGAGTGGGACAGTGTTTTTATCAGGACAGCTGGGGAAACACTGGGTGGTAGAAATTTTGTGGATCCCAGCACATTCCTGTAGTTTCTGTGACAGAAATGCAAGAAAAAATTGAATTTTTATTCAACATTTCACCTTTGCAGGGTATTCAGGGTAAGAAAACCTTGGGGAATCCACACAAGTCACACCTCTGTGGACTCCGTCGGATGTCTAGTTTCCAGAAATGTCTGGGTTTGGTAGGTTTCCCTATAAGGCCGCCAAGCCCAGGACCAAAAATGCAGGTGCCTGCCTTACAAAGCCAGGTTGTTTTGTGATAGATAATTTTGATGTCTTCACAATATGATTTGGACAGTGGAATTTGGGGTTGAACTAAATTGGGGAGCTCCCAAGAGAGCACTCTCTCTGTACTTGCCGCCGCATGCACCTGCTTTATGGGTTGGGCTAACCTGCTATTGTCCCGCTGCACAGACTGTGCTAACAAAGGGACAGCAGGACTGTCCTCATCACCTCCCTCATAATCAATGGAAGAGGAGTTATCGAATGGGACTCCTCTGACTGAAAAATCCCTTCCAGAGTCTGCGCCATTGTCCTATCCCTCAGATGCTGTCTCAGCATCTGCTGTCTCAATCTCTGATCATACGTCAGAGATGTCCTCTAGCCCGACTGAGGACTTGAGCAGCTGTCATTCAACGAGATGCCATCTATGCAATTGGCTAAACTGTTGCTCTAAAACAGTAGCCTACTTAAACAGTCACAAGATTGCTGGTGGGTGTGTATGTGTGATAAGTGCAACAGTAGAGGTCTCCTTACTTTCGCTTCTTTCCTCAATCAGCACGTTCTTTCAAGACACTCAAAAAAAGACAGACTCTTACTTCAGCTTGTCACATACCAATCGTCACAGTCTTTAGCGCCTCTAGCACCCTGTCCAACAGTCATTATTGGTGCTCCCACTCCCATGGCCTCCTCCACGGATTCCCTGACTACCACCCAGCAAAAGTGCCCTTCATCTTTCCATAGCCCCACCCCTGCAGATACATTTCATTTGTGTTATAGTGTAGGTAATGACTGACTTTAATAATGCACTCAGCTATTTACATAAACTACAGATTTGATCTTTGCAGTAGGTATATAAACCTTCTGTGCTGCTTTATGGCATCAAAACTACCACTAGACAAAAGTCTGATCCTTTTGTAGCCGAAACATAATCACAAGTCTTACTTGACTTTTTTATTGCTGCCTAAAAGCTACAGTTGAAATGCATCATTTGAAGTATGTGCATTGCTTTGAAGATGCAAGCTGCAACTACAAGACAACTGGTGGCGAATATATATATCACTTTTAAATGTGGGTGTGGTTTTCCTGGGGGCTGATCGCAGCCCCCAAGGAAACCAGACACGGGTTGCCGAAAGTGATTGCTGTATATATATATATATATATTATATATATATATATACAGCCAAAAAGTTTTCACTGCACTCCACAAAGTCTCAATAGTGCAATTTATTTCAAAATAACAACCACCAACGCGTTTCAACTCCCCATGGAGTCTTGTTCACAGTGAATGAGTCCCTCTTCCCTTTTGCTATTTATACTCAATATCACTACATCAAACATAATGCATTATGGATATTGTAGTTTACATGTATTACAAATAAAATTGAAAATAAAAATAAATGATTTTCTAAACTTAAAATTTTAAAATCCCATTTTCAATACATAATACTATTCGCTTGGGTTCTTCTCTGTTCTTCCAATCCTTTCTGATTTATAATTTCATATTGTTTGTGTTTACTGTTTACTTTTTTCAATTTCACTGTTTCTACTATCAATAGGTAACAGTATTACCCTTTGACATTTATTTCATTAGTCTTATTTATATATATATATGGTGTTACTTCTATATTACAACATATTCTAGTCTAATAATTATTACTTTGGGGGTGATTCTAACCCTGGCGGTCGGTGTTAAAGTGGCGGCCAACCCGCCAACAGGCTGGCGGTCCAAAAAATGGAATTCTGACCCTGGCGGGAACCGCCAACACAGGCCGCCAACTTAACACTCCGACCGCCGCGGCGGTACAGACAAACAGCGCGGCGGTCACCGCCAACAGGCAGGCGGCAGACAATGTACCGCCCACACTATCATAACTCACCAATCCGCCACCTTTTCCGGGGCGGGAGCACCGCCGATAAAAACACGGCGGAAACAGACTACGAACGGGAAAACGCTCACCTCTACGCACTCCACGAAGACGGAGGACAGCATGGAACCCGAATTGAACATCATACCTGCTCTCGTCTACCTTCTCATCTACCACGAGTACGAAGTCCGGCGCAGACGACAACGGTGAGTACTGCACCTACGACACACGGGAGGGGGAGGACGAAAGGTTACGGGCACACACATATGCGCCCCCCCCCCCCCCCAATCATGTACTCACCAATGCAGAGCACCAAGTCACAGTGACACCACCCAAACACCCCTGAAAAATGCTAGGACATAATCATATTTGGAATAAATATTTATGTACCAAAAAGCTCCTGAAAATTATCGTACAACCATGAAAGATATCCACAACAAAACAAATGACATACACATCAGTGTATAACTGAAGTACCAAGTCCTGCACATCCTACGAATTCAGCATGTCCGTGGGCCAAAGTCTTGAGAAACAAGGGCAAAGCCCACACAGGAGACCTGAGTCCTTTGGAGAGAACACTGCAGGGGCATCAGATGTAAAAACTACAGGCACCTCAGGGGGAAGGGAAGGGGGGGCACCACAGCCACATGAGTCCACGACGCCAGATCCACGAGGAGCCACCATGCCCACTGTTCAATCCTGGGGAGTGCAAAGCCACAGTCTCTCAATGTCTCTACAGTGGGTGGGCTGCCCACTGGACCAACCTGGGGAGTGCAAAGCCACAGTCTCTCAATGTCTCTACAGTGGGTGGGCTGCCCACTGGACCAACCTGGGGAGTGCAAAGCCACAGTCTCTCAATGTCTCTACAGTGGGTGGGCTGCCCACTGTGCCATCCTGGGGAGTGCAAAGCCACAGTCTCTCAAGTCTCTGCAGTGGGTGGATTGCCCACTGGACCATCCTGGGGAGTGCAAAGCCACAGTCCATCATGTGGATGACAGTCTCCACTGGTCAAGGAGGAGGCATGGTGGCCACAATGAAGCATCAACGGTGCTTGAGACGGCGGGGCCCAGCGGAGCGGTGCTTGACAGGAAGGGCCCAGCGGAGCGGTGCTTGAGAGGAAGGGCCCAGCGGAGCGGTGCTTGAGACGGCGGGGCCCAGCGGAGCGGTGCTTGAGACGGCGGGGCCCAGCGGAGCGGTGCTTGAGAGGAAGGGCCCAGCGGAGCGGTGCTTGAGACGGCGGGGCCCAGCGGAGCGGTGCTTGAGAGGAAGGGCCCAGCGGAGCGGTGCTTGACAGGAAGGGCCCAGCGGAGCGGTGCTTGAGACGGCGGGGCCCAGCGGAGCGGTGCTTGAGACGGCGGGGCCCAGCGGAGCGGTGCTTGAGAGGAAGGGCCCAGCGGAGCGGTGCTTGAGACGGCGGGGCCCAGCGGAGCGGTGCTTGACAGGAAGGGCCCAGCAGAGCGGTGCTTGAGACGGCGGGGCCCAGCGGAGCGGTGCTTGAGACGGCGGGGCCCAGCGGAGCGGGGCTTGACAGGAAGGGCCCAGCGGAGCGGTGCTTGACAGGAAGGGCCCAGTGGAGCGGTGCTTGAGACGGCGGGGCCCAGCGGAGGGGTGCTTGAGACGGCGGGGCCCAGCGGAGCGGTGCTTGAGACGGCGGGGCCCAGCGGAGCGGTGCTTGAGAGGAAGGGCCCAGCGGAGCGGTGCTTGAGACGGCGGGGCCCAGCGCAGCGGTGCTTGAGAGGAAGGGCCCAGCGGAGCGGTGCTTGACAGGAAGGGCCCAGCGGAGCGGTGCTTGAAACGGCGGGGCCCAGCGGAGCGGTGCTTGAGACGGCGGGGCCCAGCGGAGCGGTGCTTGAGACGGCGGGGCCCAGCGGAGCGTGCTTGAGAGGAAGGGCCCAGCGGAGCGGTGCTTGAGACGGCGGGGCCCAGCGGAGCGGTGCTTGACAGGAAGGGCCCAGCGGAGCGGTGCTTGAGACGGCGGGGCCCAGCAGAGGGGTGCTTGAGACGGCGGGGCCCAGCGGAGCGGGGCTTGACAGGAAGGGCCCAGCGGAGCGGTGCTTGACAGGAAGGGCCCAGCGGAGCGGTGCTTGAGACGGCGGGGCCCAGCGGAGCGGTGCTTGAGACGGCGGGGCCCAGCGGAGCGGTGCTTGAGACGGCGGGGCCCAGCGGAGCGGTGCTTGAGAGGAAGGGCCCAGCGGAGCGGTGCTTGAGATGGCGGGGCCCAGCGGAGCGGTGCTTGACAGGAAGGGCCCAGCGGAGCGGTGCTTGAGACGGCGGGGCCCAGCGGAGCGGTGCTTGAGACGGCGGGGCCCAGCGGAGCGGTGCTTGAGAGGAAGGGCCCAGCGGAGCGGTGCTTGACAGGAAGGGCCCAGCGGAGCGGTGCTTGAGACGGCGGGGCCCTGTTCAGCGGTGCTCTTCTGCACCGCGGGCCCTGTTCAGCGGTGCCTATCTCCACGGCGGGGCCCTGTTCAGCGGTACTCTTCTGCACCGCGGGCCCTGTTCAGCGGTGCCTATCTCCACGGCGGGGCCCTGTTCAGCGGTACTCTTCTGCACCGCGGGCCCTGTTCAGCGGTGCCCATCTCCACGGCGGGGCCCTGTTCAGCGGTACTCTTCTGCACCGCGGGCCCTGTTCAGCGGCGCCTATCTCCACGGCGGGGCCCTGTTCAGCGGTACTCTTCTGCACCGCGGGCCCTGTTCAGCGGTGCCTATCTCCACGGCGGGGCCCTGTTCAGCGGTACTCTTCTGCACCGCGGGCCCTGTTCAGCGGTGCCTATCCAGCAGGTCAAGGGAGCCAGACCTGGCCTGGACTCCCTGTTCAGTCGCCCTCGGACCGTGACGTATCTGGACCCTTCGGGGACGGACTCCTGGCCTCCTTAGTGTCCTCCTTCGCAGCTGGGATGTGGCATGTGGGGTCCACCTTCTCTGCGCTCCTGCTGCCCTTCCGCTCCTTTGATGGGGCTCTCGGGCCCTTGCCTCCCCCAGATGGTGTGGGTGGTGAAGTGGCCGCACATTGCTCCTTGGGGGCAGCCCTGTCGGTCCTCGCACGGCGGTCCTTGGTTTTGCGGGTCCTCTTGCCGGGGGGGGGGCTGGACGTGTCCTTGCTGCAGCTCGATGTGTCACTGCTGGCAAAGGGTGGGCTCCAGAACCCAGGCACAACAGTGACACCCGAAGCTGGGCTGGTGGTGGCTGCGGTGCTCTTGGGACTCTTTGAAGATGGATGGGGGAGGTCATCGGGGGGAAAGAGGTTAAGGTTAGCCAGGAAAAGTTTTTTAGGGCCAAGGTAAAGGGTAGGAGTGGTGGAGATGGAAGTGGAGGTAGAGGAGGTGGTTGTAGGAGAGTCAGGTGTGCTGTCATTGGGTGAAGGTGCTGGTGCTGTAGGCTGTCGTGAGGTGGATGGCTGTTGGGTAGGTGGCTGCCTGCGTTTGTGTGTCTTGGAAGAGGGGGTGACAGACACAGTGGGAGAGGACACAGGGGACGT
Source organism: Pleurodeles waltl (assembly GCF_031143425.1). NCBI lineage: Eukaryota > Metazoa > Chordata > Amphibia > Caudata > Salamandridae > Pleurodeles > Pleurodeles waltl. The sequence continues at coordinate 398,479,361 of NC_090444.1, read as the reverse complement.
GTACATGGCAGTGGGGGTGGTGACTGCACGAGTGTGGACTGTACTGGAGGGTGAGGTGGTGATGGAAGCACTGGCTGATGTGGGGGTGCATGCAGGTGTGAGTGTAGACGTCACAGGGAGGGAGGAGGGAGACGAGGAGGAGGGGGACACAGGGGTGGCAGTGGCTGTTGGCATGTCTGCATCTGGGTTTTGCTCGGGTGAGTGTTTGCGGGATCTGTGGTGCTTGTGTTTGGATGAGCTGCTCTTGGGTGTTGAGGTGTGTGCAGGCTGGTCTGATGGTGTGGATGGGATAGGCTGAGGAACAGGAGACAGAGACAGGCTGGAGGCAGTCAGAAGAGGGAGGCTGGAAACAGGGACAATGGCTGCCATCAGTGCTGAGGCCAGAGCAGTGAACGCTCGTTGATGGGCAGCCTGACCCGAATGAATGCCCTCCAGGTACGCATTGCTCTGTTGCACCTCCCTTTGCACACCCTGGATGGCATTCAGAAGGGTCGTCTGCCCAACAATGAGCGTCCTTACCAGGTCAATGAGCTCCGCACTGAGGGCAGCAGGGGCAACAGGGGCAGGGGCTGAGGTGCCTGGGGCGAAGGAGACGCGCGCCTTCCTGGGCGAAGCGGCACGGAGCGAAGACTGAGGGGCTGCTGGGAGGGCGGGGCTGGTGCGCTGGGTGGCGGCTGTACCTGTAGAGGCGGGGGGCACGGATGTTGCCGCCACCCCTAGGGAGCTCCCATCCGAGGACGTGTCGCTTTCGCTGCTCTCACCAGCGGTCCCCGTCGTGGTGCTCCCCTCGCCCTCCGGATCACTGGTGCCCTCGATGTCTGTTCCTGGGCCCACCGGGGCCTTGTGTCCTGCAGCTCCCTCGTGCTCCGATGCCATATCTCCTCCGCCTGATGATGCTAATGCACACATGCACAAGAAGATGAAGAGAAAGGGTGGGGGGAGAAAAAAGAAGACCAGGTTGAGTGCATGCAATTTCAACACCGTTGGCGGAGAGGACAGACACAGGTGCCTAATGCACTAAGCCGCGCATTCGGGGTACACTACTCAGTACTACTGACTAAGACAACAGGCCAAGAGACGTCAAACGCGCACATGGGAGATGCTGGACCTTCAATGGCTGTACTTGTCACCCTACAGAGGTGGTGGCCGGGGGCACAGGGCCATGCCTAAGGGAGAGGATTACACTACAGAAAGCGCCCTGGCCTAATGTCACCCACAGCCCTCCTCCCCCACCCAGACGCCTCCACTGCGCAGAAAGATAGGAGAATGTGCTGATACTCACCCCCTTGTGTCTGCTGTGATGTCTTAAAGCGCCCATCCAATTCAGGGTAGGCCACCGCCAGGATCCGGGACATCAGGGGGGTCATGGTGCGACTGGCACCCCTCCTAGGTTGGGAGGCCATCCCCAGCAGTGTTTCAGCGGTCTTCCTTGTTCCGCGGCGGATGTCCTCCCACCTCTTGCGGCAGTGGGTGCCCCGTCTGTTGTGGACCCCCAAGGTCCGGACTTCCTTGGCGATGGCACGCCAAATATCGATCTTCTGATGGGCGCTGACCTATTAGACATGTACAGGGTGGAAAGGAGGAAATCATCAATGGCCTGCATGTTAGATGTAATTGGCCCCCCCCCACCCACTTTGCCATATGGCACATGCTCTCATCTGTCGGGCGTTGTACTCCTCATTCGCCCCCCACCCCACCCCACCAACTTACATCCACCCCAATCCACACAGGCATAGCCCATTCCATTAGCACCCGGGGTACTCACTTGTTGGTCTGGAGGACCGTAGAGTAGCGCATACTGGGGGAGGACCCCATCCACGAGCCTGTCCAATTCTTCAGACGTGAAGGCAGGGGCCCTTTCCCCAGTCACAGCAGCCATTGTATCTTCCAGACCGAGGTCACAGCAGCACTTGCAGTATAGGTCCTCTCCTGTGGATGATCAGGTCTCGAGTGATTAAGCAGATAGAAAATGGCGGTCACGTCCGCGGCGGTGCGTACCGCGGCGGTGCGTACCGCGACCGCCGGCGCACTTCGTTATTGGCTCCTGAAACCCATAGGCTTCAATGTTAACCAATGCGGCTTTGCGCCGCGGTCTTCGACCGCCTACCGCCACGGTGTGCCCCGCCAGCGCAGTGACCTCACATCCCATTGTCCCACTTCACAGGTCAGGCAGCCGCCATTTCAAGGGCCCACATGGCTTAATTTTGACTGCGACACACAGGCCTAGGCCTTGCATTGCCACACATACATGCCTTTCAACCCATTGCCATTCTTTAACTGTGCAAGCTGTCTGTACGTACCTGTGGTTTTGCTGACTCTGTGCTCCATGTTGTCCTTCCTATGCACCGTCCGCTGGGACTTGGGATGAGAAGGAGGAATCCTCGCGTGTACCGACCGCTGGTGGACCTGTCGACAATGGAAGAACGCCATATAATCCTTCGATACCGACTTGACCGTGCCACTATCCATGAACTGTGTGCCCAGCTGGAGCCAGCCCTGATGTCCCCCATCCGCCAACCCACAGGGATTCCCCCTCTGGTGCAGGTTTTGTCAGTCCTCCATTTTTTGGCCAGTGGGTCATTCCAGACCACAGTGGCCATGTCATCTGGAATGTCTCAGCCTATGTTTTCAAAGATTTTGAGCAGAGTGTTGTCTGCCCTGATGAAACTCATGCGGAGCTACATCATTTTCCCCGAGGAGGGTGACTTGCCCACAGTGAAGGGTGATTTCTATGCCCTTGGACATATCCCCAACATCATTGGTGCCATTGATGGGACCCATGTGGCTTTGGTACCCCCAAAAGACGATGAGCAGGTGTACCGAAACAGAAAGAATTATCATTCGATGAATGTCCAGGTGGTCTGTTTGGCTGACCAGTACATCTCCCATGTAAATGCCAAGTTCCCAGGGTCAGTGCATGACGCGTATGTGATGCGAAATAGCAGCATCCCCTATGTGATGGAGCAGCTACAGAGACAACGTGTGTGGCTAATAGCTGACTCTGGTTACCCCAACCTGCCGTGGCTACTGACCCCAGTAAGGAATCCCCGGACAAGGGCAGAGGAACGCTACAATGAGGCCCATGGGCGTACAAGGAGGGTGATTGAGCGAACCTTTGGCCTCCTGAAGGCCAGGTTTAGGTGCCTGCATATGACTGGTGGATCCCTAATGTACTCACCAAAGAAGGTGTGCCATATCATCGTGGCGTGCTGTATGCTTCACAACCTGGCTTTGCGACGCCAGGTGCCTTTCCTGCAGGAGGATGGTCCAGATGGTGGTGTTGTAGAAGCCGTGGAGCCTGTGGAGAGTGAAGAGGAGGAAGACTCTGAGGACGACACAGACAATAGGGACAGAGTGATACAACAGTATTTCCAGTAACACCCAGGTAAGAATCACCCACGCCATTTCACAATTGCTTCTAGCCTCCTGCATCTATACTTTCTGTAGTTCCCCACAGATGTTTTTTATTAATTTATGCCTTTCCCTTCCCTTCTCAGTGCTGTCTGACTCAGTACCTGACTTCTGCTTGGTTCGCCCATGAAATACAGCGTATTGACATTGGTATGTTGTCATGACTAATTGACAGAACAGAAATTGAACAGTAATATGTTATCCCTTTGTTAATAATACAGCATGACTCAAAACAGGTTTGTGTGCAAAATGTGATTTATTTACAGTGCTAGATACCGGTACATGTGATTCTAAGGGTGATGGGTGGGGGTGGAGGAATATCCATGGCAGAGTCCAGTTCTCAGTCTCACAGGTGCATTGTTCTTTTGCCTGTGGAAGGATGGAGCATAGGCAGTTCATGGTTGGACAGGGTGGCAATGTGGGACAGTGGGAAGACTTGAGGGGGTATGTCCTGCTGGCGGGGGTCTTGACATCCTACTCTGTCTTTTTCTTTGGTCTCAGGCTCCTCTTACGGGGTGGTTGTTCTTCAGCAGGAGGTGGGTTTCTGGGGGGCTGTCGAGGTATTGGGACCTCCTGTCCACTAGCGCCGGCGGAGGTGGTAGGCTGTTCCTGGTCCGGGCTAGTGACAGGGGCCCTGTGTGGTGCACCATGGTCCCGCAACGCGTCCTCTATCCTGTGGAGGGCCAGGACGATGGTCCCCATTGCGGTCCCGATGATTCTCAGCTCCTCCCTGAAGCCCATGTAGCGTTCCTCCTGCTGTGCCTGGATCTCAGTGAACCTGGCCAGTACCGTCGCCATCGTTTCTTGGGAGTGGTGGTAGGCCCCCATGAGGGTGGTGAGGGCCTCTTGGAGAGTGGGTTCCCTGGGCCTCTCCTCCCCCCCCTGTCGCACAGCAGCCCTCCGAGCTGCCCGGTTTCCCCCGGCCTCTGTCCCCTGGCCGGTGTGCCCGCTCCCACTGCCCCCAGGTCCCTGTTGTTGTTGGGGTGTCGGGTTAGCCTGGGTGCCCTGTAGTGGCGGACACACCGCTGATTGAGCTGTCCTAGAGACAGAGGCATGGGCCCGCTGGGTGGGAGCTGTGCTGGTGTCGGCAGAGGGGGTCGGGTCTGGTGTGGCCTGTGTCTGGGTGAGGGGAACCGACTGCCCAGAGGTCCCCGATGGTCCGGGCTGGTCATCAGGTTCACTGTCGACAGAGCTGCTATCCTCAGTGTGGGCCTGTTCCGGTGGTGGGATGGACACTTCTGGACCCTCCTGGCTGGTGTGTTGTCGTTCGGGTCCTGCATGGGGTAAGAGAGTTTGGTTATTGTTTCTGTGTGTGCAATAGCATGCGTGTTGTGGGTGCCCTTGTCTCCCAGTGCAGGCATTCCCTGGAGGGAGGTGTTGTGAGGGTATTTAGTGGGGGGGAGGGGTTAGTGCAGTGGTCATGCTTAGGTGATGGGTGCCCATGGTTTGTGTTGGCATGCAGGAGTTGGTGTTGGGATGGGTGGGATGTGCTGGTGAGACATTGTCAGGAAGGATGTGTGCTGGGGGGTTGGGGGTGAGGGTGGGGGTGTGGGTTGGCATGCTGGTGGGGTGGGGGGGATATAGTAGTTGAGATGGGACTTACCAGAGTCCATTCCTCCGGCTACTCCTGCGAGGCCCTGAGGATGCAGGATGGTCAAGACCTCTTGTTCCCACGATGTAAATTCGGGAGGGGTGGGTGGGGGTCCGCCGCCAGTCTTCTGGACCGCGATGTTGTGCCTCGAGACCATCGACCGGACCTTCCCCCGTAGGTCGTTCCATCTTTTGCGGATGTCGTCCCTATTCCTGGGATGCTGTCCCACCGCGTTGACCCTGTCCACGATCCGCTGCCATAGCTCCGCCTTCCTGGCTATACTGGTGTGCTGCACCTGCGAGCCGAAGAGCTGGGGTTCCACTCTTAGGATTTCCTCCACCATGACCCGGAGTTCTTGGTCCGAAAAGCGTGGATGCCTTTGGGGTGCCATGGAGTGGTGTGGGTGAGGTGTGGGGTGGTGTATGTGATGAGGAGTGTGTTGGTGAGTGGTGCTTTGTGCTGCTATGTGGTGTGTGTGATGGTGTAGTGTGCCTCAGTGTGTCTTGCTTTGGATTGTCTGCTGTGTCTCTCTCTCCTTCTCTCAGTATTTGGGGTCGCAGGGGTTTGTGGGTGATGTGGATGTGTGTTTTATAGTTGGCTGATTGTGGGGGAGTGGCGTGTGTATGTGTATCAGGTGTGTGTTTTTCAAATTGGCCAATGTGGCTGTGTTTTGGTGATGTGTGTGTATTCTGACCGCGGCGGTGTGTAGCGCCAATGGAATACCGCGTTTGAATGACCGCCGTGTGGATTCGTGGGTCGTAATGGCATGGGCGTATTTCTGTTGGCGTGACGGTGGAGGTTTGGTCATCTCCAGTTTATCGCTGCCCGCCGATGTGGTGGGATGCAGTGGAGGACGGATTTTTGGAGGTTTGGCCGTTATGTGTCAGAATGACCGTGGCGGTTGACCGCGGCCGCGGCGGTGTTATGGCGGTCTTCTGACCGGCGGTAAGGGCATTTTACCGCCGAGGTCAGAATCACCCCCTTTGTGTCTACATTAGTCTTGAGTGATTTATTGCATTCATTCATCATAATATTTTTTTACATTATAATATTTTTCTTGTCTCTTATTTTATTCTGTTAATTCCACATAAATGTCAGTGAATGCTTTTTCTCTCCAATTTGCTAACTAACGTTATTTGACTAGAATGTCATATAATTTAGTGATATTTATCGGTAACCACCCTACACTACATTGTTGCTGTTGTTATCATATATCTTTCCATATTTCGAAATTATAAATGTACATGTTGCAAACATTTTGCGAGATCACACACTAATTATTGGAGATCGCTAAGATTCATGGGAATAGCGCAAATGAAAAAGAGTGAGAGAGGGGGTGATAGAATTCGAAAGCTACGACAGATGGAGAGTAAACTCATTATTCAGCTCCATACTAAAATGCCTTATGGAGTGAATATGGATGAGGAATTACAAGTTCTCTTCCTTGGAAGATCTTCTTCAACTTTTTCTTTCTCAGCAACAGCTTATGTCTTGTTTCTTTCTCAACAACAGTCTTTGGCTTAAACTCAAACTTGAACCTGAGTTTGTACTTTGATTAACCTTCTGTATGTCTGTCTGCTCTGTTCACAGTGACTTTTTATTCCTTTAGAGGTCTTTGTAACTCTGATTTTCAACTGCACTGCTCACGTCACAGACTTCTTTTTACTGCCACTTACGCGTTTGTCTTTTGCACTGTTAGAGCTCATCACTACGATCATCATTGTTTTGAAACTGGACTTCAAGAATTTCAGGTTTTTACTAACCTGAAACTTCACTCTTTCTGTTTTCTTTTGCAGGTCACCTTTATCAGGTTCAAAATCAAAATCTTCATCGCCCTTCTGGCTTCATTTTACAAACTTGAGCTTGGCTTTGACCTTGATTTTGTACAGTCTGTGCACTTTTCACACAATCATCCTCTGTGAATCATCCTCTGCTTCCGCTACTTTTACTCTCTTTGTGTGAGTAGTGTAGATGCATTGTGCCACATTTATACACTTTATGGCAGTGGTCATCATCAGGATCACCTGATACTGCCCTTTCCAGCCACTATCCAAGCATTCCTTGCATATATGCTTTTGGACTACAATTCAGACCCAAAGAATTAATCCATGACACACAATATCCTTATATTCTTCTGATACCACATCCACCTGGTGAGAGACAGATTTCACCATATTAACCAGATCTTTGCAGGAATCTAGCACAATGTCTTCAGTTATTGAAACTAATACAGCTGAAGGTGCAAATGCAAGGCTCATTACTCTATCCATGATGACTTCATGGGACAAGATACTAGTCTTTCTGTTGGAGTTCTTCTCATACTCATCAAGAGGAAGAGCATCAGATACATTTGCAAACTTGTTCTTAAGAGTGCCATTTACCTGTGCAACAGGATTATGGTCAATAACCACAATGGAATCACAGGTTGCTATTGAATGCAGTTCAGATTATTTGTAAAGCTTAATTTTTAACATATGTACCAATGGAAGACCAAATTGCGGTATCAGCTCCCTCACCAACAACTTGGCAACTGCTCTCCTTTTGGTAAATGCTTCCACCAATTTAGAAAACAAGCAGAAAATGACCCAAGCATACTTCAAACCATTACAGTATGGCATCTCAATAAAGTCTGCTTAGAGTCTTGTAAATGGGCCTTTTGATTTGCCAGTTTGATTCAGGACAGTAACTGTTCTATTGCCTGAGTGTTTAAATAGCATACCAAACATTGGTTCAATCATCCTCAGCAACAAATCCTGTATTTTCCCAATACTTCTTGAAAATCCTAACTAGACTATCTCTACCTGTATGTGATTGGTTGTGCAGGTACTTGCACATAGGATGTAGCACCAAATCAGGAAGGACATACTTCTATTCAGCATTGACAGAAAACTCTTTTTGAAGCCTATACTCTCACATTTTCTTTCTCAATTTCTTGAGCTTCTGCGTGCAAATCCCTCAATTAAATCAAAGAAGTCTGCATTGCATCCATAATAAAACAATTCACATTGTATGAACTTTGAACTGAATTAGTTCCCAATTTTTGTTTCCATTTTCTTGTACAAGCGACTGTTCTTGTAACAATATTTTGCCACTTATCTGCATATCTAGTCCCAAGACTAATCATATCTATGTCAGCCTTATGAGCTGTACACTTTACAACAGTAATTTAATCTGGCTTTTGTATAGCTTTCAACAAATCCAAAATATAGACACTACTTTTATGGGGCCCCTGAAGATGTCATAAATCCTTTTTGGGACCATAGCTGTCCATAGTCATGAACAACACCAAAACCATACTGGCTCTCATCTTCTTGTAGGAAGCAACCTCATTTTAAGGTAACCAGTTCTGCCACTTGTGCTGAAGTTACATTTGGCAAAAGAGATCCTTCCAACGTCTCAGAAATTAACCATCCTTAGGTAGCTCTTAATGCTCCATATTGGTCACTCAAACAAGCTCTATCATCATGCAGTATCAGATCAGCCATTTACAAAGGTTTTTCTATAATATCTGGTCTTGATTTTGTGCATCACTCTTTCACCTCAATGCAATCATGGTCTAATTCATCATCAATTTTATCATCATTCTTCCTATTTTCACAACTCTTGTCTGAAACAGGAAGCAGTGTTGCTGAGTTGAAGACATTGCATCTCTGAACGGAACGCGAGTCTACTGTTTGTCATGTGTTTGGTCCTCATCCTCATCAAATGGATCTCAAGTAGATGAATCTCAAGTAGATGAAGGACATAAACTAATAAAGTATGTCCGATCACAATACTTTCACTCTGGTCAATAGCTAGGCAAACACATGCAACTAATTTCAAACAACCTAGAAGAAATACAGACACGAAATTCTGTATAGCAGAATAATATGCCACTAGGTGAATTCAACCTACATGTTTTTGGGTGAGAATTGAAAGTGCACAACCATTTCTCTCATGACATAACAGAAACAACATTCAATTGAAATGAGGCATCTTGCATCAGGGGGCATGACAGAAAATCTATTTCAGTCTCTTAAATGCATCAATGCATTCATCATCAAATATTACCAGATCTTAGACATCACTGCATGTCAACCTTACTAAAGGCTTTGCAATCAAGGAAAAGTTTGGAATCCACTGATCATGGTATTTAACACTTTCAAGAAACATCTGAACCTCCCACTAGGTGGTTGGCTGAAACATTTCAGAATTGCAGAAACACACACTTTAAAAACTTTTCCCACACCCTTCTCCATATGGTGTCTGAGATAGATGACTTCCTTTTTACAATACTCCATTTTAATTGTGGAAACCTTGTGTCAGTTTTTGGCTAAATTATTCAGCAAGACAATTATATCAAGTTTACAGTCCTCTTTTGTCTTAAATGTGATCAATGGGTCATCAGTATATTGCACTAAGATAGAATTTCATGGCAACTTCAAACTCTATGGATTTTTCAGTATTTGCAAGAAGAATGAAGGACTCTCAGTGTACCCTGGTGGGATTTTACACCACTTAAGAAATGTATCCAAAAATTGGAAGTCAAAAGGGAATTATGAATCCACATGAAGAGGAAGTCATAAATCAGTGACTGTATACAATTCTGCTTCTGATGGAATCTGAAACGTAATCACTACTGGATTCTGTACCACCTGAAACAGCAATATTGTTAATCTTGTGGAGATCCTGGATGATTCTCCACTTGCTATTTGCCCTTTCAAATCCCATCACAGGAGAGATACAAGGACTACCAAGTACCTCCCAGAGGATTCCCTGCTCAATCATCTTTTCAATCACTGGCTTCATTCCTTCTTCTACCTCTTTTGTATGTTTGTATTGTCTTGTTCTGGGTAATATCATATCTGGTGTAATACTTATGTTTGATTGGCTTTCATACCTCATTTTGCTAAAATGTCTTAAGTCCAGAGGCAGGCCTTGTTTGATTAAAACTGGTAACAATTCAACTCTTGATTCTGAAGAACGCATTCTGAACATAGATTCCTCATCCTATGTCTCTATTGCACCACCATACAGTGTACAATATATCATACAATATATTTTGAATAGCAAGTCCTTTCCTAATAGGCTCATAGGACTTGAGTCCCCAAAACGAAACTGGTGCTTATTGTTGTAGGTACTCTAGCACATCCAAGATCTTGATTACAGTAAGATGCTGCTGCTTGCAACATTCAGACTTATTTGGGTATATTCATTACATCCTTGAATATCAAGTTTGCCATAACCAATGCTTGTTAAATGTCTAATTTATTATAGAAAATGCTTGTTGATTATGCACATTGTATTCCACCTGCTCCAACTGTAACTGCTAAAACATGTGCTCTTCATACTGTAATCTGGACTGAACATGTGCCAAAATCAGGAGGATAAATGCTTATTTCCTTCAAAAGCAACCAACTGCATTTCCACCTGTTCCAACTGCAACTGCTAAAACATGTGCTCTTCACAATGTGATCTGTATTGAACAGGTGCCATAATCAGGAGGGTATTTGCTCATTTCCTTAACAAGAAATCAACACCAAAAGGCACATGTGCACATTTGCTTATTTAAGAATGCTTTTCTTTCTGAGGCCTTGCTTGGCTTTGTGCCTATTGCTCTGCTCACCTGTTTCCAGTCAAGTCAGGATCCTTGTCCTCCAGCCTGCTTCCAGTGAAGATCCAATGCAAGTCAAGTTCCTTGTCCTCCAGCCTGCCTCCAGTTGCGTTCCAGTGATCCTCATTCTCCGACCAGCTTCCAGTCAAGTTCCAGCATATCTTGTCTTCCGAAGAGCCTCCAGTCGAGTTCCGGTGAGCCTCGCCCTCTGGCAACCTTACTGCGGAGTCCAGGCTCTCCTCTTCTGTCTTCTGCCTATGATCCTGTATTTCCTGTAAAAGAGAGAAAATAAGAAAGGTGAAAAAACCCAGTTTGGGTTCTTATCAGATTTACAAGCAAGCAACTTCATTTCAAGGTAAAGAAAGATTAATCGCCTTAATGAAACAAAACATAGTTCTGTCTTTTCAATAATTTATGACAATAAGAAATAGTGTGAATTATCGTTTGGGTGAGAATCCAAGATCCTGCTAAACAGACATTAAGGAAAGACGTATTTCCTGTAACAAGCTCTCCCCTGACAATTAGGAGATCGTAAATAGAGCATGTTTATCAAAACTATTATTGTAAAGAGAGTTATGCCACAACACAAAGAAGCCCTTTAGTCAAGTTGATGTTTTTGAGTTTGAACATTGCTTCAGAGACTCTGAAAGTATTGTATAAGGAAGAAGAGACTTGTTCAGCTTTATAGAAACGTATGCACAACGTGTGAACAAACAATAACTGACATTTTGCAATAGTTTATGCAAATTCAATGTATTAGTGAAGTAATTTTTTTGCAGCCCAGAATCCTAAAAACCAAGAACCCAGTATTTTGAGAAATCAGAAGTCCTGACACCCAACACGACATGCAGTCCAGGGTACAGCAGTTCGATTCTGCAGTCACCGAAGCAGAAGCTAGTATTTTCTCTTTTTCTCTTCCTAAAACCCCTTCCCTTGAGTACTTGGGAGAGGGCAATTTACTCTTCATATTCGTCACTTCAGTCCTCACTGGGAATGGGGAATTGTCATTGCCCAATCGGAACACCTGGAATTCAGGTGAGTGGCTCTCACAGAAGAGAAAGCCAAGCCACAACATTAAAGTTGCTTTGGGGCGAAGTCATCATGGATTACAATTCTGTAACTGATACAGATCATTTAACCTCTACTGAGCTAGCACAAATTTTACAGGAACAAGTCCTGAAATTACGAACAGAGAATCAAGAGCTCAGGGTGACTCAAGCACGTTCTACATCCTTCACGAAATTAAGTCTATCAGGTCCATGGCCCAATATTAATCCCCTAAAATTAGGTACTCAACCCTCCACTTCCCCTCCTGCTAATCCCTATGAACAGAATCTACATAAAACAGTGGCCACTCCAACATCCGTGCCATTGGCCAACCCTGAAAAATTCACTGGTGATAGTTCTCACTTTGCTGTTTATCACCCAGCAGCATTACCACAAACCCCAAAAAGGTAGACACTATTCTTTCATGACCAACCCCTGCATTGTTAAGGATGTCCAAAAGATTCTTGGTCTCGACAATTTTTATAGGCTCTTTTACCCACAATTCTCACAAATAGTGGTCCCTATAACCACCTTATTAAAGAACAGACAACCATTTACCTGGTCTCGAGTAGCGGAACAGGCCTTTACAACTCTCAAAAGAAGTTTCACCTCTGCTCCCATTTTACGCCTCACTGATCCTGAGCAGCCATTTTATGTTGAAGCTGATGCTTCTCGATTCACTCTAGGAGGTGTGTTATTAAAAAAAAATCTACATACAAGGCATCTCCATCTGGTAGACTTTTATTCTAAAAATCTTCTTCCAGCTGAACAAAATTATACCATTGCTGAAAGAGAACTATTAGCTATAAAAACAGCATTTACTGTGTGGCAACATCATTTGCTGGGAGCAAAGCACGCTGTCACCATCTACACTAACCATAAGAATTTGAAATTCTTTAGTTCACTTAAGGCTTTGACCCCTAGACAAATGCGCTGTCTTCACTTCTACGACGATTTTGATTTTACTATCACATACACACCAAGGACCAAACAACTTCAGTCAGATATCTTGTCACGTATAGGGCACCCAGAGGATGCTAGTTCTTGTAACCCTCCCAGTATGATACCTGCAGGCAAAGTGCTAGCTCTAACCACAATAGATACTTTCATGGATAATGTCAAGATGGCATCTCAGACCTCCCCCCATACAGTGGCTCAGAAAACCATATAATACGATCAAACAGTACTATTACTTTCAAGTACAAGTCTGGAGTCATGATTCCGCTCTGGCTGGAGACCCAGGTATACAAAAGACTTTAGAAAACTGTTCACAGATATTTTAGCGATAAACCATGCACCAAGATGTTTATGCCATGTAAATTCGTGCCCAACCTGTGCTTGGAATAAATCCTCACCCCTCATTCCTGCTGGTCTTCTCCAACCCTTGTCAATTCTCCCTAAATCATGGCACACAGTCAGCATGGATTTTAATACCAACTTGCCCGAATCAAACAAACATACTACTGTGTTAGTTGTATTACACCTCTTGTCAAAAATGGAACATTTCGTGCCAGTGAATAAATTACCAATGGCTGCTGAGCTCAGTACTCTGTTCGTACACCATGTAGTCAAACTCCATGGCTTGCCCGCAAAAATGATCTCAAATCGTGGAGGTTAATTCACTTCAAGATTCTGGAATGCCTCTTGCTTTTCACTTGGCATAGAAATATCCCTATCCACTGCTTACCACCCTCAAACTGATGGTCAAACGGAGAAAGTTAACCAGACATTAGCAAAAACACTCAGGTGCCACCTGTCCACACTAACAAGGATTTGGGCCTAAGCCCTACCATTGGCAGAATTCACAAATAATAACTTGATCCACTCAGGGTTAGGGTGCTCACCATTTAATTTTCTCACCAACATGCATCCCCGTAATCTCCCGATAAACCTTCCAGACCTAACGCCTTCAGTCCCCTCTGTTACTGAAAGATTAAAGATTTTACAGGACATCCAAAAGAAAGTGAAAAACAAGGTAGCTAAACACAAGACCCAAATTAAATTACAAGCTGGCAAAAACAGAAGCCCCAAACACACTTACCAAACTGGAGATTTAGTATGGCTCTCTACTCGTAATATTACCCTAGCAGTTCCCATAAAACTGCAACCATGTTATCTAGGACCATTCAAGATCACACAAGTCTTAGGACCAGTTACGATGAAGCTGCAACTACGTCCCAAATATATGATACACCCCTTATTACATATATCTCTGCTGGAGTCAGGTGGGGGAGGACCACCAAATCAACTACTGCAGAAACTGGAACCTTGACCAGAGGCTACAAACACTAATATACTTATTTTTCATTCATATTACAATTCTAAGGGCACCAACAACATCCTGAATAGAGGAAACATTTTCCGGCTTCTATCGCATATTCCTTCTGCAAGCAGTTGCAAGCAGCTTCAGCACAATTGACCTCCTGGCATTAGAATTTATCTGCCCAGCCACCACTCCTGCCCTTGAAGCAACCAAGGCCACATGGAAGGCAAGATCAATTGTCCAAACAATCCTAGCTGAAAGAGCAACTTTTGAATGCTGGGGCATCAGTATCACCATCCACTGTGAGGTTAGGTACCCGAGTCCTCTATTAACATCAGGACCTAACCCAGACAAGATTAGGGAATCACGCTCTATACTCAAGAGCGCCCAGGGTTGTTCACCACTGTCTTCAAGTGTTTCCACCACCACTACGGGTGAGTCCTGAGCCACACGGTGTACACATCAACAGACCATCTTCAACTCTACAACGACTTAAGGTGGATCTAAAAAATGATCAATAACTGCAACTTGTCCTGGTCACAAACTCCAGACAAAAGGCGGGGCCTTACACCATTAATGGAAGCCCTCCGCCTGTGTTCTTGGATTGTGAACGGCCTACTTTCCAAAGCCTCAGATCACGACATCATTCAATACCTCAGCACCTTTGTCATAATACTAATGCAGGAAACTTAGTGGATGAACTATTTCATTTAGAAAACTACACATGCTTCTTTATGCCTGCAACCAGAAAGGCGAAGTAAGGTCACCCCCATGGTGGCATGGCTACCTACTTCTCTTCAGCACTGTCTGTCAGAGCAGCTGGTCTCCACCCTGTCTTTTACTAACATTGGAACATTAACCACCCCCTTGGATGTGCCTACAGCAGGAATAGTTCTTGTGAACACTTACCTTCACTCAAAGCAAAAATCTAACAATGCCACCAAATTAGTGGAACAACTTCAGACCTATATAAGCAGTGGAGAAATAGGCGAAAGGGCAGGCATTATCATCTGAGGCGACTTCAATCTACATCTACATGGGGTCTCCACAGACGGAACTGCGATTGTACTCTCCACTGCCTGAGGCCTCCCAATACAAGGGGACAACAAATACAGGAAACCCATGTTGACAAGGACACTGCTCAAACGCTTAGAACAACTACAGTTAAAAGCCCTGAATGGCAGATTTCAGAAGGACTCACCACCAGCGGCAACATATTTTTCTACCACAGGCTCTACAACAATCAACAACACATTCATCACTCTGTCGCTTTTTGACCAAGTAGCCACCTATCACCTAGGAGACAGGAGTGAAAGTGATCACTGCCCGCAGGAAGTAACCATTAACCTGAAGATCTCCAAAATGGAATGGAAAAAGCAAGTATCTCACTGATCACTTCCTACACCACAAATTTCAAGAGGGTTAAATGTGGGTAAGCAAATGTGGATCTCATATCCAAAAGAGCAATGGATCTGGCAGTTGAACTACTGTAGAAGTGAACAACAGCAGTGAGGTGCTGAAGTGGGAACAACTACCTATAAGGCTAAACATAAATTTTGTGGAACCTATCACCATCAGACGACCCTCAGCACCGTCAGCAACAACTCACTTGCCACAGGCCCACAGAACTGCACTACGGGATGCAAAAAGAAAAATCAACTCCACCATCAGGCATCTCCGTGGCAGGCCTGGGGACCCAGACCTGCGCGAAGTGTTAAGGCACCACGGACATTAAAAAATTTGAAATGGGCTATCAACAGAAATCATAGTGAAATCTTATGGGCCAAGCTACACTCAGATGCAAAGAGTAACAAAACACCCTTTACGCGGTGGTATAACATCAAACATACCCGAAGCTGTCCGGGCACAACATCTTGGAGTCCACTTCAACTGCCAGCCTTCAACTCAGGCACCACACAGCTCACTCTCAAAAGGAAACTCACCTTCCTCAGAAGTCTCCAGAGGAGACCCCATTCTCAGTATTCACTAACTCTGTCATGGTAGAGGACCAGTTAGCCAAGGGCAGGACAGAAGGTGCCCCGGGAGCCAACGGTCTTCCCCCTGCAATTTTCAAGCACAACAGTCCCTTCTGGCAAAAGATCCTGGAACCACTCTACTTTGAAATAAGCCAGATTGGCATCATTCCACAGTCCTGGAAAGGGTCCATAACCTCTCCTATCTTTAAAAGCAGGGACTGGTCATCCCCAAACAGCTATCTCCTGATTGTCCTAATAGACAACAAAGCAAAGTATTTTGCGAGTTTGCTGTTGGAGCACCTGTCTGCATGGACTGTTGAAAAAGGAATAATTCCCAAGACCCAAAAAGGTTTCTCTAAATAAACTGCCACCATAACAAACATAGGCCCTCATTACAACCCTGGCGGTCGGTGTTAAAGCGGCGGTAAGACCGCCAACAGGCCGGCGGTAAAATTTTTGCAATTACGACCGTGACGGAAACTGCCAACATAGACAGCCACTTTAACACTCCGACCGCCACGGCGGTACAGAAAAAAAGAGCACGGCGGTCACTGCCAACAGACAGGCGGAGGACAAAGTACTGCCCACAGTATCACAACAGGCCAATCTGCCACCTTTTCCGGGGCAGATTCACCGCGGAAAAAAACACAGTGGAAACAGGATTCCGAAGGGAAAACGCGCACCTCTACACACCCCACGAGGAACTCGGACACCATGGAGCCGGAACTCCAAATTCTCCCTGCAATAGTCTTCCTGCTCCTCTACCAGGAGCACGAACGCCGGCGGCCAAGACCACGGTGAGTACTGCACCTACGACACAGGGGAGGGAAAAAACAGGGACACACACACGCAACACCCCCACCCCCACCCTCACCCACCACAACACACACACTAATCCATAGTGATACATCACAGTTACACTCCCCAAACCCACCGGAAGAATGCAAAGACAAAAGAAAATGAGTGTAACCATTGTAATATATTAAAAGCAAGTAGGCAAAAATATATATATACACCATTAACAAAATATACACCAAGCATAGTAGTCCAGGTAGTGCTCCAAATAAGTCAGTGGAACACTGGGCCCACACGGTATGGACGAGGCCCACACAAGATCCCCGACCATGACGGAGAGAACACTAAAGGGGCATCAGAGAGCAAGAAAACAGGCACCTCAGGGGGAGGGAAAGGGGGGGCACTTCAGCCGGTTGAGTGCACAATGCCAAATCCACGAGGGGGCCACATGCCCAATGTTCAATCCTGGGGAGTGCAAAGCCACAGTCTCTCAAGTCTTTACAGTGGGTGGGTTGCCCACTGTTCAATACTGGGGAGTGCAAAGCCACAGTCTCTCAAGTCTCTACAGTGGGTGGGTTGCCCACTGCTATATCCTGGGGAGTGCAAAGCCACAGTCTCTCAAGTCTCTACAGTGGGTGGGTTGCCCACTGTTCAATCCTGGGGAGTGCAAAGCCACAGTCTCCCAAGTCTCTACAGTGGGTGGTTTGCCCACTGTTCAATCCTCAGGAGTGCAAAGCCACAGTCTCTCAAGTCTCTACAGTGGGTGGGTTGCCCACTGCTATCTCCTGGGGAGTGCAAAGCCACAGTCTCTCAAGTGGATGACAGTCTCCACTGGTTCTGGAGGGGGCATGGTGCCCAGAGTGCTTCATCATGCTAAGGACAGAGGTAGTGGATGGATCTCTCTACTGGTTCTGGAAGGTGCATGGTGCCCAAAGTGCTTCATCCTGCTAAGCACAGAGGTAGTGGACGGATATCTCCACTGGTTCTGGAGAGGGCATGGTGCCCAGAGTGCTTCATCCTGCTAAGGACAGAGGTAGTGGATGACAGTCTCCACTGGTTCTGGAGGGGGCATGGTGCCCAGAGTGCTTCATTCTGCCCGTGACGGACTCAGTAGGGTCAGTGCCCTTGGCGCTCATGGGCCAGCGTTGCTTGAGATGACGGTGCCCTGTTCAGCGGTGCTTGAGACGGCGGTGCCCTGTTCAGCGGTGCTTGAGACGGCGGTGCCCTGTTTAGCGGTGCTTGGAGCGGTGGACTCCTTTGCAGTGACTCAGCTGCTGGCGGTCCTTCATGGCCCAGCGGGGCTTGTGCTGGTGGTCCTCTCTAGCCCAGCGGGGCTTGTGCTGGCGGTTCTCTCTAGCCCAGCGGGGCTTGTGCTGGCGGTCCTTCATGGCCCAGCGGGGCTTGTGCTGGCGGTCCTCTCTAGCCCAGCAGGGCTTGTGCTGGCGGTCCTCTCTGTCCCAGCGGGGATGACGGCTGTGGCCTCCTGGGCAGCAGGGCTGGTGCTGGCGGTGGCCTCCTGGGCAGCAGGACTGGTGCTGGCGGTGGCCTCCTGGGCAGCTGGGCTGGTGCTGGCGGTGGCCACCTGGGCAGCGGGGATGATGGCGGTGGCCTCCTGGGCAGCTGGGCTGGTGCTGGCGGTGGCCTCCTGGGCAGCAGGGCTGGTGGCGGTGGACTCCTGGGCAGCTGGGCTGGTGCTGGCGGTGGCCTCCTGGGCAGCTGGGCTGGTGCTGGCGGTGGCCTCCTAGGCAGCGGGGATGATGGCGGTGGCCTCCTGGGCAGCTGAGCTGGTGTTGGCAGTGGCCTCCTGGGCAGCAGGGCTGGTGCTGGCAGTGGCCTCCTGGGCAGCGGGGATGATGGCGGTCTTCTCCGCCGTGCTGCTCTTCCCAGACTTGCTGAGTTTCTTGTGCCCCTTCCCCACCTTGGAAGGTGTCGCAGCTGACTCCACACTCCCACCTGTACCCCTGGGAGTGGCTTTGGTGGCTAGAGTCTTCCCCCTCTCCCGCCGGGCACTGGCCAACTTCTGATGCTTGACAGGTGGGGGACTGTCTGTGCTGTGGCTCCGTGCCACACTGGCTGCCCTGGTGGCCGGTGCACTCCAGATTCCGGTGACTACAGGCACCACTGGTCCCGGAGATTTTGTGGCTGAGGTGCTAGGTCGGGACCTAGGAGACGGACGGGGTGGGGGAGGTGTGGGAAAGAGGTCAAGGTTGGACAGGAAAAGTTTCTTGGAGACACTGGGACGGGTAGCTGGAGGGGGTTTGGGAGTGGAGGAAGAGGTTGTGGTTGTAGGAGGTGTTCGTTTGGTGACTTTGGGTGAAGGTGCATGTGCTGGAGGCTGTCGTGAGGTGGATGGCTGTTGGGTGGGTGTGTGCCTGCATTTGTGTATCTTGGGAGGGGGCGTCACAGACACACTGGGAGAGGACACAGGGGACGTGTGAATGGTAGTGGGGGTGGTGACTGCACTTGAGCGGGGTGTGGTGGTGGGTGTGCTGGTGATGGTAGTAGTGGCTGTAGAGGTAGTGCATGCAGGTGTGAGTGTAGACAACACTGGGAGGGAGGAGGGAGACGAGGAGGAGGGGGACACAGTGGAGGCAGTGGATGTTGATGTGTCTGCATGTGTGTGATGCTTGCGTGAGTGCCTGTGGGATGTGTGGTGCTTATGTTTGCCTGAGCTTCCCTTGTGTGTTGACGTGTGTGCATGCTGGTCTGAAGGTGTGCTTGGGATAGGCTGGGGTACAGGGGATTGGGTCTGGTTGGAAGAAGTTGGAGGAGGGAGGCAAGAGACAGGGACAATGGCTGCCATCAGTGCTGAGGCCAGAGTCTGAAAAGCTTGCTGAAGGGCCTCCTGACCAGAATGAATGCCCTCCAGGAATGCAGTTGTTTGTTGCAACTGCCTTTCTACACCTTGGATGGCATTCAAAATGGTAGACTGCCCAACAGTGAGGGACCTGAGGAGGTCAATGACCTCCTCACTGAGGGCAGCAGGGGTGACTAGGGTAGGGCCTGAGGTGCCTGGGGCGAAGGTGATGCCCACCCTCCCGGGTGAGCGGGCACGGGGCAAAGGCTGAGGGACTGCTGGGAGGGCGGTGCTGGAAGGGGGGGTTGCGGCTGTACCTGTAGATGGGGGGGGCACAGATGTTGCCGCCACCACAAGGGAGCTCCCATCAGAGGACGAGTCCGTGTCACTGGTCTCAGCTCCTGTCCCCGCCGTGGAGCTCCTCTCGCCCTCCATCCCACTGGTGAAGTCCGATTCCATAGTGTGGCCCTCCCTGGTCATGTGGGATGCAGCCCCCTCGTGCTCCGGTGCCACTGCTCCTCCGCCTGATGATGCTAATGCACACAAGAACAGGGAGACCACAAAAATGGGGAGGACGACAGAAGAAAGACATGTTGAGTGCATGCATTACTGCTACCGTTGGCAGACACGACAGACACAGAAGCCCCCTGCACTCTTGGGCTCCACTGTTCAATTCCTGGGAAATGGCCTACTAGGCTATGGACAACATCTGCACACATGGTTGACACAGGGGCATAACTAGGTGCAGTTGGCACTCTACAGAGGTGCGGTGGGGTGCCACATGGCCTGCCTTACGGAGGGACCTTGCCTACGGAACTCGCCCTGGCCTAGGGAAACCCACAGCCCACCTCCCCCCACCCAGACACCTCCACTGCACGCAAAATCAGCAGAATGAGTGTACTCACCCCCTTGTGGCTGCTGTGATGCCCTCAAGCGCCCATCCAACTCCGGGTACGCCACCGCCAGGATCCTGAACATCAGGGGGGTCATGGTGCGACGGGCACCCCTCCCACATTGGGAGGCCATCCCCAGCTGGGCCTCTGCCGTCTTCTTGCTCCAGCGGCGAATGTCCTCCCATCTTTTCCGGCAGTGGGTGCTCCGTCTGTGGTAGACCCCCAGGTTCCGGACGTCCTTGGCGATGGAATGCCAAATATATTTTTTCTGGTGGGCGCAGACCTACACGATTTGTACAGGGGGAAGAGAAACTTATTACCAACTGCACCGTCACAGTCATTGGTCCCCATCCCTACCGTTGGCATGTGGCACATGCACTCACCGTCGTTTCATGCATGCCGCACTCTCCCCCCTTCCTTCTTACATCCTCCCCTCTAGACACAGGCATAGCCCATACAGCATGCTCCCAGTGTACTTACCTGTTTGTCTGGAGGACCGTAGAGTAGCGTGTACTGGGGGAGGACCCCATCCACGAGTTTCTCCAACTCCTCTGATGTGAAGGCAGGGGCCCTTTCCCCAGACACTCGAGCCATTGTCTCTTCCAGACCGAGGTCACAGCAGCACTTGCAGTGTAGGTCCTCTCCTGTCGAAGATCAGGTATCGTGTGATTGAAGTGATAGAAAATGGCGGTCATGTCCGCGGCGGTGCGTACCGTCACCACCGGCGTACATCGTCATTGGCTCCTGGGACCCATAGGGTCCAATGTTAACCAATGCAGCATTGCGCCGCGGTCTTCGACCACCTACCGCGACGGTGTACAACGCCAGCGCAGTTACCTCAGATCCCATTGTCCCACTTTACAGGTCAGGCAGCCGCCATTTCAGGGGCCCACATGGCTTCATTTTCAACTGGGTCACACATACCTAGGCCTAGACTCAACACACATACAGGCCACTTTTTAGATTATGATTGGTGTTCTGTGTAAGCTGGGGGTACGTACCTCTGAGTAGTTTGACTCTGTGCTCGCTGTTGTCCTTCATAGGCACCGTCCGCTGGGACATGGGAGGAGATGGCGGCATCCTCCGGTGTACCGACCGTTGGTGGACCTGTCGACAATGGAGGAAAGACATGTGATCATCACATACAGGCTTGACCGTGCCACAATCCAGGAACTGTGTACCCAGTTGGAGCCAGACCTGATGTCAGCTATCCGCCATCCCACAGGAATCCCCCCCACTCTGTGGTGGCCTGTGACTGGGTGAGGGGAACGGACTGTCCTGAGGTCCCCGATGGGCCGGGCTGGTCATCTAGATCCAGTTGGACAGAGGTGCTGTCATCACTGTGGGCCTCTTCTGTTGGTGGTGTGGACATGTGTGGACCCTCCTGTCCGGTGACGTTGGGTAGGGGTCCTGCAGGGGTATAAAAGGATGTTTATTACATCTGTGTGTGCCATGGTGTGCAATGGGTGGATGACCGTGTACCCCAGTGCTTGCATTCCTGTGTGGGACCTTGTGTGATGATGGTTTAGGGGGGTGTGTGGGTATGTGCAGTGGGCATGCTTTAGTGATGGGTGTCCATGCTTTGTTGTTGCATGCAGGGCTTGGGGTTAGGATGTGTGGTTTGTGATATTGGGACATTTGTGAGGTGTTAGAGTGATGGGGTGAGGGTAAGGGTAGGGGTATGTGCTGGCATGCAGGTAGGGTGGGGGATGTAATAGTTAAGATTTGACTTACCAGAGTCCATTCCTCCACCTACTCCTGCGAGGCCCTCAGGATGCAGAATCGCCAAGACCTGCTCCTCCCATGTTGTTAGTTGTGGGGGAGGAGGTGGGGGTCCACCGCCAGTCCGCTGAACCGCAAGGTTGTGTCTTGAGACCACGGAACGCACCTTCCCCCGTAGGTTGTTCCACCTCTTCCTGATGTCCTCCCGATTTCTTGGGTGGTGTCCCACTGCGTTGACCCTGTCCACTGTTCTTCGCCATAGCTTCATATTCCTTGCAATTGAGGTGTGCTGCACCTGTGATCCGAATAGCTGTGGCTCTACCCGGACGATTTCCTCCACCATGACCCTGAGCTCCTCCTCCGAGAACCTGGGGTGTCTTTGCCGTGCCATGGGGTGGTGTAGGTGATGTGTGGGGTGGTGTGTGGGGTGATAAGTGTGCTGACATGTAGTGGTGTGTAGTGTGAGGTGTGTGAGGTGTGTGGAAGTTATGTGGGTGATGGTGTTGTGTACCTGTGGATGCTGGTATTGTTGATGGTGGTGTCTCTTTCTGGCCTTCGTTCGTGATTTTTGGTCATAGGGGTTTGTGGGTGATGGTGTGTGTATGTGTATCATGTGTGTGTATTTTATATTGTATTGGGTGTGTGGGAGTGGTGTGTGTATGTGTATTATGTGTGTGTATTTTGAATTGTCCAATGTGGTAGTGTTTTGTATATGTGTGTGTATTTTGAGCGCGTCGGTGTGTACGGCCAATGGAATACCGCGGTTGAAAGACCGCCGCGTGGATTCATGTGTCGTGATAGTGTAGGCGTATTTCTGTTGGCGTGGCGGTGGAGGTTTTTTTTTTCACCAGTTTATCACTGACCTTTGGTGTGGCGGACTGGTGTGGGTGTCTGAATTTTGGCGGATTCCGTGCTGTGAGTCATAATAGCTGTGGCAGTTTTCCACGGCCACGGTGGTGTGTTGGCGGTCTTCTGCACGGCGGTAAGCGGCTTTTACCGCCAATGTTGTAATGACCGCCATAATGGCCATTGGTCTCTCAATCGCTTTACCTATGTTTTGTCGACTTTAAGGCTGCATTTGATTATGTGGAAAGGAACTTGCTGTGGAAGAAGCTATCAAACTGGGGACTTCCACATCCACTTTTACACCTGATAATAGCTCTTCACACGGACACATGGGTCCAAATAAAATTAGGAATAGGCACTCATCTTTCAAGAAAAATTCCTACTACCAAAGGTCTAAAACGGGGCTGTGTTCTGCCCCCCACACTTTTTAATTTATACTTAGAGAACCTGGCAGGCTCTTACAAACTTGCACGCCCCAAATATCCGAGATCTGGCGCTACTGTGCCTTATGTGTGCGGACGACCTCGTGCTGATTAGTCACACAAAAATAGGGCTCCAAAGGCTGATAAAGGCCACTCAACACTACTCAGCTGCCAACACCCTGACTCCGAACAGAAAAAAACACGCACAAAGTCAATCAGAACCAAGGCGTCCCCAAACGCTTGGGACTGGGGTACGACACACCTTGTTCAAACAGAAAGGTACAAATACCTTGGTGTTACCATTGAAAAATCAGGGAACTTTATCCATCAAAGAGGGTGTATAATGGAAAAAGGCCCAGCGATAGCACTATCTTTAAAAAAGGCTAAAAGTACATTTGAATGGTCCCTCATACACTCCCCTCCTACAAGTACTAAAAAATCACACAGTAAGCAAAGTATCCTGGATGATCGTCAATCTTCCAAAATTTACCTCCCCTGCCCAACTGAGACTGTAGTTCGGCCTACTGGATCAATCTTTGGCAAGATGTGGTGCATTTATCTACTTCTGTAATAAAGCCTGAGGCACCACTTCGGACTCCTTCAACCTCCATCTGTGGCAGGACTTCGAATGCAAGAACACCTCCCTGCTCAGGGTCTATTTAGATGACTCACTCAGGGTGATGGGGCTCACCGACCTCTGGAGGACTACAAGCCTAAACAGCCCCTTCAAAAAAGCAGCTGGGAAATCAATCAGGCTCCAATCCCTGCTGGAGGACAAAGCAGCCTTTTCACAGAGATCTCACGCGTGGATGACTCTGCACACCTACACCTCTCTGGCACCACAGCCATACCTAGGCCTCGGTTTCTCAAGGCAAATAAAGGAGCAATTCTTAAAATATTGGCTAGGGCTTCTACCATGCGCTGTAAATGCAGCCCCCTGGCTAAGAGACGTGACAGACACGATTTGCCGCCGATGCAGTGAGGGCACAGAAGACCTCCTACATGTCCTCTGCTCATGTGATCGTCTTGTACCAGAAAGAAAAGCCTTATTGAAAAACACATTTTATGGAAGAGGCCTACAGACAAGGAGGCAAGCAGTGATTGCATGTTTTGCACCTGGGGACCTACAACTGAACTGTGCCCTAGTGAAATTTCTCCCTTGGTAATACAAAAGCAACACTCAATACAGCATCACCATCCTTCTTCAAACTCTTATACTGTCCCCCAGGTATAAGTCCCCTCCACTGTGACTAACTGGGCCAATATAGGTCCTCAAATCAACCAACTAGAAGGAAATATGAACCTAATGACTGTTATAAAAAATCTTAGATGGCTTAGAGAAAATTGTTTCATGCAAGGTTGCGCTAACTGTTCATGCAACGGTCCCAGACAACTATGGAAACAAACAAATAACAATAATTACACATCAGGAAAGGGGTGGGACACTGGAAAGGCTGGGTGATACTATAAGATGACATTTTTTCATAAACACCGGGCATCAGCATTCAATGGTACTGAGAGACTTTTAAATACAAATAGAATGAGCTTTGTTTTGAGAAGCAAATGAACTGGTATGAGAATGGACCAGCCCAATTGAATTATCGCAACATGTTTTATATGCATGAGGAAGAAATTTAAAACAAGCAATATGGCCATGTGCAAACTACTAAAACTGGTAATGATGGCTTATTAACAATTGAGATTTCACAACATGTTTTATATGCATTAGGAAGAAGTTTACAAATAAGCACTATGGCTACGTGCAAATTAACAAGACTGCTAATGATGGCTTAATAGCATTTTGAATGTATCTTAAAACGTCTTTATTTTTATTTTTTACATTGAAATGATTTTAAGTGACTAAACAATAAATCTATCTATCTATCATTCAGGAAAGCAAATATGAAACTACTAACCCTTGTCTTTTTTAGGATTTTCAACTCCGCTGTGTTTTTCATAAATGTCTCTCATCAAAAGATTGCACTGACTTTTTCGGTTCTTGTGAAGTTTCAAAACCTTGTGCCAATTTATACCCTTCCCAGGAACTAGCTTTTTGAAATACTCAACCACAGCGTTTTATTTGCATGCTATCCCTGTAGCTGTGCATGGGTAATACTAATTTTACCTGGTTTTTGTGTCACCCATCCAACCACAACTCTAGCCACAAATCTCGTGCAGCCACAATCTCAAATAATGAGTTTAAATCCATCCAAAATGTCTGAAAAATGTGTGTCAACTTATGTACGGCATCATACCACTTTACACTTCTCGCAACTTTGGAAATGTGTGTAAATGCATAAAAATCATCTTGGGTCCACGGCACATGGACAAGATTCTCTACATCAACCTCGCTCAAAGGAAATCTCAAAACTGTCCCTGCTCTAAATTCCGAATCACTTGCGACACCTCTCACCCTACCTTCAGCCTCTTTCATTCTCTTTTTGTTTGCCATCCCTTTCTTCTAGGTTTCTCAATATTTCTTCAAATAACTCCAGTCTCATGCTTCCTCAAATAATCTTTAATGTGAGCTCTTCACATAATTAAACCCATTTACTTGATTTCATCATGTGTCACATCCATTTTATAATTTTGTTTCAGATTCTTAATTTTTCCGATGTCAATTTCTAATTCATCAACTAATTCCTTCAATTTGTCATGCACCTTAGTTGCACATTTGGCTGCTTCCTTAACAAGTATCTCATTTCATCTGCATTGTAAGCCAACAACCAATTAAAATCAACATTGCACTAAAGCATTTTGATCAACTTGATTTTTAAAATGGTAATGCTAATTTCTTTATGAGACTCCAAAACCACCACCATTTCTGTAAGAGCGACATCCTGAGTCTGAGTGTCAGATGGCTCATACTAGACACTGCTGTCATCGCCAACTCTGTAGGTGCATTTGATACTACACCAATAGGAG
This sequence comes from Pleurodeles waltl, assembly GCF_031143425.1. Taxonomy (NCBI): domain Eukaryota; kingdom Metazoa; phylum Chordata; class Amphibia; order Caudata; family Salamandridae; genus Pleurodeles; species Pleurodeles waltl. The sequence goes on along the minus strand of NC_090444.1, from coordinate 398,453,080 downwards.
TTTACATCATCGCACTATCTCCCCTAGCACCTGTGTCAACTTCAACACAAGTAGGAGTTGTAACTGTTGCTCGGTCTGTATGTGGAGGTACTCACTTATAAATTTATCATCATCAACATACTCATCTGCCTGCTCTTTTTAAAAAAAAGTCCTAGGTAAACAATGCTGCTGCAGTCATTTTGGCATTGTGCTCAGGTAAAAGGCATGTCATTCATAGAATACAGTGTTCTCATGTCCATGCGTGCTGCTGAGACATTCTCAATATCAGAGTACACCCAGTGGCTCCTTGTTCTTCACTCTGCCCCCTGCAGGACTCTGAGGAGTCTCACTATTCAGTTGTTCCACAGTCTGCCGTTCCTCTCATCCCGATCTTACATGAAACCTATGAGCAATGTAACTTGTATTGAACCTTGAACTAGTCTAGGCTGTATAAATGTGATATCTTAGCGTTTGCAATGTCTTTGTTCTCTAATACTCTCTTGTGGTTATGGCCTTAGGGGTGGCACAGGGAATTTTCACCTAAATCAGTTCCCCAGCAATTGTGGGGTTGGCTTCTGAATGTTAGTGTATGCTTGGTAGGTTGTACTTCAAGGGGCTGGGATGCAGATTTCAGGTTGGATTGTCCAAATTGATGGCTCCGGAAATGCAGTCAGCACCTCCAGACGCTGCTCAGCCAGGGACGCTCTGTGCAGTCCCTGTATCATTTCCATCTTATGTATCGCTCCCTTAACCATTACCTAGCTATCTACTTCTGCCTTTAATCAGTTGTGTGTGGGGCTCTTCAGGGACTTCTAATTTATAGCTGTGTGTCTACGGGTGATACCCAGAGCTAGATCCACAAATCTGTTACCCGCTTTCCTCTCTAGCCTTCTAGAGTAGAGGCCAAGCAGGTAGTTTTCAGCAGTACACAGACTGTGACTGTTCAGCATCCTCTCAATGTCTTACATCACCTCCTGCCAACATCTGGTGATTTCAAGACACTGCCACACAATATGAGAAAAGTCAGCATCCTCTAGATGGTACTGGAGGCAGCGGTGAGCCTGTATCTGTAGCATCACATTTAGCCTGTGTGGTGTAAGGAATGCCATGTGCAGATAATTCAACTGTGTGATATTGAATCTTGTGTTTCTCAACATCTTGTATGTGCATTCCAATGTCCCTGCCCACTCATTATCTCTAAAAGCCCATATAGTTTCTCCTCCCATTGGGCCTTGGCCCAATGATCAGGTCCTCAAAAATTTCTAAAATGAACACATGGTACAGACAAGTGATCAGTCTCCTACCATCCCCAATGGTGGGCAGGATGTACAGTGTGTTATTAGTCACTGGCCCTGAACCTGCTTCCCTCACAAGGTGCCGCAGCACTTGCATGAGCACTCCGTATGTTAGAAAGTGCACACCCAGCAGCTCATAGTCAGCTATCAAACTGTCAAGGCTTCTCAAGGTGCCCTCTTTCTATAAGTCCACCAATGTGTCGATCGCTGCCTCCAGCCAGAATTTTCACCTAAAGCAGTTCCCCAGCAATTGTGGGGTTGGTTTTCAGAATTTTAGTGTATGCTTGGTAGGTTGTACTTCAAGGGGGTGGGGTAATCAGATTGGATTGTCCAATTGATAGCTCCAGAAAGCCAGTCAGCGCCCCCAGCCGCTGCTCAGCCAGGGGCTCCCTGTGTAGTCCCTGTAAGTATCACTCCCTCCATTGCCATTGCCTAGCTAACTACTTCTGCCTTTCATCAGTTGTGTGTGGGGTCCTCCCAGGACTTCTAATGTACAGCTATGTGTCTATGGGTGATGTCCAGAGCTAGATCCACAAATCTGTTACCTGCATTGCTCTCCAGCCTGCTAGAGTAGAGGACAAACAGGTAGTTTTCAGCAGTACACAGACTGTGCCTGTCCAGCATACTCTCAAGGTCATACATCACCTCCTGCCAACATCTGGTGATTTCAAGACACTGCCACACAATATGAGAAAAGTCAGCCTCCTCTAGGTGGTACTGGGGGCAGCGGTGAGCCTGCCTCTGTAGCATTACATTTAGCCTGTGTGGTGCAAGGAGAGTCATGTGCAAATAATTAAACTGTGTGATATTGAATCTTGTGTTTCTCAACACCTTGTATGTACATTCCAATGTCCCGGCCCACTCATTATCTCTAAAGGCGCATGTAGGGTCTCCTTCCATTGGGCAGGCCCTCAAAGATTTCTAAAATGAACACATGGTACAGACAAGTAATCAGTCTCCTACCATCCCCAATGGTGGGCAGGATGTGGAGTGTGTTATTACTGGCCCTGATCCTGCTTCCCTCACAAGGTACCGCAACACTTGCATGAGCGCTCCGTATGTTAGAAAGTGCACACCCAGCAGCTCATAGTCAGCTATCAAACTGTCAAAGCTTCTCAAGGTGCCCTCTTTCTATAAGACCACCAATGTGTTGATCGCTGCCTCCAGCCAGGCTCATATGCCTTGAGTTGTGAAGTAGCCTCTGTGCATAGTAGGCAGCCCTACTAAGGGCAACATCGCTGCACACATCCCCGGTCCCCTGCCCATGAGCAAAACTCTCTTCCAACATTGCAGGCCAGTCAGCAGAAATGTTGGTCTTCTGGGCGCAGGCAATTTGACACCCATCCTTAACACCACTAGTCCTCCCTGCCTACCTGGTTCCCCAAACTCATCCAATTCTGTAGTTCTGCAGCCCATCAATCACTTTGTAAGCCATTGTAGCTGTGTTGCCAGGTAAAAGAGCTCAAAGTATGGTGCTCCCAGTTCTCTGCTCTGAGTTGGAAGCTAGAGCGCATGGAGTGCCATGTGGTGCCTACCCCATCCCATATCAGATCTCACAGTAAAAGGTTGGGAGATCTAAACCAAGCCTGAAGTGTCCATATGGAGAGTGGGTGAAGTGGTACATTACTCTTCGTAATATAACAACCTTAGTCAGGACTCTCCTGACCATGATGAGCGGCTTTAGGGCATGCCAGATTGTCACACTGTCACATAACCCATGTAGTGGTGTCACCATGTTGCCCTCCAGTGTATCTGTATCCTCTTGATAGAGTGGAAACCCTCAATATTTAAGTACCATCTGACCTCCATGGGGCCTAGTGTTCTGTGAGCCTCTTGCAAGGTGGGACACATTGAGAAAGCACTTGTCTTGTGGAAGTTAGTGTATAAACCAGCTCCTCCAGGCACTCAATGGCTCATGGCACTACAGTGTCAAGTCTCTAATATAGTGGAGTATATTTTCCACGTAGAGGGAGATCACATGCTTGCCCTCCAATAATGGGATGCCTCTCTCTGTGCTCTCCTTCCTGAGCACAATGGCAAACGGGTACACCACTAATGCAAACAACAGGAAGAAAGGGCACACCTGTCTAGTGCCCTGGTGCACCCCAAATGCATCTGAGATGCACCTACCAACCCCCACTCTGGGCCACGCTCCTGAGTACAGGAGTGCTACCCATCTGACCTATCCAGGTCTGAGACCCATATTCCACATAACCACTCTCAGGTAAGCCCAATTCAGGGTATCAAATGCTCAAATGCCTTCTGGGTGTCTATAGATAGAACCACTGCCCTTCAGTGCTTATCGGGGGCTATTTCCTGCAGTATTCTGTATAGTTCCAAATGTTGAGTGAGGTGTTATGCTGCAGGATGAAACTATTTTGGTCTCAATGAACCAGTTGTTGTAGGTCCGACAGCAACTGGATTGCCAGGACTTTTTAATTATTTTATAGCCAAGGTTTAACATGGACATTGGCTAGTAAGTCGCTACCTCTCCTGAAGCGCCACTATCAGTACCTCTCTGGAGAATTATGGAAGAAAGTCACTGTCCAGAACTGCCACATACATCTCTGCTAACTTAAGGGTCAGAAGGGATTTGTAAGTCTAGCAGTATTCTGCCCACATGGCAGGCCGTATCTCGGGCTCTATCACTGGGCCTCCTATGGTTGCTGGGGGGGTTACCTGAGGAATCTGGATGTGTGCCAAAAATGCTTCTATCACCTCCATACAGTCTGGTTCCAATTCTTTGTAAAGTTTCTGACAATATAGGGTGTATAACCCAAGGATCTCCCCCGTGTATAAACCAGCCTTTCCCCTGTCGCAACTATAGTTGTGATGGGCCTCCCCCTTTCTTGTGGCAGGATCAGCCAGGAGAGTGGCCTCCTGACCCTGCCCTTCTCAGAGTGTGTAACTACCTGGTACTCCTCTATGTTCAGAGCACATACTTTTTCGGAGGTAGTTGTGTGGTTCTTGCTTTCCTCTAGATGACGACATTATGTTGTCTGGTCCATCACCTGCTCCCTCTCTAGGGGCCCTCTACTTAGGAAAGGTTCTGATCTAGGGACCATCATACTCCACCCACTCACCCATTAAAGAACCCCCATATGACCACCTTAAGGGTATCCCATTTTAGGTTAGAATGTGTGGCTGAGTGCCAATTATGCTGGAAGTATTCCCTAATCAAGTCAGCTAGAGGGTCCCATACATGGGGTCTGCACCCTGATTTGCCACATCGGTATCCGGGGCACCTGTCTGTCTAAGGAGACACCAATGAGCAGTGGGTTATGATCCAAGATTATTTGGTCCAGGTATTCCATTTGTACAATGTGTTCATCTATTTCTGAGGTGGAAGTCACCTCTCTAGGTGGACATTCAATGCATGCACTTTTGCGAAGAAGTACACCCATATATGTGTGTTTAATTGTCTCCAACTGTCCACTAAGACTCAGTGGTGTGAACAGCCCCGGAGGTCCTACCTATCCATACACTAGGTGCATCTGGTAGCTAGATGTAGACCTATCCAGATGTATGTTCAGTATGCTATTATAGTCTCCTCCCAGTATCATTGGGTTGTGTATATCTAGTGTCAGCACTGGGGCCAAAGAGGAGTTTGACTCTTGTTCGGGGCATAGATACTCCCATGGTCAGTTGCAAGCCGCCAAGGCTCCCACGCACCACCACATATCTGTCCCCGTGTCTATGTTGAGACCCAATGGTTCAAAGGGTAACCCAGACCTCACACATATCAGGTCTCCCCTTGCGAAAGAGGAGTATCCATTGTTGAAGACCAACCCCCTTCACCAACGCTGAAGTTCAGGCACTTCTCTGTCTAACAGATGGGTTTCCTGCAGGAGGGCCACAACCACAACCCTGCATTTTAAGAACGCTAGTATTTTCAGAAATTTACTGGGTAGGCCCAACACCTGTATATCCTCATGTGAGGAGGTGTGTAGCTTCGGGGGGAGTTTGGGGTCTTACACCCCCCCCAATAAATGTATTTTCTGATAAATAGTTGGATACAAGTGCTTTCTCTCGGATACTGTGAGATGTCAGTCAGATTTCACCAGGAATTGTTTCATACACACAGAGAAAAACGCACACATACTCTCTTCCTGTTTTGAAAGTCTTAAAAAATATTGGTTATTTTACAAAATATTGTTTCCTCGCCTAGTATTACAACCAATCCACATTCCTATCCCTTTCCACTACACCTTAGGCCCCTCTCATGCACTCTGCATGCCATATCGTCTATTTAATCGTTATATGCAAGTCTGAGTTTCGGAAAATCTGAAGCTCACCCTCCCCCCAATCTCATTGACCAAGCTACGCCCCTGTACATGAGGAAATGTATCTAAGCTCACCCCTCCTCACCTGCATGTATCATACTGTGGGAGTTCCTTGGCCACTCAGTAAGAAGAAGTTTTAGTCCTCCATCGCCATCCCCCATCAGCTGGGTGTTTGCATGCATCAAGAGACCTGTGGTAACAATACAATGGGATGGACAAGTGATACCATGCAACAACAACTAACTCCAACCCCCATCCATCCAGTAGTCTCAAGTAGAGTAACTGACACAAACCAGTCCCATGTGCCTTTCAGGGGGAAGGGGTCAGTCTAGAGGGAGTAGTAACCAGCAGATTGTGTGAGGGAGCTGATTCACCTCCAGCCCAGTTCCAAGGCAGATTAGAGTGAAGCAGTCTTATCCCCTGGATCCATCAGTGTCCATCATGGTAGTGTGGCAACACCAGGCACAGTATATCTCCTCCACCTGCCTAGTGCCTTCAGTGGCCCACAGCACCAGTCAGCTCCAGTGGATCACCTCCTGCATCCAGGTGCAGCGGTTACATTGTCCACCACTACTCATTCTTGGTGTGACCAGCAGACCGGTTCCCTCCAGGTGCAGAAGCTCTTTCACATCCTCCCCATCAGATGTGGAGTGTGTTGCACCATCACTAGAGGTGGTGCACTGTTTCCAGTGCTTCCACCTGTTGCTGTTCCACCTGAGTTTGAAAAGGCCTCCTCATTCTCCCCTCTGCTTTCCTCTTTTTCCTGCACCACTTCAGAGGCAGTGGTCTGCTCCTGTCTCCAACGTCGGTTCCTGCATTATGTTTCTCCAGCCAGTCCCAGGCACCACCAGGGTCATCAAAAATCAAGGTGAGATCATCAACTATCAATTTGAGGTGGACAGGGAAAAAGAGCCTGTGCCTGAGGCAACCCCCCGGTGCCACAGGTCTGTTGTTGCTTGACTTCCATAGTATATCCTGGGAAGACTGCAAAAGAGGTGCTGTCAGCAAGAAAATGTCCATCCTCATGAGCCTTCTGCAAAATGAGTTATTTATCTTGGTAGTGGAAAAGCTGAGGTGATGTGCCAGCACCTATGTGCACAGTCCAGAGCAAAGAAGAATGAGAGGCCCTATGGAAGTGCCTCCCCAGGCAGTCCACCCTCCAGATAGGTGACCATGTCTCCTTCAACAGTATATTTTATAGCGGCTTCACCCCTCTGCATCTCCTGCTCTGCGGTGCAAGGTATCCACACCTATGCCCATCACAGTCACCTCTTGTTGCAGTGCAGTCACCATCAGGCCCAGCTCTTTCAAAGTATCTTCATTGTGTTGTCTGTCAGTTTGCAGTAGTCGTCACACCGGAGGCTGAAATCCAAGGAAACCTGATCTATTTTGTGTTCCAGGAACTTTTGGGAGGAATTAACCACTGTGTGGCTCTGGTCTTGCTTGCCAGCTAGGATTGTACCACCACCTTGTGCAGCAGATGTCTGCATTCCCTCTGGGGCCTCCAACTACCTAGGTATCCCCATATCTGCGTACCACAGAGCCCTTGTATAACCCATGCCTGCTTTACTCAGTTGTTTTTGTGTGTCTGATGTCAGGGTTGGGGGTAAAAAAAATTGTATATCCCCAGGTGTCGGGGGCACTCAAATAATTTTTGTCCTGCTGCTCATTCTGTACTTCCACGGTAGAGTGCCCCCGCTATTGCATCTTGTGTCGGCAATAGAGCTCCAGGTTGTAATATTCCATATACATGTCCTTCAGGGGGTTCAAAGTCCCTTCCAACTTCAGCATGCTACAATCTCGGCGCAGTGCAATGTTTGGGGCTGCCAGGGAGCCCTCCATCTCTTCTACCCAGTTACACATCATTGCCAGAATCTTGTTCCCCCAGCACAGGGGCTTCTACCAGCCATCCCAGCCACAGATACTCAGTGCTCTGCCTGGCACGTTGTAAAGGACTCCTCACACAAAAGATAACTGGTAGAGGTCGAGCTCGGCCTCCTGGGTGCTCCTCAGGTATCTGGGTCTCCACCGGGTTCCTGGTGCTCAACTTCTCCATCTCTTGGTGGGGTCAGCCTGCAGTCACACAGCCAGCACCAGCTTCACCTCTTTGTCTCTTCCTCTGATCCAATGGGGCATTTGTGCTGCACTTTTCTAGTTGGGTCTGTCATTGGTGCTCTGGGGCCTGGGAGACACATGTCTCTAGCTTCGCAGAATGTTGCCAGATCTAAGGTAGTCATGGGAGCTCCTACAAGACCGTGGCCATTTTCTTGTGAGGCTGGCCACTCCCGACTCATTTGCCTGCTCATCTTTCTTTTTCATCTTATTTTAACCTTGTTCTTCTTTTTCAGTGACCATAGCAGGGAATGTTTTTATACATTCAACCATTTCCTCTAACTTTTCTCCTGCCAATCCATTTTGCTCTCTAGCCAATGTCTAAAGTAACTCTTCACCTTTACTGCTTTCTTTCTCTTCTTCTCTGTAACCTTGCGACCCCCTTTATTAAGCACCTCAACATGTGTAGGTCTAGTCATCGGCTTCAAATCTAATTTTCTGGTGTTAAAAAGTACCATCTAATGGAAAATGTGAGAAAGTGGCTTGTTGGTTGAAAATGGGGTAACCCTGTTCAAGCAACCACCACAATCCTTGTTAGGGTGAACCACAAAAGTCGCTAAATTAACCAGTGCTTAATCCTCTGGAAGATTGACACAAAAGCAGTCAGGCTTAACTTAGGCAGTGTGTAAAGTAAGTATGCAGCACACAAAGAGTAAAATCAAACACAAGCTAGAAAATAGAGTAAGTTTTAATGCACCATTTGACACCAAACTGACAAAAATCCAACCAAAGTTATGAGTTTTTAAAATTAAAGGTAAAAACTAGTGCCTAAAATATCAAAGTGCCAACAGTGGACATATAATTGCGTGAGAAGGGTTAAGGTTGAAAAAAACTGCTGACTGTGATGGAGCATGAGTTGGCTACAAAACGTGGGTTGTGCCTGGTTGGCACTTACCTCTGAACTTAGAAGAAATTTCAAAGAAAAATGTTCTGTGGAGGTAAAGTTCAGCAGGGAAAGGCTGCAGGCAGTGTTTGACAAAGGAGCGTCATCATCTGGGAGCCACAGTGAATATTTTTTCATTCAGACTTGTTTTTTTGGAAGTCGAAAATCCCCAGCGGGACTAGGCTGGAAACTGTAGCCAATGGGAGTGCGAAAGAGGCTGGATACCGCTTTGGCGAAGGACAACTGAACAGATTTTGCTGCTATGGAAAAGAACATAGCAGGAGCTGCCATGAAGTCAGGCTGACAGGCGATGCATCTTGGGTGAACAGATGAGCAGGTTTGTCCTGGTCTCCTTTGGTTCTCAAAGTAGTTTTTAGCCAAAGAAATTCTAAGTTCAAGATTGTGGATTTTGGCTATATGGCCACCCTTAACACAGCACCAAGGGTCCAGCACTGGAGGCGCACATGTGGGTTAGGACTCACTCAGGCTAGGTACAGGTGCGAGCCTTTTCTATCCATGAGGCTCTGATCAAGAAGCCAGCCAATTAGCGCTTGAAGTCACTGTGATAGTTTTAGGTTCCAGTGATGAAACAGGACCCAAGCTGCAGGGTAGGCCTTAAGGGTTCAAAACAGTCTCACGGTAGCAACATAGGCCAGCCCTTCCAGATGCAGCATAGCAGTCTAGTGGCGTACACAGCAGGCCATAGCAGCAGGCAGTCCTCTGAGAGTCCTTCCTCAGCTCAAGAAAGTGAACCAAAGAGTGTGCCTGAAGGTCTATTTTATACCAAGTACCTTCTTTGAAGTAGGAGACGTTTCTAGACAATTCTCTTTGAAGTGCTTGAAGTTCCCTGACCTGCCTGCCCTGGTTCCAAGCTGGCTGCATAAACAATGCAGGGGTGACAAGTCCTTTGTGTGAAGGTAGAACATAATCTATTCAGTTGCAACTGGGGCTGTGCCCAGCTCTTAACCCCCACCCCACCCCCCATATTACAAGTTGATGGTCCATCCAGATACACTTAGTCCCTCTATTGTGTGGTTGTCTAGGAGGAATAAACAACATCCAACTGCCAACTACACCTAATCATGCGACTCAGGAACAGGCTGCAGACACCAAATAATTAGGGCATGAAAATGCCAACTTTCTAAATGTGGCATTTTCAATATTGTAACTTAAAATCCAACTTTAAATATAAAATGATTTTTAATTTCTCAGACACCAAACATGAAATAATCACCTGTTCCCAATCTACCATTAGTGCTTGCTAAATGTAATACGGCAATCCACTGTTATCCTGTGGTCGAGGTAGGCCTCACAGAAGTGAAGACGAAATTTAGGAGTTTTTTGCTTACTACCAGGTCATAAAAAACTTTAAAGTGTATCTCAAACCTTTGGACTACTAAGTGCCTACCTTAGGGGTGACATATACAATAAAAGGGGAGTTTAAGGCTTGACAATGGGGTTATATTGCCAAGTTAAATTGGCAGCTTCAAACGGCATTCACACTGCAACGGCAGAGCTGGGACGTGTGTTAAGGGGCTATTTAAGTAGGTGGTACAATAAGTGCTGCAGACCCATTACCAGCAGTTAATTTACAGGCCCTGGTTATGTGGTATACGACTCTTCAAGGGACTTCTAAATAAACGAATTAAGCCAATTTTACCATGTTGAAGGTCGAGAGCACAAGCACCTTAGCACGGGTTAGCAGTGGTAAGGTTCACGGAGTCCTAGAGCCCCAAAAAATCGATTTCAGCAAAAAGTGGAGAGAAAAGGCAAAACAGGCTGACAGGTCTTACAGAAACTGTAAAGCCACATCACATGCAGTATAGTTACTCAAACCTAAAATCCTGTTACACATATATTACCCAATCTCTTTCTTCACCTCATAGGCTGGAATTCCCTCTGCTGACATTTTCTGACCCTCCCTACCTATGACAGTAACTTTAGGCTTTGCCAACAAACTTTCTCTGTTTTCAGTCAAAATTAATTAAAAAGGACATGGGGTACTAAGTGAAGGCCCCTGAGGGCAGCAGCACAAATTGTGCCACCCTCAGGGACCATGAATCCAAGTGCACCCAGCACTGCCATTGCAGGCTGAGTGTCCTGGTGCAATCCTAAAATGCAAAACTAACATGGCACGCAGCCTGTATGACCTCTCCACTACCACTGCATGCAATATCGTAAGCCACCCATCTGACAGGCCTTCCAGCCCTAAGGCAGGGTGCACTATAATGCATCTGTGGGCATAGATGCATGACCAATATGCCCCTACTGTGTCCTTCCCAAACCTGGGACATAGTAAGTGAACAGAACAGCCATTTTAAATGCATGTGCTGGACACTGGTCAGGATGGGTTTCATAGCAACATGGTGGCCACTTTGAACCTTGGATTGTTTGGTATCAAACAACTCAGAACAATAAATCCAAACTGTTACCAGTATTGGATTTACTGCAAAAGGTACCTAGGGGCCACCTTAGAGGTGACACCTGTAAAAGCTAACTAACCCTGGCAAGGTTAGTGGCTGGTCACAACCAGCCTGCCACCACCAGACAAGTTTCTGGAACCCTGGGGTGAGAGCCTCTGCTCTCTGGGTTCAGAAAACAAAGCCATTCCTGGGCAGAGGTGTTACATCTCCTCCCCCAGGAATGTGCACAGCCCTTCCTGTGAGCTTCAAAGAGCTTGCCGCCCTTGAAACTCGACCCCAGCTCTGCCACTAGCAGCAGATGGCTGCCCCTGTTACAAACCCCAGTTTTGACTAAAGCAACGGTAGAAAAATGCACAAAGGACAGTAGGAGTGGTCACCCCCTGCCTGTACCACCCCTATGGTGTTGCATGCGGCGTGACCCCTCCACTTAATTTTCCTCCATATTGCATGGTAGGTAAATATCCAGTCAAGGATATGGAAGTGACCTCTGCCCAGAGGAAGTGGTCACATAGTGGGTGTAGCCACCCTAAAGCAGATGACCCACTGGTCACTGCTAGGGACTTCCCTAAAAGCCCACTAAATGCAGTATTTAAGGGGCACCTCTAGACATGCAGATCAGATTCCAAGGTCACAAGAAGGTCAGCAACAAAGAAGACCCAGGGCTCAAGAACAGAAGACTTTTTGCACAATTAAAAAGGTACCAAATCTTGCCAGCTGCACCCACGACTCGATGATCGCCTCTGAGGAGTTGACTGGACTTCGGATTACCTCTACAAAACCCCAGAAGACCTCCATCCTTCTGAACATTGTCAAGGACCTCCATCCAGAGTGAAGGCATTGCTTCCTGCAACAAAGAAACAAAGAATAGTGGAGTCCAGTTCACTGATCGGACACTGACCAAGGAACCAGACACAGCAACCACACCAAATTCCACCCAATAGACCTGGAGGGCAAGCCCCATAACTGCAACCTCCTGTCGCTGAACTGTGCAATAGCCAGGGATACTGTACTTCCAATGTTGGACTCGCAGAAGAAAAGTTCACTCCGGACTCCTAAAGGACCAGAAGCAAGCTCCAGTCAAGGGACTTTAGGATGCACAAAAACCACCCCGCCCCCGGAACTGCCCTGCTGACCAGCAATCCACCCTCAAAGTGACCTGCTTCCAGGTTCCAAGGGCACCTTTGCGCACCCCTCTGGGCTCTCTTATCTGCTCTGCACCTGGCAACACTGACACCTGCACTGGGGAACCAGCTGTGCTCTAAGGGTCTCCCACCCCTTGCAACCTCTACAGTCAAAGGGGACCCACCAAACTTACCTTGAAGTCCACCTGTGCACTTTTTTTCTGATTGGTTCCCTGCAGTGGTCCTTCACCAGGTCCAAGGACTTTCAGCAGCTCCTCCTGCCAGAACAGGGAACAGCCCGAACTTCCCCCATTGGTCCACAAGACAGCTCACTGACCTCGACCTAAAAAAGAAAGGAGACATTGGTAAACTCTAGCCTGATTTTATATGCATTTTTAAAGTTTTCTCCCATTGACTCTTATGGTGTGTAGTTACGCACAAAAAGACTATTTTTGCTAAACTTTGAAAATTATAACTTAAAAAGTACTTACCCGATTTTGATGATCTTGGTTCTAAAGACTTTTTTTAAATCTGAAGTATTTTTGTAAATTGGTCTTGAGTTATTCTTTTGAATGTGTCCACATTTAATGATACTGTGAGTACAACAAATGCTTAGCACTTATCCAAGATTGGCCTAACTGCTCAACCAAGCTACCACAAACATTAGACCATTAGGTGGTCAAGTTTTCACCTCTGTAGACCAAGGTGGGGTTGTTTGGACTCTCTGCACAGTGGAGATCATTTTTGTACACTATGTAGAGAGGCAGCCTCCTATAGTCAGTTACCATTGTGACCTTAGTGTATTACCGAACCTGTGCCCTCATCTCCAATAATACAAAGAAACTCGTCATTCTGGCTGTAGCCCGAATAAAATTTGCTAAGTGGTACCCTTCACCAAAAAAGGGAACTCAGGAAAGTCTGAAATTTAAGATATGGTCGCAATTGAAAGATGCACGATATGGGATGAAAAATACACTACAGAGAACCCTGTACTTGTCTGTTATCTTTTTCAGCAGGGTTTTCAGCTCTCCTCCTTGCCATTTCTCTTTAGAAGGTATGTACAGAGATGAGAGTTCTGTTCTCAACCAGTGATGATTCTTAACTTGGGCTGGACAGGAGCAGAAAAACCTGAGACAAGCTCCTATGGTCACAAAAAATCCTCATAGCAGCATTACACTATTCTAAATCTCTACCACCTTTTCTCTCAGGCCACAGTAACAACATGCATTTATTCTCAATTCTCAAATCTGGTCCTTAATCTAGGCAAGATCAGCCAGGATTCCTGCTACTTTTTCAATTCTTCCTGTAGCCTTGTCTACAGTGTGCAGAGTGTCTGGCAGAAATCAAAAATAAACCTGGATACTTGGCTCACAGTGGCAGGCTATATTTGCAAACAGTGGCAGTGGATGTTAAAACATTGATCCATTTAGAAGTGGCTCAACACATGAATTTAGTGCATCTGCATCTTTTTCATAAACAGCGTAGTCTCCAGGCAACATACAGGCCATACTTTTCTCAGTGTGATGGGTACCAGGACTGCAGCCACCACATTACATAACCAGGGAATAAATATTTCTCTCCGGACTTTCTGCAATCAATCAGAGAATATGTCTAGGCTTTGGCTCTCTTACACAAACCCTTATCATAGAGGGGTCAGGATATGTAGTTAGCACATTTCCTTTGTCTGTATTATAACTATGGCCATTTTAGTTTTCAGAGTCTATGTTCATGTGTTGTTTTGTTCAGGCTAAGAGCCCCAAACTATTCCGAGCCAATAAGGGGTGCACAATGAGTTTTTCATTGAAGATTTTAATGATTCAAGCCAGTTATGCAGCAATCTGGCTATAACAATAACAACTTGATTCTATTTTACATAGCACTTAATGTCTCACTCCTGTTTTATTTATAAACTTGTAACCTGTTTATTATGGCATACGTTATCAGTGAGTGAACAGAATGTGTTATGTTAAGTTATGCAGATATGTAGAATGCACTAGGGAGGGTATCCTGATGCTGAGCAGTAGCACACCTAGCCAAACCTATAGCCAAACCTAGGGCCTGGGGGGCTACTTGAAAAGCCAGGTCTTCAGACTTGTTGCAGAATTCAAGAAGTGAGAAGGAGGCTCAAATGTGAAGTGACAGATTGTTTCATGCTTTAGGAGCAATGTAGGGTAAGACTCGACAGCCAGATCTTATTTTCTGTATGTGCAAATGTGTGCAAGTAGGAGTCAGGATGGATGGAGGTGTCTACAAGGTGTGTGGAAACAGATGTGATTGTTGAAGTATGCTGGGCCGATGTTAAGTAGTGTCTTGAACGTCTGGGTGAGGAGTTGAAATTGTGCACATTTGTATATGTGGTTTGATTTGCGCGGCACAGACGGTTGAGAGTGAATTCAGCCGCCAAGTTCAGAATGGTCTGTAGCCTTCTGGTGAGATTTTTGTTGATCCTCATAAAGGGTGTTCCTGTAGTCCAGCTTTCTTTTGACCAGGGTATGCGTGACAGTTTTCCATGTGCTGATTGGGAGTCTTTTGAACATTCTCCTCAGCGCATTCACGATATGGAAGCATGAGGCAGTGACGACATTGACTTGGTCAGTAATGTTGAGTTTGTTTTCAATCATTTTGGTCCTAGCTCTGTTGGCCACGAGGTGGAGTCCCACAGTGAAGTGCTATTCCAAAGATCAAGATTTTGGTCTTGTCGGTGTTCAGCTTTAGACAGCTGGTCTTCATTTATGCAACCATTGAACTTGATCTAGGTGCTGGGTGTCTTGTCTGTGAGGGAGAGAAACAGCAGTAGAAGGACAAGCAGTAACCCTGGGAAACCTTAAGGCTTCAAAGCTATAAAGTCTGCCAGAGCAATCCACATTATTGGGACTGTACATTCCTGGTGTGCCCAACCCACCAAGTAATGCATGGTTGAAGTCTTACTAGACTACTCAGATTTTCCATTTAGAACCAAAAAGGTGGCAAGGCATTCTGCCAGCTATAAATCAGGAGCCCCAAAAAAGGTGTCATTTCATGCCTTGATCATAGGTAAGGTAGTCCCACCTGGTGAAAGGAGGTGAACTTTGTGTGAACCTTATTTCCTATTTGCATGATAAGCAATGTTTTCCAAAAGATGGACCTTACAGGGGGCTCTTGCTACAAGTAATCTGCTGCAGGAAATCATACTGGGTTGATCAGAAATGTTAACATTAGGGATCCAGGGCTACTGCATCAGGGATGCTTAGCCATACACCTCTTAAGATTGAACATGCTGTTAGATTTTCTGTCAGGCTGTAGGTTTTCTACTTGGTAGAGAAGCACATGGGCCAAATGCAAAGAATTACTGATTCTTGAAATCTTGAAAGTAATTGCATTAAATACACAACATTACATTTTGTTTTTCTTTGTTGTCTGCAGTGTGGGGTTTTGCTGAAATGGAAAATTGTCTTATAAAACTTAAGTTATCTAAATAGCCTCTGATGTATTGTAACTATGGCGTCCTTTTCTTTTTCCATTAGAGCATAAGTATTTCTATAAGGAACCAAGGAATCTTTAACCAGATTTATCCAGCCATTGTACCCTTTGTAGAAATGCTGAGCTCCTGCCTTCTTTGTGCTGAAGACATACAGAGGATTTCAATGAACCAACAGCATTTTTAACTATTGGTTGCCAAATAAACAGTACTAGACTAGAGGATAAGGCAGATAGAAGATGGTGTTTTAGCAAGCTACAATATTACGTATCAGAGAGTTCTTCTGCTTTGGATGCCACTGTCTGTTGCTTCCTGCCTAGAAGAGGATTATACTGTTTTAATCTTGACATCCTTTTGACTAGTTAATGATGGAGTACAGTAGGACATTACTGAGATCACAACATAAGAAACCGCATGATTTAACATTAGGAGTTCCTAAATCTATTACTTCCTACAGTGAATTTTGACAAACTAGTGCACTAGATTTGTTCTATTTGTGTCTTCATGTCTAGAGGGATAGTAATCCTGTTTGAAAAGTGTGCATGTATGGAACTGACTATAGTCTAGAACTGACTGCATATAATAATCACATCAGCGTTAAATGGAGTGTCCACATTTAAATGGTGGGCTTTGAAAAACATTAGAAAATTGTTGGAAGAGAGCCTGTTCACAAGCCAGTATCCAAAGCTTCACTGGGGACTTGATTGTTTTAATAGGTAAGGAAGTTTTCAAAACTTCGTGAACATAATAATTTACTTCATGAAAGGAAATGCAAAGGTCTGGTGTTCTGCTCTCTTCTATTGTGGCTGTAATGTCTGGGCTAAGAGGCTTCCTAACTGTGCAGTGTCTACTCCTAGAAGTAGACTACAGATATTTGCCCCTTATGGATCTTGTGTTGTTGTTAGCCCAAAACAATCTGAACTTAAGACATATTTTCATCTTCTGATTTTTGTTCCCAACCTATGATCAAGCTTGAGAAAGATGTTAAATATTTCTGAGATATCAAGGTAAGTGATGGATTGGCAAAGGCATCCTTTAGATAAACCCTCAAACAATGGTAAAAGACCATTACTATAACGTCATTAGCCCCTTTCATTACTGACACATGGTTCAGGTGGAGGTCCAAACCAATCAAAACAACATCCTGAACTCTATATGTAAAGGTACATCATTGTCTAAGTGTGGGCTGGGGTATTCTATTATAGCATCTAACCCAAATCAAAGCAATTCTACAGAAATGTAATAGCAGGAACAACACAGTGGCTTTCCCAGTATTGTGCTGTTTTAAAAAACGAGTTTATTTTTTCATCATCAAAGAGATCACAAATAATATGTGTTAGGTCTTCAATTGTCAACATATATAGTTTTCAACATTGCATGATCCTTTTTAGTAGGTTCCTCTGCACCTCAAAGCCACCCTTTAAAAATGGTAGAAACATTTCCAAAGGGCAAATTGGATAATAATGTGTGCATGGCTTTTTGCTCATTGAAAACAATAATTATAAATAGATAATGATCTGCGTATATAGGTTCATAATTAATTAATCATTTTTGCACTTTTTATTTTAATCAGTTTGGTGTAACATGATTGTTCAATGAAGCACTTCTGTTAATGTTCTTTGTATTTTTACTTCAGTTGAGAATATTAGCTGGGTAACAGAGTGTCTTTTTTTTTAAATGAAAGAATAATCAAGCTGCCTTTCCAAGATGCAGCCAAGCTTCCTGTTTCTATATTGCATAAAACAATAGACCCAGCAACTTTGCCTACTTCTCTGGACATTCTTTCTCACTGAGATGTGTAGACCACTTTAATTGTCAATCCCTTTTAGCAGGGGAAATGATATCCATAGTAACCAACCATTTTGCAAGCATTGAGAACACTCTAGAAGATGGTATACTAGATCACAAATAAAGGTGAGACAAATATTTCACCCAGCTCAGTTCTAAGATCAAGCAGTTTTTATTTTTTATTTCATTAAGGCCAGAGAAAAGGGCAACAAATCTTCATAACCGACAATCCTTTTGTGTAGGCACTGACAAGCTGGTCATTTTTTTCAATTTTTCTGACGTACCTATTTAGGTTTTTACTTCTAATTAGAAGAATTTCTACTTAAACCTTTGGCCGACACTTCTTAAGGTGGCACGCAATTTTCATCCTCTAATTTAAGTTTTTAACTGTTAACCTTTAGCTTTATTCATTCCTGCCATTCCCCATTTGACCAACACTTGTTTTACCATTTCTGTCTGCATGCTCCTTGATTTTTGTCATTAGAACACTATGGCTGAAAGCTTGAATACTCCCTGCGTAGAGTTCTATACTAATTAAAACTCCACACAGTGAAAAAAGCATTTGTTTAGCAAATGTGCTATTTTTCACAGAAGGAATCAAAACCCTGTGCAGAAAGCTGTTCCTTTCCACCCCAAAAATCTGGTTTTCTCTCTCATCCTGGAAGGTGAGTGGGATAAATAAGCAGAATGAGGAAACATTTTAGAGTTGGGTGGTGATTGATTTGCTTTACTTTATTTAAGTCGTTAGTTTTGGGGAATGTGTCTTATAATGAGTCTTTAATTTTCTTCTCTTGCAGGATCTTCCAGTATCTGGATCATCGTTCTCAATGCCCCTCAAGAGAAGAATAAGGTTCAGATAAGTGTTTGTAATGATTTACAATTGTACTTTTTTCCTGATTTCCCCACCACATGCAAAGTATCTATGGGCCGACCATCACCATTTAGGACCACGTGTAGAGTGAGTTAAGAATAAATTCTTATTAGGAAGCGTTGCTCTCTCTGAGGTCCTTAGGCCCAATAGGATAATTATCAAACTTAGAGTTTATGCCCTACTGCCTATGGGCCGGTCAACTCTCCGCAGGGGTTAAGTGTTTCTGTGCCCTCGTGTTTTGGTTGAAGATATAAAAAAGAATGCAGAACATAAGATTATAGGGGAGTCTATAGGTCTAGACAATCCTTTAACACCCTACCAAGGTTTCTATTGGACTGTCCTTATTTGCTTTTGTAGTGCCCCTTCCCAAGTATCTGCATTTTCCTTGGCCCATTGCCATCCCTCACTACAGAACCTCACACGCACCTGGTTGAGCCACGTTCCTCCTGGAACATGGTGGGGCAGTAGACATGAACAGTGTCCTTCCCACCTGTGGAAATCATCTTGGGTCCCCTCGGACTCAGTCTGGTCTCGGCTCCATTCTTCCTTAGGTGTCAGGCCAGGCGGTCTTCTGTACGTCAGATTTCCCCGCATATGGGAGACTCCACTCCCTTCACAGCTTCTTCTTTGCAGAGAGTGACAAACTCTCCTCCCCAGTTTACATTCTTGCTCCCTTCCGCATCTCCTTCCCTAAATGCTGCCATGCCAGGATCCTAGTATGCCCCCTTAAAAGGCCTGCAGCCTCATTTAGATTCTCTTAGGGTCCGATCACATGACCAAAGTCAAGTGGGGAGGGATCATCAGGTGTTTCTTCCTCGTCAGGTCCGCGTGGTTCTAAACTCTCTGACTAGAAGGATAAGGGATGGTTTTCAGTGGCAGTTTTCCCCCAATCCTCCATCCTGCCCCATGGTACGTGGGTGAGTTCCTCTATTATGCCAAGGGGCACCGTCTCCTGACAGGGAGGTACTCCAGCTCGTGGCCAGGGTAAATCTCTGAAACTTTCTACGGAAGAAAGTGTTGCAGAGGAGTTTTGAAACGTCCATAAATATGTCTGTTCATGGGCATTCTCAGACATCTCTAAACACACTCTATTCCTCTTCCACCCTGTACATGTTGCTTCCCACGTTGCTGAGAAATAAAGTTACAAATTGCTGATGAATACAAATGGGTTATGACTATAGAAATAACATAATGCCCTAATCTATGTTCAGCAGTAATAATTTGGGCATTATTCTTTGAGATTAAAAATTTACAAGGCTGAAATCATGTGCAAGACATCCAAAATTATTGTTTGCTGTAAAAAGGCTGATCTGCTTTGCCATTGGCACCATTCTTTAGAGACCAGGCAAGCCTGATCTAGCCCAAATAAGGGTTTAAAGCCATACAAATGTGATTACCTAACCTTACTTAAGCCAATGACACAATGCTTTATATCCTCAAAACATACAACAACCTTTACAAAAGGATTACTAATGCATGCATTATCAGTTAAAAGCATTCATGAGATCTGTGCAAAAGTCTGAAGGAGATGATACAATAGCCACAAGCAATGCTTTAGTAAACCAGTTTCCTTTTTTAGGTTGAGCTTTCGAGACCTGTTATATACACTACTATTTACTACTTTGTGGGCCTAAAGTCGGCCCACTGCTTCTCATTTGTGTGTTTCAGTGTCCCATAAATATCCTTGCTTGCTTGTGGTCAGTCCTTTCTCTTTGTCCCTCCTTTTTGTCTTTCATTTCCCCCACAGAGCTTGGACCAATACTGTATCTGTACACTTTAGTTGTTTATCTGTTTCTTTGGGGAACTACTTTTATTTTCTTTCCTTCTCATGTTACACGGTGGGTGCGTTTTTACAAGCGCTAGTGATTTCACTTGCTCCGAGTTTCACCAGGTTAAATGATACTGTCTATTCGATTTCATCTTCTCTGATAAGTGTATGGTTATTAATTTCAAGTTTGAGATTTGTCAAAATCTCGGTCATCGCGAGATCACGGTTTTACATGTGAAATCACATTTGTTTCGCTTTGTGTCGTATGGATTGGAGGCTTTTGGAATCGGTCACATGGTTGAGGCTGATTGGGAGATCAGTTTACTACGGTAAACTTAAAGAAATTGTCAGAAAGGTGCTCTCTTTAATTCTGAATGGTGGATTAGAGTGATTGCTCATATATTTATATAACCTAGTGGCAGTCGCCACAGTGGGTATAGTTAGGACCATTTTTTCCAATAATGGATAATTTTTTGTTATGCCAATAACTTCGGCACCACTTAGTGTATCTTCATGAAATTTTCAAAAACTCATACTTTGGTCAGTCCAGCTGCTGTATTGAAAGTTTCAGGGTGAACCGTGTTGTGGGGTCCGAAATAAACGGTGCCAAAACACTTTTTCTCCCTTCTGTATCCATTGCGATTTTCAATTCTTTGGACATGCTTACAGCCCGAACTGCTGAACAGAATTACACCACATTTGGCACAAAGCTAGATTCTGTTTTACAGATCACACATGTTTTTGATTTGGTGCACATCCGTTCAGTAGTTTTGGAGCAATATAAGGCCAAAAAATTTAGATATCTAGCACTGTGAATCTGCTGTGGATTTTGGCGGATCGATCTGTGGATTCACATGCCACAGGAAGGATTTGATTTGTTGGCTGCAAGCCAATGTTACAGCCGCCATTTTATTTCATCAGTAAACAGTCCCGGGGGCTTAATTCCTTGCTGAATGTAGATAATGGGTTAGGGTAGAGGTTCCCCGACCCCAAGGGTGTTACATACTTGCAGCAAATAAGTAAAAATGGTCTTCAAGTGTCTTAAAACTTATTTTTTGGACAGTTTCTGAAATCCGTGGATCCATCAGTGGGGTTCAGCGCAGACCCCGGAGTAAATTTGCGGATAGATCCACAGATTTAGCAAAATGTAAAAACAAAAATGGATATAAATTCATACAGCTACTCAAACACCTAGATAAACACCCTAACAACCACTCTCACCCCGATAGACACTGTCACATCCACTCTCACACCCACATAGACACTGTCACACCCACTCTCACATCCATGCTGACACTTTCACACTCAGACTCAGACTCAGAGAAAGATACTCAGACACCTACTGTCAGATTGAGGCACACAGTGTCACACTCCCTCTCACACCAAGACTGAGACTTTCACACTTACTCTCACACCCAGTCAGGCATTGTCACCCATAGTCTCACAGCCAGAGACACACTTTGACACTCACTCTCCCACCCACACAGACAGACAGTCTCATACTCACTCTCGCACTGAGAGACACACTCTTACAGCTATTTTCACATCCAGGTACACACTGTCACACTCTCTCTCACACCCAGACAGAGACTCTCACACTCAGTGTCACCCAGTGAGACATTGTGACATGTAGTCTCACACTCAGCAACACACTCTGACACTCCCTGTCAAACCCACACAGACACTTTCACACCAAGAGAGATGTTCTTATGCATTTTCTCACACCCACGAACACACTCTGACACTCAGTCTGACAGCCATGGAGACTCCCAGGACACACTCTCACAGCAAGATTGCCACTGTCACATCCTCTCTCACACTTACAGAGACAGTTTTAGACCGCACACCCAGACAGACACTCTAACACCCACTCTCTCACCCATGCAGATTATCTCACACTCAGAGAGACTCTTACACCCACTCTCTCATTGAGGTAGACACTATTACACTCCCTCTCACTCTAAGCCTCAGACTCTCACACCCACTCTCACACCCATGCAGACACTCCCACGCTCATTCTCACACCCATGCTTATAGTTAAGAAATAGATTAAAATAAAATACAGCAATTAACTGAAAAAAAGGTTTAAGGGACATTATAGTTAGGAAATAGAATCGAAAAAACCTGAAAAAATCAAAGGTTACAGGGATGTTATAGTTATTTTCTGAATTTACTTGTACAAAACCATAGAAATTCACCTGTTATAGTTAAAGTTATCTAGAGTAACTATAGCTTGGTTCCTAAGGTAACTATAACTCGTACCCTTGCCATGCACTGCAAATTACCCCACACATTACAGCTCTCATGACATCTTTGCTAACATCATTAATCATATCAATGTTATATTTGCAGTAAAAAAATTATGAAAAAACTGTGCATGGCAAGGGCATGAGTTATGGTTACCTTAGGGCATGAGTTATCGTTACTTTAGATAACTTTAACTATAACAGGTGAATTTCTATGGTTTTGTAGGAGTAAATTCAGACCCTAATTTTAATGTCCCTCTAGCCTTTGGTTTTATTACCTACTGGCAGTCGCCAGTGAGTAGTTATAGCTAGGACCATGTTTCCATAGAAAAAGCATTTTTTGATTTGCCAATACCTTTGGCACAAAAGATTTACTACTAATTCACAAATATTCACGAATGCGCACGTGAATAAAGGTGCTGAAATTGTCTGGTCACAATCTGAACAGAAAGTTACGGCCATACTTTTAATGTTCTAAGACATGGTCCAGAGGGCAAAAAACAAAATTAAAAGTAGCATAATGGGTCAGGGTGTAGGTACCCTCATCCCAAGGGTGTGATGTAGGGGTATTTGATGGTCAAATTATGGTCTTAAAATGTTTTTTCACTGTGCTTGATATTTGTGAATTATTCAAGAATATTCAAGCATATAATCGCAAATGTTGCTCATGATGAAAAAATAAAATAAAAATCCAGACTCATTCATTCACTAATTCATTCATTCATACACCCAAAGGCTCATGCGCCCTTCCACACACTCACTCATGCACCCACACAGACCCACTCATAGATTCACACACCCACTTTCAGACGCACTCAGACACTCACGCAGCCACTCACAGATCAACTGATAGAGACAGGCCCTGTAGCAACACCCCACTGCGCACAGGCAAAAGCCATGTGTAGCTCAGGGTTGGGTGGTTATAAGGCCCTATGGTCTATGCCCACTGTGCACGGCCAAAGGCCATGTGCATCGTTGGTTGGATTAACACATGATAATTAAAATTACTTTACAATAAAAAAACAGAAATTCACTGAAATAACCTAAGGTTACAGGGACGTTATAGTTGGGTTCTGGATTTATTTGTACAAAACCATAGAAATTCAGCAGTTATAGTTAAAGTTATTTCAAGTAACTATAACTCAGGCCCTAAGTTAACTATAAATCGCGCCTTCACCATGCACAGCTAATTACTCCACATATTGTATAATTGATGGCATCTTTAGTATTATCACTGCAAAATGTGCAATAAAATTATTGTTAAGAAAACTGTGCATGGCGAGGGCAAAAGTTATAGTTACCTTAGAGTATTACTATTACTAATATTATTATTACATCAAAAGCATGACATTGGCTAGTTTGTTTTGACAGTGCTTTACATTTTTTACAGCCACATTACTGGAGATCTACATTGTACGTGAACTTCCGGGCATTCAGCCTACTGCCCGTCATTCATTGTTGATCCTCAAACTGATGTAATCTGCCTGTATTTGTAGCACTTCAGAGTCATCTGGGAGTGGGCAGTATGACCACACTGTAAGATTACCTCGGATTGGAGCACTGGAATGACTTAAGCCAATCCTAGTACTAAGCACAGAATTCCAAAGTCCACACTTGCTTCTGTCTGTGCCTCCCTACATCAGTGGGCAGGTGCAGCCTGCAGGGTTGGAGCGGACTGAGGGCCTCATTACGACTTTGGCAGTCCTTTCACAGGTCAGCCGAAGCCGCTGCAGGCAAAATACCACCAGTTATGAAGGTATTTTGCCCGCCCTATTAGGAGTTTTCCGTTGGGCTAGTGGGAGAAAACAGCATTTCGGCCTGTTGGCCTAGCGGAAAGCTCACCACAACATTGACGCTGGCTCGTAATCGAGCCGGCAGCAATGTTGTGGTGCATCGGGAGCGGCAGCACCTGTCACGCATTTCACTGCCTGTAATTAGAGCAGTGAAATGTGCAACAGAGCTGCCCATGGGGGCCCCTGAACTGCCCATGCCAAGTGCATGGGCAGTGCAGGGGTTCCCGATGCCCCCTTCCGCCAGCCTTTGCATGACTTACAGCGCTGTCCTGGCAGATTGCAACTGCCGAGACCGCCAGGCTGTCGACAGGCGGCAACCCGGTGGTGCCGTGGCACATCTGCCATGGTCATAATAGGGCGGTCGGACCGCCCTGTCTTTGGAGGTTCACCCTCCATCACAAGTGTGGCGGTCTTGAGACCGCCACACTCGCAATGAGGTCCTGAGTTTGGTTTGTCTGGGTTAACTGAGGAGTTAGTCACAAACCAACGGTGACAGCTTGTCTTTGGCAGCATTGGCCAATCTAAAGTTCTGCCACCTGCTGTCATGCATGGGTGCAAAGGGAGTGCAAGAGTTCAGTGCAGAGTAGGACTGTAGGGTGATTGATGTAGCCGAGCAGATCCATTTGGCTGCTGACCCAGTTCCCGATTTCTGGTTTTACAGTCTTACCACCATCGACCTAGTCACTTGACACTTAACACCGGCTCTCTATTTTCTAGTCCCCTTACTCTCCTATTGCCTAGTGTCTTTCTATCCTGAGTCTGTGCCCTGCCATGCTCTGTTGTTCATTCTATTTCATTCTCTGCTGCTCTTAAGAAAGTGCTGAAATCAGTGAAATTGATCTTACCCTTTTACTTCTTAGGTCGTCCTTTCGACACACTTCTTAAGCTCCTCAAGGTGTGGATCACTGTCCTCCAATGTACTCAAGTTAAAGGCACAGTGCCTCTATTTTCCCCTCTTCCACATCAAATACAAAATATTGCCCTCAACAGACTACACTGGGTGCATCATAGTAAAATCTAAAATAAAACATTGCGTCCTCTTCCCAAATCCAAAATCAATACAACACCGCCAAACCGCCAACATTTGATCACAATTATTAGAATGTCAATACACCCAAACACCCACAAACAAGACTCCCCACGAGTAAATCCACTTTTCCATTCCCACATAGTAACGATCATCCGAACACTGCCTTCCTCCTTTACCAAACATCGCAAGTTCAAGTTTAACCTTGATTCTTCTTTTAAATATGTGCACTCTCTTACATGCAAAGGATTCTTTACCTACAGTCAAATCCTTATTCTGTTTGCGTGCCAAAATGCTTCCAAAAATGTTTACCACCACAAATCTAAACCACTTTGTTTGAACTATGAGCACATTCACACTTATTTTTACAGGCAATTGTCCTCACTCCACCAACATTTTGCCCTGCTTCCTATCAAACTCCTTTGATTACTTCACTTCTCACTGATCAGAGACAGGTGACGCTGTAGGACGGTGCGATTCAGGTAGTATTCCTTTTATTTTTTGCACTTTTAAATAGCACAAACTAGTCAAGAGCAGAAGGTATGGGATGGTTTACATGATCCCCAGTTATGTTACACAGTTTGCATACATTTTTATTTTTTCAGGTGGGGAGATATGCAAGAAAGTGCGCTTCTCTCCTGTGGGTGCACATTCTTTCTTAATTTATGTTTCATTCCTGTATCCCTCATGCTGGAATTGGCCATCACTTAATTTGTAAAGTACTCCTACTGTGATGAACGTGTTTTGAGTTGTAGTGCGCTCAATATGGTGCCCAGCAGGTGTCAGTTTCCTTCCTTCAGACTTGTTACCTGTCATCACAAATTACGCTTTTTGCATGGTCACATCATTGTGAGTGACTCCCCTTAAGGTGGCGAGCTCTCGCTGCTATTTGTTGGACATTCACCCAGTCGCGGCTCGAAGTGTTGGGGAGGGCGGCATGCGTGCGGGGGGAGGCATATTAATAAAAATTAAAATTAAAAGAAAATAAATTTACCTTAAAGCTGCGCAGAACGCACAGTGTCTCACTCCTCTGCTGGCAGGCACAGGCTCCCAGCCTGCCTTGCGCCCAATCCTGATGCTGCTTAAAGTAGCTTCAGGATTGGCTGGGAGCACACAGCCATGGCGCTCCCAGGCAGACTGGGAGCCTGTGCATGCTCTCTCCATCCCAGCAACTGCCGTAAGACATATGCACTCTGAGGGAGATTGCCAGCACTCCCCCTCACACTCGTCACCCCGTGGCTTCTTTATAAGGAAACAATAATAAACAGTGTTTATTATTGTTTCCTTATGAAGGTTTTGCAGCTGCCTGCTGCTGGTGGAGATCGACGCCCCTCCACCCTCATGGAGGAGCCGTCCCTGCATTCACCCACTCCCCTCACATCAGCAGTGCCAATAAATGTGTCTTAGGGCCTGTGTGGATACTCCATCTCAAGGCGCTTCCTTGGTTATACATCTTCCCTATGTTATTCTCTTCTTAATGAGAATGTGTGTCACATCCCTGTATTGCATGGAAACCGGGCTATGTCCTGGGGGTACCAGGCTATTTCGGGGCACACCCACACTGGATAAAATACCAACTGCAGAGTATGCAACCCCCTCTAATACAATGGTTCGTCCCAGGCTAAAGTTACCTCAGACTTTCCTCCTCTCTGGCAGGTAAAACGAGGACTGAATGCCACCGGTACAGGCATTTATCTTAATTAGATTGTGTATCTTCTTGGAAGAGGCTGACTTGCTACACAGGTAATGTCTGTAAACCACAAAGTATGGGGCATATTTGTACTCCGTTTGCGCCGAATTTGCGTCGTTTTTTTCGACGCAAATTCGACGCAAAACTAACTCCATATTTATACTTTGGCGTTAGACGCGTCTAGCGCCAAAGTTCATGGAGTTAGCGTCATTTTTTGGCGTGAACACCTTCCTTGCGTTAATGAGATGCAAGGTAGGCGTTCCCGTCTTAAAAAATGACTCCCAGGCATGTGCGTGGTATTTATACTCCCGGGCAAAAATGACGCCCGAGAGTGGGCGGGGCAAAAAACCCCGCATTTGCGCCTCTTTTTAACGCCTGGGTCAGGGCAGGCGTTAAGGGACCTGTGGGCTCAGCATGAGCCCAGAGGTGCCCTCCCCTGCCCCCAGGGACACCCCCTGCCACCCTTGCCCACCCCAGGAGGACGCCCAAGGATGGAGGGACCCATCCCAGGGAAGAAAAGGTAAGTTGTGGTAAGTATTTTTTTCAATTTTTTTTGTGGCATAGGGGGGCCTGATTTGAGCCCCCCTACATGCCACTATGCCCAATGACCATGCCCAGGGGACATAAGTCACCTGGGCATGGCCATTGGGCAAGGGGGCATGATTCCTGTCTTTGCTAAGACAGGAGTCATGTTAATGGCGTCTGGGCGCCCAAAAAAAATGGTGCAAATCGGGTTAAGACGATTTTTTTGCCTCAGCCTGACTTGCCCCATTTTGGGACGCCCAAACGCCATTTTTCCCTACGCCGGCACTGCCTGGTGTACGTCGTTTTTTTTCACGCACACCTGGCAGCGCCGGTCGGCTCACGCCGGCTAACGCCATTCAATAAATACGGCGCCCGCAAGGCGCTTCAGAATGGCGTTAGCCGGCGCTAATTTTTTTGGCGCAAAACTGCGTTAGCGCAGTTTTGCGTCAAAAAGTATAAATATGGCCCTATGTGCTTTCTCAGTGCAGCACTAAGGGGCATATTTATACTCCGTTTGCGCCGAATTTGCGTCGTTTTTTTCGACGAAAATTCGACGCTAAACTAACTCCATATTTATACTTTGGCGTTAGACGCGTCTAGCGCCAAAGTTCATGGAGTTAGCGTCATTGTTTTGCGTGAACACCTTCCTTGCGTTAATGATATGCAAGGTAGGCGTTCACGTCTAAAAAAATTACTGCGATGCTATTGCGTCGGATTTATACTCCCGGGCAAAAATGACGCCCGGGAGTGGGCTGGACTAAAAAACCCGCATTTGCGCCGGATTTTTGCGCCTGGGTCAGGGCAGGCGTTAAGGGACCTGTGGGCTCAGAATGATCCCAGAGGTGCCCTCCCAAGCCCCCAGGGACACCCCCTGCCACCCTTGCCCACCCCAGGAGGACACCCAAGGATGGAGGGACCCACCCCAGGGGAGAGAAGGTAAGTTGTGGTAAGTATTTTTATTTTTATTTTTTTGTGGCATGGGGGGCCTGATTTGTGCCCCCCTACATGCCACTATGCCCAATGACCATGCCCAGGGGACAGAAGTACCCTGGGCATGGCCATTGGGCAAGGGGGCATGACTCCTGTCTTTGCTAAGACAGGAGTCATGTTAATGGCATCTGGGCGCCAAAAAAAAATGGCGCAAATCGGGTTAAGACGTTTTTTTTGCCTCAGCCTGACTTGCCCCATTTTTGGATGCCCAAACGCCATTTTTCCCTACGCCGGCGCTGCCTAGTGTACGTGGTTTTTTTTCACGCACACCAGGCAGCGCCGGTCGGCTAACGCCGGCTAACGCCATTCAATAAATACGGCGCCCGCTATGGCGCTTCAGAATGGCGTTAGCCGGCGCTAATTTTTTGGGCGCTAAACTGCGTTAGCGCAGTTTTGCGTCAAAAAGTATAAATATGGGCCTAAATATTTATAATGCTAGCACTGGTAAAACAGCTCACAGTTTTTTGTCACAGATTTATCACTTGCTAGATTGTACCCCTTTCTGATTTGACTTGCAAGGGAGCAGCTGCAGACTCAAGCTATATTTTTCTAATTGTGTTTTGCCTTCGAACCTCCAAATACATTTGTGCCACATATATGTTCCTCCAGCATTTAATACTTTAAAATGTTTAAAGTGGTGAGAGAGCTTAATCCTTCAAGTATACCGGCCCATAAGCCCTCTCTTCCAATTGACTCATGCTTACTTTTTAAACCTACAGTTTAACAATAAATACATGATTCACTTAAACAATATGCTCACGAGCATAAGAATGTTTCCATCACTGCTGTTGATTGTACCGCAAATTTGTTAAAAAAAACAACAAAAAAACAAACAAACTAAACAGTAGGACGACTATAAACGTTATTACATAGCAGAGTAGCTAGTGACACTTTCTTTAATGGAACACTACAGTACTTCTATTATGAAATTCCACTGACATTCTTCAAGCATAATCTGCTTATATAACTATTGTGTTATTCGTCATAATACTTGCATGTCACACCTGTACTATATGGGATTCAGGTACCTCCATTCAAATATTAGTTTACCATATCAGTTTTACATCTGCTCACCAAGCCAATGTTCTTTTGTAATAATCACATAGGCGAAACCTATTGCATTTACCAATGCTTGTTATTTTTGTTCATGGTATGCTGCTTTGCTTAACCCCTTTGCTTCCAGGCCTTTTTCCCTTCTGTGCCGAGCCTTTTTTTTGGCTATTTGGGGCAGTTTGCGCTTTGGCCCTCATAACTTTTTGTCCACATAGGCTATCCATGCCAAATTTGCGTTGTTTTTTCCCAACATCCTAGGAATTCTAGGGGTACCCAGAGTTTGTGGGTTCCCCTGGAGGAGACCAAGAAATTAGCTAAAATACAGCTAACATTTTGTTTTTTTCAAAAAATGGGAAAAAGGGGCTGCAGAAGAAAGCTTGTGTTTTTTCCCCCTGAAAATGGCATCAACAAAGGGTTTGGGGTGCTCAAATCACTTTCAAGAACAGGCAGACTTGAATCTGAAAACCACATTTATCAACACAATTTTGGCATTTAACTGGGACATACCCCATTTTTACTATTTTTTGTGCTTTCAGCCTCCTTCCAGTTAGTGACAGAAATGGGTGTGAAACCAATGCTGGATCCCGGAAAGCTAAACATTTTTGAAAAATAAACAAAATTCTGAATTCAGCAAGGGGTCATTTGTGTAAATTCTACAAGGTTTTCCTATGGAAAATAACGGCTGAAATAAACAAATATTGAAATTGAGGTAAAAAAACTGCTATTTTTCTCAATGTTGTAACTTTTTTCTGCTATGTCAGTTTTTTTAAAGCAATATACCGTCACGTCTGCTAGACTCTTCAGGTTGTGGGGATATATAGGGCTTGTAGGTTCATCAAGAACCCTAGGTAACCAGAGACAATAAAGGAGCTGCACCTTGCAATGGGTTTTCATTCTATACCAGGTAAACAGCAATTCATTTGCTGAAATATAAAGAGTGAAAAATAGGTATTAAGGTAGGCCTAATGCCGCAACAGGAAACGCAACATGGACACATCACATTTTCCCCCCAAAAAACTGATGTGTTTTTTGGAAAATGCCTAGCTGTGGATTTTGGCCTTTAGCTCAGCCGGCACCTACGAAAACCTACCAAACCTGTGCATTTTTTTAAACTAAACACCTAGGGGTATCCAGGATGGAGTGACTTGTGGGGCTCTCACCAGGTTCTGTTACCCAGAATCCTTTGCAAACCTCAACATTTGGCCCAAAAAACACTTTTTCCTCACATTTCAGTGACAGAAAGTTCTGGAATCTGAGAGGAGCCACAAATTTCCTTCCACCTAGCGTTCCCCCAAGTCTCCCGATAAAAATGGTGCCTCACTTGCGTGAGTAGGCCTAGTGCCCGTGAAAGGAAATGCCCCAAAACACTATGTGGACATATTAAAATGATCAAATACTAAACTACCTGTTTTTGAGGGGGTAGGGACCTGCGTTTTTGGTCCTCGGCTCAGCAGCCGTACAGGGAAACCTACCAAACCCAAACATTTCTGAAAACTAGACACCCGAGGGAATCCAGGGAGGTGTGACTTGCGTGGATCCCCTAATGTTTTCTTATTCAGAATTCTCAGCAAACCTCAAATTTAGCTAAAAAATCAAATTTTTCTCACATTTCTGTGTGGGATCACTGTACTGGGACAAATTTCCTACCACCCAACGTTCCCCTCAGTCTCCTGGTAAAAATTATACCTCACTTGTGTAGGTGGGCCAAGTGCCTGTGACAGGGAAGTGCCCAAAACATGTCAAAATTGAGGGGGAACCAATGCGGGTCCAAAAGGGCAGATTGGAGAAACACCTTTTTAGGCTGAAAAGTGCGGCAGAATTTTTATCGGTATAAATGAGACAATGCTGGGTGGTAGGAATTTTGTGGATTCCTGCAGATTCCAGAAGGTTCAATCAAAAAAATGTGGGAAGAATGTTTGATTTCCAAAAAAGTTGCAGGTTTGCAGGGCATTGTGGGTAAGAAAATGGTGCGGGTGCATGTAAAGCACACCACCCTGGAATCACGCAGATGTTTAGTTTTCAGATGTGTCAAAGTCCAAAAAGTGCAGCCCTCACCATTCCAAGTGGGCCAATTTTGAGAGTTAGCCAAGCTCTCAAGGCCCAAACGTAAAACCAAAACCCAAAATAATCAAGGCTTGCCGTGGTATAAGATGTTCTAGTGTGCGGGGGAAGACTGAAAGGCTGTTACTCCCTTCAGTGGGGATGGGGGCATAACCAGGCCCATACTGGTTGGTAGCCACCACCCCAACTTTGGCCCCATTTATTTGGGGTGGGGGTACGGCCATACCCCCACCCTCTTGTTTTGAAACAAAATCTTCCCTGGTGGGCTTTCTGTGGACTGATGGGCCTTCCAAAAATAGGCCGATCTGACCCAAAGGGCAGAAATGGGGTCTTTGGTTGGCAGTCAGGTTACCCCCTGTCCAAGCAAGGACCCTCACTCTAGTCAGGATAAGTCACACACAATCCAAATTAAGCTGTGCCCACCCTCTGGTAACTCGGCACTGAGCAGTGAGGCTTAACTTAGAAGGCAATGTGTAAAGTATTTGTGCAATAAATCATGCAATAACACAGCATAGCACAACAAAATGCACCACACAGTATGTAGAAAAATATATAATATTTATCTGATAAGATACAGGTCAAAATGATTAAAATGCAATAAGTATATGTTGAGATATCACTGTAAGAGTGATACAAAGTGTCTTTAGTCTTTAAAACGCAATAAATGTCTCTTTCAAGCACAAAGTACCTGATTCGCGTGCAAAATCTCCGCAAAGAACCGCAGAAGAGGAGATGTGTGGAAACAAAGGGGGTGTGCGTCAATTTCTCAGGCCGCACACACCAATGCGTCATTTAGTTTTCACGCAGGGACGGCTGTACGTCGATTTCCAGCACTCGGTCGTGGATCCTCTTCGGGTTGCGGGGTTTTCGGACGCCCTGGGGATGATGCGTGGATTTCCGGCGCTGACAGGACAAAGTCACAGGGGCTGCGTCAATCCGGTGGGCGTTGCATGGAAATTTCGACAACACAGCAGGCGCTGCGTCAATTCCTCTCTGGACGTCGGACTGCGTTGTTCCGGCTCGGCTGTGTGTCAATTCAGTGGGCCGTGCGTCGAATTTCCAGTTGCTACACTGGCGCTGCATCGATCTTCTCGTTGCCAAGTCGGGCTGCGTCGTTCTGTTTCAGAGTGCGGTGAATTTTTCACCGCGAAACATGCTGTGCATCGTTTCTGGCAGGCTGTGTGTCGATTTTAGCTGCACAAGGAGTCCTTCTCGTAGAGTTGAAGTCTTTTTGGTCCTGAGACTTCAGGGAACAGGAGGCAAGCTCTATCCAAGCACTTGGAGAGCACTTTTCACCACAGCCAGAGAGCAGCAAGGCATAGGGCAACAGCAAGGCAGCAGTCCTTCACAGAAAGCAGACAGGTGAGTCCTTTGGGCAGCCAGGCAGTTCTTCTTCGCAGGAGTTGGTAGGGGCAGAGGCCATGTTTAAATACCCAAATGTGCCTTTGAAGTGGGGGAGACTTCAAAGAGTGTCTTAGAAGTGCACAAGGTCCCCTTTCAGTTCAATTCTGTCTGCCAGGGTCCCAGTAGGAGGTGTGGCAGTCCTCTGTGTGAGGGCAGGCTACTGTCCTGTGACATGCAAGTGTCAGGCCCTCCAGCCTCCCAGCCCAGGAAGACCCATTCAAAATGCAGATGTATGCAAGTGAGGCTGAGTATCCTGTGTTTGGGGTGTGTCTGAGTGAATGCACAAGGGAGCTGTCAACTAAACCCAGCCAGACGTGAATTGTAAGGCACAAAAGGATTTAAGTGCAGAGAAATGCTCACTTTCTAAAAGTGGCGTTTCTAAAATAGCAATGTTAAATCCAACTTCACCAGTCAGCAGGATTTTGTATCACCATTCGGGCCATACTAAATATGACCTTTCAGATCAGCAGCTACCACTCAAACCATATATGAGGGCAGCCCCAATGTTAGCCTGTGAAGGAAGCAGGCCTCACAGCAGTGTAAAAATGAATTTAGTTTTACACTACCAGGACATGTAAACTGCAGAGGTGCATGTCCTGCCTTTTGCCTACACAGCACCCTGCCCTATGGGTTACCTAGGGCATTTCTTAGGGGTGACTTATATTTAGAAAAAGGGGAGTTTTAGGCAAGGCAAGTACTTTTAAATGCCAAGTCGAATTTGGCAGTGAAACTGCACACACAAACCTTGCAATGGCAGGCCTGAGACAAGGTTAAGGAGCTACTTAGGTGGGTGGCACAACCCGTGCTGCAGGCCCACTAGTAGCATTTAATCTTCATGGCCTGAGCACATATAGTGCACTTTACCAGGGACTTATAAGTAAATTAAATATCCAATTGGATATGATCCAATGTTACCATGTTTAAAGTGAGAGAGCATATGCACTTTAGCACTGGTTAGCAGTGGTAATATGCGCAGAGTCTTAAAACCAGCAAAAACAGTATCTAAAAAATGGAGGGAGGCAGGCAAAAAGTTAGGGGTGACCACCCTAAGGCTGTCAGGTCTAACAGTTAATAGTAATGTGCCCCCATGGGGAGCAACCCTTGCCCAAGGGGCTGCCCCCCAAAGAAAACACACACATTCACACACACCAATCCCTGGTGCCTAAGTAGTTTCTGCCCCCCCGGGGGCAGATTGGCCTAATACAAATAGGCCGATCTGCCCCCAAGGGGAGCAGAAATTGCCTAAAATAAATTCCCCCCCCCAGGGGAGCTACCCTTGCATAAGTGGTCACTCCCCTTGAGTGAAATTGGCACAAAAAATAATAATCCTCGGGCCTAGTTGTTTCTACCCCCTTGGGGGACGATCGGCCTAATAAAAATAGACCAATCAGTCCCCAATGGGGGCAGAAATGGCCTAAAATAAATTTGCCCCCCAGGGGAACGACCTTTGCCTAGGGGGTAACTCCCAACATCTAAAAAAATAAAATAAAATAAAATAAACAAAAAAAAATCTCTGGTGTCTAGTAGTTTCTGCCCCCCTTGGGAGCAGATTGGCCTAATAAAAATAGGCCGATCTTCCCCCAAGGGGGGCAGAAATGGCCTAAATATAATTTGCCCCTATTAGACTTTTCATCCTTGGCGTGGTCTCCCTTAACTTTTTGCCTCTGTTCCTCAGGTTGTTGATGTGTGATGGACTCTGATTTTGCTGTTTTTGGTACTCTGGGCACTATACCACTGCTAACCAGTGCTAAAGTACAAGTGCGCCATTACAAAATGTGTATGTAATTGGCTTATCCGTGATTGGCATATTTGATTCACTAGTAAGTCCCTAGTAAAGTGCACAAGAGGTGCCAGGACCTGTAAATCAAATGCTGCTAGTGGGCCTGCAGCACTGGTTGTGCCACACACATACGTAGCTCTGTAATCATGTCTCAGACCTGCCACTGCAGTGTCTGTGTGTGCAGTTTTAACTGTAAATTCGACTTGGCAACTGTACCCACTTGCCAGGCCTAAACCTTCCCTTTTCCTACATGTCAGACACCCCTAAGGTAGGCCCTAGGTAGCCCCAAGGGTAGGGTGCAGTGTATGGTTAAGGTAGACATATAGTAATGTGTTTTATTTGTCCTGACAGTGAAATATTGCTAAAAAAAAAATTCACTGTTGTAAGGCCTGTCCCTCTCATAGGTTAACATGGGGGCTACCTTTAAATATGAATAAAGTGTAGATTCCCTTTGGGAGCCGATGGACATGTGGAGTTTGGGGTCTTTGAGCTCACAATTTGAAAATACATCTTTTAGTAAAGTTGATTTTAAGATTGTGTGTTTGAAATGCCACTTTTAGAAAGTGAGCATTTTCTTGCTTATACCATTTCTGTGACCCGGCCTGTTTGTGGATTCCCTGTCTGGATCAGTTTGACAGTAGGGCTGGTTGCACCTCACACTAGACAGTGACACAAAGGGAGCTGGGGTGTAGCCTGCATATCCTCATGAGCCATCTGTGCTAGGAGGGAGGGGAAGAGTGGTCACTCACACATGAAAGGGCTGTGCCTGCCCTCACACAATGCAGTCTCCAACCCCCAGGTGAGTGTCTGGGGCCTGGCCTGGACAAGGCAGGATTTCACATTCAAAAGAGACTTTACTTTGAAGTAGGCCTACTTCAAAGGATAAATTGGGTATAAGAAGGGCACCCAAAACCACAGACTTTAGAACACTTCTGGAAACAAGAGGAACCTCTGCCTGGAGAAGAGCTGAAGAGCTGAGGAAGAAGAGCTGCCCTCTCTGTGACTGTGCTTTGTGGAGCTCTCCTGCAGTTGCTGCTTCTGCCAGAGTAAGAGGTCAAAGAGTGGACTTTGTGTGCCTTCCATCTTGATGAGAACTCTCCAAGGGCTTGATTTAGATCTTGCCTCCTGTTGTTTCAAGACTCAGGGGCAGCAAAGACTTCTCTCTGCCAGCACCTGGAGTCTCTGGAGAGACTCCTACTCTGCCCTGTGGTGCCCATCCAGTTCCTGGGAACCTGAAAGGAGAAGCTGGCAGCCCAAGACGAGGAAATCCATGCACAGAGCACAGTGCGGGGAAAAGATCAATGCAACTCCGATCTGCGGCTGAAGAAACGACGCGCCACCGTCTCTGCGGATGAAAATCGACGCTCGCTGAAAACGCGACCGAAGAATCAATGCCCGGAGCTGGAGAAACGACACGCAGCATCGCTGACGGAGGCTGGGAGATCACAACCCGCGCTGTGTGGTTTTGGGATCATGGTGCGGCTGGATTTCCGCTGCAAGCACCGCTGGGCTTGTAAAAGCATCGCAAGGCCTGCCCGGACCCGAGAATGCTGACTGGATCGATGCATCGCTCTCCTGTGGAGAGAAGGAACGACGTGCCCCGATCTGACGAAAGAAGAAATGACGCAAGGTCTCGCTCGTGAGGGAAATCGATGCATCGCAAGCCTTTTTGATGCACATCCGCCCGTGCGGGGTTATTTTTGACGCACCCAAGGTACATTTTCACGCTAACAGTGTTAGTGTGTGTTTAAAACTACATAAAGACTCTTTTTGCTTTTTAATTGATAACTTGACTTGTGTATTGTGGATTTTTGTCGTTTTGGTCTTGTTTTGTTTAGATAAATATTTCCTATTTTTCTAAACCTGTGTTGTGTAATTTTTGTGTGTTTTCATTAAGTTACTGTGTGTGTTGGTACAAATACTTTACACCTAGCACTCTGAAGTTAAGCCTACTGCTCATGCCAAGCTACCAAGGGGGTAAGCAGGGGTTAACTGAGGGTGATTCTCTTTTACCCTGACTAGAGTGAGGGTCCTTGCTTGAACAGGGGGTAACCTGACTGTCAACCAAAGACCCCATTTCTAACAGCCCCCCAGGGGAGCGACCCTTGCCTAAGGGGTCGCTCTCCTCATCTGAAAAACAAAACAAAACAAAAAAATGATCCCTGGCGCCTAGAGGGTTCTGCCCCCCGTGGGGGCAGATTGGCCTAATACCAATAGGCCGATCTCACCAAGGGGGGGCAAAAAAGGCCTTGAAAATAATTGCCCCCTGGGGAGCGACCCTTGCCCAAGGGGTCTCTCCCCTTATGCCACTTTTAGAAAGAAAAATTATCCATGGTGTCTAATGGGCATATGAGCAGCCAGATCGCTTGACGATCTGGCTGCTGAAATGCTCTGAGAGACTTCAAAGGGAAGGAAATTCCTTTCCTTCCTTTTGAAGCCTCTCAGGCCCCCGGTCGAGGGGGGGTCAGGGATGGAAGGGGAAGCGATTCCCCTTCCAACCCTGCCATGGGGGGGAAGCCCATGGAGGGAGTGCTAGCGCTCCCTCCGAGCTCCGGTGCCGGGACGTAATGGTTAGGTCCTCGGCACAGGAGCACTGTACTGTGGGACGTAACCATTACTTCCCCGGCACAGAACCAGTTAATAATTCAAGCAGCACTATTAATTATTTATTCCGTCTTACTGTTTATGTTCCACTGCTTCATCTTTTTGTTACACAAATTAGCTTTTCTTTCACCAATTGTTGAGTCACATGACACTCCATTAGGTAGGTTGCTGGTGTAATATTAACATTTTCCTTTCCACTTTTTTGTAAGGTGTGTGTTCTGACATTGCTGTGAATGCGATAAAATTATCCTGGAATGGTTATGCTCGGTTGTGTGCATTTGAAAGCTTGCTTACAAAACCGATTTGTATTCAAAATGTAT
Source organism: Pleurodeles waltl (assembly GCF_031143425.1). Classification (NCBI taxonomy): domain Eukaryota; kingdom Metazoa; phylum Chordata; class Amphibia; order Caudata; family Salamandridae; genus Pleurodeles; species Pleurodeles waltl. Next base: position 398,415,607 of record NC_090444.1, on the reverse strand, counting down.
GCCCAGTCCAACAGCCTGGCAGGAAATTAACCTTTTTCAGTAAATATGCCCTGCCTGTAGATTTTTCGATCCTGGAAATAACATCTGAGTGGATAAGGAAAGCTTTTGTATACCGAATATGGGTGCTAGGTTGCACAATTTAGACTCAGCATACTGATCAGCCCTACCAGTGCCTCTATGTCATTTCCTACTACCATCATGTTTTTGTGTTACCTACACCATTTTATCCCTTTTAGACTTTTATATATTCCATGTATCTTCCAAAGCCTTTTGCTTTTTCGGCCTCAATGCCAGTGCACAACCTGGTGGTGTCTGTAACAGCCTATTATCCAAACAGTGAGAGAATGGGGATAAATTCACTTTTCCCCCTTCTTGTCCCAAACCACTGGCGATCAGTAAGAGTCTCTCCAATTACCTTCCTCTCCAGAGCCTGCTACTTCTTTTAGGTCTCTCCTACAGACAGCTCAAGATGTCCTTTTACAAAAAGATCTATTGTCAGCTGAGATTGGGAGCGACTGTTCATTGCTTACCACTGGGTGACTTTATTGTCACTCTTGCTCGTTATCTTAGTCATTAACTTGTGTGAGCTTTACTTTCTCTTCTTATGTTATCCCTTCTCTGGAACATATCCACATTACTTGTCTCCTTCCACAGCTCACTTTTCAGGCACTACCTTTTTTCTGTCTGGGTAAGTACTCCACAAGCATGCATGTGCTTTCCACCTGTCTCCCTCGTGTACTTCTCTTTCCCTATCCTGCATGCTCTGGGTTGCTATCTCTTATGCATGTGCTTCCCCCCTGCCCTGTCAGTGATGTGTTCACCCTTGTGTACTTCTCCAGCACGTTGCTTTTTCAGCTGTGTGCTTCTCCCACCCAAAGCTCCACATTGTTGTGTCGCTCATCCGTTAGCTTTTCTCTTACCCACACTCCAGTTTGCGCTCTTGCTCCATGCAGTTTTCTTCCTCCCACCTGCACCCTTCATGTTGCTTTCACCCCCTTGTTGCTTTCCTCTACCTGCTTCGAAAAACCTTTTGCATCTTTTTTATTTAAAGATATAACTCAAATCACTAAATAAAATATAAACAAAGTGCCTGCATCATTTTGTAGATGTGGGCTTGTTTATTGTGTGACAAAATGGCATGGCCGGCTTCATCAGAGGCTTTTTTTCCTTAGTCCTCTTTATCCATGCTGCACAGCATTGGGGTCTTGTAGTTTCATTGTTTTGTAATACACGCATACATAATTCAAAGCCCTTGGTAGGCAACATCTATTTCATTAAACAGCACTCATAAACTGTTCCATGACAGGCATACAATTGCTGATCCAGGAGCCATTTTTAGGACAAGCCTTGGGTGTGTGTGGCCATTTGCTAGTGGATTGTGAAGTAACAGCAGATGTTGTGGCACCAAGGATAATGTGCTGCATGGCTAAATAGTTATAAGGCCCCAAATGCGAGACATATTGGCTATGCCAATTCTTGTTACTTTTTTATGTTGTGGCCTCTCTCAAGGTCATTCATCTTACAACATAATTATTTCCACCAACATCATTTGACTGCTTGAAAATATTCCTATGAAAGATCATGTAACACTCAATTTGTAAAACAACCAACTTCAATTCTTCATCCACCTTTCCCAATTCACAATTTCTGGAGATTCATTTGAAAAATGGAAACCTAAAGCTTCCAAAACAGACTCTTTTTGATTACGTTTCTTACTGCATGATCTAAATTGTCATTATTCATTCTAGAAGGATTGAAGAAGACTCTGGAGCCTGTCTGTTAAACTTGGTGCCAAACAATCTTGGATAGCCACCAATTCAGTCAAAGATTCAAAACCGACAATAGGATACCATTCAAAGTGTCAATCAAGGATAATAAAGGATGAACTTCCAGTTCACGATCATTAAGATTATGAGGAAAATTTTCAAAATACTGTACATAATGCATGTTTGCATTTAAAAATATCAAAAGAAACAAAACAGGATTCAGTTGGCATCATAAAGGGATGAGAAGAGGTTCCTTCCCCAAGTTTTCCATTACCACTACTGTACTGGAATTAAGAACAGACTTAGCACACAATCTTTTACGTGTTTGCTAGGTATGCATAGCTGTAATTTACCTACACGTTTACCTAAGCCCCTCGCCATCTCTCCAGGTAAAATGACAAGCAAGGTAGAAAGGAGTGAATTTCAACCACTCCTAGAGAAATTAAAACTAACAATGACCTAAATGTACTAAAACTAGAGCCAGACAGCACTATTGTCACATGTGATTTTGATAGGAAAAAATCTCTTATGATGTAATTTCCTTTGTATCTTTCAGTATGGTTGAAAACATCACAATTATCCATCAATATATTTTGTGCTGCAGCAAAACTTTTGATTTAATTAGCGAACAGGTTTCCAGTGATATCTTTTGAGAAAGAAATGGCCTTGGCTTTTTGAGAACATAAGAGTCTTGGACCAAGTGAACAGACATTATGCATAAACAAATAAAGGCACATTCTTATGAAAAAGAAATGTAATCTGGGTTTCTGGCATTTGTGTACCATCTGTCGGCCTGTTAGCAAAATGTTTTCTACATTTTAATGTAACTGTCTTTCAGGTTCAGTGCAAATAAGTCAAGTACTTTTCACAGTGCACAGGGCTATGTAGCTTCTTGAAGAGGAGGACACATTTCCAAGATTCACTTACCATTGTATGGCAGGTAAGAGGCTGAGATTAAGAGCTCCATGTAACATTACTATCCTGTGACTATGGTCTCTAAAAACCTATTATTAGCACAGATGTAGGACAAAAAGGCTCTCTTAAAGAGCAGAGCCCACAGCAAAAGAATTGTGTATGCATAGTATGCTCTGAACAGGGAATGTACTCCATGCTAACACCCACCCCTCTCTCTGATAATGGATGTTCATAGTAGGGTGTAGGAAGAAACTGTGCTCTAATCACAACTTTTATCAAACAGCATCTCCAGTAAGACTCCTTCCCACAGTAGCAAGTGTGCATGCTAAAGTATATTAAAAAATCACCTCCTCCGTTCTACTTTTCACAATCCTGCAAAGATCTCACAAGATCGTACATTTAAAAAAAATAAGAGTTAGCCATCTACTCATCACAGTACTTATCTCTTTCACACTTCCTCTAAAAAACAAGGACCACATTTTCCATTCCTACTAATAGATTGTACTGAGACCCAAGCTACATATTATTACTATTCACAATCCCACAAGAGTCCCACAAGATTGTAAAAAATAGTTGAAAACAATGTACATTCATTATCTTCACAGTGGTTATCCCTTAGACACCTCCTCTCTACATCTGGGGCCAAAGCATGCCTTTCTCCTGCCCCCTTATACAGTTTTGTTTACTTCTTTTCCACAACACTTCCAATTTTTCACAGTAAACAGTAACAGTGGCCATTTCATTTATAACATTCCAACAGCCAGCCAATCAGTGCGCTTGTGAGACTAGTGTGAGCTTCGCACTTCAATGAGAATGTGAAGGCTCACAATAAAAATGGGACCCTCGACCAATCAAAGGGCTTCACTTTTAGGTTTCGCCTACACACCGCTTGCGCTGTGCTTGTGAAATCTGTTGTGTTCAGGAAAAATCTTAAAAAGGGCTTACATTTTGCCTTGAGTTTTCATTGGTTTGTTTGCTTGCCACTTACTTTTACTCCATTTCTATTGGTTCTAGCATGCTGTTTCCTGTTGTCCTTGTGTGTTTCTCTTATCAGTGGCCTGGGGCCCAAGTACTCCTTTTCATCCACTTTGGTGGGTAGAACTTCTTTTATATGATTTCATCTGCAGCTCTTTTTTTGTTTACGTAATCTCTCCCTGCATGCATTTGAAGCATGCTTGTTTTGTTTGTCCGATGTCTTTGATCTAAACTCTTTGTGTTAGCATGCATTTCAAGAATGCTTGTGAGCCGATGCCGAGACTCGGATCTGGCGTATGGGTCGGCATTTCTGACCCGTACGCCACATACTCTGTCCAGCCCCTTCTTGTCTCTTTTCATTACTCTTGTTGCTTGTCCCCTCCTCCCATGGGCCTCTTAACCAGGGACAGCAGCTTGTCCTGTGCTGCTCCTCTCACAGATTCTTGTCATCTTGACTGCATTGTAGCATTCACGTCAAGCTCAAAATCAGAGAAAACAGGCAGCGGCCTCGACTAGAGACTTTATAAGACAACACTTTTGGGACTGGTTTCATAGAACTACAATTATTTCATAGTTCTTCTTTTTAGGTATGTTTTGTGTGCTGCAGTTATTCCGTACAACCTTAAGTAAATAACAGGAAACTTTACCGCATGGGAGAAAGTAAACACAAGCAAATGCAGTAAAATGTGGTTGAACAAAGTCCTGAATTTAGGAGTGATACATTGCAGCAGCATTATTCCCAATTTCGGATTTCAATCCAAAATTTAGCATACTGCTACAAATGAGCAAATTACTTGGCACTTCGGTATTTTCTTCATGCAACTAATACTGCCCACTATTTGTCCTGAGGCATTTTGAATGTTGCTACTGACATTGTCTGAGCCACAACTACTGACCTATCTGTGCAGAATTTCAATATGCTACTCCTGAGCATCCCCCGGTGGAGTTTTATCTGGTGGTGCCATGCTTTAGAACCACCTATCAGCTTACATCTACTTTATTTAATGTTTCAATCATATTACCCTCCCCACCCCTCCTCCACATAAGTAATTATTTTCTTTCTCTTCAATGAATCTGGATGACATCATTACTCCACCACTACATTATTTCAAGTCAGTTCAAGTAAAAATCCTACTACGGCAGAAGGGAACAACACGAAAAAAAACATAACATGAGTGGCTCCTGTTTGCAGCTCTTGTATTTTTTGCACAATAATTTTTTTGTGAGAAATATGTTCTCATGTCCTTGCACACAAGGATGCATTTTTCACTTGATCAAAGTGCTTAATGCCAAATTTGCCTTTTGCATAATTTTGCGTAATGTTTCTGAAATGTATTACAATTAGCAAAAAAGGAAATTATGTGAATTTTGCGGACCCCTACTTTTCACTTTCTTTGTAGCTATCACCAGGTCTGTCACTGATCTGTCTGAATGCTTGGAGAGACATCACCTCCACATCTGGCCCCAATCCTTCAGGCAAGCCTCAATAGACACCTATATCTGCTGCCTTGGTTGGTTCCCCAATACACCCAAACTTTCCTCAGGCTCTCGGCTCTCTCCTGCCTGGTTTGAAAATGACTACAATCATTGGATAATCAAACACCAAGATCTCCAGCTTAAAGTCCTTCAAACCCCCACACCCAAACTCTTTCCCGACTAGCGCTATGTTGTATGGCTTCAAAGTCTCTCACCACAAACAAACTCCATTTGGCTAGATTGAAGGTTGTAGGTTAGAATATTGTACAAAATAGCATACCATTTGGTGCATATTTTCTTTTATTAACTTCAAGAAGGCAATATTTGTGTAAATTATTTAGCACACAATATGTATGCCAGGTGATATTCTGGCTATGATATTCTGGTAGCACACCAAATTGAATCTTAGAGGTCATCTTTAGTGACAATCTGCAGGTTTTGAATCTAAAGGCTGGAATGATGTTGAGGGTCATAAAAGTGCCCGGAAGAAATTCATTTACATAGTGCGAATTGCAAAAACAAAACAAACCTAAGTGTGAACATAATTTTCAAAAAAGATTTTAGCATGGGAATCTAAAGTATGGGCACTGCATTTAGTACCAGAGAACACACACAGTGGAAGAGATGTGCAATTGTGTTGCACATGAACACCTTTCATTGAAAACTGCAGTACCAGGTTAAAAGGCAAGTGCACTGTTGAGAATTATGTCAAGCGCAACACTTACTGTAATCGCAAGTGCAACACTAAGTGCAATATCAAGGCTGGTGGTGAGTGGCAAGCTGAGAACAATGACTCATGCAATACTAGTGTGACACCCAAGTGCAAGCTTAAGTGAAAAATCATGTGTAATGTTTCAATTACTTACTAGGTAATTGAATTACTCTGAGTCCTCTTCCTTCGCTTATATTCATTACTATCATAAGTCAGTAATGAGGCAATCCAGCCTCACCAGACACCTATCACGTGACCCTTCACCTGTGAAAAAAAAGATCCTCTCCCCCATCCTCCTGTGTATACCATGCGACCTGACACAACCCAAAAAATAAATGTTTTGGATGGCCTGACACACGAGGGAGGGTGGGAGGGATGTAATGAAAAGAAGCGAGGGAAGAGGACTCAGAGTAATGCAATTACCACGTAAGTAATTGAAGCATTACCTCATAGGGGGTCATTCTGACCTCGGCGGTAAAAGGCACTTACCGCCAGTCAGAAGACCGCCATAACACCGCCGCGGCCGCGGTAAACTGCCACGGTCATTCTGACCCGCAACTGCCAAACCGCCGAAAACCCGACACCCTCAATAATCCGCCACACCAAAGGTCAGCGAAAAAATGGCGCTGACCAAACCTCCACCGTCACGCCAACAGAAATACGCCCATACCATTCCGACCCACAAATCCACGCGGCGGTCTTTCAAACGCGGTATTCCATTGGCGGTACACACCGCCGCGGTCAAAATACACACACCCATAGAAAACTCAGCCACATTGGTCACTTCGAAATACACACACCTGATACACATACTAACACAACTCCCACACACCCAACACAATATAAAACACACACCCACATCACCCACAAGCCCCTACGACCCAAAATCATTGACGAAGGCAAGAGACAGAGCACAGAATAGAGAATCCCACAACACAGAGGCACACAACACCATCACCCACACAGAATCCACGCACCAAACACCACACACCACCACACGCACCACACTCATCACCACAAACACCACCCCACACCTCAACCACACCACCCCATGGCACCCCAAAGACACCCCAGGTTCAGTGACGCCGAACTCAGGGTCATGGTGGAGGAAATAGTCCGTGTAGAGCCCCAGCTCTTCGGGGCACAGGTGCAGCACACCACAATTGCCAGGAAGATGGAGCTATGGCAAAGGATAGTGGACAGGGTCAACGCGGTGGGACAGCATCCACGCAATCGGGAGGACATCAGGAAGAGATGGAACGACCTACGGGGGAAGGTGCGTTCCATGGTATCAAGGCACAACATAGCGGTGCAGAAGACTGGCGGCGGACCCCCACCTACTCCCCCAGAATTTACCGCGTGGGAGGAGGAAGTCTTGCACATCCTGCATCCTGAGGGCCTCGCTGGAGTAGGCGGAGGAATGGACTCTGGTAAGGCAAATCTTCACTACTGCTTCCCACCCCCACCCCACCTGAATGCCAAATCATATCCCCACCCTCACCCCCTCCCCCATCACACCAACCCCTAGCAAAAGCCTCACCATCACAACCCACCCATCCCAACACCAAGCCCTGCATGCGACCCCAAAGCATGGACACCCATCACCAAAGCATGCCCACTGCACACACACATCACCCCCACAAGCCACCCTCACAAAAGCCCCCACAAGGAAATGCCTGCACATGGGTACACGGACACCCACCCATCACACGAAATCCCACACACAGAAGCAATAACCATACCTTTATACCCCTGCAGGACCCGAACGCCACCACACCGCCACGGAGGGTCCAGAGATGTCCATCCCACCCCCGAAGAGGCCCCCAGCGATGACAGCAGCTCTGTCTCCCTGGAGCCAGACGACCAGCCCGGCCATCGGGGACCTCTGGACAGTCGGTTCCCCACAGACAGCCACAGGCTACACCAGACCCAACCCCCTCTGGGAACACCAGCACAGCTCCCACCCAGCGGGCCCATGCCTCTGTCTCCAGGGCACGTCAATTAGCGGTGTGTCCACCACTACAGGGCACCCAGGTTGACCCACCACCCCAACAACAACAGGGACCTGGGGGCAGTGGTAGTGGGCACACCGGCCAGGAGACAGAGGCCCAGGGACACAGGGGAACTGGGAGGGCTGCTGTGCGCCAGGGGGGGGGACAGGCCCGGGGAACCGACTCTCCAAGAGGCCCTCTCCACCATCATGGGAGCATACCACCGCTCCCAGGAGACGATGGCGACGGTACTGGCCCGGTTCCAGGAGATCCAGGAACTGCAGGAGGAACAGTACATGGGGTTCAGGGAGGAACTGAGGAACATCGGTTCCGCAATGGGGACCATCGTCCTGGCCCTTACCCAGATCGTCACCACATTGCGGGACCATGTGGCACCCCAAAGGGCCCCTGTCACTAGCCCAGGCCAGGAACAGCCTACCACCTCCGCTGGCGCCAGTGGACAGGAGGCCCCCACACAACGACAGGCCACCAGAACCCCACCTCCTGCAGAAGAAGAACCACCCCGCAAGCGGAACCTGAGATCTCACAAGAAGACAGAGTAGGATTGCAAGACCCCCGCCAGCCTAAGATACCCCCTGATGGCATCCCACTGTCCCACATTGTCACCCTGTCCAACCTTGAACTGCCCCTGCTCCATCTTTCCACAGGCATATGGACAATGCACCTGTGCAACTGAGAACTGGACTCTGCCATGGACATTACTCCACCCCCACCCATCCCCGCTTCCCAATCATTTACCTATATCTAGCACTTTAAATAAATCACTTATTCCACTTAAATAAACAGGAGTCTGCTTGTATTCTTAACAAATGTATTACACATAATGGTTCAATAATGTCCAGTTACTTTGTGATGACAACATACCAATTTCAATAAGCTTTAGTCCATGGGCAAACAAAGCTGAAGTCAGGCAGTGGGTCATACAGCTCTGAAAAGGGAAGGGAAAGTCACAAATCAGTTAACAGGAACTGGGGGGAAACACAGACAGTGGAGACACATGAGGCCTCAAGTAAATGTAAATTGGGGTGGCTGTTCCTTACCTGTGTGCTACTGAAAGTATTGTTGTATGACTGTATTCCTGTTGTCCGTGTCGCCCCGTCGTCCTCCTCTTCTTCACTCTCCACAGGCTCCACAGCTGCAACAACACCACCATCTGGACCATCCTCCTGCAGAAAAGGTACCTGGCGTCGCAATGCAAGATTGTGAAGCATACAGCAGGCCACGATGATCTGGCACACCTTCTTTGGTGAGTACATGAGGGATCCCCCTGTCATATGCAGGCACCTAAACCTGGCCTTCAGGACCCCGAAGGTCCTTTCTATGATCCTCCTAGTTCGCCCATGGGCCTCATTGTAGCGTTCCTCTGCCCTTGTCCTGGGATTCCTCACTGGGGTCAGTAGCCACGACAGGTTGGGGTAACCAGAGTCACCAATTAGCCACACACGGTGTCTCTGTAGCTGTTCCATCACATAAGGGATGCTGCTATTTCGCATGACATACGCGTCATGCACTGACCCAGGGAACTTGGCATTTACATGGGAGATGTACTGGTCAGCCAAACAGACCACCTGGACATTCATCGCATGATAACTTTTTCTGTTTCGGTACACCTGCTCACTGTCTTTGGGGGGAACCAAAGCCACATGGGTCCCATCAATGGCCCCAATGATGTTGGGGATATGTCCAAGGGCATAGAAATCACCCTTCACTGTAGCCAATTCGCCCACCTCTGGGAAAATAATGTATCTCCGCATGTATTTCATCAGGGCAGACAACACTCTGGACAAAACCTTTGAAAACATAGGCTGAGACATCCCAGATGATATGGCCACTGTTGTCTGAAACGACCCACTTGCCAAAAAATGGAGTACTGACAGAACCTGCACCAGAGGGGGAATCCCTGTGGGTTGGCGGATGGGGGACATCAGGTCTGGCTCCAGTTGGGCACATAGTTCATGTATAGTTGCTCTGTCAAGCCGGTATGTAAGTATGATGTGTCGTTCTTCCATTGTCGACAGGTCCACCAGCGGTCGGTACACGGGAGGATTCATCCTTCTCCTCGCAAGTCCCAGCGGACGGTGCCTAGGAAGGACAACATGGAGCACAGAGTCAAGCAACCCACAGGTTCGTTCACACAGCTTGCACAGTACACGAATCGCTATGCATGGAACGGCTTGTATGAGTGGCAATGCAAGGCCTAGGCCTGTGTGACGCAGTAGAAATCATGCCATGTGGGCCCTTGAAATGGCGGCTGCCTGACCTGTGAAGTGTGACAGTGGGATGTGAGGTCACTGCGCTGGCGTGGCACACTGTGGCGGTAGGCGGTCGAAGACCACGGCGCAAAGCAGCATTGGTTAACATTGAACCCTATGGGTCTCAGGAGCCAATGATGATGTGCGCCGGCGGGCGCGGTACGCACCGCCCCGGTATGCACTGCCACGGGCGTGACCGCCATTTTCTATCTGATTAATCACTCGAGACCTGATCATCCACAGGAGAGGACCTATACTGCAAGTGCTGCTGTGACCTCGGTCTGGGAGATACAATGGCTGCTGCGACTGGGGATAGGGCCCCTGCCTTCACTTCCGAAGAATTGGAGAAACTTGTTGATGGGGTCCTCCCCCAGTATGCGCTACTCTACGGTCCTCCAGACCAACAGGTTAGTACACAGGGTGCACGCTGAATGGGCTATGCCTGTGTTGAGTGGGGTGTATGTAAGATGGTGGGGTGGGGAGCGAATGAGGAGTGCACCGCACGACAGATGGGAACATGTGCCACATGGCAAGGTTGGGGAGGGGGGGCCACTCACATCTACCATGCTGAAAAGTGATGATATTTCCTTTCCCACCCTGTACATGTCAAATAGGTCAGCGCCCATCAGAAGGTCGACATTTGGCGTGCCATCGCCAAGGACGTCCGGGCCCTGGGGGTCCACGACAGACGGGGCACCCACTGCCGAAAGAGGTGGGAGGACATCCGCCGCGCGACCAGAAAGACCGCCGAGTCTCTGCTGGGGATGGCCTCCCAACGTAGGAGGGGTGCCAGCCGCCAATTGACCCCCCTGATGTCCCGGATCCTGGCGGTGGCCTACCCCGATTTGGATGGGCGCGTGAGGACATCACAGCAGACACAAGGGGGTGAGTATCAGCACATTCTGCTATCTTTGCACGCAGTGGAGGTGTCTGGGTGGGGGAGGAGGGCTGTGGGTAACTGAAGGCCAGGGCGCTTTCTGTAGGCTAGTCCCCTCCGTTAGCCATGGCCCTGTGCCCCCGCCCCCCACCTCTGTAGGGTGCCAAGTACAGCTATCCATGGTCCTGCATCACCCATGTGTGCATTTGTCGTCCATAGACCTGTAGGCCTAGTCACAAGAACTGAGTAGTGTACCCCGAATGCGCAGCGTAGTTCAGGGGGCTTCTGTGTCTGTCCTCTCCGCCAACGGTGTTGCCAATGCATGCACTCAACCTGTCTTCATTTTTCCCCCCCCCACCCATTTTCTTTTTCTTCCTGTGCATGTGTGCATTAGCATCATCAGGCGGAGGAGAAGTGGCATTGGCGCACGAGGGAGCTGCATCTCACATGGCCCCGGAGAGCCATGCAACGGACTCCGAGTTCAGCAGTGAGACGGAGGGCGAGGGGAGCTCCACAACGGGGACCTGTGGAGACGTCAGCGACACCGACAAGTCCTCGGAAGGGAGCTCCCTTGTGGTGGCGGCAACATCCGTGCCCACCGCAACTACAGGTACAGCCGCCACCCAGCGCACCAGCTCCTCCCTCCAAGCAGCCCCTCAGCGTTCGCCCGTGCCCGCTCGCACACCAAGGCGGGCATCTCCTTCGCCCCAGGCACCTCAGGCCCTGCCCCAGTTACCCCTGCTGCCCTCAGTGAGGAGGTCATTGACCTCCTCCGGACGCTCATTGTTGGGCAGTCTACCCTTTTGAATGCCATCCAGGGGGTGGAAAGGGAGGTGCATCTGAGCAATGCATACCTGGAGGGCATTCATTCGGGTCAGGCTGCCCATCAGCGATCGTTCAACGCTCTGGCCTCAGCACTGACGGCAGCCATTGTCCCTGTCTCCAGCCTCCCTCTTCTAACTCCCTCCACCCAGTCCCAGTCTCCTGTTCCTCAGCCTATCCCATCCACACCATCAGACCAGCCTGCACACACCTCAACACCCAAGGGCAGCTCATCCAGACATAAGCACCACAGATCCCACAAGCATTCACACAAACAACATCCAGATGCAGACATGCCAACAGTCACTACCACCTCTGTGTCCCCCTCCTCCTCGTCTCCCTCCTTCCTCCCTGTGACGTCTCCACTCACACCTGCTTGCACTCCACCATCAGCCAGTACTTCCATCACCAGCACACCCTCCATTACAGTCAGCACACGTGCAGTCACCACCCCCACTGCCATTTACATGTCCCCTGTGTCCTCTCCCAGTGTGTCTGTCACCCCCTCTTCCAAACCACACAAACGCAGGCAGCCACCCACCCAACAGCCATCCACCTCACGACAGCCTCCAGCCCAAGCACCTGCACCCAAAGACAGCACACTTGACTCTCCTACAACCACATCCTCTTCCTCCACTCCCATACCCACTGCACCTACCGTTCCCATTGCTCCTAAAAAACTTTTCCTCTCCAAAATTAACCTCTTTGCATCACCTGACCCACCCCCTCCATCTCGTAAGAGTCCAAAGAGCACCTCAGCCACCACCAGCCCTGCATCTAGTATCACCATAGTGCCGGGCTACTGGAGTCCACCAGCTCCTAGGGAAGGAACATCGGCCAGCAGCAAGGGGACAGCCAGCCCACCCCCTGGGAAGAGGACAAGAAAACTTAAGGGCCGGCGCGAAAAGCCTGAGACTGCTGCCACCACGGAGAGTGGCCTTGCCACGTCACCTGCCACATCATCTAAGGGAGGCAAGGGCCCCAGAGCTGCAGCGAAGGAGGGCAAGGGCAGCAGGGCGGAGAAGACATGCAGCAGCCGAGCGCACCAGGAGGGCCCCACCAGCCCCATACCGGGTGTGACGGACGACACCCACGGGCACAAGACTCCATCACAGGAGGGCCCCGCTACCGCAAGGTCGGAGGGCGACTAAGCGGGGAGTCTTGGCCAGGTCTGGGTCCCTTGAAAGACAGGACAAGCACTGCTGAAGAGGGCCCCGCCAAGACAGGCACCGCTGAACAGGGCCCCGCCGTGAGGAGCACAGCTGAAGAGGGCCCCGCCAAGACAGCCACCGCTGAACAGGGCCCCGCCGTGAGGAGCACCGCTGAAGAGGGCCCCGCCAAGACAGCCACCGTTGAACAGGGCCCAGCCGTGAGGAGCACCGCTGAAGAGGACCCCGCCAAGACAGGCACCGCTAAACTGTGCCCCGCAGTGAGGAGCACCGCTGAAGAGGGCCCCGCCAAGACAGCCACCGCTGAACAGGGCCCTGCCGTGACGAGCACCGCTGAAGAGGGCCCCGCCGTCTCAAGCACCGCTCCGCTGGGCCCTTCATCTCAAGCACCGCTCCGCTGGGCCCTTCATCTCAAGCACAGCTCCACTGGGCCCTTCATCTCAAGCACCGCTCCGCTGGGCCCTTCCTGTCAAGCACCGCTCCGCTGGGCCCTTCCTGTCAAGCACCGCTCCGCTGGGCCATTCATCTCAAGCACCGCTCCGCTGGGCCCTTCATCTCAAGCACCGCTCCGCTGGGCCCTTCTTGTCAAGCACCGCTCCGCTGGGCCCTACATCTCAAGCACCGCTCCGCTGGGCCCTTCATCTCAAGCACCGCTCCGCTGGGCCCTTCCTGTCAAGCACCACTCCGCTGGGCCCTTCATCTCAAGCACCGCTCCGCTGGGCCCTTCATCTCAAGCACCGCTCCGCTGGGCCCTTCCTGTCAAGCACCGCTCCGCTGGGCCCTTCATCTCAAGCACCGCTCCGCTGGGCCCTTCATCTCAAGCACCGCTCCGCTGGGCCCTTCCTGTCAAGCACCGCTCCGCTGGGCCCTTCATCTCAAGCACCGCTCCGCTGGGCCCTTCATCTCAAGCACCGCTCCACTGGGCCCTTCATCTCAAGCACCGCTCCGCTGGGCCCTTCATCTCAAGCACCGCTCCGCTGGGGCCTTCCTGTCAAGCACCACTCCGCTGGGCCCTTCATCTCAAGCACCGCTCCGCTGGGCCCTTCATCTCAAGCACCGCTCCGCTGTGCCCTTCATCTCAAGCACCGCTCCGCTGGGCCCTTCATCTCAAGCACCGCTCCGCTGGGCACCGCCGTCTCAAGCACCGCTGGTCCTTTGACAGTGCCAGTTCTGTGTCGAGCAGGTGTTCACGAAGCACTCTGGGCACCATGCCTCCTCCAATACCAGTGGAGTCGGTTATCCATGTGATGGACTGTGGCTTTACACTCCCCAGGATGGTACAGTGGGCATGGAGGCCCCTCGTGGATCTGGCGTCGTGGACTCATGTGGCTGAGGTGCCCCCCTTTCCCTTCCCCCTGAGGTGCCTGTTGTTTTCTCATCTGATGCCCCAGCAGTGTTCTCTCCAATGGTTTCCGGTCTCCTGTGTGGGCTTTGCCCATGTGTTTGTACACATTAGCCCACGGACTATGGATATTGAAAGGACTGTGCAGGACTTATTGACTATGTTTATACTTTGCACTATGTTCATTATTTCTTTTGTATATTTCATATGGCATATTTACCATGACTTAAATGAACCTATTTTATACATAAATTTTAAACTTCATTTGAATTATGTCTTTGCATTCTTTCGGGGGGTTTGGGGGTGTCACTCTGACTTGTTGCTCTGCATTGGTGTGTAGGTATTGGGGGGGTGGGTTGGGGGGGTGGGTGTATCGCGTATGTGTGTGCCCGTAAGCTTTCCTCCTCCCCCCTCCCCTGTGTCGTAGGTGCAGTACTCACCGTTGTCGTCTGCGCCGGCGTTCGTACTCCTGGTAGATGAGCAGGTAGACAATAGCCGGTAGGATGTGTAATTCGGGCTCCATGCTGTCCTCCTTCCTCGTGGAGTGTGTATAGGTGAGCGTTTTCCTGTTCGTAGTCTGTTTCCGCCGTGTTTTTATCGGCGGGGCTCCCGCCCCGGAAAAGGTGGCGGATTGGTGAGTTGTGATAGGGTGGGCGGTACATTGTCTGCCGCCTGCCTGTTGGCGGTGACCGCCGCGCTGTTTGTCGGTCCCGCCGTGGAGGTCGGAGTGTTAATGTGGCGGCCTGTGCTGGCGGTTCCCGCCAGGGCCAGAATTCCATTTTTTGGACCGCCTGCCTGTTGGCGGGTTGGCCGCCGCTTTATCACCGACCGCCAGGGTCAGAATGACCCCCATAGTCTCCTCCCTCGCTTCCCTTCATGCACAAACTCAAAGTTAACAAGCACAAAAAGAGCAGCCACGGACCACTATGTAAATGTCATAGGTGCCAACACCATAGACTCAAACACCTGATCCAGGGCAACACCCTGAACAATGAGAGAATGATAGGAAAAATCAAAGGGGAAATCAAAGATCTCAGCAAGGAGAACTCCCCGAGTCTCAGCCCAAGAGGTAGACATGGACCAAGGAGATTGACCCCCACAGAAGATTCTGGACCAGAAGCCTTTAAACCAGAGAAATCAAGGATCGAACCCCCCGACTCAGAGAGGAAGTGGAAGGATGCAACCCAGCAGTCATAGGGCCAAAATTCACAAAGAGGGAATCACAGATCCTGACATGAGCTATCCATGCAAAAAAACAGAAGACCAACAGGCAAACCCATTAAAGCCTCCAAAAAACCCCAAAATCCCAAGAATGTAAATGCCTATGAGGAAAAGGTAAGACAATCAACAACTGCTTAAACAAATGACCCACTAATCATTTAGGAGTCGACAGAGTAGCCAAAGAACACATAAAGACTGTAATAGCAGTCCATGAAACCTTAAAGGTGGCAACCTACAATCCTAAAGAAGCTCCGTTCAGGGGAAACATCACTACAGTGAACAAGGCACTGGAAGTAGGAACCCCTACACAGACACCAGCTACTGAAGGAGAACCAGTACTCGAATAAGAGAAATTAGTAGAGGAGCGCCGCACAGCCTGCAGAGTGGGAGCCAAACAAGCCTGAACCTGTCTATGCAGCAGGGTGAGCCTTCCAACCTCCAGGCCGCAAACTTCATTTTGAACAGAACCCCCACCAGATACACAGGGAACGACCGAGGAGAAGGACCCATCAGCTACAAACAAACCTGCACTCGCCACAATTCCTCTAGAAGAGAAAACCACGAGGAACGAGGCCAAGCTGGTACAATCCACCAAACGGATGTCCCCTCCTCCCTCACCCTGAGAAAGAACGGAAGAAGTACAGTGTCAAAGGCAGAACTGGCAAAAAGGTCATTTACAGGGATGCCCCACAGAGCCGGAATCCCTGCAAACATCTCTAGATGGAGACAAAAAGCCACCAATGACAGAATCACTTTTCTGAGACTGTCCACCAGAGTAGTGTATATCCCCCGAATTGAATCGCAGAGAGATCCAACAAACGAGACACCACCCGGTGAAACAACCAGTTTGCAATCCATGCCAGAGACCTTGCCCACCACCCCCCACCAGCCTGCACACAAAAGCTGAGGCCATAACATTGGACGTTTAGAGCAAAACAACTGCCTCTTCCAGGAACCAAGGTCTGAGACTGCGACCAAGAACCTCTGACCAAAAGCACCCCCATCCCTGCCCCCCAACCTGACAGACTGGCATCTGTAGGCACAAACCTGAGAGGGGGAAGAGAGAGAAAGACCTTCAACCGATGCACCTTCTACAGCCACAAACCTGGGTCCTTCCTGACCTGTCGAGAGACAGGAATCAGAAATTATAGGAGATGCCAATCAGGGGAACAATGAGCCAGGACATGAGTCATCAGTCAGTGCAAGTGATACCATGCCCAGGGGACCAAAAACATGGTCGCTTCCAAATCCCCCTGAACCTGCAGTCACAGAGCAGCCGTCAGAACAGGCTGTGCCAAAAGATTCAAAATGTGGGGTCAGATCTATGCCACCCTCACATCCGGCAAGGTGACCAACAGTATGAAACCCTGCCCCAAGAAACTGACAGTCTTGCCCGGGAACAAGATGGGAAATTCCCAAAGTTTGAAGAAAACTGTCCGCAAATTGAACAGAACCCCACTGCGTGTTAGAGGACCAAGTGCCTGGAAGGAGCATGAACCAGCCATTCGTCCAAGTAGGGAGGAAGGAAAATGCTGTGATGGTGCACCAAAGTCTCCAACGGGGCCTGAAGATCGATAGAAGGCAGAAAGTCGATGGCGCCTAACAAGGAAATGATGGCCAGTAAGGTGACCAATCTGAAATGCACAGACCGAATCCATTCAGCTATCCCCATCGATCCAGAACAGCCCAAATTCGTCAGACACCCTCTGTACCAAAAACAAATTCGAGAAAGTTCCACTTCTCCTTTCGTACCCTGGCACCAGGACAAAGGTGCCTATCACCAAAAGGGCATGAACCCCATCCCAAAAAGCCTGCCTCCACACTAGATCCCCAGGAGCATGGAGAATGCCCAACTTGGAAGGCGGACTGGCAAAGCCTATACAATAGCCTCTCCTGAAGAGATTCAAGGCCCAACTGGAATGGAAGCTCCTGGACCATAATTGTCAGGACTGCCACTTGGAGGAACCCTGGGGCCCTACATCAACTGTCGAGGCAGAAAGCATCCGGGGCCTGAGCTCCCTCCTATAATATGCAAAATAGCTGAGGACCCTTCTTGGAGGAACAAAAATAGGAAGAAGAAGAAGAAGAAGGCTGAGGCCAGAAGCAAGGAGAAGAAAAAGATGTCCCCTTGTAGGGCACAGCAGGCAACCTATCCTTTAGTGCTCAGTAATCATGGAATCCAACTGTCCCTCAACAGCATCTTGCTTACAAAAGGGACATACAACAAAGAAGATTCATCAGAAAAGAATGCCTTCCAATCCCACACCCCAAGATTTCTTCCTGCCAACACCACGGACCAAGTAGCTGAGAACATCAACACATCTAAATAGACATCCACCAAAAACCTTGTCCCCTCTACCACATGCACCAGAAATTGAACAGTCGGATTCACCCTGACTAGCAGAGGCCAATGTCACAAAGTCTGAAACTTTCAGAACCAGAATAGCAGCAGAAAAAGCTTACTTAAAGGCACCCTCCATCCCTTGTCCGAAGCAACGTAAGGGGAAAAGTCCCCAGGAGTAAAGGTTGTGCAACCAATGAGAGTAGCCAACATAGCACCAGACTGAATGAGGTGCAGCAGAGAGTCCTCTCCTTCCTCCAAAGAAAACAGTTTCTGCAAAAACCTGGGAACCGAGGAGTGCTCCAAGTGCTCCAAGTCCGACCATTCCCCAATAATGAAGGCCATAAGTCAGCCATGAAAAGGCACCGCAAAGACAGGAGGCTTAACAAATGGAGAGAAGAAGCCTTCATCACCAGCCTGCGATGAAAAAGGAGAAAAAAACAAATTCCCCAGAATGTGCTCCAGAATAACTGTAACCTCCACCCTATGCACATATTGCCCTGAAGAAGTGGAGGGAATGACTGCCTCAGGACCAGAGGGATCACCAGATAGAAAAGCAACCCTTCCCCCAGAATAGCAACTGCCACTGGCTCCTGACTGCAGCCGTCCTCTAAAGCTCAGGACACAGCAGCCTAAATCATAGCCTGGACTTCTGATGCCAAGAGAAAGGCTGGATGCTCAGTGGAATCCTCGGACCAGCTATGCCACCTTTTATCAGCACGTTTCCCCACCATCATGACAGAATACAAACAGGAAACAAGTGTCTCCCAAATAGGGGGGAAAAAACAACAGGGACATTTTTTTTTCTGGTAGCAGTTTACAACAGCGCAACTACTACCCAAAGGTATTGGAGCACCTTATACGAGCACCAATTATACTATACAAGGACACATCCATTTTGGTAGGCACTGGGAGACTAAGGCCCTCATTACAACCCTGGCGGTCGGTGGTAAAGCGGTGGTAAGACTGCCAACAGGCTGGATGAAAAAAAAATGGAATCACGACCGTGGCGGAAACCGCCAACAGAGACAGCCACTTTAACACTCCGACCACCACAGCGGTACAAACAAACAGCTTGGCGGTCACCGCCAACAGACAGGCGGAAGACAATGTACTGCCCACACTATTATGACAGGCCAATCCGACACCTTTTCCGGGGTGGATTCAACGCCAACAAAAACATGGCAGAAACAGGACTTGGAAGGGAAAACTCTCACCTCTACACACCCCACGAGGAACCAGGACACCATGGAGCCGGAACTTCAAATCCTCCCTGCGATTGTCTTCCTGCTCCTCTACCAGGAGCACAACCGACGGCGTACTGCACCTATGACACAGGGGAGGGGGGAGTGAAAAGAGAGTGAGACACACACACGCAATACGCAACACCCCCACCCCCACCCTCACCCACAACAACACACACACAAATACATGCTGAAACTTTATATTTCCCCCACCCCCAACCCCCCGGAAGTACGCAAGGACAAAAGGACATGATTTGAACAAATGTAATCAAGAAAAATCCATTACTCAAAAATTTATATACACTATTAACAAATATGTACACCAAGAATTCAAGTCCAGGTACTGCACCTATATAGTCCGTGGACCACTGGGCCCAAAATGTATGGGCCAGGCCCACACAAGATACCTGATCCAAATGGAGAGAACACTGCAGGGGCATCAGATCGAAATAAAACAGGCACCTCAGGGGGAAGGGAAGGGGGGCACCTCAGCCAGATGAGTGCACAACGCCAGCTCCACGAGGGGACTCCATGCCCATTGATATATCCTGGGGAGTGCAAAGCCACAGTCTCCCAAGTCTCTCCAGTGGGTGGTTTGCCCACTGCTTTATCCTGGGGAGTGCAAAGCCACAGTCTCTCAAGTCTCTCAAGTGGGTGGTTTGCCCACTGCTTTTTCCTGGGGAGTGCAAAGCCACAGTCTCTCAAGTCTCTCCAGTGGGTGGTTTGCCCACTGCTTTATCCTGGGGAGTGCAAAGCCACAGTCTCTCAAGTCTCTCCAGTGGGTGGTTTGCCCACTGCTTTATCCTGGGGAGTGCAAAGCCACAGTCTCTCAAGTCTCTCCAGTGGGTGGTTTGCCCACTGCTTTATCCTGGGGAATGCAAAGCCACAGTCTCTCAAGTCTCTCCAGTGGGTGGTTTGCCCACTGCTTTATCCTGGGGAGTGCAAAGCCACAGTCTCTCAAGTGGATAACAGTTTCCACTGGTTCTGGAGGAGGCTTGTGCCCAGAGTGCTTCATCCTGCCAAGGACTGAGGTAGTGGATGCCTTTCTCCACTGGTTCTGGAGGGGGCTTTGTGCCCAGAGTGTTTCATCCTGCCAAGGACTCAGGTAGTGGATGCCTTTCTCCACTGGTTCTGGAGGAGGCTTTGTGCCCAGAGTGCTTCATCCTGCCAAGGACTGAGGTAGTGGATGTGATACTCCACTGGTTCTGGAGGGGGCTTTGTGCCCAGAGTGCTTCATCCTGCCAAGGACTGAGGTAGTGGATGCCTTTCTCCACTGGTTCTGGAGGGGGCTTTGTGCCCAGAGTGCTTCATCCTGCCAAGGACTGAGGTAGTGGGTATGATACTCCACTGGTTCTGGAGGGGGCTTTGTGCCCAGAGTGCTGCATCCTGCCAAGGACTGAGGTAGTGGATGCCTTTCTCCTCTGGGTCTGGAGGGGGCTTTGTGCCCAGAGTGCTTTATCCTGCCAAGGACTCCGGTAGTGGATGTGATACTCCACTGGTTCTGGAGGGGGCATTGTGCCCAGAGTGCTTCATCCTGCCAAGGACTGAGGTAGTAGATGCCTTTCTCCACTGGTTCTGGAGGGGGCTATGTGCCCAGAGTGATTCATCCTGCCAAGGACTGAGGTAGTGGATGTGATACTCCACTGACGGTGGGGCAACATGGAAAATGCCCAGGCCCCTGGAACTGACCACCAGCCTCAAACGAATGACCACTGAGGATGGCAGCCATGTCTGCGGTTGTGCCACTGGCTCAGGATGTGGCGTGGCCGCTGACGGTGCTGGCTGCGGGCTCAGTAGCGGCAGTGCTTGCGTTGATCATTGGGCAGCGGTGCTGGTGGGGTCTCACTGACCTCGGTGCTGGCAGCGGTGTCATGAGCGGCGGTGCTGGTGGCGGGCTCACTGACCTTGGTGCTGGCGGCGGTGTCATGAGCGGCGGGGCTGGTGGGGGGCTCACTGACCTTGGTGCTGGCGGCGGTGTGATGAGCGGCGGTGCTGGTGGCGGGCTCACTGACCTCAGTGCTGCTGAAGGGCACAGTGTCTGCGATGCTGGTGAAGGGCTCAGTATCTTGGGTTCTGGCGGCGGTGGCCCTGGCGGCTGTGCATGTGGCGGTGCCGGTGGCGGTCTTGTCCGCCATGCAGGTTGGCAGCGACTTGCCTTTCTTTTTCAGGCCCTTCCCCACCTTGGATGTTGGCGCAGCTGTCTTGCCACTCCCAACTGTTGTCTTGGCTGAGCCCTTGGTGGCAGGTGTTTTGGCCTTTTACCTCCGGGATGTGGGCAACTTCTTCTGTTTTGGGGGTGGGGGAATGTCCTTGGCCTCGCTCCTTGGGACACTGGCAGCCCTGCTGCTTGGCGCACTCCAGAAGCCGGTTACTGCTGGCACCACTGTGCCCGGTGATGTGGTGGCTGAGGTGCTAGGTTGGGACCTGGAAAGGTGGGCCCTAGGGGACGGAATGGGTGGGGAGGTGAAGGGAAGAGGTCAAGGTTTGACAGGAAAAGTTTTTTAGACATACTGGGACGGGTAGATGGAGGGGGTTTGGGAGTGGAGGAAGAGGTAGTGGTTGTAGGAGGTGTCCGTTTGTTGACTTTGGGTGAAGGTGCATGGGCTGGAGGCTGTCGTGAGGTGGATGTCTGTTGGGTGGGTGTGTGACTGTGTACTTTGGGAGGAGGGCTCACAGACACACTGGTAGAGGACACAGGGGATGTGTGAATGGTAGTGGGGGTGGTGACTGCACGTGAGCGGTGTGTGGTGATGGGCGTGCTGGTGATGGAGGTAGTGGCTGAAGATGTAGTGCATGCAGGTGTGAGTGGAGACGTGACAGGGAGGGAGCAGGGAGACGTGGAGGAGGGGGACACAGTGGAGGCAGTGGATGATGGTATGTGTGCATGGGTATGATGCTTGTGTGAGTGCCTGCGTCAGAGTCACCAGATCCACAGGATCTGTGCACGTTCCCAACACGTCCACCACAAGACAGCTCCAATACTCTGATTAGAATGTCACAGAGTCTAAGAGAGTCCAAGTGGGGAAAAGGGGATTAGGAAGGGAACTGCTGGGAAGGAGACCTGTAGGAAGCAAGAAGGTTAAAACACACAATATCAAGATTATATCATATTAATCATTACTAGGCTATGACTCTAAGCATTGTCATACTGGAAACATGGATAACTTAAGCATGGACTTAAATAACTAGGCCTCAGGATGTCTGGATACCTGTGAGGGAATCAAGAAAGATTAGTACCACTTTCTAATTAACCACTCAATGAAATGTTACACATGGATTAGAAACATCAGAACCTTCTAGCATTACACTTTCAAATTCAAGAATAGTCTTTTGCATGAGGACCAGGAAATAATCTGAAAGATTTCTATAACACCATATGAATTGTACTTGAGGGACTTATTATGCACATACAATATAACATCTAGAATTCTAATACTTTGGTTTTCTTAAAATGCAAGAACATGAATTGCGCACATTGCAGATTTCCACAAAGGTTTATAAATGCCATGAAATGATTGTGCACAATGAATAACATGAGTTAGGCACGAGAAATGAATTGCGCGTCTTGCCGATTTGAAGATCACCAAGTAAATGCCATGAAGTGGTAACACACAATGAATATCATGAATTAAACGCAAGAAACAAATCACGCGTCTTGCCGATTCGAAGGCCACCAAGTGAATACCAAGAAATGGTAGCACACACTGAATATCATGAATTTAACACAAGGAATGAATCGCACGTCTTGCCGATTCGCAAGCCACCATGTGAATGCCAAGAAATGATAGCGCACACTGAATATCATGAATTAAGCAGAGGAAATGAATCACGTGTCTTGCCAATTCGAATACCACCATGTGAATGCCATGAGATGGTAACGCACAATGAATATCATGAATTCGACACAAGAAATGAATCACGCTTCTTGCCGATTCGAAGGCCACCATGTGAATGCCAAGAAATGGTAGATCCGCACTGAATATTATGAACTAAACACAAGAAATGAATTGCGCGTCTTGCCGATTCAAAAGCCACCATATGAATGCCAAGAAATGGTAGCATACAATGAATAACATGAATTATGCACAGCAAATGAATTGCGCATCTTGCTGATTCGAATACCACCATATGAATGCCAAGCAATGGTAGCTTACAATGAATAACATGAATTAAGCACAGGAAATTAATCGCGCGTCTTGCCGATTCGAATACCACCATGTGAATGCCAAGAAATGGTAGCGTACAATGAGTAACATGAATTAAGCACAGGAAAATTAATTGCGCGTCTTGCCGATTCGAATGCTACCTTGTAAATGCCATAAAATGGAAGCGCATAATGAATATCAAGATTTGTACACAAGAAATTAATCGCACGTCTAGCCGATTCGAATGCAAGCATGTAAATACCATTAAACATCAATCGCACATTCACACGCACGAGAGCAAAATAGATTTATCATGCTAATTAGGCCCAAGAACTCGAAATCCTTTGAGAACGGAATCGGGGGCCCAGCCCGACCTCTGTCTTACCGCCCTGATCAAGAATCACTGAACAAAGTGAAAGGGTGAGGCCTGGAAGATCAAAGTAGGCCTCCGGAACAGGAGCTCAGGAAGTTGCTGCTGCTCTGCACTGGGACCTCTGAATAGTGAGCACGTGGAGCTGGGCTGGCTCCCTTATATAGAGTCTTGGCCCAGCCCACAAACCACACCCAGGCATGCTGCAGGGAAAGCTTCTAGAAGACCCTGGAAAGGGACCACACCCTGACACACTCTGAAAGTCTGCAGCAGTACATTGCAAATGAACAGTATTTATATGCACCTTGAACATAAGTCTTCAGGATTAAACTCTGCAATGCAAAAGGTTAAACAACAGCATATCAGCACAATGCATACATTACGTTATCTTGAGAGTGCTGGGTTTTTGCATTCTAGTCGCCCGTAGAGCGCGCACTGCCCTGATGTTGACAGTACTCCCCTCTCCCAGACGCGCTCTAGGGCCTGGTTTGTCTGGATTGAGACAATGAAAATGCCTCACAAGTACTAGAGCATGAATAACAGATGCGGAAACCCATGAGTTACTTTCAGGGCCATAACCTTTCCATGAGATTAAGTACCATAGATTACGCCCTCTCAGTTTGGAATCCAACACCTTCTTGACTTCGTATTCTACTTCCCCCTGCACTAGAACTGGAGCTGGATGAGGGCGGACCTTCTGGACTGCCTTTTTCAAGAGAGAAGTGTGGAACACTGGATGAATCCGTAATGATCTTGGCAATTGCAGTTTATAGGTCACAGGATAGATTTGCTGAAGGACAGTGTAAGGACCTATGAATTTGGGGTTGAACATGTGCTTCTTCTTGAAGTCTATGGGGGTCATTACAACATTGGCGGTAAAAGGTGCTTACCGCCGTGCAGAAGACCGCCAATACACCGCCGCCGCCGCGGTAGTCCGCCACAGCTATTATGAGACACATCTCGGAATCCACCGAAATACAGACACCCACACAACTCCGCCACACCAAAGGTCAGAGTTAAAGTGGCGAAAACAAAACCTCCACATCCACGCCAACAGAAACACGCCCATGCTATTACGACCCACGAATCCACGCGGCGGTCTTTCAACCGCGGTATTCCATTGGCGGTACACACCGCAGCGCTCAAAATACACACACATCTCCAAAACACTGCCACATTGGAAAATTCCAAATACACACACCTGATACACATACAAACAACACTCCCACACACCCAACACAATATAAAACACACACCCACAAACCCCTACGACCAAAATTCACGGACGAAGGCCAGAGAGACAGCACAGCCAAGACAACACCACCATACAGAGGCACACAACACCATCACCCACACCACATCCACGCACAAAACACCACACACCACTACACATCAACACTCACACCGCCCCACACATCACACACACCACCCCATGTCACGCCAAAGACACCCCCGCTTCTCCGAGGAGGAGCTCAGGGTCATGGTGGAGGAAATCATCCGGTTAGAGCCACAGCTATTTGGCTCACAGGTACAGCACACCTCCATAGCCAGGAAGATGGAGCTATGGCGAAGAATCGTCGACAGGGTCAACGCTGTGGGACAGCACCCAAGAAATAGGGAGGACATCAGGAAGAGGTGGAACGACCTATGGGGGAAGGTGCGTTCAACGGTCTCCAGGCACAACATAGCGGTTCAGCGGACTAGCGGCGGACCCCCACCTCCTCCCCCACAACTAACAACATGGGAGGAGCAAGTCTTGACCATCATGCATCCAGAGGGCCTCGGAGGAGTCGGTGGAGGATGGGACACTGGTAAGTCAAATCTTAACTATCATATCCCCCACCCTACCTGCATGCCATCACATGCCCCCACACTCATCCCCTCCCCTATCACCCAAAATCCTTACTAATGTACTAAGAACACAAACCACCCATCCCAACACCAAGCCCTGCATGACACAACTAAGCATGGACACCCAGCACTAAAGCATGCCCACTGCACATAGCCAGAACAACCCCCTAACCATCATCACACAAGCCCCCACACAGGAATGCCTGCACTGGAGTACACAGAAACCCACCCATTGCACACCATCACACACACAAATGCATTAATCATGCTCTTATGCCCCTGCAGGAACCCGAAGGACCGTCACCACACCAGAGGGTTCAGACAACACCACTCCACCCCCAGAAGAGGCACACAGTGACGATAGCAGCTCTGCCCTACTGGAGCCTGATGACCAGCCCGGACCATCATGGGCCTCGGGACAGTCGGTTCCCCTTGCACAGACACAGCCCAACACTGACCTTCCACCCTCTGGTAACACCAGCACAGCACCCACCCAGCGGGCCCAAACCTCCCTACCCAGGACAGGTCAATCAGCGGTGTGTCCACCACTACAGGGAACCCAGGATAACCCACCACCCCAACAACAACAGGGACCTAGGGGCAGTGGTAGTGGGCACACGGTCCAGGGGACGGAGGCACAGGAACACAGGGAACTGGGAGGGCTGCTATGCGACAGGGGGCGGACAGGCCAAGGGAACCCACTCTCCACGAGGCCCTATCCTCCATCATGGGAGCATACCACCACTCCCAGGAGACGATGGCGACGGTCCTGGTCAAGTTTCAGGAGACCCAGCGCCTGCAGGAGGAACAGTATTTGGGCCTCAGGGAGGAGCTCAGGACCATCAGCTCTGCCCTGGACACCATCGTAGGGGTGCTGAAGGACATACAGCAGACCCTGAGGGACACTGTGGCACTCCAAGGGGCCCCTGACACCAGCCAGGACGATGAACTGCCCACCACCTCCGCCGGCTCTAGTGGACAGGACGCCCCGCCAAAGGACCACCACACCAGCACCCCACCCCCTGCAGACGGACAACCACCACGCAAGCGGTCCCTGAGATCCAGGAACAGGACAGAGCAAGATGGCAAGACCCCCGCCAGGAAATGAGACCACCCTGATTGTCCTCCCACTGACCCACTTTGTTACCCTGTCCATACTTGAACGGCCCCAGCTCCACTTCCTATGCCCATATGGGCAATGCACCTGTGAGACTAATAGACTGGACTCTGCCATGGACATTCCTCCGCCATCACCCATCCTCATTTTACAACCCCCTCCCATTTCTGAGCACTTCAATAAACACCCTTGAAACACTAAACAATCTGGAGTCAGTCTGTGATATTATAAATATGTATTATCAATGACAGAGTCATAATGCGTTTCCCATTGTAAAGCCAACATACCTATGTCACACATCACAAGTCCTTGAAGGATGCAAGCAGATGACACAGGTTGGTAACCACACCTGTGAAACCGTAATGGAAAGGTACAACTCAGTAACCAAATACTGGTTGAAATCGACAGACAGGATAGAGGTAGACGTGTGAAAGTTAATGTAATGGTAAAAATTAAAATGTTCTCATCTGTGTCTCACTGGAAATATTGCTGTATCACTGACTCCCTGTTGTCGTTGTCTTCTTCCTCAGCTTCCTTCTCATCACTGTCCACAGGCTCCACACCTGCCACAACACCGTCATCTGGACCATCCTCCTGCAGAAAAGGCACCTGGCGTCGCATTGCAAGATTGTGAAGCATCGAGCAGGTGATGATGATCTGGCACACCTTCCTTGGTGAGCAGAATAGGGAACCACCTGTCATATGGAGGCACCTGAATCTGGCCTTCAGGAGGCCGAAGGTGCGTTCGATCACCCTCCTAGTCCGCCCATGGGCCTCATTGTACCGTTCCTCTGCCCTGGTCCTGGGATTCCTCACTGGGGTCAGTAGCCAGGACAGGTTGGGGTAACCAGAGTCCCCCAATAGCCATACACAGTGCCTCTGGAGTTGAGCCATCATATCAGGGATGCTGCTATTCCGCAGGATGTAGGCGTCATGCACTGAGCCAGGGAACATAGCATTTACCTGCGAGATGTACTGGTCTGCCAAACAGACCATCTGAACATTCATGGAATGATAACTCTTCCTGTTTCTGTACACCTGTTCACTCCTGTGGGGGGGACCAGAGCTACATGGGTCCCATCAATGGCACCTATGACGTTGGGGATATGTCCAAGGGCATAGAAGTCACCTTTAACTGTAGGCAATTCTTCTACCTCAGGGAAAATGATGTATCTCCTTACGTGTTTCAGCAGGGCAGACAACACTCTGGAAAAAACGTTGGAAAACATAGGCTGGGACATCCCTGATGCCATGGCCACTGTTGCCTGGAATTACCCACTTGCAAGGAAATGGAGCACTGACAGCACCTGCACGTCAGGGGGGATTCCAGTGGGATGGCGGATTGGTGACATCAGGTCTGGCTCCAACTGGGAACATAGTTCCTGGTTTGTGGCACGGTCAAACCGGTAGGTGACGATGACATGTCGCTCTTCCATTGTCAACAGGTCCACCAGTGGTCGGTACACCGGAGGATTCCGCCATCTTCTCACATGTCCCAGCTGACGGTGCCTACGAAGGACAACAGCGACGAATCAGTCATTTTTCCTCCAGGTATGTACCCACAGTTACACACAAGACTACACCAATCACAAAACCCTTCCTGTATGTGTGTTGAGTGTAGGCCTAGCTATGTGTGTCGCAGAAGTAAATGAAGCCATGTGGGCCCCTGAAATGGCGGCTGCCTGACCTCTAAACTGGGACCATGGGATTGTGGGGTAACAGCGCTGGCGTTGCACACCGTGGCGGTAGGCGGTCGTAGACCGCGGCGCAATGCTGCATTGGTTAACATTGGACCCTATGGGTCCCAGGAGCCAATGAACAGGTGCGCCGGCGGTGATGATGCGTATCGCCGTGGACGTCACCGCCGCGGACGTCACCGCCATTTTCTATCTGTTCAATCACTAGATACCTGACCTTCGACCGGAGAGGACCTACACTGCAAGTGCTGCTGTGACCTCGGTCTGGAAGCGACGATGGCTGCTGCGTCTGGGGAAAGGGCCCCTGCCTTCACTGCTCAGGAGTTGGAGAAACTGGTAGACGGGGTCCTCCCCCAGTACACGCTACTCTACGGTCCTCCAGACCAACAGGTTAGTACACAGGGAGCACGTTGTATGGGCTAGGCCTGGTTGGAGAGGGCTGGTTGGAAGAGGAAAGGGGGCAGAGTTCATAGAACATTAATGCATGTGAATGAATGGGCCACATGGCCAGAGTAGGGAGGGAGCCACTCATATCGACGGTGCAGTTGGTAATGACTGTTCCTCTTCCCTTGTGCATGTCATGTAGGTCAGCGCCCACCAGAAGAGGGACATTTGGCGTGCCATCGCCAAGGAGGTCCGGACCCTGGGGGCCCACCAGAGACGGGGCACCCACTGCCATAAAAGATGGGAGGACATTCGCCGCTGCAGCAAGAAGACGGCGGAGGCTCAGCTGGGGATGGCCTCCCAACGTGGGAGGGGTGCACGTCGCACCATGACCCCCCTGATGTTCCGAATCCTGGCGGTGGCCTACCCGGAGTTGGATGGGCGCTTGAGGGCATCACAGCAGACACAAGGGGGTGAGTACAACCTAATTCTGCGGACTTTGCGCGCAGTAGAGGGGCCTGGGTGGGGGAGGAGGGCTGTGGGTGTACCTAGGCCAGCCAGAAACACGAAGACTAGGCCCCTCTGTAATGCAGCCCCTGTGGCACTCTACCACACCTCAGTATTGTGCCAAGTCGAGGTATAGTTGCCCCTGTGGCATCCATGTGTGCACATGTCCACCATTGCCATGTAGGCCATATCCCAGAAATTGCATAGGCAGAGGGCAGGAGCACGGCGTAGTGCAGGGGGCTGCTGTGTCTGTATTGTCCGCCAACGGTAGCGGTATGCCATGCACTCAACCTGTCTTTCTTCTGCCCCCCCCCCCTTTTTTCTGCTCTCCCTGGTCTTTTGTACATCAGCATCATCAGGCGGAGGTACAGTGGCACCGGAGCACGAGGGAACCTGCATCCCACATGGTTCATGGAGGGCCAGACCACGGACTCTGAATGCACCAGTGGGACGGAGGGTGAGGGGAGCTTCACGTCGGCCACCGGATCACCAACCAGCGACACGGACTCGTCCGCCGATGGGGGCTCCCTTGTGGTGGCGGCACCATCTGTGCGCCCCACTTCTACAGGTACAGCCGCCACCTCCCCTACCAGCACCGCCCTCCCAGCAGCCCCTCAGCGTTCGCCCCGTGCCCGCTCACCCTGGAGGGTGGGCATCACCTTCGCCCCAGGCACCTCAGGCCCTGCCCCAGTCACCCCTGCTGCCCTCAGTGAGGAGGCCATTGACCTCCTCAGGTCACTCAATGTTGGGCAGTCTACCATTGTGAATGCCATCCAGGGTGTAGAACGAGAGTAGCAACACAGTAATGCATTCCTGGAGGGCATTCATTCTGGTCAGGCTGTCCTTCAGCGAACCCTGCAATCTCTG
Source organism: Pleurodeles waltl (assembly GCF_031143425.1). NCBI lineage: Eukaryota > Metazoa > Chordata > Amphibia > Caudata > Salamandridae > Pleurodeles > Pleurodeles waltl. The sequence goes on along the minus strand of NC_090444.1, from coordinate 398,385,545 downwards.
GCTTCAGCACTGATGGCAGCCATTGTCCCTGTGTCTAGCCTCCCCCCTCCAACCTCCTCCACCCAGACCCAATCCCCTGTACCCCAACCCATCCCAAGCACATCTACAGACCAGCATGCACACAAGTCAGCACACACAAGTAGCTCAAGCAAACATAGGCACCACACAACCCACAGGCACTCACTCAAGCATCACTCACATACAGACACAGCAACATCCACTGCCTCCACTGTGTCCCCCTCCTCCTCTTCTCCCTCCTCCCTCCCAGTCTCGTCTACACACACACCTGCATGCACCACATCTACAGGCACCATGAATCGCACAAGGACACCCAGCACCCCAAGCCGCTCACCTGCACTCACAACCTCCACTCCCATTTACACGTCCCCTGTGTCCTCACCCAGTGTGTCTATGACGCCCCCTCCCAAAGAACACAAACGCCGGCAACCACACACCCAACATCCATCCACCTCACGACAGCCTCCAGTACCTGCACCTGCACCCAAAACACCTAAAGTGACACCTCCTACAACCACCTACTCTTCCTCCACTCCCAGACCCCCTCCAACTACCCATCCCAGTGTTCGTTAGAAACTGTCCCTGTGTAAAGTTGACCTTTTTGCCCCCACCCCCCCTCCAATTCATCAGTCCCATCGTAGCGCCTCAGCCAAAAAGCCTCCAATACCAGTGGTGCCTGTACAAGGTATAAGGAGTGCACCGGCCACCAGGGCAGGCAGTGTGAACCGGAGCCAAGGCACTGGCAGCCCACCCCCTGTAAAGGCTCTGAAATTGGAGAGTGGACGACGGGACCATGTGAAGACTCCTGATGGGAAAACAACTCACATGGGTTCCAAGGGGACTGGAGAGTCAGCTGTGACTCCACCAAAGGTGGGTAAGGGCAAGAGGAAGTCTGCCCAGCCTGTTGTGACTATCACGGCGGAGAAGGGCGGCATCATTCCCGGCGGTCGGGTCGCCACCGCCAGCACCGTCGTCACTGGTCAGGAGACCACCGCCGGAGTCAGTGCCCAGGAGGGCCCAAGTATCGTCACTGGTCAGGAGACCACCGCCGGAGTCAGTGCCCAGGAGGGCCCAAGTATCGTCACTGGTCAGGAGACCACCGCCAGAGTCAGTGCCCAGGAGGGCCCAAGTATCGTCACTGGTCAGGAGACCACCGCCACCACCGGAGTCAGTGCCCAGGAGGGCCCCAGCTGCCACAGCCCAGGTGGGCTATGAGGGAACGTCATGCCACACACCAATGCCCAGTCTAGGGAACGTCATGCCACACACCAATGTCCATACCCGAACCGCCATGGCAAAGCACCGCTGAACAGTCCAGAACCGCCATGGCAAAGCACCGCTGAACAGTCCAGAACCACCATAGTAAAGCACCGCTGAACAGGGCAAAGACCGCCATGGCAAAGCACCGCTGAACAGGGCAAAGACCGCCATGTCAAAGCACCGCTGAACAGGGCAAAGACCGCCGTGGCAAAGCACCGCTGAACAGGGCAAAGACCGCCATGGAAAAGCACCGCTGAACAGGGCAAAGACCGCCATGGAAAAGCACCGCTGAACAGGGCAAAGACCGCCATGGCAAAGCACCGCTGAACAGGGCAAAGACCGCCATGGCAAAGCACCACTGAACAGGGCAAAGACCGCCATGGAAAAGCACCGCTGAACAGGGCAAAGACCGCCATGGCAAAGCACCGCTGAACAGGGCAAAGACCGCCATGGCAAAGCACCGCTGAACAGGGCAAAGACCGCCATGGAAAAGCACCGCTGAACAGGGCAAAGACCGCCATGGAAAAGCACCCACTTGTTAGACTTGAGAGACTGTGGCTTTGCACTCCCCAGGATGGCACAGTGGGCAAACCACCCACTGTATAGACTTGAGAGACTGTGGCTTTGCACTCCCCAGGATGGCACAGTGGGCAACCCACCCATTGTATAGACTTGAGAGACTGTGGCTTTGCACTCCCCAGGATGGCACAGTGGGCAAACCACCCACTGTATAGACTTGAGAGACTGTGGCTTTGCACTCCCCAGGATGGCACAGTGGGCAACCCACCCACTGTATAGACTTGAGAGACTGTGGCTTTGCACTCCCCAGGATGGCACAGTGGGCAAACCACCCACTGTATAGACTTGAGAGACTGTGGCTTTGCACTCCCCAGGATGGCACAGTGGGCATGGAGCCCTGTCGTAGATCTGGCTTTGCAGTCATCCTGCTGAGGTGCCCCCCCTTCCCTTCCCCCTGAGGTGCCTGTAGTATTTCTATCTGATGCCCCGGCAGTGTTCTCTCCGATTGTGGTAAGGTATCTTTTGTGGGCCTCGCCCATGCAGTTACGGACTTTTGGTGCACGGACATTGATATGTACATATCTACACTACTTCTCGTAATGTATATATTTCTGCCTGATTTTCATATATATCTGTATATTTTTGCAAAACATGTATATTGATACATTACAATGTTTGAACGGATTTCGCTTTGTCTTTGCATTCTTCCTGGGGGATTGTGGGTTGTTACTGTGATTTTTGTGGATGCATTGGTGTGTATGTTGTAATATGCGAGGGTGGGGGTGGGGGTGTTTCGTGGGTGTCCCCCTAACTTTTGCCTCCCCCCTCCCCCATGTCGTAGCTGCAGTACTCACCGTTGTCTTCGGCACCTACGTAGATGGTGGTCGTAGAGGAGCAGGTAGACAAGCGCAGGGAGTATTTGGAGTTCCAGCTCCATGGAGTCCTCGTTCCTCGTGGGATGTGTTGAGGTGAGCGTTTTCCCATTGCAGTAACTGTTTCCGCCGTGTTTTTATCCACGGAGAATCCGCCCCGGAAAAGGTGGCGGATTGGCGGGTTGTGATACTATGGGCGGTACATTGTCTTCCGCCTGTCTGTTGGCGGTGACCGCCGCGCTGCTTGTCTGTACCGCTGTGACGGGCGGTGTGTTAAAGTGGCTGTCTTTGTTGGCGGTTTCCGCCAGGGTCATAATTCCCTTTTTTTTTTCGCCGGCCTGTTGGCGGTATTACCGCAGCTTTACCACCGTCCGCCAGGGTTGTAATGACCCCCTATATGTTTTGTAGAAAGCCATACTTTATCACCTGGTTGATACTGCGGTCCCTCACAATGTTTCTTGTCATATTGTTTTTTGCATTTTTGTTTGGCCTTTTCTAAATGCTGTTGAATCAATTTCTGGGTTTGATGAAGATGTTGAATGGTTTCTGACACAGCTGGTGTAAGAGAACTTTCTTGAGGGATCGCGATGGGCAAGGTGTCAGGATGATAGCCAAACAAGCCAAAAAAGGGTGTAACGCCAGTAGAAGTGTGGAATGAGTTATTGTAGGCTAACTCAGCTAAACAGAGCATTAATGTCCAAGAATGAAGTGCCTTTTCTGCGTAAGCACGCAGGTATTGCTTCAAAGTCTGATTTAGTCTCTCTGTTTGACCTTCTGTTTGAGGATGGTGGCTAATAGATGGTGTGGATGTCACTTGAAGTGTTTTGCACCATGTCTTCCATAAATTGGAGGCAAATTGCGACCCTCAATCGGAGCGAATCATTTTCGGCAGTCCATGATAACGCCACTCTATTCAGTAAAATAGTTGCCAGTTCACTGGAGGTGGGCAATTTCTTACAGGCAATGAAATGTCCATATTTCATGACACTATCTACTACCATCAGGATTACTGAATGTTGTTGAACCACTGGTAGACCTGTAATAAAGTCTAAAGAAATGTGCTCCCAAGGACGACTCGGAGTTGGGAGTGGATGCAACAACCCTTTCGGTTTTGAATGACTTGTTTTAATACGAGCACTGACTTCACAGTTGTTCACCATTGCTTTTCCATCTTTTGTCAGGGTAGGCCACCAAAAATAGCGTTGGATTAATTCAAGAGTTTTAGGAGTACCTGGATGACCTGCCGTAGGTGTAACATGCAACCAATGAAATACTATCTTGCGAAGTTTGGTAGTGGGCACAAACAAACGAGCGTCATGAAAAGGTAATCCTTGCTTGATTGACCTTTTGGGATCTGCTTGGGCCCATGTCTGCCATTTCTCAACAGTGAAAGAATTGCGGATGTCTTCAAATAAATCTTCTGTTTTTATGATACATAGGACTTTGTCTGGAGCAATGATAGCTCTGGAGGTTTGAACTGCAGGCAACGTGGTAGACTCTTGGCGGGACAAGGCGTCAGCTTTGCGATTGTCTTTACCAGGTCATAAAGTTACCACAAAATCAAATTCGGCAAAAAACAGCATCCAGCGTAATTGCCGAGGAGTCAAAAGTCTGGCGGAACTCATGAACTGGAGATTGCGATGATCAGTATATACTGTAACAGTGTATTTGGCACCCAACAAATGATGTCTCCATTCTTTAAAGGCATCACGAATCGCCAGAAGCTCTTTTTCAGCAATTACATAGTTCTGTTCAGCTTCATTCAGCTTCAGAGACTTGTAAGCTACAGGATAAAGTTGGCCAGTGTCTTTGTTTCGTTGTGACAAGACTGCACCTATTGCCACATCTGAAGCATCAGCTTCCACTATGAAGGGACGATCCACATCTGGGTGAGTCAGGACTGGGGCAGTGGAAAATGCTTCCTTCAAAGTTGAAAAGGCTTGGTCAGCTTCTGGGGACCATACCATTTTTTCTTTCTTTCTTAATAACTTAGTGATTGGGGCCACTGTCTGGGAGAGGTGGTTTATGAACCTCCGGTAAAAAATTGCAAACCCCAGGAAACTTTGTACATCTTTGGGATGGGCCAATCAGATACAGCTTTTACTTTCTTTTCTGCCATCACTATTCCTTGAGGGGTAAGGATAACCCCTAAAAACTCAACTGTGGTAACATGAAACTCACACTTGGTTAGTTTGCAATATAAATGGTGCTTTCGAAGGGCTGCAAGAATTTTCTTGACATGTTGTACATGTTCATTTTCATTGTCAGAGTAGATCAAAATATCATTGATGTAGACTATGGCAAATATGTCAAGATGCTCTCTAAGAACGTCATTCAAGAAAAATTGAAATGCTGCTGGAGCATTACACAGACCAAAAGGCATGACGGTGTATTCAAAGAGGCCATATCTTGTCTTGAATGCTGTTTTCCATTCGTCGCCATCTCTCATTCTGACCAAAGGATAAGCACCTCATAGATCAAGCTTCATGTAGATTTTTGCTTTCTTTACTTGTTCCAGCAAGACCGGAATTAGGGGCAAGGGATATTTGTTATTGATGGTGACTTAGTTCAAACCCCTATAGTCGATACAAGTTTGAAGATCTCCATTTGCCTTCGGAACAAAAAACAAAGGAGAGGCTGCAGGAGACTTAGAAGGGCGAATGAAACCATTCTCCAAGAATTGATCTGGATACTTTCGTAAATGTTGATTTTCATGTTCTGACAGGGCGGATACCCGACAGTTGGGGAGTATCGCACCTGGAACTAGATCAATTTGACAGTCATGAGATCTATGAGGAGGCAAGTTTTCTGCTTCTTTCTTATCGAATACATCTTCGTAGGATGAATACTGCTTGGGCAACTTAACTTCTTTCTCTGCGGCAGTGGCTATGTAAGAGTTGCAAACTTTTGGTACGTGAGACTTTTGGAGGCATTGTTCTTTACATAGCCCTGATGAGAACACGACCTTTCATTCTACCAATGAATCTCAGGATTGTGATGAGTTAACCAGGGTAAGCCAAGCATAATTCCATACTGCGGAGCATGGATCACGTCAAGGATGAGTTTCTCTTTATGTTTCTTTCTTTGGCTCTTATCCTCACAGATCACCGACAAGGGAACAGTCTGAAGAGGTACCGGACCTCCAGTCAAGAGTTTTCCATCTAGTGCCTGGATGATTTCTGGGGTCTTTTTCTCAATACATGGGATCCCCCATGCACGAACCAATTGGGCGTCAACAAAGTTCCTGGTAGCCCCAGAATCTACTAGGGCCTTCTTGAAATAAGTATTTTTCTTTACTTGAACTCTTATGCCCAGCTTGAGATGTCTAGATTGTGAAGGGTCCACAGTGACACCCAGGAGCAAACCTTCTTTACATCTTGGGTGTTTTCGTTTTCCGACTCGACTTGTGCATTGGCTGCAACTTTCTGGACAGGACCTTGTTTGCTCTTTGGTTTGATTGGACATTCTTTGGCAAAATTACCCTTGCGCTCACAACAAAGACATTGCCCATTCTTTCTACATAGGTCCTTTTCGTCTTTGGTCAATGGTCTCCTGATTGTTCCAATTCCATAGGTTCTGGCGTCCTTTCTTTCTGAGTTCTTGAGTCTCTATTATTGTGAACACGCCAGGAATATTTTTCAGTCTTTTTGCGTGTTCCCCTTCGTTCTGTTAAACGATGATCCAGTCTCAAAACGAGGTTTATCAGGTCTTGACAGTCTGTAGGCTGCAGGTCTATTTGAGCTATAATATCTTTCAGCTCCTCTTTGAGTCCCTTGTAGGACAAGGCCACTTGCTTTTCTTCAGGCCAGGATGTCTCGGCTACCAGCCGGTTAAAGTTGGCTAAATATGATGCTAAATCTTGATTACCTTGTCGTAAGTCTAATAATTCACGATCTGCCAACAATGTTACAGTTCTATGATCAAATACTCGCTTAAACTCATGAACAAAGTTTCTCCAGTTGTAAAGCAGGGGACTGTCTTTACGCACAAGAGGTATAGCCCATGTGGCTGCATCTCCAGTCAGATATGATAACAAGAAATCTACTTTGGACTGGGCATCTGAAAAAGTATGTGGTCGGCAGGTGAAATGTAATTCCACTTAAACCAGGAAAGATTGCACTTTCAAGGGATCGCCTGAGAAACGTTCTAGAGGAGCTAAAGGAATGGCCGAAGGAACATTGAGGGAAATGTTTGTGGGATTTCCTCCAGAGGTCTGAGAGGAAGGACCTGGCCAAGACACACCAGTAGGATTTTGTTCCTTCTTCTCTACCTTATCCTGTAACTGACTCACTCTCTCGGCTAGACTAGCTGCTAAATCTTTTGATGACACCACTTCTGCCTGGACCTGCGTGATAGCCTTGACTAGCTCGTCCAGTGTGGCCATGCTGAGAACATACACAAACCAGGAGGATTATTAATTTGTGGGCTCAATATTCTGTCAGAGTCACCAGATTCTCGGGGTCTGTGCACATTCCCAACACGTCCACCACAAGACAGCTCCAATACTCTGATTAGAATGTCACAGAGTCTAAGAGAGTCCAAGTGGGGAAAAGGGGATTAGGAAGGGAACTGCTGGGAAGGAGACCTGTAGGAAGCAAGAAGGTTAAAACACACAATATCAAGGTTATATCATAATAATCATTACTAGGCTATGACTCTAAGTATTGTCATACTGGAAACATGGATAACTTAAACATGGACTTAAATAACTAGGCCCTAGGGGGGTGGCGGCTGTACCTGTAGACGTGGGGGGCACAGAGGGGCCTGCCACAGCAAGGGAGCTCCCATCAGAGGAGGAGTTGGTGTCGCTGGTCTCTGATCCAGTCCCCGCCGTGGAGCTCCCCTCGCTCTCCGTCCCACTGGTGAATTCTGACTCCGTAGTCTCGCCCTCCAGGGCCATGTGGGATGCAGCTCCCTCCTGCTCCGGTGGCACAGTTCCTCTGCCTGATGATGCTATTGCACACAAGAACAGGGAGAGCACAAAAAGGGTGGGGGAAAAAAAGTAGAAAGACATATTCAGTGCATCTAACACCACTACTGTTGGCGAACACTACAGACACAGCAGCCCTCTGCTCTATGCCATGCACTTAGATTCCCCTAATTTATCACAGGGACATGGGGTACATGGCCTATACCCGATTGCTGCACACATGGAAGTCACAGGAGCCTGACTAGGGTAGATGGCTCTTTTACTACTGGTGGGGCTGGGGTGCCACTTAGCCTGCCTCACAAAGGGTCCTTGCCCACAAGGCTCGCCCTAGCCTAGGGGAACCCACAGCCCACCTCCCCACCCAGATACCTCCTAATGTGCGCAGAGTCAGATGGATGTGACTGTACTCACCTCCTTGTGGCTGCAGTGATGCCCTCAAGCGCCCATCCAACTCCAGATACACCACCGCCAGGATCTGGAACATCAGGGGGGTCATGGTGCGACGGGCATCCCTCCCACGTTGGGAGGCCATCCCCAGCTGGGCCTCCGCTGTCTTCTTGCTCCAGCGGCGAATGCCCTCCCATCTTTTACGGCAGTGGGTGCTCCGTCTGTGGTGGACCCCCAGGGCCCGGACATCCTTGGTGATGGCACGCCAAATATCCTTCTTCTGGTGGGCGCTGGCCTACAGAAATAGTACAGGGGAAAAGGTAAAACATTAACCGTCCAGACCGTCACAGTCATTGGCCCATGTTCCCACCCTTGCCCTGACGCACATACACTCACCGTCGTATCATGGATGCCTCATCCCCCCCCATCTCCCATCCACACCACTCCAAACAGGCATTGCCCATACAGCATGCTCACAGTGTACTCACCTGTTTGTCTGGAGGACCGTAGAGTAGTGCGTACTGGGGGAGTACCCCATCCACTAGTTTCTCCAGCTCCTCCGATGTGAAGGCAGGGGCCCTTTCCCCAAACACTTGAGCCATTGTCGTTTCCAGACTGAGGTCACAGCTGCACTTGCAGTGTAGGTCCTCTTCTGTCGAAGATCAGGTATCAAGTGAGTGAACAGACAGAAAATGGCGGTCACGTCCGCGGCCGTGCGTACCGTCACCGCCAGCATACATCGTCATTGGCTCCTGGGACCCATAGGGTCCAATGTTAACCAATGCAGGATTGCGCTGCTGTCTTCGACCGCCTACCGCGACGGTGTACAACACCAGCGCAGTTACCTCATATCCCCTTGTCCCACCTTACAGGTCAGGCAGCCGCCATTTCAGGGGGCCACATGGCATTAATTTTAAATGCATCACACATATCTAGGCCTTGCATACACACTAAGACAGACACATAGCGGATTGACAATTGTGTGCAATAAAGTTGTGTTTTTTGTACCTCAGTGTTGGCTGACCCTCTGATCGCTGTTCTCATCCATAGAGCACGTCCGCTGGGGCAGGTGAGGAGATGGCGGCATCTTCCTGTGTACAGACCACTGGCGGACCTGTCGACAATGGAAGAGTGAGATATAATAGTCCCCTACAGACTTGATCGTGCCACAATCCTGGAACTGTGTGCTCAGTTGGATCTAGACCTGATGTCAGCTATCCGCCATCCCACAGGAATCCCCCCTCTAGTGCAGGTCCTGTCGGTACTCAATTTCCTGGCAAGTGGGTCTTTTCAAACTACAGTGGCCATAGCATCAGGGATGTCCCAGCCTATGTTCTCAAACGTGTTGTCCAGAGTGTTGTCTGCCCTGCTGAAACACATGCGCAGTTATATTGTTTTCCCACAGGTGGAGGATTTGCCTACAGTGAAAGGTGACTTCTATTCCCTGGGACATATCCCCAACTTCATAGGTGCCATTGATGGGAAACATGTGGACTTGGGCCCCCCCCGCTGGAGTGAACAGGTGTATAGAAACCGGAAGAGCTACCATTCTATGAATGTGCAGATGGTGTGTTTGGTTGACCAGTACATCTCCCATGTGAATGCCAAGTTTCCTGGCTCAGTGCATGACGCTTACATTCTGAGGAATAGCAACATCCCTTATGTGATGGGGCAACTCCAGAGGTACCGTGTGTGGCTATTAGGTGAGGACAAGGACCCTATACAGTGTGAATAGTTGTCTCGGTCTGGGGTTGTCCCTAAGGGTTAGTGTGTGTCTAACAATTGTCCCTTGACATTTGCAGGTGACTCTGGCTACCCCAACCTGTCATGGCTACTGACCCCAGTGAGGAATCCCAGGACAAGGGCAGAGGAATGCTACAATGAGGCACATGGGCGAACTAGGAGGGTTATAGAAAGGACCTTCGGCCTCCTGAAGGCCAGGTTCCGGTGCCTCCATATGACAGGTGGTTCCCTTTACTACTCACCAAAGAAGGTGTGTCAGATCATCGTGGCCTGCTGTCTGCTGCACAACATGGCTTTGCGACGACAGGTGCTTTTTCTGCAGGAGGATGGTCCTGAAGGAGGTGTTGTGGCAGCTGTGGAGCCTGTGGACAGTGAAGAAGAGGAGGCAGAAGAAGAGGACATAGACAACAGAAACACTGTGATCCAACAATACTTCCAGTGAGACACAGGTAAGAAGACATATTTGCCTCCTACAGCTGATAAAATTGTTCGACCTCTCATCTGTCTGTCACTTTCACCCAGTGTGTGGACCCTAATTTGTCACTTTCCCTTTCGATTTCACAGATGTGGGTCCCACTGTGTGACCTCCTCTATGTTACTTCATGGACTAGAGCTGTGTGACATAGGTATGTTGACAATAGAATGGACATTGCTATTTACCGCAGTTATTGCAAATACACATTTGTGAAAGCACAGACTGACTCCATATTGTTTTGTGGTTCAAGGGTGTTTATTTAAGTGCTAAATAGTGGAGGGGGTTGTAAAATGGTCAGGGGTGATGGTGGAGGAATGTCCATGGCAGAGTCCAGTCTATTGGTCTCACAGGTGCATTGTCCAAAGGGGCATAGGAAGTGGAGCTAGGGCAGTTTAAGGATGGACAGGGTGACAAAGTGGGACTGAAGGATGACATTCAGGGTGGTCTCATTTCTTGGCAGGGGTCTTGACATTGTTCTCTGTCTTTGTCCTGGATCTCAGGGATCGCTTGCGGGGTGGTTCTCCATCTGCAAGGGGTGGGGTGCTAGTGTCGTGGTCCTGCGGCGGTGCCTCCTGTCCACTAGCGCCGGCAGAGGTGGTGGGCAGTTCATCATCCAGGCTAGTGTCAGGGGCCCCTTGTTGTGCCACAGTGTCCCTCCTGGTGTTCACGAGGTCCTTCAGCACCCCTACAATGGTGCCCAGATGGTATTGATGGATTTGAGTTTCTCCCTGAACCCCAAATACTGTTCCTCCTGCAGCCTCTGGGTCTCCTGAAACTTGGCCAGTACCATTGCCATTGTCTCCTGGGAATGATGGTACGCTCCCATGATGTTGGAGAGGGCCTCGTGGAGAGTTGGTTCCCTGGGCCTGTCTTCCCCCTGTCGCACAGCAGACCTCCCAGTTCCCCGGTTTTCCTGGGCCTCTGTCCCCCAAACTGTGTGCCCACTGCCACTGCCCCCAGGTCCCTGTTGTTCTTGGGGTGGAGGGTTAGCCTGGGTTCCCTGTAGTGGTGGACACACTGCTGCTTGACGTGTCCTGGGGACAGAGGTATGGGCCCACTAGGTGGGTGCTGTGCTGGTGTTTTCTGAGGGGGGGAGGCTCTGTGGTGGCCTGTGACTGTGTCAGGGGAAACGACTGTCCCGAGGTCCCAGATGGGCAGGCCTGGTCATCTAGATCCAGTTGGACAGAGCTGCTGTCATCAATGTGGGCCTCTTCTGCGGGTGGAGTGGACATGTCTGGAACCTCCTATCCGGTGACTTTGGGTAGGGGTCCTGCAGGAGTGTAAAGGCATGATTATTGCATCAGTGTGTGCCATGGTGTGCAATGGGTGGGTGACCCTGTACCCCAGTGCTTACATTCTTGTGTAGGACCTTGTGTGTTAATTGTTTAGGGGTCTATGTAGGTATATGTAGTGGACATTCATTGGTGATGGGTGTCCATGCTTTATTGTTACATGCAGGGCTTGGTGTTGGGATGTGTGGTTTGTGATAGTGGGACATATGTGAGGAGCTGGAGTGATGGGGGTGAGGGCGAGGGTGGGGGTATGTGATAGCATGCAGGTAGGGTGGGGGATGAAGTACTTAAGATTTGACTTACCAGAGTCCATTCCTCCAGCTACTCCTGCGAGGCCCTCAGGATGCAGTATAGCCAAGACCTGCTCCTCCCATGTTGTTAGTTGTGGGGGTCCGCCGCCAGTCCTCTGAACCGCAATGCGGTGTCTTGAGACCACGGAACGCACCTTCCCCCGTAGGTCGTTCCACCTCTTCCTGATGTCATCACGTGTTCTTGGGTGCTGTCCCACTGCGTTGACCATGTCCATGATTCTGCGCCATAGCTCCATCTTCCTAGCTATGGTGGTGTGCTGCACTTGTGATCCGAATAGCTGTGGCTCTACCCAGATGATTTCCTCCACCATGACCGTGAGCTCCTCCTCAGAAAACCTGGGGTGTCTCTGCGGTGCTATGGGGTGGTGTGGGTGATGTGTGAGGTGGTGTGTGTTGTGATGTGTGGGGTGATGTTTAGGGATGTGATGGTGTTGTGTGCGTCTGTATGCTAGTGTGGCCTTTGCTTTGCTGTCTCTCTGCTTCTGCCAAATTGTTCGTTGTAAGGGCTTGTGGGTGTGTGTTTTATATTGTATTGGGTGTGTGGGAGTGGTGTGTGTATGTGTATCAGGTGTGTGTATTTGTAATTGTCCAATGTGGTAGAGTTTTGTAAATGTGTGTGTATTTTGAGTGCGGCGGTGTGTGCCGCCATTGGAATACCACGGTTAAGAGACCGCAGCGTGGATTATTGGGTCGTGATAGTGTGGGCGTATTCCTGTTGGCGTGACAGTGGAGGTTTTGTTATCGCCAGTTTATCACTGGCCTTTGGTGTGGCGGACTTGTGTGGGTGTCTAGATTTTGGCGGATTCTGAGCTGTGGGTCGTAATAGCTGTAGCGGATTTCCGCGGCGGTGTGTTGGCGATCTTCTGCATGGCAGTAAGCGGGATTTACCGTCAGGGTTGTAATGAAGGCCTAAGTGATTTGTTCCCATCCACCGACAAGTGCCAAAAGACACCCAAAAAATGCAGGCATCCAAGATCTCGAATCATCATGAAACAATAAAGAAAAAGAAAAAGACTTTCCCTGAGGCCCTTATTGTGTGCAGCAGGCGAATGAGAAGCCATGCGTCCCCAGGCGCTGCCGTAACCTCTACCAGCAAGTGCAGCAACCAGAAAACCCCTGCGACCCAGAAGCGATTCACCAGCCACCGCAAGTTGGCAAACACCATCTACCTGCTCAAAGAGAAACGAGAGTGAAGTGCGCACCACAGCGCCCTCTAACCAGTGCATCGCCAAGGCTGAAATGGCAATCGGACCGGCCTGCAGTGCCCGACTGGCAAACCACAACATGGAAACTCCAAACAAGAAACAGAAAACAGCTGCAGCACAGCACACAACTGACACATCTGGTAAGACAAAAAAGAACAGGGGATGGGGGAGGGTCTTTTTATTTACAGGTGAAGGGTCATGATAGGTGTCTGGTGAGGGAGGATTGCCTCATTACTGACTTATGGCTGTAATGAAGGGAAGTGAGGGAGGGGACAATGAGGTAATGTTGTGATCATTGACAAGTTAAACGTCAAACAGAATGCCGTGGGTGCCACGAAGTTCAATATCGTTACAATAAATGCAACACCAGCTGTAATGGCAAGTGCAACCTTAAGTGTATTGTCCAGCTTGTTGGCGCTGTTTATTTGCATTGTGACCCTGCTTCTGTGCCGTCTATTTCTTTCTGTACCCCCTAAGTTTCACTTTAAGTCAGCAATCGAGAAAGTGAAGCAAGATTATAAATGAACCTCCTGTGAAGGCAGAGACACTTCATAAAAAAAAATGATCTTGCCCTTATATTTGTAATGGTTTAGAAGGTGTCTGCCCAATCTCTGCTTCATGTCTGCTATGATTTTTCTCAATGACTTTCAAGTTCTCAGCACTGCAGACAAAGAAAAGTAGGAGGGACTTGTTTGTGTTTACATGGTTTCTTTGGTAACTATGCCAGTCAAGAAAGCTTATGTTGCACACCAAGTTAAAACTTGCAACATAAAAAAATATTATTAGTCACATAGGCAAAACCTATTGCATTTACCAATGCTTGTTGATTTTGTGCTCCTACAGGAGGCTTGTGGAACTTTTGCAAGCCCAACTGCCAAAATAGACAATTCATTTTCAACCTTAATTTCTCAAAAACTATTGAAAGGATTTACACAAAAGTACAAAAAGCATAATCTGCTGTCCAAAATCTATCTTCCTGCCAAACTTGGTGTAATTCCATTCAGCAGTTCAGCTGTCTTAAAGAAGTGTATGGAAAATGCATTGCAATTTCATGTTTTGCAACCCTCTTTTTTCTCAGCCCTTGCTTGACGGATCACCCCAAAATTTTCCAGGAGGGAGCTGAAGTGGATGAACTTTTTTGGTGAACGTTTTTTGAATATTTGTCAAATGGGGCCAACATTATTAACAATACCAAATAGTAGGTAGTTATTTATAGGACCTAGTTCCCCTAGAAAAAGCATTTTTGACTTACCTATATCTTTGGGACCGTGTGACGAATCTTCATGACATTTTTCAAAGAAAGTGTCAAGTTAGGGCTTGCTGTGCCTGGAAAGCTTTAGGGTGATCTGCCAAGCTGGCTACTAAAAAAAGAGGGATCAAAAAAAGTATGTTCCCATGGTAATTCCCATAGAATCTTTCGACAAGCCTGCAGCCCAAAGGCACGAGGTTTGTTGGATATTAGGGGTTGACCACAGGTGGTGTGATTAACGTGATGTAATTTAAATTACTTTGCGTTTAAAAAAACCCCACAGAATTTCACTTAAAAACCAAAGGTTACAGGGATAATATACTTATGAAATACAATTAAAAAAACGTAGAAATTCACTTAAAAAAATAAAGGTTACAAGCACATTATAGATAGGTACTGAATTACTCATTGCAATTCAGCAGTTATAGTTACGGTTATCTCAAGTAACTATAGTTCTCACTTTAAGGTAACTGTAACTCACCCCTTCACTATGCACTTCTAATTACCTCACATATTACAGCACTGTTGACATCTTTTATAACATCATTGATAATATTACTGTAACATTTGCAGTAACATTATTGATAAGAAAACTGTGCATGGCAGGGGCGAGAGTTATAGTTACCTTGGTGCACGAGTTATAGTTACTTGAGGTAACCATAACTGTAAATGCTAAATTTCTATGGGTTTGTGTGAGTCAATTAAATACCTAACTATAACTTCCTGGTGACCTATATAAAATGCAACATAACATCCACAATACAACACTACTGTACAATAATACAGACTAAAAATGTAGCACAACAGCACAAAAAAAACATAGCACTTCATGATCCAGAAAAAAACGAAACGCAACCTATATGCATAAACATTTTTGCCTCATAATGCCACTACTACAAAGCTGCTTTCATAATACAGTAGTAAAAGTTATTTGCAGCAAACACTGCCTTACTACCGTGGGCATGTAACAGTGCCAGTTGAAAAATGCATTGTGGTCCATCCCCCATTTACCACATAGCGAACAAGAAAATGTTTAGAGACCCTACAGTAGAGTACATAAACAGTTTACAAATAGAAACGCAAACAAGGGTTTGTTAATCACAAAGTGTTATAAGAGAACACAAGCATTGGTAAATTCAGTTGGTCTCATCTCTAAAATGCAAATGCTGACCTATTTCCTTTGCCAATAATTATTTGTAATGGTGCTACTGTGCAAATGTAGAAAAAAAAAAGCAAAAAATGCCACCAGTGAACTGCAATGCATGTGTTGCATGCATATGTGATCTTGCCTCACAATGCATGGGTTCGCATCCTTCACAGGGTGAACATCTTTGAACGATAAGAAAAAACATTCCAAAGTGGATATTGTATGCACATTTTTAGGTACATATATTGTGATTCATTACACTTTGAAGCTTAGAGAGTCAACTTAATTATGCAAGAAAGAAGCAGGGAAGCCAGGGTAGTTTCCACATTTTAGGAGGAGAGCAGTTCATTCATATGGAGTACTCTACCACATCACCAACAAAACTACTCAACTCAAATGCCTCTTTCTTCTAGCAGAACTTTTAAGCACATGATTAGCACAGTGACATGAATGCCAAGATAGAAAAGTGCAAGGCCTTTTGCTATTTTTGCAGCAAATTCTTTCAGCATAGGATCCACACCGAGCTAAAAAATGAAAAAAGCCATTAACCTTTCCAGGCTCAGTATTACAAATAAATAAATAAAAGCAGCCTCTGACACGTTTTTCACTCTTATTAGAGTTTGTCAGAGACTGGACAAAGCAATGCCTTGTCAGTGTGGCATAGCTTTGTCCCAAAACTAGAAAAACTGACAATTTAGGTGAGTAGTTTAAGAGTGCTGGTGGTGTAGTTCACTACCCCATGGGGAACTGCTCTTTGGCTCAAATTTGTAAACTACCCAGGATACCTTGCTTCCTTTTCTGTATAATGTATACAGCACTCTGAGCGTGATAGGGTATTGCTTTGACTTATCCTGGGTGCTCGCTTGTGTCCCTATACAGTTAAGCCTTACTGATGGTAGATAAAATCTCATGGACGTTAATATCAACTACGCATTTGTGAACACTCGCAAACAGGAACAAGCTGTTTATCAAAGTGACTCTGATCTGATCTCTCTACTGCAGGAAACCAATGAACCGTACGGCTAAGCACACATGCCAGTGGATTGGGCCCTGCTTCTGGAAACATGACAGGCAGCTTACTGTATATCCAGTGGATGCCATCGCAACCACTATAGAATCACCCAAAGTATTCTGCTAAGAGCATGAGTGCAGTCACTTCGAACGTGGTCTGTGCTCCTACTTAAGAGATTCCCTGTCAAATGGGTAATAGCTAACATACTAGCAAACCATGTAGATATTCTTAGATTACAATATATGTTGGGTATACTTTGCAAGGCCATTCGCATAACCGTTTGCATGGTAAATGACGTCAGACTGCACGACCATCGAGCATCATGGAGTACACATTCTGCCTCTCGCTCTTCAAGCTCCTGGACAAACTCATGATTATCAACAACAGCAGGATAAGAGCACAATTATCTTGCATGACAGCAAGCACAACTGCCGTAGTACACTCCCCACATAAACACACTGAAGAACTGAGTGCCCAGCCAACTGACACAGGTGTCTACTTATCCCACACGTCATCGCCACTTTCTATACATAAGTCATAGTCTAAACAGTGCAAGGCAAACACCTCGGTTTCTAATATGTGGGCCATTTTGTGAGAGAAATGCATCTCTTGGCTTTGGGTCTCAGAACGCAGTTAGGAAGGAAGAATTCAGCTAGTTACAGTGCCATTTTTTTCAAACACCTGCTTTTTGTTTTTCTTACTTGAAATGCCCCCTTGCCTTTGATGGCGCATAATGAATGGTTTGGTTGCTGCTCCAGATCTTGCTGAGGAGATGTTAAGGAGTAATACGCCCTAATCACTTCCGGACTACAAGCGCACAAACCCAGTATAATGCCCAAAGCATGTTTTTTGCACCCACGTTGTTACGTAGCTCTCTTTGAAGCCGTTCTTCATTTCAGAAACCACATCATAGGCATAATCAATATCTTAAATGGAAATCTTCGATTTTCCTCCCCCTGTAAGCAGCACAAGACTGATCTAAAGGAAAAATCAACTCATGCACTGACAAGTCTGCCCAGAACTAAAAGGTTTGTGCCCTAATTTTTGCTGCTTTGGGTCAAGTCCTACAATTCTAAGGCCCATACGATTTCATACAGAAAGTATGGAATGTTAATTAACCCAATAAAGGGTATTTGGCCTAAAGTCTAATTAACAGAATTTGGCTGAACACGTTTTACGTGGCGTGTTGAAATGAGCGTTAAAGTACTACCAAGCCCTGGAACTTTTTTCAATTTTTTTTAACAATAGCCCAGGGGCGCGTTGCCGTGTAATGAATTGTAATTACCCCTTCTTCAAACCCTTTTTATGAACGTTCTGCCAATTAGCATCACAGGCACGCTAATGAATCAGGGAGAGGACAGTTCGTGTCTTTGCAAAGTTGGGGCGGCTGGCCCCTGAAGAGCAGAAGAGGTATGCGAGGCAGAGAAGTATTCCAATACCACAGCTTCAGAAGGCACCAGCTGCATATTTCACTGTTTAACAGGCTCCCCTCATCCACAAATCCGAGATAACTTTAATGTGTAGCGAGGTCAAAGGCTCTGGTTTCTGCTGGCTCGCAAAGAATGTACTGGGCACCAGCAATAACATCTGGACTTACTTAGCGCTAACATATATAATGCCACTAATTGCTGAGCCATCTTTGTTTTCTTTACTTAGTATGGGGTGTGGGGTGGGGGGGTAGAAGGGGAGTAGCATTATTTTAATTTTGTGGTCCGTGGCTTGCTGCCAATAAGACGAACAGCAGAACTCCTCTTAAAAAGGAAACAGAACTATAGAACATCAGTCTTACCTTTTGCTAATATTTCATTTTAAAAAGGCACGTACAGTAGTTCTCAACAGTTGGGATCGCATATCCTTCCCCGCTGGTTAAAAAAAAAAAATACAGTGGCAGAATTGGCGTATTTATTAGCGCACTATACGTTCCCTCCTCTACCCTCCCCTCTCCCACCCGCGAAGTGACCTCACCCCTCAAGGCAGCACCACTTCCGAGGTCAAGCTCCAGGATCAGCTCTTGAAAGTTTGGGTGTCGCGTTTCTTGTTTTTGCTAAGCGCATTTCTTGGTTAATGTGCCGGTAATAGATCTCGAGGGTTTGACAGCTATTCATGCTTTCCTTTTCACACTAGCCGCTGTTATTAAACACGAGCCACATATTTGCATGATAAAGCAAAGTATCTCATTTGGGAATGCTTCTATAAATCACCCTGAACGAGAGGCCTGGGAACGTTATGAGCACCGCTGCAAGACCAGCACAACTGGTGCAGTTGTTAATTTTTAATCGAAAAATCGTTTCAATTTTTTAGGTCTCTGACCAGAAGCAAATCTATCCTGAATATGTGACACGGTAAATCTTTATTCACTCACAGCGCACGAAAGAGTGCAGTTTATTTTAGCATAAACTGATATTAATCAAGTACAGGGACACGTAGCAATCCCGATGCTGTAAAAAACGTATGCAGGAAACCGCTATACAAACAGCTTGTGCAGGTAACTTGTCAACTCGTGTAACACCCCCTAAGTGTAGACCCACTGTGTAGCCTTCCACGAGGTCATTCTTCCTGCAAATGCTTTCCCTCCTGCAGACTTCACATATTCGAGGCGAGGAAAGGAAATCCTCCTGCTGGGTAAGGTCCTTTGTCAGGGCCGGTGCGACTGGTGCGGCCGCACTGGGCGCTGACCTAGAGGGGGGCACTGACCTTAGGGAAGGGGGCGCTGCACTTAGCAGTAATTTGCAATTTAAAAGCACCTGAAGCAGAGTTCAATGTGCATCCAGCTGTCAAGCAACAATACAAATGTCAAGATAACACTTGTGATTAATGTTCCTGACAGAGAGCGAGAGAGAGAGAGAGAGGAGTTTTTTCCAGAAGCAATTTTGACTCACCACAAAACAGCACAGAGAATTAATATGCTTGTTGCAAAGAACAAATCTGTATTTTATGTGGAAAGCTGAGCGGATTAGTAAAGCTAGCCTTTACCACATCTTTAAAACAAATGTTTGTGAGAGAGGTGCTATAGAGAGATGATGGGCACTTTAGAGTGGGAATTTGAAGAGAAGGTCATGAGAGGAGGGTGCCAAAAATGTTTGTCCCACAGGGCGCTACATGTGGTAAAGCCTGCACTGGCCGTTGTCAGATGTAAAACAGAGATAGACAGCCTCGAGTTATTTTGATGTTATTTATGGCTACCTAGTGATACGTTTCCTAATAATGTATGCTGTGCACCATATTCCTTCTCAGGATCATGCGCTGACAAGGGTCTATGAATATTTTGGCTAACTTAACGGGGTGGAGATAGAGGCATCAACTTCACAATAAATCAAATTGGAGTGACAGCATGACCAATGTGGGCACACAAGGAAAACTGCAGGCTGGGAAAGGTCCAAGGGTGTTTATTACAAATGAATGCTCAAAGTAACATAAATGATTTTCAAGACAAGACTATTAAGATACAATATCATGATAGGCTGTCCAAACATCCTAAAGAAGTTCAAAGAAACTAACATCAAAAAGGCAAAAAATTCAATCAACCCTACACACAAAAGCAATATAACAGTCTGGACAGAAGGAAACAAACGTTGTCTAATTACGTTAATCATTTAGCTATTAAATAGTAACATTTAATAACTTGGGTACAGGGTAACCTTACCAATTAAACAAACCCATGTTATTGGTATTCTGGATCGGGCATATATGGGCAAAAAGACAAAAACTTAAAAAGGGCAAAAATAATTTTGAAAAAGGAAATCTCGGGAAGCAAGTGACTAAGGTGGTCATTACAACCTCAGCGGTCTTTTAACAAGACCGCCGAGGGACCGCGGTGCGGAAGACCGCCAGTAGTGGCGGTTTGCCGCTCAGTCTATTATGACGTTGGCAGCTCTCCGTCCTTTTACGGACGGAGAGCCGCCAACAGCCATACTGGCGGGCAGTGGGAAAGTGGAGGTGGCTCCACCTCCACCGCCACGCCAACAGAACCCCGCCCAGCGAATCACGTCCTGTGATTCAGCGTGGCGGTGTTCTGTTGGCGGTGTGGTGTCGGCGGAGCAGCCCCCATGGCTCCCGTCCCCTCCCGGAGGATCGTCGGACCAGGTAAGTCGATCGTCCGTGAGGGGAGGGGGTTGGGGGGGTGTTGTGTGTTGTGTGCGTGCATGGGGGTGTGCGTGTGTGTATGTAGAGGGGGTGTGTGAGTGCGTGTATGCTTGCGGGGGTGTTGTGTGTTTGGGAATGAGTGCGTGTATGTCTGTAGGTATGTCTGTATGGATGTGTGCGTGTATGTTTGAATGTGGATGTGTGTGTCTGACTGTGTGTGTGGATGTTTGCATGTATGTCGTGTGTGTGCGTGTATGTGTGTTGGTGGTGCCTGCATGCATGTCGTGTGTGTATGTGTGATGTTATGTTGGGGGTCGGGGTGGGAAGGGGGGTCCTACCACCTTTGGGGGGTGGCAGGGGTGGTGGGGGGGTAGGGGAGGGATTCAGGGTGGGGGTGGGGGGTGGGGGAGACCCCTATCAGTGCCAGGGAAGAAATTCCCTGGCACTGATAGTGCTTACCGCCATGGATTTCATGGTGGTTTCAAACCCCATGAAATCCGTGGTGGTCAGCCGTGTCAAAATACCGCCGGCGGTATAGTGACGGCCGCAGGGCTGGAGAGCCTGGTCTCCAGCCCAGCGGGCGGAACGGAGAACCGGCGGATGACCATGGCGGTAACCGCCATGGTCATAATACAAAAAAAAAGACCACCGCTTCTCCGCCTTCCGCCAGGGTCAAAATGACCCCCTAAGTTTGAAAAAAAAGTAAGTACAAAGGGAACAAGATGGCATCAGCATTTCAGAAGCTTGATCTAGAGTTTCTTCTCTGGGTCAAGGAAAAGGTCTCAAAACAAAGTAACTCTGTTAATCCATTCATATAGCTATTTCACATAACTACAGAGTTTGACTTTTGCATGTTACTTTTAAAATGCTTCTTTCATTAAAATCATTATTTTAGTGAAAATTAATAATTAGCACGATAACCTACAAAATTGAAACAAATTAATCTGTTAAATATAAAGTTTTAAGGCTATACCATGTCTTTCAATTAATAACCTACAGTGAATGCACCTTAATATGGTTTTTAGTGCATGATTTTCCAAGTAAAGTATTAATACTTTGGTTAACAAGAAGTATAGATTACTGCATATAGATGATCACGATGACATCAGGGACAATATTAACATTCCTGCTACATAGGTCCCTCTCTAATGGCGGGTGAATCAAGCCATCAAATACATTTCAATCTCTCATTTTCATGAGGAAATATCTTGCGGACTCCTCTACCTGCTTGATGTCAATGTAATTTAGGGATAATCGAGTCTCCATTTCAAATTCCTCTCTCCTATCTCCTCTGCTTGCTCTCAATATTTCAGCTTCTTGATCAACTTATAAAGACCTACTGTAACTAAGGCACATGGAGCTATTATCAATATAGGTCTGAAAATGGTTCTAACAAGTGCTTTCCCTAGGCTCCCAAACCACTTTCCAACTGCTAAAAAACAAACCATTAGCGATTGCTACCCAGGCACTTGGTGCTACTAGCTCCTTCAGGTCCTTTTTCAATTCTGCCATATTCAAAATACATACTGTGAGTGCAGCATTGTTGAACTTGTGGCATTTTGCAAACTCTGCACTATTTTGCAAAACTGATGTCTAACGTAAGACAGTTTAGCAAAACCATTGATCTTACAGCAACCATTTCTGTGTCTACTAACAAGAACATACCTGCGGTGTCTGTGGATAACTTATCTACTGTTGTTGACAACATCCTTATCATGTGATCACTCAGGATCACACCAACCGATGGAATCATGACACCAAAGATATCACCTACAGTTTATGAAGCACTAGCACCTATTTTAACTCTGGTGTTTGATTTCTGATCCCAAACAGGGTCATTTCAGTTTTCCACATGGTAAATCTTTAGAAAGACTACTCCTAGATAACATACCATACCAGCCTTTCAGCAGCTTGTAATAGACCTTTTTCCAACAAATGAAATAAGCACCTGGTGCATGATCTTGTGCAGCTAATATAAAAGTCTAAACACTTTTGTCAGTTTTCAATTTGGGTCTATATACACATAATTACCCTATGCCATTCTAAGGCAAGGGATACTTGACTGTCTGCTAATGAATGAGTGTATTCCCTTTCCCAGCTTGGTAGCACTATTCCCTTTTCTACTTTAGTTTTCATAGCTCTTCTGTCTTCAGCTTGTCCAACAAATTCCTTTTCTACTGGGGATACAAATCAGGTTATTTCTACGTGCAAAAACTTGTCCAGATGTCGATGTAGGTTCAAAGAAACCTCCTACAGTGTCAATGTTTTTCACTTTGGGACAATTGATAAATTGAGGTCATAGTTTGAATAATAATATTGATAATGTTTCTTCCGATGCAAATGTGTTAGCAATAGGCTACAGGATATTCCATAGGTTATTGAGATGCTATGATAAGTGAGTCCCTCAGTCATTGATGAAGGCAACTGTGTGCACACATAACAATCTTTAACCTCCATAGTGTTTATATACTCATTTAGCAATTTGTAATAGATATTTGTGGACAAACCACCGTTTAGTCCATCTGCATGCAACCTTTTTTCATTAAGCAGTGATTTTTTATTTGCTAATAGGCTTGCAAAATTTGGGACATCTGTGGATTTAACCTTTTCTAAATTGCTAGATGTAGTTAAACTCAATCCAATGAGCAATAATATGATCATTATGACTATCACAACTAATACCTCTATACATATGTAACTAAGCTTACTCATCGTTTCCATTAGACTCCATGACTTCTCTAATTTCAGAATCAAAAAATAAAAAATAAAAAAATGCAAATGCAGCTGCAGAATATCAACTATCTCTGTCAGTCCTATTTTATTTTTGAGCAAAGTAAAATATCAAAAATAGTTTCTTTAGTAAATGCTTAAATTATTTTAACAAAAATTCCTTGATATCTAAAAAGTTTATCAAGTGTTCTATAGCAAATGTTAAAAAAAACCTCTCATAAAAAATTCAAATGTCTCTAGTAAAAGTTGTAATCATTAATAGTCACTTCCAAAATATAATGTCTTTGTTCATCAAGTGGTTATGAGATTTCAAAGTTTAGTTCAACTGCAATCACAACCTCAAAAATGTTGAACTGGATTCATATTGTTAAAGCAAAAGGTTGCAAATTCCTTCTCCCATTCTTTTGCTACAAAGTATTTCAGTTCAGGTGCTGAGTATTTTCGACTCAGTGCTCTCCCCTTTGAACTCTGAGCTATTCTACTCTCAGCATCACTGTCACTTTGACTTGACTGTTCAGTTTCTTCAGCAATCGTTGGGGGCCCTTCTACAGCTGGCACAGTTTGCTTACTTGGGCAATTATCTCCAGGCACGAGTTTTCTTACTACAGCATCTAGTCCTTTGTCAGCCTCTGAGCTTCCATGAGTCAAATGGTTCTGTCACAACCCTTCTGTACAAACCCTTGCTATCAATTTGCTGAGACCCCCCTCAGACTGCAATTGTGCTGTATGAGCACTTGTCCATCTTTAACAGCTTCACTACCCTGATCCCTCTCACTCACTGTACTTGACCCTTCTGGAACAGGTGCTGTATTGTCTAGCGGACCTGGAACTTTGTGCATCAGGTTTAGGAGACCAGCAGACGTCACAGCTGTCATAGTGACCAGCACTACCTGGTGAGGCCCCTTCCAACGTGGTTCCAAGCAGGATTTCCTCATGTGACCTGGGCATTGCTGAGTTGTAAAGACAAGACCGTGTTTGAGAAGCCGGAATATATACTGAGTAAAGAAGATAACTACAAACGCCTCTGGAACTACATCAGCATCCTGCGAATGGTGAACTGCATTCCATACTTGGGTAAGGAAGTCTTACCTTACAGTCTAAGACTATTGGCCCCAGCCCCAGGCTCTACTTTTCCTAGGTGACACTAACATGGAGCATTACTAATCTTTTATGAATGTCTGTTCTCCTTGATACCACGTATAGAAGTAACAAGATTGTCAAACATCTTTCTGTCTGTAGGCTTATCTCCTGAACAAGCCTGAATTAAATATGTAAACACTTTCAGCTTTTTAATTTAAGGCCTCGTTTAGTTTGAACTGTGATCCATAGAGGTTATAGGGGAGTACATCGATGAGAATAATGTATTAAGATCACAGATTCAGAGTGATAAACTGTTCTATAGAAAAACAGTCCAAAAAGAGACCAGCATAGAACAGTCCAGACAAATGTCTTGTTATGTATTTTTTAAAAGTTTTATGCAAAGTTCTACATCCTTTTCTTCCATATTAATTAGACTTGTGTGATGCATGCATACTACAAGCATTTGGCAGCCATTGATCCTTTCCTATTTATGTTAATTTGCCTAATTGGTCTCTTACAATTTCCTGGTGCTGGCAAAGGATTTCTGAGATGTCTTTGAGCTACAAATACTTTACTTATGGGTATGTCCTGTCTCCTTTCCTCCAGATCCCCAGATCCATTGACTTGTATTTTTTTTTAGCAAACACAAATTAAGTCAACAGCCTGAACAATGCCAGTCTTTTGGGCTTTGTATTGAAAAGACTTTCAGAGGCTTCAGTAAAGAGAACAAGAACTAAGTGGTCAATAGCTATGCAAGCTTCCCTCCAAAATCTTGAGCTGACTCACCTGAACGTGGGTATGGCCTCATGTTGTCTATCATTCTGATTTGACAGAGGCTACATCTGTATTATTATATCCAATTCTAGCACACTTATTTGAATTGCTGGCAACTTCTGGATTCCTCACATGCAGAATGTTTTAGTTATAAGCAATGCTGGCATATTGTGCTTATTTCTTGAGGACGCCTCTGACCTGTTGTGTCCCGCTCAGCGGTCTCATTGTGAACATTGTCTGTTTCTAGAAGCCTCATTCAGTGCATTTTCTATTTTGGGTGCATTGTAGCCACTTCTGGAGACTCCCTTTGCATGTTGTAATCAGGTCTGAAAGTCACTGTGCAGGCAGGCTGGTCAGTGAATGAATCCTTGCTGCTGAAATCTGGAGTGATCGGAAGGTCACAAATATAAATCCAGGCAAGGCCAGCACAGACTTCCATCCCTATTTGGTCTGTAAATGTTGTACCATTTAAAATGGATAATGATGAATGATGTTTACAGCACTTAGGAACTTTACAAGTGCTCTAGCAACCCCTACATCAAAATAAGTTTTTATCTATAGTATTGCATTTAGATCTAATTGTATCTTCTGGGGTTTTGTCTGGTATTGGAGGCCTCCTCTGCAGTGCTGTCTTGTTTAGTAAACCTCTTTGAAATATATGTTCTGTTATGGTAGATCCTTCGATATTGCCCCCTGTTTTGAGTTCACTCTTGACCGATGGTCTTTATTTCAGACACTCCCAATTCTATTGTTTTGATAATATTAAAACATTTAAGTATTTTACTTCGCAAACTAAACTGTATCTAAGGGATAATGTAAGGTGCCCCTATTGCCAGTAAAATGACACTGTTTCTATCCATCTCACACAATGACAAATTAAATTGTGCCTCATCGTTTCAAATGAAGAACTTCATATTACATGGATTTGTGTTGAGGAGAATTGTGTTGAGCAGAAGGGGACACACTTAGTGCTCACATTGGAATCAGAATGGGGCAGGGTCAATGGAAACAGTAAAGACCATCAACAACATCCATGTGTTGCTGCGGTACGCTCATATCTGATTTCTGTGGGCTGCACAAGCACCTCTCAGCTACCATTGCTAGATGTGAAAGCCATCATGTATTCCTCCTTTGACTCATCACAAACCTCATTTTCTTACTATGATCTCCCTAATCCTTTTCTAGACTCTTCTCTCTTGCATCTCCCCTTTGATTCATCCCATACCTCATCTTACTACTATGATCTCCCAAATAACACTTTCTAGACTTTTCCATCCTGTATCCCTCAATTATCCTATTCAACTAACGGATTTGAATGTTCATGTTTCCCTATACTAATCCACCACTAATCCGTTTTGGGTTCTGGAGTAGCGTGCTATTCGCCAAAATGCGCTTCGATGCCATGTCGGGGTAGTAAGCACTATATTAGTACAATTGCAACTACAATTCTTAACAATGACCCAGTCACCTGGATACAGGTCATGGCAGAGCAGAGCTGTGGTTGTATGGTAGCTTCTCTAAACTTATGAGGCACAGAACGAGCCATGTCAGCTAGGCCTTTGCAAGAATCCTGTAAAAAGTAATCTGTAATATTCACAAGTGTATTAGCAGGCACATTTAGTAATCTCATGCCTTTCCCCATGATGATTTCCTGAGGTTACAAACCAGTTTTTCTTTTAGAAGTGCTGTGCACACTCATCAAAACAAAAGACAATGGGGGTCATTACAACATTGGCGGTAAAAGCCGCTTACCGCCGTGCAGAAGACCGCCAACACATCGCCGCGGCAGAGGAATTCCGCCACAGCTATTATGACCCACATCTCGGAATCCGACAAAATTCAGACACCCACACAAGTCCGCCACACCAAAGGTCAGTGATAAACTGGCGAAAACAAAACCTCCACCGTCACGCCAACAGAAATACGCCCACACTATCACGACACACGAATCCATGCGGCGGTCTTTCAACCGCGGTATTCCATTGACGGTACACACCGGCGCGCTCAAAATACACACACTTTACCAAAACACTACCACATTGGACAATTTAAAATACACACACCTGATACACATACACACACCACTCCCACACACCCAATACAATATAAAACACACACCCACATCACCCACAAACCCCTACGACCACAATTCACAACCGAAGGCCAGAGAGAGACACCACCATCAACAAACTAGCATCTACAGGCACACAACATCCATCACCCACACAACTTCCACGCACCTCACACAACACACTACTACATATCACCACACTTATCACCACACACACCACCCCACACATCACCTACACCACCCCATGGCTCGGCAAAGACACCCCAGGTTCTCAGAGGAGGAGCTCAGGGTCATGGTGGAGGAAATCGTCCGGGTAGAGCCACAGCTATTTGGATCACAGGTGCAGCACACCTCAATTGTAAGGAAGATGGAGCTATGGCGAAGAATAGTCGACAGGGTCAACGCAGTGGGACAACACCCAAGAAATCGGGAGGACATCAGGAAAAGGTGAAACGACCTACGGGGGAAAGTGCGTTCTGTGGTCTCAAGACACCACCAGGCGGTTCAGTGGACTGGCGGCGGACCCCCACCTCCTCACCCACAACTAACAACATGGGAGGAGCAGGTCTAGGCGATTCTGCATCCTGAGGGCCTCGCAGGAGTCGGTGGAGGAATGGACTCTGGTAAGTCAAATCTTAACTATTACATCCCCCACCCTACCTGCATGCCATCACATACCCCCACCCTTGCCCTCACCCCTATCACTCCAACTCCTCACAAATGTACCAACATCACAAGCCACACATCCCAACACCAAGCCCTGCATGCAACAACAACGCATGGACACCCAGCACTAAAGCATGCCCACTGCACATACCCATACACCCCCCTAAACCATCATCACACAAGCTCACACACGAGAATGCCAGCACTGGGGTACACGGTCACCCACCCATTGCACACCATGACACACACAGATGCAATAATCATGCCTTTCCACCCCTGCAGGACCACTACCCAACGTCACCAGACAGGAGGGTCCAGACATGTCCACTCCACCCACAGAAGAGGTCCACAGTGATGACAGCACCTCTGTCCAACTGGATCTAGATGACCAGCCTGGACCATCGTGGGCCTCGGGACAGTAGGTTCCCCTCACACAGGCACAGGCCACCACAGACCTTCCCCCCTCTGGAAACACCAGCACAGCACCCACCCAGTGGGCCCATACCTCCGTCCCTAGGACACGTCAATCAGCTGTGTGTCCACCATTACAGGGAACCCAGGATAACCCACCACCCCAACAACAACAGGGACCTGGGGGCAGTGGCAGTGGGCACACGGTCCAGGGGACGGAGGCCCAGGAACACAGGGGAACTGGGAGGGCTGCTGTACGACAGGGGGCGGACAGGCCAAGGGAACTCACACTCCACGAGGCCCTCTCCTCGATCATGGGAGCATACCACCACTCCCAGGAGACAATGGCAAAGGTACTGGCCAAGTTTCAGGAGACCCAGCGCCTGCAGGAGGAACAGTATTTGGGGTTCAGGGAGGAACTCAGAACCATCAGCTCCACCCTGGGCACCATCGTAGGGGTGCTGAAGGAAGTACTCAACACCAGGAGGGACACTGTGGCACTACAAGGGGCCCCTGGCACTAGCATGGACGATGAACTGCCCACCACCTCCGCCGGCGCTAGTGGGCAGGACGCCCCACCACGGGACCACCACACCAGCACCCCACCACCTGCAGAGGGAGAACCACCCCCCAAACGGTCCCTGAGATCCAGGAACAAGACAGAGAACGATGCCAAGACCCCCGCCAAGAAATGAGACCACCCTGATTGTCATCCCACTGTCCCACGTTGTCACCCTGTCCATATTGAAACAGCCCCAGCTCCACTTCCTATGCCCATATGGGCAATGCACCTGTGAGACTAATAGACTGGACTCTGCCATGGACATTCATCCGCCATCACCCCTCACCATTTAACTTCCCCCTCCAGTATTTTATATTTAAATAAACACACCTAAAGCACCAAAAGATCTGGAGTCTGTCTGTGATTTCGAAATAGTGTATTAGCAATTACAGTGACAAAATGTTCTTGAAATAGTAATGTCAACATACCTATGTCACACAGCTCTAGTCCATGAGGAATCTAAGCAGATGAGACACGTTGGGACCCACACCTGTGAAACCGTAAGGGAAAGTGACAACTCAGTGACCATACACTGGGTGAAAACGACAGACAGGATAGAGGTAGAAGTGTAAAAGTACATGTAGTAGGCAGGAATGTATTCTCACCTGTGTTTCACTGGAAATATTGCTGGATGACTGAGTCCCTGTTCTGCATGTCTTCTTCCTCTGCTTCATCCTCATCACTGTCCACAGGCTCCACAGCTGCCACAACACCGCCATCTGGACCATCCTCCTGCAGAAAAGGCACCTGTCGTCGCAAAGCCAAGTTGTGAAGCATACAGCAGGCCACGATGATCTGGCACACCTTCTTTGGTGAGTAGAATAGGGATCCACCTGTCATATGCAGACACCTGAACCTGGCCTTGAGGAGGCAGAAGGTCCGCTCCATCACCCTCCTAGTTCACCCATGGGCCTCATTGTACCGTTCCTCTGCCCTGGTCCTGGGATTCCTCACTGGGGTCAGTAGCCATGACAGGTTGGGGCAACCAGAGTCACCTAACAGCCACACACGTTGCCTCTGGAGTTGACCCATCACATAAGGGATGCTGCTATTCCGCAGGATGTAGGCGTCATGCACTGAGCCAGGGAACATGGCATTCACATGTGAGATGTACTGGTCTGCCAAACATACCATCTGTACATTCATGGAATGATAACTCTTCTGGTTTCTGCACACCTGTTCACTCCTGTGGGGGGGGGGAGCAAAGCCACATGGGTCCCATCAATGGCACCTATGATGTTGGGGATATGTCCAAGGGCATAGAAGTCACCTTTCACTGTAGGCAAATCCTCCACCTGAGGGAAAACGATGTAGCTCCGCATGTGTTTCAGAAGGGCAGACAACACTCTGGACAATACGTTGGAAAACATAGGCTGGGACATCCCCGATGCCATGGCCACACTTGCAAGGAAATGGAGCACTGATAGCACCTGCACTTGAGGGGGGATTCCTGTGGGATGGCAGATTGCTGACATCAGGTCTGGCTCCAACTGGATACACAGTTCCTGGATTGTGGCACGGTCAAACCTGTAGGTGATGATCAAATTTCTTTCCTCCATTGTCGACAGGTCCACCAGCGGTCGGTGCACCGGAGGATTCCGCCATCTCCTCACATGTCCCAGCGGACGGTGCCTATGAAGGACAACAGCGAGCACAGAGTCAAACAACTCAGAGGTATGTACCCACAGTCTACACAGAACACCAATCATACACAAAATGTGGCCTGTTTGTGTGTTGAGACTAGGCCTAGGTATGTGTGACGCATGTGGAAATTAGGCCATGTGGGCCCCTGAAATGGCGGCTGCCTGATTTCTAAAGTGGGACAATGGGATGTGAGGTAACTGCGCTGGCGTTGTACACCGTCGCGGTAGGCGGTCGAAGACCGCGGCACAATGCTGCATTGGTTAACATTGGACCCTATGGGTCCCAGGAGCCAATGACGATGTACGCCAGCGGTGATGGTACGCACCGCCGTGGACGTGACCGCCATTTTCTATCTGTTGAATCACTCGATACCTGATCTTCGACAGGGAAGACCTACACTGCAAGTGCTGCTGTGACCTCGATCTGGAAGAGACAATGGCTTGTGCGTCTGGGGAAGGGCCCCTGCCTTCACATCGGAGGAGTTGGAGAAGCTCATCGATGGGTCCTCCCCCAGTACACGCTACTCTACGGTCCTCCAGACCAACAGGTAAGTACACAGGGAGCATGTTGTATGGGCTATGCCTGTGTGGAGAGGGCTGGTTGTAAGAAGGAAGGGGGCAGAGTTCTGCGTGCATGAAAGACGGTGGGTGCATGTGCCACATGGCAAGGGTAGGGATGGGGGCCACTCACTTTGACGGCGCAGTTGGTAATGACTTCTCTTCTTCCCCTGCACATTTCATTTCGGTCACAGCCCACCAGAAGAATGATATTTGACATGCCATCGCCAAGGACGTCCGGACCATGGGGTTCCACCACAGACGGAGCACCCACTGCCGGAAAAGATGGGAGGACATTCGCCGCTGGAGCAAGAAGACGGCGGAGGCTCAGCTGGGGATGGCCTCCCAACGTGGGAGGGGTGCCCGTCGAACTATGACCCCCCTGATGTTCCGGATCCTGGCGGTGGCCTACCCGGAGTTGGATGGGCGCTTGAGGGCATCACAGCAGACACAAGGGGGTGAGTACACTCTCATTCAGCTCACTTTGCGCGCAGTGGAGGTGTCTGGGTGGGGGAGATGGGCTGTGGGTTTCCCTAGGCCAGGGCGAGTTCCGTAGGCTAGGCCCCTCCGTAAGGCATGGCCCTGTGGCCCACCACCCCACCTCTGTAGAGTGCCAAGTACAGCTATTCATGCACCTGTGTCATCTATGTGTGCAGATGTCGTCCATAGCCTTGTAGGCCATTTCCCATGAATTGCACTGTAGATCCCAAGAGCGCGACATAGTGCAGGGGGCTTCTGTGTCTGTCTTGTCCGCCAACGGTAGCGGTAATCCAGGCACTCAACATGTCTTTCTTCTGTTTCCCCCCCCTTTTTTGTGGTCTCCCTGTTATTGTGTGCATTAGCATCATCAGGTGGAGGAGCAGTGGCACCGGAGCACGAGGGAGCTGCATCCCACAGGGCCATGGAGGGCCACACTACGGACTCAGAATTCACCAGTGGGATGGATGGCGAGGGGAGCACCACGGCGGGGACAGGAGCTGAAACCAGCGACATGGACTCTTCCTCTGATGGGAGCTCCCTTGTGGTGGCAGCAACATCTGTGCCCCCCGCATCTACAGGTACAGCCGCCACCCCCCCTACCAGCACCGACCTCCCAGCAGCCCCTCAGCCTTTGCCCCGTGCCCGTGCCCGCTCACCCAGGAGGGTGGGCATCACCTTCGCCCCAGGCACCTCAGGCCCTGCCCCAGTCACCTCTGCTGCCCTCAGTGAGGAGGCCATTGACCTCCTCAGGTCACTCACTGTTGGGCAGTCTACCATTTTGAATGCCATCGAGGGTGTAGAAAGGCAGTTGCAACAAACTAATGCATTCCTGGAGGGCATTCCTTCTGGTCAGGCGACCCTTCACCGAGCCTTTCAAACTCTGACCTCAGCACTGATGGCAGCCATTGTCCCTGTGTCTAGCCTCCCCCCTCCAACTTCCTCCACCCAGACCCAATCCCCTGTACCTCTGCCTATCCCAAGCACACCATCAGACCAGCCTGCACACACCTCACCACGCAAGGGAAGCTCAGGCAAACATAAGCACCACACATCCCACAGGCACTCACGCAAGCATCACACACATACAGACACACCAACATCCACTGCCTCCACTGTGTCCCCCTCCTCGTCGTCTCCCTCCTCCCTCCCAGTCTTGTCTACACTCACACCTGCATGCACTACCTCTACAGCCACTACGTCCCTCACAAGCACACCCACCACCACACCCCGCTCACGTGCTTTCACCACCCCCACTACCATACACATGTCCCCTGTGTCCTCTCCCAGTGTGTCTGTGACGCCCCCTCCCAAGATACACAAACGCAGGCACACACCCACCCAACTGCCATCCACCTCACGACAGCCTCCAGCGCATGCACCTGCACCCAAACCCACTCCAGCTACCCATCCCCATCTTTTCCTGTCCAGCCTTGACCTATTTATTAACCCGCCCCCCCTCTCCAACTCATAGGTCCCGAACTAGCACCTCAGCCACAACATCTCCGGGACCAGTGGTGCCTGTTGTCACAGGTAAGTGGAGTGCACCGGCCACCAGGACAGCCAGTGTGGCACGGAGCCACAGCACAGCCAGTACCCCCCCCTGTGAAGCACCAGAAATTGGCCAGTGCCCGGCGGGAGAGGGGGAAGACTCCAGCCACCCAAGCCGCTCCCAGGGGTCCCCGTGGGAGTGTGGACTCAGCTGTGACTCCTCCCAAGGTGGGGAAGGGCCACAAGAAACCCGGCAAGTCTGGGAGGAGCAGCACGACGGAGAAGACCGCCATCATCCCCGCTGCCCAGGAGGGCCCGCCAGCCCCATCGTCGCTGCCCAGGAGGGCTCTGCCAGCCCCATCGTCGCTACCCATCGTCGCTGCCCAGGAGGCTACCACCAGCCCCATCGTCGCTGCCCAGGAGGCCACCGACAGCCCCATCGTCACTGCCCAGGAGGCCACCGCCAGCCCCATCGTCGCTGCCCAGAAGGGCCCCACCAGCCACAGCCCAGCTGCCCAGGAGGGCCCCGCCAGCCACAGCCCAGCTGCCCAGGAGGGCCCCGCCAGCCACAGCCCAGCTGCCCAGGAGGGCCCCGCCAGCCACAGCCCAGCTGGGCAATGAAGGACCGCCAACTCAAGCACCGCTGAACAGGGCAAGCACCGCCAACTCAAGCACCACTGAACAGGGCAGGCACCGCCAACTCAAGCACCGCTGAACAGGGCAAGCACCGCTGAACAAGGCAAGCACCGCCAATTCAAGCACCGCTAGCCCATGAGCGGCAGGGGCACTGACGCAACAGGGACCTTCACGGGGTGAGTGATGCACTCTGTGCACCAGTCCCCCTCCAGAACCAGTGGAGACATGCATCCACTCCGTCTGTCCTTCCCAGGATGAAGCACTCTGGGCACCAGTCCCCCTCCAGAAACAGTGGAGACATGCATCCACTCCGTCTGTCCTTCCCAGGATGAAGCACTCTGGGCACCAGTCCCCCTCTAGAACCAGTGGAGACTGTTATCCACTTGAGAGACAGTAGCTTTGCACTCCCCAGGATAAAGCAGTGGGCAACCCACCCACTGTAGAGACTTGAGAAACTGTGGCTTTGCACTCCCCAGGATGCAGCAGTGGGCAAACCACCCACTGTAGAGACTTGAGAGACTGTGGCTTTGCACTCCCCAGGATGCAGCAGTGGGCAAACCACCCACTGTAGAGACTTGAGAGACTGTGGCTTTGCACTCCCCAGGATGCAGCAGTGGGCAAACCACCCACTGTAGAGACTTGAGAGACTGTGGCTTTGCACTCCCAAGGATGCAGCAGTGGGCAAACCACCCACTGTAGAGACTTGAGAGACTGTGGCTTTGCACTCCCCAGGATATTGCAGTGGGCAACCCACCCACTGTAGAGACTTGAGAGACTGTGGCTTGGCACTCCCCAGGATGCAGCAGTGGGCAAACCACCCACTGTAGAGACTTGAGAGACTGTGGCTTTGCACTCCCCAGGATACATCAATGGGCATGGAGCCCCCTCGCGGATCTGGTGTCGTGCACTCATCCGGCTGAGGTGCCCCCCTTCCCTTCCCCCTGAGGTGCCTGTTGTATTTCTATCTGATGCCCCTGCAGTGTTCTCTCTGTTTTGATCTGGTATCGTGTGTGGGCCTCGCCCATGCATTTTGGGCCCAGTGGTCCACGGACTATGAATGGGTCAATACCTGGACTACTATTCTTGGTGTATATTTAGTTAATAGTGTATATATGTATAATTTTGCTTACTGAATTTTGATATATTACAATGGTTACACTCATTTCCTTTTGTCTTTGCATTCTTCCGGGGGGTTTGGGGGTGTAACTATAATGTTTAGATATGTATTAGTGTGTGTGTTGTAGTGGGCGAGGGTGGGGGTGTTGCGTGCTGCGTGTGTGTGTCCCTGTTTTTTTCCCTCCTCCCTCCCCTGTGTCGTAGGTGCAGTACTCACCGTGGTCTTCGCCGCCGGCGTTGGTGCTCCTGGTACAGGAGCAGGAAGACTATCGCAGGTAGGATTTGGAGTTCCGGGTCCATGGTGTCCTCCTTCCTTCGAGTGTGTAGAGGTGAGCGTTTTCCCTTCGAAATTCCTGTTTCCGCCGTGTTTTTATCCGCGGTGAATCCGCCCCGGAAAAGGTGGCGGATTGGCCTGTCATAATAGTGTGGGCGGTACATTATCCTCCGCCTGTCTGTTGGCGGTGACCGCCGAGTAGTTTGTTTGTACTGCCGTGGCGGTCGGAGTGCTAAAGTGGCTGTCTTTGTTGGCGGTTTCCACCACAGTCGTAATTCCCCCAAAAATTCCCCCGGCCTGTTGGCGGTCTTACTGCCTCTTTAACACCGTCCGCCAGGGTTGTAATGACCACCAATGTGTCTGGCCATTTCAAAGTGTGGATGCACATACTTTTGGCAGTCTGGACTTCTGAGTTCGGCTACCTTGCTCCACTAATCCTGAAACCTCAGGTCTGTAACTACAATGAAGTCTTTGCTCAACCAGTAATGCCACACATATTAATTTTAGGAGCGCACTGTTGAAGTGTGTCCCTCGGTTTGATTCTCGAGAAGTCAAGAATCCAAAGCATGGAATTAACTCTCTAAGCAACAGCTTTGAGACTAGCATTTTCCCTGGTCGAGTAAGCTTCAATCCGATGAGAGAGAATGTCCACAACAATCAGAATATAGCTCAGTCCTTTGCATGTGGGTAGCTCAATAAAGTCCAACTACATTCTGTTGATTGGTCCTCCTGATCTGCCTATGTGACTCAGTGTGACTACGGTGCATTTTCCTACATTCATCTGCTGGCATGTGACACATCTATGACATACAGCTTCTGCTACCAATCTGAATCTGGGTTTATACCATGTCTGCCTAAATGATCTAATCATGGCATCATGATCTATATGAGCTTGCCTGTGATAGTGTCTAGATGTGGGTGGTAACAGACTATTTGGTAACAGATTTTCCATCACTCGAAACCCAAATATCTTCTTCATCTCTTTTGACACAACCTGTTCTAACCCAACTCTGCTGTTCTACTTCTGTCACCTCTTCCTGAAATCTTTTAACTTCTTCTCAAGTATCAACAGCAATTAACAGGAAATTTGGACTTGTCTTATTACTTGTTTAATTACACCACTCTCCATTAAAGGAAATGCTGCTTAGGGCACAGTATCTCACTACTTCATCCGCATAAATATTTACCAGTGTTACATAATCAGTGAACTTGCAATGTGCAGCACACTTCACAACAAATTGTAAAGTTTATCCCTGTTTCAAATTGGTGAGACAGAAGAGGTCATCAAGCGTCTCTGAGACCACAACTGTCCAAAGTTGTGAACAACACCAAAGCCATATTGACTATCAGTGAAAATTGTCACTTTCAGCTGTTCAGAAACACAGCATGCTCTAGTAGGAGCAACTAATTCAGCTACTTGGGTAGAAACGACTGTTTGAAGCCAGGAAGCTTCAATCACCCTTTAGACTGTGCAAACTGTATTATCAGCTCTCATGGTACCATCTTTATCTCTTAAACATGAACCATCAACAAACATGACATAATCGTTTTCAGTTAGGGGAACATCTTCAATTTCAGGTCTTGGCTTGGTGCATAGTTCAGTAATATCGAGACAGTCATGCTCAATCTCATCAGGTCAATCATTTACATTTTCAACAGGGGCAGGCAACCAATTTGCAGGATTCAACACAGTGTAACGTCTCAAATTAACATTATGTGTGGCGAGGATGGCCTACTCATATCTGGTCAACCGTGCACTTGTAAGATGCTGGGTTTTGGTTCAAGTTAACAATATGTCCACGGAGTGGGGTACAAAAACATTCAGGGGATGACCGATAAGAATGCATTCACACTGTTCTTTGCTGATGCTCACAGCTGCAATAACTTTAGGAAAACTAGGCAAAGCCGAAGCCACAGGATCAAGTGTGGTAGAAAAATAGGCCTAGGCTTCTTTGCATTTCCATGCAACTGAGTCAAAACTGAGAGAGTGCATCCCTCCCTTTCACAACAATACAAAGAAAAACATATGTTATAATCAGGCATTCCCAGAGCAGTGGCACAACAGATATTTTCTCTCAACTCTGTGAAAGTACGCTTGCAGTTGTCATCCAATGGTACTAGGTTAGACACATCCTTGTGTCTCAGCCTTTCAAAGGCTTGGCCAAAAGGGAAATGTTTGGAATCCACTGATAATAGTAGCCAACCATTCCCAGGAACATTCTGACTTTTTTCTGAGTTGTAGGGCATTCATTTTCAAAGTTGCTGAGATTCTTTCTTGTGACACCTTTTGTAAACCTATTTCAAAGTGGTGACATAGGTACAGAACTTCTTTCTTACAGTACTTTAATTTAGTCAGGGAAATGTTATGTCCATTCTCTCCTAAATGATTGAAAAAAGCAATCGTGTCTCTCCTACAGGCTTCTTGAGTGTTTGATGCCACAAGTGGGTCATCAATGTACTGGACCCCGACTGAACGGTAGGACATTTTAAGTGACTCCAGATTGTTTTTCAAGATATGGTTGAGAATGGATGGACTTTCAGTATACCTTTGTGGAACTCGGCATGATGTCAAATCATGACTGCCAAACTGAAATGCGAAGAGAAACTGACTTTCTTCATGCAACGATATGGAAAAGAATGCTTGGCAAAGGTCAATCACGGTAAACCATTCTGCTTCATGTGGAATTTCGCATAAAATCACTGCTGGTTTTGGTACCACAGGACAACATGGAATTACAATTTTATTCACTTTTCTAAGGTCCTGATTTATGCAGTGTTTTCCCTTGGGTTTTCACTGTCCCATAATAAGTGAGTTACATTCTATTCTATTATAGAAGCACTTATATAGCATATAGCTACCCATAGCCATCCCAGCGCTGAAAGTGTGGCAGCACATCAAAGGGAACTTAGAGGAGCCTGTCTTGGAAAGTGGGACTTCCTATTATCTCTTTTAGGATATCCTGTTCAATCAGACAATTTATAAAAGGAGTAATTCTTGCCAAAATCTCAAGTGTCTTATTATATGGGGGAATTTTTTACAGACTCAACTCCTTTTATTAGTCCTCTCTCTTTTTCTGAAAAATCCCAAACTTCAGGTTGCACAGTGTCTATCAGATCCTCAGGCAAATCATTGCATGTCAGCATTGGGTACAATGTGACATTCGGGTACTGAGTCACAATTTTACATGGCACATCCTCATCATTTGTCTGAATCGCTATTCCATGGGGTGTGCAACTAATGGTGCAATTTAATTTACACAAATGGTCATGTCTTAGGTAATATATAGGACTAGAATTGCATACCAAGATCTGATGCTCATCCTCAAAGGAACCTATTTTAAAGGGGACAGATTCTGTTACTGGGTTGGAAAATTGTTTATTTGTGACTCCTATAACCTGAATTTTTCTTCCTGTAATGAGTAAATGTGCTACTTCTGCTGTTCGGACAGTGGAGCTTGTAGCCCCAGTGTCGACGAGAAATGACACATGGTGACCCATTACATCAGTGTCTACATAGGGACCACATTGCAATCCTCATCATTCAAATCCATTAAAACAAACTGTGATGCCAGCTGATTCACATCTACATTTGTAACCTAATTTAGATTCTTTCTGGAAACATTAGTCTGCTGCTGAGCCAGCGGAGATTGTGGTATCTTCATTTGATCTCCTTGGAGCACATTTACATTTTGCATTCGGGGTCTTTGAACTCTCTGCATTTGAACCTGATTATTACTTTGTGGCTGCGTTATACCTCCATTTTGCACCTGAACGTTATTCGCATTAAAGGGAGACTTCCTTCGCCAATATCATACATTTTCGCATGTGTGACGCAGATTAGTCTGTTTCAAAGTCTGGACATCAGCAACAACACTATGGTCTACCTGTGCACCTCACCCTGTACCTCTAGGTTGGAAAACATTAGTTTCCTACTGTTGTACTCCTTGCATACCACCAGTGTTCACTCCCATCTGTGGTCTTTGACTAGCTTTCTGTGCTGCTTTTAATTGCATAACCATCACCTTTTTCTGCTTAAAATTCAATTAATCACTACAGAATTTAGCATACCACAGGATTTCATCGACCGGTTTGTTCTGCCAGCTATTCAAATGCTTCTGAATCATTTCACTTATGCCTGGTTTCAATCCTTGCACAAATCTGAACACAAAATGACTCATATTCTTAGCTCCTATTGTTTCAGTACCACTGAAGTGTTTGAAAGCCTGCAACAATCTGATAATAGGAATGAATCCACTCCTTAGATTCTTTTGTTGTTCCGTCAATCCTCATGCAATTAATTTCTTTCAGGGACACTTTGTCTGTCAAAAAGCCAACAACCTTGTAATACTCTTTCATCACCTCTTCAGATGGTGCACTTTTTAGTGAAGGTCTTGGAGGCTCACTTTCAGGCAAATAAGAAAAAAACGTGCACTCAGTCTACAAGTCAGTTAGGCCCGTATTTATACTTTTTAGCACTGCATTTGTGTAGTTTTTTTACCCAAAATTAGTGCAAACTTACAAAATACAATTGTATTTTGTAAGTTTTCTCTGCTTTTGCGTCAATAAATGACGCAAATGCGGCCCTAAAAAAGTATAAATATGGGCCTTAGAACCACAATATCAAACAGTGTATTCACATCTTCCCACAGGCATTCTAAAAGTTTCACAAACCTTCCTGTCTGCTTATACCATTCCACTGGTTTCCCTCTCAATTTCAGGGAATCATTTGTAAATGACAAAATATCAGTCCTTCTCCAAGGTAAATGTGCATTACCTCTACTTGGAATTTCTCTTGTGGGAAGCATATTCACATTATCCTCGGCTTGATTTGCTCTTTCTGGAGGCACATCTGTTTTTGCTTTCTTCTGATGTCTTTTCTCCACCCATCTTCCTTCCCACTTATCCAACACACCCCATTTCAGAATGTGTGTGATTGATTCTCTAATTTGCAATCTCATTCCAGGAGATCTCAGATTCACTATTTCCTTGTCACTGAACTCCAATCTGTAACTTTTTTTTAAGGGCTTTGATTTCTCCAAATGAACATCATATTTTTCATCCACTTCAGATAAACTTTCATGAGCTTGTCCTGCATGTTTAATAATGTCTTTGCACATGAACCACAGTTTCTTCTCTGTGTTAATATCTAATTTGGCAATGCCCAGAGTCCCTAATATTTAATTTAACTCCAATTGCAGTCTGAACATATTCAATGATGATTCTGTCTCAGGAATGTTGTCTGCTTTAGCACTGCAACTCACTCCACCTGTTGCACCTGTTGCACTTTCAGGGCTCAAATTACTTAGCCAATCATTCCATTGCTGTGCAGTAAAACTTTGCAAACTTACTGAGTTTTTCTGTAGCATTTCTACTCTTGAATGACCTTTAATTTGCTGATTTGGGGTGTTTGCAATAGACATGTCTTCTTGTGTTTTAAAAGGTATTCTTCCTTGTGGGGTACTGCAATTCGCTGGATACAAAATAAGGTGAGGATCTCTGAGGAAACGTTGCATCCTGGTAGGGTCAATGGTCGCAGAAGAACACCCATTCTCTCCATCTCTAAATAATTTGAATATGCTGATCTCTGCACACTGTTTGGTGCCATCCCATTGGATGTAACTGGAGTATCAGGAACAGTATGGACCTTTAATGAATGTGCATTCGTTCCAGACATGCCTCAAGCGTACAAGGGAACAACTGAACCTATTGTTTTAGGGACTTTTAATGCATCTGGGCTAAAGTAATTCTGGGGAATTGTCATTCATACACATTGCCCCGACAAGGAAGTACTGAAACTTTGTCCTGTTTGAGTCGGAGAAACATTTGTTATGGGCTGATTTGGACTGAACATTTGCACAGGTTGACTAAAATAGTACAATCTGATTCATAATGGGACTCTGAACTGTGTTAAAGCTCTGGACTGGTTGATTCATACCATGAATCTGTGTCACTGAATTTGCAAGTGCATCTGACACTATCTGATTCACAACTGGAGCAGTAGGCACATTAATGGTTACATTTCCTGAAGCTTCAATTGTTGCTCCTACCTCTACAGAATGATACGGAGGCGGACGATTTAGCAATGTCTGATTTATAAATACACTCTTGAATGTCTCCATCTTTCTCTTCTCAATATCTGTTGTCTTTTCTGTTTTTCTCTTATTATTTGTTTTAGTGTTTTTCTCACTAGAAATAGTTGAATACAATCTAGTTCCTTCAATGATCTCTGGCCTCCAAGCTTTCTGCTCATCATCCCATCTTGCTTCTACAAATGATTTTAATGTTCATTGCACCCTTTCTCATACTTATGTTTCAGTTTCTGGCACGTTACTGGTTCCCAAATAGTAAGTGTTTCAAATTGTGCAGGCCTCAGAGGTGGTTTCATCCCATAAATTACTCACCTCAGATTCTCAAGAATTCTTATATTGAAAGTTCCATAGTGGGGAAATGTTAATGCACCTTCTTTCGCAGTAATTTTGTTCCACTGTTCAAGCCACAAACTTGCATGAAAAGATTTTTTGGACATAACATGATGGCCTGGAGCACCGTCCGGTGGGGTTTCTATACCCTTTCTCACTGGAATAAATTCAGCTCCTCTCAATGTACTTTTTAACTTAGGGCCTTATTTAGATCTTGGGGGGGGGGAGAATACTCTGTCACAATGTGACAGATTTCCCATCCGCTGAATTATGATCTCCATAGGATTTAATGGAATCATAATAAGGCAGATGGGATATTAGTCACTTTTGTAACGGAGTAACCCCTACACTAAGATCTTAATAAGACCCTTAATTTTCAATCAAATTCAATAAATAACAATAAACATTTTGTTTGAATCAGGAAGTAATTTCAATCCCACAATCCTCTTTTCGATTTTCTCAACCAACGCGTCACTGTCCGCCAATAGCAGCGCGTCTTCACATCAACCGACCTATAGCAGTGTGACACACAATGATGTCAAACTCACTCCTTACAGCAACTCATTCGCTTCGAAGTTGTGTCTCACACAATCGCTGTCATACACACCCAATGCAAAATATTGCGAGCAAAA
Organism: Pleurodeles waltl; assembly: GCF_031143425.1. Classification (NCBI taxonomy): domain Eukaryota; kingdom Metazoa; phylum Chordata; class Amphibia; order Caudata; family Salamandridae; genus Pleurodeles; species Pleurodeles waltl. The sequence continues at coordinate 398,343,502 of NC_090444.1, read as the reverse complement.
ACCAACAACCTATCTGCTTTCTACAGGATACGGTGACCAAATACTTAAAAGCAGTATGGAGCTACACTTTCCCACTTTGGCTTTCACAATTGCACAACAAATGAGACTTAACCAGAAAATCTCACTCCGGTTGATATAGATCCCCCATATGCACTCAGTATTCACTTAATAACAATCAAACCCACATTCGCTCAAGGAAATCTATTGGCACTATTGATGATGGCTCACAACAAGCATCTCACTGCAAACAATAAATTAACCAAGTGTCTTCTACACTTGTTTGTTATCCGTGGATCTTAGGCCATGCCAGACCCTTCAACAACAATAACTGCAGACATTTTTTATCAACAAGCCCCACAACCACACAATTACAGAAACTCCACAAAACACTTCGCAACATCACACTTTACTGCAATCTCTGGTGAAAAGAAATGCCAGTGCAAATCCTAATAATACCCACACATCCATCTTTCGCATGAACGATGCTGGAACTTCATCAATATTCAGGACGAAATATGGGACAAAATTTGGGATTGGCAAATTTGGAGTGGGCAGATTGCATGGCAATAATTGTACCTCCCTAATACTATGCTTAACTTTTTCTCCCCTCGTGAGAGTCAAACCGTATTCTGCTATCAGATTTACCATAGCATATTCCTTCTCAGGATTGTGCTCTGACAGGGTCGATGAATTTTTTGGCTCAGCATAAGGGTATGGAGATAGAGGCATCAATATTATAAAACATCAAATTAGAATGACAGCATGATCAAATTAGAATGACAGCATGACCAATGTTGGCACACAAGGAAAACGCCAGTCTGGGAAAAGTCAAAGAGTGTTTATTACAAACTAAGGCTCAAAGTAACATAAATGATTCTCAAGACAAGACTATAAAGATACAGTATCATGATAGGATATTCAAACCTCCTAAAGAAGTTCAAACAAACGTCAAAAAAACTAAACATTCAATCAACCCTGCGCAAAAAGCAATAGGAAAGTCTAGTAAGGAGGAATCAAACACTGGCTTATTTGGTTAATCATTTAGCTGCTAAATCCTTAAATGTAATAACCTGGGCAAGAGGTAACACTACAAATGAATAAATCCATGTCATTGGTGTGCTGGGTCAAACACAAATGGGCAAAAAGACAAAAACATAAAAAGGGCAAAAAGAATTTGGAAAAAGGAAATCCGGGGAGCAAGTGACTAACAGTGACAGAAAGTAATTAAAAAAAGAAAAAGGGAAGGCATCAGCATTTCAGAAGCTCATTCAAGCTCAATCAAGAGTCTTCTTCCTGGGTCATGGGAAAAGCCTCTAAAGCTCAGCAAATCATCTCAAAGGGACAAAGGTTGAGAGGACTTTACCTCTCAGAGTCCAAGGTGTTAAACAAGAAGTATAGAATGGAGTTGGAGCAGACAGTGTCAAAAGGGTCTGGAGAGGGACTGCTGTGAATCCAAGTGGGGAACGGTATATCAAAGTTCATAGGGCACAATGATTCATCTATCCTTCACTTCACATGATGCAGAAGGAGTAATCATCCAATGAAGTCGGTTATGCGACACAGACTGCAACACTGACGAAAGTTCTCATCACCAACATGCAGAAGACATTCCATCTCGGCTTATCCATGCAAATTGAAACAATTGTATACATAGTCTATTCCACAGTTCCTGCAGATACTGTGCTCAAGGTTCGTTTCCCAGGCTCATTATGTGTAAAACAATATCTATTACCAAGCTAGCGTTCTCATGAGAACGATGTCTGAAAGAACTGTACACCATAGCAAGAATGACTAAAGATTTCTGTAAAGTCAGAAAAGCAGGGCATTGCAGGCCCCACTTAGGCTAAGCAAATGGTCTACTTTAAAAGCTTTGACGCTGTTCATGTTACTGTAATTGCAAAACAAAGTAACTTTGTTATAGCATTCATATAGCTGTGCCACATGACTACAGACTTTTACTTTTGCATGTTACTTATAAATTGCTTCTTCCATAAAATCATTATAGTTTTAGTGCAAACTATTAATTAAGATGATAAACTACAACATGGAAACAAATTAATCTGTTATTTATAAAGTTTTAAGGCTATACCACATGCCTTTCGACTAATGACCTACTGTGAATGCATGTTACTATGGTTTTCAGTCGACCACTTTACAAGTAAACTATTAATACCTTGATTAACAAGATGCCTAGATTATCATGTATAGATGATCACTGTGGCATTAGGGACAATGCTAACATTTTTGCTACATCACTTTCTTTGGATGATCATGAACAAACTGAGAAATAAGCACCTTCAACATTTTACTCATTTAGTTATTAGTTTATTTTTTTAGAAAACATAAAAACAAAAACTATGAGATATGTGGTTCTCAGTTTTGTGTTTTGTGATGATTCACAGTAGTAATCTGATCTGTCTGGAGGTGGGAAAATAGTGACATTCCTCAAAATTCCATAAAATCTGCTCAGTGGATGAAATCTGAGAAGAAGTGCAAATTAGTTCCAACTCCAAAATTTCTTGCACAGGCGTAAGTATATCCAACATCTAATTTCCTCTAAGATGTGACCTGGAACACCTTACTGTGAAACATCCAAATTACTGTTAGCAAACCATGTTCTATCTATCTATCTATCTATCTATCTATCTATCTATCTATCTATCTATCTATCTATCTATCTATCTATCTATCTATCTATCTATCTATCTATCTATCTATCTTCAAAATGCTTGTAGTAGAGTTCCCCAAAAGATGCAGCATCAACACTACAGGGGTTAGTGCAGTTAAACATGGTTATTTCCACCAACACAAATTATTATTTTTGCAATTTTTTATAGCGCAGACATGACCCAAGTGTGTTGGAGCACTTTACAAGAGCATTATTGATCAAATTTGCCTTTAAAAGCATGGGGAGATGAAGTGATTTGCCCAGAATCCCAAGACGTTGAGCTGACCCTAAGGCTCAAACCTCGTTCCCCAGATCCAACGTTAGCAGCTCTGGGCGTAATGCCACTTAATCTTCCTAAGATACAACAGAGAAAAAGTGTAAAAAGCTCCTTTCTCCTGCCTTCTTGGTCCTTTGTGCTACCACTACTCCTGACAATTTGTATTTTCCATTGTGCTGCTACTGTAACTCTCACCTGTCTTGCTTAGTCAACTTGTTGCCCCTGCCGCTACCACTGGCCTTACTGAGCCCCATCCTCCACTGCCTGAGTCTATGCTCCTATCCCCTCTCTCCTGCCATCATTGGTACCCCTTCCCCCTCTTTGCTGCCCTCAGCGGCCTGTTGTGCTGCACTGCCCCTTCTGCCTGCATTGTATGGTCACCTTGCTGCCCTGGCATCTCTCCCTACTGCCCTCTGTTGTCCATCTGTATGCCCTTGCCCCCTCTGACCTCCTCTCCATGGTCTGCTGTGCGGCAACTGTCCCTTCTACTTGCCCTGCAATGTAAACCTGCTACTCCGTCTCCTCCCCTACCCTCTGTTTTCTATGTGTGTGTGCCCCTACCCCCTCTGACCTCCTCTCCATGGTCTGCTGTGTTGCCACTATCCTTCCTACATTCCCTGCATGGGCAGTCTGCTACCCTTTCCCCCGTTGCCCTCTGTTGCCTTTGTGTGTGCCTCTGCCCCTTTTTCTTGCCCTACATGGCATGCTATGCTGCCAATGCCCTCCCGCCTGCTCATACTCCTGCCCCGTGCTCTGTGTGACCGGGCTACTGCCCCTGCCACCTACCTCCATTTCTCTACCTAATACCTCCTTTCCTCCATGGTATGTTAGGTGTCACTGCCCTCTATGGTTCGTTGTGCTGCCACAGACTATCTCGCCTGTTTTGCATGCATGCCCCTTCACCTTGCATGGTTTATTGTTCTGTCAGTACCCCTTCTGCCTGCTCTGCATGGTCTGTTTTTCTGCCACTGCCCCTGCTGCCTGCCCAGCGTGATCAGCTTGCTGCCTTTGCCCCTGCTTCCTGCCCTCTGTTGTCTAGTCCAACTGACAGGCAGCTGCTTCTGTTGGAAGTACATATGTTAGTCAATATGTAAGATTTTAATCACACATGACTGAGGAGGATGGTGTGAATTTACAGAAAATATGATCTCATTTTAGATTCTCGAACATCTTTCATAACCTCCTTAAGAAAATCATGATAGAAAACAACTTTTTCTTAAATATGGTTTATCAAATCCCAGCAGAGGATCAGCATTTTACACAAGGTAAAACATCACCTTAGAATATACAAAATATCTGTTTTCATCATTTATATGTTCTTCTTTTTGCTACCCTCAAAAACAGGCTATTTTCAATGCATTTCAATAGGGCCATGGCCCAGAGATTTTTAATGGCTGCTATGCCATGTTGTCTATTTTGTGGTCACCCAATTAAGGTAGGTCCCTTTGGAATGCCCTACATGTCCTCTGGGGTAAGGGAATGTTCACCCTGCCACCTTGCATATTTTTTAACTTAATTTTCAAGACACACAAATTATGCCCCTGAGCCCTATAATGACTGCCACAACATATCGTTTAGGTTGTGACCAACTAATCAGGATTGATTAAAGTGGCCAACAGGAGCATATACCTATATATATATATATATATATATATATTCACTTTAAAAAACAATTGGTTACAGGGATGTTATAGTTAGGTTCTGAATTTACTTACTTTACCATAGAAATTCAGCAGTTAAGCAGTTATAGTTAAATTTCTTTCAAGTAACTATAACTCACTCCCCCTCCATCCACAGTTATCTGATCAATAATCTTACTGCAAATGTTACAGTGTCATTATCAATGATGTTATCAAAGATACCATGGGTGCTGAAATTTGTGGGGTAATTAGCAGTGCATGGTGAGGGCGCGAGTTATAATTACCTTAGGGCACGAGTTACAGTTACTTGAAAGAACTCTAACTATAGCTGCTGAATTTATGTGCATCACATCAAGTTGGGTGGTTAGGGGTGTTGAGCGCAGGGACTCAATTTACTTGTACAAAACCATAGAAACTCAGCAGTTAAGCAGTTATGGTTACATTTCTTTCAAGTAACTATAACTCACGCCTCCTCCATCCACAGATATCTGATCAATAATCTTACTGCAAATGTTACAGTGTCATTATCAATGATGTTATCAAAGATATCATGAGTGCTGAAATTTGTGGGGTAATTAGCAGTGCATGGCGAGGGCGCAAGTTATAATTACCTTAGGGCATGAGTTACAGTTACTTGAAAGAACTCTAACTATAGCTGCTAAATTTCTGTGCCTCGCATCAGGTTGGGTGGTTAGGGGCGTTGAGCGCAGGGACTGGCTGCAGGCCAGCCCTTACAGGCAACCCCTACTGAGCACAAGAAAAGGCCGTTCACGGTGCAAGGTTAGGTGCTTACTGGCCAGACCCTGTGACCAACCATATTCTATGCCATCTTTCCTATTCTTACTGCAACATTTCCAAGAAAATTATTGATGAGACAACTGTGCATGACGAGGGTGCGAGTTATAGTTACCTTTGGGCGCGAGTGATGGAGTGGGGTTGAGTTGACTGCCAGTTCATTAATTTTGCATACAAAATTACACTGCAGCATCCATGGATGTACATTTATATGATGAAGAAGGTAAAATTCACACAACATTGTATAGAAAAGAAACTTTAATGAATAGTCTGCTGCAGGGGACCAGTTTTCACCCAAAGTCACTGATGAATATTCCATACACAGAACTAATTTGAATACAGAGAAATTGTTCAAATGAGATTGATGCTGAAGAAAAATACAGTGACACAATGTTGAGATAAAAAAAGAGGACATCTACAACAGGATCTAACAAGAAGTTTAGGAAGAGCGAGAAAGATGTCTCAAGCAGAAACATTATTTACACGAAAAGAGAAACAATTAGGAACCCAGGAAAATAAAACTGCACCCAGATTAATATTGCCATATAGTAAAGAAAGCAAACAGATGGTCAGTTTAATTCAGAAACATTGGCTTCTTGTATCCAAGGATCCAGATATTGGCACTCTCTTAGGTTGTCACTTTTAGTGACTTACAGAAAAGCTCAGTCATTGAAAGACCAATTGGTAAGGAGCCACCACCAGAAAAAAAGGACTACCTATTGGCTGGAGAACATACAAAAAGGATTCACAAAATGTAAAAATTGCAAAGCATGCAACACTGGCAAAAACATGCAATCTATAAAAGATAGAGACAATAATATGATTCAGATAAGACATAAAATTGCATGTAGCACTAAATGTGTAATATCTAATATTAAATGTGCTTGTAGATTACTTTATGTAGGAAGTACAATTTGCATGCTGAAAAAGCGTATATTAGAACATATAAGAGCTATAAAGAATACAAATCCTGCATATGCCGCAGCAAAACTTGGTGCACAATGCCAGGAAAACAATTGGAGGACATTGCGTTATTATGGACTTGATATGGTTTCTCCACATGAACAAGGAGGAACAGAATCAAGAAATTGAGACAATTGGAATAGGGGCTCAATAATGATGAAGAACTTTATGTACACGCATGATAATTTGAAAGAGTCCCATGTGTAAATAGCTGCATCAATTACATGCGAACCAGTGAGACTATTGCATAGATAGCATTTTTCAGTTTGGAGCTTCATAAAATGCTGTAATGATTTATGCTCAAAGCACCCCAGTATGGTGATAATGTGATACTTTATAATACAATGGCTGCACAACACGAGACGTTTAGAAACATGACTCACATTAATTACTCATTTCATAAGGAATTACCTGTATATAATAATTCAGGATAATGATTAAATAGCACTATTCTGCAGCCTAAACCCCACCAGTGCTCGCGTGGGTGTGACGGCCCGGCCAACATGTCTTAAAATAAAATAAAAAACTCCCTTTAACTTAAAGAAGTGCGGCACTCCCAGCTTTAACGCTGAATCTTATTTATTCGGAGTTGCTGAGTGAAACTAGCACGTTTCGATCCACTTCGGGATCTTTGTCACATTTACAATAACAGTCTTACTTCCTCTTAAACATGAAAACCTTCAACAAAACTAACAAAGGACCAAATGCAAGCTTGCTATCATTGCTTTTATGGCAGCCATCTTATATTGATTTCTCACACAGAACGGCTTATCAGTTCTTACAAAACAGGGAGAATCATCATATGAGAAACATGATTAATGCATAAAATTTTTCAAACTACATTGTGCATAATTCTTGTTATGAATCCAAAATTAACTGCATACTTAATTGCTTTAAAAAAAAAAAATCCAATTTAGCCCCAGTGGGCATTCGTGCTATTCTTCTTAACTCATCTTACATATGGGCCTAATTATGACCCTGGCAGTCTCAAGACCGCTAATGTCATGGTGGCGGTCTGTCCGCCGCCAAAGCGGTGGTTCAAACACTTTGGAAGTGGTCTGACCGCCATGGTCGGACTGCCAGCACCTCCAGTTTTCCTCCACAGGAGGGGCTGGCGGTCCTAATCTTCCAGGGCAGCGCAAATGCAGTGCCGCCCTGGGGATTACGACCCTCCTCTCCGCTGGCTTTTTCATGACGGTAGCACCGCCATGTAAAGGATGGTAGAGACAGAGTGCAGGGTGCAGGGTGCCTCAGGGGTACCCTGGCACTGCCCATGCACTTGGCATGGGCAGTGCAGGGGCCCCCATGGCCAGCCCCATTACACAATTCACTGTCTGCATTGCACAGACAGTGAACTGCGCAATGGGTGCTGGTGTACCGTACACACCGCAACATTGCCGCCAGCTAAATTATGAGCTGGCATCAATGTTGTAGGCTGTACCCCACTGGGCCAATGTGTGGAAACATCATTTCTGCCCGCTGACCCAGCGGGGAACTCCTAATGAGGCCCACAGGAAGGTGGCTGCACTGGCAGCAACCTGACCATGGGACTTTGGCGGATGACCTTTACCGTCTGCCAAACTCGTAATCACCCCCTATGTTTACTTCCTACATCACTTGATATCAAAATATTCCTGAAAGATTTTGCTCTTCTGAATGAAATCTGCAGTTTCACACGAATCCTATTCACTCTTTAGAAGATACCAATGTTTACTCAATATCTTTCTTACCCAAAGTGGTCTCTACTGTAAGTGCTAACAAATCTGATCTCATCTTTCTGTTGTGTCTCTCTTTGTGGGCTCTCTATAAACAGTACTCTCTCATGACTTTCTCTTTTTACTTTTTCATATGCTGACATTAAGATCTTGTTACTGTATCCCCCATACTTAAATCTCTGGAACATTTCATTACTGGTATTACTGAAGTCTTCTTCTGTATTACAGATTCTCCTGGCCTCAAAAAATTCCCATAGGGGATACTCCTTTTTAAACCTTCCAGAAGACGACTTGTTGCATGCAACACACTATTCCCTGATGTTTCTTTTCTCTGTATATTAGTCACCAATTTACCATCTTCAATGTTAATAGTTATCCAGGAACTTACTGTGTTTAGCACTTATTACACAGGTCAGACGTAAGTTCAAATTGTTCTTATTCAACTGAGGGACACACTCAAGGGCCAATTTTTCCTCTCCAAATTACAAATAAATAATCTATATATCTGAACCAACAAATTATTTGTTTGGTCCTACAATCAAAGAGGTCATGGACCACCTGCTCCTCCCACTAGCCCATATGCAAGCAGGTGCCCATCACTGTCGCTCATTCTTGTCTATATAGATGCCCATTAAAGAAAAACTATTCCTCGATAAACAAAACTCAATAATCTCAAATAACATCTTATTATGTTTGTAGACTTTAATAGGTCTTGTTCTCAAACAGTACTTCACTGCCTTGAGGCCATCTTCATGAATTATACTTGTATACAAGGCTAAAACATCCATCATGATTATTAACATGTCTCGCTCCCAAATCACATCGAAAATTATTTTCCAAAACTCATTTGAATCTTTAATATATGTCAGGAGACTGAACACAAATGGTCTTAAATAAAAATCCACAAATTTGGAACAGCTTTCCAACAAACTTTCATTTGCTGCTATAATGGGTCTACCTGGGGGTGGCAAAGGGGATTTCTATATACCTTCGGTATTAGGTAATAAATTGATAATCTAGTGAAATAATTTCTCAAGAATTTCACCTCATCATCGTTCAACAGTTCTCTCAATCAGTTTCTCATGAAATTCTACAATAGTATCCTGATATATACTTGTGTCTATCCTGCTATATCATTCAGGGTCATTCAATTGAAAATAGGCCTCTTCCATATACCAATCCTTAGGCCAAAGCACTATGTTACCTCCCTTGTCGGCCTTGTGGATGACACAGTTCGCCTCTTTTCTAAGTCACCACATCAAACCAGTAATGTCTCTGTGTTTCACTGCATTGTCTCTATTAAACTTTTTCTTAACATTAAAGGCATAAAGTTCTTTCTCAATTGCATCTGAAAATACAGTTATATTACTGTGCACTATTGGGGGATAACTCTTGATTTAGCTTTAAAGTGTGAATCACCCCCTGCCAACAAATCTTTCCCTATTTGTTCCAAAACAGATTTTGCTGATTGATTACTCTCTCCCCTACATTCTCTTTCAAGCTCTGCCATTTGTGAAAACACACCTACATCTTCTATCAATAGTTTGCTACTCCCTTTTGTCTGCAGAATCTGGTGTTCAATTTTTCTCTTTTTCACTTCCTCAAATATTTTCATTAACCTTAACTTCTTAATGAATGAATACAAATCAATCCTTGATTGAACTTAATCAAAATTTGAATCTGGATAATATGATTGACCTAATGAAAGCAATTGAGTCTATGCCCAAGATAAAGTTAAGTTAGACAATTCATTACTGTATGCTTTCCCATTTCTATTTCTTGCGAGACTTCACTTTCTTTGCATACTGTCCCTTTATGTTGCTTCTTCCCTTGGCACCCTCTTCGGCATCGACTCTTCTGTTTCCATTGTTGCTGCCTCTTCTGGGACTGTGATCATTCCTTTTGACTAGAGATAAAAAAGGAAACTCATTGGATATTGAAAGTTTAGCCAAGTTGTCCATACTATCAATTCTACTACCATCCATATCTGAATTAAGGTCCAAGGTCACGTCACTTACTGAAGCTTCCCAGTTTGTATCATTCAGTCTCTGCTTCCTTAGATTGTCAAATCACTTTGCAAAAGTATATATTTGTCCCCTTTCGTAGTCCAAACAAACTAGCTCAAATGTATTGCTTTCTTCAATATGACTCGTTCTTCATATTTCTGTATTCTTTGCTCCATACCTTTTCTTACTTTCTCCACTTGCTTAGTATCATTCTCTCTCAAAATTAGTTCCTTTAATTTAGCTCTCTCTTTTAATATCCCCACTTGATCCAGTTCTGCATATTTAATCAAAATTTGTAACATACCCATTAAACTGGCTTTGTTGTGTTCTTCCCATTCCTTAATCAATTAATCAGAATGCGGTTGTTCATAGCTGGTCATAATCTTCAAACCCTAGGGATTCTCCCACCACTTCTTTCATTCAGAGAGAGTTTTTTTGGAGATATATATATATATATATATATTTATATATATATATATATATATAAGACTATTCTAACTCATGCAAAGTGAAAAGCATAACCATATCACCAGTAGTTAAATTATTTGTTGCCCAAATAATACCTAATTATTATTGAGTTTTGTTTATCGAGGAATATTTTTTCTTTAATGGGCATCTATATAAACAAGAATGAGTGACAGTGATGGGCACCTGCTTTGCCCCCGGCTATGCGAACTTGCACATGGGCTAGTGGGAGGAGCAGGTGCTCCATGACCTCTTTGAGTCGCTACATAATTATATTTAGTAGTGTGCCAGCAAAAAAGGCCCATATTCAGTATTATGGTTTCATCTTGAGTGAGGACTACTTCAGACAAGTTGGTGTTAATGTTATTTACCATAATCTCCATCATTGTCTTCCTTGTAGGCCCTTGCTTATTCCCACAAGGGCTTGTAGTATTGTTGTATTGTGTCTTACTACTATTTCTTTGCAGTTTTCGCCCCTTCTGCCTCTTCCTCTTGATCGCTCTCTGGTTCCTCTGGCTTTTCATTTGTTTGTAATCACTTTCTGCCCCCTCCTCAGAAGGTGGTATTCTTCTAAAAAAGTATTAGGTCTAGCATTTCACTCCTTACCACACTGTCACTGATTCTATTACATTAATATCACCTCCAGTCACGGATCCTTCTTCAGATAGAGTAGTATCATATTGTGTAGGTCCTTCTGAAGTCAACAAAGTTGCCGAATCATCATGTCTCCAATTAAAGGACAAAATGCATCCTTTTTCATATTACAAGCTCTCAAGAATTGTCGCTGCTTTCTCAATTTTATTTCCGCTTCTATTTTCATGAGTCTGGTCTCCATTTCTCCCAGAAATTTCACAGTTTACTCTTGCTCCTGTCTTTTCTTTAATTCTTCTTTCAGTATTTCAATCTCTTTGAAAATATTCTCCCCTTAGGTTCCTTCCAACCATTTCAGCAATTCTACTTTTTGAAGCTTTACCAATCTTCTAAAACCCTGTCAGGGATGGTCTCCAGCAAACAAATACAGGATATCTCCCAAGATTTTAAAATCATACTGAAAAATTGGAAAAGCTTCAAAAAGTAGAATAGTGAAAATGGTCAGAAGAAACTTCATTTAGACAACAGTACAGTACCCACAGGATACAATCCCCCTGGGCCAAACTTAAAATATAGGAGAGGGTTACCATGTGGCCCCTCTCCTGAGCCCTATTTGGCCCTGGGAACGCCATCCCCCAGGGCTTGCTACTTAAAAAAAAGGGGAGCGGGCTGCACAACCTCCCTCCCTGCGCCTCATTAGTCCCTGGGGACCCTATCCCCCTGGGCTGTGTTTTTTTAATCAAAGGGGGTGGATGGGGCATGTGGCACCCCTCCCTGATTCTTATTAGGCCCTGTGGACCCCATCCACTGTGACCACTACTAATACAACGAGGGGCTAAAGTATTTAGCAACACACAAAAAACGTTTTTCCTATGGAGCAACTCCCCTAACTATAACTACCCGGTGGCAACTACTTTATTAATACGATGAGTGAATTTGATGTATATGGTGAAATATCTACGATATATAGACAATATTTGTTTTTTATTTTGGACACCTCTAAAGAGGTGTTTAGAGAGCAAACTACTTACTCTGAACACCAGCAATCCTCATATCTAACTCACCCATCATATCAATAAAGTAGAGGTCCCCTTTTGGATGTACTTGTGATGCTTACGCTTTCAAGCATAACTGACAGACAGGAATAACAGCTTGCATTTTCAGAGTTTTCATCCTCACACTTCCAAACAACACTTACCATACTTTCAATTTACATGATCGAAACAAATCACCTCATTCCAGAAAACTTGAAGACAACTTTTGATCTTTACAACAACAGGTTTCTGAATAGGGGCTGCCCTTATGCAATATTATAGAAATCTATTCAACATGTACATGCTATTGATAGGGAAACACTGTTGAAGAAAACACAAAAACCCATCTCTAAAAGAATGGTTTTTGTCTCCAAATTTTTAACCAACCAAAAGCCATCAAAACCTCATCAAGAAATGCTCAGAGATTCTGCAAGCAGAACTGAATTTTCAAAGATTATTCAATGAAAAACCATTATTTGCACACCATTGTTCAAAAAACATCAAAGAGATTCTGACTACCAACAAGTCCACTGACACAGAGATTCGTCAAGGCAAAGCTACAGTTGCATTCACTGGTAACAATGTAATATTGGGCTATACTGTCTGGCACCCAAAGAAAGGATACATCACTCCGCTCAAACATTCAGTTTATTGCAACACAAAAAATTGTGTGTATTGTGTCGGTGTCCTTGTAGTATTCTATATGGAGGTAAGACAGAAAGGAAAATCAAAACTAGAATCACAGAACATAAAACCAGAACGAGGAACCACAACAAGAACTTCAGAATGTCAATTCATTGGACTTAACATTGGCACAACATTAACTAAATACTGTTACAATTTTTAGAAGTGGTAACACCACAACCAGACACTGACAATCATGAAAAGACTTTTGCAAAGTATTTTTTTTTGGATAAAAACTGGACACTTTACAGCCAAACGGCATGAATGATAAATTGGAATTGTCATGTTTTGTAATGTTTATTTTGATAATTTATTTTGATAATTGTGTTCAATTTGACATCTGCATCATATTTTGTTCATTATGTATAGTCACGGCGATAAGCATAGTGATTCAGTGATAGAAAGTTTCTATGAGGTAGTCTTGATGGAGTATATGACAGTTTTTGCTGTCCCATATATATTTTGTTGTATTAATGGTAAATGTTTGGATCTTTGGAAATCTCCATGAATCTTTGCATGTTCATCACAATCAAATATAGTCCATTTTATTATCTCATCTTTTGGTAAGCCCTCACACAACTATACTTATTTTCATTGCTATCATTTTCATTTAGTTAATATGTTGTATTTAACTTTTTCTTTACTCATACACATTTGGCCAGTACACTTTTGGGGGGAACGTGGGAGTGTTCTCATCCTATGTTTATTTAGTAGTTTACTTCCAGGAGAATGCCATTAGCTCATGTTACAGAGTTTTCATTAAAAATAAAAATCCATTTAATTAATGACCAGTATGAGTGAAATCTAGTCCTAGTCAAGAGCTACGTTTTTAATGTGCACTTTCCTTTCTAAACTTTGTATGACCCCTATTTGCTTGACTTTCTTGATTTGCTAATGTTAAAAATGCCAAGCAAGCTTTAACTCAGCAGAAATGTTTCTAATGATACTTTTGCATGACCTTTGCATGATGCAAACTTTCTATGCTAACAAAGAAAGCTATATTATTTTATTTCAGTGAAACACTTGACCTGCATTTGAATCTTAAAAATGACTAAACTAATCCAAAACTTGCTTCTTTATGAAGAGGCTTTAGTGTGGAGTTGTATTAGAACAATTATGACTTAAGTTATTAATGCACAACATTTACATGAGTGTCTCTTCTTTCAGAGACCAAGATGAGTGGGAAAATAAATACCTTATAATTTCAACTTATATAGAAATATTATTTAATGTGTCTTACAGTAGAGCTGTCTTTGTTAGAAGTTACCATCTATATGGAATCTGATCTCGTCTCACGACTTTTACCACTTATTTTTGGCGGTCTAGTATCTTAGATGAAACATTTGTACTAAAATGTCATTGTATTAGTGTTATAAAATTGTTCCAGGGAAAGAACAGAGAGCAATAATGAGCATTTGCTACAGCACTGTTCATGCAAGCTCTTAGCTTTCACGCTCTTAGATTCAGATTCATTCTCTCTGAAAAACGTATTTGCTCTCTGTCTAGAACATTCTCTATCAGAGTATGGTACAGTATTCTTTATGAGTACAGATAGCTTCGCTGTCTAGACTACCTCTGGAAATCTTGTTCTTTTTGCTGTTTCTGACTAAAATGTTTTATTTTTACTGATTTAGAATACTAGAATAGGGATAGGTTGTGGGACACATCTTAGGCAATGTTCTGTAAACCGTATTTGACTATTAAAGAACAGGTTTAAAACTTATGACAAATAAAACTTTGAACTATAACCAAAAGTCTCATTATTGACTCCTGAACCATATATTTTTAATGTACTAATATTAACCCCTTGGGTGCCTTGGACGTAATGATTACGTCCTCGGCAGCATTGCTCAGGTGCCGAGGACGTAATTGTTATGTCCTGCACTGGCCCACGAGGAAGGGAATTTCTCTTCCGAATGGGGGGTGGGGGCAGGCAGAGAGACATGAAAGGAAAGGAAAGGGAATGCCTTTCCTTTCCTTTCATGTCTGTCTGAGCATTTCTGCAGCCCGAACGTGAAGCGATCGAGATGCAGAAGTGCCCAATTGACACCAGGGATTTTTGTTGAGCAAGGGTCGCTCCCCGTGGGGCATTATTTTAAGGCCTTTTTTGCCCCTGGGTTGGGGCAAAAGTCACTAGACACCAGGGATCTTTTTTTTTATTGTTTACATGTGGAGAGCAACCCCTTAAGCACGGATCACTTCCCTGGGGGGACAAACTGTTTTAGGCCATTTCTGTCCCCTTGGGGCAGATCAGCCTATTTTTATTAGAACAATCTGCCCCCAAAGGGGGCAGAAACCACTAAACACCAGGATTTTTTTTATGTCTGTTACACACAAGGGGACCAACCCCTTAGGCAAGGGTCGCTCCTCTGGGAGGCAAATTTATTTTAGGCCATTCCTATTTCAATTAGGCTGATCTGCACCGAAGGGGGGCAGAAAACACTAGGCACCAGGGATTTTTTCTTTTGATTTTTTTACAGATGGGGCGCGAACCCTTAGGCAATGGTTGCTCCCCTGGATGGAAAATTTACTTTAGGCCATTTCTGCCCCTCTTGGGGGGCAGATTGGTCTATTGTAATTAGGCTGATCTGCCCCAAGGGGGGCAGAAACCACTAGGCACCAGAGATTTTTTTTTTCTTTTTACAGATGGGGAGCGACCCCTCAGGCAAGGGTCACTCCACTGGGGGGCAAATTTATTTTAGGCCATTTCTGCCCCCCCTGGGGCATATTGACCTATTTCTATTAGGTCGATCTGCCGCCGGGGGGGCAGAAACCACTTAGGCACCAGAGACTGGTGTTTGTGAGTGTGTGTGTTTTGTTTGGGGGCCAGCCCCTTGGGCAAGGTTTGCTCCCCATGGGGGCACTTTACTGTTGGCCATTTTGCCCCCCTGGGGGCAGAACAGCCTATTTTTGTAAGGCCCATCTGCCCCCAAGGGGGGGGATGAAAGCCCAGCAAAGACCAGGGAAGATGTTTTTCAAAAAAAGAGGGTGGGGTGTGGCCATATCCCCACTCCAAATAATTGGGGACAAAGTTGATCTGCAATTAGCCCTGATCCACTCCCCGGGGGGAGGGGGGCTGGTGCAGAAAGCCTACTATATGCCAAGGAATAAAAAAAAAAAAAAGTGGGCTGGTCGCTACCACCCAATATGGACATGGTTATGCCCCACCCCAACTAAAGAGGGTAACTGTCTTTCAGCTCTCCCCCTGCACACTAAAAGATCTTATTCCAATGGCAAGCAAGAGGAAATTTGATTATTTTGGGTTTCAATTTTACATTTGGGCCACAAGAGCTTGTCTAACTCTCAAAATTGTCCCACTTGGAATGGTGAGGGCTTCACTTTTTGAACTTTGGGACGCTGCCATGTAGAAAAATCAACGAGACCTAGACACTTCTGAAAACTAAACATCTGGGTGAGTCCAGGGTGGTGTGCTTCACATGCACCCACACCATTTTCCTCCCTACAATGCCCTGCAAACCTCCAACTTTGCTTCAAATCACACATTTTCCCCACATTTTTCTGATGGAACCTTCAGTAACCTGCAGGAATCAATTAAATTCCTGCCACCCAGTATTGTCACATCTATACCGATAAAAATTCAGTCCCACTTGTCAGGCTAAACATGTTTCTTTTTCAAACTGCCCTTTTGGACCCGCTTTAGTTCCCCCTCAATTTCAACATGTTTTTGGCTCTTCCCTGCCACAGACACTTTGGCCCACCTACACAAGTGGGGTATCATTTTTATTGGGAGACTGAAGGGAACTTTGGGTGGTAGGAAATTTGTGCTTGTGCAGTGATCCCACGTAGACATGCGAACAATTTGATTTTTTAGCTAAATTTGAGGTTTTCTGAGGATTCTGGGTAAGAAAACACTGGGGGATCCATGCAAGTCACACTTCCCTGGACTACCTCGGGAGTCTAGTTTTCAGAAATGTCTGGGTTTGGTAGGTTTCCCTAGACGGCTGCTGAGCCCAGGACCAAAAATGCAGGTGCCCGGCACAAAAACAGGTAGTTTTGTATTTGATAATTTTCATGTGAACACATGGGCCCTCTTTATGAATCTGTCGGTAATCACTGCCGACCACCGTACTGACGGTGAACTAAAGACTGCCAGTGGGGGTGGATTGAACACCGCCCAATAATGATGCCAAAAACACAGTCCGCCCAAAATTTAACAACCTCCACTCACCGCCTGGGCCAATGACGGTAGAAAGCCAGGACACAGCACCCCGCCACAGCCACCGCCATCCCTACAAATCCCCAGCCCACCAAATAATGATGCACAAATCACTGCGGTGGACAATGGATGTCGAACGGCCATTGGCAGTAATGACCGCCGCAATCAGAAATGGGAACCACCAACAACAGAAGCACACATTGGCAATTTTGAAAACCACACAGCTGGCACACATCCACACCACAATAAAACACACTCACACACCACCCACAACACACACCATGGCACCCCCTAATCATCCCCGCTTCACCGACAGGGAGCTGAGGACCATGGTGGACTAAATACTCAGGGTCGAGCCCCAACTATTTGGGGCACAGGTGCAGCAGACGCCAATGGTCAAGAAGATGGAGCTATGTCAGAGGATAGTCAACATGGTCAATGCAGTAGGAATCCATCCACGCACGAGGGATGACATCAGGAAGAGATAGAATGACCTGCAGGGGAAGGTGCATTCCATGGCATCATGACACAACATTGCCGTACAGAAGACTGGCGGTGGTCCCCCACCTCCTCCCTGAGAATACACCAACTGGGAGGAGAGGGTCATGGCCATCCTGCACCCGGAGGGTCTCACTGGACTCCCTGGAGTACTGGACTCTGCCACTAAGCTACCTTGTCAATATGACACTGCCATTTCACCATCTTCCGAATGGTCCCATGGACTATGCCCCTGTGCAACCAACAGCTGTGGAAATGTACCTGAGTATTTTGTACACTGTGTGCCCACTCCCTTACACTGTCCCATCAGTCATGGATGTGTTTTATGTCAATAAAAAATACCTGTGCACTCAAAATATCTGTCCTTCATTTATATGTGCAAACAAGTGCAAATGTGAATATAGGCAATTTTGAAAACCACACAGCTGGCACACATCCACACCACTATAAAACACACTCACACACAATCCACAATCCTTTGCAACGCCAACAGCACCACAGAAAACCACACCACAACACACATACAAACGACCACCACAAAAGTCACACACACAACACACCACCCACAACACACACCATGGCACCCCCTAATCACCCCCGCTTCGCCGACAGGGAGCTGAGGACCATGGTGGACTAAATACTCAGGGTCGAGCCGCAACTATTTGGGGCACAGGTGCAGCAGACGCCCATGGTCAAGAAGATGGAGCTATGTCAGAGGATAGTCAACATGGTCAATGCAGTAGGAATCCATCCACGCACGAGGGATGACATCAGGAAGAGATAGAATGACCTGCAGGGGAAGGTGCATTCCATGGCATCATGACACAACATTGCCATACAGAAGACTGGCGGTGGTCCCCCACCTCCTCCCCGAGAATACACCAACTGGGAGGAGAGGGTCATGGACATCCTGCACCCGGAGGGTCTCACTGGACTCCCTGGAGTACTGGACTCTGGTAAGTCAACAACACCTGCAATGCATGTATCATCCCATCCCTCTCACTACCACCATGCCCCCATCCCCTACCCAGCCCACAACACTCACACACACCTACCCATGTCACCTGCACGCCCACAACCCTCCATACAAACCACTATCCAGACCCCTGTGCACAGTCACCAGCCCATGCATGAAATGGCAGGAGCATCACAACACCCAGAATGCACCACTTCCCCCTCACCAAATGCATCCAAAAGAACACCAAGGGACCCTGCATGTCACCACATTGGGAATGGAACCACCAATAACTCCTAAGCAGAGCTGCAAGGGACATGAAAGTGCAGGAAACCCATATGTCTGTTCTCACACCCACAGGCACCACCACCCATGCCACCCGGACGTAGATGTCAAGGAACACCAGTACTCCACCTGAAGATGAAGGCCCCACTCAGGAGAGGGCAGAGGGATGTATGGACACAGAGGAGAATCCTGGCCCATCCCATAGCCCTGGACACTCACCCCCCAGTAGCCCCAACCAGGTCACAACTGACACCCTTACCATTCAGGCACCACCATCAGCTCTGGCCCAACTCCCCTACACCAGTGTCTCCAGGTCACGGACTGGCTGCCCATAAGTACAGAGTCCCAAGTCTCCACCCACCACCAGGCAGGATGATGATGGGCCCAGTGCAAGTAGGGCTGCCAGACCTGTGCAGGGGACACAGGTACAGGGGGCTAGGGCCATTGGAACGGGAGCAGTGGGTCAGAGGGTGTGCCAAGGAGGGATGCAGCTGCCCAGAAGGCCGTTGCTGAGGTTCAGGGAGCATACCACCATTCCCAGGACAGTGTGGCCCAGATCCTGGCCATGCTGGGGGAGAATCATAGGTTGTAGGTAGCACACCATCATGAGGCCATGGAGCAATGGAAACACCTCAATGCTACAATGGCCACCATTGCAGCTGTGCTGTAGCATCAGTACAACAGCCAGTCTGAGTCCTCCAACCACCAGCAGACCCCTTACACTAGCCAGAACAATGCCCTGCCATCCACATCAGCAGCTGCTAGTAGACTGGTGGCACTGCCAGAGGACTCACAGGACACCAGCACCCCCCTCGCAAATGTGCCCTCAGACTCAGACATCCCTATGAAAGACCACCCAAGACCAAGCCCACCCCCAGGAAGTGACTCTGCCCTGAAATGTCTCCCTTGTGTGCCACTAAGCTACCTTGTCAATATGCCACTGCCATTTCACCATCTTCCGAATGGTCCCATGGACTATGCCCCTGTGCAACCAACAGCTGTGAAATGTACCTGAGTATTTTGTACACCGTGTGCCCACTCCCTTACACTGTCCCATCAGTCATGGATGTGTTTTAGGTCAATAAAAAATACCTGTGCACTCAAAATATCTGTCCTTCATTTATATGTGCAAACAAGTGCAAATGTGAATATAGTGGACATTTTACATCATAATGCTGTTTTATTGCAGGATGGGGACTAACAGACTGTAGTGTTCCAAGTATGTCACACTGTACATTCAATTGCTGTATCACACATCTCCTTCTTCAAACATGAAGTCTACAGATCACTGATAAAGGACACCACAGCACTTTGCACATAAGTAACCCTGAAACAATGCAATAAACCAATTGGTAACATAGAACACTACCTGAGAGTCACTGGAAGTATAGCTGGATTAGCTGGGTCGTGGAGTTGATATCTTCCCCCTCCTCTTCCTTATCACTCTCATCCATCCTCTGAGGTGGAAGGGGTGGTTGGACAGCATCCACCACATCCTGTAGTGGAATAGCTTTCCTCAGAGCCAAGTTGTGGGGCATGCAGCAGACCACCACTGTCTGACACACCTTGTCAGGGACATAGCACATGGACCCTCCAGAGAGATGAAGGCAGCTAAATCTTGCCTTAAGGAGTCCTATAGTTCTCTCAATAACCCTCCTAGTGCGAACATGTGCCTCATTAGGATGGATTTCTGCATCTGTCCTGGGATTCCTCACATGTGTCAGGAGCCATTGCATGTTTGGGTAGCCAGACTCCAGATTCTGTTATTGAGAAAGAGATATACAGAGAAAATAAGAGGTTTTCTTGTCAGCTAAGAGACGTGTAAATTGTGAGACATCGTTGACTTTACACACACATAGAGGCGTAATAATCTGTTGTGATTGTACTCATTTTAATTAGTGTTTATTACACCTGATGCCCAAGGGTGACACAACATTGATTAGATGATTTCCTGAGGGCCGAGAGCTCATTATTATGAGTGGAGAATTTTCTTGATTGGAAATCAGAAGGTATAAAGCCTAGTTCCAATTGTTGAATTGAACTATTAGTTTACTTTAGAAGAAGCAGACAGAGATTGTAGTAATTTATGTTGCTTAGTATTAGATTTGTCTTTTGTTCATTAAGTGGAGAAAATTGTAAACGAAGGTGAGCTGCTTCAAGGAGTGAGATGTTGTCTCATATTGTGCTGCACTTTTATTGGTCAGTTCATGTGATGCTGACTTGTGATTCAATCTCAGCAATAGTTGCAAGGTCTTTGGTTTACTGAATTACTAAGCTTCATTGTGACTTGATTGAAGGGGTTTAGTGTTCTGACGTATAGAGTACTATTTCAAAACATTTGAGACACTGTAAATTCTGATTGTTAAATTTGTTGAGTTAGATCCAAAACCATGAACATTTTCAAAGCTTTGAAGAGTTTAATGAGAGGTGATATAATGGTTTTAGTTAGGGAGGTTGAGGGAGCACCTCCTAAGGATACACCAGAATATCACATGATGATTGAAGAAGGGTTTCATATATGTGTTAAGCTTCATTAATTGCGCAAGATCACTGAAAACAAAGGGGAATAGAGATTTCCTTGATGGGGACATTCAATTTTTGGGATCATTAAAGAGATTATGAGAAGTGTTGCGTGAAAGGAAGCCACCTCCTAGACCTACAAAATTTGAAGCACTTAGTGCATGGGAGAAGAGGCACGAATTAAGGACAGAGAAAGATTTCAAAATCAAACTAAGAGAGCAATGTGAAATTATGCAGATATAGTTTGGGATGAATGATCACAGATATGGAGAAAGGGTGTAGTGGAAGGTACAAGATTATATCCTGTACTTACAAAAGAAGACAGGACAAAAACTTAAAAATAAGAAAAGACTGTAAGGAAAAAGAACAAAGGAGAGTAAGGGCCTGAGTTATGTCTTGGCAGAGGGAATACTCTGTCATAATTGTGATGGATATCACATCTGCCTTATTACGATCTCCATAGGATAGCATGGGATCATAATAAGGTGGACGGGATATCTGCCACATTTGTGATTAAGGGGGTCATTATGAACATGGAGGGAAACCCTGCGGTGTTCATGCTGGCGGTCTTATCACAGACCGCCAGCCCCCTTGAGACCCTGCTGGCCAAATAATATACATTCTGCTGGACCGGTGGGCAGAAACAGTGTTTCTGCCCACAGGCCCAGCAGAATGCAGGGCCGGGCCATTGCCGATGGCTCCACATGGAGCCGTCATCAATGCCTCTGTGCAGCGGGTGCAGCAGCACCTGTCATGCAGATCACTACCTGTAAATCGGGCAGTGACCTGCCCAACGGGGCACTGCTCTGGGGCCATTGCACTGCCCATGCCAAGTGCATGGGCAGTGCAAGGCCCCCAGGGGGACGTAGGGGGTCCCCAGAGCACCCCTTCCACCAGCCTTTCCCTGGCGGGGGAACCCACCAGGGAAAGGCTGGAAGAACAAAGGTTGTTTATCCGGAGCAGCGCTGCCCTGTCGGATAAAGTAATCCACCCTCATCAGGTAGCCTGGCAGTGGCGGAGGGACGCCTGTGGCGGCCCTCCCTTGTTCAGAATATGGCGGTTCAGACCGTCATGCTGGTGGCGGTATTTTCTGCCACCCCCAGCAAGGCGGTCTGAAACATCATGTTCGTAATGAGGGCCTGTATTCCCCTCTGCCATGACCTAAATCAGGCCCTAAGAAGTGAAAACTGAAACAAAATTTGATTTACATACTGATTTTGGTGATATTATATTGCAATAACCTTTGCTACACATCTGCCACCATATGTCCTATGCCACATGATGGACCTCAATTAGTAAATAATGTGACCATAGCTAAAGCTCCAATAGGTCCAGGTGTTCCACAAATTAGTAGTCTGATTAAAGCAGTACAGCCTACAAATATATAACCTGTATTGACTCAACTGACTGTGCCACAGCCAGTAATAACTCAACCGATTGTGCACAGCCAAATATTACAGAGCCTGTAACTCAGCAAGCAGTGAGGAGTGTGCCAGAACCAATGAGTACAGCTCAAATGGTGACATGTACAGTCACTGTGGTACCAACACCAGCACAGGTTGATGAAATGATTACATTGCAAACAGTGCCTGCACAGATTATTCATACTCCAACTACCATGGTTCAGGAAACATATGGGTGTACACCAGTAAATTTGGTTTATCCTGACATCACAAAATTCACAGATTGGAGTATGGACACCACCACAGACCATTCAAGCACTAGGAGAGGAGAGGCAATTTGTTTCCAGAAAACAAACAGTATGCGGTGAATATAATTTAGAAGGTGGTTTATTTCCACCTTGGTTTAAAGAAGCTGACAGAAATTGTGTGAAAGTAGAGGATGCAGAAAGACTGAGTACAAGTTGAAGTTCAGATACCAGCACAGCTCCTGAACAAGAGAGCCCTTTAAATGCCCCTAAATCGAAAGGCGAATTAGATGAAATTATTAGAAAATGTTTGATCACATAAACAAATATCAAGAAAGAGAATTGGTTTACTTGTGTGAAGAAATAATGAGAGAGGCTGCAACTGTTCATGACCGATTAACTGAATTGGCAAACAAATATGATGTTAATATTTATAAACATGTACTATTACAAAGAAGTTTCAGGGTACAGGTACATGATGAATCAATTGAAAACATGTGTTCTTCAGGAATGTGAATTCATCTCACTGAATTATTAAAATGCACAAGTGAATGGAATGAATTTGGCAAGTTTGGAAACAAATCGGCAAAAAAAATGAAAAGAAAACAAAACAGTTAGAAGGGGCTGATGAAAAAAGAAAACAAACTGGTCTTTAAAAAAAAAAAAGAGACAACTACAGCATTTCCTTTAGGGGAGATACCAGGTGAAGGGTATGCATATGTCCCTTGGATTAGGGGACACCTTGCATAATTTACAAACAATATTCCAAAGTTGAACAAAAAAACAGGGCAGTGGTATACACAAGTCGAGATATTTGTTAAGATTGCAAAGGTATTATGGGTTGATTTAAATGCGTTTTTCAATATTGTAGTTCCAAGTGATTTGTTGGTGGAATGTAAGATTGCTGTTCAATGGCCAGATGCAGAACCAGACCAGCAAGGGATACTGTTACAAATGGGCCTTCAGCTGTGGTGATGAGCAAGTATAATGAGGGAGAACATTTTTGAAGGGCAGAGTTCCATCTAAGGACTTGAATTATTTGAAATGTAATTGAATGCAGCAGGAAGTTAAGGAAACTGTACATTAATTTTATGAAAGGTTGATGAAAGCATTTCAGCAGCATACAGGACAGATGCTTCCTTATCCAATAGATATGGGTTTTTTCATTACATAGTTTATGCTTGCCTTGAAACCTGAGATTTGTCAGAACATACAGCAGAATGTGATTTGTTGGCAGAGGAAGGCTTTGGATGAGATTTTGAAGTATGCACAATATTGCAGTGATGAGCAGGAGATGGAACAACATAAGATTAAGGAAACTTTTATGTTGGCTCAGACTAAATGTGCGCAAATGAGGTTTTCAAGAACAACCATTTGTAGTAAATGATAGTGAAGTTCAAGATGTGAGTGTAATGCAAACGGTGGTTTTCAAGCAGGGGTACAGGGTGTGCAATGAGGAATGGTGTTATTTCCAGGAAGAGGACGAGGTACTCCGATTTATCCGAGTACACGTGTTCATGTAAAGACGCTGAAGAAGATGACACCTTGTCACCTGTGTATTAGGGTGGGGCATTGAAGCGCAAGTGTAGACTCAATCCAGATAGAACTGTCAATAATCAGATGCAGGGAGTAAACGAAATGCAGATGCTGAATGTTCCTATGCGACAGAAGCATGTGTAAATGCAAAATCAAACTCAAAGAGTGCCCATGCCACAAGCGCCTGTGGTCCAGTCAATATAAACAGTGCAAGATTAAATTAGAATCTGTTGCCAAAATTGAATTCAAATGTGATGCAAGTTCAAAATCAAAATGCAGTCCAGCAGGTTCTCATGTTTGATAACACTGAGATGTTAGATTCAGGCACGTCACAATGATGGTGACTGAGAGGGGAGATAGATTATTTGCATGGCGCAGTCTTAGATGTAGACCAGAGATGACTGTTTGTGGAAGGTGAACTAAATGGCCACAAGTGTGAATAGGGACAGTAAAGCCGGAAGTGTGGGGTTTCACAGGAAAGGATATTGGATTAATCAAAGGAGTTGAAACAGTCAAAATAAAACATAAAACCAAATACAGTTTTCCCTAGAACACCACCCTATCACATGACACCTGAAGTGATAGAAAGAATAATGCCCTTGATTAATGACATGCTGGAAAAAGGCATTTTAAAAGGAGATAACTGGGAGTCCATGCACCTCACCGATTATGAGATTGTGGAACCCAATGGGAATTTTCAGATTGTTCGGTATTTAAGAAAGATGAATGAGATTGTAATCCCATGTTGTCCTGTGGTACAGAATCCAGCCACCATACTGGATCAAATTCCATGAACAGCTGAGTGTCTTACCGCGATTGATCTTTGTCAGGCTTTCTTCTAGATTCCATTGCTTGAAGGTAGTCAGTACTTTTTCTCCTTTGTGTTCTTATAAAAAGTATTAGCATGGTGCCGTATCCCCCAAAGGTACACTGAGAGCCCATCCATTTTAACCAGATCTTGAAAAAGAATCTTGAAACATTGTCCTTGCCCTGAAGTTCAGTTTTGGTGCAATATACTGATGCTCTACTTGTTGCATCAAGGCCAGAAGAATCTTGCAAAATTGACACTGTTTTATTTTTAAACCATTTTGCAGAGAATGGACATAAAGGGCCTGATTACGACCTTGGCAGAGGGATTACTCCATCCCAAATGTGATGGAAATCCCACCCTCCGTATTACAAGTTCCATTATATCCTATGGAACTTGTAATACGGTGGACGGGACATCTGTCACATTTGGGACGGAGTAATCCCCACCACCAAGGTCATAATCAAGCCCAAAGTGTCTCCAAACAAATTACAATAATGTCAAAAAGAGGTCCAATATTTGGGACACATCATTGAAAAATGCACTAGGATAATGTCAAAAGCAAGAGTCAAAGCTATTCTGAAAATGAGTTCTCCTAAAATGCAGAGAGAAGTCAGGATGTTTTGGGAAATGGTTGACTACTGTAGACAGTGGATACCCAACTTTTCGTAGGTGACAAAAACTTTACTGAAGTTGATGCCCAAAGGTGTACCAGATCCAATTCCATTGGATAATGAATACATGAAAGCATTCTAAGATCTGAGATAATTTAACAAGGCCGCCGAGGGACTGCCGTGCGGAAGACCGCCAGTAGTGGCGGTTTGCCGCTCGGCGTATTATGACTGTTGGCTGCTCTCTGTCCTTTTTACGATGGAGAGCCACCAACAGCCATACTGGCGGGTGGCGGGGAAGTGGAGGTTGCTCCACCTCCACCGCCACGCCAACAGAACACCACCCAGCGAATCACGTCCTGTTATTCGGCGCGGCGGTGTTCTGTTGGCGGTGTGGTGTCGGCGGAGCAGCCCCCATGGCTCCCGTCCCCTCCCGCAGGATCGACGGACAAGGTAAGTCGATCGTCCGTAAGGGGAGGGGGGTGGGGGGGTGTTGTGTGGGTGCATGGGGGTGTGCGTCTGTGTATGTAGGGGGGGTGTGAGTGCGTGTATGCTTGCGGGTGTGTTGCGTGTGTTGGGAATGAGTGCGTGTATGTCTGTATATGGGTGTGCATGTCTGACTGAGTGTGTGGATGTAGACATGTATGTTGGTGTGTGTGCGTGTATGTGTGTTGGTGGTGCCTGCGTGCGTGTTGTGTGTGTGTGAGTTATGTGATGTTGGGGGTCGGGGTGGGGAGGGAGGCCCTGCCACCTTTGGGGGGTGGCAGGGGTGGTGGGGGGTGTAGGGGAGGGAGTCGGGGTGGGGGTGGGGTGTGGGTGAGGCCCCTATCAGTGCCAGGGAAGAAATTCCCTGGCACTGATAGGGCTTCCCGCCATGGATTTCATGGCAGTTCCTACTGCTGGAAATCCGCGGCGGTAAGCCGGGTCGAAATACCGGCGGCGGTATTGTGACGGCCGCCGGGCTGGAGACCCAGGTCTCCGCCCTGGCGGGCGGAACGGTGAAGCGGCGGATGTCCATGGCGGTCCTAATACTCAAAAAAAGACCGCAAGCTTGTTGGCAGTCTTACCGCGGCTTTAACACCGTCCGCCAGGGTTGTAATGACCCCCAATGTCTCTTTGGTGCCCCGGCACTGGGACTGCCAGATTATACAAAAGATTTTGTACTGTTTTGCAGTGGGAGGGAGGGCTGTGCTCTCTCAGTGTTAACCCAAATTCATGTTGATGCAAAAAAAACTGTTGCATATTTCTCTGTAACTCTTGGTCCTGTAACCGCTGCCTTGTCTGGTTGCCTTAAAATGGTAACTAGAGTAAGCCCAAGCTTCAAACAGTGTGAAAACATTGTGATTGGACATCCTTTAATAGTCATGGTCCCTCACTCAGTTGAGGTCTTGCTTACAAAAAATAAAACACAACCTCTTGCTAATTCAAGACTAACCTGTTATGAACAACAGATCCTTGCAGGAAGTAATGTTGTGCTGAGAAGATGTCATGAACTGATCCTAGTACATTGTTACCAGTCCCTGAGGGAGGAAGATCTGATTATTTGATCATGATTGCATTGATGTCACTGACTTATGCACCAAGCCCAGAAGAGATATAAAAGTTGATGTTAAGTCCAGATTATATCCTATTTGTGGATGGCTAATGCCTGAGAACAAATGAAGGTTCTTTGAGAACTTATTCAGTCAGCACAATTCAAGAAATAATGGAAGATTCAGATTTCAAGAAATTTCTTCAGTGCAAGTTGCATACCTAATTGCCCTTACTAGAGCATGTAGCTTCACAAAACAAATGATAGTGAATATATCAACAGATAGTATGGATTTGGTGTTGTCATGATTCTGGGCAATTGTGGCCACAGTGAGATTTTATGACCTCATCTGGTTTGTCCATTAGAAATGGGGAACATGTTAAAACATTTTTGGAAGGTCTGCAACTCCCCACTGAAATTGCTGTTTTGAAATGTGCAACACACAGGAGTGACAGTAGCTATGTCACAGTCGGGAACAGGTTTGCTGATGCAGCGGCACCCTAATGTGCAATTGTGGTCTGCACATTTAACGACTCATTTACCAATAAAAATCCATACAAAAACTTCTTGTTCATGATGTTGAGAGTGGCTGATAATTTGGATGAATTGTGAGGTATGCAAGAAACTGCATTTGAGACAGAGAAAAAGGGTTGGATTTGAGCAGGATGTGGGATAGATGAGTTCAATGTTGTAGTACTTTTACCTTGGGGATAAGACTGTGTAGTTTAGGCTGGCAGCACCACCGACTGTGGGTGACTGAGTCGGTGCCACACTGTTTGAAAGCTGTCAGCCTGACTTTGTCTGCTAGCTAGAAGCACCTCACCCAGACCTAGAAAGTAAAGATGATTTGTGGCAGCCTAGAACATGACACTCTGACCCCTCAGGGAAGTCGTGGTGAACAGATAATGCCCTTCCTCTCAGTTACACAAAGTCTCAACATGTTGAGGTAAATGAGGAGATGCAAGATAGGTTTCAATATGTTGTATTGAAGCTATTGCATCCGATCGTAGAAAGCATGAGCTGAGGTCATTAGGCAGATGAAACATAATACAGTGATCATTGTTACCATTAGAATGGAAAATTAAACAATCCCACCATCCTGGTATGATCCTAAAGACCTAATGACTTCTATCTCTACCCTAGTGTCTAAAACCTGCGAGCATAGTGGTGTTAGCTCTTCTGACTCTCCTCATCTATGGTAAGAGCCCAGACCCCATACCTGAAAGACAGGCAATGGTCTGCCTGTTGTCTGCTGACAATCCTTCCAGTTGGCTGAAGAGTCAGTGGCAGGATCAGCAAAGCTGTCAAAGGAATGGTGTGCATCCCTGGACGGCCATGACTGGAATGTCCTCTGCCCTCCTTAGGCCTACATAGTGTTTATATAACAAATAGAACAGTGTTCTAATAACAGGTCTAATGCAATAATATGTCTAGAATCAAGGGTTGTCTCTGTAACTCAAGGAGCAGCAATAGTGGTTAAAATATCATGTACCGATCATTACAGCCTTGAACAGGGCACAGAGTGAAATGCTTGCGAGGTGCTGATAAAATGTGCAATGCGAACAACGATGCCTTCTCAGAAAAGGCAGCTAATTAAAATATAAAAACAATGAGCTGAAACTAGCTGTGCTAAAAATATTAAAAGGAATAAATTTAATATAAACATGTATATGTGTTTAAAGTCACAGGCTACAGGCCTAAAGCTAAATTAAGGATAACCAGCCTATGTACTAAGGGGAACCCACAACAGTTTCAGTGGATAGAAGACCAGTATTGCCAGACAGTCTGTTATCTCCAATGACAAGACATTTCACGGCCCAACTCACCTAGGTAGGGATGCAATAATCCAAACCTTTAAATAGTTCTGGTTTAATACCAGATTCAGAGCCCAAGCAGAAGGCTTGTGTCATCGATGTGTAACATGGCAACAAATGATTGTAGGAAAATGAACACACACTACATTGAGTCATGTAGGAAGACCAAGAGGTCCTTTCAACAGGATGCAGATGGTTTTCATAGAAATGCAGTTTTCAATGGGTTGAGATTTGCCTTGGTGATTGTCTGCATTTTCTCCAGATGAGTAGAAGCTTAGCCAACATGGAGCAAAATTACCATTGAGGAAGTAGTACCCATGTATGGCACACCTCCCTCTCTAGAGTCAGATCAATCTACTCACTTTAAGAATGTGATTATAAAAATGTTATGCACAGCACTACAAGTTGAACAGATGCTCCATTGAAGTTATCATCCAGAAGCTTCAGGCACAGAGGAGCGACTCAATGGGACGATTAAATCAAGAATGGCAAAACATTGTGTTTCCACTTATCTGAAATGGATTAATGCTTTGCCTCTAGTGTTGATGAGTCTACAAAGTACACCTGACAGGAAAACTGATTTATCACCACATGAGATTCTTATGAGAAGAAGAGTAAGATTACCTGCAGTTCCAGCAAATGGACTTCAGAAAATTACAGATGACATGGTACTCGATTACTGTAAGGGACTGGCTGATGTGGTACATTGTGTCTCTTGGAAGGTTGAAGCCGTTACCACAAATCCAAACCAGGAGCAGTGTCAGCAGTGTCACGACCTTTGTCATGGTGACAGGGTCTTAGTCACGAAGCATGTGAGAGCATGTGATAGGGTCTTTCCATAATGGAAAGGCCGTTATCAAATAATTCTGATCACAGCTACAGCAGTTAGATGTGCTGAAATCCAAAATTGGGTACACACTTCACATACCCAGAGAACGAGGGATCCTTCTGAGGAAACCGTGTTTTATGAGCCATAAACAAGAGCACTGGTTCATGTACCACCACACACTGTACGAAAAGACTGTAATCAGAGACAACGAAAAGGAGTAAGGGGTGAAAAATCTCTGACAGGTGAAGAGGGCCAACTGCCAGACATCTCACAGAGTGGCACTGGAGAGGAACTGGTAACAAAATCTGATGGAGTAACTTCTGAAACAATTCCAGAACAAGCAGAGAATCTTGAATATCCAGGAGAGGGAACGAGGTTAGAAACAGAGATAAGAATTTATCCACATAATGAAAAATGGCTAAAAGCTTGCAGTAGAAAGAAGTCAAGGTTGAGTGTGTCAGCTGAATCAATACCACTTACATTTAGAGAACAAGCAGAATCAAGTGGTATAAGTGTCACAGAAGAAGTACTGAACATACTCAAGAGATCAAAAAGATCTAAAGTACCTTGCCATTTATCACCTGAATGGACCTAATATGCAAATCGAGTTTTTAATGTCCCTATTTCTGACTTGCTTGATTGGAAATAATTGCCAGAGCCTTCTTAAAAGTCCCTGATTATAAAAGAACTGTTGATCAAAAGATGTTTAATAAAACTGAGAAATTAAAGGCTGAAACATTATTTGAACTGAAATAAACAGACAATAAAACTGATTTAAAAAGAAGATAAGAAGAGTACTGAGGTCCAAGGGAGCAGCTGAAGAGTAAGGATAACATTTTCAGTAGAACACAGAGTAGGGTTCAGGACTGTCTAAATATATTATCATTAACAAGATTAAAATAATCAAAGAAAAAGAAAAATCAATTAAAAGAAAAGACTAATTCCAGAAGAAAACTAACCTGAAGACTAGTGTACAGATATTGTTCAACTTCAACCAGAGATAATCTGCTGCCACAAACAACTAATTTGTAGTAGATCTGATTGTAGAGAAATGTGTAATGCTAAGAGAACTAGGTGCAAAATAATTTTAGGGACTTTACTTTTAATTATAGTTTTATAGTTCACACCTGACACAGAAAAGTATGTAGTAGGATTTGTAACTGCAACACTTAAACCAAGTATAGATGAGGATGAGTTGAAGACTAATTGTAGAATACATGAATGAAGATTACTTAATAAATGTTTACTCTAGCCTACTGCAAGAATACGCTAAGGCTATTGATGTCAAGGATTGCTATGTTTGTGCACACATGCCAAACCTCTGCAGATGAACACGTTTCCTACCATCATATTACACTTTTTATGCTATCTCCTGTAGTATATTTCTTACTTTAGTATATAGGCAATAACTTTTGAATATTATTATTCAAACTTTGACATGGTACTTTCTAAAGCCCCACTAATAAAAAGTATGAATGTACACCATACAAGCTAAGGAAACAGAGACTGCATGGCATTACTTCAGACCATATCATCCTGTAAACACTGTTAAGGCACATGAGAGAAACCTAACATGTTTAATGTACACACAATAAAAAGCTTTTGTTCTAATATTACTGTAGAGGAAAAAAATGAACAATTTGCAAGAAGTGCATATAAGAGAGAAGAAGTTCAGAAGAATGTATGGAGAAAAGAAGAAGATGAATTTAGAAGAAAAATGTCTGTTCCTACTCTTAAATTAGATAGAAGACAGAAAGGGAAAGTATGTGTGTTTAAAAGGATAATTGGTGTAAAAAGACACCACTGAGTAATAGTAATTGTGAACATGTGTTTGAATTGTCTGGATGAGCATGGCAAGTGTTCCTAGAATATAACCCTACAATACCTGGAGTGTATTTTATATGTGGAGATAATGAAAACTTTAGACTGGCTGCCTATTGGTAGGGAGTTAGAAATTGGGTCTCTAGTTGGCAGAGGTAAGGACCTTGTCCAGGTATGGACCACAATCCTCGTCAGGGTGAGTCAATTACACAACATAGATTAGCCTGTGCTCACCCTCTTGTGCCGTGGCGCAGAGCAGGTAGGCTTAACTTAAAAAGCAATGTGTAAAGTACTTGTGCATTATGCCAGTAGTAAATACACTGACAACACCACATAAAGACTCCACACATTGTTATAGAACCAAAAAAGAAAAAGATTCTTTGTCTGAATGAACTACGACTAATAAGTTAAAAATATCCAATAGGTATTTACTTTTAAAGGGTATCAAATAAGTGTATGTGGGGCTCATTTTAGAGTCTTACAGTAGTTCAGTAAAGTCCATGTGTCTCTCTGCGATGAGCATGCAAAGATGTGAGGGGGTCGTTCAAGACTGACACAAGGGTTTTATCGACATTAAGATGGTGATTGTCTCTCAATGTGCAGGGAGTACAGTGGAAGCCCTCGGGCCAATCAGGGCTGCAGTTATCAGACAAGGCACTGAAGCAGCTGAGAGTAGGAAGCAGGCAGTATTGTGGTGCCCAACACTGTGACAGAGTAGCTGTAACTGTAACAGGCTGGCGGTTTTCCGCCACAATGGCCCGGCGGTTGTAATCTGCCAGGGCAGCGCTGCTAGCAGCGCTGCCCAGGGGATTACGAGTCCCCGACCGCCAGCCTTTTCCTGGCGGTCTGAACCGCCAGGAAAAGGATTGGCGGTACGGGGAGTCGTGGGACCCCTGGGGGCCCCTGCACTGCCCATGCCACTGGCAGACAGACAGTGAAAAGCGCGATGGGTGCAACTGCACCCGTCGCACGGCCGCAACACCGCCGGCTCCATTTGGAGCCGGCTCCCATGTTGCAGCCCACATCCCCGCTGGGCCGGCGGGCGGAAACTTGGTTTGGGGATGTCCAAATGGGCACCGTGGGAGTGCAGCCGCATTGGCGGCCGCATGGTGGTTATAGCTTGGCGGGCGGCGGTAGCCGCCCGCCAATGTTGTAATGACCCCCTATGTCTTGGTTAGCTGGTCAGCGCAGGAGGCAACCTGAAGGAGAGCCAGAACAGAATTCCTGTGAGGTGGCCAGCCACTGCAGTTGGGCCAGGTTGAAGTTAAGGTGTGGGCTGGGTGGCAAGCAGAAAGGGTAGCAGTTCAGCTCAGGTTTCTGCTCAGAGGTGACAGCTGTGATGAGGCTGCTTGTAGGATGGTGCACAATGGCGATGGCAGCGATGAGGTCGCTTGTAGATTGATGCACAGCGGCAGCGGTTGCAATTAGATTGCCTGTAGGTTGATGCACAGCAGCAACAGCTGCGATGAGGCCTCTTGTAAGTTGATGCGCAGAGGCTGTGATGAGAGCTGCCTGTAGGTTGTTGCACAGTGGCAAGGGTTGTGATGAGGCTGCATGTGGGGTCTTTGATGTCCCGGAGACACTCAGTGGAACTGTGGGCAAGCTAGCAAGCCCTTGGAGACACTCTGGAATAATCCTTGCGGTGCAGGGCAGACATCAGCAGGCAACAGGGCAGTACAACAGGGCAGAACAGTAGTCCCTGAGAACTGAGAAGTGGCAATTCTGGCACACAGCAGTCTTTACTCCAGCAGAGTTTTCTTGAGTCCAGAGGTATACTGTCTTGAGTAGGTCAGGGACCCAGTACTTATAAAAATGTCCCTTTGATGTGGGGGTTGACTGCAAAGAATACTTGAAGTGCAGAGGTCCCCTTTCTGGTCAACCTTGTCTCCAAACTGCCAGTGGGAGGTAATTAACCCCTTTGTGAGGGCTCTGGCTACTACCCTTTGAGACGTATGTGGGAGCTCTTCCCAACCTCCTGCCCCGGAACATCCATTAGTATGCAGATGAATGCAGATGTGGCTGAGTATTCTGTGTTGTGGGTGGCTGAAGGGAATGTACAAGTGTAGCTGTCACCTAGCTCAAGTCAGATATGTATTAGAGATAGGTTGTAGGCACACAGGGTAGTGAGTGTAGAGAAACGCCCCTTTCTAAAAGTGACATTTCTAAAATAGTAGTGATAAATCTGACTTTACCAGTAAAGAGAATTTATCATTACCATTCTATTGGTACTAAACATGATCTAGGTATTCCACTCAGATCAGGAATTAC
The DNA here is from genome assembly GCF_031143425.1 of Pleurodeles waltl. Taxonomy (NCBI): domain Eukaryota; kingdom Metazoa; phylum Chordata; class Amphibia; order Caudata; family Salamandridae; genus Pleurodeles; species Pleurodeles waltl. Next base: position 398,309,363 of record NC_090444.1, on the reverse strand, counting down.
AGCTTATTAGCATTATAAGGAATTCCAAATGACAGCCTATGAGAAGGGCAGGCCTCACAGTAATGAAAAATGACTTTGGGACTTTTTCATTACCAGGATATGAAAACTTATAAGTATATGTCCTGCCTTTTCCTTACATGGAATCCTGCCCTATATGCTACCTAGGGCCTACTTTAGTGGTGGCTTATATGTAAGAAAAGGGGAGTTTAAGGCTTGGCAAGAGGTTGTAAATGCCAATTCAGGGTGGCAGTGGCAGGCCTGAGGCATGCTTAAAGGGCTACTTCAATGGGTGGCACAATCAGTGCTGCAGGCCCACTAATAACATTCAATATACAGGCCCTAGGTATATGATATACCACTTTACAATGGTTTTGCATGTAAATGAAATATGCCAATTGTGGTTACACCAATGTTAGCTTTTTTTAGGGGAGAAGCACATGCTTTTTAACAATGGTTAGCAGTGGTACAGTCCTCAGAGTCCTAAGGCCATCAAAACGAGGGTCAGAAAAATAGGAGGAGATAGCCAAAAAACCTGGGGTAAGACCATCCCAAGGATACCAGGTCTAACTGAGGGCATTTGCTATTTAGGCCTACTTTTTCCAAAAATCTATCACATAGGGGGTCATTCTGACCCTGGCGGTCCATGATGGAGGGCAGCGGAAGCACCGCCAACAGGCTGGCGGTGCTTCCTGGGCGATTCTGACCGCGGCGATAAAGCCGCGGTCAGAAAAGGGGAGCCGGCGGTTTCCCGCCGGTTTCCCGCCGGTTTCCCGCTGGCCCAGGTAATCCGCCATGGCGGCACTGCTTGCAGCACCGCCATGGGAATTCCGACCCCCTTCCCGCCAGCCTGTTTCTGGTGGTGTCCACCGCCAGAACCAGGATGGCGGGAACGGGTGCCGTGGGGCCCCTGGGGGCCCCTGCACTGCCCATGCCACTGGCATGGGCAGTGCAGGGGCCCCCTAACAGGGCCCCACAAAGATTTTCACTGTCTGCTTTGCAGACAGTGAAAATCGCGACGGGTGCCACTGCACCCGTCGCACCCCTGCAACTCCATTCGGAGCCGGCTTCATTGTTGAAGGGGCTTTCCCGCTGGGCCGGCCGGCGGTCTTCTGGCGGTCGCCCGCCGGCCCAGCGGGAAAGCCGGAATGGCCGCCGCGGAGTGGTCTTTCGGCGGGAACCGCTTGGCGGGCGCCGACCGCCGCGGTCAGAATGACCGCCATAGTGTCTAGATGCATTAACAATGACCCAAGCAAACAAAAGATATGCAAGTAGTGTGAAAAAGGTAACACAGTTAGTGGGAGATATATTTGGAGCAATTATACCTGCTATGACAGTAGTCTTGAATGATGAGATCAGAAACCTTTCAACAGTAGTTGATAGATAAACTAGCAGCTACTACCTCTGGATCTTTATTAGTAGAAAACACTGAGGGCCATGTTTAAGAAAACTTGGCAACAGAAAGTGACGCTCTGGTGGCGCCAGGACCTCTTTAATCTGGCCCTTTGTCTTACAGACTGAATTCTAATGGTTGACAGTTGTTCATTTCTAGCACAAAGTTGACTAGCTTACTCGGCTAAACAAGTTGAATGTGTAACTGTTGTCCATAAATGTTAAAAAATCACAAAGCTATGTGTTCCTGTAATGTCTTTCAGGTGGACCTCCGCCCTACACAATTGGAGGGGTTTCCCAGTTTGAAGACTCGTTTGCAGCCAGTAAGTGTCACCATGTGCATCACAGGGTTTTGTGCTAGAGGGTGTAGAGTGTGCAATGCAATGTTAAAATGGCATGTGTGATCAATAAGATAACAACATCTGAGTTTGGGTATTGACATCATGTCTGATGCAATGTTGAGGATGTAGATTAAGTTGATTGTTGCACGAGTGCTAAAGTGTGCTGCTACGGAATTGTGGGTGATAGGAAAAGGAAAGCATGCCCACATACACAGCGATGTCAGTCAAGATAGGTGTCAGAGGTGGTTTATCAGATTACCATGCCTGTTTCCAACATATATGTCACACCACATGTTACAGCACTGTGTGCCACACGTTGCTGTAATTTAATTAGGACATGGTACAAATGATGTACATGTGTTGAGGTCTCTAGAGAACTTAATAAGTAGACACTTGCACCACCGGTGTCTCACTACTCTTCTGAAATTAAGTGAGTCAGCGACCATGCAAGGAGCCTTATTGTGCTGGACAACAGTCAGTTGAGTACACATTGAGATTTCAGCTCTGCTCCAGGTAGATGTGGGACATATCTGCTGATTGTAGTGAACAAAATGTGTACAGATTAACCTACATGATCTAACCATCATGATAATTGTGAGTGAGCTCGGTCACAGCACATGTGTATAGAATGTGGATGCTGAGTGTTTACCTGGTACTTAGGAGATATAAAACATGCATGTGCACAGGTAGTTCAATAATAAGTAAAACTGTTGCTGCACCAGTGCAGAGCCACTCTTCCTGTGCTCCTTAGGGCACCCCTACCACAAGACCTGTAGACAATATAGATTTACTGTTCAGGCTTAGGACAAACAATATTGGCACTAACCCTGAACTGTAAATATGGGCCCATTGTGAGCAATGGTGTGTCCCCTTGTAACGCTTGCTCTGAGCAGGTGTTAACCAAAGGAAACATAAATGATGCATTGGAATCTCTTAGAATTCCCAGTGCCATTTTTCCTGCCCCACTACTGGGTGAACCCCGCCTTGCATCCATGATGCCTGACCAAGGCGTAATGCAGCACAAGGGGTGTCAAAGTGGTGGAATGCATGCATTGCGCCACTTTGTGACTATGGCACAGGGATTTGGGACTTGTTGGGCCACTTGATTCTCATAAGTATGATGACGCAAATGTGGCACAAGGAGGCACTAATCCAATTTACCTCTGGGCCCTAATGGTCAACAGTGGATAGCCGTTAACCCTGTGACATGAACATGATACCGTAGATGGCTGGTATGAAGTTTAGTCTTGATTTGGTCATTGACATTATTGTGGAAGATCTGGTGGACAGCATGTGTCATCTAATGATGCTGTGCACATTGCATGGTTGTTCTACCTCTACCCAATGCAGTATTTGATGTCATGTTCGCCTCATGTTTTAGCTGCCACTATGACCCCAGCACAGAAGCATGCTTTTGATAAGAGGGACGAACGTTTCCGCCACATCATGGAGGTAGAAGTAGCATACAGGAAGAAGTCCAGGAGATATTGGTAGGAGAAGTCATTGGGGTCTTGGCTTGCCTTCCCACATGAGGGACCTCCTAAACAGGCCACAACAGGGCAGAGCACCTCGAGCACCACATCAAGGGTAAGGGGTGCCTCAGCTAGTCCAACCCCCTCCACGTCCACAGCACTAATGGCAACACAAGCACCCCAACAGCCACCTGCAGCAGCCACATCCCCCAGCATTGAGGCGGACATGAGGAGGAACATGGTAGCTATTATGGCCGGGTTGGACAGACTAAAAAAGAAGCTGAAGGAGCTGTAATCCAGTATATACACATCCTCCCCGTTCATTTCCTTCTGTTGTATTTTGTATTTATTTTTAGTGGGTTTTAGGTGGGTAGTAATTGGTTATGTAGCATAGATTATGTTAGTTGTAGGATAGAATAGGTATAGTTTGGAGGGTGGGTTTTAGTTTCATTTTTTGTTTTGGGGGTTGGGTGGGGGATTATATATGGGGATCTATGTTAAAAAAAAAAAAAAAAACAATTACAAATTTTCGTTTAAAAAATTACAAAAAATATATATATTTTGTTTAGTATATAGGTTAAGTTAGTATTTGTGTAGCTTTAGTTTATGTTGTCCTTATCGTGTCTTGTCTCTTTAATCTGTGCGTTTTGTGACTATCTGGTTTACTGCCAGCAAGTTGTTTTTTAAAAATTACTGGCATACCATAATAATAATAACTTTTATTCGGTATGAAAAAAAATCATTCATTACAATAAATAATCTCCAATACATTTATTAAAATTAGCAATAAAACCATAAATAATAAGAACACCCATCAGGAATTAAAACATATATAACCACATGCATAGAAACAATAAAATAGAAAGATTCATTCTAAAAACTCTACATTGTTACGCCAAGTAATAGCTCCCTTCAGGAATGATCCCAGCCCCTTCCACACCAATACATCTGAGGCCATCTGCAGCCACATAAAAGCAGGACGATATTGCACAAAACCCTTAGGCCTCAGGAGAGGTAATAAGAAACAAGTTCTGAATGGTGCATAAAAAACACAAAACAAAGTAAAATGGGGCAAGGTCTGTTGGGACACCCCATCACAGGGGCAGGGTCTAATACATTTGTCCCCATACTGACCTAACGGGAAACACAGGTTACTTCTGATGATCCCCAAACGGAAACGGGTTATGAGAGACCTTTTCCTCACATCCTTTATTTCTAAGAGATAGCGCTCAGGGCCTACCCACATCTTTAATATAATGAAATCCCTGATCGATTTTTTTCCCTAAGGCCTCCCCCTCCCTCTTATTCTTCTGGATTCTTAAAAAAATCTCCTTAACCCATTTCTTATCACACCTGGTCAGGCCTTCAGGATGATCAACCAAATCAGGCCGCCCCAAATCACGAGCCATCTTCCTTATGTGCATCAACCAGGGAATATTCTTTACATTGTCACAAGCCAGACAATCCTTTAAGATATCCCTATTCAGAGTGGCATGTTCGTTAGTCCAAATTGAGATCCATAGCAGAAGGGGAGCCAACTGAATAGTGTCCTGGACAAACTCAAGCTCCAACTCCAGATGAAGGCTAAAACCAGGGATATTTTGTCCAACTCCCAATAGCCTTCTACAGAACCGATTTTCTTCCACCGTAAGGGCTCGGGAGTCCCCATACCCCCAAAGTGCAGCACCATACAGCTGGACGGGGAGGCATTTCCGCCTATAAATTTCAAGCAAAGGCTTGATGGGTTTACTACCTACCCTAACAGCAAAGTCAAAAGTTGCGCCAACTGCTGCATGAAAAAGCGCACCCCTTCTGGCAATACAAGGTTTCCAAGATCCTTTCTCATCAAAAATAATCCCTGGTATGGAAACTCATGGACCCTACTAATAATTTGATTCTCCACCCTTAGCTCCCCCACCCTACTCAGGGATTTTCCACACACCATAAAATGAGATTTCTTAAAATTTACCTCTAAACCCAAAGCTGACATAAAGGAGGCATAAGCTCTAACTATTTCCCGGAGACCATTCATAGTACGGGCCATGAGGACTGCGTCATCCGCGTACGTTAGCACAGGGATATCAGTACCATTCACCTTTGGAACATCCCTACAATGTTTCATCAGAAAATCAGACAGTCCATTTGTATATAAAAGGAACAAAGTAGGAGCCAGAACACACCCCTGGCGCACACCCCTTGAAAACTTAAAGGCCTCTGAGCATTCCCCATTCGACCCCACCCTCACATTTGCAACCGTCCCAGAATGTAGATATCGGAGCAACTCTACAATATTAGGATCCAGCCCTAACTGATTTAGGGCCATATTTATACTTTTTGACGCAAAACTGCGCTAACGCAGTTTTGCGTCAAAAAAATTAGCGCCGGCTAACGCCATTCTGAAGCGCCATGCGGGCGCCGTATTTATTCAATGACGTTAGCCGGCGTTAGCCGCCGGCGCTGCCTGGTGTGCGTGAAAAAAAACGACGTACACCAGGCAGCGCCGGCGTAGGGGAATATGGAGCTTGGGCGCCAAAAAATGGGGCAAGTCAGGCTGAGGCAAATTTTTCGCCTCAACCCGATTTGCGCCATTTTTTCCGACTCCCAACCCCCATTGAAATGACTCCTGTCTTAGCAAAGACAGGAGTCATGCCCCCTTGCCCAATGGCCATGCCCAGGGGACTTCTGTCCCCTGGGCATGGTCATTGGGCATAGTGGCATGTAGGGGGGCACAAATCAGGCCCCCCTATGCCACAAAAAAATAAAAAAATTAAAACTTACCTGAACTTACCTTAATGTCCCTGGGATGGGTCCCTCCAGCCTTGGGTGTCCTCCTGGGGTGGGCAAGGGTGACAGGGGGGGTCCCTGGGGGCATAGGAGGGCACCTCTGGGCTCCTTCCGAGCCCACAGGTCCCTTAACGCCTGCCCTGGCCAGGCGCTAAAAAACGACGCAAAAGCCGCTGGACGTCATTTTTTTTGACCCGCCCACTCCTGGGCGTGAATTTTGCCCGGGAGTGTAAATACGGCGCACATGCCTCGGAGTAAATTTTTTAGACGGGAACGCCTACCTTGCATATCATTAACGCAAAGTAGGTGTCCACGCTAAAAAATGACGCAAACTCCATGGACTTTGGCGCTAGACGCGTCTAACTCCAAAGTATAAATATGGAGTTAGTTTTGCGTCGGAATTGCGTCAAAAGAAAACGACGCAATTCCGGCGCAAACAGAGTATAAATATGCCCCTTAATCTCTCCCATAATATAGACCGGTTCACCTTATCAAAGGCACAGCTAAGATCCATAAAAGCAAGATAGATCGTACCTTTCCTAGCCTGCGTATATTTGCCGATCAGCATCAGTAAGTTGAGACATTGGTCTTGCGTGCCAAGGCCTTCCCTGAAACCATACTGGTCCCGGCTTAAGATATCATTCCCTATCATCCAGGACTCCATACGCCTTAAAATAATCCGTCCCAGAATCTTCACCGAAGAGTCCAGCAGAGAAATAGGGCGGTAGGACTTAGGATCATTTTGGTCGCCCTTTTTAAACACTGGGACAATACATGCCAGTCTCCAAGAGGCAGGGGTACCCACAGTAACTGCTGCATTAAGTACATTTAAGAGAACAGGTGCCCATAACTGGGGGTTCGCTTTATACAAGTCCATAGGGATCGAATCCGGGCCCTGAGCTTTATTGCTCGCACTACTCTGTATCGCATCCATAACCTCCTGGAGCGAGAACCTAATTGCTAGGTTAGGAGCCATCTCATACTCGTTCTCCCGGTTATTTCTTAGGGGAGAACCCTCAAAAATACTACAAAAGTGAATTACCCATGCTTCCGGAGCGATGTTACAGCCAAGGCCCTCAGTTGTATCTGTTCCAAAGGAACCTCTATTTACCACTTTCCAAAACAGGCCCTGATCCTTCAGAGCTATGGCACGTTCTAATTCTTCCCAGGCTTTATCTTTATGTTTTATCTTGCTATCCCTCAGGGCCCTCTTATATTTCATTCTAGCTTCTTTTACGAGGACCCAATCTCTAGGGTGTTTCTTAGTGGCCATCTTCAGGTTTGCCCTTGCAACATAGCAGGTCTTATCGTACCAACCACAATTACGTTTGCTAGGTTGGCTGCTTACTGAGAAAAGGCAGTCTCTCACTGCTGCATTTACTCTTGTTATTGCATTCATAACAGTTTTAGGATCAGGAGCCTCTATCAAGAGTGTGTCCATAAATAAATGTAAATTTTCCCCCACCACCCTTTCTACCACTTTTAGGGAATCCACTTGCTTCCACCCAAGCCGCCTACCCTGGTCCTTTATCGCCACTACTACCGGCCTACCTCGTCCTAAATTACGTAGGGCCCCAGGGAGTTTAAAGGATACTATAAGGGGATTATGATCACTGAAACTCTCACCCAGCACCTCCCCCCCAGTCACCAGGTCTTTCAAAGGTGGAGACATAAAAATATAGTCAATAGTGGATTCAGATCCTCTTCCCACATAGGTTGGGAGTTGATGAGTGCCAACGGCTTCTACATCACACACATTCAGAAGGCCCATCTTCCTGAGTTCCTTGATTAGAACCCTGCCTCTGGAGTCCTGCAGACCATCCACTGAATAATCCTCGCAGTCAAAAATAAAGGGATTAACCACAGTACTGAGCCCCCACAACTTAGCATTAAAGTCTCCAGAGACAATAACACAGAATTCTAACCCCATCTCCTCCATTCTGAGTTTCAAAACCTGAAGAACGGAAAACAGGGCCCCAATTTGGCATCCCATATCCCACACAGCGTTATAAAAGTTAACCAGTAAAATATTAAAATTATTAGAGAAAATTACCCATACCAGCAATATACCTTGGTGATTGCAGTTAATTTGAAAAGCACCCACTATCTTAGAGAGGCGGATTAGGGTAACCAAGCCACCTTTTGAGCGGCCACCAAGAGACTTCACAGCTGGAATTGCAAATCTGTGGTACCCATCCCACACAGACAACCCCTCTGACCAGGTTTCCTGAAGCATGATCACATCAAAATTAGTCACACACCTAATCCACGGCTGATCAGATAACTTAGCATCATAGCCCGCAATATTCCATGAGATAAGTTTACACTGTGGGGGCACCTCTTCTCGTATAGCCAGGGTCTTGGTGCATTGTCAGTCCACCCCTTCCAAGGAGAAATTACTGTTAGTGACAGTTCTTCTGCTGGTTGCCTGGCGACTATTCTGACCCAGGGGGGGGAAACCTACCAGAACCCGGAAATACCCCGGCACTCAATTGCATGTGGTCATAAAAATAACCCAGAGGGACCATACCAATTGTACCAGGTCTAAATACAGCAGGGCGGTAGGTAGAAAGGAGCCTTTGACTCAGGGCTGGCTATCTAACATTTATAATAATACAATCTTCATCTCCCACCTTATTTTTGAGCCCAACCCATCCAATTCTTCTGGCAAACAGAATATCATTGAAATCCTTACAATGGAAATCACAGTTCTTACTCAACCAATATCCAGCCTTTTTGTGAGTTGGGCCGTGGACTCAGTTACCCCAGGGGCAAGAGCAGGTACATTTGTCAATACCACCACATAGGGGGCACAAGCTGGGGGGAGATCCAAACAGGTCATTGCAGGCCTGGCCGTCGGGAGATTCAGATTATTATTCCAAACCAGCTGTTGGTCAGCCCCCCCCCGCTAGCACAAATTCAGGATCAGGCTGCCTACTACAGCTAGACCTATTGACAGTCCTATCCGCCCTTAATATAGAAGTCGGTGCAGCCGACGCAATCTCAACATGAGCGCCCTGACCCCCAGAATTTCCAGAATTAACCAATAGCTGAGATGATTTTCTCAGAGGCCCCAACAGCCCTGCAGCGTCCTCCAGCAGGAGCAACTCCTCACAAGGATGGGATCGCCTGGTCGGGGCCACACATCCACCTGCACAATGCCTTCCCTGACTTCCTTGCACAGATATCAGAGAGACTGCCTTTTCTATGGCCGATAATTTCACCACAACGGGGGATAAAATCTCCTGGATCATTTCACGAAATTTTGACAATAAAATAGTAACATCACAACCCAGCTGCTGGCAAGGTGTAGGGTCACTACTCGTACCCTTAGGGAGTTCCAAGGGGGATGTTTTTGACTTGGGAATCGATTTCTTTAAGACCTTTTTTTTCCTCGGGGGGGCTACATTTATCCATGGGGCAGGCCGGGGGAGAAGATAATAAAAGTCTTTTGCTTCTTCTGGAAGGGCCTTGGCCACCAGAACCCTCTGTAGTCTCTATTAGCTCAATTTGAGCAGGTTCAACAGCAACCATAACAGTACCTTGATCTCCCCCCGGATAAGTCAACTCCACATCCACAACCTCACGAGGACCACTATCTATTGGGGCCAAACCCCAGTCCTCCAGTTCCATGGATAACCTCCTTTCTGCCAGATCAATCTCCTTCGTTACGACCCCAACGGCTCTTGCGAGGAAGGAGTCCAATGTGGTGGTACCACTTCCCTGTCTACTGCCACCACCACCCCCTCCCATGGGACCAGTTAGCAGACCTCTTTTCCTGCCCATTTTAAAAAAATGTTTCAATAACGAATCAAACAAAACAGACTAAAAAATAAAAAAATATTAAAGACCCACTACACCCACTAAAAAGGCTCCAAAATGATCCCCAGTATGTAGTAAATGTATAAATAGTCACCCTTCACTGGAGATGAAAGAGGGGTGGCCCAGCCCAGCCTCTAACGGGCGCAAGACGGGCCCACCCTTGGCCCGGGCTTTGCCCGGGCGCCGCCCGCGCACGTCCCGCGGATGCGGGAGCGCTAATCAGTTTTTAAAGGGCTCCTGCCCCGTAAGTTGTGCCTGCCGCCGCCTCCTCCAGTGATGCGCTTCCCGCGGATGCGGGAGCGCTAATCAGTTTTTAACCCCTTCCCCGCCACGGACGTAATGGTTACGTCCATGGCAGCGCCCGTGTGGCGCCATGGACGTAACCATTACGTCCTGAATGCTGCCCTCGGGAGAAGCGCTAGCGCTCCTCCCGAGGGCCGCCCCCCACCCCCCTAGGTCAGGGCTGACAGGGGAATCCCTTCCCCTTCAACCCCCGACCCCCCCCCACCCCCCCTGTGACGTCAGCACGCGAGCGCGCGCTGACAATCACACAACCTCCCCCGTCGCGCTGGAAGCAGAGCTTCCAGCGCGATCGAAAGAGAAATGCTCAGCATTTCTCTTTCGATCACGTGGGGGAGGCCCGGAGGGGGTTCAAAGGGAAGGAAATGTATTTCCTTCCCTTTGAAGTCTCTCCGAGGGTTTCAAAAGCCGGATTGCTTGCAATCCGGCTTTTGAAACCCCACTAGACACCAGGGATTTTTTTTTTTCTATGAAATTGACAGAAGGGAGCGACCCCTTGGGCAAGGGTCGCTCCCAGTGGGTCATTTTTTTTTAAGGCCTTTTCTGCCCCCCCTGGGGGCAGATCGGCCTATTATTAGGCCGATCTGCCCCCAGTGGGGGCAGAAACCAGGGATACTTTTTTTTGGTTTGTTTTTTTATTTGTTTTCTTTTGTTTTTTAGGTGTGGTATGCGACCCCTTAGGCAAGGGTCGCTCCCATAGGGGGAAATTATATTTAGGCCATTTCTGCCCCCTTTGGGGGCAGATTGGCTTATTTTTATGAGGCCAATCTGCCCCAAGGGGGGCAGAAACCACTAGACACCAGGGAGTTTTTTTTGTTTGTTTGTTTTTCACGTAAGGGGAGCGACCCCTTAGGCAAGGGTCGTTCCCTTGGGGGGCAAATTTATTTTAGGCCATTTCTGCCCCCCATGGGGGCAGATCAGCCTATTTTTATTAGGCCGATCTGCCCCCACGGGGGCAGAAACCACTAGGCACCAGGGATTTTTGTTGTTGTTGTGTTTTACAGATGGGGAGCGTCCCCTTAGGCAAGGGTCGCTCCCCTGGAGGGGCAAATTGTATTTAGGCCATTTCTGCCCGCTTTGGGGGCAGATCGGCCGATTTTAGGTCAATCTGCCCCCAAGGGGGGCAGAAACCACTAGGCACCAGGGATCTTTTTTTTGCGCCGTCACGCAAGGGTCGCTCCCCGGGGGGGGTGAGGGGGCAAATTTATTTTAGGCCATTTCTGCCCCCCCTGGGGGCAGATCGGCCTATTGGTATTAGGCCGATCTGCCCACAGGGGGGGCAGAAACCTCTAGGCGCCTGGGCAAATAGTTTTTTTGTGTTTTTTTTTTTGTTTGTTTGTTTTTTTAGAGATGGGGAGCGACGCATTAGGCAAGGGCCGCTCCCCTGGGGGGCAAATTGTATTTAGACCATTTCTGCCCCCTTTGGGGGCAGATTGGCCGATTGTAGGTCAATCTGCCCCCAAGGGGGGCAGAAACCACTAGGCACCAGGGATCTTTTTTTTGCGCCGTCACGCAAGGGGAGCGACCTTGCAGGCAAGGGTCGCTCCCCAGGGGGAGTGGGGGGGCAAATTTATTTTAGGCCATTTCTGCCCCCCCTGGGCCCGGCTGAGCTAGAGGCCAAAATCCACAGGTAGGCACTGTTTTCTATGAAAAAATGTGATGTGTCCAGGTTGTGTTTTGGGCCATTTCCTGTCGCGGGCGCTAGGCCTACCCACACCAGTGAGGTATCATTTTTATCGGGAGACTTGGGGGAATGCTAGGTGGTAGGAAATTTGTGGCTCCTCTCAGATTCCAGAACTTTCTGTCACTGAAATGTGAGGAAAACATGTTTTTTTAGCCAAATTTTGAGGTTTGCAAAGGATTCTGGGTAACAGAACCTGGTCAGAGCCCCACAATTCACCCCATCTTGGATTCCCCTGGGTTTCTAGTTTTCATAAATGCGCTGGTTTGCTAGGTTTCCCCAGGTGCCGGCTGAGCTAGAGGCCAAAATCCACAGGTAGGCCCTGTTTTCTATGAAAAAATGTGATGTGTCCAGGTTGTGTTTTGGGCCATTTCCTGTCGCGGGCGCTAGGCCTACCCACACAAGTGAGGTATCATTTTTATCGGGAGACTTGGGGGAACGCTGGGTGGAAGGAAATGTGTGGCTCCTCTTGGATTCCAGAACTTTCTGTCACCGAAATGTGAGGAACATGTGTTTTTTTAGCCAAATTCTGAGGTTTGCAAAGGATTCTGGGTAACAGAACCTGGTCCGAGCCCCGCAAGTCACCCCTCCTTGGATTCCCCTAGGTCTCTAGTTTTCAGAAATGCACAGGTTTGGTAGGTTTCCCTAGGTGCCGGCTGAGCTAGAGGCCAAATTCTACAGGTAGGCACTTCGCAAAAAACACCTCTGTTTTTTTCCAAAATTTAGGATGTGTCCACGTTGCGCTTTGGGGTGTTTCCTGTCGCCGGCACTAGGCCTACCCACACAAGTGAGGTATCATTTTTATCGGGAGACTTGGGGGAACGCTGGGTGGAAGGAAATTTGTAGCTCCTCTCAGATTCCAGAACTTTCTGACACAGAAATGTGAGGAACATGTGTTTTTTTAGCCAAATTTTGAGGTTTGCAAAGGATTCTGGGTAACAGAACCTGGTCCGAGCCCCGCAAGTCACCCCTCCTTGGATTCCCCTAGGTCTCTAGTTTTCAGAAATGCACAGGTTTGGTAGGTTTCCCTAGGTGCCGGCTGAGCTAGAGGCCAAATTCTACAGGTAGGCACTTCGTAAAAAACACCTCTGTTTTTTTCCAAAATTTAGGATGTGTCCACGTTGCGCTTTGGGGTGTTTCCTGTCGCCGGCACTAGGCCTACCCACACAAGTGAGGTATCATTTTTATCGGGAGACTTGGGGGAACGCTGGGTGGAAGGAAATTTGTAGCTCCTCTCAGATTCCAGAACTTTCTGACACAGAAATGTGAGGAACATGTGTTTTTTTAGCCAAATTTTGAGGTTTGCAAAGGATTCTGGGTAACAGAACCTGGTCCGAGCCCCGCAAGTCACCCCTCCTTGGATTCCCCTGGGTTTCTAGTTTTCATAAATGCGCTGGTTTGCTAGGTTTCCCCAGGTGCCGGCTGAGCTAGAGGCCAAAATCCACAGGTAGGCCCTGTTTTCTATGAAAAAATGTGATGTGTCCAGGTTGTGTTTTGGGCCATTTCCTGTCGCGGGCGCTAGGCCTACCCACACAAGTGAGGTATCATTTTTATCGGGAGACTTGGGGGAACGCTGGGTGGAAGGAAATTTGTGGCTCCTCTAAGATTCCAGAACTTTCTGTCACCGAAATGTGAGGAACATGTGTTTTTTTAGCCAAATTTTGAGGTTTGCAAAGGATTCTGGGTAACAGAACCTGGTCCGAGCCCCGCAAGTCACCCCTCTTTGGATTCCCCTAGGTCTCTAGTTTTCAGAAATGCACAGGTTTGGTAGGTTTCCCTAGGTGCCGGCTGAGCTTGAGGCCAAATTCTACAGGTAGGCACTTCGCAAAAAACACCTCTGTTTTTTTCCAAAATTTAGGATGTGTCCACGTTGCGCTTTGGGGTGTTTCCTGTCGCCGGCACTAGGCCTACCCACACAAGTGAGGTATCATTTTTATCGGGAGACTTGGGGGAACGCTGGGTGGAAGGAAATTTGTAGCTCCTCTCAGATTCCAGAACTTTCTGACACAGAAATGTGAGGAAAATGTGTTTTTTTAGCCAAATTTTGAGGTTTGCAAAGGATTCTGGGTAACAGAACCTGGTCCGAGCCCCGCAAGTCACCCCTCCTTGGATTCCCCTAGGTCTCTAGTTTTCAGAAATGCACAGGTTTGGTAGGTTTCCCTAGGTGCCGGCTGAGCTAGAGCCCAAAATCTACAGGTAGGCACTTCGCAAAAAACACCTCTGTTTTTTTCCAAAATTTAGGATGTGTCCACATTGCGCTTTGGGGTGTTTCCTGTCGCCGGCGCTAGGCCTACCCACGCAAGTGAGGTATCATTTTTATCGGGAGACTTGGGGGAACGCTGGGTGGAAGGAAATTTGTAGCTCCTCTCAGATTCCAGAACTTTCTGCCACAGAAATGTGAGGAACATGTGTTTTTTTTGCCACATTTTGAGGTTTGCAAAGGATTCTGGGTAACAGAACCTGGTCCGAGCCCCGCAAGTCACGCCTCCTTGGATTCCCCTAGGACTCTAGTTTTCAGAAATGCACAGGTTTGGTAGGTTTCCCTAGGTGCCGGCTGAGCTAGAGGCCAAAATCTACAGGTAGGCACTTCGCAAAAAACACCTCTGTTTTTTTCCAAAATTTAGGATGTGTCCACGTTGCGCTTTGGGGTGTTTCCTGTCGCCGGCGCTAGGCCTACCCACGCAAGTGAGGTATCATTTTTATCGGGAGACTTGGGGGAACGCTGGGTGGAAGGAAATTAGTAGCTCCTCTCAGATTCCAGAACTTTCTGCCACAGAAATGTGAGGAACATGTGTTTTTTTAGCCAAATATTGAGGTTTGCAAAGGATTCTGGGTAACAGAACCTGGTCCGAGCCCCGCAAGTCACTCATCCTTGGATTCCCCTAGGTCTCTAGTTTTCAGAAATGCACAGGTTTGGTAGGTTTCCCTAGGTGCCGGCTGAGCTAGAGGCCAAAATCTACAGGTAGGCACTTCGCAAAAAACACCTCTGTTTTTTTCCAAAATTTAGGATGTGTCCACGTTGCGCTTTGGGGTGTTTCCTGTCGCCGGCGCTAGGCCTACCCACGCAAGTGAGGTATCATTTTTATCGGGAGACTTGGAGGAACGCTGGGTGGAAGGAAATTTGTAGCTCCTCTCAGATTCCAGAACTTTCTGCCACAGAAATGTGAGGAACATGTGTTTTTTTAGCCAAATTTTGAGGTTTGCAAAGGATTCTGGGTAACAGAACCTGGTCCGAGCCCCGCAAGTCACCCCTCCTTGGATTCCCCTAGGTCTCTAGTTTTCAGAAATGCACAGGTTTGGTAGGTTTCCCTAGGTGACGGCTGAGCTAGAGGCCAAAATCTACAGGTAGGCACTTCGCAAAAAACACCTCTGTTTTTTTCCAAAATTTAGGATGTGTCCACGTTGCGCTTTGGGGTGTTTCCTGTCGCCGGCACTAGGCCTACCCACACAAGTGAGGTATCATTTTTATCGGGAGACTTGGGGCAACGCTGGGTGGAAGGAAATTTGTGGCTCCTCTCAGATTCCAGAACTTTCAGACACAGAAATGTGAGGAACATGTGTTTTTTTAGCCAAATTTTGAGGTTTGCAAAGGATTCTGGGTAACAGAACCTGGTCCGAGCCCCGCAAGTCACCCCTCCTTGGATTCCCCTAGGTCTCTAGTTTTCAGAAATGCACAGGTTTGGTAGGTTTCCCTAGGTGCCGGCTGAGCTAGAGGCCAAAATCTACAGTTAGGCACTTCGCAAAAATCACCTCTGTTGTCTTCCAAAAATTTGGATGTGTCCACGTTGCGCTTTGGGGCGTTTCTTTTTGCGGGCGCTAGGCCTACCCACACAAGTGAGGTAT
This sequence comes from Pleurodeles waltl, assembly GCF_031143425.1. Lineage (NCBI taxonomy): Eukaryota > Metazoa > Chordata > Amphibia > Caudata > Salamandridae > Pleurodeles > Pleurodeles waltl. Next base: position 398,293,731 of record NC_090444.1, on the reverse strand, counting down.
CATTTTTATCGGGAGACTTGGGGGAACGCTGGGTGAAAGGAAATTTGTGGCTCCTCTCAGATTCCAGATCTTTCTGCCACAGAAATGTGAGGAACATGTGTTTTTTTTAGCCAAATTTTGAGGTTTGCAAAGGATTCTGGGTAACAGAACCTGGTCCGAGCCCCGCAAGTCACCCCTCCTTGGATTCCCCTAGGTCTCTAGTTTTCAGAAATGCACAGGTTTGGTAGGTTTCCCTAGGTGCCGGCTGAGCTAGAGGCCAAAATCTACACGTAGGCACTTCGCAAAAAACACCTCTGTTGTCTTCCAAAAATTTGGATGTGTCCACGTTGCGCTTTGGGGCGTTTCCTGTCGCGGGCGCTAGGCCTACCCACACAAGTGAGGTATCATTTTTATCGTGAGACATGGGGGAACATAGATTAGCAAAACAAGTGTTATTGCCCCTTGTCTTTCTCTACATTTTTTCCTTCCAAATATAGGAGAGTGTGTAAAAAAGACATCTATTTGAGAAAAGCCCTGTAATTCACATGCTAGTATGGTCACCCCGGAATTCAGAGATGTGCAAATAACCACTGCTCCTCAACACCTTATCTTGTGCCCTTTTTGGAAATACAAAGGTTTTCTTGATAGCAATTTTTTACTCTTTATATTTCAGCAAATGAATTGCTGTATACCCGTTATAGAATGAAAACGCACGTCAGGGTGCAGCTCATTTATTGGCTCTGGGTTCCTCGGGTTCTTGATGAACCTACAAGCCCTATATATCCCCGCAACCAGAGGAGTCCAGCAGACGTAACGGTATATTGCTTTCGATAATCTGACATTGCAGGGAAAAGTTACAGAGTAAAACGTAGAGAAACATTTATGTTTTTTTCACCTAAATTTCAATATTTTTCTTTTTCAGTTGTTATTTTCTGTAGGAAACCCTTGTAGGATCTACACAAATGACCCCTTGCTGAATTCAGAATTTTGTCTAGATTTCAGAAATGTGTAGGTTTCTGGGATCCAGCATTGGTTTCATGCCCATTTCTGTCATTGACTGGAAGGAGGCTGAAAGCACAAAAAATTGCAAAAATGGGGTATGTCCCAGAAAAATGCCAAAATTGTGTTGAAAAATTGGGTTTTCTGATTCAAGTCTGCCTGTTCCTGAAAGCTGGGAAGCTGCTGAGTTTAGCACCACAAACCCTTTGTTGATGCCATTTTCAGGGGAAAAACCACAAGCCTTCTTCTGCAGCCACTTTTTCCAATTTTTTTGAAAAAAAAAAAAAAATCCCTGTATTTTGGCCAATTTCTTGGCCTCTTTCAGGGGAACCCACAAAGTCTGGGTACCTCCAGAATCCCTAGGATGTTGGAAAAAAAGGACGCAAATTTGGCTTGGTTAGCTTATGTGGACAAAAAGTTATGCGGGCCTAAGCGCGAACTGCCCCAAATAGGCAAAAAAAGGCCTGGCACAGGAGGGGGAAAAGGCCTGGCAGCGAAGTGGTTAAAGGTCTCCTGCCCCGTAAGTTGTGCCTGCCGCCGCCTCCTCCAGTGACGCGCTTCCCGGCATTTATGTATGAACACCAGTGAAAATAAATCTGGCCATATAAAACGTGTTATTCGGAGCAAGTTTAGTAATAAATGTATATTCATTTACTCTGAAAAGAGTAATTTTCCCTTTTATAACCATAGTAGAGCTCAATATTATCCTGGATTTAATGGATCATGATATCACTTAGATCCTCTCTGATCACACCATGGGTCAATGCAATCAGATTTAGTTCTGCATCTGCTTAAATACGTTTATATTTTATAAGTTATATGTTTATAACTAATACACATAAAAGACCAGCATGGAATAAACCATATTTGCAGATGTACAGAGTAATATGCTATCATGGACCCCACAATGTACAACAATGGTAATAAACGAAATTTTAAGCTCTGCTGATCCGCACATGTACGTGATGCAATACATGAACATGTACAAGCGCACACACCTCAACAAACGCACTCTTGCATGAATAAATTATACGTATATGCATTTGCGTGTATACGCGCGCGCGCAAGGCAGTGCACGCTTTACGACATAAATATTGAAATGTGCAGTTTGACAATCTGCAATTCCTCAGCGATGGGGATAGAATTAATTGGGTATGGCATGAGTGAATGTGGTGTATTGACTGACTCTCTCAATGCCCTCTCCCGCACACTGGCAACCTGCCAGTTAGGGGACAGCTTTCTCAGTGAGCTGAAACTCCTGCCTTCGCATTATAGATCGAATTTCCATTTGATGGCAGCCCAGAATGACCGCTCATGTGCAACCCTAGGAAAACTCAAGTGAATTCCGCAGAGGCTGGATGTGTGCCAGACCAGCACACCTCTGGCTGGCGGGAATTAAAAACACGATACTGTAACGCTAGATAAAACGGCATCATGAAGTGCTTTGAAACAGATTATCAATCAGCATAAGACCGTGTGTAAACATCGAACCGTTCATGGGCCAGATCATATTTTATTTTTATTTGATCTGCGCTCGGTTCGAAACATGAAAATGGAATGTGAAAAAATGATTTTCCACTTCCAGCCCATGTTTCTGAAAGAGGCCTTGTTCGACGTTCCTAAGAGGAAAGGATGTGAAAGTTCAGTCTGTGCTCTTGGACCTTTTCATCCTGTCGGGAAAACCCACAGCGGGAGAAGTGCAGAGCAGCAAAGCAGGAGTCAGTCACCTGGATAACATGCCTTGGTCTCTTCATTTCCTTCCACACATTAATGTAAAAAAAAAATGTGCCACGGGCTACTGTTTTCTGCTTCTCACTTGGATCAATCTCCCGTAAATGTTTCCGCAAAGAATACAGACTCCTGGGAAAATTCCACATGCTCATCGACAATGGTGTGAGTTTTGGCAGATACAGCCCACCCTGCACTGTCCATTTTACATAACAGTTGAAGAACCATTTTGTACAGTTCTTATGTGCCCTGCATTTTTGTACAAAGCGCAATATCAACCAGTATTTCCAGTCACGCGCTACAATGGTGAATCCTTTGCGAGTTAACTTTCTTAGAGTGTGTTTAACACCATTGTCCAAGACACACAAGATAATATTTTCCCTCGACATGTGGCCATCCCTCAAGATGAAGCCATTGCAGGAACATAACGCAGACCCCGTGTGGCAAGACTGTATTTATCTTAGAACTCCTCAAGTCCACGCCATCCTAGGGTACTTGGGGAGACAATTTTGGCCTTCTTTCGAACTGTCTGGAAGATGGATTGAGAGACGACGATGCACAACCAGTACTTCATCCGGTCTGCTTCTAGGATTCAAATAATCAAGCCACCATGGTTCACCAAAGGGAAAGAAAGAACCAAGGCAGCACACAGCAAGAGCCAATACAGATTTAAAAGCACATTGAAGCACATAAAATTGCTGTCAATCGACAACTGTCTGAGGACTACAAAGTAAAATTTCACACCAAAAGACATTATTGGTTGAAGGAAATCTTAGCATAGCCACAATTTTGTGCAACTGCCAAAGCTTTCACTTCTCAGATCACTAGGGTACCTGGGTTTCTACATTCCCAAGAACTTGAAGTACACCTCGCTTATTTCTTCATTCCTAAAATTTGTACTACAGTAGCATGTACTCTACATTCTGGCTCATTTTGTCAAGCTTTCCATATTTGCTCTTTTTTCAAGATTATCCCTTTTTATACTTTTTCAGGTCACTGACAAGCAGTACCTGTTTAACATGGAAAAGATCCAACCAAATGGATATTTATCTGAACCCAGTCTAGGGTGTATGATTAAAGTATGTTATCACAGGAACAATCAAATGACTTTTTACAGTTAGGGGGGTACACTGAAATGGGGAGCACTGACTTGCTATGAAGTGACTCAAAAACCTTCTTAAATTTGGGGCATTTACCAAACATCAACAATATCACAATCCTGCCTTGGATCACCTAAGCTACAGAAAAATTTAATATGCTCGACAGCTGGAATATCTAGTATGATGCAATTTCCTGCAGCTGTGCTTCTTCACAGTCAGAGTTTATCCCTTGATAGGGATAGAGCTCAATCTTTGGGGGGTTGTACAAAGTTATTGTAGTCAGAGCAGAAAACACCTGTCTGTGAAGGATAATCTTTCTGAACCTCTTTGTGCTCTTTTTGATTCTTGACTATTATCTATAGGTCATATAGTTATGAGGAGACCCCTGATTTCTAAGGAGATATTTCTGCTGGTATTTCTCTTTGGTCTGTAACATATCTCTCTTTGTAATCTGGTATAGGACTCCTATGACTTGGTAGCTATAACCTGGTGAGTACCCCTGGTATACCAATTGGCATCAATATTCCTTAACATCTAAATTGGTAATCGTAATGTATTGAAAGTTCTTATATGTCCTGCAAGTCCAAGCATGTGCACACAATGATAAGCATCTCAGTCATTTGCAACTGTGACCACTAATGTGTTTTGAAAGTCAGTCATTCCATTGCTGAAAACTGGAGCATGATAGTTGGTTAAAAATTAATCCTGGGGTGCAAGATGTCATCCTCCTAAACTCCTGAAAACAAATAAAATGCTAACAGTAGAGTGAACTTTTTTTTACTCGGGTTAGACTGTGTATCAGAGAATAAGTGAAATGATTTGGGCTTTAATAATGTACCAATTCAAGATCATCCAAGTATACTGTAAAGAAGTATTTGCATTCAACTCCATCACTAAAAGCATTAACCCACAATATAGCTTCTCACTGTGAAAATTGTCCATTGGTGAAAATGCTAATTCTAGGTTGGATTACAGCAAAACCCATTCTTGGACTTCTGGATGTCCTTTACCTTGTCTGCAGATAACTTGGAATACAAGAGTTTATTTGATTTATGACCTAAAATAAAGAACCTGGGGTCAGATGTAGGTAGAGTCTGAATTGCGACCCGCAAATTGCGAGTCAGAGCGACTCGCAATTTGCGAGTTGCAATTCAGAATGTAGGATGGTGTCCCTGACATCATCTGCGACTCGCAAGGGGGTTTCAAAGGCCCACCGCATTAATAATAATGCAGTGGGTCGCTATTTGCGACCCTCTTGCGAGTGGCGCCATTCACAGGGATGGTGGCCTGCTGCGGACAGCAGACTACCATGTCTGTGACTGCTTTTTTAATAAAGCAGTTTTTTTTTTTTTGTAATGCAGCCCCTTTTCCTTAAAGGAAAACGAGATGCATTACAAAAACGAAAAATAAAACTTTTTGTTTCATTTTTTCAGAGCAGGCAGTGGTCCATAGGACCACTGCCTGCTCTGGAAAAAGGTTTTTAATGTCATTCACAAAGGGGAAGGGGTCCCATGGGGACCCCTTCCCTTTTGCGAATGGGTTAGCACCCATTTGAAATGGGTGCCAACTGCGATTGTTTTGCGACCGCATTTGCGGTCACAAAACAATACAACATTGCGCTGCAACTCGCAATTAGGAAGGGAACACCCCTTCCTAATTGCGACTCGCAGTCCCATTTTGCGATTCGGTAACCAGGTTACTGAATCGCTAAACGGGGTTTGGGCATCGCGATGTGCTTTTTGTACGTCGCAAACAACAAAAAACGCTGTTTGCGAAGTGCAAAAGGTTTTGTACATCTGGCCCCATGTGCTGTACACAAGCTGCGCTTGCCATTGATGAGTCCATATGTCATATTCAAAGAAGATACAGAATATGTGCAGGCCAAGGTCAAGCTTTACCTCCTGCTAACATGCTTCAGTCATAAAATTCAGGTTTGTTGGTAGTCCGCACTTTGGAATACAGCTTCACAGTGGTTCAAGGCGCCAGGCTGTATCTGGGGATGAGTCAAAGACAATGATGAGCTGCAGGATGAGGTTTTGGTGAAGCAATCGATAATGGTGGGAAAACCTCGAAGAGGAAGAATTTCAGGATCCACACTGAGGGGGCTGTCATTGATGGGGTGCTGCTCATGTTGAGGATGGTGAAAATTTCTTCCTTCAGACTTAGAACTTTTTCTGGGGCTCCGATTATTCCAGCAGGACAAGTCTGTAGGCTGTAGCCAAAGAGGGCTCCACAAGGCCTGATGCTGTCATTGAGAGATCCTGCAGAAGAGGGTTTGCTGCTGTGGAGAAGAATGTAGCGGGAGCGGTGGTGAAATCAATCCCACCGGCAATACATCTCCATTAGATTGGCTTGCAGGTAGATCCCTGTCTCCTGTGGTCTCAAGGAGAAGTTTTTGCTGAGTCCAGGACTTGGGGAGGTACCACTTGAGGGCTGGGACTCACTCCAGCATTGCCAGCAGCAGAGGCAGGCAGGTTACATGATCCCTGGGGCTTGTTGTGGCACTGTAGCTCACACAGGAGGACAGCTAGCCAGCCCTCAGTGTCACTCTGTGTTCCTGGGTTCAAGGAGCAGGTCCAGTTTCCTTACAGAAGCAGGGCAGCAGTGTAGTTCTTCTTCTGAGTCTTCCACAGGTCCAGAAGTGATCTGATTAGGGTCTGAGAGTGCCACAATTTATCAATAGTGCCAGCCTTTGTGTGTGGGGTAATGCATGGCTTCCTTCCCAGCCCTTCCTGATTTTGGCTCCCAAATGTCTGGGGCGACAAAAGGCTAGTGTCAGGTTCTTTGTGTGTGCTACAGACAAGGTCTTTTAAAGTGTAATTCATGACTGTACACAACTCCTATCACCCCAGCCATCCTACAAGGATGGCCCATCCTGTCACACCTGACTCCCATTTGTCCCCATGTCTCGAAGGAATACAGATCCCATAGCAGGAGAGAATTTCACAATCATGTGGCTGAGGACACTGGCAGAAAAGCACACTCGGCTAGGCATAGAAAAGGCCAAGTGTTTTTTTCAGAGTTTGACTTGTACAAGTCTTTAAGTACCATGTTCACTGCCCTAGGAGCTTTTAGGGTCTACATTAGGAGTGACGTATAGGTATTAAAAAGGAAGTTTAGATGTGGGAAAATGTTTATTTCGCCTGACCAAATGGCAGGTTAAAACTGCAATACAGGCTGCATTGGCAGACCTGAGGCATGTTTAAAGTGCTACTTTAGTGAGTGACACATTGAGTGCTGTGGGTCTCCTAGCAGCATTTAATTTACCAGCCCTTGTTACATGTAGTACCATTTACTAGGAACATACAAGTAAATTTAATGTGCTAATTAGGTGTAGGCCAATTCCACCATGTTTTAAGGAGAGGCCACAAACACTTAGCACTGATTATCATGTAACATGTACAGAGTCCTAAAGCCTATAAAAACAATTTCAGCAAAAGTAGGAGGGGTGAAGGCAAGGGTGTCAGTTCTAATTAAGTGTCACAGTGTCATATTGTAATCTAATGTGTAGCTTCTGTAAGGCACCCACACAATACAATGAACTGCAACACAAGGAGATACTGACACATGGTTATTTCCCCAAAAGCTAATTCAACAAAATCAGTACTTGCATGAGAATAAGGGCCTGATTTAGATCTCGGCAGAGGGAACTACTCCATCACAAACATGACAGATAGCCCACTCACCATATTACAATCCATTCATCCAATGGGGATCATAATACAGAGGACGGTGTATCCATTGCATTTGTGACAGGGTATGCCCTCCGCCGAGATCTAAATCAGGCCCTAAGTTAATAATTTGAATTATGAATGGCCACTATGTATGTCTTTGTAATCAATTACATAGTCTACAAGTAAGCATATCAGTACTGGCTAATGCCTGTAGTACAAATTTTAGCAGAAGCTAATAAAAAAGATGAAAATAAATTCATCAAATGCAATATTATACCTCCTGGGCATTTCACCTGGTAAAAGAAAAACTAGTCTGCTGTGTATTGTTGCTGCATGAACCTTTAAGTGCAATGGCCTGCTATTGGCAAATGCCCAGCACATATGTGCTACACCAAATATTGCATATGTGTCTTAGTGGGCCATAAGGGAAACTAGAGGATGATCAACATGTATAACCCCATACCAATTTGAAAACTTTCTATTTCATACCTCTCCTGTTCACAAGGCAGAAAAAAACTTACTCACATGTAATTTTAGAGAATAAAGGGATATATATAAGAGGCATCAGGTAACTACCTGACAAAATGCAGCAATCACGTTGGGTGGTGGATCAGGGGCTCCATAACTGGTGGAAAGGCAAATGTTCTACATCACATATCCAGCATTTGACAGGGTTGTCCTTGTTTAGGTGCATCTGGGGACCCCCTTCTTATTAGAAAAAAAGGAGGTTAATCAAAAAGTGATTGTTAGGTGGCAAGAGCATTATTATTGTGGTTCTTTACTCCCCTAACTCAGGTCAGGCCACTCATCTACACACAGCTTCTGCATTGATTTCTAAGGCCCCTGACAAATTGTTCTTGATAAGTGGGTACTTGAAGTGTGTACTCACTGTTAACAAATGTAGATCACATCCCTATTACAAGGGGCACCTTCAGAGAAACTAGCAGATTAATTGTCCATTTGGGCATATATCTAGGACCTGATAGATGCATGGAGAGCAGCTCATCCAACAAATAGGGAATTCTCTAATTTCTCTTCCATACATGCAGTACACATATGTATCAAGTAGGGGTGGGAGGAGCACACGGAGTCCCACTGCACAGAATTCGGCAAAGTGATTAAAAAACTCTGCAAGCTCTGTGGAATTCTGCCAGTGGGCAGAGTTGCTCGTGCGCCCATTCAGGCTATGTTTTTCACATTCAGGAGTGAGATTTACGATCCAAATATTGTGCGAACGGCACCACACAGTTCACATGGGGGCAGCCATTTTGTTTTCTCTGTCTCTGTGCATAGTGCTGAGCCTAACTTTTAATCCTCACTAAATTTAAGTAATCTCACCCTTTTCTAAATTATCCACTGCTAATTTTCCTTTATTTTATCAGTGTTTGTCCTTGTGTTTGTGTATTTAACGTTTCTGTTATTTTTGGTGTGCTTTCTGTGGCTTGTTAAATATTTTATTTTTTGCTTTTCCCTTTACTTCCTTGTATTTTTTCCTTCTTCTTTCCTTCTATTTCTTTTCCTTCCTTTTATCCACCGAGGACCATGGCTGCTAGCCGCTTACCTTGCAGATGTCAGTGCCAACAAGTGGTGCAGCCCTGACATATTTTTATCGAGGCAGAGGTGGCAGCACTTGTCTTTTGTGTGCAGAGCCACCTTCCTCCATGCTGGCAGCAGGTGAGGAGGCCTGGGAGTGGTTACTCCCTTCGGGAGCGTTAACTGCTGTGGGGGAAGGTGTACTGGTTGGTGTGTCAGCACACTGGGGTCGAGAGCACCTAGCAGCAGTTGACACATCATACCTGCTGGGTGTCCAGGTGTCAGCACTCATTGAGTAACAGTTATTTATTTGATGTGTGTGTTCCACGATACTAATTAATTTTCTAATAGCAGTGCTGACTCTCAGAGGTAAATTAAGTTTATGTTACAATGAATATTATGTGATCCAGTTTAAGCTAGCCAGGTTTTCAGTCAGTGCTTCCTAATTGTACTCATCGGCATGCATTTGGACTGCTTATTTAAGAAGCCATGCAGACTCAGAGTTCTCCTGTCACCAAAAATAAAATAGTGGTAGTAGTAATAAATAATGTCAGTGAGATAGCATTCCCTTCTCTGTGCCTTTTTAATGTAACTTATATAGTCCCTCCCAACTGCAATCTCCCAGTGATGTGTAGTTTGATATCATCATCCTGAGCATCTATGTAATGATAACAAATTGAGGCTGAGTTGCCCCATCAAAGATGGTTGAGAAGCAAAAATCATTCCTTGCAATATGAATGCATTGTTAGTGGTACGTAGTTGTAAATGTAGTTTAGGGTTAGGAAATTTGGAGTAAGGCTTAGGTGCAGGAATTAGGAAAGTAAAAGTAATAGGTCAACTTGAGTTGAGTCGATACTAGGCGATCAGATTTAGAAACGTACAATGTTACTGTGTTAGCCTCTGCCTTTCAAAATATTTTTGGGAGATTAACTGTATCACTAATCTCTTTTTTAATCTTTTTTATTTCTTACCTCAGCACCCAAGAGGAAGAAGAGGGCAACATCCAAGGTGGGCCCAGGAGAAGAAGAGGGTGCCAGTGCCACCACCAGTGCGAAAGCTGGTAGATCTGCTGGCCCAAGTAAGTCTTCCTGTTACATTATTATAATTATTATAATAATTATTATCATTATTATTATTCCCCCCTAACGTTTACCTCTCCTCTTTTTGAATCATTTGTATTTTAGTTTTACTGTGCTTGTCTACCTTTTTTGTACTTTTTTCCATACTATCTAAGCTTTGTTAAATTTGAATCTTGTTATCCCTGCATTTATCTATTTTTCATGTTTCTGTACCTGACTTCCACCTCCCTGTACTAGTATGTAGCTTTCTTCTGCCTTGTTACTAATCTTAGCTTTCCCTTCTCCCTTTATATATCTTGTGAACTGGTACTTTAATACTAAGAGGACAGATTTTTAGGACAGGTACTCTACTGACAAGATTGCATGCTCAAGTCAGCTTTTCTACGGATGTTTGTGAAGGTTTTCTTTGCCAAGCTCATGCCCATTGCATTTTCCAACCACAACCTCACCATAGGTCCTCCTGGATTGACCAAAATATTCCACCCCTTTATTGTGCTTCAGTGAATTAGCTCTGCCCCTCCATTACAAAATGTTTGCAGTTGATTTGACTACCTGGCTTTTCAAACATAATTAACCAACAAAATTCATAAAATGAATGATAGAAGAAGATAGAACTGTAGTGATCTTTTGTGGTTCTATTTAAAAAAAAAATCTAAAATGTATAACTTTTGTTCAGCCACACCGACCACAAGGGAGCAGCGCCAGCACCAGTGCACTGGACATGGCAGCGGACAGAGGGGGAGAACCAGCAGCAGCAGAGACGGGCATTGGTAAGTTATTTTGCGCTTGCTCTTGGACAATTACTTGTATACTCACTTCAAGGGTGTTGCTTTGTGAACCCCTTGGCTTAGCAGCTACAGCGGGGGATGAGTTCTTAAAAGCCTCTTCTCTCTGAAAATCAGCCGACAAAAGCTCATAATGAATGGATGCCACAAATGATGGCTTGATGGAAAAGTCAATGAAGAATGGACAGCTAAAAGAAAGAATGGGTGAAATGATATATGAATGAAAGGAAGTGTGGGTGGATAAAAGGAAAGGATGCAAAGGTGAGTGAAAGGATTGATGAAAGGGGTGAAAGGAGGCCTTAGTGGGTGAAAGGTGGATGGGTAAATGGATACTTGAGTAGGGAAGGAAGGATGGTAACAAACAATGCGTGGGTAAATGGCTAAATAGGTTAAGGGGTGGTTGAAATGATGGATACTGGACAGGTGAGTATATGGATGTATGGGTGGCTATATGGATGGCTGGACTGGAATGGTGGAAGACTGGACAAGAGAATGTAAAGCTTAAATGGTGGGTATCCAAGGGTGAATAGAACAGATGAATGAAGAAATAAATGGATAAATGCACGGATCAAGAAATAAGGGAGCTGTTTCTGGAGAGGGATGTGTTTGGTCACCTACTTTGCTTTGTTTGCATGGTCATCAAAGCTTTGGTTCAATGTGGGAGGTGTTTTAATTTTATGTTTACTCCCTTAACTAACTGTTGGTGTTAAGGAAGACACATATGTATCCTCCCACCCATCATCATACCTCCCTCCCCATTAGTCACCCATGCTACTATGACATAACTGCAGCATGGTTCAATTTGGTAGTACAATAGAATATGCAAAATGAAAATCTGCTTCAGGTAATACCGCATTTACAAAGTTGTCAATGCATTGCAAATTTAAAACAAGGTGTGTTTCACTTCCCTCACAGTGCATACTCTGTCACCTCTGAGTACTTCAGTCCTTTATTATTTCCAAAGTTCTGTCCCAGTCACCCTAAAAAAGTTGAAAAATCCCTTTTGACGTGTGCCATATGTATGTAAAAGTGTTTAATATTTCATGGCCTCCATAAAGGATTCAAGCCAGTTCAAATGTTATCCTTTTTTCTTTCATCAACTACTGTGAGGAATTTGTGGTTACAAAAATGGCCCTGTGACTCGTAATCAGCCACATCAAATTCCAATGGCTCTAGGGGACCAGCAATTTTCTGCTCCTGTGACATTCTACATTTTTTGAAAATTGCTTGCAATGAGCACTGTTTATAATTTTTTATTTTCTATTTTTGTTTCTTGGTAAAGCCCCTCCTTGTGGACATCCTCCTCACCAGGACATAGTAGCCTGCCTGTGGTGGCAGAGGCTGCGGTCCATCCACAATTAATATTGGCAGCTGGGGTGTATTCAGGAGGAGGAGGAGGATGAGGCCAAGGCAGCTGTGAACATGAACACCGGTCTGAGCTCCTTCAACCGTCTGGCAGTGCCTCCAGTCTTCCAGTGGCACTGCCAGTACCTGCCGCCAGATGGCATCAGCCTGTCCATGCCCCACCAGGGTTTACCCCCTAAGCTTATACCGCAATTTCCAGTGACGCATCTTGCAACACTTTGCATGCCTGGGCCGCTGGGTGGCACACATTGAAGCAACCCTTGATGATCTCCATACCCACATGGAGAAAGCCCTCTTCTGACCCTTTTTTAAAATACTTGTTTTGGTGGCAGGGCCACTTGTTGTGGGTAGACAGGGTGGGAAAGGGAGTTGGGACCAAGTTTTTTGTACTTTGTACTTTGTACTCTTTCTTTGGATTTTCATTGTGGGCTTTTGTTGTGGACTTTCATTGGACTTTGGTTGTGGATGGGCAAATTGTTACGGAGAAGGTTGGACCTGTGGGTGGAAAGGGTGGGTTTTCTATTTGTAAATAATAAAAGGGGATGATTTCTTTTACTTCATCTATGCCTCAGATCTTTATTTTAGTGTTTTAGTTTGCACTGCTGTGTTTTAGTGTAGCCTGTTTTTACATTCTGCTAAAAAAAGTAAGTCAGTTACTTATACCCTGGCTCTACTGTCCTCTGTAGCTATATTGACCACTAGGGCGTGATTGCCATTGCCTTTTTTGCCTACAAAAACCTAGATACACACAGATAGCATCTCCTTCAGTAGAAGTTAATTACTAACTAAACAAGTTCACTTTAACTAATAGTCCTTCTCTTGCCTGAATAGATGAAGCAAGGGCTGATATCTCAGTCTTCTTACTGCAGGTTTTCCCAAGGTGACATCATATCTTAAGGTGGTAGTAGTAGTACTTGAAGGCTATCACGCTAACAGGGAACAAACAAAGTGCCAATCTCTCCTATGTGAACTCCTACTGCAGGATTAATCAAAGGGTTATCCATCAATGTCAACTAGAATGAAAGAAAACAGAGAGTTGATGGGTTATATTAAATCATAACCTTTGAAAGACTGAGATCAGACTACCACAATGACAGTATTTGTCACACAACAAAGAAGACCTGATATGATTTTTAAAAAACTGCAATATTAACTTCTCCTGAGCAACGGGGAGCTTGTATTTAATGAAAATGAAACTTAGGAAATGAAATCCTTGAGTCAGGAGAAGTGGGCTCAGAGTCAGGAGTGGTTGGACAGGGTTATGCCTTTATGCGACACACAACACAAGACCTGATTGATGATGTTAACAAATGATGGCGAGGTGTTTAAATGTGGCCGGTGTGGAGTATTGCTCAGGTAATAGAAGGTCATGCAGTGAATTGGTGTTCCTTTCACTACATCCACCCCAGCAAGTGTGTGATCCATTTATGGTATAAAATTAAGTCACACTTCAGTACAAATCACACAGCCCGGGAGATGAGGGTTTGATGAATGGATTGGAAAGGGAATGTAGGGAGAGGTGTGACAAAGACAAACACTACACAAAAGAAACAACATCAATATTAATTGGGGCACTTAGTAGCACACCATCATCAATCTGTTGTGGAAGGAAATGACGAAGGGATGTGTATGACACAGTTCAGATGAATGCAGGGCAAACAGTACTTCAGCCCCAGAATGACCCAAAATATTATAACTCTAAGGGCCAGATGTAGCAAAGGGTTTGCGAGTCGCAAACGGCGAAAAACGCCGTTTGCGAGGTGCAAAAGCCCCTCTGCTATGCAGAAATGCATTTTGCGAGTCGGATCCGACTCGCAAAATGCATTTCCGACTCGCAAATAGGAAGGGGTGTTCCCTTCCTATTTGCGACTCGCAATGCTAAATCGCAGTTACCATCCACTTAAAGTGGATGGTAACCCAGTCGCAAACGGGAAGGGGTCCCCATGGGACCCCTTCCCCTTTGTGAATGGAAAAAAATATATTTTTTCAGAACATGCAGTGGTCCAATGGACCACTGCCTGCCCTGAAAAAAAAGAAACTAAAGGTTTCGTTTTTTTTTTCCAAGTGCAGCTTGTTTTCCTTTAAGTAAAACAGGCTGCAGATGGAAAAAAAAATGCTTTATTAAAAAGCAGTCACGGACATGGTGGTCTGCTGACTCCAGCAGGCCACCATCCCCGTGAGTGCCCATACTCACAATGGGGTCGCAAAATGCGACCCACCTCATTAATATTAATGAGGTGGGTCTTTGCGACCCCATTGCAAGTTGCAGAAGGTGTCTGAGACACCTTTCTGCGTACCAAATTGCGAGTTGCAATTTGCGAGTCGCACGGACTCTCAAATTGCAAGTCGCAATTTGGTTTTTTCCTACATCTGGCCCTAAATGTTCTATCTTCTAGGTTTAAAATACACAAATTATGGAGGATTGACGTTAATCCACCATGTTCTAAAAATTATGACTGTTAAAAGGAAAATGATACTGTATTGCCAAATTGGGTGCTCCATCTCCATTCTTCTCGGAATGTCCATCACTCTTGGGTGACTGGCTGAACCTCTCTGGTAGGTAAGCTGGAGGGTTGAGCTTTTACCAAGTTTTGTTTGTGTAGGAGGGGACTTGGAGAATGCTAACCTTCACTCCCAGGGGCCCACGGACTGGAGTGGGCACCTCTTGGCAAGTCAGGGTCCTCAACAAGAGAACCCAGCGGCTGGCAGGTGAAATCTTTGATGTCCCTGAGACTTCTAACAGGAGGCAAGCTCAGTCGAAGCCCTTGGAGAAATGTCATAAGCAGGATACACAGAAAAGTCCAGTCTTTGTTCTCTCCAAAGCAGAAGCAGCAACTGCAAGCCAACACAGCAAAGCACACACAGTAAAACATCAGTACTCCTCCTCAAAGCTCTCCAGCTTTTCTCCTTGGCAGAGTCTCCTCTTGATCCAGAAATGTTCTAAACGTCTGGTGTTTAGAGTCTACTCCTCATACTCATTTCTGCCTTTGAAGTAGGCAAACTTTAAAGGAAAGTACTTGTAGTGCAGAAGACCCTGTAGTTCCTGCCCTGGACCCAGACATACTCCAGCGAATTGGAGATTGCATTGTGTAAGGGCAGGCAGATCCCTGTTCAAATGCAAATGTCAGCTCCTCCCACCACTCTAGCCCTGGAAGACCCATCAGGATATACACAGTACCCCTCAACTCTCTTTGTGTGACTGTCTAGAGTGAAATCACAGCTAACCCAACTGTCATCCTGACCCACACGTGTTTTTCACAGCCAGGCAGAGGCACAGAATGGTTAAGCAAGAAAATTCCCACTTTCTAAAAGTGGCATTTTCAAACACGTAATTTAACAACCGCTTTCACTAAAAGATGTATTTTTAAATTGTGAGTTCAGATACCCCAAACTCTAGATCTCTATCTGCTCCCAATGAGAAATAACACTCAAGAGATATTTTAAGGCAATCCCCATGGTAATCTATGGGAGAGATAGGCCTGCAGCAGTGAAAAACGAATTCAGGAGTATTTAAGGGCATGTAAAACACATCAGTACATGCCCTACCTTTTAACTACACTGCCTATCCTTTTTTTGCATCACCTAGCAGGGCTGCCCCAGAATATCATTGATTAAAAAACTGCCAGTGCCAATGCCAAATTCTAATGTGTTGCTGCCATCAAAGAAGAGATAAACATTTGTATCTACCACCATGATTGGATTGGCAGGGGTAACTACTAACTATTTCACCAATGGCTGATGATATATTGAGTGATTGAGTGACCATTGATTGACTGAACGTTGAAGGCAGGACCCCAAAACTGTGGAGTGGACTCCAAGTTCCAGGAGTTCTTTTTCCTGGTGTCCGGCTTGCTGAACAATTTACCTCTTGTATTTGAAACATCCCCTTCAGAAAAGCGAATGAAAGTAGGAAGATTTTTTTTGCAGCATGGATCAAGTAGGGTGGCACAGATGTACTCTTTGCATAAGATAATGTCATTTTGCAGTCTTGCATTACAAGTCAAGCGATAGCTTACGGTCTGCGCTTCTGTATTTTCGTTCACACCTCCGAGTGAGAACCTTTCAGTCAACTTCTTTAGCTGGTCCTGTACCAGATGTAACAATGGGATAGCTTGGCCCATCATACTGTCCTCCTTGCTTCCTGTGTGACAACCTCAAAAGGGAGCAGCATCTCTGCCAGCCGTTTAACTAGGCTCTATTTGCCCGCATTCTTGGTCGTAGCTTTCCCAATTGCATCCTCTCCTGTTTGAATGACATAGTCATTGAGCTGTCTGTACTGCTCAAACAGAGGTTGCAACATGTAATAGGTCGAGTTCCAATGTGTTAGCACTGCCTGTATCAGGGCTTTGACTGCTACACGTTTTGCACACTAAATAATCCACAACTACTTCTGTACTTTAAAAGAATGAACCCAATGAGTGTAGATTAATCTGCAAATTGTCAGTATGTTGGGGACTATGGGGGTCATTCCGACCCCGGCGGGCGGCGGAAGCCGCCCGCCTGGTGGGAACCGCCAAAAGACCGTACCGCGGTCAAATGACCGCGGCGGTCATTCTGACTTTCCCGCTGGGCCGGCGGGCGACCGCCAGAAGGCCGCCCGCCGGCCCAGCGGGAAAGCCCCTTCAACAATGAAGCCGGCTCCGAATGGAGCCGGCGGCGTTGAAGGGGTGCGACGGGTGCAGTGGCACCCGTCGCGATTTTCAATCTTTATGGGGCCCTGTTAGGAGGCCCCTGCACTGCCCATGCCTGTGGCATGGGCAGTGCAGGGGCCCCCAGGGGCCCCACAACACCCGTTCCCGCCATCCTGTTCCTGGCGGTATTTACCGCCAGGACCAGGATGGCGGGAAGGGGGTCGGAATCCCCAGGGCGGTGCTGCAAGCAGCGCCGCCATGGCGGATTCCTTGGGCCAGGGGTAAACCGTCGGGAAACCGCTGGTTGCCCTTTTCTGACCACGGCTTTACCGCCGCTGTCAGAATGGCCCTGGAAGCACTGCCAGCCTGTTGGCGGTGCTTCCGCGGTCCATGACCGCCAGGGTCGGAATGACCCCCTATGTCTTCTTTTTGGCAAAAGTCTTGCACAACCATGTTGATGCCGTACTCCAAACACAGGACCGTGAAATATCCACCATCAGCCATGGCCTTGACTATGTTACTGCCATTGTCCGTGGCAACAAATCCAATTCGGAGACCTCTGGGTCACAGCCATTCAATACCTTGCTGGTAAATTAGTCCAAAATGTTTGCAGCTATATGTGATTTCTCCATGGGGAACATGACTGCTGTTGCATGCCATTGAATGCTCTTAAAACTTTCTTCAGGGCCAAGACTTGTGTGCAGTGATGTACATGTAATCATTCGCCTGACAACTGGTCCACATGTCTGTCGGCAGATGGATAGTGTTGACAACATTTAGCAGTAAAGCTTGTCCAACCAATTGCAGCACACCATTGTGCAGCACTGGAAAAGCAATTCTGGCAAAAAAAGGTTCAACTTGGAACCTTCAATTTTGGGCAGATGGCTGCCACAAATTATAAGAATCCCACCCCTTCCACAAAAGAAAAATGGAGGTGGTCCAGCGCTAACATTTTTTCTTGGTTCCCATTTCGCAAATGTGCCATTGGATGGTTGTGGTCATAGGGCCCTCCTCCCTAAACATGCCCACAATAGTAGCCTGGAATTTCTTCTTTTGTGGTACCATGGACACACGTGACTTTTGAGAAGTAGGTGGTAGTAGGCTCAATGTTTGTCAATGGACAGTCACCCTATCCTGTGCTGTCTCCATTTGCCTCTGAGTCTTCTTGTGCCATTGTGCGGTCACTGAGCGGGTGATTCTGGTGCACTGCTGAGGACAGGGCTGCTTTGCATGAGTATGTCATTCTATTCTTCCTCACCTTCTATCGTGATTTGAATTGTTGTAACTGATGTTTCCTGGCTCTTCTCACCTTCACCACCACAACCACGTTCAGCAATGTTTTTAAGGTGCTCCTCCCACCAGACTGAATGATGTTTTTTCATATGGGTTGCCTTGCCTTCACAATCATATTGTGAACCAGGCTTACCTTGACAAACACTCACATGGCCAATGGAGCATATGGCAATGTTCTCCTCCTGTTTGCTAATCGTAAATAAGTCCCAAACTGGGGAGGAGTACTTTCTTATTGTGCCACTGCCATTGCTTGAAGAAGAACTGGATGTTGGTGGTCATGGGTGTGCCAATTGCCTCTCTGCAGGGCATACTTGTACTGAGGTAGGGGTTGTTGCAGGTCTCTGCTGGGCCTTACAAATTTGGAAGATGGTGGTGCTGTCTGCGCCACATACCTCGGAGCAGGATGGTGTTGTCAGACTCCTCTGTGCCAGCTTTTACAATGACTGTGTCATTGTCATCATCATCTTCATCATCCCCTTCCATGGTTCTAAAGCTCTCTGGAACTTTTCTTTACCATTGACTCTCCTAGCATCTCCCGAACTCTGCCAGGGTCCACTCTATGTCCATATCATCATCACCAGAAGTGGTGCTTGGAGGAAATGTTGGAATAGTACCCTTCCTTTTTCTTGCTGGACATCTGTGAGCCCTTGATTCTAAAAGAGGAGGTACTTGCTCAATAGAAAGCTCGACCTCCTGTTCTGCTTCAACTTTAGGGAGATCTGGCTGCAGCTGCAATCCACTTTGCTCTGTTTCCTGAACCAATTGGGTACTACTTTGTGAAAGGGACAAATCCAATTCAACATCACTGCTCATTGAGGTCACCGTGATTGCAGTGGCTGCCTCACTGACAGACATCTTCTTGATCTTGGGTTACGATGATGCTGTTGTTGATGCAGGAGTGCTCCCAAGTTCCTCTGCAGTGGCCAGTATGGCAGCAGCCACACGTCTCCCAAAAAAGGTTGGGGTTGGCAAGCCACTGGTGGAAAGCCGCTACTTCTCACTGGCCACTTTCTTGGGAGAAACTTTCTTTGGGGCCATCTTAACTTGTTCTAGGTTGACAGTAGCTCTAAGATTCACCAGCGAAAGAGTTTGGTGCCTGTGATCCAAAGCAACTGTTGGGCTTCTCTTTGACAGTACTACGGGTGATTTCTCTTGTACACCTAAACACAACCAAGCAAGAAAAACATGTAGTTAATGAAATGTGGCATGCCATTGTTGCAGAAGGTTGAAAATAGTAAATAGAAATGCAATCTTAGTGTGGTTGATTACTTAAGTAATATACATTGTATTTATTGTACTGTAAAAGCAAACCACACCACCGCACAATAAAAAAATGACATTTCAAAGCAGGCAGCACAACAGGCAGATCTAGCTCTTATCTTTATTTACATCTATTTTAGGAGAGACCTGGGGTACTCAGAGAGAGGTGCATGGGTAAATGGAATAATCGTTTAAACAAAATAACCTATGGCGTGAAGGTGGTCCAGGGGAAATGCTTTGGTGGATGGATGGAAGGAAGAATGGAATGGATCAGGTGGATAGATCAAGGCAAAATACTGAATAAAAAAAAATAAAAAATGATAAAACAAAAGTAAAACATAGAAATAAAAAAATTAAATTAGAAATAAAATTAAAACAAATTACAAAATAAAAATTAAATATAACATTTAAATTAAAAAGATATTTAAAATTGAAAAAGTAAAACAATATTTAACAAACTAAAATATAAACATTAAAATACAAAGTAAAAATGGCATAAAAATTAAATTAAAATTTCAAAAAATGTTAAAAAATAAAATAGAAACTAGAAACTTCAAAAACAAATGATCAATAACTGTATGTAAGCCTATGTCAACTCAAAGGCACACCGGCTGCACAGTGTACGCACAAAATGGTTGCCAGCCAGCCACATGGTCAAACAACAACAACAATGCGCAAGGAGGCACGACAAACAAAGAACACATGCAAGCCTATGGCAAAGGGACACTGACTGCATGCACAAAATAGCTGCCAGCCACGTGGTCAAACAACAAGGAGCAAGGAGGCAGGGCAAACAAAGAACACGTGCAAGCCTACAGCAAAGGACACTGGCTGGATGGACAAAATGGCTACCAGCCAGCCACATGGTCAAACAACAATAATAAGGAGCAAGGCGGAAACATGGAGAACAAAGAACACATGCAAGCCTATGGCAAGGGACACTGACTGCATGGACAAAATGGCTGCCAGATAGCCACATGGTCAAACAACAACAATAAGGAGCAAGGAGGCCTGGCAAACAAAGATCAAATGCAAGCCTATGGCAAAGGGACACTGGTTGCATGCACAAAATAGTTGCTAGCTATATGGTCAAACAACAACAACAAGGAGGAAGGAGTCATGGCCGACAAAGAACACATGCAAACCTATGGCAAAGGACACTGGCTGGATGGAAAAAATGGCTGCCAACTAGCCACATGGTCAAACAACAACAGCAAAGAGTAAGGGGGCATGGCAAACAAATAACACATGCAAGCCTACGGCAAAGGACAGTGGCTGCATACACAAAATGGCTGCCAGCCAGCCACATGGCCAAACAACAAGGAGCAAGGAGAAAGCATGGAGAACAAAGAACACATGCAAACTTATGGCAAGCGACACTGGCTGCATGGATAAAATGGTTGCCAGCAAGCCACATGGTCAAACAACAACAACAAGGAGCAAGGAGGTATGGCAAACAAAGAACACCAACAAGCCTATGGCAAAGGGACACTGGCTGCATGCTAAAAATGGCTGCCAGACACATGGCCAAACAACACAACAAGGAGCAAGGAGGCATAGCAAACAAAGAACACATGCAAGCCTACGGAAAAGGGACACTGGCTGTATGCACAAAATGGCTGCAAGCCACATGGTCAAACAACAACAGCAAGGAGGCATGGCAACAAAGAACACATAAAAGCCTATGGCAAGGGACACTGACTGGATGGACAAAATGGCTGCCAGCCAGCCACATGGTCAAACTACATCCTCCTATGCCTCCCAATATTACTACCCCACAATATATATACTTTTTGCAAAAAAATGAAATGCAAATAGCCAACATTTTAAATAATTTGAATTAATCCAGTGCCATCCCTGCTGTAAATGAAGTTTTAAAAACATATGACACTGAAACATTTATTTAATGCACTGATGACTACTAGTACTGGCCTGGGACGACTGTTTTAATATCCCTTCAGAAATCTAGGATACATGCTAAAATAAAATAATTGTAAATGGAAACATGTAGAAAAGGTACTGAGCTTTGCAACCATGTCCTTTACAGAAGGTGAAAAATCAATGAAATGCAAAATAATTAATAACTAGGCCCATACTTAAACTCCTGGCCACCCACCACCACTATACATGTTTAAATCAAATAAAAGTACAAAGAATTGCTGGTGCATGCCCAAGCAAACAAACAACAACATCCTTATTCAATATACCTTTAGAACTTATTGGTGTGATGATTTCATAAAAACAAAGTCCTTATATCCAAAAGTATATCCAGGAGACAAAGAGAGTCATCCTTCCACCTCAAAATCCAAGTGAAAAGTGACCGGGGGATGGACAAAGCACTGGGAGGACCTTGCTGGAAAGGAACAGGAAGTTGGAGTCTCTGACATACTTCCTTCCTAGTTGAAAAACAAAAAGGCTTCTCAATCTGAAAAACAAACTGCAATATCCATTGGAGAAAAATATTTTCTGGCTCTGGAGTAGAGAATCTACTTCAGAAGTGAGTTTGCGCTCCAGAACAGCCAGCTTTGGCTGCTGGCGTGGCTTGAAGCAATGCGAGAGAATGCGAGGTCTTGCACATGCTCACCACTGGCCCAGGAGAATCGTCATGCTCTCCAGAGAGCGACAAAACCCAATTTTGTAAGCGAAAACTAACTCCACTCTGCGCCGAAGAGTAGAATTCGGGAACTTGTCGCTACTTTGCATAGCGCGGAGTGCCCGAATTCTGCAAACTCTCCTAGCTGAGTAGAGTTCTACGCTTCTTCCTATCCATTACTTGTGTTGCTCTAGTGGAAACCCACACTGGCCATGACTCTTACCTGGTGACTTTAGACATCGGCGCTAGAAGACACTCTTTACTGGGGCATGATTGCAACAAAATACAGCATTCGTTTTATACTAATACAGTGTCCATGCTGACACTCTTATTGAATGGTAAGCATTCAAGGTCTATATAAGAGGTGTCTAAATCAAGATATCCATAAAGGGGCATGCAGTCCAAGTAACCAGATTACTAGCCTCAAGAAGGATGCTCACCTGCTCAAAAATGGCAAAGTTGGATCTGAACCCATAAGGTAGGAACTAACTCATAAATGTTGACAGCATGCCATCCTACACAGCAGCCTGTGGATACCATATCAGCCATCTATCACCCACATGGAAACCATTATATAAACAGAAAGATATAAATGAGGTATTCACTGCAAATTACAAACACTTGTACATGTGTCTGGTGTGAAGGAGAGCCCAAACACATAGTGGAATACCTGCACACAACCCACCTGCAAACCCTCACATGCAGTCAAGTGTGGAACTTGAGGAACCGATCTCAAGTGATGAGGTTTCCTCAGTGATTAAACAACTTGTGGTAGAGAAAATTCCTGGTAGTGAGGACCTCCCACTTGAATTCTTCAAAATATATTCTTGCTGATTTGCGCTTACTAGCAATCTGCACAGCCAAGAGAGATGGAGTTTCCCTTCTACAACTGGTGAAGTGTTTATACCCATGCTCTCAAAATCTGACTGAGACCCCCTAGATCTTAAATAATACTGTCACTATCCATATTAAACTTGGGTTGCAAAATGCTATGTAAAATAATAGCGAACACAATACAGGGACATTGCATCTACTTCACCCAGATCAAAGTAGATTTGTCACTGGCAGGAGCACCTCCCCAAATATCCACAAACTCTTCATGTAGTAGATGGGTTACTCAATGAACATGCACATGCTGTGGTTCTCCCAAATGATATGCAGAAAGCATTTGACATCCTACCTTGGGTGTTCTTATTTAAGGGCTTGCAGCAAATTGAATTTGGGATGGAGATTCCATTGGGGATCCATGATCTATACTCTAATTCCACAGCCCAGGTGAAGATGGGTGGAGTGATTTCTGAACCATGCATGATTCAGAGAAGTACCAGGCAAGGCTACCCTCTCTTCCAGCTCCTTTTTTCTCTTGCTATGGAGCCATTGGCTAGCTGGGTATACTAAAGTGGGGAGAGGCACGGCTTAGAAATGTTGGTGCAGGAACAATCTATCCCGCTATGTGCAGATGATGTTCTGATATACTTACAAGACGTGATGATGGGACTTGCACCGGTCCTGGCAGCCCAGAAGGCCTTCAGAAAGGTATCATGATTAGTAATTACTAGAGCCAAATCTTGCATATTTACATTAACAAATCAATGCTCCCAGATCATCTTTGAAAAATGGCCTCAGTATTTACAGGTACTCACTCGATCTTAAGGCTAGGAAACTAGACAAACCCTTGGAAATTCTTAAAGAAGTTCCTTTTTTCCCCACTAGGCAGGTGGCCCTTTCAACAATGGAGCTCCTACCATATATGTTACTGTATTTCAATCTATAGTTGAAAATGCTCAAAGTGCATTTCATTGGCCCTGGGAATCTTTACTCTGTTGGTTAGGCTGTGCCTATAAGACATTCCCACCCAATAGCTTGTGCCAGGTATAAATGTAGCATCTTCAGGCACCCACCTCAGAACACTGCTGGACCTTAGGAGGTACAGACGAAGACAGGACCTGCTTTCTCTGACCTGAGAGAAGTCCTGGAGGACTGGACCTGCCCCGTTTTGCACCAAGGACAAAGAAGTGGACAATAAGGGTCAGTTGGCTGACCTCCTGTGTGGCTACAGGGAGAGAGCACGCTACAAGAGGCCTTTCCTGCAACTGCCCAGCTGACCAATGGCAGTGTTATCTGGACTGGACCCTACTTTGGTCTTTGCCTAACAAACTGTGAGTCTCCAAGTGCCTCTCCTGAGGCCTTGGGTGGGCTTTAGAGGTATGCTTCTGTGATAGATTAGAGCTTAAAGGATTAACAGCCTGATTTAAATATTGTTGGATAGCCTGTTTATTCTGTCGCCCTGACAGAGGTGCTACCCGCCTAATTTATAAATGATCACCAACTGGCAGTCATTTATAAAACATTGGCACAAGTCACTGTCCCTGCAATTCCTGTCAATTCTTTTCAAAGTTTGGTGCAGTACTCTGTCAACATGGTATAGCATTGCACAAAACAGGCTTCTTTTTTATTTTAAAAAATAAAATAAAAATGATAATTTATCCTTCATCATGTGAGTCAGATCCTATGGTGAGGAGACATATTTTGTTTTTTACTCACCATTACCACCAGGGTAAGTAAAAAATGACTATGTCCGCCCATCCAATAGGGCAGATGGACATATAGATAATTCTCAGACGGCCCTTGCTCCACTGGGCTTTTGGAGAAGTTTGACTACAGTTGTCACAGAATAGTCAAACCTATCAGGCACCCGCATATACAATGGGTAGGCGGACCACTGTGTAGGCGAGAAGGGAACTCCATTTCTGTTGCGACATAGTTCCCACCCAGCCAACATACAAATCAGCCCCTATGTCAGAAGGTAAAAGATTTGGCTAGGATAAACCTGGTTATTGTACCTGATCCACACTCCATGTAATCAATCTCAAATTGAGTCTAGGTTCCATTTTAACGCGACCACTGACTATCATTGACACTTGGTGCTTCTTGGCATTATTCAAATATTTTAAAATTCATATCCCTTTTTCCCCTTATTGGATTTTTGTAATTTTGTTTCTTAATTTTTACTCTATGTTTCCAACTATATTTGGGATTTTTATAGTTTTGTGTTATTACTTTATTGTTGTTTTGGTACTGCATTAATACTTTACACATTACCCAAAGTTAAACCTGTCTACATGGTGCCATAGCTGCCAGCGGGTTGAGCTCAGGTTGATTTAGTGATTTTTTGCATTCACCCTGACAAAGATTGTGAATACTTCTTAAGGAGGGTAGTCACCCACCCTAAACAATAATCCAATTTTCAAATTTGCACTCTCTCATAAGAATACACAAATACCAATAATTAGCACATGAATTTGAGAAAGTACATTTTATTACATATTAGGGTGTGTGGTCCCTGTGTGCAATGGATGCAACCATTGAAGGTGTGCATCTGTACAAACCAGGAACTTGCACCTGTTTGCTAATCTTGACGTTGATATTTTACAACTTTAAATGGCAAGAGAGATTCTCTCTCTCTCTCTCTCTCTCATAAGGAGAAAAATACTTCAACATTTTCACTCTTTGAAGGGAAATTTTATGTCTAACCATACTCAGTGTGCTGTATTTATCTCAAACATTGGTGCATCTTCCTTATTTCTGAGCAGTTATAAAAATGTGCCTTTTTACATGTTGTGGAGGTTTTAGCTCTGCCTCTTTAGGAGATAAAGTCTCCATTTTGGATCATCCCTAGGGGGGATATTGTCTTCATTTCTTACACATTTTTTTCTGATCAGTGTTTGCCATAGGGGATTGGGAGCCACTCTCTTGTACAGAACAAATGTGCTAGAAGGAAGACCAGGTCACAAGATAGACTTTGGTTATCCATTTGATTCTTTGTAGAGTTTAGATTTGGTTCACCCCATTTCAGGGACATTTAGGGTAAAAGGTTAAAATAGGTGAAATATAATCCTTTTTTGGATGCCCTATAAATCAATGGAGAATTGGCCCGCCTATTCTCTTGGAAGGGGGGGGGAGGTTCGGTATTGTATTCTTACCTGTTGTATGGTGGCTTGCATTCAAAATTAGAACATGTAACTTTGTAATACCAACTTTTACTGTAAGAAGCATTTCCGTTTGTCATTGGTGGGGGGCGGATTAAAGAGATCCTGAAGGGTAGGTGGGATAAGGTGATCTTTTTTTTAACCAAGGTCAATTGAAACCAAAGGTAATCTGTAACTGGGGAATACATGCTAAGTATTACATGTATTCATTTTTTAGTTTTAAGCTTTGTTCTATATTTTGTACTAACTCCATCCAGCTAGATTTTTGAGGTAAGGGTATTTTCTTAAAAGTAACTAAAATTAAAAGTTAGGGCCTGTGGGTTAAATTGTAGAGTTCTGGCCATCCTTAACCAGCCTTTCCTAACAACTAGGCAGTTTGGTAATTTTGCTGCTTTTCGCCTTCTCAAGACTATAAGAGAACGCTTGTGTTGTATTTGATGAGGCAGGTGCTTCAGTACTGACAATGGGTTTGTTTTAACACCACCAGAGCTTCGGAAAAGGTGGAGTCCAGAGTCAGACACCTCGAGGTCGTTTTCAAAGGAAGGAGAAAAGCCTCTCATAACCAGATGCTACCCTGAGAAAACAAAGCTGCAGAGGCAAATCCGGACCACAGAAATACCATCCAAAATATCAACGTTGCCAAAAGCGATGCTTTCAGGAAAGACTGATGTTTGTTTAAAGTCACACCGTTTTCAAAGGACACGTTTTTAAACGTGTTGTGTGCGGCTTATTTTTCCTTGATATTTAAAAAACACAAAAAGACCAAACAGTCATTCCCCCTATTTACGAGGGTCCCGATAAAGCACTTAAAAGAAAGATGTAATCACCCCGCAGGTCCCCTCAGACGGTAACCCTGAAAGTAGGCCAGCAGGGCGAGAGAAGATAAAAATGCCGTTTAGTGCGCATAAAGTAGGATTTCTTGCCATAGGGAACTCATGGGAGCTTCGGTTGTTCTCTGTAACTGTAACTCACATTTATTTTGTGGCTTCTAATAAAAGCACCTTTGTGAGTACCGCTCATAAACTCAGGCATATCCCTAGGCGCAAAGAAATCAGAGAGATTTGAACAGGCAGTTGACCCTATTTTTAAAGTGGCATATAATATCGAACCTGATTCCTGTGTTTGTGGCAAGTGCTAATGCCCGTGAAGCTCAAACAGGATCTGCAATCACAACATCCGAATATGCATTTACTTTTTCTGAATTACAGACTAAAAACTTCAAAGGCAAGGGAGGTGCCTCATCTTTCCGCCCCTTTACATGTCACTTTGTTCCAGTATCACTTCACCATCGACTGTTTCTCCAAGTAGACTGGCACACGCGTTACATGTTATTTATTTTTAATGTAATATCTGTGTCAAAAATATATAAAAAATGTCAGGTTTGTCGTAAAAGAGAATGGAACTAAATACGTTTACATCACACCTGCTTCTTTAGCACGTCTATATAAGTATGAGGACACTACCCTTACTCTTCAGCACGCTTGCATTATTGCGTCGGAAAAACAACAAGAATGTTTATCACAATGAAAGGCGTCTGGTGGGTGTGCACTGCTAAAGGGCTTCGGATTGAAACAGGAACAGTGCTCCTAAATCACAAAAGCATGAAGCGAAAGAATGTCAGATATGTAATGGTAAACTCAGATTCATATTGTAAACCTTATTATGTATTTATGGTTTATGAATTTAAATCGAAATAATTTGAATTTAATTGAATTTATGTATTCCTTCATGTCCTTAATTCTAATATGGGTCTCTGTGATTCTGTCAGTTTTGTTTTTAAAATGTGAATTGCGATTTTATTTTCAGCCAATGGATTCCAAGTTCTCACGATCCCTCCTTTCTAATTTCGCCTCATTCATTTCTGAATTTATTTCAGTCCTGACATGCAACATGAATTATTATCATGTAGGTTACTTGTGTATGTCCTGGCTGAAAAAATAATAATTCTTGATCATAGTGAGTGCCCCAGGTTCCTAGTCTAATTGTCACTTACCATTCAAATGCTCATCAGGAACATTTCAATATCTTTTAGACGACTGGGCTGCGATGTGTTCCCAGATCAAACCTTTCCCTTATTACATTAGGGGGACTGAATTTACGAACGTTTCGTGTGATAATGTCGTTTGACAAGACATCTTTTGTGAAAATTACTTTTCAAAAACTTTTTCACAATAATTTATTTTGTTCTATGTTGTATATTATTTTGACTAAAACATCTGTTATGAGGTTCAATCTTAATATCGTTCCTTTTGATTTACTTTTTTGTAATACGTTTGTTCGTTTAGCATATTTATTTCTATGCAAACTCACACACATATACACATAACACAAAACGAACCATCCATCCATCCATCCATTCATCTTTAAGTAGACATGTTTTATTATGATTTTAAATTATTTTAATTTTTTGAAGGGGGGGGGCTACCCAAACCACCCAGAATTTATATGTAATAAAAATAATCATACTTATCATATAGACATAGATATTCTTTTTCCTTTTATAAATATCCTTCCGACTTTTATTTTATCTATTTATCTTCAGATGTCGAGTTACCATTTCAATATGTTTACAAAATGTTCAATTAAATGTAATACCTTTTACTTATGAAACTGTGTTGCCATATTATAAATAAGTATGCTTTTAATCAAAATTTCCTGTTTTGATGGCATAGAATTCAATTATTTTTTAGGTCAAAGATGTCATGGGAAAATAATATTATTGTCAAAGATGTTTTCAAAATTATTTTTTGCAAAAGATGTTTTCGAAAACAGTGTAATCTCAATCAAATGTGGCTTCCTTTGCAAAATCAGCAACAATTTCATTTGCACTTGAATGCTGAGGGTGATGACATTGTAATCCATTCTTAGAATAGCGCTGTTATTTTCATGTTGCCAAAGTACTGTCAAATGTACAGTACATAGAAACGAGTCACCAAGCAGCTGCCAGGGCAGCGTCTGTGTGTGTGTTTGTGTGGGTGGAGGGTAGTGTAGGGTTCGCAAATGAAGTGTTGAGAAGGTTTGTGCAACAACCATGCTTTCTGATATCTCTCAACACCCTGTAACTGTGTCCTTTTTCTGGGTCTCTTCACAAAGGCCTCAGTTTTGGCCAAGGGCATGTGGAAGCTCCTTTTCCATTCAGGAGTTGCTTGCAGACTGTCCATTATCATATCTAAAAACGACCCAGTAACCCATCTAGAGTTAAACATTACAACTTTTAGGAGTGTGGTAAGGATGGGTGCTGCTGCTGTGGAATCATCCTAACGTCAACTCTACAGCTATCCAGATTCCTGTCAACTGAATTCCTCTGGTATGTGTCTCTCTTAACATAAAAGGCATACTGCCTAATGGTCTAGAAACCGACAGGTACTATAATCCCTGGTGGCCCAACACTTACCATTTCCTTCATGGAAAGGTTGCGCCACCCTGAAGGTAAGTGAACCAGAACACTTCGGAAGTAAAAGGTTTAAATTGAGGAGGTTTTTAACGCATTGGGGAGAAAATACATTTCCAACTACTACTTGCTTAGGGAAGACAATATCAATCTTGCTATAAAGGTAGGACTTTTGCATAGCAGTAAGCAGCATTTATTCCTAAATAACATTTAAAACTTTTGATAAGAAATTCCAATCATTTCAGTTTGAAAATTGAATTGACAATTTGATTTTTTGGAAACACTCATAATTTAACCCAAACCTATTAAACAAGTTGGCATTCATTTGTCAAAAATTAACTAAATACATTCTAACCTCCAAAAGAGTGTTGCTTAAAATACTATACAATATATTGTTTATTTTTAAAGCATTTCTTTATTATTTAATTTATAAAATGCAGAGGATGAACAACATCACTTGGTCAAGAAAACAGAAATAGAAAGAAAAGGGCTTTCACACATACCCATGTGAAGGCGAATCAAGGTTTAGGGCCATATTTATACTTTTCGACGCACAACTGCGCCAACGCAGTTGTGCGTCAAAAAATTTAACGCCGGCTAACGCCATTCTGAAGCGCCATGCGGGCGCCGTATTTATTCAATGACGTTAGCCGGCGTTAGCCGGCGGAGCTGCCTGGTGTGCGTGAAAAAAAATGACTTACACCAGGCAGCGCTGGCGTAGGGGAAAATGGAGCTTGGGCGTCAAAAAATGGGGCAAGTCAGGCTGAGGCAAAATTTTCGCCTCAACCCGATTTGCGCCATTTTTTTTTACTCCCAACCCCCATTGAAATGACTCCTGTCTTAGCAAAGACAGGAGTCATGCCCCCTTGCCCAATGGCCATGCCCAGGGGACTTATGTCCCCTGGGCATGGTCATTGGGCATAGTGGCATGTAGGGGGGCCCAAATCAGGCCCCCCTATGCCACAAAAAAAAAAAAAAAAATACTTACCAGCACTTACCTTAATGTCCCAGGGGTGGGTCCCTCCATCCTTGGGCGTCCTCCTGGGGTGGTCAAGGGTGGCAGGGGGTGTCCCTGGGGGCATGGGAGGGCACCTCTGGGCTCCTTCCGAGCCAACAGGTCCCTTAACGCCTGCCCTGACCAGGTGCTAAAAAATGACGCAAAATCGGCTGGACGTCATTTTTTTTGACCCGCCCACTCCCGGGCGTCATTTTTGCCCGGGAGTATAAATACGGCGCACATGCCTCAGAGTCATTTTTTAGACGGGAACGCCTACCTTGCATATCATTAACGCAAGGAAGGTGTCCACGCTAAAAAATGACGCAAACTCCATGATCTTTGGTGCTAGATGCGTCTAACGCCAAAGTATAAATATGGAGTTCGTTTTGCGTCGAATTTGCGTAAAAAAAAACGACGCAAATCCGGCGCAAACAGAGTATAAATATGGCCCTTAGTGTATAAGCACTAATTAGTCCTGCAAAGAAACAAAGTACAAAGTACATGCTGTCAATACAGATACTTAAAAGTATGTCAGCCATTGATATCAGTGTAATAAACAGGATAGACTACCATGTGCCATAACAGGGTGATACCCCCCTCAATGTTGTCTAACAAAAAGGAAAGAGAAAGGAAGAAACAACTTACTGGCCAATGTTTAGGCCCTCCCCAGTATTGCAAAGGCAAACCAAGAAACAGAATTGGAACTGGTGCTAGCTCAGGGTGGGCTTAAAAGGAAAGAGAAACCAGATGCTTTCAAATGTGTCCAACTTATTCATGAGACGATAGATAATTTGTTTATTGGACATTGCTACAGACATCACCAGCATCCATTCAACATGGATCAGAGGGGACTGTTGTTTCCACTATCTAAGGATAGACTTCTTGGCCATTGTCAGCACAGTGTCTATCCAGCGTTTGACATGGTTGGTGAGGTCCAAGATGGATAGAGTGTCATGAAGGAAAAGCAGCTAGATCATCGGCCATAAGTCCAAAGCCATTATGTCATTTATATTAGCTTGGACCCCACACCAGAAGCGGTGTAAAGGAGAACAAGAGGAAACCAGGTGCAAAATATCAGTCTTGATTGTCGCATCTTCAACAAGCGGTAATGGCAAGGTTGGCTGTATGTAGTTTCTGTGGGGTCCAATGTCAGTCATTCAGGAGTTTAAAGTAACTGAGCTTAAGCCACGCCTCATGTAGGTCTTTAATGTGTGACTCAGAAGGTTCGGCCCAGTCGGAATCAGAGTAATCCTAAAATGTAAACAATGTTTTTATAAATATTCAGCAGAGTCCAACAGTGTTTATACATTACTAAAAGGTACATTGAAGTTTGTAACACACAACAGAATGTTATAAATTCTGAATAACTTATACCACACATATTATTGGATGACATTTGCGATCAAAAGGCGAACACTGCCCAATTGGTTGAGAGTTAACTCAACTCTTCCTTCAATTTCAACATCCCACCCTGAACATTTTTGAATTGGCAGAACAGAATTTTGGAATTGTGTCAAGTGATACTACTCACAAACCACATATACTTGAAAGTGAAATTCTGTAATAACTGAGTGAAAGAAATAGATATTAAAAAGGAACAGTGCCCTGGCTAATAGCATCTCTCCTCACGTGGAGGACTATCACTGCAGTATTGGTGATGAGCACCAGTGAGATGATTTTGACTCCCAGTCGATCTTTTTTAACAAGACAATATTTCAGATATTCAAAGTCCACCAAAGACTGAACTGCATTACTTTCTGTATCAATTCCTCTTTCCCAGCTGGTATAGTCTACTGGACAAAATACTGTGGTTCACAGATAGGGACAGTTATATATACCAATTGGACACCTTCTAGCAATTAGATATTGTTGACGCACAGTACGAGACTTGCTAGTGGGGTTGTTTAATTCATGCAGTCCTTATCAAGGGCATGATATTATTCCTTAGTTTAGTGTTTAGGTTTAAAATGTCTTCCACTCTTGCAAAAGGTCTTAAACATACATTAAGCCATTGTCCATGCATCTGTAGGATACATTTATTGACAAGCACTTCAATAGCATATTCAAGTTGATAAATATTTAAAAGCATTTAAGTATTAAATCACATTCTTTAGAAAACTGGATGCCAGTACATTTTTGTAAAACTAGACTATACTTCTTGCTTTGAAATGCCTTACTTTTGTATTTTTTAATAACATAAAAGTCATCAACAATTTAATGCAGATGATATAACATATGAGAATGAAGACTCTTGAAATTGGCTCTTTGAGGATAAGTTTTATCTCAAGAGGTGATGATACCTGACATAACAAACTGAACCATGGCTCCTTCTTCATGTATAGATAGTGGTCAACCTATTTGTTGGTGGATGGATGTGTTGATTTTGCAGAGTGATAAGGTAATGAGTTTAAGTAACCCAGCATGTTTTCATTCTGCTGCTTCACATAATACCTGGTATCATTTTAAGGTCTCCTTATTTCTAGGAGTTGTGGTAAGTAAGTCCAATTCCATCTCACTTGGGTCTTTGGAATTCCACTTTTGAATTGACAACCAAGATGACATCTGTAGCAACTTACATCTGAATAGGTTTCCACCAGTTGTCCACTTTATTTAACCATCAGGTTGTAGATCTGAGCCTTCAAGAAGCTGACCACATGTTGCAGTGCCTGCTTCCTACATGATGCTCAGAAGATAT
Source organism: Pleurodeles waltl (assembly GCF_031143425.1). Classification (NCBI taxonomy): domain Eukaryota; kingdom Metazoa; phylum Chordata; class Amphibia; order Caudata; family Salamandridae; genus Pleurodeles; species Pleurodeles waltl. Next base: position 398,260,640 of record NC_090444.1, on the reverse strand, counting down.
CTGAAACATTCTGGCATAAATGGGGAATGTCAAATTAGGGCCATCTATTCTGAATAATTAATGTCTGTGTCACATCAAACCATAATTCAGCAGAGACTTGGAGCACCTTCAGCTGAACTTTAAAAACATATTTTGCATCAGAAACTTTGCATAAAGGTATCTTTACTTAAGTCCCTCAGCATGTCTTGTAACTTACGTTTTCCTCTTTTAGTTACATTGGAGTGAGAAATGAACAGTTGAAAGGCCCAACTACAAAGTTGTATATCTGGTAGTTCAAACCAAACCCCTAGTGCATATACTCTTCCTGATACTTTCCCAACAGAATCTGATACCTTCAGAAGCCCAGGAGAAATGACTAATTTTCTCTTATATCTTAGCAATATTTTTTTATATCAAACATTAGCAGAATGCAGTTGAAGAATAAATTCAGTTTAGGTAGTATTGCAATTTTTCATCAGGTTTGTTCTGTGTATATAATAGGAGGTTGAGCTTGCCATGTCTTAAAAAAAGCTTATCTTGCTCTTTCATTATTCTAGATAAATTACTCTCTGCAATGTTGCCAATATTCTGTGTAACTGTTATTCCCAAGGGCATATTTGTATACGCATAGGTCTATTTTCTGGTTTCAGTTTACAAGTCATTAACACTGGCATAGCGCCATTCATCAGTTATCCTGATAATGTGTCAAAACTGTTTACTAAATCCTTGATGCATGGCATAGTCTTGTCCAGATATGCTGAGTATACCAGCAGGTTTTTCCGTACATAATGTGATTTTATTTTGCAACCCCTTACAGGAGAATGAGCAGTAGCTATAGCGATTCTCAAAAGTGGGGCCAAAAGTCCTACATATACATCAAACAGTAAGCGATATATAAGACATCCCTGTCTAGTGGCACTTGTTGTCTTAAAACATGTTGCTAGGTTGTCATTAACCAAGACCTTTCTCTGACCAGTGCCACCTACAATAACTTCATCCCAATCCTAAATGTTGCATCTCTTTCCATAATTATGTACAATTGACATGGTTGAAGACCTCAGCTGTGTTTAATGTTATTATAGTTAATGGTTGCCTATTGACCACTGCCAGGTCAACTAAACTGATTTATGTGTATCATGTAATGAACATCATGCACTAGGCTGCGTAAAACAGAGCTTAGGGCGTGATCTGGAGTTTGATGGATGGGGTTACTTTGTCCATTACATCCTATGGAAATCATAATACAGCAGATGGGATATTCTCCATGTTTGTGAGGGAGTAACCCATCCACCAAACTCTAAATCAGACCCTTAGTCTGCTACACAAAATACTGGAAAAATACTTTAGTGGCAAATCAAAAAGGAGATATATCTTAACGATTGACAGTTTCCTGGCTCTTAGTTGGGTTTTAAATTCATGTTATAATACCTTCTTTCCATGATGGAGGTATTTGTTCCCTTTTTAACAAAACTAACATGAAGTGATCTTTCCAAAATTTAACTATAACTTCTTTAATTTATTTGTAGACATATCTCAGGATACTGTCTGCACCCACAGCCTTCCCTCTCTTAAGTGTATATAGTTTATTAGAAATCTCCTTTGTTCCAGTTTAGGTGTTTATTACTGTTTGCTGTTCTTTAGCCAAAACAGGTATTGTCTGTCATTCAACCAGTCTCTATTTTTTGAAACTCTGGAGTTCTAATATCTTTGTACAGCTCCTGAAAACAAATTACAAAGCTGATGCTCTCTCATAACCTTTACTCAGGTTTTCCCAGTGGTTATTCCTGCTATTATTGAATATTATTGCTGTTCAGCTCTGACCTAGGATTCCAGGCCCGTGTCACCCCACTGTTTTCTCCTTATTTAGAGTGCTGTAATTTGTTAACATACCAGTTTTTACAACAGGTTTTTAATTTTTTGTCTATAGATTATCTAAGTTTCCTCAAACGCAGCAACTAGTACATTTTCCTTCTACTGTTAGGGGGCCACAACACTGCAGCATACACTTAGGGGGTCATTCTGACCCTGGCGGTCATGGACCGCCAGGGCCAATGACCGCGGAAGCACCGCCAACAGGGTGGCGGTGCTTCCATGGGCATTCTGACCGCGGCGGAACAGCCGCGGTCAGAAACGGGAAACCGGCGGTGTCCGGCCGGTTTCCCGCTGCCCCTGGGAATCCTCCACAGCGGCGCTGCAAGCAGCGCCGCCATGGGGATTCCGACCCCCTTCCCGCCAGCCTGGTTCTGGCGGTTTCCACCGCCAGGACCTGGCTGGCGGAAACGGGTGTCGTGGGGCCCCTGGGGGCCCCTGCAGTGCCCATGCCATTGGCATGGGCACTGCAGGGGCCCCCTAACAGGGCCCCACATAGATTTTCAGTGTCTGCGTGGCAGACACTGAAAATCGCGACGGGTGCAACTGCACCCGTCGCACCCTTTCCACTCCGCCGGCTGCATTCGGAGCCGGCATCCTCGTGGAAGGGGGTTTCCCGCTGGGCGGGCGGGCGGCCTTCTGGCGGTCGCCCGCCAGCCCAGCGGGAAACTCAGAATGACCGCTGCGGTCTTTCGACCGCGGTACGGTCTTCTGGCGGTTCCCGCCAGGCCGGCGGCATCCGCCGCCGGCGGGGGTCAGAATGACCCCCTTAGTCTCTTGAATTTCTGTCCCAAGCTGTTGGTCATCTTCGTTTAATTTTTTAGACTTTACCCATGAGGTTTTAATAATATTTCCTTTAAAAAAGGCTCTATATGTGTCCCAGAATCATTTCAATCAATAATGAATATTTGAGAACAGTTTGAAATAATCAGACAGTAACAGAAAAGGCATTCAACCAGCAACTCACCGAATTCCTTGAGACACACCAAATCCTAGACCCATCCCAATCTAGGTTCAGGAGCAACCACAGCACCAAAACAGCACTTCTAACAGCCACCAATGACACATGCACCATAGTAGACCACAGATGCACAGCCGCACTCATCCTCCTTGACATCTCCGCTGCATTCAACACTGTCTCCCATTCCACCCTCTGTGCCAGACTCCATGATGCTGGCATCTGAGAAGAAGCACTGGAATGAATCGGGTCCTTCCGCACGGAAGAACACAGAGTGTCAGACTACCACTGTTCACATCAGAGCCCAAAGATACATGCTGCGGAATGCCCCAAGGATCAACACTCAGCCCAATGCTTTTCATCACCTACATGGCTCCGCTAGCCAAGATGATCAAACAACACGGGCTAAACATTGTCTACTATGCCGACAACACCCAAGTGATCCTCTCCCTGTCCGATGGCCCTGTAAAAGCCAAGAGAAGTTTCTACAATCGGATGAGAGCAGTCACCGCCTGGACGCCAGCCAGCTGCCTCAAACTCAACTTGGACATGACGGGGATCCCCGTAATCAACCCTCGGTGGCCTACAGCACTGGAAAAAGTCCCCACTCCCATGTATCACTCGTGCAATCTTGGCATCATCCTCGACTCCACTATATCCATGATCCGCCAAGTCAACACAGTCTTGTCATTATGCTTCCACACCCTCTGACTCCTTTGAAAGATCTTCAAGTGGATCACCTCCGACGCGAGGAAGACAGTCACCCACGCACTCGTCACTAGCAAACTGTACTATGGCAAAACACTATGGCCCTCATTACAACCCTGGTGGTAAATCCCGCTTTCCGCGATGCAGAAGACCGCCAACATACCGTTGCGGCAGTGGAATTCCGCTACAGGTATTAGGACTCACAGCTCTGAATCCGCCACAATACAGACACCCACACAAGTCCGCCACACCAATGGTCAGTGATAAACTGGCGATACCAAAACCTATACCGTCATGCCAACAAGAATACGCCCACACTATCACGACCCACAAATCAACGTGGCAATCTTTCAACCACGGTAATCCATTGGCGGTACACACCTCCACGCTCAAAATACACACACATTTACAAAACACAACCACATTGGACAATTCAAAATACACACACCTGACACACATACACACACCACACCCACACACCCAATCCAATATAAAACACACACCCACATCACCCACAAACCCTTACAACCAAAGTTCTGAAAGAAGGCCAGAGAGAGAGACTACCTAACACAACACCAGCGTCCACAGACACACAACACCATCACTTGAACAACATCCATGCACCTCAAACAACACACACCAACACATCCCCTCACACATTACAACAGACAGCACCTCACACATCCCCCACATCACATCATGGCACCTCAAAGACACTCCAGGTTCTCTGAGGAGGAGCTCAGGGTCACGGTGGAGGAAATCGTCCGGGTAGAGCCACAGCTATTCGGATCACAGGTGCAGCAGACGTCCATTGCAAGGAAGATGGAGCTATGGCGGAGAATTTTCGACAGGGTCAACACAGTGGGACAGCATCCAAGAACACAGGATGACATCAGGAAGAGGTGGAACGACCTATGGGGGAAGGTACGTTCCGTGGTATCCAGACACCAGATTGCTGTACAGAGGACTGGCGGTGGACCCTCCCTCCCCCACAACTAACAACATGGGAGGAGCAAGTCTTGGCAATAATGCACCCTGAGGGCTTTGCAGGAGTAGCAGGAGAACTGGACTCTGGTAAGGCAAATCTTTACTACTTTATCCCCCCCACCCCACCCACATGCCATCACATACTTCCAACCTCATTCTCACACCCATCACCCCAACAACCCACAGATACCCCACGAACACAACCCACACTTCCATAAATCAAGCCCTGCATGTAACACCAATGCATGGACACCCATCACCAAAGCATGTCCAGTAGAGAGACTCAGTCAAGCCCCAAAATCACCAATCACACAAGGGCCAAGGCAATAATGCAAGCACAGGAGTAGAGGGTAACTCACCCATTGCACAAAATGGCACACACTGATACAATAACTATGCATTTACATCCCAACAGGACCCATACCCAACATCACCGGACAGGAGGTGTCAGACATATCTAGTCCCCCCACAGAAGAGGCCCACAGTGATGACAGCAGCTCTGCACGCCTGGATCAAGATGACCAGCCTGGCCCATCAGGGACCTCGGGACAGTCGGTTCCCCTGACACAGTCACAAACCAGCACTGAGCCTCCCCCCTCAGGAAACACCACCACAGCACCCACCCAGCGGGCTCATCCCTCTGCCCCCAGGACACGTCAATCAGCAGTGTGTCCACCACTACAGGGAACCCAGGCAACCCCACTAACACAGAACGATCAGGGACACGGTTCAGGGGACAGAGGCACAGGATAACAGGGAAGCTGGGAGGACTGCTGTGCGACAGGGAGAGGACAGGCCCAGGGAACCCACTCTCCACGAGACACTCTCCAACATCGTGGGAGCTTACCACCATTCCCAGGAGACCATGGACACGGTACTGGCCAAGTTTCAGGAGACCCACTGGCTGCAGGAGGAACACTACCTGGGGATCAGGGAGGAATTGAAGTCCATCAACACCACCCTGGTCACCATTGCAGGGGTGTTGGCAGACCTTCTCAACACCAGGAGGGACACAGTGACACACCAACAGGCCCCTAACACTAGCCTGGACGATGAACAGCCCTCCACCTCCGCCGGCGCTAGCGGAGAGGAGGCACCACCATAGGAACAACAGGCCACCAGAACCCCACCCCCTGCAGAAGGAGAACCACCCCACAAACGGTCCCTGAGATCCAGGAACAAGACAGAGAACATTGCCAAGACCCCTGCCAGGAAATAAGACCCCCCTGAATGTCACCCTTCTGTCCCAATTTGTCACCCTGTCCACCTTAAACTGCCAGTGCTAAACTTCCTATGCCCCATTGGACAATGCACCTGTGAAACAAATAGACTGGACTCTGCCATGGACATTCCTCCACCATCACCCCAGCCCATTTCACTCCCCCCTCCACTTATTTGCACAGAAATAAACACACTTGAATCACAAAACAATCTGGAGTCTGCCGGTGCTTTCACTAATGTGTAATTGCAAAACCTCTGGAATATAGCAATGTCAATGTACTTGTTCACATACCAATGTAACACAGCTGTAGGCCAGCAGTAAACTTAGCAGAGGGCACAAAGTGGGACCGAGATCTGTGAAATGGAAAGGCAAAGTAACAAGTCAGGGTCCATACACTGAGTGAAAATGACAGACTTATGCTAGCTCCAACATTAGTATGAGATGTGGGAAGCAGCTACATCTTCTTACCTATGTCTCACTGGAAGTATTGCATGATGATGTTGTTTCGGTTGTCGACATCTTCTTCTTCTGCCTCCTCTTCCTCACTATCCACAGGCTCCACAGCTGTCACAAGACCACCATCTGGCCCATCCTCCTGCAGAAAAGGCACCTGGTGTTGCAAAGCCAGGTTGTGCAGCATACATCAGGCTACGATCATCTGGCACACCTTCTTCGGTGAGTAGTATAGGGAGACACCTGTAAGATGGAGGCACCGGAATCTGGCCTTCAGGAGGCCGAAGGTATGTTCTACAATCCTCCTAGTTCGCCCATGTGCCTCATTGTAGCGTTCCTCTGCCCTTGTCCTGGGATTCCTCACTGGGGTCAGAAGGCATGACAGGTTGGGGTAACCAGAGTCACCTGCAAATGTCCAGGGACAAGTGTTAGACAGACACTAACCCTTAGGGACAACCCTATACCCAGACACCTATGTCAACTGTGTTGGGACCTTGGCCTCACCTATTAGCCACACACGGTGCCCCAGGAGTTGCCCCCTCACATAAGGGATGCTGCTATTCCTCAAAATGTAAGCGTCATGCACAGAGCCAGGATACTTGCCATTCACATGGGAGATGTACTGGTCTGCCAAACACACCATCTGCACATTCATGGAATGGTAGCTTTTCCGGTTTCTGTACACCTGTTCATTCCTGCGGGGGGGGACAAATGCCACATGTGTACCATCAATGGCACCAATGATGTTGGAGATATGTCCCAGTGCATAGAAGTCATCTTTCACTGTGGGCAAATCCTCCACCTGAGGGAAAACGATGTAGCTGCGCATGTGTTTCAGCAGGGCAGATAACACTCTGTACAACACTTTAGAGAACATTGGCTGGGGCAGCCCTGATGCCATGGCCACTGTTGTTTGAAAAGACCCACTGGCCAGGAAATGGAGTACAGACAGAGCCTTCACTAGAGGGGGGATTCCAGTGGGTTGGCGGATAGCTGAATTCAGGTCTGGCTCCAACTGGGCACACAGTTCCAGGATTGTTGCACGATCAAGTCTGTATGTAATAATGATGTGTCTCTCTTCCATTGTCGACAGGTCCACCAGCAGTCTGTACACCGGAGGATGCCACCATCTCATCACCTGCCCCAGCAGACATGCCCTATGGAGGAGAACAGCGAGCAGAGGGTCATCCAACACTTAGGTATCACAATGTGTTATTTGCTAAAACGTTGGAAAATTGCGATGTGCCGGTATCTGTCTGTATTCCAGGCCTAGATAGGTGTGATGCAGTTTTTTTCCATTCCATGTGGCCCCCTGAAATGGCGCCTGCCTGACCCTTAAGGTGGGACAAGGGGAAACGAGGTTACTGCGCTGGTGTTGTACACCATTGCGGTGGGCGGTCGAAGACCGCTGCACAATTCAGCATTTGTTAACATTGGGCCCTATTGGTCCCAGGAGCCACTGACGATGGACGCCGTCGGTGACGGTACGCAACGCCGCGGACATGGCCGCCATTTTCTTACTGTTCTCTCACTTGATACCTGACCTTCAACAGGAGAGGACCTACACTGCAAGTGCTGCTGTGTCCTGTGTCTGGAAGCGACGATGGCTACAGTGTCTGGGGAAAGGGCCTCTGCCTTCACTTCAGAGGAGTTGGAGAAACTGGTCAATGGGGTCCTCCCCCAGTACACGCAACTGTACGGTCCTCCAGACAAACAGGTGAGTACACTGTGAGCATGGTGGATAGCACCGGAGTGCATGGAGTGTCGTGGATGGAAGAGGGTGGGGCGGGGGACAGGCCAGGATGTCAGGATTGTGTGTGTATGTATGGCTGGGCCAGGGTGGGAGGTGTTTGGCAATGCATGAGATGAAATGTACGGGCTAGAAACATCCATTTTTACTTCACTTTTCCTCTAGGTCATCGCCCACCAGAAGAAGGGTATTTGGCGTGCCATCGCCAAGGACGTCTGGACTCTGGGAGTCTACCATAGACAGAGCACCCACTGCTGTAAAAGATGGGAGGACCTGCGCCGCTGGAGCAAGAAGACGGCGGAGGCCCAGCTGGGGATGGGGTTCCAATGTGGAAGGGGTGCCTGTGGCACCATGACCTCCCTGATGTACTGGATCCTGGTGGTGGCCTATCCAGAGTTGGATGGGCGCTTTAGGGCATCACAGCTGCCACAAGGGGGTGAGTACACTCTAATTTGAATCTGCGCGCTTTATGAGGTGTCTGGGTGGTCGAAGTGGGCTGTGGGTTCCCCTAGGCCAGGGCGAAATTGGTAGGCTAGGCCCCTTGTCAGGCAGGCTGTGTGGCACCCCAACCCCACTACTGGTAATAGCCATCTACACCTAGTCAAGCTCCTGTGAATTCCAGGTGTGCAGCAATTGGGCATAGGCCTCGTCCCCCATGGGCATGTGAATTTTCTAGGAACTGTTAGTGCATGGCTTAGTGCAGAGGGCTGCTCCCTGTGTGTTGTGTCCGCCAACGGTAGTGGTGTTGCATGCACTGAACATGTGTTTCTTCTGTCTTTCCCCCCCTTTTTGTTTTGTCTCCCAGTTCTTGCGTGCAATAGCATCATCTGGTGGAGGAGCAGTGGCACCGGAGCAGGAGGGAGCTGCAACCCACTTGGCCCTGGAGGGTGAGAGTCTGAAGCCACCAGTGGGATGGAGGGCGAGGGGAGCTTCACAATGATGGGACAGGAGCATACACCAGCGACAGCGACTCCTCCTCTGATGGGAGCTCCCTTGCGGTGGCGGGCCCCTCTGTTCCCACTGCATCAACAGGTACAGCTGCCACCCCCCCACCAGCACCGCCCTCCCGGCAGCCCCTCAGCGTGTGTCCCGTGCCCACTCACCCAGGAGGGTGGGCATCTCCTTCGCCCCAGGCACCTCAGCCCCTGCCCCAGTCAGCCCTGCTGCCCTCAGTGAGGAGGCTATTGACCTCCTGAGATCCCTCACTGTTGGGCAATCTACCATTTTAAATGCTATCCAGGGTGTTGAGAGGCATTTGCAACAAACAAATGCATACCTGGAGGGCATTCATTCTGGGCAGGAGGCCCAACAGAGAGCATTTCAGGCTCTGGCCTCAGCACTGATGGCAGCCATTGTCCCTGTGTCCAGCCTCCCCCCTCCAACTTCCTCCACCCCGACCCAATCCCCTGTACCTCAGCCTATCCCAAGCACACCATCAGACCAGCATGCACACTCATCAACACACAAGAGTGGACATGGCAAACATAAGCACCACACATCCCACAGGGACTCACACAAGCACCATCCCCATGCAGACACAGAATTATCCACTGCCTCCACTGTGTCCCCCTCCTCCACGTCCTCCCCTCCCTCCTTGTCTCGTCTCCACTCACACCTGCATGCACTACATCCTCAGCCACTACCTCCATCACCAGCACGCCCATCACCACACACCGCTCACATGCAAACACCACCCCCACTACCATGCACACATCCCCTGTGTCCTCTCCCAGTGTGTCTGTGAGCCCTCCTCCCAAAGTACACAAATGGTGGCACACACCCACCCAACAGCCATCCACATCACAACAGCCTCCGGCCCATGCACCTTCACCTAAATTAAGCAAACGTACAGCTCCTACAACCACTACCTCTTCCTCCACTCCCAAACCCCCTCCATCTTCCCATCCCACTGTGTCTAAGAAGCTTTTTTCTGGCTAACATTGACCTCTTCCCTACACCTCCTCCCCGTCCTTCCCCTAGGGCCAGGCTTTCCAGGTCCCAGCCCAGCACCTCAGCCACCAAATCCCCAGGCACAGTGGTGCCAGCAACTGCGGGGTCGTCAAGTGCACTACCCATCAGGGCTGCCAGTGTGCCACCTTGTGAGGCGAGGCCAAGGACATTCCGCCACCTGCCAAGGTGAAGAAGGTGCCCATATCCCAGAGGGAGAAGCCGCACCTACCAGCCACCAAGGGTTCCACCAAAACAAAAGTGGACAGTGGCAAGACACCTGCAGCACCATCAAAGGTGGGGAAGGGACAAAAGCAGAAGAGCAGGTCAGGACAGGGCACAGTGTCACCGACTGAGGAACTAGTGTCACCCCTTCTGTCAATGACTACACCAACCTGTACGGCGGCGAACACCGCAACCTGCCCCGCCACCAGCACCACCACCTGCACGGCCATCAGCACCGCCACCTGTACAGCCACCCACACAGCCACCTGCACCACCATCTGCACGTCGGCAGCCTCAACAACAGTCCCCAGCATCTTCCCCAGTGGGCAGCCGTCCGAGGCTGCAGGAGACGTCCTGCTGTGTCCCTCAACAGGTGCTGACACATGCACCACCGCCACAGACAATGCCGCAAGCACCACCACCAGCCCCGCGACGTGCTCGGACCGTGGCACCACAGCTGACATGGCTACCACCACCACTGGGCAGCCATCCGAGGCTGGAGGAGACTTCCTGGACCCTGACCAGCTTCCATGAGGCATCACTTTCATCACTGTTTGCACCTGCAGGTGGCAGGCGAAGCCGCAGCAGGGTGGGGTATGTCTCTGCCTCCATGGCGTATCATGCTACCTCTTCCTAGGCAATCTTGTGGCACACACACCCAGATGAGGGAATGGGACCTGCCACACTGCATGTGGAGCACTCTGGGCACATTGCCCCCTCCAGAACCAGTGGAGAATCACATCCACTAACAAAGTCCTTGGCAGGATGAAGCACTCTGGGCACAAGGCCCCCTCCAGAACCAGTGGAGAATCACATTGACTACCTCAGTCCATGGCAGGATGAAGCACTCTGGGCACAGGGCCCGCCCCCCCCCCAGAACCAGTGGAGACTGTTATCCACTTGAGAGACTGTGGCTTTGCACTCCCCAGGATAAAGCAGTGGGCAAACCACCCACTGTAAAGACTTGAGAGACTGTGGCTTTGCACTCCCCATGATATAGCAGTGGGCTAACCACCCACTGGAAAGACTTGAGAGACTGTGGCTTTGCACTCCCCAGGATAAAGCAGTGGGCAAACCACCCACTGGAAAGACTTGAGAGACTGTGGCTTTGCACTCCCCAGGATAAAGCAGTGGGCAAACCACCCACTGGAAAGACTTGAGAGACTGTGGCTTTGCACTCCCAGGTTAAAGCAGTGGGCAAACCACCCACTGGAAAGACTTGAGAGACTGTGGCTTTGCACTCCCCATGATACAGCAATAGGCATGGAGCCCCTTCAAGGAGCAGTGGCGTGCGTTCATCTGGCTGAGGTGCCCCCCTTACCCTTCCCCCTGAGGTGCCTGTTTATTTTCAATCTGATGCCCCTGCAGTGTTCTCTCCATTTCGAGTCAGGTATCTTGTGTGGGCTTCGCTCATGCATTTTGGGACCACTGGTCCATGGGCAATGATTGGTACACTATCACGACTTGTGTAGTTGGTGTACAAATTAGTATATACTGATTTGTTAACTTTCGCTATCTGATTTTTCATGATTACAATCGTTACAATCATTTAATTTTGTCCTTGCGTTCTTCCAGGGGGTGGGGGGCGTATATGTAATGTTGCTGCATGTATTTTTGTGTATGGTGTTGCGGGTGAGGGTGGGGGTGGGGGTATTGCGTGTTGCGTGTGTGTGTCACTCTCTTTTCCCTCCCCTCCCCTGTGTTGTAGGTGCAGTACTCACCGTGGTCGTTGACGGCGTCTGTCCTGCTCCTGATAGAGCAGGAGGAGGACCAGCATGGGCAGTACGTGTAACTCGAGCTACATGGCGTCCTGCTTCCTCGTTGGGGGTCGAGAGGTGAGTGGTTTCCCTTCTGTGTACTGTTTCCACCTTGCTTTTGATAGCATTGGTTTTGGCCCGTGAAAGGAGGCAGAGAGGCCTCTTGTAATACAGTGGGTGGAACCTTGTGTTCCGCCTGTCTGTTGGCGGTTACCACCACGGTGTTTGTTTCTACCGCCATGGCGGTGGTAGTGTTAAAGTGGCTGTCTATGTTGGCAGTTTCCACCATCGTCGTGATTCCATTTTTTTTTCCGCCGGCCTGTTGGCTGTATTACCGCTGCTTCACCACCGTCCACCAGGGTTGTAATGAGGGCCTATATGTTGGCATCACCAGAAACTACAAAGAATCCAGAATGCAGCAGCTAAACTCATTCTGGACATCCCTCAACACAGCCACTTCTCCTCCCACCTCAGAGACCTGCACTGGCTCCCAGCCAACAACCGCATCATGTACAGATTCCTGATCCACACCTACGAGGCACTACACAACATAGGACTGGCATACCTCAACCTCCTGCTCGCCTTCTACGTACCCAACAGACAACTCCGTTCTTCCCAGCTCACCCTCGCAGTCATTCCCAAGATCTGGAAAAGCACAGCAGAAGGAAGATCCTTCTCCTACCTCGCAGCCCTGACCTCGAACACGCTACCGCTCAAACTCAGACAGAACGCATCACCAAAGCAGTATAGGAAGGACCTCGAGTCCTGGCTCTTCGATTGAGCAGTACGCCCACAAACAGCACCTTGAGACCCTATGGGTGATTAGCCACGCTTTAGAAATTACTGATTGATTGACAGTTTTTTGCACATACATAACAGTTCTTCTGTCATAGAGTAAGACATCTCTTCCTAGAAAGAATCCACAAAAACTGCAAAGGTATATCATATTTTCCCTCTGAACCATAAATTACCAGAATTAGGAACCCAGTGTGGCCAAATATATGCTTTAAGATGATAAAAAAAAACATAGAACACCTGATGGAATTATCAAGACTACCTGTGGACAACTTTACAATGCTAGGAGAATGCTGCGAGAGGAAGTGGAAATCTGATAAAGGTCCCCAACTCAGACCACGTTTTGCCATCAGTCCTCTTGCTTCTCCCTCTTTGTCAATGATCATGCTATTCTCATTCTCCCTAGTTCAGAAAGTGTTATTTCAGGTGAGGCAGCATCTGCCTACCTGGCCTGATAATGATTACACTGTGCCTTCATCACAAATCTACACAAGGTGTAGTAGCATTTTACCATGAATGTTTATGTCACATGCTTTGACCTAAATTGTGTACACTCTTTCTCTGAGGTTTCTTCATCACAGGAGATAGATGAAGGCTGCACACTCTCTAACTTGATGTCAGGCAATGTGGTTTGACACCTAAGTCCCGAGCACCTAGTCCAGCCTTCTGAGGCCGTGGTGCTGCTAAACAACATTACAAACCAATAGGCTAACCCAAATATCCTTAGGACCTGGGTACAATATATTTCATACAACAGAATGGTCCTAACAGAATAAGCTACATTCTTTATCAAAATACAAGAAGAGTGATTCAGATACAGACCTACATTTAAACATACATACTAACCCTTATTAATATCATGCAAGAGAAAATGAACACACCAGAGACGAATGAAACTAATCATTTCATCTCATATATTCATACTGAACAATTATAAAGTAGTCACGGGTGCTCGCTAAATGTGCAAAGAGTGAAAGAAAAGTGCTTGTGCAAAAGGAAGACAGAATATTACAATAGTCACACTTAAGAAAACAGAGAAAGAATAGCAGTGCACACAGGCAACTGCCTGCCCAATATCATGCAAATCAATTTATTGTCCATAGGCTATGGGATGACCAAAGTATTAAGATATTGTCGACGTTTTAACCCACTGAAGATCTGGCTATTCAACAACTATGGTGAGGGTGTTCATCAGAACTAAGTGAGTGGGGGCAACTTTAAATCTGTCAAACATGATATTTACAAGTAAACATTAAACTCCAATAAGTAACCCAGAACCAGTATATGTTGAAAAAATATGCATATGCTGTTGCATAGAAGCAATCTTGCTCCAGACATATGTTTGCCAGATAGCTAATGCTCTTGATATCCAGAAGTGACAAAAGCACATATATAAAATGAAAGGAATAAAAATAATTTTCAAATACGAGCACGAACTTGGTGCTGTCACTTATTTTGAATACCCGGAGCCTACCATTATGTCTAAGGTGCACTATGCCACTTAAATATTTTTACAATACCTGTAAACGTCGATTTTTCTAATGTTAGGTAAGTGATTTTGCCTGTTTCCCGCCCCTTCTTCTGAAAAAAGGTTTACAGTGTGAGAGAGAGGCTGCCTTCTTCTGCTTCCTCTTCTTAAGAGGCCGTGTTCATAAAAAAACCTCTGCACCGGTACACCTGGCCTGTCTGTTTCAAGGTGGTAAATTCAACCTTGGTTTGCACTTTTGATGGCTTTGTGCTCTTACCACAAGAGTGCAATGATGCAATGCGCGCACCTTTATGCGCTTCTAGCCAAGGCCCACAAAAGTGCCCACCCCCAGTCTAGACACTAGTCTAACTGTGCTGCTAATGCTAGGTTTTAACAGTCTGAACTTCACATTTGTCATAGCTCTACCCAGAGCAGTCCCTTTGATCTTCATCCTTGAAAACCACAGTCATTGACAAAGGCAAAATGAACTATGTTTCTTAAAGGCTTTCGTGGCTTCATCCTTTTTTTCTTTTCATTTTAACATCTCCCCAAATACTCGGAGCACAATCGCAAAATCTAATGCCAAATAGTTATCCAATTTAAACCGGATTGGATCTCTGTAATTATGGATACTGTCATTACAGCAATGTTAAAAAACGCTGTACTAGATTCCTTACAGACGAACAGATTGCTCTATTTTTAACCTCCATCTAAACCTGCCGCCTTACAGCACAATGAGATGAGGGCACAAATATGCAAATAGAAAAAAGCAATGAATAATTCAGTTTGTATGTTTGAATGGTCCAAGGTGAAATCAAACGTTGCTTTTATTAGGACCCTGTTTAAAACACACTGCATTCCTCTGGTTAATAGTGGTTGTCATTCTCAGTTTAATAGATTTCAGAACTGTCACTGACTTCAGAACTGTCATTTCACTTCTTTCTCTAATAGCTCTTAAGCTTCAACAGCCGCAAAATGAGAGACCCGTGTTTTAACTAATAGCAATTTTGAAAAAATAGTCAAAAGAAGCATAGCTCCAGAGCTCACTTTTAATCGAAATAGGCCGTCATAAAATAGGAAGAGCAGAGAAAGCACCAGAATTGTCTGTTCTGAAAGTGAAAAGTTTAATTAATCAGTCTCTTGGTGATACCGAAAGCCCAGGGTGAGGCAGGAAGGGAGAATCTTAATCCCTTCTTGTGGTTGGGCTGTGGTAATAGAAGAAATCATCTCTTTTTGAGTTTCATAATTTGCACTCTGCATTCGTGCTCCACTTCAAAGTACGATGAAATGCATTTTTTAATACAACCAGATTTTTATTTATTTAGGTATTCATTTGAGGCTTTTTTCACGTTTGTAAATAATGTTCATGATTTTTATAAGTGGAACTAGAAAGGGACAAAACCTTTTGCCATTTTTACAGCAAGTTCCATGTTTCCTTATTTGCATAAATTATGTGGCACTATAAGTCTGAAAGTGTATTGTTTGGTGGGTGCTCCCTTATGTGTGGACAAATCCATACCTTGCTAAAATGCTCTAACTAGAGGGAAGCACATGTAAAGGGTTGCTTTAATGCATTCCAGGTTTGTTTGGATGGTATTTTATCACTCCAAAGTTGCAATACTGTGCCTGGAGTGGTAAAAGGTATTGGCATTTTGCACCTCAGCATGTATATCACTGTACTAATCCTATGCTTAAAGACTTTGTTGTAAAAAGGGCAAAATGCGTTGTCCCTTTCTAGCTCGACATGGATAGCACTGTGCTAATCCTATGCTTAGAAACTTTGCTAGAAAAACAGATATTTGACGAGAGCAGATTCAGTGTGCCGCTGGTGTTGGAGGATACTCAACATCATTTGTGGCCTGCCGAATAATTATTTGGGGAGGGTACACCTCCCTGAGCTGTGTTATGGCCCCAGGGACCCACAGCGTAAAAAATTGTAATGGAGACCCTATGGGATGGGGTCGAAAACAAAAGGTGCTCCCAGCCAGGTGGGAGCAAAACAATACAACTGATTCCCATGGCTCCCAGGATGGGTGCTGGCAGAGGTGCCAACAGGGCTGTGGTAGCCTTGGTCATCCCACCATAGGCCCCAATGTGAGGAGCTGTGAATGCCCTGAGGGGACTGGGACACCAAATGTTAACGGCAGCATAGGAGTGGGCTCCGCAGCCCTCCATTTCCTTTTTTTTTTTAAAGAAAGAGCTAGCTTGTGGGTGCTGCAGGCAGGACCGGGCACCCAGACCTAAAAAAAAAAAGGAAAAAAACGGTTAAGGTCTTGTTGCTTTACTATTGAAGGTGCAAAGGTGCTGGTAAAGTATTCACTGTTCCCTTATGTGAGCTCCCCATAATGGCCTGCATGGACTTTAAAAAAAAAATGTCTTTGATGTGGTGATCCAAGGATGGACAGGGAGCACCACTAATTATAAACAAAAGGGTTTTTGTGGACTTCAATGAGCACAGTAGCTCACCAGGACAAACAAGCACTTGCAATGCAATAGGGTCTCGCATTTCTCAGAGTTACAGCTATTAGCAGATGTAAACTACCAACTGGATGTTTCTTGCCACATTGAATGGAAAAAAACAGCGCAATCGCACTGCTACAGTTCACTCGTAGTGAAACCTATCGGCAAAAGTGCAATTATCTACGTAACCGGCAAAAGTGCAATTAACTATGTAACAGGGTCGATGTTATGCAAAACACTCGACTTCTGCCAAGCGAGATCGCGCTGCGAACAAAAGATAAAAAGTAGTCCACAAACCTGACGGGAAACAGCGAGCCTGGCATGTTTTCAGTACTTGGTTGCTGCGCTCGATGAGGGCTAACCACCGGAAAAGGCATGACGTATGCGCGCCTTCCACTAATGAAAGCAAGCAGATTTTAACAGGCAAGCCCACGAACCAATGAAAGACACTGACATGACATGGATGGGGCTCTGAGCCCTTTTCAAACTCCTAAAGCGTCTCGCAAGTGAAACGCATGCGCAAGCGCATGCGATGCAGACTCAACCCTAATAAAAAGAGCTGTAAGTCTCTTGAGTCATTGAATGCATGCCCTCAGGAAGGTGTACCATTATTTTTAAAGCATTCTGAGTTGAAGCTGTATTCTCCTCAGCTGGTGTGCGGGAACATCTTGTGGTTGACTGTTGCCCTCTGGGGGTTGACCACCCTATGAGGGTTGGGAGCTGGGCCTGGCCAGTCAAGCACTGTGGCTGACTCCTTGTGCCTCTGGCCTTTGGTTATGAACAGCCTGAATTTTAGCTGCTCCTAGTAGATGATTATGAAGTTGTTTTCTGGTGCGTTTTCCCCACCTGTCCTCCTTTCATATTTAGTTACACCACCATGGGATCTCTTGATGTAGCTTCTCTTGTGATGTCATCAAAACGACCAAGTTTGAGAAAAGTTTAATCTTTTCAACTTACTACCATATATGTAGATACGTGCCTGTCTAGGAGTTGCAATGTCAGCACATATATGATTTCAATCTGCAGGCTGTCAGACACCAGCAGGAAGGTGAAAAGTGGACTAAATGTGTGTGTTTGAGACATATAACCCTTGATGAATGTGTGACTCCGGGGTTATGTCTGGCACTCCTTCATGTAGCTTAGAGGCTACACTTAGAGGTAACCAAGAAATGAACTCAAGCAGAACAAGAGTACTATTGACCTTTTGTGTACCATTGTAATCATACCAGAAACACCACAAAAAGGCATACCTAGGTGTTTTTAAGATTTTTTTAATAGGAAGTTCCCGCCAGGAGAATTATCCTAAGTGCTGTTTAGAAAATGGTTGAGCCCATGCTGGTTTATAGAGACCAAGATGAGTTCCGATGATGAAGCATGACACCAAATGGTGTGTGAGGGTCTACCAAACCACACTATGACTGCTGTTCATAAAGGTGTGGATTTAGCTTCACTTTATTTACAGTGGTTTTCCTACTGTAAGTCACAGGAAGAACAGTTAACTGTATAAGATACCTAGTTGTGTAGATTATTGTAGAAGGGAGTAAACATCCTATACTTCTACCGATCATCCCCTCTGGAACTCTTGACCTCCATCTGGAGTTTTTCCATCATTGTTAAAGAGGTTGTCAAGTGCCATCATATAATCAACTTCCTTTCAGCCTCTATGTCCTGGACTTTCCTGAAGCCCTTGCATGAAGTTAGCCAAACATGGGACCACTGTTGCTCACTAAGTTTTCTTCCTAATGCTGTTTCTCATCTTCTTTGGTAGGGCAATCTAGCTATTTAGCAACACTCTAACAAGAGCTAGTAAAGGTTAGGGAGCAGGCCTTTGAAGGTTTCATATGTAGCAAGGAGTTTCTCAAATGGTGTTTAAGGCCTGTTCACTGCAGGTTTAATAATTGATTGCATAAACTGTGTCTTATCTGATTATATTGCATTCTATCTATTGCACTCCTTTTTCAGTCTTCCAATGATTTGATGTGTCTCTTGTCAAACATCTCATTTATCAAAAGGCAACAACCTCTTTGCCACCTTTTAAATCATTCAAATTCCAACCCTGGTGTGAAGGCTGCGTTGAGGTGTATCTGTAAGTATGGAGTCAGGGGTTTCCTGAGGTCATGCATAATTGCCTTTTGATCCCATTTCATTTGGGCTGTCTTAGTGATTTTTGATATGTAGAGTGATCTTGATCGTTATTCTCCGGCAAGACTTGTGAGGTCCCAGATAAAAGTTCCAGCCACTGCCCTATCCGTGAAAAGCCATAATTCTTCTGATTGCCTCTCTGACTGCAAACATACATTTATAACTCCTCTGCCTAAAAAACATCTGTAGATACAGCCATTTTTATCAACTATAGGTCGATCTTTCTGGTTTCTTACATCTCTAAGAACTTGGAGAGCACATTAACAATCCATTCCCTGCACATTTAGAATAGAACAACCTAGTAGATGAGGCTCACTCTTACATCCGCCTATTCCATAGTACAGAGACAGCCCTTATGGCTCTAACACAGGACAAAAGAGGCATCTTGGATCAAGGAGGATATACTGCCTTATTCTTATTGGACTTATCATTGGCTTTTGATATGGTCACTCACCCAATGCTTCAACAAATGCTGATAATCTTAGGAAGGTCGGGCAAAGCATGGGAATGGATCAAGTCTTTCCTTGCTGACAGAACTAAATGTGTCGTCTCCTCCCTTATACATATAGGAACTTCTGCTTTTCTTCTGGGTCCTCCAGGGAATAGTCATTAAGCCCATACTGTTCAAAATATACATTGCTTCTTTGGGGATCTGAGCATATTATATGGTTTCTCGTGTATAATGCATGCAGATGATAGAATGATAATAGTCTCCATCTCTGAGAACCTGGAGGGAACACAGAATCGGTTCTCTGCCTGCATTCTTGATATCGGAGAGAGTTTCCTGAAACTTAACATGGACCAATAAAAAGGGAAGTTTTATGGGACTGACAATTTGAAATGGGGTTCCAAATAGTGGCCGGAACTTCTTGGGACCTTACTCTGCCTGGTCGTCTGCGACAAAAACCTGGAGGTACTCTTGCATTACGACCTATCTTTTGCTGCACACATCACCATGCTAGCTTCATAATGTTTTATGATGCTGCATATGATGCTGCATGCCATCCATTAAATTCTTCCTCCTTTACCCATCTTGGCTGGAAAAACCACTGGCCAGGCACTTTTTACCTCTTGCCTTCATTAAGCGAATGCCCTGTATTTAGGATACCTTTTCTATTGTGGACATAGTTTAAATTTTTCAAAGCGCTGCTGATTGTCTTCCTGAATCTATCGAGCAGGACATCTGTTAAATCTCTACCCCTAATCTGCATTCGCTTCTGATCCAGCAAAGATGTGCCTTTCAGGCTCTTTGGGGGTCATTACAACCCTGGCGGTCTTTGACCGCCAGGGCTGTTTTGATGGAAGCACCGCCAACAGGCTGGCGGTGCTTCCTGGGGAATTACGACCGCGGCAGAAACGCCACTGTCGTACCGCCGGGACCGGCGGTTTCCTACCACTTTAGTCCCGGCAGTTTAATTCCCCCACAGCGCTGCCCAGGGGATTACGAGTCCCCCTCCCGCCAGCCTTTTCATGGCAGTTTGAACCGCCATGAAAAGTCTGGCAGAAAGGGGAGTCGCAGGGCCCCTGGGGGCCTCTGCACTGCTCATGCCACTGGCATGGGCAGTGCAGGGGCCCCCTGCCACAGCCCCATGCAGCTTTTCACTGTCTGCATAGCAGACAGTGAAAAGCGAGACGGGTGCAACTGCACCCGTCGCACAGCCGCAACACCGCCGGCTCCATGCGGCCGAGGTCACCACTGGGCCGGCGGGCGGAAACCTGGGCGGGCCCAGCGGGGATCTCCAAATAGGCCCCGTGGGAGTGCGGCCGCATTGGCGGGTGGCAGGTTGAAATGAGGGCCTTTGTCTGGCCTTTAAGTCCATGACGGGCATCAGCCCTGTTTATCACCCAAGGAAAATCTGTCTCTACGTCCAAGGACACAATCTGCGCTCTGCCAAGGCAGACTTCTACAAATTCCAAAATACAGATTTTGCCATAAGGGAGGGAGTTCTGTTTTTTCCCCGCTGCCAAGCTGTGTATTTCTTTAAACTTGAAGTTGACACTGATCACTGTTCCCACTGCTTTTAAAATGTCCCTTAAAACTAACAGTTGTGAAGTTTGAAATGTTTCCTATATCTAACCTCAGCACCAGGACAAGCGGAGCTGGGGTAGCAGTGTACTCTGCAAACATAATATATTAATTCATTCCCTTGCTAGCTCACCATTTAATGAGAATACTTAGCTGTGCAGCACTCTAGTATGAATAACATTCAGACAGGCCAATCCACCCTTTCCGAATGCGGACATCACTAATTGTTTACTTAGTTTTTTCTGCTCCCCACACACAAGCCTAATCACTTGAGTTTGCAACGATTTCAGTCCCATCAGTGGAAATGATTTAGGAAGCACTTGGAATAAATAAATAAAGTGAGGCAGGGCATTCATTTTCACAACCTTGATCCTCCCCAACCAGGAAATATATTGCCCTTTCACCTAGTAGGCCTGCCATTATCTGAGTTTTAAGTCGAGACCAGTTCGCATTAAAGCCAGTTTCAACAGCGATGGTCATACACATCCTCAAAATATTAATTGATGTTTTAGCCCAATGCATCGAACAAAAAGTCTTCAGTTTGTTTCCTCTCCCCTCAGAAGGATATATTTCTACCTCTAAGTTGTCTTTATTAATTTTAAACGTGGGAGCTTTCTCAAAGTCCTCAAGCACTCTATAGTCCTTGGGAAGGAAATCTCAGGCTCCCTCACTGCAAGGAGTAGGTTTGAGCATAAAACATAATCTGTGTTCTTTTTCTCCAAACCAGATGCCGTGATAGATGGATGAAATATTATGTGTTCTACTAGGAGTTTAATAGCAAGAACAAAAAGTAAGCGCAACAAGGGACAGCCCTATCTCTTACCTCTGTGCAACCTGAATTTTTCAGATTTTATGCCATTAATTCGAATTCTGTCCTCCAGCTTTGCTTAGTTAGCTAGAATACAATTTTTGATATTTTGGCCCAGACCTACTGTCTAACTAAAACTGCATTAAGGACATACCAGCTCACCCTGTCAATTGCGTTCTCAGCATCTAGAGACATCAGGAGAGCTGAACTCCCCTCTGGTTATATTTCTAAAAAATGTGGACTATTTTTCTTGCATTATCTCACAGTGCCTTTCTTTAACCAAGCCCCCCCCCAGGTTCAGTTCTACAATGCTGGGCAGGACCTTTTTTAGATGTTCCCCTTGGACGTTTGTAAAAATCTTAATGTCCATAGTCAAGAGGAGCTATTGGCCTATATGATTTGCAATCTTTAATTGTGTTTCTTGGTTTTGGAATCAACAAGACTTCTTCTTCTATCATAACAGGGGCAACATTGGATATGTCTCCGAAAGAAATGAACAGCTCAATGAGGTGGCCCAACAAAAGGGGCGAAAAATCCATGTAGAAAGCCCGAATGAGACCATTTTGTCCAGGGACCTTGTTAGGCTGCAAGGATTTAACAGCATGCAGAACTTCTTGCATGGAGATCGGCTTGTATAATTTTACTTTCTATTCCAAGGGGATGGATGATTTATCTTCTGGTTTCTCTGAAGTGTATAGAGCCTTATAAAGTTGAGAAATAGGTCTCCTTTTCCTTTCTTCCTAGTGAATTCCACCCCACTCTAGGACTATAATTTCGTTATGTATTCCCTCATCCTTTAATGCTCCCAATTTGCTAGCTAGCAGCTTATACTCTTTATTACTTTTCTCATAAATGTTTGCTTTAGTCTTAGGAAATGTGTCTCCATTTGGCAATACTAAGAACTCTCAGTTACCCTTCATGGTGGTTCGGTTCCTTTCACTTGCTGTGGATGTATTTAGTTTGTGTTCCTTCTCCACTTTCTCTAGCTCTGCGATGGATCTTTTATTCCCTGCCTCTGGGCTAGGCTTACAGTATAAAAATGGCATATACATACCAACATACAAATACATATACATCCCTGATGTATTCCTCGTTGTGTAATTTAGCCATTAAAGAGATGGCGCCCCCAAACACCCCAGTTAGTGTCCAAGGATGTATCCACTGGATCATTATTGCTAATATAATCCCTTGAGTTCTTCTCAATTTACCTGGTCCCTTCTGGGGTGTGGCTGGTATTTCCAGGTCCTCCTTCCTCCTCTAGGAGAGGCCTCTTTCAATTCTAGACCAACCTGACTATGACCAGACATGTTACACCATTTTATTCTTCTGTTTAGCACAACATCTAATAGATATTTAGAGATGAAGATCATATCAATTCTGGTGATTGATTTATGTACAAGGTACACTATTGAGTAGTCTCTCTGTTTTGAGTTTGAGTACCTCTTAATATCCAACAGCCAATAGTCCATCAATTTTGCTTTTAGGCATTTGGAACTATCTTTATGTATGTGGGTGCTATGTGATGATTTATCTATTTTGGGCTACCATAACGTGCTGAAGTCTCCCCCTAAGATAGCCTATACTACTGCAGGGCTCACCAGTGTGTCAATTATGTTAGTTAAGAACTGTTCCTGTTGGGCAGTAGGGGCATAAATGTTGATCAGTGTGAAATCAGTGTTATGTATTAGGATGTTTTGTTTAAGGTATCTACCTTTTGGGCCTCACATAATGTTATGTATCTACTCTACCAGGTCCTTTTTAATCATTAGAGCAACCTCAGCTGTCTTCGTTCTCACTGAGGCCTACACCTGAACTGGGTAATCTTGTTTTTCATTCTAAATGTGTATTTTCTCAAAAGATGCTTTCTTTAAAAAAGACAACACGAGCTTTGTGCTGTTTGAGGTATCACCACACAACATATTGTTTCACAGGGGAATTGAGGACCCTCACATTAAGGATTATGAGCTTGAATGATAGCTATCTCTTGTGAATAATATCTTAGCCCATATGTGATGCATGTTGGTGCCTAAAACATTAACATTAACCCAACATTAACCCAAACTCACCAACCTAGAAATGGTAGCTACAAAACCAAATACCCCAACCTGGAGGAAATATTTGCCCATAACTTGCACACTGAAGAGATCAAATGACCGGTCTGCTCGACTAAGCATGAAAACTTGGTGTTGGGCACATGACTAATTCCCCAGAGGCGTGTGTATTTGATGTGCTATCTGGAACTCTCAATGGTGCCCTGTGTCTGCCTTGCCACATTATCGCTACTGTATTTCCTGTTTTCCCCAAAGCAACATGACAACAACCCATGTAATTGAACATAGAGCTCTAGTCTTTCTAAGGAATCTGCTTGAAAGCAAACCTGAGGGATAGTTAGAAGTTGCTGAGCTCAGAAACTCTAAACAACCTCTTGTGAGTCTTGCTTGCCAGTTAGTTATTATGATTAAATCTTTGATTGCGGTCTGTCCCATGTAAGGCAGCCCCTTGGGTCCCTGAAGATCACTCAGCCCAAAGTCACTTCAGAATGCCACAGGCTTTCTCAAAATCACATGTCCTGTCATCCTTTTGTGGAAGGTCTATTTCAAAAGTAATGGTCCACTCTTTTACATATTGTTACTGTCCCTCGAGTTTGCAGTTGCATCCAACTGGGTTCAGTTTCTTGTTCATCATCATTGCTTTCATCCTGTAAGGGAGGGCGTAGCCCTTTTCAGCATTTTTATCTCTTGTTTACCCTTTTGCACAAAATCTATGCGCCAACTGGCATCAGCCAGCAATATTGTATCTGTCTCTTGATCAGCTTAACTATGATTTCCCCAAATTTTCTTTATTCTCTCCAGTGTTGCTGCAGACACATCTTGGAACAGGGTGATCTCACTGTCACAAAAGCTCATTCTTTTCAGCTTTCATGTGATAGAGATGTTTTTTTCTTCTTGAGGATAACTGGACTCCTTAACTACTATGGCCCTCATTACAACCCTGGCGGTCGGTGTTATACCGCCAACAGGCCAGCGGAAAAAAAAATTGGATTACGACCATGGTGGAAACCGCCAACATAGACAGCCACTTTAACACTCCGACCGCCACGGCAGTACAAACAAGCAGCGCGGCGGACACCGCCAACAGAAAGGCGGGAGACAATGTACCGCCCACTCTATCACAACACGGCTATCCACCACCTTTTCCGGGGCGGAACCAACGCGAATAAAAACACGGCGGAAACAGTACACAGAAGGGAAAACACTCACCTCTCCACACCCCACGAGGAACCAGGACGCCATGGAGCCCGAATTGCAGATCCTGCCGGCGATGGTCTTCCTGCTCCTCTATCAGGAGCTCCAATGACGGAGGTGATGACCACGGTGAGTACTGCACCTACAACACAGGGGAGGGGGAGGGAAAAGAGAGTGACACACACACGTAACACCCTCACCCACAACACCATACACACAAACACATGCTGCAACATTACAAATACACCCTCCCACCCCCCTGGAAGAACGCAAGGACAAAAGGAAATTATATGAACGAATGTAATCAATAAAAATCCATTAGTCAAAAGTCAAAATCCAGTATATACAAATATGTACACCAAATACACAAGTCCGGATAGTGCACCAATCATTGTCCGTGGACCACCGGGCCCAAAATGCATGGGACTGAGGTAGTGGATGTCATTCTCCATTGGTTCTGGAGGGGGCTTTGCACCCAGAGTGCTTCACCCTGCCAAGGACTGAGGTAGTGGATGTCATTCTCACTGGTTCTGGAGGGGGCTCCATGTGCAGTGTGGCCGATACAATTCCCTCACCTGGGTGTGTGTGCCACGAGATTGCCAAGGTACAGGTAGCATGATACGCCATGGAGGCAGCGACACTCTGCTGCGGCTTCCCATTCCAAATGCAGATGACAACTGTGATGAGAGTGATGCTTCATGGAAGCTGGCCAGGGTCCTGGAACTCACCACCAGCCTCGGACGACTGACCACTGGGGATGGTAGCCATGTCTGCGGTGGTGCCACTGGCTGATGATGTCGCTGGGCCGCTGGCGGTGCTTGCAGGCGGTGGCAGTCGTGGCGGTGGCATTTGTGGCGGTGCTGGCTGCGGGCTCTGTGGTGGTGGTGCTGGCTGCGGGGTCTGTGGCGGTGGTGCTGGCTGCGGGCTCTGTGGCGGTGGTGCTGGCTGCGGGCTCTGTGGCGGCGGTGCTGGCTGCGGGCTCTGTGGCGGCGGTGCTAGCTGCAGGATCTGTGGTGGTGGTGCTGGCGGCGGGGTCTCTGGGGGTGCAGGTGGCGGTGCAGGTGGCGGTGCAGGTGGCGGGGTTCTCCGCCATACAGGTTGGCGTTGATGTGGACAGAAAGTGTGACACTGGTCCCTCAGTCGGTGCCACCATGCCCTCTCCTGACCTGCCCTTCAGTTTTTGGCCCTTCCCCACCTTTGATGGTAGCACAGCTGTCTTGCCACTATCCCCACCAAGGGGTCGTTTTCCCTGACCCCTTGGTGGCAGGTGTTTTCGGCTTCTCTCTCCGGGATGTGGGCACCTTTTTCACCTTGGCAGGTGGCGGAATGTCCTTGCCCTTGCTCCGTGGCACACTGGCAGCCCTGATGGTTGGCACAACCATGACCCCGCAGTTGCTGGCACCACTGTGCCTGGGGATGTGGTGGCTGAGGTGCTGGGCTGGGAACTGGAAAGCCTGGCTCTAGGGGATGGACGGGGGGAGGTGTAGGGAAGAGGTCAATATTTACCATGAAACGTTTTTTAGACACACTAGGACGGGTAGCTGGAGGGGGTTTGGGAGTGGAGATAGAGGTAGTGGTTGTAGGAGGTGTACGTCTGCTGAATTTGGGTGAAGGTGCATGGGCTGGAGGCTGTTGTGAGGTGGATTGCTGTTAGGTGGGTGTGTGCCTGCGTTTGTGTACTTTGGGAGGAGGGCTCACAGACACACTGGGAGAGGACACTGGGGATGTGTGAATGGTAGTGGGGGTGGTGAGTGCATGTGAGCGGTGTTTGGTGATGGGCGTGCTGGTGATGAAGGTAGTGGCCGAGGATGATATGCATGCAGGTGTGAGTGGAGACGAGACTGGGAGGGACGAGGGAGATGTGGAGGAGGGGGACACAGTGGAGGCAGTGGATGTTGGTATGTGTGCATGGGTATGATGCTTGTGTGAGTGCCTGTGGGATGTGTGGTGCTTATGTTTGCCTGAGCCACCATTGTGTATTGATGTGTGTGCATGCTGGTCTGATGGTGTGCTAGGGATAGGCTGAGGTACAGGGGATTGGGTCAGGGTGGAGGAAGTTGGAGGGGGGAGGCTGGACACAGGGACAATGGGTGCCGTCAGTGCTGAGGCCAGAGCCTGAAATGCTCTCTGTTGGGCTGCCTGGCCAGAATGAATGCCCTCCAAGTATGCATTTGTTTGAGCGGGCACGGGACACACGCTGAGGGGATGCTGGGAGGGTGGAGCTGGTAGGGGGGGTGGCGGCTGTACCTGTTGATGCGGGGGCACAGAGTGGCCCGCCACCGCAAGGGAGACCCATCAGAGGAGGAGTCGCTGTCACTGCTGTCTGCTCCTGCCCCACTGTGGAGCTCCCCTTGCCCTCTGTCCCACTGGTGGCTTCAGACTCCGTTGTTTCGCCCTCCAGGGCCAAGTGGGATGCAGCTCCCACCCGCTCCGGTGCCAATGCTCCTCCGCCTGATGATGCTCTTGCACACAAGAACAGGGAGACCACAAAAAAGGGGGGGGAAGACAGAAGAAAGGCATGTTCAGTGCATGCAACACCACTACCGTTGGTGGACACTACAGACACAGCAGCCCTCTGCAATACGCCATGCACTTATAGTTCCTAGATTAATCACATGCCCATGGGGTACAAGGTCTAAGCCCGATTGCGGCACACATGGAAGTCACAGGAGCCTGACTAGGTGTAGATGGCACTAACCACTAGTGGGGATGGGGTGCCACTGAGCCTGCCTCACAAGGGACCTTGCCTGCCAAGCTCGCCCTGGCCTAGGGGAACCCACTGCCCACCTCCCCCACCCAGACACCTCGTTATGTGCGCAGAGTCAGCTGAATGAGACTGTACTCACCCACTTGTGGCTGCTGTGATGCCCTCAAGCGCCCATCCAAGTCCGGATATGCCACCGCCAGGATCCGGAACATCAGGGGGGTCATGGTGCGATGGGCACCCCTCCCACGTTGGGAGGCCATCCCTAGCTGGGACTCCGCCGTCTTCTTGCTCCAGGGTGAAGGTCCACCCATCTTTTCCGGCAGGGGGTGCTCTGTCTGTGGTGGACCCCCAGGGTCCGGACTACCTTGGCGTTGGCATACCAAATTGCCTTCTTCTGGTGGGCACCGACCTAGAAGAATAGTACAGGGGAAAAGGAAAATCTTTATCCGTCCGGACCGTCATACTCATTGGCCTATGTTCCCACCCTTGCCCTGACGCACATACACTCACCGTCCGCACATGCAGGACTCAGTACCCCCACCCCCATTTATCTTCCATCCACACCACTCCAAACAGGCATTGCCCCGCAGCATGCTCACAGTGTACTCACCTGTTTGTCTGGAGGACCGTACAGTTGTGTGTACTGGGGGAGGACCCCATCCACTAGTTTCTCCAACTCCTCCGAAGTGAAGGCAGAGGCCCTTTCCCCAGACACATGAGCCATCGTCGCTTCCAGACTGAGGTCACAGCAGCACTTGCAGTGCAGGTCCTCTCCTGTTGAAGGCCAGGTATCAAGTGAAGGAACAGATAGAAAATGGCGGTCACGTCCGCCGCGGTGCGTACCGTCACCGCCGGAGTACATCATCATTGGCTCCTCGGACCCATAGGGTCCAATGTTAACCAATGCAGGATTGCGCCGCGGTCTTCGACTGCGACGGTGTACAACGCCAGCGCAGTTACCTCATATCCCCTTGTCCCAGTTTACAGGTCAGGCAGCCGCCATTTCAGGGGGCCACATGGCATTAATCTACCTGCGTCACACCAATGTAGGCCTTGAATACACACAGTAACTGGCACATTGCGGATTAATAAATGTGTGCAAATGACATTTGTGATACCTCAGTGTTGGCTGACTCTCTGCTTGCTGTTCTCCTCCATAGGGCACGTCCTCTGGGGCAGGTGATGAGATGGCAGCATCCTCCGGTGTACAGACCACTGGTGGACCTGTCGACAATAGAAGAGAGACACGTAATAGTCACCTACAGACTTGATCATGCAACAATCCATAAACTGTGTGCCCAGATGGAGCCAGAACTGATGTCAGCTATCCGCCATTTCCTGGCAAGTGGTTTCTTTCAAACTACAGTGGCCATTGCATCAGCGATGTCCCAGCCAATGTTCTCTAACGTGTTGTCCAGAGTGTTGTCTGCCCTGCTGAAACACATGCACAGCTACATCGTGTTCCCTCAGGTGGAAGATTTGCCCACAGTGAAAGGTGACTTCTATGCCCTGGGACATATCCCCAACATCGTCGGTGCCATTGATGGGACAAATGTGGCCTTGGTACCCTCCCCACAGGAGTGAACAGGTGTACAGAAACTGGAAGAGCTACCATTCTATGAATGTGCAGATGGTGTGTTTGGCCGACCGGTTCATCTCCCATGTGAATGCCAAATTTCCTGGCTCAGTGCATGACGCTTACATTCTGAGGAATAGCAGCATCCCTTACGTGATGGGGCAACTCCTGAGGCACCGTGTGTGGCTAATAGGTGAGGACAATGCCCACATACAGTGTGAATAGTTTTCTGGGTATGGGGTTGTCCCTACGGGTTAGTGTGTGTCTAACAGTTGTCCCTTGATATTTGCAGGTGACTCTGGTTACCCCAACCTGTCATGGCTACTGATCCCAGTGAGAAATCCGAGGACATAGGCAGAGGAACGCCACAATGAGGCACATGGGTGAACTATGAGAGTGATTGAACGCACCTTCGGCCTCCTGAAGGCCAGGTTCCGGTTCCTCCATGCGACAGGTGGTTCTCTCTACTACTCACCAAAGAAGGTGTGCCAGATCATCGTGGCCTGCTGTATGCTGCACAACTTGGCTTTGCGACAGCAGGTGCCTTTTCTGCAGGAGGATGGTCCAGCTGGTGGTCTTGTGGCAGCTGTGGAGCCTGTGGACAGTGAAGAAGAGGAGGCAGAAGAAGAGGATATCGACAACAGAAACAACATAATCATGCAATACTTCCAGTGAGTCACAGGTAAGAAGATGTCACTGCCTCCCACATCTCATACTATTGTTGGAGCTAGCATAAGTCTGTCATTTTCACTCATTGTATGGACCCTGACTTGTCACTTTGGCTTTCCATTTCACAGATGTGGGTCTCATTTTGTGCCCTCTGCTATATTTCCTACAGCTGTGTTACATCGGTATGTGAACAATTAAATTGACATTGCTATATTCCATGGTTATTGCAATTACACGTTTGTGAAAGCACAGACTGACTCCAGATTGTTTTGTGATTGAAGTGTGTTTATTTCTGTGCAAATAAGTGGAGGGGGTTGTAAAATGGGCAGGGGGGTGGTGGAGGAATGTCCATGGCAGAGTCCAGTCTATTTGTTTCACAGGTGCATTGTCCAAAGGGGCATAGGAAGTGGAGCAATGGCAGTTGAAGGAAGGACAGGGTGACAAAGTGGGACAGAAGCGTGACATTCAAGGGGGTCTCATTTCCTGGTGGGTGTCTTGGCAATGTTCTCTGTCTTGTTCCTGGATCTCAGGGACCATTTGCGGGGTGGTTCTCCATCTGCAGGTGGTGGGGTGTTGGTTTTGTGTTCCTGTGGCAGTGCCTCCTGTCCACTAGCACCGGCGGAGGTGGAGGGCTGTTCATCGTCCAGGCTAGTGTCAGGGGCCCCTTGTTGTGCCACAGTGTCCCTCCAGGTGTTGACAAGGTCTTGCAGCACCCCTACAATGGTGACCAGGGTGTTGTTAATGGACTTCAGGTCCTCCCTGATCCCAAGGTAGTGTTCCTCCTGCAGCCACTGGGTCTCCTGAAACTTGGCCAGTACCGTTGCCATCGTTTCCTGGGAATGATGGTAAGCTCCCGTGATGTTGGAGAGGGCCTTGTGGAGGGTTCCCTGGGCCTGTCCTCTCCCTGTCACACAGCAGTCCTCCCAGTTTCCCTGTTTTCCTGAGCCTCTTTCCCCTGAACTGTGTGCCCACTGCCACTGCCCCCAGGTCCCTGATTGTCTTGGGTTAGTGGGTTTGCCTGGATTCCCTGAAGTGGTGGACACACTGCTGATTGACGTCTCCTGGGGACAGAGGGATGGGCCCACTGGGTGCTGTGCTGCTGTTTCCTGAGGGGGGAGGCTCTGTGGTGGCTTGTGCCAGCATCAGGGGAACTGACTGTCCCGAGGTCCCTGATGGGCCGGGCTAGTCATCTTGATACAGTTGTGCAGAGCTGCTGTCATCACTTTGGGTCTCTTCTGTGGGGGGACTGGACATGTCTGGTACCTCCTGTCCGGTGACGTTGGGTTGGGGTCCTGCAGGGGTGTTGATTATTGCATCTGTGTATGCCATCGTGTGCAATGGGTGAGTGACCCTGTACTCCAGTGCTTGCATTCTTGTCTTGGTCCTTGTGTGATATTTGGGTTGGGGTCTGTGTGGGTATCTGTAGTGGGCATGCTTTGGTGATGGGTGTCCATGCCTTGGTGTTGCATGCAGGGCTTGGTGTTGGGATGGGTGGGTTGTGATAGTGGGGCATATGTGAGGTGTTGGAGTGATAGGGATGAGGGTGAGGGTGGGAGTATGTGATGGCATGCAGGTAGGGTGGGGGATATAATAGTAAAGCTTTGACTTACCAGAGTCGAGTCCTCCTGCTACTCCTGCGAGGCCCTCAGGATGCAGTATTGCCAAGACCTGCTCCTCCCATGTTGTTAGTTGTGGGGGAGGAGGTGGGGGTCCACCGCCAGCCCTCTGTACATCAATCTGGTGTCTGGAGACCACAGAACGCACCTTCCCCCATAGGTCGTTCCACCTCTTCCTGATGTCATCCCTGTTCTTGGATGCAGTCCCATTGTGTTGACCCTGTCGACGATTCTCCGCCATAACTCCATCTTCCTTGCAATGGAGGTGTGCTGCACCTGTGATCTGAATAGCTGTGGCTCTACCCGGACGATTCCTCCACCATGACCCTGAGCTCCTCCTCAGAGAATCTGGGGTGTCGTTGAGGTGCCAAGATGTGGTGTGGGTGATATGTGAGGTGGTGTGTGTTGTGATGTTTGAGGGGATGTGTTGTTGTGTGTTGTTTGAGGTGCGTGGATGTTGTGTAACTGATGGTGTTGTGTGTCTGTGGATGCTGGTATTGTTGATGGTGGTGTCTCTCACGGGCGTGGTATCAGAATTCTGGTAGTAAGGGTTTGTGGGTGATGTGGGTGTGTGTTTTATATTGGATTGGGTGTGTGGGTGTGGTGTCTGTATGTGTATCAGGTGTGTGTATTTCGAATTGTCCAATGTGGTTGTGTTTTGTAAATGTGTGTGTCTTTTGAGTGCGGTGTACTGCCAATGGAATACCGCGGTTGAAAGACCACCGCGTGGATTCGTGGGTCGTGATAGTGTGGGTGTATTCCTGTTGGCGTGACGGTGTCGGTTTTGTTATCGCCAGTTTTTCACTGACCTTTGGTGTGGCGGACTTGTGTGGGTGTCTGTATTATGGGGGATTCCGAGCTGTGGGTCGTAATAGCTGTAGCGGAATTCCTCGGGCGCAGCGGTATGTTGGCGGTCTTCTGCACGGCTGTAAGCGGCATTTACCACCAGGGTTGTAATGAGGGCCTATGTCTCTTGGTTTACTTTCTTTCTCTGCAGCTTTGTAACAAACTCTAGGGGCTCTTTTGATGCCCAATTAATAGTCTGTCCCCTTATTGAAGACTGCTCTTAACAGTCCTCTGACGCATTTGGTCACATTTTATCTTTCTGTCCCTACTTTCAGGTTGCACAGGTGAATGTTTTCACACCATGACCTCTTTTCTAGGTACCCGCATTTAGACATTATCCAACTTGTCTGTGCCTCCAGATGGCAAATGATTGTAGTGAGAGTTTGTTTTGCATTGATGTCATTTTTTATAAGTGACTCTGCTTGGTATAGTCACTGGCTCATTACCTGAAGATTGGTTTTACTGCCCATGACATCCTTCTCAACATCTGTCCATAGTTTAGAGAGACCTTCCTGAAACATTTTTTCAACATCAGATTTTATCTCCAAGAGGCAAGATTTCAAGTCCTCTTATGTGAGTGGCGCTGATTTGTTTGCCAGCTCACTTGTTCTGTTCAGGCTTTGGTCAGCACAAACTGTCATCTTCAGAAGAACACTGTGATAGTGTTAGCTTCCTGGTATTGTTATGCATGTGATATGGTCAAGATCATCCCACAGTGTTTCAAAAATCTCTCCATGTGCCCTTCTGTGTTGCTTTACCTCAAAGTACCCCGACTTGTCTGTCCTCTCATGCTACCAGGGCCTGGAAGATTTCCCTTGATTAATGGGGTAGCATTCTCATTGTTTGGCACAACTATAGAAAGCAGGTACAGTGCAATAGAGCAGCTAATAGCGGAAGTCTGATGGTTTTACATAGATCCGTTTCATAGGTGGTGGGATTGCATAATGTGTTTGTCTAACAGGACAGGGATTTGTATAAACGATGAATCAAAATATCAGGGTGCATTCTCTGGCCCAGGAAAACAATTGCACAGTTCACTTCTCATGCCACATCACCATCTTGTCAGTCCGTCTACCTTTCTTACAGACTGCATCTGTGCGGTCTCAAGCCCTCACGGGGTCTCTGTTGTAATTCAGTCTACCTCTGAATCACCTCTGAGACTTCACCAGTTCCACCAGATGGGCTTCTTGCAGTTTGTGAACCTAACCCCAGTGCACTGAGATCCTCAGGGGCCATATTTATACTTTTTGACGCAAAACTGCGCTAACGCAGTTTTGCACCAAAATAATTAGCGCCGGCTAACGCCATTCTGAAGCGCCATGCGGGCGCGTATTTATTGAATGGCGTTAGCCGGCGTTAGCCGACCGGCGCTGCCTGGTGTGCGTGAGAAAAAACCACGTACACCAGGCAGCGCCGGCGTAGGGAAAAATGGCGTTCGGGCGTCCAAAAATGGGGCAAGTCAGGCTAAGGCAAAAAAAACGTCTTAACCCGATTTGCACCATTTTGTTTTGGCACCCAGACGCCATTAACATGACTCCTGTCTTAGCAAAGACAGGAGTCATGCCCCCTTGCCCAATGGCCATACCCAGGGGACTTCTGTCCCCTGGGCATGGTCATTGGGCATAGTGGCATGTAGGGGGGCACAAATCAGGCCCCCCTATGCCACAAAAAAATAAAAAAAAAATACTTACCACAACTTACCTTTTCTTCCCTGGGGTGGGTCCCTCCATCCTTGGGTGTCCACCTGGGGTGGGCAAGGGTGGCAGGGGGTGTCCCTGGGGGCTTGGGAGGGCACCTCTGGGCTCATTCTGAACCCACAGGTCCCTTAACGCCTGCCCTGACCCAGGCGCTAAAATCCGGCGCAAATGCGGGTTTTTTAGTCCCGCCCACTCCCGGGTGTCATTTTTGCCCGGGAGTATAAATCCGACGCAATAGCATCGGAGTCATTTTTTTAGACGGGAACGCCTACCTTGCATATCATTAACGCAAGGAAGGTGTTCACGCAAAAAAATGACGCTGACTCCATGAACTTTGGCGCTAGACGCGTCTAACGCCAAAGTATAAATATGGAGTTAGTTTTGCGTCGAATTTGCGTCGAAAAAAACAACGCAAATTCGGCGCAAACGGAGTATAAATATGCCCCTCAGTTTCCATTTTCCAGCTCCACTGAAAACGGGGGATTTGTGCTACTCAAGCCCCTGGCCAGTACTCCTCCTCATCCAACCTCATGAGGACAGCACCTGGAGCAGTCGCAGGAGTGGAAGTAGGGCTCCTGGGTGTGGAGCTCCACAACAACAGACTTACATGCTGCCATCTTTACTGGAAGACTTTATTTTTCATTTTGAGGTATAAGTGTTCTGTTAATGCCTAACTTCAGAAACATTTCCCCCTCTGCTATTGAACTTGAAACATCTGTCTTTCATCTTGCTTGAGGACGCATGGTCAATTTGGAAGAGGTTGTTGGTCTCATCTAGCACTGCATAGGTGCCTTGACTAGTTTGGCCATATTAGTTATTCCTGAAAGGGTTTTGTACATTGGGACCAGAGCATTATTTCTGATGGTAGGGACAGAAGCCCAGGTTGATTAGGCACTATACCTGCAGAATTATCTATCTTCATGCCAGTGAGTGACACAAGCAGCAGGATGTTAAATCCTCCTGAGTCAGATTATCCACTGTATGTGAAAAGGAAGGGCAGCAGAAAGCACAATTCTAAGTGAATGAGAGTCAACAGAATGACAGTGTTAATATAACAGATATTTTGGAAAACTTGCAGTTAGAGGAAGGACAATAGAAATACACCTTGCCTTTGTCATTGAAGACACAGGGCCACAGAGCCAGAATTTAATATCCATCTGCTCCATATCAAGAAATGTAGATACATTCCAGTCTGCCTTGATAACAACTGTTTGACAGCATACTTTCTTGATGTGGAGGACGCTTGCTTAGGCCAGGAATCTCTTAGCATTTTATGTAATGCAAAACTAATCGAAAAAGATTATGGGCCACCTGATTTCGATGTTGGTAGACAGATCCTCTGTCTAAAATGTAGCAGATATGGTATCTGTCTTAATAAAAGTGACATAGGATATGATGCACTTGTATTAGTGTGTACAGGATATTCGTCATGTTTGTGATAAAATAACCTATCTATCAAATACTAAATCAGGCCAATGTGTCCCTGTTGCACCTATGAATTAAATTCAAACTAATAATGAACAATAGCATGTTTTAAAAAACAAACTTTATAGTGTTTGGTAAACCATGGGTTTAGGTGGATTGCTGCCAAGAGCCTTCATCACCTGAACTACCTGCTATACCAGGCATTGTTGGAATCTGATAGAACAGTTAATTTATTGACAGTGCTTTTAAGGCTCTGCCCCCATTATGAGATGAGTGGAACAGAAATCATATTCAATATGAGTTGAGTGGAACAGAAATTACATTTGGAATACTGCTCTGTTCATTCAGGCGTAGGCTGGTGTTCCTGTATCCGGATTCACCAGGAACAACAGATCTAATTTTCCTGCCATTATTGCTAACACAGGTGTTTTAATAAAAATTATTAATGAGTGTTCATGTATTATAAGTAATGGATTTGTGCAGAAAATATAATAACGTATAAAATTAATGCACACATTTGAGAAAGTGATCACGATGAGTGGCCGCCATTGCTCACGAAGCATACTTATTAATAGTCTATTATTAGGAAACATTGAGCATATATTAGATTAATGTAGTAATGTCATATCAAGGGTTATGCATTATGTATTAGTTTTCATTAATTGTAGGCCTTAACTTAGCAGAGGTCTTGGTCTAGTTGCACGGCCTCATGTTAACGTTTAATAAATGGCTGTCCCAGAGAGTTAAACTGAGATTTTCCATTGTATTGTGTAAATATGCTCATAGCTAAAAGTCTTTCTCATGAGAACCAACTGCTAGAAGATGCTGTTCTTGATAAATGTAACATTATGAATTTAATGTGTGTGAGACTAACTTTCTCAGGAGGAGAACAAAGAAGACACTGACTGGAGTATAAGCTGCAACAATATTGTTACCTGACGAGCCGGACAATGAGAACATTACAAGAGGAGCTAATCAGCGACATGTGAGCGGAGTAGTGGTAGAATTCATAGATTTTAAGTTTTAGTTTTATTGGAAAAAGTATGAACATGAGATGGCTTGACCAATAGGGACTTGGGAAATAGTTTTAGGGAATCTAACTTAGTCGGACTGCACTAGGAAGAAGTAAACATTTGCTCTTTGGCCATTTGTCAGTTGCCATTCTACCTATTCTTCTTGAGTGTGTACCTCTATTCTTTTGAGTTGTTTAAAGGCTTTTCCAAATCCTGATGCCTTGCTGACTGAACTGATGTCCTGCTGATGAAGACTATCTTAGCTTGCCGATCCAATTGAGGAGAGGTATTCTTGTACCAATGTGTGTGTTATGCCTAGTTGTGTTTTCTTTCTAGATACCAATCGCACTGTTTGAGAGAGCCATAGATAGATGTTTTCAAAATTTTTGTTTTCTAAATTGTTTTGCATGGAGCCCAACATGCTGATGTTAATCTGGTGTTAGTTAAGGATTTTTACTCTGCTAATAGTGAATAACGTCTGATGCTTTTCTTTGCTGAATCCAAATGTATGTGATATCATTTGCACAATTGCAGTTATTATTAATGTGTACTGTGCCCTTACAATGTGTAGTTGTTCAAGCTTTGATTAGATTGTGTTTCTTTCGCAGGTTTGGACAGCAAGTGTTGTCTGTGTATGTGTATCATTTGATTTTGAGATTATCTTATGTGACATTAGCATTGTTAATATAGGTAAATAAAAATTTCTAACTTTTACTAAAAAGTGTGGTTATTCATGACTGAAAGGTCATGGTGAGTGACAATTACTGACTCCATTGACTATTGATGTTATTGATTGATTATTGATTTTTGATCTGTATGTTCTGGAGTTATGGTGGGAACGTCTTAATTGTGAGTCAAAAGGTTCATCGACCTATTAGCGTCCCCTTCTAAGTTTACTTATTAAGGTCAGGTGCGCTAACAGAGATGGTGGCAGAGAAGGATGGTTTGTCTCCTTAAAAGCCCATCATAGACGTCTGGTACAGAGTAACAGGTACTAACAGGACGATAGCAGAGACTGATGGTTTGTCTCTTTAAGAGCCCATCATAGACGTCAGGAATAGAATAACAGGTATTAACAGAGTTGTTAGTAGGACTGATGGTCCCAGAAGTGATAGTAGGAAGACATAAAGATCAACAGAGATAGTAGTAGCTTAACGATTTGGACTTTGAGAGTTCATTATTACTGAGACTTGGATTTTATTTGTCAATGTTGTTAATTGGAGAGAAAATGTTTCCTTAAGTCCAGAGATGACTTTCCCAGAATCTCAGATCCTACTGAGGGTTGTTTGAGGCTGTTCTCGGTGTTCTAGTGATGTAGTATGAATGTAGTAGGGTTTTGCGCTTGCACAGCTTATGCAAATCGCAGGTGAATTTTGATGTTTGTTAGGGTTTAGGGAGTTTGAGTACTTCAAATGAAGTTGTAGAAGGAGTGTACATACTCAGCAGTGTGAGTATAGGGAAGTCGTCGAACTTCACATATATCTCGAGTTTTGTGCTGAAAAATTGTCCATGTGGTTGTTGATGTATGGACCCTGTGTGGTCTAAGACTCCAGAGTATTTTGAAAAGTGTATGAGACACTTGATTTTATGTTGTAATAGGTCTGGTTTAGTAGGTCAATCAGGCGTGGTCGACAAGTCAGAGTGTGAGTCAAAGTAAGTGAAAGAAAATTTAGACTGAGATCTGGTGAGTTCCATGTGCACCAGGACAGACCCACTGATCAGTTGAGAGTAAAATTTGCGGGTCGAATTTTGCTTGCGAATCAGGGAAACTGAGAAAGAAGGAGTAGCTGCAAAAGCGAGGGCTGTCAGTGAAAAATCTGTAAAGTTTCTGAAGCAGTTGTGTTACCTTTCCTGTAGTAAACCAGGAGATTTGGTTTTTAATTTTGGGTTTAGTTCTCGCAATTTTGCATTAGTTTTGTGTGAATTGGAGTTTGGGAGGACAAGCTGCAAGGCTTTGTCAGCCGCCGTACGTGTGAGTGTGACTTCATTGGAGCCGCGCTGGGATAGGTCGGTTAGTGAGAAGAGTTGCGCAAGGATTGGCAGCCATTCATGAGAGGCAATTGGTTGAGAAAGTGGGTGAAGAGAATTCTGGGATTGAAAGGCACTTCCTGATTTGATTCTGAATAACAAAAGATTGAAAAGATGACATTTTTTAAGACTTTAAATAGTGCTTTAACTGGAGATATGTACATTACAACGAGAATAGGTGAAGCTACACCGCCAGAAAATACACCAGCTTACATTGTAATGGAAGAGAAGGGTGTCACACCATGTCTTTGGCTAAAGCAATGGTGCAAAGTGACAGAGAAAGATGGGAACTTAGCATTTCCTACAAATGGGATGTTCAATTTTAGGGTTTTAGAGCATTTAAGGATGGTACTATATGAATCAAATCCCGTTCCGAGACCAGCACAGTTTAAAGCATTTTGATTTGCGAGCTAGTAGCCAGACAGCAACAGGAACAGAAACTCGAGATGAGAATGAGAAAGTCAGAAAATACATTAACTGAGGCTAGGTGGGACAGTGCTCAGAGAGTTTGGAGAACGGAGACTTTGCATGGAATTAAGTTTTCAGGGATTATGCAGGACAATGAGAAGGAAGGAAGGAAAGCTACTAGAAAAACTAACAGAAGCCCATCTGAAAGTAGGGAGGCAAGAAAGTCTTCAACAGTGGAAGAAGAATCAGATTACGATGAGTTCATTTTACAGTTATTGAGAAATCGTCCACCACCATATGCAGCACATGAGAGTGATCAGAGCACCAGTGCTAATCCTATAGCTCCGAAACAGATTAGCGGGATAGTGAGTCCGGTGCAGGTTAGTACTAGCCTGACACAGAATACGATGCAGGGTGGTCTTAAAACGCCTACTTCTCCTGTAGTGCAAATTCAGGTGCAACCTCAACAGGTTCAGAGAATTTACCCTGATGTGCCCATTATGGAAACAACTTTGAACTTAATGGTGCCTATGGAACAGGTTTTCCCGAGACCGATGTTGGTTCAGACAGAACCAACTCCGCTTTTACTGCCCCAAGTGCAGCCACAAGTAATGCCGAGATTCACTCCAGTAACAGGGACACAGTCAGATATGAC
Source organism: Pleurodeles waltl (assembly GCF_031143425.1). Taxonomy (NCBI): domain Eukaryota; kingdom Metazoa; phylum Chordata; class Amphibia; order Caudata; family Salamandridae; genus Pleurodeles; species Pleurodeles waltl. Next base: position 398,221,201 of record NC_090444.1, on the reverse strand, counting down.
TCTAATGATGAATCAGAACATGGGAGTTACTCTCCCACAGAACTTAATTACCAGAAAAGCCCCACTTGCTATATCTTTACCTATTACTGTTGGTCCAGCCGTACCCCTATTTGCACAAAATAAATCTATTGTAGGTAAGCAGGGTGTGATGACACAGCATGTAATGAGGGGAGGACATAACAAAAATGCTCGAGTAGTTTCTCTTGTGGGACAGACTTTTGACGGATCAAGATCACTGTTGGACCTTAGTCCATTTGGAGTGCTTCCATATACTATGGTAGGGCCAAACGTTAGCCAGAATTTGAAATTGTTGACACCGCTGTCCCCGAATGCAGTTGCGCAGCAAGTGCCACCAGTCCAAGCCAGTAACATTTTGTTTCAAGGATTGACAGCTTGCAGTTGATAATGGTTAGAAAAGCTGAATACCCTGCAGTGCTCCTAAGGGAGAGGAGTGTTTGAATTAAGTTAGGCTAAGCATGGAAGTGGGTGAGCTCATTGAAGGAACTATGGGCGTGAACAGGTTAGAATCCTACACAGAGGCAGATTTGAGATATTTGTGCCCGAAGATTACAAGGGAAGGGAATAATGTGCATCAGAAGCTAGCAGACCTGGCAGAGAAATACAGCATAGAAATAGAGAAAACAAAGCATTTGAAAAGGAGTTACAGATTAGATTTTGAGACTAAAGATTTTGAACACATGAGATCTGCCGGAATGAAGGCACACCTTAAGGAATTGCTTCAAGGTGCCCAGACCTGGGGAGCATTAGACAAATGGGAAGGCAGATGGGTAAAGAAAAGAGATAAAAGGAAAATGGATTCTATGGAGCTGAGTGCAAATGTGCAGCAAGGCCCAGATCCAGTGAAGATTTTACCAATGAGAGAGATTCCAGGAGTGAATTTTGTTCATGTCCCTTAGAACAGAAGTGACATTCTATCATTTATGAATGATTATCTAAAATTGAGAGAGAAGCCAGTAGAGTGGTACCAGCAGACAGACAGATTTGTGAAACTTGTAAAGTGTTTGTGAGAGGACTTGAACACATTACTAGAGATAGTAGTTACAGCTGATCTGTGGATAGAGTGTAAGAGGAGTGAAGATTGGCTAACAAGCGAACCAGAGAGAGACAAAAATGCAGGTGCACTGTCTCCCGAAGAAATATTACTATAAGGAGATTGAATTTTTTAAAACGAGAATTTCGCCCAAGAATATTGATTGGCATAGGATTGACAGGACAGCTCAGGAAGCAAAGGAGTCGATAAATCCGTATTATGAAAGACTGTTACAAGCGTTCACGCATTACAGTGGTGCAGAGACAATTGAGGTGAAGGACATGATTCATTTTGTGTTCAGATTTGTGGAAGGATTAAGACATGAAATTACCCACATGATTAAGAGTCATTTGATCTGCTGGCAAGCAAAGCCATTTGATGAGGTGTTGCAGTAGGCAAAGTACTGTAGTGATGAAATTGAATTGAAGCAGGGAAAGCTGAAAGAAAAGGCGATGGTGATGCAGATTAAAGCTGTTCAGACAGGTATGCAAGGAAATTTTCCACAACAGTTACCACAGCCGTAGCAGGGAAACATGATGTTTCAGTCCCAGGTGAGAGGTAGAGGTCGCAGAGGCAATATGAATCATGGTCCAGACGTAGGCACTGTAGGGGTTCAGAATGATACGCAGGAAATGAAGAAATTGTTGCCTTGTCACGTTTGTGGAGCCGTTTGACATTGGAAACGGAGTGTCCGATGATGGTGCAGGAATGTGTTGTTTAGCAAAGTATTTACATCAATTTGTTCCCAAACATGAGAGGACCGAGAGTGAGAGGTCCTAACCCAAATGTTCAAAATAATGTGAATCAAATGCAGACTTTTCAACCAATGCAGCAGGTGCAAATGCCATGTGCACAAATGACACACTTGCAACCTATGCAACAGCAGGTTCCCATGGTACAGAGACAACAAATACAAACACCTCAAGCCCCAATGGAGCAGAAGCCAACAATGCTTTCTCAACAGGTCACAGGTCAGAGGATTAACCAAAGTAATAACACAGTTTACCAATTCCCGTTACACAGTGAGAATGGAATAAACGATGATTAGGGGAGTGAAAGTTCAGATGAAGAGCCATGTGTGCTTGCAACCTCCTTAGAAGTAGATTAGAGAGGTCCTTATTTGAAGGGAAAATTCATGGATCACAGAGTTTCATTCTTGGTTGACACAGGACCTACCTGCTCTACAGTGAGGAGTATAGAAGTTCCAAACTTGTCCCTTTCGGGTAAAACAGTTCAGATTGTATGAGTCACAAACCAGTATTTGACTAACCAGATTACCGAACAAGTTCAGGTTAAAATTGGCAACTTTCAGGGATTGCACAAATTTGTGGTCTGTGATTCAAGTCCAGTATCCCTACTGGGAAAAGAATTGGTGTGTAAAACGAATTGCTCAATTACTTGTTCAAATGATGGAATCGAGATTCAGACGAATAGTGATGATCAAGATGATAAAGCCCCAGAGACCGAATGTGAGACTACAAATGAGGAATAGCCTCTGATTGAATTTTTCCCCATGTTCACTGTGGAGGAGCTTCATCCTGATTTGGAGGGAACGGTTAAGGAAAAGGTGTGGAATTTGACAGGAAAAGAGATAGGTCTGATAAAGGGAGGTGAGCCAGTTAAAGTTACTGGAAATCCAAATGCAGTTTTTCATCAAATTCCCCAGTATCACATGCCACAAGATGTCCTTATGAAGGTCGCCCAGATAATTGCAGACTTTGTGAAACGAGGAGTTTTGAAGGAAGTAGTGAGCAGCCCATGTAATTCACATATAATGGGTTTGAAAAAGCCCTGTGGGAAAGTTCAAATTGTCCAAGATTTGAGAAAAAAAATAAGATTGTGGTCAAATGTTGTCCCCTGGTACCAAATTCAGCTGTGATATTGTTTCAGATTCCATGTGATGCTGCGTGGTTCACTGTCATTGATCTGTCACAAGCTTTCTTTTCTGTGCCTCATCATGAGGACAGCCAATTTCTGGACCAAGTTTACTGCTGGTGCAGAATTCCTCAAGGGTTTTCAGAGTCACCTTCCATATTCAATCAGATCTTGAAAAATAATTTGGAGTCGTTGGAATTACATTTCCAATCGACCTTGGTACAGTATATTGATGCCCTGCTGATTGCGTCCAAAACCAGGGATGAGTGCAAGTATGACACGATTGCCTTACTGAATCATTTGGGAAAGAATGGTCATAAAGTGTCTCCACTTAAATTGCAATACTGTCAGAAAGAAGTGAAATACTTGGGTCACCAGATTGAGAAGGGATCGAGAAAGATATCCAGAGAAAGGGTTACAACCATATTGCAGATGAATCCCCCAACTACACAGAGAGATGTCAGGATGTTTCTTGGGATGGTAGGCTACTGCTGCCAATGGATTCCCAAATTTTCAGTCAATTCAAGGCCATTGCAGAAGCTGACTCATAAAGAAATCACTGATCCCATAGTGTTAGATCAGGCTGGAATGAAAGTGTTTACTGAATTGAGAGAGAGTCTGTGCAAGGCTCCGGCTTTGGCTATGCCTGACTACACAAAACCTTTCACTTTGTTTTGTCATGAGCGTGATGCATGTTCTTTGACGCAGGTCCATGGAGGTGTAAACTGCCCAGTAGAATATTTTTCAGCTACTTTGGACCCAGTTGCAGCAGCCTTACCAGGTTGTTTGCATGCAGTTGCAGCGATTGTTGAGAGCCTTACATAGTGGGAGGGCATTGTGATAGGATATCCTTTGACTATAATGGTCCCTCACTCTATTGAGTTTCTACTTACAAGGACGAAAAACCCAATATTTGACTGGTACGAGATTGACCAAATATGAAACAAGTATTCTAGGATCACAAAATGTGTAATTGAAAAGATGCACACTGCTGAACCCGGTAACCTTACTTCCTAATGAAAATGTTGAAATTGAAACGGTGGAAGATGTTGAGCATGATTGTCTTGAAGTAACTGACTTGTGCACAAAACAGAGACCTGACATTAGAGATACCCGATTGGAAGAGAATGACCAAATTATTTTTGTTGAGGGTTCTTGTCTAAGAGACAATACAGTGACATTGAGAGCAGGATATGCTGTGTGCACAATTACTGGTATTTTGGAAGCGTCTTGGCTTTGAGGAGTATATTCTGCCCAAGTAGCAGAACTGGTAGCCTTTAATAGAACGTTGCATGTTTCTGCTCAGCTGAAAGTTACAATCTATATGGATTGCCAGTATGGATTTGGAATAGTTCATGATTTTGGCCAGTTATGGTCACAGAGAGGTTTCATGACCTCTTCTGGTTCACCAGTGAGAAATGGTGAGAGAATGAAATGACTGTTACATGCTATTCAAATGCCTCAGAAGATTGACGTGTTGAATTGCAGTGCACATCTAAAGTCACAGGACTTCATGTCATTGGGAAATGGATATGCGGATCAAGTCGCAAGGTTTTGCGCATTTAACTGTATATCATTCAAAGATAAGTGGGTTGAAGACAAAAGATGTCCAAGTTTTGCATTGAAAGTAATTCACACCTTGGAGGAATTAAAAATGTTACAGAATAATGCTGACAGGGAGGAAAAATGTTCATGGAGTACAATGAAATGTGTGCAAAGACAAGATAAATTGTGGGTTACAGAAGAGGGTCAATTGGTTTGGCTTAATAGTCTGTTGTCCCCAGATGGCTAGGTATGATCATGGTCAAGCAAATGTTGGGAGGGATGCCATGATTTGTTCGTTCAAACATGATTGGTTAAACCCGAGGTTTAAACAGGTTGCTGAAGCAGTTTTCCATTGTTGTGTCATTTACTAGCAAATGAACGGGGGGAAAGGGACAGTGGTTAATTTGAGCAAGATTGGAAGAGCAGGAGGTCCATTCAGCAGAATGCAGATGGATTTTATTGAGATGCCTGTGTGTGGAGGTTTGAGATATGTGTTGGTGATTGTTTGCATCTTTAGTCACTGGATTGAAGCTTACCCTACACGTAGAAATGACAGTCTCACAGTAGCAAAACTACTTCTTAGGGAAATGATACCACGTTTTGGGTTTCTGATCCCCTTAGAATCAGAAAGGGAAAGTTACTTCAACAACGAAGTAATTCAATTACTGTGTGCAGCATTGAACATTGAGCAGAAGTTGCATTGTAGTTACTGCCTTGAAGCATCAGGACTAGTGGAGCAAATGAATGGTACCTTGAAGTCAAGAGTTGCAAAGATGTGTGCATCCACGAATCTGAAATGGCCTGACACACTGCCTTTAGTTTTGAGGACAATGAGAAATACACCTGACAGGAAGACAGGATTGTCGCCACATGATATCCTTATGGGCCGAGCCATGAGGTTGCCAGCCGTGCCTGCAAATGCACCTGTCAACAATACAGATGATATGTGTTGGACTATTCCAAAGGTCTGGCTGATGTGGCTCGCTCTTTTTCTCAGCAGGTGGAGGCTATCACACTGCCACACTGCCACCAATACATGACTCAGGGCACAATCTGAGGGCTGGTGACTGGGTCGTGGTATGGAAACACGTGAGGAAAATGTTTTTGGAGCCTCATTGGAAAGGACCTTTCCAGGTAGTTCTGAGAACTACTACAGCTGTGAAGTGAACTGGAGTTCTGAACTGGATCCATGGCAGTCACACAAAGAAGGTGGTATGTCCACTGGATCATAAAGAAAAGTTGTTGAGAGTACAAACAACAGCAGAACAAGTCTCAGGGCCGGAAATAGAACAAAGAGGAACTGAGACGGGATCTGAGCCCGTTGACGATTGTTCAATCAATCCTGTGAGACATGAAGGAGAAGACCTCCAGGAGGGTGACGGAGAGCCTATCTCAATTGAGGCAGACGGAGAGCCTAGTCAGAGGAGGGCTTTCCCAGAAGCAGACAATTTTGAGAGACAAAAAGAGCAATTGCCAGACCCTGAGGGGAAAGGAGTTGAGGCGGATCAAAGCCACTGTGGTCTGATTGGTTGCAAGTCCGTCAAGAGAAAACATTATAGACCAAGGAGAAGTTTCAAGTTCAACTCTGAAAAAAACATTGACCAAAGGTCCACTGAAAGGAGATAGTTGGCCGGAGTCGCAAGGAAAGGGAAAGGAAGTGGTTGTTGGCACAACAATTGAAGAAGAAGTGGATACAACAAGGAGAGAAGATTTAAGTGAAGGAGAATTGAATGGTGATCAAAAGTTGAAAAGAAAGAGAAAAGCAAGTCGAAGATACGCAGGTCCTGAATGTGCGTATGCAACTACTTGTGAATGGCAGCAGAACTTTTTTCTTTTTGTTTTGTGTAGTGAAATGTGTGTTTTGACCAATGACTTCATGTTGCAGCACTTTGCACCTGGCTTAGCTGTCCAGTGTTCACCAGTTACAGACTCCATTTTGCAGTCTGTTTATCCTTAGCTTCATTCTGCCTATTGTCTTTATCATAGCATTAGACACTGCCCTGTTAAAGGCTGTCAGTAATTTTCCACATTGTCTGTCTTTTTTGTGCTTTTTTCTCACCAAGGGCTTTGGTTGATAAAAATGTACTCAGGCGGCAGGGAACAGCCCCGCTTTGACATGACATCTTGGGATTGTGGCAAATCCCTACGTGTTATTTTCAAAGCGTACCTAAACTAGCCAGCATGTTTGAATACTTCTTGTGCAACTTGAGGGGTTTGTCCCTAAAGCTCCTTCTTTGGTTTTTTAAGAGATAAAAAAGACCCAGTTAGACCGTAGGAAATTCAGAGACCTCAATCAGGATTTAGATGTCGGATCCCTGATATATAATTCCCGTGAGGGTAGAGATCTCTCTTTCTCTTTCACAGCCGAACGGGGTCTTCGGCTTGCTGGCAGGAGAATGATGAAGCACCTGACAGGCCCTATACTGATGCCTTTTTATTAATTATTTGCTTTGCATTATAATATAGATACATATATTTGCTGTGTATATTGTAGTGGAGAATCATTTGTGTATGTTTTCATTTAATTGTTGTGACTATTTTTAAACATGTGCTTTCAACATGCTAATCTCCTTTTAGGTTTGGACTAAGAAGTGCAGTCCTGAGATTTTTTGTCAGTGCATGTGTATTTCAGCTCAGTCATTAGTGAAAAGCAATACATTGGATAGGGACATTTCGGGGTCAATATTTTGGCACTTGAAGGAAGCTGATGAACTGAACTGTTGAAACAATTTGAGAGAAAAAAAAATTGAGATTGAGACTGTTGAAAATAATCGGAAAATACATTGATAACCTGATTCGACTTTTGAAACCTGATTTTGACAAGCTGCCTACCAGTTTTTGACAAGGGATCCTGGAAGTGAAACTGAGAGCTGTGAATAACTGCTGAAAGAAGATTTTGTTTTTGATTTTGCTGCAATTTTTCTCAATGTTCTTTTGGTTTCTGATTCTTTACAGATCATGAGTAACAATAGGTGCTGTAAATATTTGAATATTGGTTTGGCGATTGTATGTGGAATATCGGTTGTGGTATTGATTGTGGGTGTATTTGCTCTTGATAAGGGTGGAGCCAACCATACTTCTGCTTTTGAGACGACTACTGTACTAACGACAATAGAGTAGTTTAGGTTAGATGAGAAGTATCTGCATGAGGGAACTAATGCAAATGGGGAACTTTCTTCTAATGTCTTCTATTGCTGGCTGAGTGAGTATGTTGAGACAATGGATGCAAAGAATTGTTATGTGTGTATGCAGATTCCTTCATCAGTTGAAGAAGGAGTTACTTACCAAAGTCTGCCTCTAACATATGGAATAAGCTGTAGCCTGCTAATAACAAGATTTTAAAACTAGGAGTATATTCAGTATTTTTACTCCAATTATGATATGGTGTTTTCATTTGTCCTTATATTTAGGTATTTGAGTAGGGTAGCTAAGGATAATGACATAGTATTAGTTAGAGGTTTCTTTGAAACTACAGTGACATTTGGCACAGCTAATGCACACCACAATAATCTAACATGCTTGCTTACACCTTTAGAGAAGAGCTTCTTAGATCACACAGATGACAGGAGTAAGGCGTTGAAGGAGAAGTTAGAAAAAGGCTTAGAGACAAGGACTTACAGGAATGATTATGCTTATAGTGCAATTAAAACACAAGGGAAACTAGCTCTAGATGCGCAACATGTAGGGAAACTTTGTATATATAGGCCTAAATGACGCACTGATACTTTGTTTGTGGGAATGAGTGAATGTGGACATGTGTTTTTGTTTCAGAGTAAATGGACATTTACATTGAATAGACAGAACCCGGCAATTCCTGGGATATAATACATCTGTGGTCCTAATGCTTACTAACGCAGTTTAGCGTCAAAAAATTTAGCGCCGTCTAACGCCATTCCGAAGCGCCATGCGGGCGCCGTATTTATGGAATGGCGTTAGCCGGCGCAAGCAGACCGGCGCTGCCTGGTGTGCGTGGAAAAAAACCACGTAGACCAGGCAGCGCCGGTGTAGGGGGAAAATGGCGCTAGGGCGTCTTAAAATGGCGCAAGTCGGGTTGACGCTAAAAAATCGTCCTAACCCGATTTGCGCCATTTTTTCGACGCCCAGACGCCATTTAAATGACTCCTGTCTTAGTAAAGACAGGAGTCATGCCCCCTTGCCCAATGGCCATGCCCAGGGGACTTATGTCCCCTGGGCATGGTCATTGGGCATAGTGGCATGTAGGGGGGCACAAATAAGGCCCCCCTATGCCACCCAAAAAAAATTGAAAAATATAAAAAATTATACTTACGTGAACTTACCTGAATGTCCCTGGGGTGGGTCCCTCCATCCTTGGGTGTCCTCCTGGGGTGGGCAGGGGTGGCAGGGGGGGTCCCTGGGGGCAGGGGAGGGCACCTGTGGGCTCATTTTGAGCCCACAGGCCCCTTAACGCCTACCCTGACCCAGGCGTTAAAATGTGGCGCAAATGCGGGGTTTTTTGACCCGCCACCTCCCGGGCGTGATTTTTGCCCGGGAGTATAAATACGACGCATTTACGTCGCCGTCATTTTTTTAGACGGGAACGCCTTCCTTGCATCTCATTAACGCAAGGAAGGCGTTCACGCTAAAAAATGACGCTCTTTGCCAATACTTTGGCGCTAGACGCGTCTAACGCCAAAGTATAAATATGGCGTTAGTTTTGCGCCGAATTTGCGTCGAAAAAAACGACGCAAATTCGGCGCAAACGGAGTATAAATACGGGCCCAGGTGTTTGGGAAAAGGTTGGCAAGGGTTTTGCTTCAGTGGGAAATTGGCTCAGCGACTTTGGAAAAGGGATTTTGTTGAAAATTATATAGGGGATATTAGCTTGCCTAATTGGAAAATGGGAATCTGCAAATTGTGTAAAATGATTAAGTTGAAGAAGTCAAAGAATGATTAGAGGAGGGAAGAAAACAAATGGGAGAAATTGTTTAGGGAAAATTCTAGAAGGGAACAAAAGTATGAACGGATTGAAATGACAGAATTTTAGCTGGTGCAAAAATTTGTGAGTGATAGTTTAGAGTGATGACACATTTAGTCATCAGAGGAGGTATTGCTTGCGCAGGTGTCAAAATTATTAATGAGTGTTCATGTATTATGAGTAAATGGATTTGTGTAGAAAATGTAATAACTTAGAAAATGAACGCACTCATTTGAGAATGTGATCACGATGAGTGGCCGTCAATGTTCATGAAATATACTTATTAATAGTTTATTAATATGAAATGTTAATCATAAGTTAGATTAATGTAGTAATATGTCATATTAAGGGTTATGCATTATGTATTAGCTTTAATTAATTGTAGGCCTTAATTTAACAGACGTCTTGGCCTAGTTGCCCGGCCTCAAGTCAAGATGTATTTCTCAACGGTTAATAAAGGGCTCTCGTAGAGACTTAAACTGTGATTTTCCATTGTATTGTGTAAATGTGCTCATAGCTAAAAGTCTTTCTCGTAAGAACCGACTGATAGAAGATGCTGTTCATGCTAAATGTAACATTATGAGTGTAATGTGTGTGAGACTAACTTTCTCAGAAGGAGAACAATGAAGACACTGACTGGAGTGTAAGCTGCAACAATATTGTTACCTGACAAGCCGGACAACGAGAACATTACAAGAGATTCCAATCAACGACATGAATGGAGTAGTGGTAGAATTCATAGATTTGAAGTTATAGTTTTATTGGACAAAGTATGAACATGCGATCCCTTGACCAATAGGGACTTGGGAAATAGTTTTAGGGAATCTAACTTAGTCGGACTGCACTAGGAAGAAATCAACATTTGCTCTTTAGCCATTTGCCTGTCTCCATTTCCTCTATTCTTCTTGAGGGTTTAGCTCTATTTTTTTGAGTTGCTAAAAGACTTTTCTGAATTTTGATGCTGAAACCTGATGCGTTGCTGACCGAACTGATGTCCTACTGATGAAGACTATCTTAGCTTGCCGATCCAAGTGAGGAGAGGTATTCTTGTACCCATGTGTTTGTTATGCCTTGTTGTGTTTTCTTTCTAGGTACCAACCACCCTGTTTTATAGAGCCATAGGTACATGTTTTCCAAATTGGTGTTTGCTAAATTGTTTTGCATGGAACCCAACATGCTGGTGCTAATCTGATGTTAGTTAAGGATTCTTACTCTGCTAAAAGGGAATAACGTCTGATGCTTTTCTTTGATGAATTCAAAAGTATGTGATATCATTTGTGCAATTGCTATTATTGTTAATTTGTACTGTAACCTTAGAATGTGTAGTAGTTCAAGCTTTCATTAGCTTGTGTTTCTTTCGCAGGTTTGGACAGCCAGTGTTGTTTCTGTATATGTATCATTTGATTTTGAGATTATTTTACATGACATTACCATTGTTAATATCAGGAAATAAACATTTCTAACTTTTACTAAAAAGTTTGATTATTCATGACTGACAGGTCATGGTGAGCGACAATTACTGACTCCATTGACTATTGATGTTATTGATTGATTATTGATCTTTGATCTGTATGTTCTGGAGTTATGGTGGGAACGTCTTAATTGCGAGTCAAAGGGTTCATCGACCTATTCGCGTCCCCTTGTAAATTTACTTATTAAGGTCAGACGCGCTAACATTAGTAACACCTTGGGAAAGACTACTTTGCAACCCAGGTGTGTTACCTGGCCCGAGCGCGACCCTCCGACAAGAGGCAAGGTATAGATGCAGTGACCTGAAGGTGGCGGGGAAACATGTAATGTTCTGTCAGATGACATTCCCCACGCATGTCCCTCACCCATCTCCCCATACCACCCCTGCACACATTTACCATTTGCTCAAAGCATGCAGTAAATGTGCGTGTTAAACATCGTGGAAAGCGGAATACCATGCAGAATTGTGACTAATATTTCCAGTTCCACACAGTTATTCCACATTCTGGAGGTTTACGCAGAGGTTCTTGCTGAAGTCAGAAATTCCATCCACCCGGAATATCTGCATAAAATCCTTCACAGGTTTATAATCGAAACTTGTGTGGCAGCACATAGCAGTCACTTGTGTCATTCACCATTACAGCCAATGGCAGAAACTCCAGCTACCAAGAGAGCAGCACATGCCCTATAACTATTACAAAAATGCCAAACAAGACATGCTGTGGAATTATTTTCAATAGATCTGTTAGAATGTTGACTCTAACTAGAAAATCCCCAAAATATTCTCTCCGTCTCAGCCATTTGAGGCGTTTAATTCTGTAAAATTAAAACATTCGGTTATTCTGAATGCTGATTTGCAAAAAATGCTTAGATGAATAGGATTCTTCAGTAAACATCACCAGGCTGAGTGTTCACCTTATGAGTAAGAGGGCGCCTCCTTACCTTCTCTGCTATTATGCCGCATTCCTCTGTGCAGGGAAATTCCATTCGGCCAGATGACAGAGAGTGTAACTTTGAAGGCAACATTCTTCTGTGAATAAATATCTTTCTTTTTATAATGAAAAGCAAGTAGTCCTAACCAGTTGTTTCTTGATTGAACATTAAAGCATATCTTCCCAGATTTATTAGGTTGTTTCAGTAGGAGTGTTTTGTTCAAGTGTTTTTCTGCATTGCATTACAGTGTTGTAATGTTTTAAAAAATGTGTGTATTTTAGATTCTTCCCAGTGTTTGCCACACAGTTGTGATTAACAGGTTCAATTACGTTGTGATGCACACTGAACATGTGTTTGTGTGTGCCCCGCATCTGCAAGTTTTTTAGTGTTCCTTTTCAAATTGTTTGCTTATAGCTTATCTTTTAAGGTTAGAATTTGACATGAATATGTTAAAATTCATTAAAGCGCAACATAATGTCAATAGGTGATCCATAATTTATAGTGATGACATAATAATTCAGTTTACAGGGACAAACCATGACATAATCATTTCAGTTAGAACGATAATATAAAAAATATACTTCACGATTGTGTTTATAACAAATTCAACATAAAAAATTGCAAAAACGAATTTTATTTTTGCATACTTAAGAAATCGCAACCAATTATTGGCCACCCTCCACATTACTTCTGACATAAAGAGCTCACCCTTATAAAAATGATGTTGCCCATCCTGGAGAAGACACAGCCATGCACATGTGACAGACAAGGACCGAAACTTACATTGCCGAGCCAAAACAAATATCCATGATATACAACGAAACTTGGTAGTCTAATACCCTTACGTCAATATAGGATGGATAAAGGTGCTCAGACAATCCACAATCATGATTGGTTCCAGGGCTAATGTCTACTGCTGCTGCTTACAGAGAATGTTTGAACCTAAAGCGTGAAAGTAGCATATTTTTATCCTCCCTCACTACTTCGATAGCACAATATTCTGTTTGTTTTTGTTGCCAATAGCCCCAATTAAGCATGCTTCAATTACAGCCAGACCACTGTTTCCTCTAGTGGTACACCGGTCATACAACAAAACTATACCAGTCTAAGAATCCGAACATTGGACGAATGAAACACCAATTCTGTCCTTAGGCACTTGAGTTTCAGAGATCAAGTATTTCACCTGAAAAACATTTTCTCAGAAATATCAAATCACTTAGGGAGTCATTTTGACCCTGGCGGTAAAAACCGCTTACCGCTGTGGTGACGGCAGCCAAAAGACCGTTGACGCGGCTACCAACCGTCTGCCCTATTATGACCACAGCTGGATTTCCGCCAGAAGGATGGCGGAAATCTGGCTGTAGCCATGCCGGGCGATGGCGGTAAGGTGGTGCTTCTCCCAGCAGCAGCGCCACGCAAGTAGACCGCCGCAGACCGTATCATGACTCATGATATGGCCTGGCAGTGTTCTGCTGGCGGACGCTGATGCTGGCGGACGCTGATGCTGGCAACAGTGCCCGTCCCGTCTCCTGCCAGAGGACACCCTCACAACAGGTAAGTCGGGTGCTCTGACAGGGATGGGAGTGCGGGTGTTGTGTATGTGTGTGTATATGTCTGTGCGTGTGTGAATGCGGGTGTGTGTTGCGTGTTGTATGTGTGTGCATGTATGGATGTGTGAGTGCGTGTATGTTGTGTGAATGCGTGTGTGCTTGTATGTATGTAAGTGTGTGTGGATGTGTGTGTGAATGGATGTCTGCATGCGTGGATGATTGTGGGAATGAGTGTGTGAATGTGTGTGTGCGTGTGTAAATGAAGGTGCATTAATGAAGGGGGGTCTAGAGAAGGAGGGGGAGTAGGGGGGAACCTGGGGAGGGGGAGGAGGAGTGGTGCGGGTAAGACCCCTATCAGTGTCAGGAAAGGAATTCCCTGTCACTGATAGTGCCTACTACCATGGTTTTTGTGGCGGTACGGTTGCCACGAAAACCATGGCAGTAGGCGGGGTCAATCCTGCAGGCAGGCTAGTGACGGCCACCGGTTTGGAGACTAAGGTCTCCAGCCTGGCTGTCATTACCGCCGTGGCAGGCAGTGTGGTACATTTGTCTTAATATGGAGAAAAGTACCGCCAGCCTGTTGGCAGTACTTTCCTCCATATTAATGCCATCCGCCGGGGTCATAATGACCCCCTTAATGTTTTGGGAACCTCAAACAGTAACCTAGAGTATCATTTTGGGGATATCTTTTGGGTAATACTCTTTAACCAAGGGGTATATAGACGTCCCAAAAATTGAAATTGTAATATAATTTAGAGAGCCCGTAGATTTTGATGTTGGCCAGGGAAACCTTTCTCATCCAGTCAGTTTTGCATCCCTCAGGATACCAGGCTATCAAACCTTGATTATCTGCTTGAGGGTAGTGCCAGCCACCTATACTTTTCTGGACAGAAACCTGTTTTTCAAAGATCAAAACTTTTGCAGTGTAGTGATTACTGACAAACTCAATAATCTAAGACTCAACTATACACACATTTTTGCCTCCCCACTGGAACTCACTGCACAGTTATCTTCCCAGGGCCCATCTCCTATCATTTGTGCTACTGCACTATCTAAAGTCCAACAAAAACGAAATATGCTATTTTTATTTCCCTTCAGTTTAAAGAGTTTAATTCAGCATGTATCCTGAATGGCAAGAATGACATAATCCTGGAACAGGTTCCCACCCTGTTGCAATGACATCTGGCAGAGGGACTCAGGTGTTCTCAAGCACAATGATCCAAATGTCATGGGGTTTGTACTTGATGTGGGTATCAAGGGGAGGAAGACTCATGCGTAAAGGGATACTAACACTTACGGAACTATGAATGAGAAGAAATAGAGGCCATTGAGATGTTGTTGAGTATTTGATTGTCAGGATAAAGATAGACGTCAATGACAGAACTGCCACAGTTGAGTTAGTGGTGCGAAGGGAACAGGGTGGCCGATACGTCCTACTAAATAATTTGATTTTGCCTAAGTCAGTACCAGGGCTAGGAGCCTTCAAGTTTTCAACAAGGTCAGCTGTCCTAACCAGGGCACAAGCTACACATCAGTCTCAGGTGGAGAATGTGATTGGTCTAAAAATTTCCTATTTTCCTATGAGTTTTCACAAAATGGTCTCCCAAAAAAGTGTTGCGGTGAATCTTGTTGCACATGAAAAGTTTCAGGGCGATCTGTCAAGCAGAGGCCGGGAAAAAGGTTGGCTTTCCCATGTTAATTTCCATAGGATTCTTTCGACATGACTACAGGCCGAACCACTGAACGCAAATACATCAAATTTGGCAGAAAGCTAGCTGTCGGGAAGCAGATTATGCTTTCGCTTATTTGGCGTGAATCCGTTCAGTAGATTTTGAAAAATTTAGGGAAATTCAAATTTGTATATCTCTGGCCGCGAAGTATTCACAAACAAAGATGAGCTCGTGCAGGGAAATGCACAGCTCTGATTGGCTGCCAACACTTCAAACCAGGAAGTGTTGGCAGCTATCTTGGTACACGGCTTCAGCCAAGTCCCAGAAAAAGCTGTATAAACGAAATAAAAGGGGCCAGGGTAGAGAAACCTTGGACCCCTAGGACTGGTGTGACCAAAGGGACACCCCCAGATCAAAAGATTTAAAAAAAAAAAAAAAAAATTTGCCACAAGTACATGATATTCACAAATTTGTGGCCAAAAAATTAAGAAATACATGTTCTGACTTCCCTGCTTGTTTATTTTTATAGTCCCCCTGGGTGCGCCAGGTCCTGAGGGCATTAAAAATGTAGGCCTTTTGGCCCCCCCACAGCTCTGGGAATCACCACCTCCCCAGAACTTTCATTTATAAATATGTGGGGAGGACCACGCACCCTCCCACTTCCCTGGGGACCGCCATCTCCCCACAGCTTTCATTTTTTAGTTTGTAGGGGGAACGCAGTCCTCTCACTGCCCTGGGGACAGCCACCTTAATAGGGCTTTCCTTTATGAATATTCAGGGGTACCCCAGCCCTCCTGCTTCCCTGGGGACAGCTACATCCCCAGGGCCTTCAATTAAATTAAGCAGGGGGCCGAGGCCCCCCAGTGCCCTGGGGACCACCACCCCATAGGGCAAAGTGCAAAAAAAAAAGGAAGGGGGTCTCTTTGGGACCCCCAAGACCCTTGGACGACCTCCTCCCGGGCGAAGTCCTTGTTGGAGGAGGCCGCACGTCCACCCGCGTGGAGCCTCTAATGGCCCTGGGGATGCCAACCCCTATGGCCATCTCCTGCTATGTCCCGGGGTGCCAACCCTTGGGACATAGCCGTTTGCTGTGGCTTGGCTGCAGCACTGCAGCCAAGCCACAGCAAAAACTCTGCTGTTTGACAGCAGGACCTGTAAAGTAGGTACCACTGTCAAACAGCAGAGCTTTCATCTCTGTCCCCTGCACGTGTGCAGGGGACATAGATGAAATGCTTCAGCAAGCACGGAGCTGCTGTCAAAGTAGCTCTGTGCTTGCTGAAGCAATGGCACTGCAGGGGAAACCATAAGGCTTCCCCTGCATTGTCAGGTAGCCCATAAGGGCATTTTATTATTAAAAATACATATATTAAAAATAAATAGATATAGGAATAAAGAGGTACCCTGGGGGAGCCGTCAATTTTTTTTGTTAGTTAAAAACATTTATTATATTTAAAAAAGTTAAATTTTTGATTTTAAATTGGAAACAAATAATTCTTTCTAAGTATATCAGACAGCAAAGACTAAAAAACTCTATCTCTCTCCCTCTCACTTTCTTTCGCTCTCTCTGTCTCTCTTTCAATCAATTCTCCAGCTCACACACCCACTCACACTTATTCACCCACTCGCAGCCCCACTCAGACACTAATGCACCCACTTATAGACCCACTCAGTCACAGACCCACTCAGATCCTCATGTACTCACTCAGAGCCCCAGTCAGACCCTCATGCACCCACTCAGACCCATTCAGATAGTAATGCACCCATTCACGCACCCACATAGACCGTCACACACCAAATCACAGACCCACTGACATCCCAATACAACTACTCACAGCTCACAGCTTCTTCCACTGGTTCTGGATGGGGCATTGTGCCCAGTGTGCTTCATCCTGGGGACGATGGGGTGAGTGGATGGCTTATCCACTGGTTCTGGAGGGGGCATTGTGCCCAGTGAGCTTCATCTTGGGGAGGATGGGGTGAGTGGATGGCTTATCCACTGGTTCTGGAAGGGGCATTGTGCCCTGTGATGCAGATCTTGGGGAGTGCAAGGTCACAGTCTCTCACCTGGGTGCCAGACTGAGACGATTTGCTGGGGCCAGGCCTCACAACAGCCCATCGATGAAGGACTACACACTGTCCACCAGCAGTAACGGCTGCTCAGTGGTGGCAGTGGTGCTGCTGCTGGTGGAGCCTATCCTCTGCAGCCTCGGACAGCTGCACACTGGGTCTGCTGCTGCTGGCAGTGGTGGTGGTGGCGGTGCTGGCAGTGATGGGGGGTGGCTCCAGCCCATCCCCAGCAGCCTTGGACGGCTGCCCACTGGGGCTGCTGCTGTTGGCAGTGGTGCTGGTGGCGGTGCTGGCAGTGGTGGGGGGGCTCCAGCCCATCCCCTGCAGTCTCGGACGGCTGCCCACTAGGGCTGCTGCTGCTGATGGTGGTGCTGGTGGCGGTGCTAGTGGCGGTGCTGGCAGTGGTGGGGGGATGCTCCACTGGGGCTGCTGCTACTGGCAGTGGTGCTGGTGGCTGTGCTGGCATTGGTGGGGGAGGCTCCAGCACCCATCCCCTGCAGCCTCTGACAGCTGCCCACTGGGGCTGCTGCTGCTGGCAGTGGCGCTGGTGGCGGTGCTGGCAGTGGTGGGGGGAGGCTCCAGCCTTTTCCCTGCAGCCTCCGATGGCTGAACCACTATGGTTGATGGTGGGGGCTCTGACTGAGTCCCAGCACCAGGCCTCTTGTCCTTTATGCCTGCTGGTTCAGGCCCCTTGCCCTTCCTGCCAGCAGCTGGGGATGGCTCCTTGCTCCTTTTGGCAGCAGCTGGGGACTGCTCCTTGCCCTTCCTTTCAGCAGCCGGGGATTGCTCCTTGCCCTTCCTTTTAGCAGCTGGGGTTGCCTCCTTACCCTTCCTTTTAGCAGCTGGGGATGCCTCCTTGCCCTTCCGTGCAGCTGCTGGGGGTGCATCCTTGCCCTTCCTTGCAACACTTGGTGCAGGCACCCTTTCAGTGTGGCTGCCTGGTGCCCAGGATCCTCTCCCATCTGGAGTAGCTGTGGACACTACTGTGCCCGTGGACTGGGTGGCTGAGGTACTTGCCTGGGTTTTGACTGCCCTGGCCTGACGTGAGGGACGGGGGAGGAGGGGTTGGGAAGAGGTCAATGGTGGAGAAGAAAAGCGTCTTAGGGACATTGTGGTGGGAAGAGGGAGATGGTTTGGGAGTGGAGGAAGAGGGAGTGGTGGTAGGAGGTGTCTGTCTGCTATGTTTGGGTGCAGGTGCATGGGCTGGATGCTGTTGTGAGGTGGATGGCTGTTGGGTGTCTGAGTGCTTGCGTTTGTGTACTTTTGGAGGATGAGGCACAGACGCAGTGGGAGAGGACACAGGGGACGTGTGCATGGAAGTGGGGGTGGTGACTGCCAGTGAGGGGCTTGTGCTGTTAGGTGTGCTGGTGATGGGGGTAGTGGATGAGGATGTAGTGCATGCAGGTGTGAGTGAAGACGAAACTGGAAGGGAGGTGGACGACGAGAAGGAGGGGGCCACAGTAAAGGCAGTGGATGTTGGTATGTCTGATTCTGGATGGTGTTTGTGTGAGTGTCTGTGGGATGAAGTGTGATGCATGTGTTTGCCGTGTCCACTCTTGTGTATTGTCCTGGGGGCATGCTCGTCTGACTGTGTGCTTGGGATAGGTTGGGGCTGAGGGGAATGGGACTGGGTAGTGGAAGTTGGAGAGGGGAGGCCAGAGCCTGGATTGATCTATTTTGGGCCGCCATGCCAGTGTGAATGCCCTCCAGGAATGCATTTGTCTGTTGCATTTGGGCTCCGGCCCCTGGATGGCGATCACAATGATTGACTGCCCAATAGCGATGGATCACAGGAGGTCAATAGCCTCCTCACTCAGGGCAGCAGGGCTAACTGGGACAGGGCCTGAGGTGCCTGGGGCAAAGGCGATGCCCACCCTCCTGGGTGAGCGGGCACGGGAAACTCACTAATGGGCTGCTGGGAGGGCAGTGCTGGTATTGGGGGTGGCGGCTGTAGCTGGGGTGGGCACAGAGGTGTCCACCACGACCAGCGAGCTTCCATCGGAGGAGGAATCCGTGTACGAACTATCCACTCCAGTCTCCGCCGTGGTGCTCCCCTCTCGCTCCGTCCCACTGGTGCCCTCATTGTCAGTGGATTCGGCCTTCTGGGTCCTGTGGGATGCAGCTCCCTCCATCGCTGGTGCCTCTGCACCTCCGCCAGTTGATGCTTATGCACATAAGGACAGGGTGACTAAACAAAACGGGGGGGGAGACACAAAGGATACACTTGGTCAATGGCACCAACAACACCACCGTTGGCATAAACAACACACTCACACACAGGGAACAGCCCTACGCACTAGGTAATGCACTACCAGTCACAATGCTAGTCACCAGGCCATGGATAGGGACACCTAACGCCAATTGCAGCACAGCCCACAGCTCTCTGCCCAGTAGTGGATACCTAGTAGCTTCATTGGAGTACTTTCACATCAGAGCCCTGCCCAACATGGTACCAACCCTGCAATACCAGGCCTGGCCTAGGGGCACCCACAGGGCCCATACCCCCCACTCGGATCCCACCCCACCAGGCGTAAGCTGTATATTGGGGCACTGTATTCCCCCCCTTGTGGCTGCTGTGATGCCCCCAAGCACCCATCCAGCTCCAGATAGGCCACCGCCAGTATGTGGGCCATCAGAGGGGTCAGGCTTCAACGGACACCCCTTCCTCTTTGGGAGGCCATCCCCAGCCAGGCCCCCGCGGTCTCCTGTGCCCAGCGTCTCAGGTCCTCCCACTGTTTCCGACAGTGGGTGCTCCGCCTACCGTACACCCCCAGGTTCCGCATGCTCTTGGCAATGGCATGCCATATACCCTTCTTTTGATGGGCGGTGACCTGCAGGGAAATGGACACAGGGAAAGGTATTAGTCCGACTGTCCTGCCTGTTTCATTCATGGCCCACCATGCCCTTTCCCATCCCCATTAGCACAGACATGGCCCACCATACATGCTGCACGCTGCCCAGGGCCCATCCACCACACGCCATCTACATAAGGGTTCACACACAGCACTCCATGCATTCACGCACCATGCATCGTACTCACGGTGTACTCACCTGGTGGTCTGGAGACCGATACAGCATTCGGTAATGGGGTATGACCCCATCCACCAGTCTCTCCAACTCCACCGAGGTGAAGGCAGGGGACCTTTCCCCAGTCACACAAGCCATGGTCAGCTCCAGACACAGGTCACAGCAGCACATGCAGTGTAGGTCCTCTCCTGTTGAAGGTCAGGTAGCAAGTGAGTGAACAGATAGAAAATGGCGGTGACGTCCGCGACGGTGCATACTGTCTCTGCCGACGTACATCTCCATTGGCCACTGTACCCCACAGGGCCCAATGGTAACCAATGAGGAGTTGCACATTGGTTTTTGACCGCCACTCGCAACGGCGCAAAACGTTAGCCGAATTACCTCATTTCCACATGTCGCTCCATACAGGACAGGCGGATGCCATTTCTTGGGTGGGCACGCCATGGATCCTAACTGCGTCACAGTACACAAATGCACCATTTGGACATCTTCAACAAAATACTGTTACAATCACAACATGCATTGATCTGTAGTGGTTGGAATTAAGAGATAATGACCAGCTGCTCACCATTTTGCCCCATAGATTGCAACCGCTGCAGATGAATAGGAGATGGAAACATCCCCCGTGTACAGACCCCTGGTGGACTTGGCAACAATGGGGGACAGGCACATTATCCTCACCTAGAGACTGGACAGGGCCACAATGACAGAGTTGTGTCCCCAATTGGAACCTGACCTAATCTCTGCTATCCGTCACCGCACCGGGATTCCCCCTCTTGTGCAAGTGCTATCGGTGCTCCATTTCCTGGCAACTGGCTCCTTCCAAGTGACAGTGGGCTTGGCAGCAGGAATGTCTCAGACAATGTTCTCAATAGTGCTGACCAGAGTGTTGTCTGCCCTGATTAAACACATGTGCAGCTACATCATTTTCCCCCAGGTGGAGGATGTGGCCACAGTGAAAGCTGATTTCTGTGCAATGGGACATATCCCCAACATTATTGGGGCTATAGATGGAACACATATTGCATTTGCCCCTCCCCGGCAAAATGACAGGTGTTCAGAAATCGAAAGAGCTTTCACTCCATGAATGTGCAGATGGTGTGCCTGGCGGACCAGTACACCCCCCACGTCAATGCAAAGTATCCTGGGTCTGTGCATGATATCTTTATCCTGAGGAATAGCAGTATCCCAAATGTGATGGCTCAACTCCAGAGGCACAGGGTGTGGCTAATAGGTGAGCCCTAGTTCCCACCCAGTATATATTGGTGTATGGGTATGGTGTGGGCCCTATGGGTTAGTGTGTGGCTAACAGTTTTGCGGGTGACTCTGGTTAACCCACCTCTCATGGCTACTGACCTCTGTGAGGAATCCCAGGGCAAGGGCAGAGGAACGTTACAATGAGGCACATGGGCGAATAAGACGAATTATAGAGAGGACCTTTGGCCTCCTGAAGGCCAGGTTTTGCTGCCTCCATCTAACAGGTGGATCCCTTTCTACTCACCCAAGAAGGTCTGCCAGATCATCGTGGCATGCTGTATGTTGCACAACCTTGCCTTGCATCGCCAGGTGCCTTTTCTGCAGAAGAAGGAGGCTGGAGATGCTGTGTGGAAGCAGTGGACTTTATGGACAGTGAAGATGAGGCAGAAGATGAGGACAAGAGAAGTACAATAATTCGTCAATACTTCCAATGACACACAGGTAAGACAGTGTAAATTCACATTTAATTGACAGTTTTGTGTTTGACATTGTCACTGGCAGGCTGTTTTTCCCACTTCTATGGCCACTCGCTGTACCCTTTGGCACTTCTATTTGCAGATATTGGTGCCCCACTATCGCTCCTGGTGTGTTGACTGCAGCCAACTACAGGTGTTTCCTATGTATACATTACTGTACAGTTGAATTGCAATGTTTAAACCTGGAAAAACAAATACATACTTAAATCATTTGACATACTCCATACTTTTATTTTTTCAAAGGGTGATTGTTTAAGTGCTAAGAAGAAGAGGTAGTGGAATGGGCTGTGTTGATGATGGAGGAAAGTCCAGGATAGAGTCCAGTCTATTTGTATCAAAGGTGCATTGTCCAAGGGGGCATAGGAAGGGGAGCAATGGCAGTTCAAGGTGGACAGGGTGACAGAGTGGGTCACAAGGGTGACAATCAGGAGAATCTTATTTCCTGGCGGGGTCTTGGCATTAGTCTCTGGATTCTCTCTGGATCACAGGGAACATTTGCAGGGTGGTTCTCCTTCTGCAGGGGAGGGGTTCTGGTGGCCTGTTGGTCTTGTGGCAGGGCCTCCTGTCCACTAGCGGCAGCGGAGGTGGCGGGCTGTTCATTGGTTTGGCTAGAGTCAGGGGCCCGGTGGTGTGCCACTGCCTCCCTCATAATGTTGGCCATGTCTGCCAGC
The DNA here is from genome assembly GCF_031143425.1 of Pleurodeles waltl. Taxonomy (NCBI): domain Eukaryota; kingdom Metazoa; phylum Chordata; class Amphibia; order Caudata; family Salamandridae; genus Pleurodeles; species Pleurodeles waltl. The sequence continues at coordinate 398,198,673 of NC_090444.1, read as the reverse complement.
ATCCCTGCAATGGAGACCAAGGTGGTGTTGATGTCCTTCAAGTCCTCCCTGATCCCCAGGTACTGTCCCTCCTGCAGCCGCATGTTCTCCTGCAACTTGTCCAGTATCTGGCCCATCGTCTCCTGGGAATGGTGGTATGCTCCCAGGATGCTGGTGAGTGCCTCCTGGAGAGTCGGTTCCCTGGGCCTGTACTCCCCCTGTCGCACAGCAGTCCTCCCAGCTTCCCTGTTGTCCTGTGCCTCTGTCCCCTGAACCGTGTGCCCACTGCCACTGACCCAGGTCCCTGATCATCCTGTGTTTGTGGGGTGGCCTGGTGTCCCTGTAGTGGTGGACACACTGCTGATTGATGTGTCCTGGGGACAGAGGTATGGGCCCACTGGATGGGTTCTGAGGTGGTGTTTCCTGAGGGGGGAGGCTCTGTGGTGGTGTGTGACTGTGCCTGGGTAACCGACTGTCCGAAGATCCCTGATAGGCCAAGTTGGTTATACAGATCCAGGCGACCAGAGCTGCTGTCACCACTGTTGGCCTCTTCTGTGGGGGGATTGGATGTTGCTGGCACCTCTTCTCCGGTGACATTGGCTGGGGTACCTGTGGCGATGTGAATGCAGTGTTATTGTTTCTGCATGTGACATATTGTGCATAGGTGTGCTGCCCACTATGGTTGTTGTTGCCCTGGCAGATTTGCTTTTGTGTGAGTTTCTATTTGGTGGGCTAAGTGATTCTCTCCAGTGTGCATGCAGTGATGATAGGTGTCCATGCAGGTCTGTGAGGGGTGTCCATGTATTGGTGTTGCATGCTGGGCTTGGTATTGGGATGAGTGGGTTGTGATGGTGGGGTATGTGGGAGGTGGTGAAGAGATGGGAGTGAGGGTAAGGGTGGGTGTTTGGGATGGCCTGCAGGTAGGGGGTGATAGCAATAGAGATTTGACTTACCAGAGTCCAGTCTTCCTCCTACTCTTGCCAGGCACTCAGGATGCATGATTGCCAAGACTTGCTCCTCCCATGTTGTTAGTTGTGGGGGAGGAGGTGAGGGTCCACTGCCAGTCCTCTGTACAGCTAGTTGGTGTCTTGCAGCCACGGAACGCACCTTCCCCCATAGGTCGTTCCACCTCTTCCTGACGTCATCCCTTGTTCTGGGGTGCTGTCCCACGGCGTTGACCCTGTCCGCGATTCTCTGCCATAGCTCCATCTTCCTAGTAATGGATGTCTGCAGCACCTGTGATCCAAATAGCTGTGGCTATACTCGGATGATTTCCTCCACCATGACCCTTAGCTCCTCCTCTGGGAAGCTAGGGTGTTGTTGTGGTTCCATGGGTGTAGTGTGAGTGGTGTGGGTGAGGGTGTGTAGGGTGATGTGTTGGGGGATGTGATGTAAGGTGCGTGGATGGTGTATAGATGATGTTGTTATGTGGCTCTGGTTGTGTGGGTGCTCTTGCTGTATCGCTCTCTGGTGGAAATTATTTCTAGTTGTAAAGGGATGTGGGTATTGTGGGTATGTGTTTTATAGTGGTGTGGATGTGGTGTGTGTATGGGTGTCAGGAGTGTGTAGTTTGAATTGTCCAATGTTGTGTAGTTTTGCTTGAATGTGTATACTTTGAGCGCAGCGGTATGCCCAGCCAATGCTTTACCGCCATTGAATGTCTGCCACGGTGATTCATGGGTCATAATGGTATGGGCGTAGTTCTGTTGGTGTAATGGTGTGGGTTTTGCTACCGGCAGTTTATCACTGACCTTTGGGCTGGCGGACTTGTGTGGGTGGCTGTATAGTGACGGTTTGGTATGTGTGTCATAATATGGTTCCTGATTATGTTGGCGGCAGTCAGCATGGCGGTAAGTGGTATTTACCGCCAATGTCATAATGAGGGCCTAAATGGCTGGGTGCGGGTCAGCAAAGTCAGTGATTAGTGTTGGGTTGTACATATTAATTCTGAGAGAGCACATGCTCAGTATTTATTTTACAGAGTTGCATCAGCAATTGGTTGACAGTAAGTTGACTGATCCCAGGAAGCTTGATGATGAGGCGGATGTCTGGGCTAGTACCAGAGTGTCCAAAAAGGTATCTGGGGGGAGTCCGACAAAGGTGGTCAGGGTTCCCAACAGAAGAAAGAGGGGGGGAGAAAAACTTAAAAATAAGGAGTTCTCTAAAGGCCCCCAAAATAATTCCCAAGGGAATAGTGGTAACCAGTCCTAGTATGAAACTAAAGGGTTCTTTGATCACAAGAGAGAGAGGTTTTTACCCCAATGTACACAGTTCTCCAAGTATGGTCACTCTAAGGGCGACTCCAAATGTCCAAAGAGGGCACAGCCCACCCCACTGGTGGGTAGACACTTGGGTTGGCTGGTGTGGCACTCAGGTAGGCGGTAGTCCCAGATAGTTTTGTGGAACAGATAGAGGTAACCCTCTTGTCCCTGAGCGATGCAGATATGGTACCAAAAGTCCACATGCCTGCCAAAACTTCTAAGTATAGGAAGTGGGTCACCATTAGTGGGCAATGGTTGGAGGCTCTGCATGACACAGGAGCCAGCATGACGACTGTCAAGTGTCATCTGGTGTCAGCAGAGCAGGTCCTACCGATCACATTCCACCAAGTCATAGTAGCTGACAATCGTGAGAGCCTTCTACCAGTGGATCTGGTTCCCTTTGAGTAGGGGGTCTTTGGTGCTCTGAAAGTAGCTGTGAGCCCTGCCATACCTGTAGAATGTCTGTTTGGCAATGACCTGGAGCACACTACCTGGAGGGAAGTAGAGCTCAAGTCTCACTTGGAGATGATGTAATTGCCTGAGTGGGTCTGCATGACCACACAGTGCATGGCTGCCCGGGAGGAGAATCAAGGGCTTCTAGAACCTGCAAGAATGGCCTGCACAGCTGCCAAGTAGAGTGACAAGGGGCATGAGAAACCGGTCCCAGAAGTTCCCACGGGGGAGGCTAACGGAGACCTTTAGGAGGAGCTCCTCGGGCCAACCGGGGAGGACATTGTCACCATAGGTGACCTACCTGAGCTTGCTGGCTGGCAAGTTGAGGGGGAACCCACCAGGGAGGAACTCTGCAAAGTGCAGAGAGAGTGCCCCACTCTTGAGGGCATGAGGTGACAGGCTTCAGCCCATGCAGCAGGTGAAGCCTCTGGGGATCATCTGATTTACTGGGAGAATGGTCTCCTATATAGTGAGCCTAGGGCTCCGGGTACTGGGGCAGCATTTGTGCTGGTGGTCCCCCAGTGTTACCGGGCCTTTCTACTGGGTTTGGCTCATGACATACCCCAGGCAAGACATTTAGGGAAAAACAACACCTTTGCCAGGCTTGTCGCCCTCTTTATTAGCCCTGAATGAATACAGCCTCACATACATTCTGCAGGTCCTGTCCCACCTGCCAGGCCATTGGTACCTCAGGGAAAAAGCTTAAGGCTCCCCTGATCCCACTTCCTGTCATTTGCACCCCCTTTGAAAGGGTGGGCATTAACGCCATTGGTCCATTGGACCCCAAGACAGCCCTAGGCAACGGGTTCATACTGGTCATGGCAGACCATGCCACAAACTACCCAGAGGCAATCCCTCTGAGGACAGTGATTGCAACTGAGGTCACAAGAACTTTGATGGGGATCTTTACTTATGTATGGTTCCCCAAAGAGGGTTCCCCAAAGAGATGTCTGACAGAGACACTAACTTGTCCATGTGGGATGCGTGTGGGGCAACTTACAAGTTCACCACACCCTATCACCCTCATCCAATGGTCTAGTTGAGAGGTTCAACAAGACCTTGAAGGGCATGATTGCAGGCCTACCTGAGGCCATGAGTTGTAAGTGAGACCTCTTGCCAAGCCTTCTTTTTGCCTAAAGAGAGGTGCCACAGAAGGGAGTAGGGTTCAGTCCTCTTTGGCTACCCCTGTTAGGTGACCTCTAAGCATTGTCAAGGAGGGGTAAATGAAAGCTCCCAGGAAATCCCCCCAGGATGTGGTCAGCTACATGTTGGCCCTCTGCAACCCTATCACTTCTGGAAAAAGGCCCAAAGCATCCTTGAGGCCAGTCAAGAGGTAATGAAACACTTGACTCTGGTATGACCAGAAGGTCACTTTGGTGAAGTTTCAACCTGGTGACAAAGTATGAGTAACGGAACCAGAAAAGCCCAGTACTCTATAGGATCACTTGACTGGCCCACACAAAAAAAGAGTGTAGGGGGAGGCCACTTGTGGACATCCAGACCCCTCAAAACCCCCTAAGGGTGCTCTATGTAAACAGACTCAAGCCTCACTTGAGAAGTCTGAAGTGAGCATGTTCCTTGTGGCAGATGAGAGTGTGGAGGAGGAGAGTAAACCACTTCCTGACCTCCTCTCTGCACAGGAAAGTGATGGGTCAGTGGAGGGTGGCAACCTCTCTGACTCCCTGATCCTAGACCAGGGAGGTGACTTTTACCACTTACTGGGACAGTTTTCCTCTCTGTTTTCCCCCACCCCTGGACTCACACATCTGTGTGTACATGACATTGACACAGGAGACAGTCCCCCTGTGAAGAACACATTTTACAGGTTGTCAGAGACGGTGAAGGCCAGCATTAAAGAGGAAGTTGCCAAAATGCTGGTTTTAGGGATGATTGAAACCTCTATCAGTCCCTGGTCCAGTCCAGTGGTATTGGTACCAAAGGCTGCCCCACCGTGCGCCAAATTAGAACTTTGGTTCTGTGTGGGCTACAGAGACCTCAGTTCCATCACTAAGACTGATGCAAACCCCATCATCAGAACTGATGAGATCAGTGACAGACTAGGCACTGCCAAATTCCTCAGTACCTTTGAGTTGACATCAGGGTACTAGCTAATTACCTTGACTGAGGGGGTAAAAGAGATGCCAGCATTCTCAACCCCTGATGAACATTGCCAATTACGGGTGATACCCTTTAGTTTGATGAATGTCTCTGCTACCTTCCAATGGTTGGTTAACAGGGTCCTGGATGATAAAGAGGTGTTCTGTGTCGCCTAGTTAGATGGCATTCCTGTCTACAGTGCCAGCTAACAGGAACATCTGCTTCACCTCCAAGAGCTGCCCCGGGCCCTGCAACAGTCAGGACTCACAATCAAGGCGAGTAAGTGCCAGGGGTTCATGGTGTATTTGGGACACCTGGTAGGTGGTGGAAATGTACAGCCCCTCCAGGCTAAAATTGAAACAACCATGGCTTGGCAAACAGCTAAAACCCAAACTGAAGTGAAAGCCTTCCTAGGCCTCACTGGTTACTAAAGATTTGTTAAGGGATATGACAACATTGTGGCCCTCTTAACTGATCTGACTTTTAAGAAGCAGCCCAGGGCGGTGATCTGGACAGAGGCTTGTCAGAAAGCCTTTGAGTCCCTCAAGGAAGCCATGTGCACAGTACCTGTGCTCAGTGCCCCTGATTACTCCAAGTAATTCATAGTGCAGGTGGACGCTTCAGTGCATGGCCTAGGGGCAGTCTCAGCACAGCTGAAGGAGGAGGGCCTAGACCAACCAGTAGCCTTCATTTGCAGGAGGGTTCTTCCACTGGAACAGAAGTGGAGCGCGATTGAAACAGAAGCATTTGCTGTGGTCTGGGCACTGATGAAGCTGAGGCCATACCTGTTTGGGACTCACTTTCAGATTCAGACAGACCGCATGCCCCTCAGATGGCTCATGCAGATGAGGGGTGAACAATCCTAAACTCTTGTGGTGGTCCATCTCCCTACAGGGAATGGACTTTATGGTGTCGCATCTCCGAGTGTCTGACCAAGCCAATGCTGATGGTCTAGCTAGATTACTTCGCCTTATTGATAAGAGGTCCCAAAGGGTTGGGTAGCTCTCCCCACTTTCTGCTCAGGGGAGCACATGTTAGTCCTGACAGTCTTAGGGTAGTCGTCCCCCAACTTTTTGCTTGCCTCCCATCATTTTTCTGACCCTGTTTTTGCTGGTTTTAGGACATTGTGCACTTTACCACTGCTGACCAGTGCTAAAGTGCAAGTGTTCTCACCCCTAAACATATTAACATTGGTTCCTACCCAATTTACATAATTAATTTACTTGCTAGTCCCCAGTAAGTTTCACTAGAGGTGCCCAGGGCCTGTAAATTAAATGTTACTGGTGGGCCTGTAGCGCTGGTTGTGCCATCCACATAAGTAGCCCCTTAACCATGTTTCAGGGATGCTATTGAAAAGCCTGTGTGTGCAGTTTCGTTGGCACTTCAGCCTGGTATTTAAAACTACTTACTAAGCCCCAAACTCCCCCTTTTTATGCATATAGGTCACCCCTAAGGAAGGCCCTAGGTAACCAATACGGCAGGGTGATATGTAAGTAAAAGGCAGGACATGTACTTATGTGCTTTACATGTCCTGTTAGTGGAAAACTCAAAAATCTGTTTTCCACTGATGTGAGGCCTGCTCCTCTCATAGGCCAGCATTAAAACTGCCTGTATATACTTTTAAGTGGTAGATTCTGATCTGAAAGGAGTAGTCCTGTCATGTTTAGTATGGTCAGAATGATAATAGAAACTCCTACATACTGGTGAAGTTGGAATTAATGTTACTGTTTTAGAAATACCACTTTTAGAAAGTGGGCATTTCCCTGTACTTACAGCCTGTTGGTGTCTTACAGCCTGTCTCCAATCTATGTCTGGTCTGTGCTGGCCGACAGTTCCCATTGGGCATTCCACCCAGACCGCCATGAACACAGGAGACTCAGTCACATCTACATTCATCTGCATACTGAATGGGTCTCCTTGGGCAGGAAGGGTGGAGGGGCTCTCTCTTACACTTCAAAGGCCAGTGGCCTGCTCTCACACAAAGGCCTGATAATCCTCCTGTTCTTAAGTCTCAGAGCCACAAACACATAACTCAAAAAAAGAAAATCTCTGTGAGTCAGAAAATCAATGCAACACCTGCAGGAATCAACACAGTGCCTGCCTCGCAGCAGAAAATTTGCCACATCACCTACAGGATCGACACAGTGCTTGTAGTGCTTGCTCTTTCTATCAGCGCATCAAGGATTTTCAACACTTCATCCCTGGGTGTTAAAATATCCCTGCATTGTAGGGTGCGCTCCTGGTAATCAACACATCACCTTGCAGCGTTAAAAGTAGCGACGCATCGCCTGTGCCGCACCAGAAAATTTAATGCAGTGCCATATTTTTTAACGCCTCTCCTCCTCTGCCGCCCCCATGTGTCATTATTTTTTACGCAACCCAGGTACTGTGTGTTACAATGCTACAGCCACTGATTCTTAAGGATTGAGACTCTTTTAAACCTTTAGAAAGTGATATCTTGATTGTGCATATTGGATGTTTGTCATTTTTATCTTATTTTATTCCTATAAATCTTATCTACTTTTCTACACTGGTGTGGACTACTTTTTGTGGTGTTTTCACTGTGTTACCGTATGAGTTATTGCACAAATACTTTACACATTGCCTTCTAAGTTGAGCTTGCCTGCTCTGTGCTAAGCTACCAGAGGGTGAGCACAGGATAATGTGGATTGTGTTGTGACTTACCCTGACTAGGACTGTGGTCCCTACTTGTACAAGGGTGTATACCTTTGTCAACTTGAGACCCAATTTCTAACACACAAGTTAGAGTTACTTGAATAACTCTAACTATAACTGCTGAATTTCTATGGTTTTGTATGTTTGGAATGTGAGCCTAATTATAATGACCCGGTAACCTTTGTTTTTTTAAGTGAATTTCTATGTTTTAAAAAAATATATATATTTCATAACTATTACATCTATGTAAGCATTGTTTTTTTTCAGTGAATTTCTATGTTTTTTTAACTTAAAATTATTTGTAATTACTTTATGTTAATCCAACAACCACCATGCACAGCGTGCAGCCAAACCCCTATATCCACCCAGCCTTCGGCCATGTGTGGCAACAGCCAGGCCCTGTGACCTACCCCCTTTAACCACCCAACCCTGCATCACGTATGGCCTTTGGTTGTGTGTGGTGGGGGTTGGTCACATGGCCTAGCCTGGCCTGGATGTGGCCTACCACCTATAACTACCCAATCCCACACCACGCATGACCTTTGGCAAGGCTCTGTGGTCTACCCCCCATAACCATCCAAGACCAAGCTCAAGCCCATGCCTCTTATGAAGTACTTCTATGTACGAGATAGGGTCCTGTGCACAAATAATGTGTCTCCAAAGTCGGCGAAAACACACTCATGGGGTCCTTTTTGTAAGCTGTCCATCATTAACGGAAAATGGCGGAAAGATTTTGCATGCCACTAATGTTTATAGGGTGGGGCCAAAACGGTGGGGCTTCTAGGCCATTTTTAAAAGGCAGAACACAATCTCTGGTCTCAGCAGCAGATGACATGAAAAAACCACTCGACACAGTCACTACATGAAATAATGCGCTCAAAAAAAGCAACATTTCAAGTACCTCTTTCAAGGTTTAGAGATAACTTTTTAATGTGAAAATACAGAGTAAAAACACTTGTGCAAGAAATTAGGATGATGAGTACTTTGCAGAAGTGATGCTTACACTTGGGTACTAACCTTTCCTAGCATGTCTGGGACTATGGAAGGATCCTCAAGACCCCCGCAGCCCCAGGCTGCTCCCCGACTTCTCCGGAATTCGGCATTTTTCCTGCATGCAGGGAGCTGCTGGAAATGCTGTTAGAGCTCCATGGGGGGTGCTGGTCCATTTATGGCCCCAGGAGTGGCCCCTCCTTTTGCACAGGCCAGCCCAAGGAAGGTGGTGGTCCTCAGGGCTGGGGGGGTCACTGCAGCCCCCCTATATTTTTTTTTTGTGTGGAGCCCCGGGGAGGTGGTGATCTTTGGGATCCAGGGAGGTCCACACGGCCCGCATAATGTATAGTTTAGCACCGGGGAGGTGGTGGTCATATATGTGTGTGTATATATAAATATATATATCATATATATATACATATATATGAGAACCAAGCCCACCCGCCCACCTGGGGGCTAAGATAACAACAAGGCACAGGAGGGCCCACTTATCCACAACAGATATTGCTGTTTTTTTTACTTGACTGAAGCCAAGTCTCAAAATGGCTGCCAACACTTCCTGGTTGAAGTGTTGGCAGCCATTCATATATGAGCACAGGGACTATTGGATCCACAGAGGATCCGCGTCCCTAGATATGTAGATTATTTTTCCTTTAATAACTCTAAAACTACTGAAGGGATTTATACTATATCACAAAAAAACGATCTGTGTACCAAGATCTAGCTTCCTCTCAAAATTAGTGTAATTCTTTCAAGCTGATTGGGGTGTAGATATGTCTAAAGCCCAATGGGAAAATGTTTGAGGAAACACATTTTGGGACCCTTCTTTTTTCTCAGCCCCCACCTTGACGGATCACTCCAAAACCTTTGAGACAGCAGTGGAACCAACTGTTGAATTCGTTTTGAAAATTTTGTGAAGATTCGTCAAACTGCACCAAAGTTATTTGCAAAACAAAAAATGTTTTCCTATGGAAGCTAGGTCTTAAGTAGCGACCACCAGTATACATGTCTGCTTATACATGTCTGCTTATCACCTCACATATTACATTACTCATGATGTGTTCAATGACACTGATGACATCTCAAATGTTATCATTAATTGAGGAGGAGATTAAGACCCTCATTACGACCCTGGCGGTCGGTGATAAAGTGGCAGTAATCCCGCCAACAGGCTGGCAGTAAGTACCGCCAAATTATGACCATGGCGGTGATATCTCCCATAGACAGCCAATGCACCACACCAACCGCCAGGGCAGAAACAACAGTCACCACGGTGGTAGCCGCCTACAGCCAGGCAGAAGACAAAATACCACCAACCATATTTTGACACACGATTCCACCACCTTTTCCGGGGCGGTACCAATGCCATCCAAAGCCTGGCAGAAACACATCACAGAAGAGAAAGGACTCACCATTGGAGACACAGGGAAGAACCACGCCGCCATGGAACCAGAACTGCAAGTCTTTCTGATGATCTTCTACGTTATGCTCCACCTGGAACATCAACGTCAGTGAAGACGACCACGGTGAGTAGAGACGCCTAGCACACAAGGGAGGGAGGGAGGAAAACAAGAGTGATACACACATGCACCACACACACCCGCCATACACAAATCTGCAGAGTAATGCAAATGCAACAGGAATTTACGGAAATGATTGTAATCAGTCTAACAAGAAAATGAAAAATCAGATTTGGCCTTTAAACAGATCTGTGCACATGTATAACAAAGGGACACTGCCCAGTTCATAGTTCACAGGGCTCACATGGCCACAGGGCACAGTTCAAGGCCCCACTTGAATCTTGCACCAATCTCGACACAACACTGCAGGGGCATCAGTTGTCAAATAGGCAGGCACCTCAGGGGGAGGGGGAGTGGGACACCTCAGTCGGATGGGGGAACAAGGCAACTGGTTCTGTAGTGGGCATCATGCCCATTGCTCTTTGTCCTGGTGAATGCAAGGCCACAGTCTCTCGAAGTGGGTGAATACCCCACTGGTTCTGGAAGGGGAAACATGCCCTGTGCTTTGTCCTGGGGAGTGCAAGGCCACAGTCTCTCAAAGTGGGTGTATACCCCACTGGTTCTGGATGTGGCAACATGCCCTGTGCTTTGTCCTGGGCCACAGTCTCTCAAAGTGGGTGAATACCCCACTGGTTCTGGAGGGGGCAACATGCCCACTGCTCTTTGTCCTGAGGAGTGCAAGGCCACAGTCTCTCAAGTGGGTGTCTTGCCCACTGGTTCTGGTGGGGGCAGGCCCACAGCAGCCCTGGAGGCTGGACTACATGGCATCTGCCGGTGGTGATGGCTGCACTGTGGTGGTGGTTGTGAGAGGCTCCTGCTCAGCCCCTGCACCCTCTGATGGCTGCACAACCACAGCTGGTGGGGGGGACCCTGTGGCAGCTGCTGGTGGTGGAGGTGTTTGGCTGTCAGCTTCCGGTTGTGCAGATTGCCCCTCTCCTCCTGCTCATGGGTTGGGGATCCTTTATCCTTCCTGGCACTGGTGGATGGGCTGTTCCCCCATCAGCCTGGTGGTGCAGGCTCCTTCCCCGTTCTTAGCAGCTGGTGCAGGCTTCTTCCCCGTTCTTTGCAGCTGCTGCAGGCTCCTTCCCCTTCTTAGCGGCTGCTGCAGGCTCCTTCCCCTTAAGTATTGTTGGCCTGGAATCCTTTTCCCCACAAGTAGTTGGAGCTTCCACTTGGCCCGTGGACTGTTTGGCTGAGTGCTTGGCTGGGTCCTTGCTACCCTGCCCATGTGTACAGGATGGGGGGAGGGGCAGGGAAGAGGTCAATCTGGGAAAGGAAACGCTTTATATGGGCATTGGGGAGGGAAGAGGGAGGAGTAATGGGAGCGGAGGAAGTGGTTGTTGGGGGGTTTTGTCTGCTGGATTTGGGTGCAGGTGCACGGGCTGTATGCTGTTGTGAGGTGGATGGCTGTTGGGTATCTGAGTGTTTGCGTTTGTGTACTTTAGGATGTGGGACAGACAAGTGGGAGAGGACACAGGGGACACATGCATGGATGTTGTGGAGGTGTCTGCCAGCGAGGTGGAAGAGGAAGGTGAGGATGGGGAGACAGTGGAGATAGTGCATGTTGCCATGTCTGCAACTGAATGGTGTTTGTGTGAGTGCCTGTGGGGTGAAGTGTGGTGCTTGTGTTTGCCTGTGACACTCTTGGGTGTTGTCTTGTGTGCATGCTCGTCTGGCTGTGTGCTTGTGATGGGTTAGGGTTGAGGAGAATGGGACTGGGAAGTGGAAGTTGGAGGGGGGACAGTTGAAGCAGGGACAATGGCTACCATCAGAGAGGAGGCCAGAGCCTGAATCGATCTCTGTTGGGCAGCCAATCCACCATGACTGCCCTCCAGGAATTTGATTGCTGCATCTGGGCTGCCAGCCCCTGGATGGCATTCACAATGGTTGTTTGTCCTACAGAGATGGATCTCAGAAGGTCAATAGCCTCCTCCCTCAGGGAAGCAGGACTCACTGGGGCAGGGCCTGAGGTGCCTGGGGTGAAGGAGATGCCCACTCTCCTGGGTGAGCGGCATGGGCAACTCGCTGAGGGGTTACTGGGAGGGCGGTGCTGGTACGGGGTGGTGGCTGTACCTGCAACTGGGGTGGTCACAGAGGAGTCTGCCACTACCAGAGACCTCCAATTGGAGGAGGTATCAGAGTCTGTATTGTCCCCTCCAGTCTCCGCCGTGGTGCTCCTCTCACCCTCTGTCCCACTGGTGCCCTCAGCGTCGGTGGACTCTGCCTCATGGGTCCTGTGGGGTGCCTCTGCTCCTCCGCCAGATGATGCTAATGCACATAAGAAACAAAGGATACACTGGGTCAATGACTGCACCAACATCACCATTAGCGTACAAAGCACCATCAAACACAGGGAACAGGCCTACGCACTATGCATGGCACTACCAGTAAAATGGCTAGTGACCAAGGAATGAGGTGGGGCACACACCACCAACTGCAGTACACCTGGGACCCACGCAGCCCTGCCCAGGAGTGAATACTAACAAGCTAGGTAAGCAATATTTCACATTCAAACCCTTAGCCACCAGAGGCCCAATGCTGCTATGTCTGGCCTGGCCCAGACAACCACCAACCAGATACCACCCCACCAGCTGTAATTTGTAATGATAGCCACTGTATTCTCCCCCTTGTGGCTGCTGTGATGCCCTCAATTGCCCACCCAGTCAGGTTAGGCCACCGCCAGTATGCGAGCCATCAGGGGGGTCAGGGTCCGACAGGCACCCCTCCCTCGTTGGGAGGCCATCCTCAGCTGGACCTCCGTGGTCTTCCGTGCCCAGCGTCTCAGGTCCTCCCACTGTTTCCGTCAGTGGGTGCTCCGCCTGCCAAAGATGCCCAGGGTCTGCACCTCCTTGGGGATGGCACACCATATTCCCCTCTTTTGATGGGCGCTGACCTGCAGAGGCAATACAGACAGGAGAACACCATTAGACAAACAGTCCACCCTGTCACACAAATGGCCCACCATACACGTTTGCATCACCATTGGCACACACATGGCCCAGCCCACAACATGTACACTGCCAAGAGGACATCCACCCACCCCCTTACAAGAAGCCTTCACACGCAACTCCAAGCATTCATGCCACATGCATCGTGCACAAGGTGTACTCACGTGTTGGTCTGGAGGCCCATACAGCAGTTCGTACTGGGGTAGGACCCCATCCACCAGTCGCTCCAACTCCTCAGAAGTGAAGGGTGGGGCCCTTTCCCCGGTCACAAGGGCGATGGTAGGTTCTAGACACATGTCACAGCAGCACATGCAGCGTAGGGCCTCTCCTATGGAAGGTCAGAAAACAATTGAGGAATTTGATAGAAAATGGCGGTCACGTCCATGGCGGTGCATACCATCACCGCCGGCGTAGATCACCATTGGCCACTGTACCCCAAAGGGCCCAGTATTAACCAATGAGGAGTTCCACATCGGTTTTCGACCGCCTCTCGCAACAGCGCAAAACGTCAGCCGAATTACCTCATTTCCACATGTCGCTCCATACAGGACAGGTGGAAGCCATTTCGGGGGGGGGCAGGCCATGGATCCTAACTGCGTCACTGTACACAAATGCACCATTTGGACATCTCCAACAAAATACTGTTACAGTCACAACATGCATTGATCTGTAGTGGTTGGAATTAAGAGAAAATGACCAGCTTCTCACCATTTTGCCCCGTAGATTGCAACCACTGCAGATGAATAGGAGATGGAGACATCCCCGTGTACAAACCCCTAGTGGACTTGGCAACAATGGATGATGGAACATTTTCCTCACCTATAGACTGGACAGGGCCACAATCACAGAGTTGTGTCCCCAGTTGGAACCTGACCTACAGCGCACAATGTCAGCGCCATTACCTCACTTCCACCTGTCCCTACACACAGGACAGGCGGATGCCATTTCAGGGGGGGTGAACAGGCCTATCGAGTATTTCTGCGTCACAGGATCAGTGGGCACATACTTCACAAATTACACTGCCCCATAACATGTTTGCACATTGTGGACTGCTGTTGTGACTCCATTGTTCAGTTTGTGACAGCCTACTCACTCTTGTGTCCCTTAGATACCTACCACTGTGGATGAATTGGAGATGGAGACATACCCAGTGTACAGACACCTGGTGGACTTGCCAACAATGGAGGACAGGCACATCATCCTCACCTATAGACTTGACAGGGCCACAATAACAGATCTGTGTGTCCAATTGGAGCCTGACCTGATATCTGATATCCGTCACCCCCTCTGGGATCCTCCCTCTTGTGCAAGTTCTATCAGTTCTCCATTTCCTGGCAACTGGTTCTTTCCAAGTGACAGTGGGCTTGGCAGCAGAAATGTCACAGCCAATGTTCTCGAACGTGCTAAGAAGAGTGTTGTCTGCCCTGATAAACAGATGTGCAGCTACATTGCACTCCCCGAGGTTGAGGATTTGGCCACTGTAAATGCCGGATTCTATGCAATGGGACATATCCCCAATATAATTGGGGCGATTGACAGAACACATATTGCATTTGTGCCCCCCTGCCAGAATGAACAGATGCTCAGGAATAGTAAGAGTTTCCACTCCATTAATGTGCATATGGTGTGCTTGACGGACCAGTACATCTCCCATGTCAAAGTTAAGTATCCAGGGTAGGTACATGATGCCTTTGTCCTGAGGAATAGCAGCATCCCAAATGTGATGTCTCAACTACAGATGCACAGGGTGTGGCTAATAGCTGAGCCCTGGTTCCCACCCACTATATGTTGGTGTAGGCCTATGGTGTTGTCCATTTAGGATAATGTGTGGCTAAATGTTGTCCCTCAATATTTGCAGGTGCCTTTGGTTACCCAAACCTATCATGGCTGCTGACCCCTGTGAGAAATGCCAGGACAAGGGCAGAAGAACATTATAATGAGGCACATGGGCGAACCAGAAGGATCATTGAAAGGACCTTCGGCCTCCTGAAGGCTGGGTTTAGGTGCCTCCATCTAACAGGTGGATCCATGTGCTACTCACCCAAGAAGGTCTGCCAGATAGTAGCGGCATGCTGCATGTTGCACAACCTGGCCCTCAGACACCATGGGCCATATTTATACTTTTCGACGCACAACTGCGCCAACGCAGTTGTGCGTCAAAAAATCTAACGCCGGCTAACGCCATTCTGAAGCGCCATGCGGGTGCCGTATTTATTCAATGACGTTAGCCGGCGTTAGCCGGCGGAGCTGCCTGGTGTGTGTCAAAAAAAATGACGTACACCAGGCAGCGCCGGCGTAGGGGAATATGGAGCTTGGGCGCCAAAAGATGGGGCAAGTCAGGCTGAGGCAAAATTTTCACCTCAACCGGATTTGCGCCATTTTTTTTTACTCCCAACCCCCATTGAAATTACTCCTGTCTTAGCAAAGACAGGAGTCATGCCCCCTTGCCCAATGGCCATGCCCAGGGGACTTCTGTCCCCTGGGCATGGTCATTGGGCATAGTGGCATGTAGGGGGGCACAAATCAGGCCCCCCTATACCACAAAAAAAATAACAAAAAATAATTACTTACCTGAACTTACCTTATGTTCCCTGGGATGGGTCCCTCCATCCTTGGGCGTCCTCCTGGGGTGGGCAAGGGTGACAGGGGGGGTCCCTGGGGGCAAGGGAGGGCACCTCTGGGCTCCTTCCGAGCCCACAGGTCCCTTAACGATTGCCCTGACCAGGCGCTAAAAAACGACGCCCACTCCCGGGCGTGATTTTTGCCCGGGAGTGTAAATACGGCGCACATGCCTCGGAGTCAATTTTTTAGACGGGAACGCCTACCTTGCATATCATTAACGCAAAATAGGTGTCCACGCTAAAAAATGACGCAAACTCCATGGACTTTGGCGCTAGACGCGTCTAACGCCAGAGTATAGATATGGAGTTTGTTTTGCGTCGAATTTGCGTTAAAAAAACCGACGCAAATTTGGCGCAAACGGAGTATAAATATGGCCCCATGTACCTTTTCTGCAGGAGGATGAGACTGGATATGGCCCTGTGGCAGCAGTGGTCCCTGAGGACAGTGAAGATAAGGAGGCAGAGGATGAGCATGTTGACAACAGAACATCTGTTATAAGTCAGTACTTCTAAAGACACACAGGTGAGACAGTGCAACTTTACTTTTCTATGACTATTGTTGTATTTTGTGTGATACAATGCCATGTTGGCATTACACACTTCTTTGCCCACTAACTGTTACCTCTGGATATTAATTTTGCAGATGTTGGTGATATGACACATTCTCCAGGTGTGATCACAACAGCCAGCTACATGTCAATCATTCTATGCTCATTGTATGTACAGTTCATTTGCAATGGATGTAGCTGTTTCAATAATACAAATTTGAAATACAAGATATACTAGGAGTTGATTTTTATCCAAGGGTGTTTATTGTAGCGCTAAAATATAAAGGGGAAAGTGCAATGGAATGGGGTGATGAAAGTCCAGGGTATTTATTGTTCCAGTCTGTTTGTAGCACAGGTGCATTGTCCATGGGGACATGGGAAGGGGAGCAATGGCAGTTCAAGGTGGACAGGGTGACTGAGTGGGACACAAGGGGCATAATCAGGAGAGTCTTATTTCCTGGCAGTGGTCTTGTCAAGTGTCTCTGGCTTCTGTCTGGTTCCCAAGAAACGTTTGCGGGGTGGTTCGCCTTCTGCAGGGGGAGGGGTGTTGTTGGACTGTTGGTCCTGTGGTGGAACCTCTGGCCACTAGTGGCAGCGGAAGTGGAGGGCTGTTCAGATGACTGGATAGTGGTAGGGGCCCGCTGGTGTGCTGTTGTCTCCCTCATAATGTTGCCCATGTCTGCCAGCACCCCTGCTATGGAGATCAGGGTGTTGTTGATGGCCTGCAAGTCCTCCCTGATCCCCTGATACTGTCCCTCCTGCAGCCACCTATTCTCCTGCACGTTGTCTAGGATCTGGCTCATTGTGTCCTGGGAATGTTGGTAGGCTCCCAGGATCTCAGACAGTGCCTCCTGGAGAGTCGGTTCCCTGGTCCTGTCCTCCCTCTGAGTCACAGCAGTCCTCCCAGTGTCCCTGGTGGCCTGTACCTCTGTCCCCTGAATGGTGTGCCCTCTGCCACTGACCAAAGGTCCCTGATTGTCTTGGGTGTGAGGTGTGGACTGGGGTCCATGTACAGGTGGGCACACTGCTGATTGACGTGTCCTGGGGACAGAGGTGTGGGTACACTGGGTGGGCGCTGTGGTGTTGGTTCCTGATGGGGGAGGCTCTGTGGTGATCTGTGACTGGGCTTGGGTGACTGACTGTCCAGTGGTCCCTGATGGGCCAGGTAGATCGTTCAGATCCAGAAGTCCAGAGTTACTGTCATCACTGTGGGCCTCCGCTGTTGGGGGACTGGATAGTGGTGGCACCTTCTCTCCAGTGACATTGGCTGTGGTACCTGTGGGGATGTAAATGATGTATTATGCTTCAGGTGTCTGACAATTGTACTTCTGTAGCCTACCCTCTATGGTTGTTATTCCCCTGTCAGCTTTTGCTTGTGTATGTTGGTGTATTGTGGTTATGTTAGTTTCCCTATGCTGTGGATGCTTTGGTGATGAGTGTCCATGTAGGGCTGGGAGGGGTGTCCATGCACTGATATGGCATGCAGGCCTTGGCACTGGGTTTAGTGTGATGTGATGGTGGAGTGTGTGGGATGGAGCGGAGTGATGGGAGTGAGGGTGAGGGTGTGTGATGGCATGCAGGTATGGGTGGTGATAATTGTTAACAGTTGACTTACCAGTGTCCAGTCTTCTCCAACTCTGGCCAGGCCCTCAGAATGCAGTATTGCCAGTACCTGCTCCTCCCATGCTGTGAGTTGTGGGGGAGGTTGTGGGGGTCCACCTCCAGTCCTCTGTATGGCGAGCTGCTGTCTTGCTGCAATGGACCGTACCTTCCCCTGTAGGTCGTTCCACCTCTTCCTGATGTCGTCCCTTGTTCTTGGGTGTTGTCCCACGGTGTTTACCCTGTCCACGATTCTCCACCATAGCTCCATCTTACTTGCTATTGATATCTGCTGCACCTGTCCTCCAAAGAGCTGTGGCTCTACCCTGACGATTTCCTCCACCATGACCTTAACACCTCCTCAGTGAAACGGGGGTGCCTTTGTGGTGCCCTGGGTGTTATGGTGAGGGTGTGTTGGGTAATGTGTTGGGGTGTGTGATGTGGAGTGCGTGAGGGGTGTCTGGATATAAGTGGTGTGTGTGTCTCTAGTTGTCTCTGTGCTCTTCTTTTCAATCTTGTGGTGGCAATAGTTGTTGGTAAAGGCTTATGTGTCATGTGGATGTGTTTTATAGTGGTGTGGGTGTGGTGTGTGTATGAGTGTCAGGTGTGTGTTGTTTGAATTGTCCAATGTAGTGTTGTTTTGTATGTGGGTGTCCATTCTGTGCGCAGCAGTATGTACCGCCAATGGTTTACTGCCGTTGAATGTCCGCCGTGGTGATTCGTGGGTCATAATGTGATGTTGGCGTAACAGTGGGGGTTTTGGGACTGCCACTTTAGCACTGACCTTTGGTCTGGCGAATTTGGGTATGTGGCTGTATTCTGTCAAATTGGAGTGTGTGCGTCATAATGTGGTGAACGGATGTTCGCCAGCGATGCAGTAAGTTGGCGGCCATCAGCAAGGCGGTAAGTGGCATTTATCGCCAATGTCATAATGAGGGCCTAAATGTATTCCTTTGTCAGATATCACCATCCTGGGAAATCTGATACTCATAAAGGTTTCTAGGAGTGCCCTATGTTAGTGATATGCTGCTTAAATATACCACCCTTAGGTACCTGGTGGCCAGATCTGTCCGATCCATGATGTACTTGTTGCCTTGAGCAGAGGTGGGATCAAAGAGACCGACAATGTCTCTCCCAAAAAAGATGTGGAAGGCTGCTTGTGTGACATACCACTTATTGATGGCGTATCACTTATTAACCAGTGGTTTGATGGAACACTTTATCAAGACTTTTAAGAAAATTAAGGCCCTCATTACAACCCTGGTGGTAAATCCCACTTTCCTCCAACAAACCGCTGTGGCCGCGGAATTCCGCTACAGGTATTACGACCCAAAGCTCGGAATCCGCCACAATACAGACACCCACACAAGTCCGCCACACCAAAGGTCAGTGATAAACTGGTGAGACCAAAACCCACACCGTCACGCCACCAACAATACGCCCACACTATCACGACCCACGAATCAACGCGCCGGGCTTTGAACTGCGGTATTCCATTTGCGGTACACACCGCCGCACTCAAAATACACACACGTTTACAAAACACAACCACATTGGACAATTTGAAATACACACACCTGATACACATACACACACCACTCCCACACACCCAATCCAATATAAAGCACACACCCACATCACCCACAAACCCTTACAACCAAAATTTTGAAAGAAGGCCGGAGAGAGAGAGAGACTACCTAAAACAACACCAGCATCCACAGACACATAACACCGTCACTTACACAACATCTACGCACCTCAAACAACACACACCAACACACCCCCTCACACATCACAACAGACACCACCTCACACATTACCCACACCACATCATGGCACCTCAAACACACCCCAGGTTCTCTGAGGAAGATCACAGGTGCAGCAGACATCCATTGCAAGGAAGATGGAGCTATGGTGCAGAATTGTCAACAGGGTCAACGCAGTGGGACAGCATCCAAGAACACGGGATGACATCAGGAAGAGGTGGAACGACCTACGGGGGAAGGTGCGTTCCATGGTATCCAGACACCAGATTGCTGTACAGAGGACTGGCGGTGGACCCCCACCTTCTCCCCCACAACTAACAACATGGAAGGAGTAAGTCGTGGCAATTATGCATCCTGAGGGCCTCGCAGGAGTAGCAGGAGGACTGGACTCTGGTAAGTCAAATCTTTACTATCTAAAATCCGACACCCCACCTGCATGCCATCACATACCACCACCCTTACCCTCACACCCATCACCCCAACAACCCACAGATACCCCACTAACACAACCCACACATCCTAAAATCAAGCCCTGCATGTAATACCAATGCATGGATACCCATCACCAAAGCATGTCCAGTACAGAGACTCACTCATGCCCCAAAATGACCAATCACACAAGGACCAAGCCAATAATGCAAGCACAGGACTAGAGGGTCCCACACCTATTGCACAAGATGGCACACACAGATACAATAACTTTGCATTTGCACCCCAACAGGACCCATACCCAATGTCACCGGACAGGAGGTGCCAGACATATCCAGTCCCCCCACAGAAGAGGCCCACAGTGATGACAGCAGCTCTTCACGCCTGGATCGAGATGACCAGCCCAGCCCATCAGGGACTTCGGGACAGTCGGTTCCCCTGACACAGTCACAAACCACCACTGAACCTCCCCCTAAGGAAACACCATCACAGCACCCACCCAGTGGGCCCATCCCTCTGTCCCCAGGACATGTCAATCAGCAGTGTGTCCACCACTACAGGGAACCCAGGCAACCCCACTAACACAGGATGATCAGGGACCTTGGGGCAGTGGCAGTGGGCACACGGTTCAGGGGACAGAGGCACAGGATAACAGGGAAGCTGGGAGAACTGCTGTGCGACATGGGGAGGACAGGCCCAGGGAACCCACTCTCCACGAGGCACTCTCCATCATCATGGGAGATTACCACCATTCCCACGAGACCATGGACACAGTACTTGCCAAGTTTCAGGAGACCCAGCGGCTGCAGGAGGAACACTACCTGGGATCAGGGAGGACTTGAAGTCCATCAACACCACCCTGGTCACCATTGCAGGGGTGCTGGCAGACCTTCTCAACACCAGGAGGGACACAGTGGCACACCAACGGGCCGCTGACACTAGCCTGGATGATGAACAGCCCTCGACCTCCACCAGCGCTAGTGAATAGGAGGCACCGCCACAGGAACAACAGGACACCAGCACCCCTCCCCCTGCAGATGAAGAACCACCCTGCAAACCGTCCCTGAGATCCAGGAACAAGACAGAGAACATTGCCAAGACCCCCGCCAGGAAATAAGAACCCCCTGAATGTCACCCTTCTGTCCCACTATGTCACCCTGTCCATCCTTAAACTGCCATTGCTCCACTTCCTATGCCCCTTTGGACAATGCACCTGTGAAACAAATGGACTGGACTCTGCCATGGACATACCTCCACCATCACCCCAGCCCATTTTACAACCCCCACCACTTATTTGCACAGGAATAAACACACTTCAATCCCAAAATAATCTGGAGTCAGTCTGGGCTTTCACAAATGTGTAGTTGCAATATCTATGGAATATAGCAATGTCAATGTACTTGTTCACATACCAATGTAACACAGCTGTAGGCCAGGTGTAAACATAGCAGAGGGCACAAACTATGACCCAGATCTGTGAAATGGAAAGACAAAGGGCCTCATTATGATCCTGGCGGGCGGCGGAGGCCGCCCGCCAGGATGCCGCCGTCCAAAATACCGCGCCGCGGTCAAAAGACCGCGGCGGGTATTACAAGTTTTCCCCTGGGCTGGCGGGCGGTTGCTGAAAAACCGCCCGCCAGCCCAGGGGAAAACAACCTTCCCACGAGGATGCCGGCTCGTAATCGAGCCAGCGGAGTGGGAAGATGCGACGGGTGCAGTGGCACCCGTCGCGTATTTCAGTGTCTGCAAGGCAGACACTGAAATACTTTGCGGGCCCTCTTACGGGGGCCCCTGCCGTGCCCATGCCATTGGCATGGGCACGGCAGGGGCCCCCATGGGCCCCGCGACCCCCCCTACCGCCACCCTGTTCATGGCGGCTTTCCCGCCATGAACAGGATGGCGGTAGGGGGGGTCAGAATCCTCATGGCTGCATAGCGCGCTCCGCAGCCATGGAGGATTCAAACGAGCAGCGGAAAGTCAGCGGGAGACCGCTGACTTTCCGCTTCTGACCGCGGCTGAACCGCCGCGGTCAGAATGCTCGTTGGAGCACCGCCAGCCTGTTGGCGGTGCTCCCGTGGTCGGTGGCCCTGGCGGGCACCGGCCGCCAGGGTCAGAATGACCCTCCATGTGTCAAGTCAGTGTCCATACACTGAGTGAAAAATACAGACTTATGCTAGCTCCAACAATAGTATGAGATGTGGGAAGCAGTTACATCTTCTTACCTTATCGATATCCTCTTCTTCTGCCTCCTCTTCTTCACTGCCCAGAGGCTCCACAGCTGCCACAAGACCACCGTCTGGCCCATCCTCCTGCAGAAAAGGCACCTGGCATCGCAAAGCCAGGTTGTGCAGCATACAGCAGGCCACGATGATCTGGCACACCTTCTTCAGTGAGTAGTATAGGGAATCACCTGTCATATGGAGGCACAGGAATCTGGCCTTCAGGAGGCCGAATGTGCGTTCGATGATCCTCCTAGTTTGCCCATGTGCCTCATTGTAGCGTTCCTCTGCCCTTGTCCTGGGATTCCTCACTGGGGTCAGTAGCCATGACAGGTTGGGATAACCAGAGTCACCTGCAAATGTCGAGGAACAACTGTTAGACACACACTAACCCTTAGGGACAGCCCCATACCCTGACACCTATATCAACTGTATTGGGACCTTGGCCTCACCTATTAGCCACACATGCTGCTTCAGGAGTTGCCCCATCACATAAGGGATGCTGCTATTTCTCAAAATGTAAGCGTCATGCACAGAGCCAGGATACTTGGCATTGACATGGGACATGTACTGGTCTGCCAAACAAACCATCTGCTCATTCATCGAATGGTAACTCTTCCGGTTTCTGTACACCTGTTAATTCCTGTGGTGGGGTACAAATGCCACATGTGTACCATCAATGGCACCAATGATGTTGAGAATATGTCCCAGGGCATAGAAGTCACCTTTCACTGTGGGCAAATCCTCCACCTGAGGGAAAACGATGTACCTGCGCATGTGTTTCAGCAGGGCAGACAACACTCTGTACAACACATTAGAGAACATTGGCTGTGACATCCCTGATGCCATGGCCACTGTTGTTTGAAAGGACCCACTGGCCAGGAAATGGAGTACAGACAGGACCTGCACTAGAGGGGGTATCCCTGTGGGATGATGGATAGCTGACATCAGGTCTGGCTCCAACTGGGCACACAGTTCCAGGATTGTTGCACGATCAAGTCTGTATGTGATTATGATGTGTCTCTCTTCCATTGTCGACAGGTCCACCAGGGGTCTGTACACCGGAGGATGCTGCCATCTCATCACCTGCCCCAGCAGACATGCCCTATGGAGGAGAACAGCGAGCAGAGAGTCATCTAACACTGAGGTATCACAATGTGTTATTTGCAGAAACGTTATTAATCCGCAATGTGCCGGTATCTGTCTGTATTCCCAGCCTAGATAGGTGTGACGCAGTTTTAATCTATCCCATGTGGCCCCCTGAAATGGCTGCTGCCTGACCTGTATGGTGGGACAAGGGGATATGAGGTAACTGCGCTGGCGTTGTATACCATCTCGGTGGGCGGTCGAAGACCGCAGCGCAATTCTGCATTGGTTAACATTGGGCCCTATGGGTCCCAGGAGCCAATGACGATGTACATTGGCGGTGATGGTACGCACCGCCGCGGACGTTATCGCCATTTTCTGTCTGTTCACTCACTTGATACCTGACCTCCAACAGGAGAGGACCTACACTGCAAGTGCTGCTGTGACCTGTGTCTGGAAGCGACAATGGCTACAGTGTCTGGGGAAAGGGCCCCGCCTTCACTTCGGAGGATTTAGAGAATGGGGTCCTCTCCCAGTACACGCAATTGTACGGTCCTCCATGCAAACAGGTGAGTACACTGTGAGCATGATGAATGGCCAATGCCTGCTTTGAGTGGTGTGGATGGAAGATACATGGGGGGCTGAGGCCTGCATGTGCGGATGGTGAGTGTATGTGTGTCAGGGCATGGTGGGGAACTGGTGGGCAATGACTATGATGGTCCAGACAGGTGAGTAATTTCCTTTCCCCCTGTACCAATTTCTCTAGGGTATTTGGCGTGCCATCGCCAAGGACGTCCAGACCCTCGGGGTCTATCACAGACAGAGCACTCACTGCCGTAAAAGGTGACAGGACCTGCGCCACGGGACAAGAAGACGGCGGAGGACCAGCTGGGTATGGCCTCCCAATGTGGAAGGGGTGCCCGTCGCACCATGACCCCCCTGATGTCCCAGATCCTGGCGGTGGCGTATCTGGAGTTAGATGGGCGCTTGAGGGCATCACAGCAGCCACAAGGGGGTGAGTACACTCTCATTCAGCTGACTCTGCGCACATAACAAGGTGTCTGGATGGGGCAGGTGGGCGATGGGTTCCCCTACGCCAGGGCGAAGTTGGTAGGCAAGGTCCCTTGAGAGGCAGGCTATGTGGCACCCCAACCCCACTACTGGTAATAGCCATCTACACCTAGTCAGGCTCCTGTGACTTCCAGGTTTGCAGCAATTGGGCTTAGGCCTCGTACCCCATGGTCAGGTGAAGTTTCTAGGAACTGTTAGTGCATGGCGTAGTGCAGAGGGCTGCTCCATGTGTGTTGTGTCTGCCAACGATAGTGGTGTTGCATGCACTGAACACGTTTTTCTTCTGTCCCCCCCCCCTTTTTGTGGTCTCCCTGTTCTTGTGTGCAATAGCATCATCAGGTGGAGGAGCATTGGCACCAGAGCAGGAGGGAACTGCAACCCACTTGGGACTGGAGGGTAAAGCAACGGAGTCTGAAGCCACCAGTGGGACGGAGGGTGAGGGGAGCTCCACAACGGGGACAGGAGCATACACCACTGACAGCGACTCCTCCTCTGGTGGGAGCTCCCTTGCGGTGGCGGGCACCTCTGTGCCCACTGCATCAACAGGTACAGCCGACACCCCCTACCATCACCGCCCTCCCAGCAGCCCCTCAGCGTGTGTCCCGTGCCCGCTCACCCTGGAGGGTGGGCATCTCCTTCGCCCCAGGCACCTCAAGCCCTGCCCTAGTCAGCCCTGCTGTCCTCAGTGAGGAGGCTATTGACCTTCTGAGATCCCTCACTGTTGGGCAATCTACCATTGTGAATGCCATCCACGGTGTTGAGAGGCATTTGCAACAAACAAATGCATACCTGTAGGGCATTCATTCTGGCCAGGCGGCCCAACAGAGAGCATTTCAGGCTCTGGCCTCAGCACTGATGACAGCCATTGTCCCTGTGTCCAGCCTCCCCCCTCCAACTTCCTCCACCCAGACCCAATCCCCTGTACCTCAGCCTATCCAGAGCACACCATCAGACCAGCATGCACACACATCAACACACAAGAGTGGCTCAGGAAAACATAAGCACCACACATCCCACAGGCACTCACACAAGCACCATCCCCATGCAGACACAGCAACATCCACTGCCTCTACTGTGTCCCCCTCCTCCACGTCCTCCTCCTCCCTCCCTGTCTCGTCTCCACTCACACCTGCATGCACTACATCCTCAGCCACTACCTCCATCACAGCACGCCCATCACCACACACTGCTCACGTACAATCACCACCCCCACTACCATTCACACATCCCCTGTGTCCTCTCCCAGTGTGTCTGTGAGCCCTCCTCCCGAATTACACAAACGCAGGCACACACCCACCCAACAGCCATCCACCTCACAACAGCCTCCGGCCCATGCACCTTCACCCAAATTCAGCAGACATACACCTCCTACAACCACTACCTCTTCCTCCATTCCCAAACACCCTCCATCTTCCCGTCCCAGTGTGTCTAAGAAGCTTTTCCTGGCTAACTTTGACCTCTTCCCTTCACCTCCCACCATCCTTCCCCTAGGGCCAGGCTTTCCAGGTCCCAGCCAAGCACCTCAGCCTCCGAATCCCTAGGCACAGTGGTGCCAGCAACTGCAGGGTCATCGAGTGCGCCACCTATCAGGGCTGCCAGTGTGCCTCGTAGTGAGGGCAAGGACATTCCACCACCTGCCAAGGTGAAAAAGGTGCCCACATCCCAGAGGGAGAAGCCGAAACTACCAGCCACCAAGGGCTCAGCAAAAATAAAAGAAGATAGTGGCAAGACAACTGCGGCATCATCAAAGGTGGGGAAGGGCCAAAAGCAGAAGAGCAGGTCAGGAGAGGGCATGGTGGCACCAACTGAGGGACCAGTGTCACAACTTCTGTCCATGACCACACCAACCTGTACAGCGGTGAACACTGCTAGCTGCCCCGCCACCACAACCTGCACCGCCACCTGCACCACCACCGGCAGGTCTACAGCATCAGCGACAGCCCCCAGCCTCTTCCCCTGTGGGCAGCCATCTGAGGCTGCGGGAGATGTCCTGCTGTGTCCCTCAGCAGGTGCTGACCCATGCACTGCCACCAGCACCGCTGCCACAGACACCGCCGCAAGCACAGCCGCCACAGACACCTCCGCAAGCACCGCCACCGGCCCCGCGATGTACTCGGACAGTGGCACCACTGCTGACATGTCTACCATCCCCAGTGGTCAGTCGTCTGAGGCTGGAGGAGAGTTCCTGGACCCTGGACACCTTCCATGAGGCATGACTTCCATCACTGTTTGCACCTGCAGGTGGAAGACGAAGCCACAGCAGTGTGGGGTATGTTTCTGCCTCCATGGCGTATCATGCTACCTGTACCTCGCCAATCTCGTGGCACACATCTAGGTGAGGGTATTGTATCGGCTACACTACACATGGAGCACTCTTGGCACAAAGCCCCAGGCAGAACCAGTTGATAATCACATCCACTACCTCAGTCCTTGGCAGGATGAAGCACTCTGGGCACAAAGCCCCCGCCAGAACCAGTGGAGAATCACACCCACAACCTCAGTCCTTGGCAGGAGGAAGCACTCTGGGCACCAAGACCCCTCTAGAACCAGTGGAGAATCACATCCACTACCTCAGTCCTTGGCAGGATGAAGCACTCTGGGCACAAAGCCCCCTCCAGAACCAGTGGAGAAAGGCATCCACTTGAGAGACTGTGGCTTTGCACTCTCCAGGATGGAGCAGTGGGCAAACCACCCACTGGAGAGACTTGAGAGACTTTGGCTTTGCACTCCCCAGGATACGGCAGTGGGCAAACCACCCACTGGAAAGACTTGAGAGACTGTGGCTTTGCACTCCCCAGGATACAGCAGTGGGCAAACCACCCACTGGAATAGACTTGAGAGACTGTGGCTTTGCACTCCCCAGGATACAGCAGTGAGAAAACCACCCACTGGAAAGATTTGAGAGACTGTGGCTTTGCACTCCTCAGGATACTGCAGTGGGCAAACTACTCACTGGAAAGACTTGAGAGACTGTGGCTTTGCGCTCCCCAGGATGGAACAGTGAGCAAACCACCCACTGTAAAGACTTGAGAGACTGTGGCTTTGCACTCCCTAGGATACAGCAATGGGCATGGAGCCCCCTCGTTCAGCAGTGGCGTCATGCGTTCATTTGGCTGAGGTGCCCCCCTCCCCCTGAGGTGCCCGTATATTTTCACTCTGATGCCCCAGCAGTGTTCTCTCCGTTTCCAGTCAGGTATCGAGTGTGGGCTTCTCCCATGCATTTTGGGCCCAGTGGTCCACGAACAATGATTGGTACACTATCCAGACTTGTGTAGTTGGTGTACATATTTGTATATACTGATTTTTTTATATTTGACTCTCAGCGTTTTCATGATTACACTGGTTACAATAATTTCCTTTTGTCCTTGCATTCTTCCAGGGGGTATATATGTAATGTTGCTGCATGTATTTGTGTGTATGTTGCTGTGGGTGAGGGTGGGGGTGTTGCGTGTTGCGTGTGTGTGTCACTTTCTCCCCCACCTCCCCTGTGTTGTATGTGCAGTACTCACCATGGTCGTCGCCACCGCCTCCGTTCGTACTCCTGGTAGATGAGAAGATACACCAGCATGGGCAGGACGTGTAGTTCGGGCTCCATGGTGTCCTGGTTCCTCGTTGGGTGTCGAGAGGTGAGTGTTTTCCCTCTGTGTACTGTTTCTGCTGTGCTTTTGATCGCGTTGGTTCCGTCCCGGAAAAGGTGGCGGATAGGTGTCTTGAAATACAGTGGGCAGTACTTTGTCTTCCGCCTGTCTGTTGGCGGTGACAGCCGCAGTGTTTGTTTCTACCGCCATGGAGGTCGGAGTGTTAAAGTGGCTATCTATTTTGGCGGTTTCCACCATGGTCGTGATTCCAATTTTTTTGTAATGAGGGCCTAAGTGTAATTTACCTAAAACCATGAGGAGGAAGTGGGGTCTCAGGCCCTATCTCTTATTTAGTGTTTGATAAATCATGTATTAGAAGCTAGGAGATGCTACTGCACCAAATTAGATCATCCTGCAAATGTGTAAAATACACCCTTGTACACTTGATGGCTAGCACAACTATCATCAGTCACAAAGGGTCACTAAGTGTCGCACTGCATGTGTAGTGCCACATGGTAACATGGACAGCACAGTTTGGCTTTGTAGGACTACTATAGTGTCTCTACATCTGACAACATTGTGATGCAAGGAGGTGGTAGGTTTCATCTAACAATAAGACACTGCCTAAAATATGGACTACACAACACATTTTTGCTAAATTAAAACCATCATTTTGGAATCAATATGAAAATTCCCAAGTCCTTGAACCACTACCCAAGATTGTCAGGTCCAACAACACAGTCCAATTAAAAAATGTCATAAGAGCAGGAACATACACTATACCACAAGCAAGTATGAGTCACCAATCCAGCTACAACCAACAACTGCCATGGTATATTCCAAACCACTATCAAGTTTACCAACATATCTTATCTCATTCCTCTGCAGCTGATCAAGGTTACAGCATACATCCATAAGTAATGACTTCATTTGCCAACCCCACAATGGTAGAAGACCGTGCCTGCAATGAAGGGCACAGAAGAACACGCAATGTGGTGGCGAGGACATTTGGGTTCTGAAATCAAGGTTCAGGTGCCTGGCCCTGACAGGAGGAAGCCTCTTGTATGCTCCACCACTCGTATGCAAAACCATACTGGTATGTGCAATCCTCCACAACATCTTTGTGAGAATAAATGAACAGGTTGATGTCCCCAACGAGGAGGAGGATGGCAATGGAGCAGAAACTTTGGAGGGGGAACAACAGAACACTGCTCCAGGAGTTCGCAGGAGACTCCACATTGGAGAGAACTTCTATACATAGTGACTGGACTAACAACATCGCATTGCAAATAGCACAAATGAAATATTTTGCAACTGATTCTCCTTGGGCTACTCATTCTCCACTACGCATATCACTGGGATGTGACTCAAACCGCAGGGACCAAGTAAGAAACACAAAATTTACAAATATGGTAGCCACATCATGTGTGATGTAAGAAGGTCTACTGCCTTCATCTCACATATTAGTGACATACAATTCACGGGCATGTTACTCCTGAAGGCCTAGATCCATGTACCACTGCACATATTGTGCCGTCGAATAGTCAAGGTGTTGAATTCCTAGCCTATTCCCCACAACAACACCATGCTTACCTGGATGTATGCAAGGGTGGAATATGGATGCTGCCTGCTCTCCATGACTTTTTGCAGTCCATTAAGATGTATCTCGCTTGTGATGTTTGAGGATTTTTGGAACATATGAATCTCTTTCCACAACTGTGAATATGCACGTACAATGACAGATACAGTGGCTTTCTGGAATGATATGGATCTTAATATCTAGAAGGAGCCTTGATAAAGTCCTCAACGGGACAAAACACGTGTCGGCTGAGCCCTGCAAATACAAGCAAGACTGTGCTTGGATGGAATTTTGTTTGGTTTCACTGTTCAATTGGCTGAATTTGGTAAATACAATTGTATCAGCATTTAGATGGACCCATTATTGACTTATTTGTTCAAACAGGTTGAATTTTTCTATATCAACATATTTCAACGGTGCTGTAATATGGTCAACATGGGATGTATTTTGAGATAAATATAACTATGTTAATTAAATAAGCTTCATTTGTACTTGCCACATACTAGTTGTATTACTTGTTTATTTTTTGTTTCTTCTTGTATTTAAAAAATGTTTTTTTTGTAATTCTTGTTACTGCTCGTAAATCTTTTAATCCATCAGAATAGACAGTCAAGTACGTGTACGTTTGTATGCTCCACAAGTTGTTCTTTGTGTGGGTACACGTAAGGTAGGGGCAGTGAACAAATGGAAGTTAAGTAATGTTGGAACTGAACACTGTCACATCTCAGGATGATTGCTTCTTTGCCTGCATGGTGCATGTGTGTCAAGGGGGGACATCATAGGTAACTAGGGACCTTCAATAATTGTCCAGGCATTGTAACCACTGTCAAATGCAGAGACTGCACAGTGTATCCATGGGATCATGTCCTGGACCTGCCATTGGGCACAGCCCTGACACATAGTGGACTGTACCTCACGTCTGGCGTACAGATGTTGGCTGCGGAGTGTGCAATGGGCTGCCAGACAAATTAAGCAGCTATGGGTGCAGAATCATTATCCAAACACATGACCCATTGTCAGGATCTAAAAATGAAATGGCCCAATGCACCACCAAATAATAGTCTAGGTGGAATATAGGCAGAGTGTTTTATACTCCCTATGTACATAAGGTGTACACTTGTCGCACAAAGCTGCTGTCTTGACACATGCCTACCACAAATCCAGATAAACATGTGAAGACTGATGTACGGGTGTATGTCCTAGGTAGCAACAGATTTGCTAGCATCAACAATGCTTGACATGTGTCAGCATTTTTACTTAGTATGCTCTGTATAACAACATCACATAGCACATAGCAATATACCTCGCTCATTGTCACTCACATGACAGAACATGGTAGCAACAGTGACAATTCATCCAATACATGTTTTGGGCTCCAACAGCTCAATCAAGTGTGCAACTCTGTCTAGCATTGTAAAACTAGCTATATATGTTGCACTAGGCTAATGATAAATACAGCAGTGATATGATTTCACACCTCAACATTATTCAGTCATGGTAAGAGTTACTAGGTTGTGGCATGCTGGAAGAAATGCATACCCATGTTCAACGGAGGATGTGGACGGACAGCGGAGAGATACCCACAGATACTTGCAAATACAACATGGGGGATCATTTAGAGACAACACAAGTGGTGTGTAAGGTGTAATTTCATGTGTGTGTGGCACTCATTGCATCTCACAAACACCATCAATGGGACGGTAACTATCATGTAGCCAGTAGTAGGAATTACACAAGTCACAGGTTGCATCCTGTCCATGTATGACCAGACAATATTGATGTACAAGATGTGTACAACATGCAAGCAGCCTAAAGAATGGGAGCAATGTAGGAGACAGTACATTCCTTACCAGTAATGTAGGCAAACATGGAGAAGGAACACACATAGACCAATACTGACTGTGCAACACATCAGTGTCTATATGTCAACACTTAACATATATAAAGGGAGGGTGGCCAGGTCAGTACATAACCCAGCCATGTTTGCCACTACCATACCCTGGGATTTGCCCACTGCATGCCACCATGACAGGAAGCAGTGACATATAACACCATCTGAACCCTGGCACATTCCCAAAATTGAAGTCACAACAGATAACCAACCCCTAAACAAGTTGTCCATGAAAATAACTAAGGACATCAAATAATGAGACATGTCCTACACTTGAAAGTACCCAGTCCTCTGTACATGGGAGGGGAAGGCTGGCATCAAGTACCACAGAGGAAAATGTGATATTCTGGTTGTTTGATCACAGTTGTGCATGTGTCTGTCTGCAGGGGAGTGTGCGTTGTTCTGCTGAGTAGCAATCATGAAGAGGCCAGATCCCAGTTCAAAACCCCAAACACCACTGCTCTGGCTACATAAACGTATGACACTGTCAGGGGCCAGATGCATGTGCAGAGGGGGCTGAGTAAACTGGAGCTCCATTAACCTGCCCCATCATATTCAAACATGAATTTGTGTTGCCATACAAACTCACACAGTTGTGATGGTATCACAAGTCAGTAGTGAGTGTAAGAAATGAACTTCACATGTGTTCCAACAAATGGAAACATAGATAGCACTGATGTGACTGCACATGCATCTGTCAAATTGCCAACATGTGTCCATGTAGGAAGATAGTAATGTGAGGTTTCACATTACATGAACACACCACTGTACATACCATCTCCTGCAACTACGGTGCATGTGGAACCATATATCACACGTATAGCAAAGCATCATGAAGTAAAAACCAAAAACACACCACAGACTGGACACACGTGCACACGCAAATTGCCAGGGGTAAAGCGATGTCAACCCAGTCCTAGTCCACTGCATACTCTGAGTGCAAAGTTTCATGGGTGTCACATGCCTTACCATGTGTTGGACATAGGCCATCGTATATATTGTGTTGTTGGTATGTGTACATTTATGTGTATCAGTCATAGCAATGTAGTACTCCCACAAATTGGTAATCAAACACATATGTACACACATAGCACACATGTGCCAGCATTTATGTGGACACAGTGTGGCCACACATACACATATGCACAAGTATGAGTAATCACAAGCAGCAGACTCATTAACAAACCTATGAATTCAACATACCAATATCACCGTTATGTCATGACTGGATAGTTACACACATGTAACCATACCATATATACAACATTGTAGCACAGCCCAAGTGACATGGTCAGTGAATCAGGGTGCACTCAAGGCCTACATTGCAAAATTCCACGCAATCCTGTTATGCGTAAAAGAAAATTATGCAAATACTTCAAATCTACATTCTGCAACATCAGTAAAAGGATGTCTGGCCCTGAGCGTCTATTGCACGTTCACATGCCTTTTAACACACCATGGTGAAAAATCAATGCATGAACTAAAGGACACCTAACCCCTGCATGTCCTTTGCACATCCAAAGGCAATTTCACGGACCATGATGAAAAATCGACACATGACCATCATGCATCAACAATGTATCTGCATACACATATACCATACAATTTTCCTAAGCTAAAAGATGCCTAGCCCCTGAACATCTACTACCTAACTTTCACAGGCAATTTCATGCAAAATGGGAAAAATGTACACATGACTGACATGCGTAAAAAAATGACGCATGACTGGAAACATGCCGCACGCGCCCAGAAAGTGATGACACAGGACATCCTGCCTGCAAACATGGTATAATGAGTGGTATAGTTAGTCCACTTTCACTTCACAGTCTTATTTTCTGTGACTAAGTGAGGAGCTGGTTATGTTGGAGCTTTGGAGTGTTTGGAGTGTTTTTATGCTGTGTCCTGTAGCTGTTTTGCTTTATTTATCTTTTAACCTGTCTTTTGTATTGTAAGTGTTCTGTTTCTGTCTCTGTATTGTGGGGTGCTTGTCTGAGGTACTATATTGGTTGGGGTAGTTTTAGGGAATTATTATTTTTTTGGGGTGAATTGCATTTGCATTCCAGTATGTCAGGGAAAGGGAGGATGGCCAGGATGTTGGCAGATGAGCTGGGGGGTTTATATGGCTTTTACAGCACCACCTCCCCGTGATGCTGGTACTGGGTGGCTGTGTCTTTCAAGGCTACCCCACAGAGGCGAGGAAGCTGCGGTAGGGCAAGGTGATCCACCATCTCACAAGAGAGCTTGCAACAGGAAGAAATGGCCACCAACTGAAGCACCGCTGGGCAGACTTCATTACAAGAGAGCAAGATCTGCTGGATCATCTGGACCTTGAGATTGGTGGAGCAGTTGCTAAGTATCCGATTTCCATACAAAGCCCATTTTTTACATGTGCATGACAGTTGCAGATATTGTTGAGAGCTGCATGTCATGGTTATGGTTCCGGACGTGTCGGATGCTACCTGTATGGAGAGCCCCAGCACCGCCTTAGAGCTGCCATTCAAATGTACAATAATAAAGCTGAGGAAGGGCAGATGTACCATTTTCCCTGCACAACCATTACAAAGTGTTGTGATGTATGCATAGGGCAACTCAGTATTGAGCAGCACAAAATGAGGCCTACGCCATGCATCATGTATGGGAGGGGGAATTCCAAAACCTCTTTGGGAGGCAAATGAATAAGCCACTCAGAAAAATGAGGAATACCTAAATTCCATATTTAATGCACTCTGAATTGCTGCTGAGAGCAGGTGTGATATGAGGGCATTTCAAGGTATGTGATGGGCCCCCATGTACTCAGCAGAAGTTGTGATGATCTGTTGTGTTTCAGCGCCTGCTGAGTACATCATTTACCTACACATAAATAGATGCAGTTGGACCCTACCCTCATCATGCTGTGCCTTAATTCTCATTAGACACAAACTTGGCGGAGGTAAGGGGTGCACTGAGGGTCACAAGGACTGTAGTAATGCAATTGGTGCTGCATCACTGTTGTTCTATCCTCCTCTTTGTGCCATTGGCCAAGGCCATGTAAGGAAGGTTGACCATGCACTGGTTCTAGGCTCCTAGCACTTTCTCTTCCTGTGCATTTTGTAGCACATAGACCCTAAGCTATGTCTATTACCATACACACATGTACTGAGTTAGTTCCACAGGCCTGCCACTTCTCACTGACAGTATGGGGCTGCCAGCATCTGCTCCATCACAGGCACATTACTCAGTAACCTGTACCAACAAATGCATTCTTGGACCACAGGGCAAGTATGTCTGTGTTGAGGCATATGTCTATGCCCATGCTCTTATCCCTCCCTGGACAAATAATGGTATACCATGCCAACAATGGATGGCCACAAACTATTGGCAATACATCCATAATTTCAATTAGTCAATGTGCAGGTTGGTACAACTATTTTCACATTAGTAAATGCCCACAGCATTAATGATCGTGTGTGTGCCTTGTGATGGCACACACATATTACTTACTTCACACAAGGATGTATCACAACATTCCGCAACACTTTGGAATACCCACACAACCCATGGGCAGTTGTTTGCCAGTTTGCTGTGACAATAAGGTAATGTCTACAATATCTGGGGCAGTCTCAAATGCTATGGGTGTCGCAATGAGATAGCCGCTGCAACAACCATCTCATGCCCCTCAAATGCAGTATACAGTGTCATGCAGTCTCATATGGTTATGGAGGTCTAGAGCTAACAAACACCCGCATGACAATGTCATGTATAAATGGTGCAGTGAGAAGCACCACAGGAGTGTCAGGGTGGGTCTACATTATCTGAGACTATGGCCTTCATTATGACATTGGTGGTAAATCCCTATTACCACCACTGTGACGGCTGCCAACATACCGCCGCGGTGGTGAATATCCATTCACCATATTATGACAAACACACACACCAATCCAACAGAGTACAGCCACATACACAAATCTGCCAGTCCAAAGGTCAGTGCTAAAGTGGTGGTACCAACACCAATTCCGTTACACCAACAGAACAAACCCCACCAGATTATGACGCATGAATCACCACGGTGGACATTCAATGGTGGTAAACCTTTGGTGGTACATACTGCCGCGCTCAGAATGTACGCCAACATACAAAACAACACTACATTGGCCAATAAAAAAAACACACACCTGACACTCATACACACACCACACCCACCCACCAACAGCATTATAAAACACACACCTACATTAACCACAACCCTTTACAAACAAAAATTACTGCCAGGAGGTTGACACGAACAGCACAGAGACAACTAAACACACACACCACATACACCCATTCATCCCTACGCACCCCATATTACAGACCCCGCCACATTACACAACCCACTCTCACCAACACACACCACACAACACCCATGTCCTCACAAAGGCACTGCTGTTTCACTGATGAGGAGATAAGGGCCATGGTGGAGGAAATTATCAGTATAGAGCCACACGTTTGGAGCACAGGTACGGCAGATATCCATTGTCAAGAAGATGGAGCTATGGCGGAGAATCGTGGTCAGGTTGAACACCGTGGGACAGTACCCAAGAACAAGTGACGACATCAGGAATAGGTGGAACGACCTACAGGGGAAGGTACATTCCCTGGAAGCAAGGCACCAGCTCGCCATACAGAGGACTGGCGGTTGACCCCTCCTCTTCCCCCACAGCTCACAGCATGGGAGGAGCAAGTCTTGGCATTACTGCATCCTGAGGGACTCGCTGGAGTAGCCGGAAGACTGGACACTGGTATGCCAACATTTACCCACTTATCACCACCCCATACCTGCATGCCATCACACCCCCTCACCCTCATTCCCATCACTCCACTCCACCCCCACACTGCACCAATGCAGATGACTAACCCCAATACCCAGCCCTGCATGCCATACCAATGCATGGACAGCCCTCCCAGCCGTGCATGGACACCCATCACCAAAGGATGCACAGCATAGGGAAACTAACAATCACACATACACAAACAAAGGTGGCAGGGCAACAGCAATGATAGAGGGGAAGCCAGGGATGTACAATATGTCACAGACATGAAGCATAATCTATAACTTGCATCCCCACAGGTGCCCCAGCCAATGTCAGCGGAGAGGAGGTGCCACATCTATCCAGTCCCCCAAAAGAAGATGCCCCCAATGATGACAGTAGCTCTGGACTTCAGGATCTGGACCAACAACCTGGCCCATCAGGGACCACTGGACAGTCGGTCACCCAAGCCCACTCACAGTCTACCACAGAGCCTCCCCCATCAGTATCCAACACCACAGCACCCATCCAGCGTACCCACACCTCTGTCCCTAGGACACATCAATCAGCAGTGTGTCTACCTGTACAGGGACCCCAGGCCATACCTCACACCCAAGACAATCAGGGACCTGGGGTCAGTAGCAGTAGGCACACCATTCAGGGGACAGGGGCACAGGGCAACAGGGACACTGGGAGGACCGCTGTGTGCCGGAGGAGGACAGGCCCAGGGAACTGACTCTCCAGGAGACATTCACCGAGATCCTGGGAGCCTACCAACATTCCCAGGACACGATGGGCCAGATCCTTGACAACATGCAGGAGAACAGGCGGCTGCAGGAAGAACAGTATCAGGGCATCAGGGAGGTCTTGCAGGCCATCAACACCACCTTGATCTCCATAGCAGGGGTGCTGGCAGACATGGCCAACATCATGAGGGAAGCAACAGCACACCAGCAGGCCCCTACCACTAGCCAGTCCATTGACCAGCCCTCCACCTCTGCTGCAGCTAGTGGGCAGGAGGCCATGCCACAGGTCCCACAGGCCACCAGCACCCCTCCCCCTGCAGGAGGTAAACCACCCTGCAAAAGTTACCTATGACCCAGACAGAAGCCAGAGACACTTGCCAAGACCAACGCCAGGAAATGAGACTCTCCTGATTGTCCCCCTTGTGTCCCACACTGTTACCTTGTCCACTTTGAATTGCCTTTGCTCCCCTTCCTATGGCCCCTTGGACACTGGACCTGTTCTACAAACAGACTGGAACAAATCCCTGGCCTTTCCTCCATCATCACCCCATTCCACCGCACTTTTCCCTCAATTTCATAGCACTACAATAAACACCCTTGAACACAACTTGACCACTAGTATTTTATGTGTTGAAAATGTGCATTCATGGAAACGGTCACATCTAGTGCAAATGATCTGAACACTGTGAGAGCATAGAAATAATAACCTGTAGCTGTCTGTAGTCATCACATCAGTACACATTTCTTATCTCACCAACATCTGTAAAATGCCAAGCCATAGGTGACAGTAAGTTGAGATGCAATGGAAGTTAATGCCATCATGCTACTGCCACACAGGAAACATCAATAGTCAGAGGAGTGCTTATTTGCACTGTCTCACCTGTGTGTCATTGAAAGTACTGATGTTCCGTTGTCTTAATCCTCATCCTCTGCCTCCTCATCCTCACTGTCCTCAGGGTCCACTGCTGCCACAGGGGCATTCCCAGTCTCCTTCTCCTGCAGAAAGGATACATGCCATCTGAGAGCCAGGTTATGCAACACGCCGCATGCCACTACTATCTGGAAGACCTTCCCGGGTGAGTAACACAGATGGAGGCACCTGAACCTGTCCTTCAGGAGCCCGAAGGTCCTCTTGATGATCCTTCTGGCTCACCCAAGTGCCTCATTATAATGTTACTCAGCCCCTGTCCTGGCATTCCTCACAAGGGTCAGCAGCCATGATAGGTTTGGGTAGCCAGAGTCACCTGCAAGTATTGAGGGACAGCATTTAGCCTCACACAGTGATTTGGGGATGACACCTGAAGGCATACACTCACATACAGTGGGTGTGGACTCTACCTCACCTATTAGCCACACCCTGTGCCTCTATAGTTGGGCCATCACATTTGGGATGCTGCTATTCCTCATAACAAAGGCATCATGCACCGACCCGGGATACTTAGCATTGACATGGGAGATGTACTGGTCCGCCAGGCACACCATCTGCACATTCAGTGAGTGGAAACTCTTCCAATTCCTGAACACCTGTTCATTCTGGTGTGGGGGGGTTAACCCAATGTGTGTCCCATCAATGGCCCCAACAATATTGTATATATGTCCCATTGCATAGAATCCGGCCTTCACAGTGGCCAGATCTTCCACCTGGGGAGGGCTATGTAGCTGCACATGTGTTTCACCAGGGCAGACAAAACTCTTGCCAACACGATTGAGAACATTGGCTGTGACATTCTAGCTGCCAAGCACACTGTCACTTGAAAAGAACTAGTTGCCAGGAAATGGAGCACTGATAGCAATAGCACTTGCACAAGAGGGGGGATCCCAGTCGGATGACGAAGAGCAGATATCAGGTCAGGCTCCAATTGAGCACACAGCTCTGTGATTGTGGCCCTGTCCAGTCTATAGGTGAGTATAATGTGCCAGTCCTCCGGTGTAGCCAAGTCCACAAGGGGTCTGTACACGGGGTATGTCTCCTCCTCCTATTTATCCGCAGCGGTAGGTATCTAAGGGACACAAAAGTGAGTAGGCTGTCACAATTAGAACTATGGAACCCCAACCTCAGTGTACATAGTGCATTTATGCGATGGGACAGTGGGAATAGCGAAGTATGAGCTATTCTAGGCTGTGTCGCGGTTAAGGTTGATATGACCATTGTCCGCCACCATGAAATGGCGACCACCTGTCCTGTGTGTAGGGGCAGGTGGAAGTGAGGTAACTTTGCCGATGTTGGGCATCGTGGCTGATGGCGGTCTTGCACTGCCGTGCAATTCCTCATTGGATAATATGGGTCTCTAAGGACTACAGTGGCCAATGGGGATCTGTGCCCGTGGTGACGGTGTACACCGCTGCTGACATGACCGTCATTTTCTATCTGATTCCTCACTTGTTTCCTATCCTTCAAAAGAAGATCAACTACACTGCGTGTGCTGCTGTGACCTGTGTCTGGAACCTACCATGGCCTGTGTGACCGGGGAAAGGGCCTCTGCCTTCACTTTAGAGGAGTTGGAACATTTGGTGCATGGGGTCCTACCCCAGTACGGACTGCTGTATGGGCCTCCAGACAAACAGGTGAGTACACCTTGGGCAGGATGCATGTGGGAAGGATGCATGGAGATGTGTGTGCAAGCATCGTGTCATCGGGGGAATGTCTTGTGGTGGTGTACATGGTGTATGTCAGGCGATGTGTGTGCCAATGGTGATGGAAACGGGATTGGTGGGCCATATGTGCGACAGGCTGGATTGTATTTGTAATGGTGTCCCCCTGTCTGTAAAGCCTCTGCAGCTCAGCGCCCATCAAAAGAGGGGATTATGTCGTGCCATCGCCAAGGACATGGGGACCCTGGGGTTCTATGGCAGGCGGAGCACTCACTGTCGGAACAGTGGGAGAACCTGAGACGCTGGGGACAGAAGACCGTGGAGACCCAGTTGGGGATGGCCTCCCAACAAGGAAGGGGTGCCCGTTGGAACCTGACCCCCCTGATGGGCCGCAAACTGGCGGTGGCCTACCCAGAGCTGGATGGGCACTTGAGGGCATCACAGCAGCCACAAGGGGGTGAGTACTGTGGGCTTTACTACAATAATTGGTAGGTGGCATGGGATCCTGGTGGTGGATGTGAATTAGTGGGTGCCCCTAAGGAAAGGCCAGACATTGCAGCATGATCCAGCTCAAGGGTAATGGGTGTATGGCAAATGCAGGTAACCTAGCTTGTTAGCATTACATGTTAGCCAGGGCTTTCTGGGTCCCAGGAGGGGTGCAGTTGGCTGTGTGTGGCCCTCATCTTGCAGTGGCATCTAGCCAAATCACTGGCAGTGCAATGCATAGTGCTCAAGCCTGATCCCTGTGTGTGACAGTGCTGTGTATGCCAACTGTGGTGTTGGTGCAGTAATTGACCCAGTGTTTCCTTTCTCTATCTCTCCCCCTTTTTTCTTCTGTCATTCTGTCCATGTGTGCATTAGCATCATATGGCGGAGGAGCAGGGGCACCGGTGGCAGAGGGAGCTGCATCCCACAGGACCCAGGAGGCAGAGTCCACTGACGCCAAGGGAACCAGCGGGGCAGAGGGTGAGGGGAGCACCACGGCGGAGACAGGAGGTGACAACACAGACTCAGATACCTCCTCCAATGGAAGCTCCCTGGTGGTGGCAGACACCTCTGTGACCATCCCAGCTGCAGGTACAGCCACTACCCCCATACCAGCACCGCCTTCCCAGTAGTCCCTCAGCGAGTTGCCCGTGCCCACTCACCCAGGAAGGTGGGCATCTCCTTCGCCCCAAGCACCTCAGTCCCTGCCCCAGTGAGCCCTGCTGCCCTGAGTTAGGAGGCTATTGACCTCCTTAGATCCATCTCTGTATGGCAGTCAACCATTGTGAATGCCATCCAGGGGCTGGCAACCCAGATGCATCAATGCAATGCATTCCTGGAGGGCATTGACGGTGGATTGGCGGCCCAACAGAGATCAATTCAGGCTCTGGCCTCTTCTCTGAAGGCAGCCATTGTCCCTGTCCCTACCATCCCCCTCCAACGACCACTTCCCAGTCCCATTCTCCTCAACCCCATCCAATGCACGCATACAGACAAGCATACACACTAGACAACACCCAAGAGTGGCACAGTCATACACAGGCACCACACTTCATCCCACAAGTACTCACGCAAACACCAGACAATTGCAGACACAACCACATCCATTGCCTCCACTGTCTCCCCCTCCTCCTCCTCCTCCCTCACAGTCTCGTCCACACTCACATGTGCATGCACTGCATCAACATCCACCACCAGCATCACCACACCAAGCAGCACACACACCTGACTAGCAGACACCTACACTACATCCTTGCCTGCGTCCCCTGTGTCCTCTCCCACCTCGTCTGTCCCACCCTACAGGACACAAAAACGCAAGCACTCACACACCCAACAGTCATCCACCTCACATTAGCACACTCCTGATGTACCTGCACCCAAGTCCAGCAGACATACACCTCCTACAACCACTCCCTCAACCTCCCCTCCCATCCCTCATCCCACCCCACCGTCCCTAAGAAGCTTTTCTTTGCCCAACTTTACCTCTTCCCTCCCCCTCCCCCGTCCTGCCCATAAGAGCAGGGTCCCAATGACCCAGCCCAGCACCTCAGCCAAACAGTCCATGTGGACAGTGGTGCAACCACCTAGTTGTGGTGGCAAGTCAGTGAAGGATCCCACTCCACCAGCCAGGAAGGTTAAGGATCCTACACCTCCTGCCATGAAGGGGGAGGAGCCCACATCTCCTTCCATGAAGGAGAAGAAGCCCTCGACTCCAGCGGAGGCTGTCAGGGTGACACCACCACCACCAGTGGTCACTGGGCCCCCACTACCAGTTGAGGAAGTGCATCCCTCACCGCCAGCGGAGGCTGCCCAGGAGGCACCTCCACCTGCCAACACAGTGCATCCCTCACCTCCAGCAGAGGCTGCCCAGGAGGCACCTCCACCTGCCAACACAGTTCAGCCCTCACCTCCAGCGGAGGTTGTCAGGGTGACACCACCACCACCACCACCAGTGGTCACAGGGCCCTCACCGCCAGCTGAGGAAATGAATCCCTCACCACCAGCAGAAGCTGCCCAAGAGGCACCTTCACCTGCTGACACAGTGCAGCCCTCACCTCCAGATGACACAGTTCATCCATCTCCACCAGTGGAAGCCATGTAGGCCACCCTCCAGGGACTGCTGTACAAGGGCCTCCTCCCGGAGCAATGGGCATGTTCACCTGAGAGACTGTGGCCTTGCATTCCCCAGTGAAGGGAAATGGGCATGGAGCCTAGTTGGAAAGTCACCCACTCCAGAGACTGTGGCCTTGCACTCCCCATGACAGAGAAATGGGCATGGAAACCCCTCCAGAACCAGTGGGAAAGTCACCCACTCCAGAGGCTGTGGCCTTGCACTCCCCAGCAAAGGGAAATGGGCATGGATCCCTCTGCAGATCCAGTGGGAAAGTCACCCACTCCAGAGACTGTGGCCTTGCACTCCCCAGGACAGAGAAATGGGCTTGAAGCCCCCTGTAGAACCAGTGGGCTTGTTTCCCTATTTGGCTGAGGTACCCCCACCCCCTAACCCCCTGAGATGCCCGCCCACTTGCAAACTGATGCCCCTGCAGAGTTCTATCCGGATGAAGTCAGGATTCGAGTTGGGCCTTGGACTGTGCCCTGTGGCCATGTGGGCCCTTAGTACATTGGACTGGGCATTGGCCCTTTGTGTACATGTGTACCTATCTATTTTTCATGCAATTGGTTCATTTGGTAGCTGTTTATATCAGTACATTCTCATTACTGCATAATTGTTGTCTTGCATTACTGTGCCAAGTATCGTGTGCCATTGTTTTTTGTCTGCAGCTGGTTGTGTGTATGGTGTGTATATCTGGTGTGGGTTGTGCGTGTGTGTGTCACTGTCCTTTTCCTCCCTCCCTCCTTTGTGTGCTAGGCGACTGTACTCTCCGTCGTCGTCTTCGTCGGCGTTGGTGTTCCAGGTGGAGCATGACGTAGATGAGCATCAGGAAGATTTGCCGTGATACTGTAGGAGGCTAGTAGGAAATAGTCATAGATGAGGATTAAGTCATTGTTCGGAATGTGTGGTAGACTTTATGTGTTATCTGCAGTTGCAGTGTACATAATATGTCTGTTCAACCTCCACCCGATGCTGAAACTGATGCTTGTTTCTCCTCATATTTCAGCTGCCAATATGACACCAGATCAGAGGCACGCTTTTCATCAGAGGGCCCAACTCTACCAGCACTTAATGGAGGTGGAAGCAGGATACCGACGAATGGGAAGGAGGTTCCACATTGAGAAGGCATCTGGATAATGGCATGCATTTGCACATGGTGGACCTCCACAGCAGCCACAGCCACAGCCACATACGGACAATGTTGGAAAAACATCAGGGGTGCAGGGGGCCTCAGCAGTTCCAAGGCCCTCCACGTCAGCTGC
The DNA here is from genome assembly GCF_031143425.1 of Pleurodeles waltl. Lineage (NCBI taxonomy): Eukaryota > Metazoa > Chordata > Amphibia > Caudata > Salamandridae > Pleurodeles > Pleurodeles waltl. The sequence goes on along the minus strand of NC_090444.1, from coordinate 398,155,397 downwards.
ACCTGTCAGGAGCCAGGCACCTGTTCAGCTACCTGCTGCAGTTGAATTATGCATGAGACGGGACATGGACAAATTTTTACCCAGACTTGAAAAATTGGAGGAGGAGAGTACAGAGAACCGGAGGATGTTGCGGTACATCAAAAAGAAATTTAAGAAAACATAGAAATTAACTTATATTAATCTACAACCTGCCAGTTTCTTCCCCTCCCTTTTACTGTTTTACATAGTTTTAGATTGGGCTTTAGATGGCTAGTATTAGATTAGTGTAGCGTAAGCATATGTTAGGTTAATTATAGTGGGGATGGGTTTTTCTTCATTTTGTTATTGGTGGGGGATGTCATGTTGGGGTATTTGTGTATAAAAAATAAAATAAATAAAAATAAAAATAAAATACTCCCAAAAATATATTGGTTGAAGCCATAGGTTAGGTTGGTTCATGTGTAGTCATAGTTTATGTTGTCCTACTTGTATCTTGTCTCTTAAGGGGGCTGGGGGGCCAATGTTCGACTGTTACATGTGTAAAATACTTTTAGAATAGGTTAGATATGTGTAGTTGTTAGTTAAGTTAGTATAGGTTAGTTTAGCAAAGGGTAGTTTTTAGGTTAGTTTTAGGTATATGGTTTTACAAGAAATCCTGTTTTTCTTAGCCTAATCATTTTGTAAGTTGATTGAGGGTCTGGGGGTTCTCATGAGTGCACTGGCCAAGTTGGAGGAATGGCCGAGGGTATGCTTACTGTCTTGATTTCCAAGGATTACCATGTACATCCCCTATGACCAAGGAGATGTCAGATTGGATGCTACATACCGTCAACAAGTGCATACATTTGCCATCCAGGGTTCCAGCCAGTCACAATGTGTATGTATACTTTATCCTGCAATTTCATTGTTGGCAAGTGTCTCACATATGACTACGGGCAAATTTGGAACTGTTTCCTGCAACACTGACAGGTGGCCATCACAGATAAGGTTAGCTTCTCCTGAGCCACACAAATAAGTTGTATTGTTTCTGCCATCTGGGTAAATTACCATTGACTTAGTTCAGAGCCATACATTCCATATGTCTGCTTCAAAGGCTATCTGTTTGAAATTTATATAGAATACTCAGTAAGTTGGTTGTAGCCGACAACACCATCATTCACCTTTCTCATGTTAGGATTCCAGTGTGTGCCTTTTTGTCTGACAGTCATGCACTCATGTACTGATATTCTGTACACACTGACATGAATTGACACAATGCTATCATTTAGCTGAGTAGATGGATCACAGTAAACGTAGAAATGCTACATGTGTACATGGTGCTTTATTTACAGGTGTAATTGTAATTGTGAATTCTATACCATATCCAGTTCACAGACCCCCATGAGTGAACGTTAGCCATGTGTACCACAATCAAAGTCAAGGTTGAGGGACATGCCATGAGGTATGGCTAGGAGTAGTGTGCATTAGTGAGGAGTTAAAACATTGCCAATTGGTATGAAAGAGACAATGACAATACATAACAGAAAAATCAACAGTGGTTAGGTGAAGCAGGCACATTTCCTACTGTCACAACACTGGCATGATCTTAAGCCCAGAACTAAGGAGAAACTGTCCATGTGGCACAGACTGGTGCTAACAGGTGCTCTTCCTTGTGAATGTTATTCCTTCCAGATCTTCATCCTCTGATGTGTGTGGTGCCTCCTGTGCCATGGCTGTTGCTGTTGTACAGGTAGAAGGGGTCATACTTATGGGATAGAGATGTGGAGTCAAAGGTCCCAGCAGCTGCCATTTGTGGGAACACATAAGGCATCACTGCAGCAAGCAAGGAGGAACTACTGATTTTTCAACACCGCAGCAACATCATGGTGGTAGGCAGCCATGTTTTCCCTGAGAGAAGCCACTTCCCACTATATGGACTCCAGGGTATCCTGCATAGCCCCCAGCCTATTGTCTGTTATGCTATAGCCAGTTTGGGAGGGCATTTGTTGTAGCCTCTGCTTCATGACAGCAGCTATGTCGGTCAGAGACTGCTGAAGTCCACGTAATGGGGAGTGGGTGCCTATGATGGCAGCTGAGTTGTCCTTATTTGGACTGAGGCACATCCACATTCCCTCTAGGCTGCCTGCCATGGTCTCCATCCCCTCCCGCACCTGCTTGGCCAGCTCCTGCTGGACTCCTACCACAGTCCTCTGAAAGCTGATCTCTGGGCCCTTGGAGTCCAGGGCTGTGAGTGTACTGGCTGTTGGGATGTTGGTAGGTGGATAGTTCATGTGGAGACCCCGCAACGTTGTGTGTCCTCCCTGTAACTGGAGGTGGTGTCTGGAGTGATCCAAGGACATCCTGGAGAGTCTGTTCATTGATGGTCTGCAGCTGATCATCCATGTCATCTGCAAAATCCAGCACCGGCAGGTCAGCAAGACGTAAGCCATCTTCCTCTGCAATGAGATAGTGTAAAATCAATATTTGATTGTTTTGGCTGTTGACATGGGTCATCATTCATTTGCCACTGGAGGCTCAGTGACATGTTATTGACCCAAGGTTGTAGTTGTACTCATATGTAGCATAGTGCATCACACATGGCACAATCTCACTAGGCATATTGGGGCATATGTAGGTGCCCCAAGTGCCACCCAAGTGTCACTTTTGGTGAGGCTCAGGCGGCGCAAAGGCCTGCGCCGTATTTACAAGGTGGCATGAAGCCACTTTTTGTGCCTTGACTCCACCTTATATATATATGGCCCCTTCACACGCAGCACTTTGTGTGGAAGGTGGGTGCAATGGATGTTGCTGTGGGTGTGCCACACTGACTCAGATTTAGGACTAATTGTAAACACCAGCCCAGGGGTGGGTTTAGCATGGCAAAATTCTAGGAGTAATGCTTACATGTCTACTAAATTATTTGCTTTTTCTATGTGTTATGCATTCTGCAGTACACATAGTAAGAGCAAATCGTCCTTTAAATTTGTTGTTGTGCAGGAAGATGTTCCTTTCTGCACAAAAACAATCTCCCCCTCAACACAGCCAGCCTTGCACTATGGTGCAAGGGTGGCTGCGTTGACGCATAACAGCTAATTTCCACCTGCGCAGGGGTGCGCTGTATTCTTATGTATATGGCGCATCCATGCATTTTGAAAATGACCGTGCGTAATGCTGCCTAATTTGGCACAGCAGCACACATCCATCATTTTCTGTTTGATCTGGCCCTCTGTCTTGTCAGATGGTGAGATTGCAGCTACTTGGACCGCTGCACACTTGATGTTCACAGACATGCACAATGTGTAGTATGTTTTTTATTTTTTGGCCATTACCATGTGGCGTATATAGTTGTCCCTGAGTTGTTGTGGGTTCACCCTGTATGGGTTGTGTACCATAATTTGCAAGATTTAGGGAAGATGTTTCTAATGTGGCATGGTTTGGGGCAGCTGCAACATGTGTTGCAGTACACTGCAGCTGTTTAAATATGCAGGGAGGTGCAATATTTACTTGAATACAGTACAGCCCTATAATTCCCCCTGCGCCTGTACAGATTTGTTCTCCCTGCACCAACACAGGCATTGTTACAGCATGACGGAGTGCCTGCCTTGAAGGGATGATTTGTTCATATGCAAGGAGGTGTCCCTTCCTGCACATGTACAAGATATTTTTGCTGAGATGGCATTTCAATGTGTCCTGCAAGATGCAGCACACATGAGTGAAGGCAATGTGACAAGGAGGAAGGGAAGCATTTTGTCCAGAGACCCACCCTGACACCACCCCTGGGGTGGTATTGACTTCCGTCCTAGTCTCTGATGTCTATGGTATGTTGGTCCAGGGGCTTTGAGAATATGCAATGGGTGTTGTAATAGCACAGCCACAGCCACACTATTTGCTTGCGCCTTCCAGGCAATGTGGTGCATATTTACTTGGTGGAGTATAGCCATAGTGAGTGGTCTATGTTGACACTGTGTATATGTTGGAGTGCATAGCACAACCAAAGCATCAGTATGTGTGGCTTGGGTGGGGATGGCACATCCTGATTCAGGACCTATGTGTCCAGATGCAACCCTTTAGCATGCATTGAGTGTGTCCTATGTGCCTCTCCCTTCTGCTATTTGTGGCGGTTCCAGATATACCCCCTGCAACTTACCCTGCATTTGTGGTGGTTGTTGGTAGTCTATGCTGCCTGTCCTAAGATTCCAGTAACCAGCTCCTCCAGGGTGACCACTGCAACCATCTCCTCCAGGTCATCCAGGTCCTCCTGTGGTGTGGGACTTCCACCTCCAGTGCAGGACTTCCACCTCCAGTCTGCAGTGCTGCCTTTCGGTTCCTGGTGAGTTTATTCTTAGTCATGCACTTGCAATCGTGTCAGCACTTCTTGCACTCAGTGACAGTCTTCTTCACGTCTGCGACACTGTTGACTTTGTCCACTATTGCCATATTGCCATATTGCTTCTCTCCTACCAACTGGCAATTTGGAGGTGACGAAGAGCTGGTGTTGGTGCTCCATCACCTCTCTGACCAGGATGTCATGCTCCCCCTCGCTAAAGTGACACTTGCTCTTTCTCTTCTCTTCCTCCTGGGAGTTTTCTGGACCCTCCTGGCTGGTACTTGGGAGATTGGGGTCTCCCTGGGGTATCTCCTGGCCTGATAGATCCATCTTCTCTTGCAATTGCACTCTTTCCTACTTGTGTGTTTTGTTTTGACACTAATGCAGTAATAAAATTTCATTAACCCTTTTGCGACGATCACGTGCCGCAAAGCGGTCTAGTGCCACTTTTGCAGCATTACCTTCAATTTTCCTTACGGCATATCACAGATATTACCATCATTTTTTTTATGTTACCATTCCTTAGCGCCATCTGACATCATTTCTTAAATATGGTGCACGGATGGTTCTAAGGAATTTTAGCTCACGTTAAAAAATATGCCCCTTAGTTGCCACAGAAGGAGGCTGTTCCAAGTGATCAGATTCCAAGTACATCAGGAGAGATTATACATTGATCATCCTGGCAACGGCAGAAAAGAACAGACTGCCCCTCCTTGACCCATGTCACAATAATGATGAGGTTGGCTCAAGACCGAGGGGGTCAATATGCCAGATCCAGACGTGATTGAGCATTCCATTAATAAAGCAAGGCATAAGATGGGTGTGGACAAAAGCCAGCCAGAAGTAAAGTGTATTACTGGCATTCCTGGAGCTTTTGAGGTGTATGTGATATAGAGGTGTGAGAGGATAGAGACTGTCCTCATATATATTCCCATTAGGATAGTTCAAAGCTTTGGGTAGTTGAAGATAGTGGGCAGGGTGAACTATTCTGTCAAGGGATCTCTTCTGTCTCTCCATGAGGTGCTACTCAAAAATACAGATGGCTGTCAGTCTTCATTGTGCTCCTACCATGGATACTCTCCATGGAGACACTCATCATCTCTCCCTGCTGTGGGACCATCACCCAAAGACAAAGATTAGGTTTACTCTGGAGAGGAGCGGTATACGAGTGAAGCACCCCAAATCCATTCAAGGGGACAGCAGCAGTGGGTCAACATTCTACCTGTAAAATGACTGAACGAGAGAGTGTGAATCTTCCTAAAAATTTTCCATGGCTCTTACTGGCCAATGATGTGACACTCTCCAGAGTTTCAGTGAAACTCTTGGACAATCTTAAGATCCAGAATTGGTGTCACTGGTAATCAGTTTCCCATAACTGAGGGTACATCCTCAGAAAGCCTGCAGCTACTTGTTATTGGGCAGCTGTGCTCTATCTTTGGATGGAGTCTACTGAGACTGCTGAGAGGAGGGAATGGAGAACACAGCAGCAGGAGGAAGATTGCCCAGAGGGGAAGCATAAGTGCAGTCGCATGAAAGAGGGAAGAGCTCAGAAGGGTGGACTGGCTGAGGGACAATGCAGAAGCTGAGTCAAGTGCTCAAGTAGGTGTCCCTTCATCTCCCATTTGAGACTGGTGAGGTGCTCTTAAGACTAAAAGGGCCAGATGTACAAGGCCCAAGCACCTCCTTGCGCCACATTATTGTCATTTGTTTAATGCTACTGTGGCTCACTGAGGCAAAAGTCACCACGCCATATTTACAAAGTGGTGCAATGCATGCATTGCATCACTTTGTGACCGCTTGCGACACATTATGCCTGCGTGTCCCAGGTGTTAGGAGGCCTGCAAAAATGGCATAAAGACATCTACAAGCAACACTGACATGCAACTCTACCTGAAAGTCTCCTCCATGTATGACATCAGCTAACACAAACCCTGCCTCATCTCACACAGGACTGGTTGGGACATACTGTTAGGCATTATGTACTCAGATGCCATTAAATCATATGAATGCATTGGAAATTTGTGGTTTCAAAAAGGAAATTAAGACATTCTCTTCTAATGTCTCTTCCTTTTCCTTAAAGTAGGATTAAATCAAACTCCTTTTAGTCAAGGATTTTACCAGTCATTCATTTAGTTAACCTCAATCAATACTCGAATTGAAGTCCGTAACAATTCGGTGTTTAATTAGGATCTTTTTTTTTTGCTGTTGTGGCCCATTGAAAGGGAAAAATTTCACATGGCTTCGGTTTTTGCACCAATTATCCACAGGCATGGAGATGGGCTCCGATAGAAGGCACTGCTCTTCGCCCCATGAGTTATTTGGTGCCATATAGCACCCACTAGCTCGACCACTTCTTAAGGTTTCTTTTAGTGCTCTGGGTTTGGCAAGTGTTCTGCCCAGGATCCCCAGCCACCCTTTTAGACTTGTCATTTTGCTTGATGCATTTTCACTCATGACCCTTTGATTAGCAGAAGTGAGGCCACAACACTCATCATCGTGAAACTTGGCTGTAGTTTAACCCATCACTGCGTGGCGATGCAGTGATTCAATATATTGTTCCATCACCATTGTATCTCTTAAGGTCTCCTTGGGCATGGAGTTGTCTGTAACCACTTGTCCGTGTCATCCCATGTGCAATGAAATAAACGATGTGATATTTTAGTTGATTTCAGATGCATAACTCTGAACTGGAGGCGGTATGCCGGTCTCTTTACTATGGCTTTCTTTGTCATGACACAACAGTTTGTTCCATTTCTATTGGAGGCCAGGTAAGCCACCAAACCGTGACAGTTAGCAACTGCTGTAGTGTTTTTTTGAGCTAGAGACTCGAGCAATACAGTACAACTCTGGCTGTCGCTCACTGTATGCTAAATAAATATATTGACTTATATTGACCCGCCCTCCATCGCCCTATATTATATGAATATCTAGGGAAAATGGGTAATGAGCTTATGTCCAGCGCTAGGTTCTCGCTAAATGATAGTTATCATCATAATATTATAAAAATACTGCAATATACCAATCTCATTAATGAAAAAGCAATGCTAATGTAATCATCAACACGTAATACATATTTAAATCGCATTTATCATTATTCTTTGAATACAATTACCAAACCAATGTTTTTTTCATCATCAACATACATAGGTTATTATTCTTTTAGTAACATTATATGAGATAATTTGATTAAGAAAGAAATAATATTGTACATAAGTCCTGAAATGAACTAACACAGCCAACACGTGTTTCGCAACACCTGTCACATTTTCAAGGCAATTAGTTGGAAATACAGCACTATGTAATTGTAAAATAGTCAGTCATATGATCCTCATATGTGTTCAAAAGGTTTCCAGGCAACAGATTATCTGCCCTATTCTTAGTAACTATTGAGTTCCTGCATTAAAATGCAGCACACTTTATTTATATTAGATACTTTATGCATTGTGGGGCATATTTATACTCCGTTTGCGCCGGGATTGCGTCGTTTTTTTTGACGCAATTCCGACGCAAAACTAACTCCATATTTATACTTTGGCGTTAGATGCGTCTAGCGCCAAAGTCCATGGAGTTAGCGTCATTTTTTAGCGTGGACACCTACTTTGCGTTAATTATATGCAAGGTAGGCGTTCCCGTCTAAAAAATCGACTCCGAGGCATGTGCGTCGGATTTATACTCCCGGGCAAAATTCACGCCCGGGAGTGGGCGGGTCAAAAAAAATGACGTACGTCCGCTTTTGCGCCGTTTTTTAGCACCTGCAAAAGGCAGGCGTTAAGGGACCTGTGGGCTCTGAAGGAGCCCAGAGGTGCCCTCCCATGCCCCCAGGGACACCCCCTGTCACCCTTGCCCACCCCAGGAGGGCACCCAAGGCTGGAGGGACCCATCCCAGGGACATTAAGGTAAGTTCAGGTAAGTTTTATTTTTTATTTTTTTTGTGGCATAGGGGGCCAGATTTGTGCCCCCCTACATGCCACTATGCCCAATGACCATGCCCAGGGGACAGAAGTCCCCTGGGCATGGCCATTGGGCAAGGGGGCATGACTCCTGTCTTTGCTAAGACAGGAGTCATTTCTATGGGGTTTGGGAGTGAAAAAAAATGGCGCAAATCGGGTTGAGGCGAAAAAATTGCCTCAATCTGACTTGCCCCATTTCTTGACGCCCAAGCCCCATATCCCCCTACGCCGGCGCTGCCTGGTGTACGTCGTTTTTTTTAACGCACACCAGACGGCGCCGGCGGCTAACGGCGGCTAACGTCATTCAATAAATACGGCGCCCGCATGGTGCTTCAGAATGGCGTTAGCCGGAGTGAATTTTTTTGAAGCAAAACTGCGTTAAAAAGTATAAATATGGGCCTTTATGCTTTGCATCCCCACATATTTTCTAGTTTTAAATCTTAAGGAGCAGATATTCATCAAGGGAAGAAACATCCAATTTCCATAAAAATGATCAAATGTCCAAAAATGCGTTCCAAAACAATGATAGTTGTACCAGATTTCGTATGCATTCCAATTACACCTTAAATGTATTTGCAAACCTATGATAAAGTCAGTAGAATGACTTGTTGGACGTCACATGTGTGGCATGGTGTTAAGTACAGAACCTGGCCTACAGCCAGGCTCTGCATCCAACCACCCCCAGGTGCCCACACCCCACAGCTTGCAGCTTTTGGTGGTGTGGGTTAACCGCAGGTCCTGGCTTGTAACCTGCCTGGTGCCCCCCCCACTGCAATATCATCTGGCCATGTGTGGCATGGGTTTTTGAACAGGGCCTGGCTGCAGGCCAGGCCCTGGACACAACCACTGCAGTCATGCATAGCTGACTATGAGATGTAAGGGGTGTCGTTATAGGTAGGGGAGGCCTACTGAATTTGTCAAAGGGTCAGAACATAAAATTAAAAAAGGTGGGCCTACTGGCTTTGTCGAGGAGTCTGGACTTTAAAAGATGTAGAGATAACTACTGAGTTTGTTAAAAAAACACAACTAAGTACAATGACATGTATATTTTATAAATTCACACACTGGAATGTTTAATAAGAGTGATTGTAATAAAATATTTGTAATAAAGTCTTAATAATAAATAAAAAAAACACACCAACATGGCTTTGACCCCCCCAACCTGGGTCACTGTAGTGCCCTGCCCATGTGTATACAGACATACCCTACATGCACTTTCCCGGGCAGGAAACACAATTTTTCTCCCTTCCATGTGGGAGCAAAAACACAGCCGGCTTCTGCCATCACACAGAATGGTGCTGGCTGGGGATCCACAGGGGCTATGGAGGGAGCCGCAGGGCCCCACAGCCCCTGCTGGTTCCCCAGTCAGCGCAATACTGAAACAAAAGGTGGCCTGTGGGTGCCCCAAATGGGCATGCATTAAATATCCTTCGAGGGGAGCCAGCAAGGACTGTGAGGGGCCCGGGGATTCTCAATGTGGGTGTCCCAAGTGGGCACATGGCCACCAAATTTATAAAAAAAATAAGAATAATAAATGAGGAGCAGAATCCACTCATTTATTAGTCACTGCTCAAGCAAGGAGTGCCTGATAATGCCCTAGGCCATATTTTAATTATTTATTTTCTTGTTGGTGGTGCCCCTAGACAGTGGAACAACCCCAACAACATTAAAGAAAACACAGTAAGTTTCCTGGGTCATTGAATCCATGTGCTCAGGAGAACTTACTATACTTGTTTAAAAGCATTCTGAGCTGGAGCTGTATGTTCTTTAACTGGAATGCAGAGATCTCTAGCACTTTGTGGTCTGAGAAAAGTTAAAAAGGCCCTGTTCCTAACTCATGCATGGCAATGGAAATTCTACTCTACATTAAAAAAAACATAGAAATTCTCTGAAAAAAAAAGGTTATGGTTAAACAAACAAAATCATTGAAATTTATTGTTATCTAAAGTAACTTTAAATCATGCACTAAAGTGACTAGAACTCACACCCTTGCCATGCACTACTAATTACCTCACAAATTACATCACTCATGACTTGTTCTTTGACATCATTTATAACATCACTGAAACATTTGAAATGACATCATTCACAGTCACACTGTGCATGGCAGGGGCAAGAGTGATAGTTATTTTAGGTCATGAGTTACAGATACTTTACATAACTATAACAAACTATAACTGGTGAATTTTAGTGTTTTTTTGTTTTTTGTTCTTTGTTTAAAAAAGGGTCCTCTAACTGACCTTTTCACCTCACTATTATGCCCCTTTGACCATTTTATATATATAGAAAGAGAGAGAGATAAGAACAATGTATGAATATATATATATATATTTTTTTTCTCTAAATAACCAAAGGTTACAGGGACGTTATAGTTAGGCAAGGACATGAGTTATAATTATCTTAGGGCACAAGTTATAGTTACTTGAAATAACTCTAACTATAAAAGCTGAATTTCTATGGTTTTGAACCTAACTATAACGTTCCTGTAACCTTTGTTTTTAATCTCCTGATTGTCACCCTTGTGTCCCACTCTGTTACTCTGTCCACCTTGAACTGCCATTGCTCCACTTCCTATGCCCCTTTGGACAATGCACCTGTGATACAAATAGACTGGACTCTACCCTGGACTTTCCTCCATCAGCAACCCAGCCCATTGCAATACCCCCTCCACTTATTAGCACCTAAATAAACACCCTTTGAACAAATTCAAGTATGGAGTCTGTGGATTATATGACAAATGCATTATTCACACAAACTGTAAACATTCCAATTCTAATCTACTGTAACATTAACATAGGTATGACCTGTAGTGGGCAGCAGTAAACACACCAGGAGCCAGAGCGGGGCACACAGATCTGAAAATAGAGATACCAAAGGGTAAATTAAGTGGTCATAAAAATAGGGAAATCAGGCTACCATGTTCAATGTCAAACACAATACTGCAATGGAAGGTGAAGTTACAGTGTCTTACCTGTGTGTCACTGGAAGTACTGTTGAATGAGTGTACTTTTGTTGTCCACATCTTCTTCCTCTGCCTCCTCTTCATCACTGTCTACAGGCTCCACCGCTGCCACACGACCATCTCCAGGCTCATCCTGCAGAAAAGGCACCTGGCGTCTCAAGGCCAGGTTGTGCAACATGCAACGTGCAATGATGATCTGGCACACCTTCTTGGGTGAGTAGTACAGGAATCCACCTGTCAGATGGAGGCACCGGAATATGGCCTTCAGGAGGCCAAAGGTTCTCTCAATGATCCTCCTTGTTCGCCCATGTTCCTCATTGTAACGTTCCTCTGCCCTTGTCCTGGCATTCCTCACTGGGGTCAGGAGCCATGAGAGGTTGGGGTAACCAGAGTCACCTGTAAGTATCGAGGGATACCTGTTAGCTACACACTCATCCATAGGGCCTAACCCACACATATATACCTACATCAACTGGGTGGGGACAATGGGCTCACCTATTAGCCACACCCGGTACCTCTGGAGTTGAGACATCACTTATAGAACGCTACTATTCCTCAATTAAAGGCATCATGCACAGAGCCAGGATACTTGGCATTGATATGGGAGATGTACTGGTCCGCCAAACACACCATCTGCACATTGAGAGAGTGAAAGCTTTTTCTATTCCTGAACACTTGTTCATTTCTCCAGGCGGGGGACAAATGCAGTATGTGTACCATCAATGACACCAATGATGGGGGGGCTATGTCCCAGGGCATAAAAGTGAGCCTTCACTGTGGCCAAATCCTCCACCTGGGGGAATACGATGTAGCTGCGCATGTGTTTCAGCAGGGCAGACAACACTCTGGTCAGCACATTTTAGACCATTGGCTGAGACATCCCTGATGCCATTGCCACTGTCGCTTCGAAGGAACCGCTTGCCAGGAACTGGAGCACTGACAGAACCTGCACTAGAGGGGGGAAACCTGAGGGTTGGCGGATAGCTGATATCAGGTCTGGCTCCAATTGGGCACACAGTTCTTGGATTGTGGCCCTATCAAGTCTACAGGTCAGGATAATGTGCCTGTCCTCTATTGTCGCCAGGTCCACCAGGGGTCTGTATACGGGGGATGTCTCCATCTCCTATCCATCCTCAGCGGTTGAACTCTAAGGTGAAAAACGGTGAGCAGAGGGTCATGTTCACACATATGTTAAAATGAAAATTCATTTCTTCCTTTACAGAAACAGTATGTGAACTTGAGAGTCAGTTGATGTGCCAATGTCTGCTGTGACGCAGTTAGGTGCCATGGCCTGTGCCCCTCTGAAATGGCGGCTGCCTGACCTGTGAGGAGAGACAAGTGGAAGTGAGTTAATTCTGCTGGTGTTGGGTGGCATTGCAGTCGGTGGTTGATGACCCCCGCGCAACTTCGCATTGGTTATCATTGGGCCCCAGGAGCCAATGGCGATGTACGCTGGCGGTGACGGTGACCGCCATTTTCTATCATTCACTTATTTGCTACCTGACGTTCAACAGGAGAAGGCCTACACTGCAAGTGCTGCTGTCACCTGTGTCTGGAAGCGACAACGGCTCGAGTGTCTGGGGAAAAGGCCCCCACCTTCACTTCGGAGGAGTTGGAGAGACTGGTGGATGGGGTCCTACCCCAGTACACTTTACTCTCTGGTCCTCCAGACAAACAGGTGAGTACACTGTGAGCATGATGCGTGGGACATGAATGTATGGATTGCTGTGTGTGTAAGCCTAGGGTGGGGGGAGGCTGAGGGGTCCTGGGCAGACTGCTGCATGTCTGGTGGTCAATATCTGTGCGTAAGGGGATGGGAGACATATGGTGGGCCATGAGTGTAACAGGCCGGATGGTATGACTCATACCTTTTTCTATGCATCTTTTTCTGCAGGTCAGCACCCATCAGAAAAAGGGTATTTGGCGCGCCATCACCAAGGAGGTGCGGACCCTGGGGGTCTTTGACAGGCGGAGCACCCACTGCTGCACATGGTGGGAGGACCTGCGCCGCTGGGCAAGGAAGACGACAGAGGCCCAGCTGGGGCTGGCCTCCCAACGAGGAAGGGGTGCGTGTCATACCCTGAACCCCCTGATGTTCCGCATCCTGGTGGTGGCCTATCTGGATTGGGATGGGAGGGTGAAGGCATCACAGCAGCCACAAGGGGGTCGGTGCAGATTCTGAATCATGACTTTCCGCGCGTTAAGGTTTTTCCTGGGTGGGGGATGTGGGCTGCGGGTGCCCCTAGCCCACGGCAAACATGGCAGGGTAGGCCCCATGTTGGGCAGGCTCTGAAGCACTCCAACCCTAATAGTGTTAATGGGCATCTACTACTGGGCAGTGCCCTGTGAGTTTCAGGTGTGCAGCCAATGGCGTTAGGCATTGTACACCATGGGCTGGTGACTAGCATTGTAACTGGTAGTGCATGGCCTGGTGCATAGGGCTGTTCCCTGTGTGTTGTGTATGCCAACAGTAGTGTTGTTACTGGCATTGACCAAGTGTATCCTCTGTCTCGCCCCCCCTTTTTGTTTTCCCACCCTGTCCTTGTGTGCATTAGCATCATCTGGCGGTGGAGCAGAGGCACCGGCGACAGAGGGCGCTGCATCCCACATGGGCCTGGAGGCCGAATCCACCGACGGTGAGTGCACCTGTGGGACGGAGGGCGAGGGGAGCACCATGACAGAGACAGGAGGGGACACAACCGACAGCGACTCCTCCTCCGATTGAAGCTCCCTGACGGTGGCAGACACCTCTGTGCCCACCCCAACAATAGCTACAGCCGCCACCCCCTGTACCAGCACTGCCCTCCCAGCAGCCCCTCAGCATGTTTCCCGTGCCCGCTCACCCAGGAGGGCGGGCATCTCATTCGCCCCATGCACCTCAGGCCCTGCCCCAGTCAGCCGTGCTGCCCTCAGTGAGGAGGCTATTGACCTCCTGCGATCCCTCACTGTTGGGCAGTCAACCATACTGAATGCCATCCAGGGTGCAGCAGGGCATTTGCAACAAACAAATGCATACCTGGAGGGCATTCTCTCTGGCGTGGTGGCCCAACAGAGATCAATCCAGGCTCTGGCCTCCTCCCTGATGGCAGCCATTGTCTCTGTCTCTATCCTTCCCCCTCCAACTTCCTCTGTCCAGTCCCATTCCCCTCAACCCCAACCTATCCCAAGCACACCTTCAGACCAGCATTCACCCAAATCAACACACAGAAGTGGCTCAGGCAAACACAAGCACCACACTTCATCTCACAGGCACTCACACAAGCACCATCCCCATGCAGACACACCATCATCCACTTCCTCCCCTGTGTCCCCCTCCTCCTCGTTCCCCACCTCCTTCCCAGTAGCATCTCCACTCACACCTGCATGCACTACATCCTCATCCACTACCTCCATCACCAGCACGCCTATCACTACACGCCCCTCACTGGCAGTCACCTACCCCACATCCATGCACACGTCCCCTGTGTCCTCTCCCACTGTGTCTGTGACCCCTCCTCCCAAAGTACACAAATGCAAGCATACACACACTCAATAGCCATCCACCTCACAACAACATCCAGCCCATGCACCTGCACCCAAACACAGCAGACTGACACCTCCTACAACCACCCCCTCTTCCTCCACTCCCAAACCTTCACCTTCTTCCCGACCCAGTGTGCCTAAGAAGCTTTTCCTCACCACCATTGACCTATTCCCTACCCCTCCCCCCGTCCTTCACCTCGGGCCAGGGTGCCCAGAACCCAGCCCAGCACCTCAACCACCCAGTCCACGGCCACTGTGGTTTCTGCAGCTGTGAGAGGCTCCAAAGAGGCACCCGTCAGCCCAGCCAGTGTGCCAGCAACACCTGCCAAGGCCAAGCAGGGTCCGCCACCTGGCAAGGGCAAGAAGGGGCCAGCAAGAAGGAGGCAGGACCAGCCAGCAAGGGCAAGTCAAAGACTCCAGCTGGCAGAAGCAGGGAGGCACCACCATCTGCCAAGGGCAGAAAGGGGCACAGAACACCAGCCATGGCACTTCAGCCGTCTGAGGCTGCAGGTGAAGGCCTGTAGACTACCACCACCACTACCAGCACTGCCACCTGCACCGCGGCCAGCACTGCCACTTGCACCGCGGCCAGCACCACCACCTGCACCACAGCCAGCACCGCCACCTGCTCCACCCCCAGCAGCCCCACTGCCAGCAGCAGCCCCAGTGGGCAGCTCTCCAAGGCTGCAGGTAAAGGCCTGGAGGCTCCCACCACCACTGCCTGCACCGCCACCTGCACTAGCACCGCCCCTGCCCCGCCGCCAGCAGCAGCGGCCTCAGTGGGCACCCGTCTGAGGCGGCAGTTGAAGGCCTGGAGGCTCCCACCACCACTCCCTTTACTGCCACCTGCAACGCAACTGGCATACACTGAGCAGCCGTAAGCGCCGGAGAGCAGTGTGCAGTGGTGACTACATGGGCTGCAGTGTATCCCGGCCCCTGCAACACCTGTTGGTGTGACACCCAGGTGAGAGACTGTGACCTTGCCCCATCCAGGATGAATCACACTGGGCACTTAGCCCCCTCTAGAACCACTGGAAGAAGGCATCCACTCAGCCCCTCCTTGGCAGGATGAAGCACACTGGGCACAAAGCCCCCTCCTAGAACCACTGGAAGAAGGCATCCACTTGAGAGACTGTGGCTTTGCACTCCCCAGAACCAAGCAGTGGGCAAACCACCCACTTGAGAGACTGTGGCCTTCCACTCCCCAGGACCAAGCAGTGGGCAAGCCACCCACTAGAGAGACTGTGCCTGTGCACTCCCGAGGACCAAGCAGTGGGCAAACCACCCACTAGAAAGACTGTGGCTTTGCACTCCCCAGGACCAAGCAGTGGGCAAACCACCCACTAGAGAGACTGTGGCTTTACACTCCCCAGGACAAAGCAGTGGGCATGGAGCCCCCTCCAGGCCAATGGCGTTATACCATCTTCTGGCTGAGGTGCCTCCCCATACCCCTTCCCCCTGAGGTGCCTGTGTGTTTTCGACCTGATGCCCCTGCAGTGTTCTCACCATATTGAGGCAGGAGTCAATTGTGGCCTTGGCCTATGTGTGATGGCCCCGTGGGCCACGGACATTTTGGAGTGGGCATTGTCCCTCCTTTGGTATATATTGTACATGCTGTTTATTTCTTTCTGAACGTATTTCTAATAATTACTTATATTACACTCATTTTACTCCATTCCTTTTGTTCTTGCGTTTGTCCTGAGGGTTACGGGGTGTATATGTAATGTTGTTGCATGTGTTTGTGTGTACGGTGTTGGGGGTGAGGGTGGGGGTGTTGCATGTTGGGTGTGTGTGTCACTCTCTTTTTCCTCCTCCCTTCCCCTGTGTGCTAGGTGCAGTGCTCACCGTGTTCATCTTTTCCAGCGTACATGTTCCTGGTGTATGAGAAGGTAGACCAGCATGGGGAAGGTCTGCAGTTCGGGCTCCATGGCGTTGTGGTTCCTTGAGTGTCGAGAGGTGAGTCGTTTCCCTTCAGTGTTCTGTTTCTGCCGTGCTTTTGATGGCTTTGGTGCCGCCCCGGAACAGCTGGCGGATAGGCCTGTGGTAATGGTGTGGGCAGTACATTGTCTTCTGCCTGGCTGTTGGCGGTTACCGCTGCGGTGTTTGTTGCTACCGCCGTGGCAGTCAGAGTGTTAAAGTGGCTATCTGTGTTGGCAGTTTCCACTGCGGTAAAAATTCCAGTTTATTTTACCGCCTGCCTGTTGGCGGTATTACCGCTGCTTTATCACCGACCGCCAGGGTTGTAATGAGGGTCTTAATGAGTCTTGACTGGCATTGTGCTGCCCCACCCAAGGTTGCTGCTCCTTCCACCCATGCTCCTTGCCATCCATTGTCCAAGTCCATGCCCCTGCTCCCTCATTACAGCACTGTGTGGCCATTGTTCTGCTACTGCCCTTCCCACCTGCCCTAAACAGCGTGCTGCCCCATCTACCTCCTCCCTACCCTCTGTTGCCCGAGTCCATGCACCAGCCCCCTCCCTCCTGTCGTGCATGGTTTGATGTGCTGCTGCTGCCCTCCACTTAGCTTGATGTCCCAGACTACCCACCACCTTCCGCTGCCCAATTCTATGTCCCATCATTTCCATCCTGCTTAGCCTCTGTGCTTAGCTTGCTGGGCCCTACCCTCCTTCTCCCTGTCCTATGATGTCTGTGTGCATGTCCCTGCTGCCTCCTTTTTAGCCACCATGTTCCATGGATCTGCCACTGGTACGTTGTCGTGCACCTCCCCCTCCCTCCTGCCCTTCATGGTCTGTTATGCTGCAACTGTCCCTCCTGTCCATCCGCTACGGTCAACTTGCTGTCCTTGCCTCTTCCCCCTCTGCTCAGTGTTGGCTATGGGCATGGCCCTATCCCCTTCCTATTGCTTTCTATGGTCTGTTGTGCTGCACTGTGAACCCACATGCCCTGTATGGTGTATTGTGCTGCTGCAACACCTGACACCTGCCCTGTAAGGTCAATTTGGTACACCTGCCCATCTCCCTCCTGCCTTCTGTTATCCATGTCCATGTCCCTACACCTTTCCTCCTGCTTTCTGGGATCCAATGTTCAATTCTTGGCAACATTTTTACCTTGGTAAGAGGGAGATTTGCCCCCTGGACGTTCCCTGAAAAAGAGGAGATTTTAGGTAGTAGACAGATAAAAGAAAGCCCATTTTAAGCTTAATAACAATGGGAGTCTCCTGCCTGAATTGGATCTGTTAGCATTTATGGTTGTACTGTCTCTGTCTCTTCCTTCTGCCCTCAGTGGTCTGTTATATTGCCACAACCTCTCTTTCCTGTCCTGCATGGTTGATGTTTTGCCCCTGCCCCCTTTCCATAGCTCTCCATGGTCCGTTGTGCTGTTACTGCCCCTGCCATTTGCCCAGCGTGGTCAACTTGTCCCCTTTACACCCTCCTCCATTATCTGAGTCCATGCCCCTGACATATGCCTCCCCATGGTATTCTAATGAACAACTAGACTGCTAATATTACATTTTTATTACAAAATGTGGCACGCCTGATGTCATCTTGATGCATTTGAAAATGTAACATTTCCTTTAGAAATTATAAAAATAAGAGAGTCCTATTCCCATAGAATTTATTTCTCTAAAAAACTAAAATGAGGACATACTTTCTGAGCTCTCAAATAGTGAAAAAGCACTTTTAAATTATTTGCTATTGTCATGTTTTTTTTTTAATCCAGTTGATCACTTAATTATATAAATGTTATACTTAGGGGAGAGGGTGTGGCATTATGGCCAGAGCTGCAGACTTTGCAACTGGGGAACCAGGTTCGAGTTTCGGCATCAGCTCGACATCCTGTGATTCTGGGCAATTCAATTAATCTCTCCATGCCTAAAACCAAAATGTAATGTACCTGATGTTCATATATAGGACTCATATACCTTCTGTTCAAGTCTGCGCTACATAAAACTGCAAAAAAACAAAACAATTAAGTGTTTTGCACACTTCTTTTGACTGATATTTGTGCTACTTTGGGCTCTTTTTTCTCTGGTGGCCATCTTGAGAGACTTATTTGTTATGAAGCTTCCTAATTTCCTCATTTATGGCAGTATCCTCAGCAGAAAATATTTTCAGTTTTCCACTTGAATTCCATCAAGATGGTGTACAGATGTGCTGCGCTTTTGGTATAGATTCAGAAGATTAGCACTTTAGTTGATCATTAGATTGCTGTAGTAAAACTGCTGATTACCAGGTAGTTTACTGGCAGTCTGCTGCTGGTTTTTAAATTGCATGTTTCAATCTCCATGTCAGAAATGTTTAATGAAATAGAACAGGATGATATTTGAGAACTCACTTAAAGCATGTCCTAATTTTTCTTTCTACAGCACTGACCCTAATATCTATGACAAACTGAACCCCCTTGTTGTGTCCCTTTCTAAATTAAATGTTTTAAGTTTTACCAGTTTGACACTCTGGGAGGCTGCAGTAGAACACAAGGGAATTGACTGACAGGCTGCTCCTATTCAGAGTACATTTTTTACTGAGAATGTAAGACTTCATTCTCATATGGCTGAGAAAGATTTTAAAGAAAATATGCTCTCATTTTAGCTTATGGGGCACCTTCCATAAGCTCTTTGGGAAAATCATAAAAAAACATCTTTCCCTCAAACATGATTCATGAAATGCCAGCAGAAGTCTTTTTCACAGGAGAAAATCACCTTAGAACACACCACAATTCTTCAAATTAGTATGGTACCATCAACAAATGATTTATAATGTAAATAAAATCTGTCATCACCATTTATACGTTCTCCTTTTTGTGACCGTCAAAACCTGCCATTCACTCAATAGATTTTAATAGGGACCGTGCCTCTGAGTCCTGTAAGTGCTGCCACAGCATGTTGTCCATGTTATGGCCAGGCAGTAAATATTGTGTCCATTTGGAGCCCCTTTATATGCCTTTGGTGTCTGGGTATGCTAAACATGCCCACCTATATCTTTTTTAATTCATTTTCAGGACACAGGGACCAGGTCCCTGAGCCTTGCAATGGCTGCTAAAACATAGGCCCATATTTATACTTTTGCACTAGTGCAGATTTGCATCAAAAAGTTTAACGCAGGCTACCGACATTCCAAAGTGCCAGCCCGGCACCTTATTTATGGAATGATGGTAGCCGGCGCTGCGGCCTGGTTAGCGTCAAAATAAATGACGGTAACTGGGCAGCGGAGGCGAAGGGAAGACTGGGGGTTGTGTGCCAAAGAATGGTGCTAGTCAGGTTAGAGTCAAAAATATTGGCTCTAACCTGACTAGCGTCATTTTATGATGCACAACCCCAATGGAAATTACCCCTGTCTTAGCAAACACAGGAGTCATGCCCCCCTGCCCAATGGCAATGCCCAGGGGACTTCTGTCCCCTGAGCCAGGCCATTGGGCACAGTGGCATGTCGGGGGGCCCAAGTTAGGCCCCCCATGTCACTTCTACATAAAAAAAATACTTACCTCTACTTATCATAGATGGGTCCCCCCATCCATGGGTGTCTTCCAGGGGTGGGCGAGGGTGGCAGTGGGTGTCCCTGGGGGCAGGGAAGGGCACCCATGGACTGCTTCCATGGTCGGAGACCATGGAAATGAGCCCACTGGTTCTTTAACGCCTGCCCTGATCCAGGCATTAAAAAATGGCGCTAAACTGGTTTAGAGTCATTTTTAAGGCCCTCCTGTGTGTCATTTGTGCATGGGAGTATAAATAAGGCGCAAATGCCTTTGAGTAATTTTTTGCCCAGGAACGCCTACCTTGCATATCATTAACGCAAGATAGGTTTCCACTGTAACAAAATGACTCTCACTCCATTAATGTGGCGCTAGACGGGTCTAGTGCCAAAGTATAAAAATGGAGTTAAGTTTGCGCCGAATTTGCGTAAAAATAATGATGCAAATTCAGCGCAGACAGAGTATAAATATGTACCATAGTGTTCAGGTTGTGCCAACCAATCAGTATTGACTACTCTCCTTTAATTTGGCCATTTAGAGCACATCTGAACACTGACAGTCAAGATATTTACATTTCTTCTTTCTTTAATATCTCAAAAACTACTGAACAGATTTACACTAAATAAGAAAAAGCACAATTTGCACTTGAAGATCTACTTTCCTGGCAAATCTGGTGAAAGTCCCTAAGGGAAAATGCATGGGGTGTTTTGATATCGCCCTTTGTCTCAGCCCCTGCTTGACGAATCACCACACAACTTTCAAGACAGCAGCTGAAGTGAGTGGCATACTAATTTTGAAAATGTTGTGAAGATTCGTCAAATGGTGCCAAAGTTATTGGCAAAGCAAAAAATGGTTTTCCTGTTGGAGCTAAGTCCTAACTATAACTATTTTACTAATAAAAAAATAAAAATAAACAGTTAAAGAGTTGTTAAAATTAGGTGAAAATGTCTTTTAAAACATTATGGGGGTCATTCTGACCGCCAGGGCAGCGAACAACGGAAAGCACCGCCAACAGGCTGGCGGTGCTTCCTGGGCCATTCTGACCGCGGCGGTAAAGCAGCGGTCAGAAAACCGGGTCCGGCGGTTTCCCGCCGGATTAACCCCGGTTGGCCCAATCCGCCATGGCGGCGCTGCAAGCAGCGCCGCCATGGGGATTCTGACCCCCTTCCCGCCAGCCTGTTTCTGGCGGTTTTTACAGCCAGGAACAGGCTGACGGGAACGGGTGTCCTGGGGCCCCCTAACAGGGCCCCATGAAGCTTTTCACTGTCTGCTTAGCAGACAGTGAAAAGCACGACGGGTGCAACTGCACCCGTCGCACACCTGCAACACCGCCGGCTCCATTCAGAGCCGGCTTCTGTGTTGCAGGCAGCCTTCCCGCTGGGCCGGCGGGCGCTAACAATGTTAGCGCCCGCCGGCCCAGCGGGAAGGTCGGAATGGCCCCAGCGGTCTTCCGACCGCGGAGCGGCCATATGGCGGTTCCCGCCAGGCGGGCGGTGACCGCCGCCCACCTCGGTTGGAATGAGGGCCTATGTTTTAAACTTGCACAACCACTGAAATTCAGCAGTTATAACTCGTGCCCTATAGTAACCCCACCAAGCACAGTGTTCTTATCAACGATATAATTTCATATGTCATTAGGGATGCAGTTATTGAACATTTAATGAGTGATGAATATGTTAGGTTACAAGCAGTGCATGAGGAGACAGGCTCCATGGACAACCCTTCGCAGTATGTAAAAGTACCCTACACATGTTCCTGCAATGAGCAGAATGGTGTACACTGTTTTAACAATGTTTGCAATCATACTGCAACTTGAGCTGTGAGTTGCACATAGATTATACATTCTGAAGCCAGGTCCTTTGTCCAGCCCCCTTGTGGATGGCAAATCCCTGAAGACTACACACACCATATGTCTCTTTAAAAAAAAAAAATGTTTCTAGCTGTACTGCAACCAAGCGTCACCTCCATTGTACTGTGGACCTGTGTAAGCTTGACGCAGTTAGGCTTGCATTGTTCCATGGTGTGGCTCATAGTAAATAACCGGAGGGCTGAGCTGAGTCCCATGGGAGTACAGGAATAACCATAGCACAAAGAGTTTTTTGTGTCTCTTTGGGGAGAAAGTGTCAGGGGACATAGGTATTCCTACATTCTCCTCTTTTTTTTCCTTCAACTTCAGGACATGAGGACCAAATCCTCATGTTTCTGTAACGGCAGGTGCAGCATTGCTGTTTGATTTGCATCTAGCCAATCAGAGCGCTTGGGCCCATATTTATACTTTTTTTGTGCCGCATTTGCGTATTTGTTTTACGCAAAACAGGCGCAAACTTACAAAATACATTTGTCGGAGATGACCGCAGGGGAAAAACCTATCTTGGGCAAACAGATCATTTTAATTTTTTATTTTAATTTACAGTACCATGTTAGTCCACCAACCGCAATATATACCTATTTTTAACTCTTTCAATCCTTTCTGAGCACCTCTTTAAATATGAATTTCCCAAAAATGCCTGAACAGATTTACACCATAACATGAAAGGCACATTTTCTGAGCAAAGTTTTCACTCGCTACCTTATTTGGTGTAATTCCGTTCTGCCGTTTTTATATATCGCTTTCCAAACTTCCTGTCAGAATTACCAAGGGAAAAAAATATTTTGAGACTCCCTTTTTCTCAACCTCCACTTGATGGATTACCCTAAAAGTGTATGGGAAGGAGCTGATATGGATGATCTTTTTTTGGAAAAGTTTGTGAAGATTCATTAGACATCAATGTTTTGAGCAAAACAAAAAAAAACACTTTTCCTATGGAAACTCTGTCACACTGTTGACTGCCAAGGTGTGATATCTGCGACTATGTGTATGTACATGTGTATGTATACCTGTAGATAGATAGATATACTACATATATTTATTAAATAAATAATAATTGTAAAATAAAACAAAATTTAAAATTAAAATGAAAACTTTACAATTACACTTTTAATATAAATTAATAATAATTTACATTAATTTAACAGATAATGTGTAACCACATTTAAAATAAAAATGATAATGAGGGCAATATTGTTTTGAATAGTAAAGTATTAAATTATTAAATACAATAATTAAATATTATTACATATCATTTAATAGACATTTAAATTGATAAGTTATTCTGTTTTAATAGTTAAACTTAATTCACATATATATTACACATAAAAAAATGTTTAACTTTTTTTGAATAATAATAAACTTTAATACTGTTCCCTATACTTTTCAAAATGGAGAGCTCCATCTCGGTGGTTTAGCTCTCCACCTAGTTGTGAAAAGTTGCTAGTAGTAACAGTAATTGAGCAATCAGGAAATCCAGAGCATGCCTATATTTTCAGTCAATAACCGTCAGCCTCACCTATAAAACAGTTCCACACAATACAAAATGATCATACTTCACACGCACCAAGAGATCATCACCCATCAAACAACTTGCGCTGTAAAACTTTAAAAAATATGACTAAATGGCATCTTGGGTGATTTTAATATAGTCCATCCCTGCAGGTCTCAATCAGGTGCTTGACTATCCTTAGGATTGGTCAAGATAAACGACTTTGAATACCATATGCACAACAGTAGCTTTCTTAATGGATGGCGTCTAATTAAGACCCTCTTTTTGGATCTCTACCCTCTTTCGCCAAACATAATATAGAATGGCATCCTTGTAGGGTTGATGGTTCAACAGTCACATGGAGAAAAAAATCACAGGAGTCCTGCAGAGAGTTTCCTGGCAGCTTACCAATGTAGCCTGATGCTCTCTATTTCACACTTCTTTTTTTCCATCAGACTTCAAGCTCTGAGACCTTAGACAGGGAACTTAGACAAGAAAGGAGCACCACTCTGGTCAATTATCCACAACACCAAAATGCATTTACAACATCGTTCCAACCAAACAATCCACTCATAGTGTAGCTTGCTAAATGCCCAACAATTCTTTTGGTGCCTTGCAGTAGAGATGAAGCACTATTAAAACTCAATTATATTTATTAGCTGTCCTTGCATGTTTGTTTCAGGACTTCAGTCTTCCTGTTAAACTGGTTACTTTAGTTGAGCAACAAGGACTCAGGGTTCCTGGGCAACTCATGTCCTCAAATGACATCAGGCAAGCTACGGTCAGCAAAATCTTTCTTCTTTTCCTCCTGCACATTGAGAAGAAGCCCCCATCCATTTACAGAGTAATGTAACTTCCTTATATTTCAAGGCATGTGACAGCAAAAGACCTTGCAATAGAAACCAAGGGCCATATTTTTCAGAACTTACACTTCTGTGCAGCAACTCAGCAATGCATCAGAAAAGGTTGTGTCAGAAAAAGTTGCCCTGAGGTACGCCAGTTTGAAGCATCATGGATGCCCCATATTTACTGTATGATGCACCACGTTGTAAGGTCCCAAGGTGCGTAAAACATTTTGACACATCAGTGGGAAGGATATTGTACCACATCTGCTCAAAATGTGATGCAATGCTTATTTGTGGCACATAAAGCAATTTTTACATGCCATAGGTCAGATTTGTGTCACATAGGAGTGCGTTGTGAGTAAGAAAGCCTAAAAAATTATGCATTGCAAACAAAAAAAGTTTAGCAATTAATGAAAATTTCAAAAAATGGAGGGGGCAGGAACCACAAGCAGTGAGGCCAGCAACCTCAACACCAGCCAAAATGTCCAGACAGACATCCAGGGGAAGAGGACGAGCAATTTCAGTGAGGAGGAGAACCAAATGTTAATAGCTGCGGTGATAGAAAATGAACAACTTCTCTTTGTCACCTCCAAATTGCCATTAGGTAAAAAGGAATCCATTTCACACTCCATAGCGGATAAGATTAACAGTGTAGGCCAAACAAAAAGACAGTGTCAGAGTTCAAGAAGAGGTTGCACTACTACAAGCGCAGGACCAAAGAGAAACTGGCTAAGCACCCAAGAGCAGCCATGCGGGCCGGAGGAGGACCTGAGGACCAGGAGGAGTTGGATGCATTGGAGAAGCAGGTGGCATCAGTCATCCCAACAGAGTTTGTGGCAGGAGTGGAAAGGCAGGACAATGCTGCAGTTGAGGATCAGGAAGATCTACAGAGTAAATGTAAACAAGGGATGATATGGCTAAAAATGTCACGCAGTGCAGTGCATCACGACACTGCTACGCTGCACTGCGCTGCATGCAAGCGAAAGGGCAGGAATGTCTCACATCTTAACTCATACAATCCATAAATGTAAGTTTCTTGCTCAGTGACAATATGTCCAGCCAAGTCCAGCTCTTTGTCAGGTCCCTGCATGATATGCTGCCGCAGCCCAGGTTGTCCTTTGAATAATGCGACTTGTATTCTAATATTTGAAATGAATGACCTGGACCACAGGTCCCACAAGACAAAATGAAAAACAGGGACGCAGATTTAAGAGGGCCTAGCGCCATTCTAACACCATATTAGCGTAATTTATTGTGTCTTTGGAAGGCCAAAGACGCTGCAACATGTTTGCCAATTTGTAACCCCTTGTGCCACATTATGCATGTGCCAGGCATAATGTATGCAAGGGAGCGTTCCAGCGCTAGGCAGGCCAAAAAATGGCACAAAGAAATCATTTTGACTCTAGTACCTCTGACTACTGCCATGGTGCACCGTATTTTAAATATGGCTCACACATGGTAGCATTAGGGGGGCGCTAAGGGGCGCAAAAGAAGTGGCACTGAACTTGGTGCAGTGACACTTTTCATAAATATGCCCCTTGGACTGGAGCAGCATATAATGCATGAACCTTAGAAACCTGCCCAACCTCACTGTCACAATGCAGGCCCCCTTGCACCATGAGGCAAATGTGCTTGTATTGGGGCTACATGGCCAAAAGTGGAGTGTAAAGTAATGGAATGGAATAGGGTTGCTAGAGGATTAACTCCTCACCTGAAAGAGGATCCAGATGCTGAGTATGTAAAGAATCTCCAAGTAGGATCATGTGAAGAGCCTAGTGTACAGTCATTGGCATGAAATCATACTGCATACATCTGTCCTGTTCTGCTGGATGAGATGTCACAGGTGTTGCCTGCCATGCTAGAGACCACAATACTGCCTGTCTCGTACAAATGATTATTGGAGGTGGGGTGAATGCAAGTGTTTGTTGGAAGCATAGATGGTATGTGAGACTGGTGGGCCCCTGGTAGTGTAGTTTCATGTAGGTGTGGCAGAGCACATTGAACTGGCAGTGTGCCTGAATGTGGAGCCATTGAATCTCAAGGAGGTTTAGGTGCGATGTGTGTGCAGCAAGGTAGCCTGAGTGATAGCCACGCACTTCAGTGCCTGATAGTTTCACACTTGTGTAGCAACTGTGAAGGGATGCCGTAGAAGAGGGTATTTGTGTACTACATTCTATATGTGATATGGGCCAGGGTGGTGGTGTAGTAGCTGTCAGGAGGGAGCCATTAGAAGAAACCTCTGACGATGCTACATATAGTAAAGCAGGAGTATGTGAAACAGGGAATTGTAAAGTGACATGGTGAGCCAGGTGTCCAGGATGATGGGCAAGCTTAGGGGATTGTTGAAGGGTAAGGTGTTTAGACCTAGTTGTGTGGGCAACCATGGTAGGTACATGTTACTGAATTTCATCACTAATAACTTGTGAGGTTCAGCATGAGCCATAGCTCTCAAATGCAGGTAGGGGTGATGGTCAATTTCATATTGTTACTAATGATGATGGAGTTCATGTTTCCTGAAACCAATGTATAATCTGGGTGTCATCAGTGTGTGACAGTAAGTTGAGTCTGAATGATGATTGCTAGAGTAGTCATGTACAGGTTCAATTGAGTGGGGCTGCGTGAACAGATTTGTGCTACTCTGCAGATGAGCAACTTGGATAATGAGGAAATGGAGTGAGCTTCAGTGGATGCGCATTTCCAAGTGTGACATTGCAATTTCCCTTCAGAAATGGTTCACAGTGCCTACTGTTCTAGGCTCTGGAGATGACTGTGTGTGCTAGGAAACTACAGGTTTCCACACATGAGGAACCTATGGTAAGTGCATGGCCTAACCCATTCCTGTATTGTAGCAAGGTTGCTTTCTGTGTGGAGTTGTGTGGATGTGTGTCACATATAACCCAATGGACCACATGAATGCACAAATTGCATGGAAGACAGCAAGACAGATTTGCCTTGTGTACTGTGTGAAAGGCAAAGTGCAGGACCAAATCTAATAGATGTCAAATACCATTACTTTGTCTGGAGCTGTAGGCTAAGTGATGCCTAGAGAGAATGCATGTGCCCTGGTGATTTGGTGCAATGTTCTCAGTAGTGGTGTCAATATGTGAACTTTACATCAATCTAGCCATTAAAAAACATAAACTGAGCAACATGGTAAATGGGGCCCTTACGTGCACTCACCATGTCAGGCAGAGCAGGCCACAAGCTGCATAACTGTGTTGCAAAGTGTGGTGTGACACAAAAAGGACCCCTTGTCAAATAGTGGTTCTGTGAACAATGTAAAGATATTGCCATGTAAAAGGCAACAACAGTGTGACTTGGACTCATTAAGTCGTAGTAACATATGTTTGACACCTCTATGTTTAACATAAAGTGAATTTAAATAAACTCTGTTTGCCAGCCAAATTACTTATGACAACATTTAACATAGATCATTTCAAACATATTCCAATTTCTTTGCAGGAGGACAAACAACACCTCCTGTCCAGCAACCTGTCCTGGATGACCAACCTGCTAGTAATGACATCCTGCCCCACATGAATGATGACACATATCTACAACTCATGTAACCCATAGAATCTCCTTCTTTGGTCTTGGCAAGGGATGACAATGAAACAGAGTCTCCAGGGGGACCGCCACCAACAGGACATACCCAATTCATCAGTCCAAGGCCAACTGTGGACTCCGAGGTCCCCCAAGTTGTCTTCCAATAGTGAGTGGGAGGAGTTCAGCAGTTGATGAGGTGTGGGTGGGGATTGAGGCTATAGTGGGCATCCTAGAAGGAGTTTTTAGGTACCTCAGTCCTAATAAGGATACATCTGAGGCAACTAAAGGCACCCACCTTTGGCTCCATAGTATGGATGAGTCCCTAGCTGACATTGCAGGTGTCATGAAGCAGACGAAAGAACAACAGGCTTCAACATCTAAAACCACTGAGGTTGCCACCAAGCTGGGGGCCATCATTAAGATCATAGGATGTAGTGCATGCTGGACTCCTACATAGCAACTACGGGTGCCCTCAACAGCAATGTTGTGGCTTTGTTGAGAAGCCATCAGACCTTTGTCAGCGCTGTGATGTCCTCCTTGCTGGCACACAAATGTTGGTAGGGACAAGAGAACCACATCTTCTGCCCCAGATTTCTTTTTGCCTCAGATGCCTTCTACACAAACACCAACAACTGCAGGAAATGCACAACACCCATTAAGGGAGGACGATGTTGACTTCCTCTGTTTCTCTTGTCAAACTGCCAGGTAATATTGGTGCCCCCTGCACAGTTTCCCAATGGGTGTGCCTGTGTTTATCATCATGCCAAATCCTTTGTCACCTCATATTGTACCTTTTTTTTAGTGCACCTGTTAATCTTATCCACTTGTTGACTGTTAAAGAAGCTACCTTCCCTAGATGCAATTTGCACCACCTCACCGAAATTCTCCTCACTTCTACATGTCACATGACATGTCTCCCAAATGGATTCTCTCTAGACATCCGCACAGTCACTGTTGGTGTTGTTGCCCTAAAAACTGCAAAAATGCTCACCCACATTTGCGAATAAATTTGCTCCTGTAAACCAGAGTGTCATATGTCTTTTGCAGAAAGTACTAATTATACCATGGTGGGTGTGTATTTACAGAACCCACTTCTTAGCATTTCAAGGATAGTGAACTAAAGTCACTATCACCTGCTCTCTTTGGATGCACCAACAATATCTACATCTGCTGCAATGGCATTATGTGGAATGTCTTGCTTCCCAATGGAATGTCATGGTGTGACAATAAGCTTCAGTTATGTAACTGACACACAGTGAAAAAGCCTTACTAAACACACCAATTCCAACCTGCTAAGAATGGGACCTGAATGGCATGTAGGCCAATAGCAGTGTTCCACTCATCTGCATAAATCTAACTCAGTGAACACGACAATATGATCAAACACATATGATAACCTCAATGCTCATATTGAAGAGATCCTAAAGCACATAAATTATCATGGTTGAACTGATAATAGGCAGAACCTCATGCCCAGCCCCCTTCTGAATTTTCATCATAACTGTGCCACAAAACGATGTACAAGAGCAGTCCAATACCTTGGTGTTAGAAATAGGGTCTTTGGTTGGCAGTCAGGTTACCCCCTGTCCAAGCAAGGACCCTCTCTCTAGTCAGGGTAAGTCACACACATTCCAAATTATCCTGTGCCCACCCTCTGATAGCTTGGCACTGAGCAGTCAGGCTTAACTTAGAAGGTAATGTGTAATGTATTTGTGAAATAAATCATGCAATAGCACAGTATAAACACCACAAAAATACACCACACAGGTTTAGAAAAATATAGAATATTTATCTGGATAAAATAAGGTCAAAACGATCAAGATTTGATAAGTAGACGTTGAAGTATCACTTTAGAGAATAATAAAAATAGTCTTACGTTCTTAAAAGCAATAAGTGTCTCTTGCAAGCACAAAGTACCTGGTTTGTGTCTGAATTATCCACAAGGGTCAGCAGAGGAGGGGATGCGTGGAAAACAGGGAGGTGTGCGTCAGTTTCTCCGATCGCACACAGGCGATACGCCGATATTCTTCTTGCAGCCAGGGCCTTGCACTTTTTGTATATTATCGATCAAACTATTTGGTCTATAATTTACAGGTAGATTTGCATTCCCCTTTTTATATACTGGGATCATTTCTGCACCTTTCCAGGTGCCCGGGATTGCACCTCCTGCAGCAATTTTATTGGAAAGCAAGTTTATATACCAGGAGCATATCATCAACTCTGATTTATATAAGTCCCCTGGTATCTTGTCAGGTCCTGGAGCCTTACCAGATTTTAAAGATTGTATTGCTTTTGTGGTCTCCTCCACGGAAAAGTTGATAGTATCCGCAGATGCTAGAGGGTGCTGCCTAACTCGCTTGGGGCTATCACTAGAAATAGCTCGTGGTGAAAGAACAGAATTGCACTCATTGCTGGTTAACATATCCAGAGGGGTGGCATAAAGTTGGGAGAAGTGAGTCACCCAAACCTCTGGTTGAATATTATTCCTGGGGTTACTCCTATTCCCCCTATATCTTTTAGATACCAGTTCCCAGAAGAGCCTATTGTTTTTTCCTTCGGCTGCAGTGAGCATATCCCACCAAACATCATCTTCCCATGACGTTTTTGCCTGCGCTATTGCTTTTTATACATATATCTGGAAAAACGAACTTGAGTGCCAGCTTGGCCTTGGCACAGTCCGTATTATACCATGCATTAGCTACTGGCAACTTAGGGTTTTTTCATCTAGGGTGGTCTTTTTTGTAGAAAATGCTCTGCAGTCTAATTAGCAATGACTCATGTATAGTAAGAATAGGAATACTGCTTGCCTCGTGATCAGCATAATCAGATATCTCATCAGTGAAAGCTCTGTAAATCCCCGAAAGTAAATAAGGGTTAGACATTACCTTAGGCCAACATATTCTAGTGCAATTAATGGTCTGTAAGGGGATTGGAAACCTCAGACAATCGGTCATGAACTGACCTCCTAAATTCATCTCCACTTAGAGTGAGGAGTAGGGGATTATGATCGCTCTCTGGTCGGAAGTCCACCTTCATGACATTTAACATTGGCCACAATCTGATGTCCACTAGAAAGTAGTCAATAGTACTAGAGTAAATACTTCTATTGAAAGTCGGCGTCATGTCCAGATCAGATGGCATACGTCCATTGCATACCGTAAGGCCATGTTTGAAGCAGAGTGCGGCCATCTGAATGGCCACCCAAAGTCGGATACATAAACTAGTTTTCATTGATTGTGGAATTCCCCACAGATCGTCAGAGGCGACTTCAATTGCACCTTTGAACCATCCATACTGAGCAGTGGGTTAACAGAAGAAGAAGACACCAAACCTATCCTAATCATTAACTTGCACTATGCCTAACAACTATGAGTGCAAACATCAAATGTAAAACAGGGAAGGGTAATATCCAAAGGGAGAGTCTGACGAAGTTAGGAAACCTGCACCAGGGCCTCCTTCATGTTCATAACACGTTAATGAAGGCTGACCTGCTCCTGCCAAAAGCCTTCAAGCCTTCCAGCCTCTTTGTCATCTTCCTTAACAGCTTCAGTATGCAGTAACAGAAGAAAGAGTCCCTACTTCTTCTGGGCCTTCTGGCTTTTGTGGTTGGGGGCTGGATGGCTGCGCTGTGACCTGCGTTGTGGTGGCCTCTGCAGACTTTGGCCACCTGTGGTTGGTTTCATGGCTGATTTCTACAATTTGCCATGGAAATTGCAGGACCCCAATGTCTTGGCTCGCTCATAAACCTTGCCCATCTTTCTGTATGCCTTACAGACATGCCCGATGTGGTGGTAATTGCCCCTGTGCAAATAAAATATTTTGGCATCTTCAGCTGTCATATTATCTAGGGTGATAACATAAAAACAGTCTTAAATCACGCTGTATAGTTACATGATGTGTGTGAAAATAGGCTAATATTGTAACACAATCATATGTGCCTGTCCAGGCCACCTCCAGATTTTGAGCTAGAAATATGTAAAACTTACCAGCACTACATAGACATCCCCTACTTGAGCAAGGAAAACTGAGCCAGGTGCCATCTGTGTAGGTGCACAATATAGAAATGTAGTCACAAAGAGATTACAACCATGTCATACAGATCAATGCTTCACACTCATGATGATGTGCTGATTTTAAATCAGATCCATAGTCCAGAAATTGCAACTTTAGGTGTTGGGATTGCATCATACAGGTGTGCTGAGACTTGCTTATCAACGGACCTGAAAGTGGTTAAAGTGATAAAGTCCTGGTAGTGTGCCTCTACGATGCATACCCTATCCGGAGTCACACAAGGCAACACACATTGCTGACTTCACTAGCTCAATGTCAGCTAGCCAGTACATGGATAGGGGGTTGTCATTTATCTCCTGCAAATAATGACTGGGGTACATTTCAACAATTCACCCTCAGGCAAATGTATACTGAAAAGTTCCATATAACTTCTGGTTCACACTTGTAGCCAAAAACATGTTGAGTTTTACTTAAACATGTTTCTGTACACACATACTCTCACGGCTGCATTTGTCTGCACACATTTTGCATTATAAAATACCTCTCTGTAGTGTGTCCATTTATGTTGGAGTAGTCATCCGAACAAGAACTTTGAGCATATAATGCACAGACCCTTGCACCACGATGCAGGTTAACAATGTTGGTGCTACCCAGTCTCACTTAGCCTACCAGTATGTGAATTCCTGCATTTAATCTTTTACACAGTGCAGCAACATTACTGTTTGCAATGGACGAATGCCTTCCAGAAATGGGACATAAGGGATACACAGGGCATGGATTTGGCATTTAAATGCCTATGCATGTGCAGACTAGTGTGTTTGTCCAGTTGGCCACACCATACCAATGAGACTGAATCCATGCAAAGAGGCCTACTGGCACTCCATAGTTTTCACAACTATGGCAATTGCATAATGAGGCTTGAAAAATATACATTGCACTGAGCAGAAGGCTAAAATCCAGTTAAAACCTGGAAAAAAATATGACCACTAAATTGCAATGTTTACATGCTCATTCATATTGTGCATCAGTCAATAAATTGGGCAATTATCTATACAACCCCATGGTTACCTAGTGTACCAAGCCTACATCCCTACAGCCTCCATGGCATCAGTGTAAATGTTCCTATGTCACACCATTTCACAAGTTGATGATATAGCCTATTCTGGGGGAAGCTCAACTACCCTTGAGACTAGATTACAACAGCCATACCTGATAGTAGGCTAAGAATTTGAAGGTCTAGAAGTCCATGTGATATTGTACAAACAGACGTGCAGACACACATGTAGGCATGTCTTTTGTTGTCTGTCATGGGTCAAATGCAACATAAACCTGCCCAGGCAAGCTTAGCAACATACACTTGACAGTGCTGCTACACATGAGTCATTTAGTTTGTGGCAATTTTGAATAACCTAGTATGTTTTTGTTGAACAGATGCAGATTATGCACCAGATGATGGTTACTGTGCAAAAAGCAGCATGGCTATAAATGTGCTAACATCAACACAGATGTAAAGATGCTTAGATCCTGTGGGCCTGCGTACATACACCCTACATTCACAATGAAACGTCTCCTTGTTCATTGCAAATGAATTGGTGGGCAGGTTCTGTCGTGTTGCCACTCTGACAGAAAAATGGTAGTAGATGATTGTTACCTTCCAGAACACATCACAGTGTTACAATTCACATAGATCACACACAGACAATAAAATACTACATACATCTACTTATGACACTTACTTGTAGCATTGGGGTCCTGGAAACTGCCCACCCCGGGTGAATGGGAGATGTCCACCTAGAAGACAAGAAATTGTACATTGCATTGTAAACAATGCAGTTGAGGATGGTTACTTTTATATCTTACAAACCATGTCATCCCAATATTTTGGATATACCCAAAAGCTTAGATTACATACCTAAATATTACATTAATATGGGACACAGGTAGTCAGCCTGCAGGCCTGAGCTGGATGAATGATGAAGGTCGGAGGTCATGGCCATCGTCACATGACTGAAGCATTCCTCAGGCATGTGACATATTTAGTAATCCTGGCCAGCATCATGCCAGGCTCAGTTGTATCATGACACATGGGTGACACCATTGACCCTCGGCAGAAGTAAGCAGTGCTTTGTTGGGAAAAGGCAGGCATATACCTTATGTGACATTGTAAAAGCTATATAAGGGTTTACTGGAACTGGGGCACAGAGTGCTGGCTAGTGGAAAATCTTTATACCTTCCAACTTTATGCAAGGATGCATGCCTTTTTTCAGCAGGTATTATCTTTTGGTGTTGTCCTGTAAAACCCAAAGGTCTCACATATACATTTTTATAAGGCATATTAATCTGTGTACATGTGTAGCACAATGCAGCACACATGGAACATTTTACATAAATGGAGTCTGGATATAAATCTCCTGCTTAGTCATGAACAGTGGTGCTCTAGTACTTTACATAAGGGAATGCTCATAATTCCATGCATTTTCATTGAACACAAACACTTTTCAACATGTTGAAGAGCCCTTTGTGCCAGGGTATGGCAATGCAGTTATTTCCACTGTGCTTGCTTTAGACTTGCTTAATGTCACCACTCTGAGGCACACAAAGTTTCCTTAGGTAGCTTCCTTACAGTAAGTTAATCTTATGTACACGTTGCTGGTTGCTATTTGCAAATACAACTAAACAAATGATGTACATTCCATGTTTATATTTTGTATTACTGCTATAGCTACATTACTACATGCAGATGGAACATACATACATATCTACTGGTCTTCTGATCTCCAGTCCATTGTGGTCAACAAGATCAGTCTCCCTTGTCTCCACGTCAGCCCAACAATGTTAAAGTTGGATTACATTCCTATCCAGGCCAAATGTCTGATTGTGATGCCAGCACACATGCTTCATCCTATCCTTTTTTCCTTGGGTAGGTAGCCCTGACTGATCCTACCCCCAGAGGGCAGCAACCTGGGTAGGTAATGCCTTACTAGCTACAGTAGGCAACCCAACTCTACCCCTCCAAAAACTTCTTCCCCCTGTCTAATAAGTCCCTATCCCTCCCAGGAACAGTAAAACCCCAAATAATACACCTTATAACTGTAACTACTCTTGAAATGTAAACCCCAAAAGACAAACTCCCTAACAATACAGAGACAAATATATGGACAAAACAACATTAACAGACAAAAAGGTATTACAAACACACAAGACAGGGACAGATAACACACTGACAAGACCAAAAATTCACCACAGGCACAGATAGTGTCTGAAACACCCCCAACACCAAGCAAAACTAACAGACAGTAAGAAAAAGTAAAAGTAACTTCACAATTCCTAGTATGCAGCCTGCCACACCTATTGCATCATTTCCTGGGTGCATTCCACTTGTTTTTTAAATTGCCATCTTTTTTATGATGCACCGCTACTGAAATGGCCATTTGGTGATGAACACCCAGCATATTAACATTTCTGCAGTCACTTCTATGCATTGGTGTTGATGTACGGCTTACAACCAGTGCAGCTGGTGCATTGCAACAAACAACAGGGCTGATGCACGGATTCTGACACACACAAATGGGAAAATGTGGAGGATGTACTGTGGGGGACTGGCTAATGTTGGATTACACACCTTGGGCACATTTCTATTGATCCAGGACTTGGGTGGCACCACTTGGCAGGTCTGTGTGACCGAGGACAATATCCCAGTGGTGAATCTCCGTGGTCATAAGTCCTGCATGTCCCTGTCACTTTCTGCTAGTTGTCTCACGCAGACTGCCCGAGGAGTCAGTCTGCGTTCAAGGAATGTATGTGCCATCCTCATGATCCAGGCCTGAAAACAGCATGCAGCATGCCAGCACAGCAAGGCAGGACTCATGAGCTGTATGATCACACTTCAGTTCTCACAGTTGTTGCAAGGGTACACACCTGGATGACCCTACAATCATATGTGGATGTGAAGATTTCCCCTGGGGCCTATGGCCACCCTATTGTATTTGCTATTCTGCCAAATCTGTTCATACATGCAATGTTTCAGGAATTTCTCCATGTGATGTGTCACAGATGAAACACACAATTAAGGAAGCAAAGAGAAAGGGTGACTCATACAAACAACAGTGCATGTGCCTCCCAGTATGCAGATTTACTGGACTTTCATCAATCTGTTGTAAGTCCTATTGCACATGTGTTTGTGAGGCACCCATGTCTGTCGCGCAAAGCTAGGCGAGGTCCTCCGTGTAATTTGATGGCAAAGACACTTCTTCACTCAAGGTGATATGTATGACCTAGTATATGTGGCTCTTGCACAACTCAACATGGTACATGGGCAATGCAAATCTATCTTGATATTTCTTGACCCACCCAAAGCCACATTGTGTAGCCCTAAGAAGTGTAATTAATCTTGAGTGAAACAATGCAGTGCACATCACTGCACTGCTTTACTCTGCACTAGAGAGAGAGAGAGAGAGGTTCCATGAGTGTTTCATGGGGGTACCCATTTACATCCCATGGTTTAAGCGCGTTCCCAGACTTACCAAAACAACTGAACCCGGTAATGTACCATAAAGTACAACCATCCCAGGAGTGGTGTGGCATTACAAGGAGGCAGACTTGTCATACTCCTTGTTACTTCATCCTTCAATGTGTGCTATGTTGTGCAGCACACATAGATTGCAGAATATGGCTCACACGATATTTTGCTTAGCAGGAAGCTGCACCTTCATGCACAAATACATTTCTGCACACAACACAGGAACCTTTGCTCCATGGTGCAAGGGTGCCTGTCTTGGCCTGTGTTGGCCGGTGCAGGGTAAAAGTCAGGAATGATTTGATTCTATTGGATACAGCAAATTACTTTCTTTTTTATTTCACATGCAGCTATGGAGTAGGGTGACTACAGTATCTGTGCTGCACTGTGTGGCAAGGCTCAGCAGATGCACCTCTGTTTACACTCACTGGGCATTAGGGGAGCAATGCTGTGATCTACATGTATCAGGCTACCACCAACATCATGAAATGGGGCACACATACTTAGCCATCTCCCACTGTTTGGTTCTACACTCCCCTTTGGACTATGCTAGAGTATGTCAAGGTGAACAGATACTACCAGCACACTCATATTCACCATTTCACACTGTTTCACATTTGAAAATATGTGCTGTGTATGTCTTGGACCGGCACATGCATTCTGAACATGTTTTTTTCATGCACATAGATTTTGATCAATCATTAAGTTGGGCATGGGTAAGTGTAACACACAACAACAGATCATTTCAGGAGGTGAGTAAGCCAATAGGCCTCACAGCAGTGAACCAGGGTCACATGGTCATGTACAGTACTACTATTCACTGAACATGATGCTTGCAACCCCACTTTAGCTCTGTCTTCCTTCTGGCAGAGGCAGTAGCAGTACATCTACACTGAGGACAGGTCTTTGTGTGGCCCTCCGGGTCCAAGAAGACTGCAAATCCATGACACAGGCCTATGTTATGACACATACGCAAAAGCCAGAAACTCTTTGGGATGACACAAGATTTGTGACCCGCTCAACCATGCACTTATGCACTCAAGTCAGGGGTAGACTAGTCTTACCATGTAGAGGTTAGTTCTTACCCAGCACCCATCATTGCACCAGGTTCAATGAGATAGTGTTTTTACAGATGCATTGTTCATGACTTTTTCAAATGGATACTTCATGCTCATCTCTGCATTCTTCAGGTGAGGTACTGTTTGCAAGAACATCTCCATTGTATTACTTCTATGAGTAATGCCACACATTGCAAGGTCATTCATTCATAGTGTTGTGTTTTGCAATGCATAGAAAATGTGTGACTTGTTAACTGTGGTCTGATGTGGTATATATGATAATCTACCCAGGAATGGAGTCACATGTGGAATGTTTTGAGGATTGCCACACATGCATGTATTCCTTCTTCACAAATTACATTTTTACATGTTCACATAATACCTGGTCTTTGTCCATGACAACTGTCACTCATGAGCTGTGATAGTATCTGCAGCAACATTTGTTCCAGCAAAGAGCTGTCATTCTGCATGCTAACACATTAGTCAAACACACTACAATGAGGGGTTTGTTTAAGATATGGACATAATAGGTCGTTTATGTTCTAGCACTCACTGAGTGTCATATGAAACACACTTTGCTGCTGCAGTTAACTGTGCAGTACTGCACTGCTCAAGTTTGTGAGGACAGGAATGGGCAATTTAGCTGTGAAATGTGGCAAGCCTGGTCTGTCCCTTTAATGGAGTTCATTGCACCACACTACACTCCTGTGTTGATGGAGTAATTATTTTGAGCCATGGACCATGTTCCTGAAGGTTCTGACAACATGATTGTTACATGTTGAGGCCTGTTTCTAGTTGAGAAAATGTAACTGACTTGATGTTTACATTGACTGTGACATAAAAAGCAATACAATGAATGAGTTTAAACATTTTGTTCATGTTGAGCATTTCAGACAATTGCAGCCAATTTGTAACCAGGCCAGATAATTTATGAAAAGAAATTTGCAATTTGTTTGCATTGCCACTGACCAGCCACTGTGTGATGGATCTCTCTCCCATCACCCTCCTTCTCCTCCTTCTCCTCCTCCATTTGCTCAGTGTCTTCAGAATTCGAGTCCCATGGGACATTGGTTCTCACACATATGTTGTTGAGGATCGCACATACAGGTATGATTTTACAAACCATAGGGGACAAGTATAACAATCTTCCTCCTGACATGTCCAGGCATCAGGTCCTGGACTTCAGTACAACAAATGTCTGTTCTACCACATTCCTGATCTTGCAATTGCCTGGTTGTACTGTCTGCCTGGCTCCTTCTAGGGATGAAAAACTGGGGTCATGACCAATGCATGGCTGCAGACCATATCCTTGGTCAGCTGAAAGTAGAAAAAATAATTCTGTTAATGATTATGCACATTGTTACAGAGATATACCTGTTCATGTGTGTTATGTGTACTGACTAACTCAGACACATTTCTGACAGTATTTAACAATATGTGGTATATATACAGTTGAGTATTGGTTTACACATGTATCTTCCATTTGTGTGTGTTATTGCAAATGTTGTCCATGCTCTGATACTTTCCACACTTCTACATATTGGCTTTCATGTTTAAGCAGTAGATTGCTGTGATAGATATTGTGAAATGTCTCCATGTTATGCACACTCACCTCATGTGCTAAGTGACAAGGTAGTGATCTGACTTTCTGCCACATATTCATCCCTAAGTAGGTTGTGACAGTGCCAAAATGACATTTACACGCACATATGTCCTATTCAGAAACTCTGATGGTGCTTGCCTACATGACCTTTCTAGTGTTCACTTACTTTAGCATGGAAACTAGGTGCATACATATGGTGCATTTCCAGTTTAGGGGTGGGCAGTGAACTCCATTGGTGGACTTCGTGGAGTTTTGGCACTCCCCACTCTAAGTGGAGCACAGAGTTCAACAAACATATTCCACCAGCCGGCGGCGAAGCGGAGTTTATCAGCATGCCGCTCTCCCCATATATTGCATTCCTTTTACAGCATCTGTACCAGATGTTTGTGTGTAGATAGAGTGGTTTCACCAACGCTCTGACGTCATTCAGATGTGCCTAGTTCCCAGGACTTCCTGGAGATGCAGAAGGTGGTCTCGCTTAAACCTATTGTTGGTCTGAAGTTTCACAGAAGCTCTACATACACAGGTGTAAGTCTGTGTATGTGTGTATATATATTTATGTTACCCGTTCACAAAACCTTTCAAGTCCTGAGATTTGCTTTTATAAATTACAACTTTCATGTGCAGCAGTCCAACTGGTATAATTACCATTAAACAAGCCTATAGCTACTAGAAAGCTGTAGCTTGGTAATTGGAAGCCATGTCCGGGTGACACTGATTCATCTGGTAATCCTTTGTGTGTGTCTGTGTGTGTATATGGTGTTGGTGTTTCAATGCTACCCCTTGAAACGGAAGTGTGGTATTGTCCAAAGTCATGCCTGTGGACCTTGCGTGTGGACATAGGTAACTTTAAGCCTACAGATGCATCCAATCCCTGCCATTGATTTAAGCTGGCTCACCTCTGAGCCATCCAGGGGAGCATAGGATGTGGTTGGGCAGCCTGCTCAGGCTCAGTGTTGACATATATTTCTCATGGATTGGCAAACTGTGCTTTCCCCAGTTGACCTCTGTGCTCGGCTAGGAAGCCAGGTGTTGCAATGCGTGTCGCAGATTGTTGTAAAAATAAGGGCATGGACGGGTGAGGCAGCCCCATAAGAGAGCAGGACCATGCGTGTGCAGACTCAAATGCCACTGTGCTGGTGCGAGGCACTTGTTCTTGGCATGTCTCCTGGAGGGAAACAAAAGAGGCACCTGAGTTGGAAAGGGGACAGTGGCGTAGCCAGTTTGCTATGAGCACTGGGAGTACTAATGGAAGGAAGCCTCTTTGGGCTCCCAAACACAAGTTGAGCAGAGACACACCCATTCTGACAGGACGTGCTCACAAACATGTCAGATCATCACAGGATATAAAATAGGACCAGGTGGCTGAACGCGGAACTCAGTGGAATTTCAGTAGGTTTTTCAATAACTCAGCGGAATTCAGTGGAGTAGAACTCAGCGAGCTTTGCCCAACAAATTGATGTCAGGCTACAGGTAAAGCTTTTTGAAAGGCAAGTTGTCATGCTCCACTTAGAATGATACATAGGCATTGCAATGTGGGCCATCTTTGTGTACAACACACTGATGTTGCTACAAGTAGCTGTCTACTACAAACGTGGACACAATACTTCAGGTTTTCACATGTATGTGTATAAGTAACTTATAAGGGGTACTGTACTTCTTTGCCTTGATTCTGCCTTGATTCAGTTTTAGTAGATACTAGTGTTTTCTGACTCTGACTCTGCCCTGGACACTGATATCCAGTCCCAGGGCCAGTGCTCTGTTTAAAATGGTAAATGCAAATTAGGCATAATTATAATTGCCTCTGACAACCTACCTATAAACCCTTAGTATATGGTATGGCATGTAGGTTTAGGGCCCCCAGAGTAGATAGGGCAACCCAGGCTGCACTGATTTGGTCCCTGGTGTCGTTGTAAAGACAGGCCTGTCTTGCTGGCTGATTTAAAGTTAAAATTAACCCCAAATTCGACTTTTGAATTAAAAGTATTTTGAAAGCCTGAAATTAACTTATTTTTGCATATAAGTCACCCCAAGGTCTGCCCTAGGTGACCCCATGGTTAGGTGGAGTGTATATATAAGCAGGGACTTTATAAAAGATGTTTTATAAGCCGTGGTCAGAGAAAAACAGCCAAATTTGTTTTCCCCCATTGTAGTCAATGGGCTCCATAGGCTAAAATTGGGAGACTTTATTTTAAAATAATGAAGTCTTATTTCCAATAGTGATGAGCTAAATATATCAACTTTGGTCCAAAATGAAATGTTCTGATAAATCCAACAACTTGATAATGTTGAGTTTAATATAACTAGCACAAGGAAAGAGTTTTTGAACTCTTTCTGAAAGTTACTAATTTCAGCCCTGTAGTGCCCTTTCCTGATTGGTCTGCCTCTGGCAGCCTGAGCCAACCTACCATAATGAGGTATGAAATGGCCTGGGCTGAGGCAAAGAATGCATCTGGTGACTGGAGAACTGCTGCAGCAGATGGCAGAGTGGGATGTAGGAAGAGTAGCCAAATGTTCCATCTTCCTTGCAATGGACGTCTGCTGCACCTGTGATCCGAATAGCTGTGGCTCTACAAGTATGATTTCCTCCACCATGACCCTTAGCTCCTCCTCAGAAAACCTGGGGTGTCGTTTAGGTGCCATGGATGTGGTGTGTGTGATATGTGTGAGGATGTGTAGGGTGATGTGTTAGGGTGTATGTTGTGAGGTCCATGGATGGTGTATGGGTGATGGTGTTCTGTGGCTCTGATTGAGTGGGTGCTCCTGGCTTGTGTCTCTCTGTGTAGGCAGTCTTTTTTTCATTGAAAGGGTTGTGGGTAATGTGGGTGTGTGTTTTATAGTGATGTGAGTGTGTGTGGTGTGTGTATGTGTGTCTGGTGTGTGTGTAGTTTGAATTGTCCAATGTGGTGGTGTTTTGTAAATGTGTGTGTATTTTGAGAACGGCGGTATGTACCACCAATGGTTTACCGCGATTGAAAGACCGCTGCAGTGATTCGTGGGTCGTGGTGCTGTGGGCGTATTCCTGTTGGTGTAACAGTGTGGGTTTGGTTATCGACAGTTTATCACTGACCTTTGGTCTGGTGGACTTGTGTGGGTATCTGTATTGTGGCGGATTTCTCTGTGTCATAATACCCGTAGCAGAATACCGCCACGGTCACGGTATGTTGGCGGGCGTCAGCACGGTGGTAGGTGCCATTTACCACCAGGGTTGTAATGAGGGCCTAAATGTAAAACTCTTGATGACTACTTTGGTGTGGTAACAACTTCATCAAATACTATATCGAGCCTGCCAGATGATTCCAAGGCTCCTAAAAGGCCAATCAGGTGGCCTTAGTTCAATCAATGACTGGGTTGGCAGGTGTGGGCCAAATCCCCCTGCTTGATTATAGATCTATGCTTACAAATGAGACGGGGAAAGTATCATGTCCTAATAATAGGAGCCCTTGGGTTCATCCTTCTTTCTAGCAAAAGGGAAAAAAAGCTTCATGAGCAACAAAACAAAAGGAGGAGCACTCAGTCCACTGTTCTAGCAGTTAAAGGACAGCAATCATCGCAACAAGACCCGTGTGAGTTGCCGGCTATCAGTACCATGATCTCCCCGCCCAGGGTCACTGGTGCCATGTTAGTCAGCTGCACTGAGGTGAGCAAGCCAGCTCAAGCAGTACAGGCTATTCTTCATGGTGAGAAGGATGGCGCATCCCCTAAGGATCGAAAAGGGGCAGGCCAGGAAGGTTCAGCAGCACCACAGGCCCGCAATGATGTTCTGAGCCCGGAGGATGCAGATTTTGCTTAGTTGTCAGCGACTGTTACATTAGTCCCTTTCCAAATGAGCCTGGGTCGTCGTCCGACGGCTGTGTCAACGCATAGGCCCTCATTAGGACTTTGGTGGTAAATCCCACTTACCACCAAGGTGACGGACGCCAACATATTGTCGCTGAGGCGAACATCCGTTCGCCATATTATGACACACTCACACTAAACCAACAAATACTGCCACAAACACAGATCCGCCAGACCAACGGTTAGTGTTAAACTGTCGGTATGAACACCCATACCGTTACACCAACAAAACCCCTTCCACACGAATCACCACAGCAGACATTCAACAGCAGTAAACCATTGGAAGTATACACCGCCGCGGTCAGAATGGCCACCCAAATATATAACAACACAACATTGACCAATACTAAAAACACACACCTGACACTGATAGACACACCACACCCACCCAAAGCACAATAAAATACACACCTACATTACCGGTAACCCTTTCTGAACACGGAAAATAGCCAAGAGATAGCCATGCAAATCATAGACACAACTATACACATACCACAAACACCCATTCATCCATCACACACCTCACACCCCACCACATTACTCAATACCCACTGCACAACACACACCACACAACACCCATGTACCCACAAAGGCAGCCCCGTTTCACTGATGAGGAGTTGCGGGTCATGGTGGAGGAAATAGTCAGGGTAGAGCCACAGCTGTTTGGAGCATAGGTAGAGCAAATCTCCATTGCAAGGAAGATGGAGCTGTGGGGGAGAGTCGTGGACCGGGTGACCACCGTGGGACAGCATCCACGAACAAGGGACGACATCAGGAAGAGGTGGAACGGCCTATGGAGGGAGGTACGTTACATGGCAGCAAGGCACCAGTTAGCCATACAGAGGACTGGCAGTGGACCCTGACCTCCTCCCCCACAGGTCACAGCATGGGAGGAGCAAGTCTTGGTAATACTGCATCCTGAGGGACTCATTGGAGTTGCCGGAGGACTGGACACTGGTGAGTCGATATTTACAACCTATCTCCCTACATACCTGAATACCACCACCACCCCTCACCCTGACACCCATCACTCCACTGCATTTCCCCCCACAGTGCACCACCACAATATACTAACCTGAATGCCAAGCCGTGCATGCCATACCCACTGCATGAACATCCCTCTCAGCCCTGCATGTACACCCACCACCAATGCATGCACAGCATGGAGAACTAACAATCCCACAACACATCACCATACACAAACAAAGGTGTCAGGGCAACAGCAAAGATATAGGGGAAGCCAGAGATGTAGAATATGTTGCAGACATGTAGCATAATACACCACTTACATCTCCACAGGTGCCCCAGCCAATCCCAGCAGCAAGGAGGTGCCACAGCTACCCAGCCCCCCACCAAAAGATGCCCCCAGTGATGACAACAAATCTGGAATACTGGATCTGGATGAACTCCCTGGCCCATCAGGGACCCCTGGTCAGTCGGATTCCCCAGCCCACACCCAGTGTACCACAGAGCCTCCCCCATCAGTATCCAACACCACAGCAGCCACCCAACGTCCCCACAGCTCTGTCCCCAGGACACTTCAATCAATAGTGTGCCCACCTTAGCAGGGACCCCAGTCCACACCTCACAGCCAAGACA
Source organism: Pleurodeles waltl (assembly GCF_031143425.1). NCBI lineage: Eukaryota > Metazoa > Chordata > Amphibia > Caudata > Salamandridae > Pleurodeles > Pleurodeles waltl. Next base: position 398,110,872 of record NC_090444.1, on the reverse strand, counting down.
ATCAGGGTCCTGGGGTCAGTGGCAGTGGGCACACTGTTCAGGAGACACAGGCACAGGGGGACAGGAACACACGGAGGACAGCTGTGTGCCGGGAGAGGACAGGCCCAGGGAACCGACTGCTCAGGAGGTACTCACAAATGTTCTTGGCCCTTACCAACAATCCCAGGACAAGATGGGTCAGGTGCTAGACATCATGCAGGAGAACCAGCGGCTGCAGGAGGAACACCACGAGGAGATCAGGAAAGGATTGCAGGCCCTCAACACCACCATGGTCTCCATAGCAGGGGTGCTGGGTGATGTGGCCAAAATAATGAGGGACTACACAGCACACCAGCGGGCCCCTACCACTGGCCAGCCACTTGATTCCATCTAAAAAATGGCCTGTAGCAGTTTGTAGTCATCACATCAGTACACAGTTGTAACCACACCAACTGCAAAATGGGAAGGCATAGGTGACAGTCAGTTGGGATGCTAAGGAAGTGACTGCCATCTTGCTACAGCCACACAGAAAAATAAATAATCAGAGGAATGGCCAGTTCCACTGTCTTACCTATGTGTCATTGGAAGTACTGCCATATGACCGATGTCCTGTTGTCCACATCCTCAGCCTCTGCCTCCTCATCCTCACTGTCCTCAGGGTCCACTGCTGCCACAGGAGCATTTTCACCCTCCTCCTCCTGTAGATAGGGCACATGTCGTCTGATGGCCAGGGTGTGCAACATGCAGCATACAACAACTATCTGGCAGATCTTCTCAGGGGAGCAGCAGAGGGATCCACCTGTCAGATGGAGGCATCTGAACCTGGCCACAACAGGTTCTGGTAGCCAGAGTCACCTGCAGGAAGTGAGGGACAAACATTAGCCTTGCACAATGGTATGGGGGATGACTCCTGAAGCCATACACTGACATGCATTGGGTGGGGACTCATCTATTACCCACACCCTGTGCCTCTGTAATTGTGCCATCACATGTGGGATGCTGCTATTCCTCAAGAAGAAGGCATCATGCACCGACCCAGGATACTTGGCAATGACGTGGGAGATGTACTGATCAGCTAGGCACACCATTTGCACATTGAGTGAGTGGAAACTCTTCTGATTCATGAACACCTATTCATTGCCCCGGGGGGGGGGGAGGGGAACACATGCTATATGTGTTCCATCAATGGCCCCAATAACATTTGGTATATGTCCTATTGCATAGAAACCAGCCTTCACATTGGCCAAATCATCCACTTGGGGGAAAGGGAGGTAGCTGCACATGTGTTTGGTCAGGGCAGCCAAAGCCCTTGCTAGCACTATTGAGAACATTGGCTGTGACATTCCTGCAGCCAAGTGCACTGTCACTTGGAAAGAGCCAGTTGCCAGAAAATGGAGCACTGATAGAACCTTCACAAGAGGGGGAATCATAGTGGGATGATGGATATCAGATATCAGATGAGGCTCCAATTGTGCACACAGCTCTGTGATTGTAGCCCTGTCCAGTCTATAGGTGAATATAATGTGCCTGTCCTCCAGTGTAGCCAAGTCCACAAGGGTCTGTACACGGGGGCTTGCCTCTTCCTCCTATTCCTCTGCAGTGGTAGGTGCCTAAGGGACACAAGAGTGATAAGGGAGTGACAAACTGAACAATGGAACCACCACTTCAGTGTACATTGACCATGTCTGTAACTGGACTACGTAAATGGCAATGTATGTACCACTGACAGCAATGTTGCAGTTTTCAATTTAAGAATGTTGACCTGCACCATAAAATGGTGACTACCTGTCCTGTATGTAGGGACAAGTAGAAGTGCTAATCCACATTGGCTAAAATGGGTTACAGTGTCCAATGAGGATCACCGGTGGTGGTGACGGTGTACACCGCTGCAGATGTGACCGCCATTTTTTTCTGACTATAGCCTCAGTTGATTCCTGACTTTCCACAGGACAACGCCTCCACTGCAACGCCTCCACTGCATGTGCTGCTGTGACCTGAGTCTGGAACTTGCCATGGCCCGTGTGAAGGGGAAAAAGGCCCCTGCCTCCAATTCGAGCGCCTGGTGGATGGGGTCCTACCCCTGTATGAACAGCTGTATGGGCCTGTGGACCAACAGGTGAGTACACCAAAGGGATGATGCATACGACAAGGTTGCATGGAGATGTGTGTGTGCTGGCATTGTGTCGTTAGGGTGGGGGGTATGGCTGGTGGTAGTGTACATGCAGGGCTCTGGGTGATGTGTGTGCCATTTGAGGGGAAATGGTTTTTGTGGGCCATATGTATGACAGGCTGGATTGTATGGTTAATGGTGTCCTACTGTCGGTATTTCCTCTGCAGGTTAGTGCCCTTCAGAAGAAGGGATTGTGGAGTGCCATCGCAAGGACGTGCGGACTCTGTGGGTCTATAGCAGGTGCAGCACCCACTGCAAGAAACGGTGGGAGGACCTGAGACGCTGGGCTCGGAAGACCGCTGAGGCCAAGCTGGGGATGGCCTCCCAACGAGGGAGGGGTGCCCATCAGAACCTGAGCCCCCTGATGGCCCGCAACTGGTGGTGGCCTACACACTGGACGGGTGCTTGAGGGCAGCAGAACAGCCACAAGGGGGTGAGTACAGTGTGTGTAACACCCATCTTTGTTACCTGGCATAGGATGCTGGTGGTGGGTTTCAGTTAGTGGGTGCCCCTTAATGCCAGCTCATACGTTGCTGTGTGGTCCAGCTCAGGGTAAATGGGTGAGTAGCAAAATCTTGTTAGCTAGCTACGTAGCATTCCATGTCAGAGAAGGCTTAGTAGGTCCCAGTAGAGGTGCAGATGGCGGTGGTAGACTCTCATCTTGCTGTGGTACCTAGCCAATGAAATGCCAGTGTGGTGCACAGTGCTCAATCTTGGGCCCTGTGTGTAATGGTAATGTGTGTACCATCTGTGGTGTTGGTGCTGAAATTGACCCAGTGCTCCCTTTCTCTCTCACCCCCATTTTCTTCTGTCATCCTGTCTATGTGTGCATTAGCATCATCTGACAGAGGAGCAGGGGCACCAGCATGTGAGGGATCTGCAGCCCACGGGACACAGGAGGCAGAGTCCACGATGCCAATGGGACCAGTGGGACAGAGGGTGAGGGGAGCACCACGGTGGGGACAGGAGGTGACAACAATGACTGAATCCTCCTCTGATGGGACCTCCCTGATGGTGGCAGACACCTCTAGAACCTCCCCAGCTACAGGTACAGCTGCCACCCCAATACCAGCACCGCCCTCCCAGTAGCCCCCCACCGAGTTGGCTGTGCCCACTCACCCAGGAGGGTGGGCACCTCCTTCGCCCCAGGCACCTCAGGCCCTGCCCCAGTGAGCCCTGCTGCCCTCAGTGAGGAGGCTATTGACCTTCTGAGATCCATCTCTGTAGGGCAGTCAACCATAGTGAATTGCATTCAGGGGCTGGCATCCCAGATGCAGCAATGCAATGCCTACCTGGAGGGCATCCACAGTGTGTTGATAGCTCTACAGAGATCATTTCAGGCTCTGGCTTCCTCTCTGATAGCAGCCAGTGTCCCTGGTCCTACCATCCCCCTCCAACTACAACTTCCCAGTCCCAGTCTCCTCAACCCCAACCCATCCCATGCACACATACAGACAAGCAGGCACACAAAACATCACACAAGAGTGGCACAGACAAGCACAGACAGCAGACTTCAAGCCACAGGCACTCACACAGACAGTTGCACACACAACAACCTCCACTGCCTCCACTGTCTCCCCCTCTTCCTCCTCCTCTTCCCTCACAGTCACATCCGCACTCACACCTGCATGCACTGCATCAACAGCCACCACCACCATCACCACATCATGCAGCACACCCACCTCACTTGCAGACACCTCTACAACATCCATCCACACGTCCTATTTGTCCTCTCCCACCCTGTCTGACCCCCTCCTAAGAGACACAAATGCTCACACTCACAGACAACCAACAGCCATCCACCTCACACACACACACACTATCATTGCACCTGCACACAAGTCCAGCAAATGTACAACCCCTCCAACCACTCCCTCTACCTCCACTCCCATCCCTCCTCCCACATCCTGCCCCAACGTCCCTAAGAAGCATTTCCTTGCCCATCTTGACTTCTTCCCTCCCCCTTCCCCTGTCCTGCCCATAAGAGCAGAGTCCCAACGTCCCAGCCCAGCACATCAGCTAAACAGTCTGCCACTGCTCCCACCAAAAAAATCTGCTGCTGGCACTAAGAGGCCTCAGAGTGTGATGGCAGCCACTCCTAGTAAGTCCACACCTCCACCTCAGAAAGGGTGGACTAGGTTGGCGAAACCTAAGGGACAGAGAACGGGGTCAATGGAGGCACCTCCTAGACCTAGAGGCAAGGACACAAGTCACATGACAAAGGCCAAAGGGGCCCATCACAAGAGGGAACTCAAGGATCCCTCTCCACCACCAAAGAAAGCCAAAGATACCCCTCCACCACCAAAGAAAGCCAAGGAGCCCCCTCCACCAGCAGAGGAACACAAACAGCCTCCTCCACCTGCAGAGGGCAAGGTGCCTCCTCCACCAGCAGAATTACCCAAAGAGACCTCTCCACCAGCTGAGGGCAAGGAGCCCCCTCCACCAGCAGAGGGCAAGGAGCCCCCCCAACCAACAGAGGATCCCAAAGAACCCCCTCCACCATCTGAGGGCAAGGAACCCCCTCCACCAACAGATGAATCCAAAGAGACCCCTCCACCAGCTGAGGGCAAGGAGCCCCCTCCACTAGCAGAGGGCAAGGAGCACCATCAACCAGCAAAGGGCAATGAGCCCCCTCTACCAGAAATGGAACCCAAAGAGCCCCTCCACCATCTGAGGGCATGTAGCCCACCCTCCAGAGACTGTGGCCTTGCACTTCCCTCCAGAGACTGTTAGGCAGGTAGCCCCCTCCAGAACCAGTGGGCATGAAACCAACTCAAGCTGAGGTGACCCACCAATCCCCCTTCCCCCTGAGGTGCCTGCCCATTTCCAACATGACACCTCTGAACAATGGAGTCTAGATGCTGTCAGGAGTCAAGTTGGGGCTTGAACTATTCCCTGTGGCCATGTGGCCTTTGGTACTTTGGACTGGCCGGTGGCCCAATCTGTACATTGCTGTTTGCATTTTGAGTGGCTGTTGGCAGCAAATTACAGTGTTCGTACTTCTGAATTGTATTCCTAGCATTATTTGCTTGAGGGTCCTGTGACAGTCGTTTTACTCTGCAGCAGGTTCTGTGTATGGTGTGTGTGTATGGTGTGTGTTGTGCGTGTGTGTGTCACTCTTCTTTTTCACCCTCCCTCCCTTGTGTGCTAAGCGCTGTACTCCCCATTGTTGTCTTCTTCGGCGTTGGTGCTCAAGGACGGCCATGGCATGGTAGAGCATTGGGAGGACTTGGTATTCTGGTTCCATGGCGGCCCCGGAGTCCTCTGTGTCCATGATGGTGAGTCTTTTGTTTTCTGTACTGTGTTTGTGCCAGGCTTTAGATGTCATTCATACCGCCCTAGAAATTCTGGTTGCTTACTATGCCATAATATGGTAGGTGGCACATTGACTTCCGCCTGGCTGTAGGTAGCTACCGCCGTGGTCAGTGGTGTTAACGCCCTGGCGGTTGGTGTGGTACATTGGCTGTCTATGGGGGTATCACCACCATGGTCATAATTTGGTGGTAATTTCTGCCAGGCTGATGGTGGTATTACTGCCACTTTAACAGTGGGGGTCAGTACACCGCCAATGTCATGAGGGTCATAGTCAAAATCAGATAGTTGAGGCACAGGAATGAAGCAAGAGCCAATAATGATCTCCCCCGGTCCGGGTGCCCACTTTTATTCAAAACTCCCCATCTGCTCTCCAAGAGGTACACCCAATTACACCTTTACAAAATTGCCTCATGACGGAATACCAATCAAAGGGTTTACACAATATCTTAAATAGAGGGAACATCTTAAAACTTTTTAAGGCCATTCCAGAATTGAATGCTATTGATTCTGTGGATATTATATTAATCACATTTTTACCACAGATGGGGATGCGGTCAAGGGAAACTACCCTGATGACACTGGCTACAGCTGACTTGGTACAGACAATTTGTGATAAAAAAGGATGTCTTCAATTTCTGGGGTATTACGATCTTTCTGTATAGTTCTCCTGGCTATCCTGTGCTTCTGTTGGCTGCCTCTAGCCCCAAATCAACAACAGTGCGAAAGCTGTTTTCACTTTTAAAGGGAGCCCAGAGCAGCTCCAGCCCCACCAACATTGTAGGTAGTCTGGTACGAGTAGTCGACTGCTGGCTTATTGGGACTGGCTGCCATCAGTTCTGTCACAAAGGCCAGTCGCATAAACATCAAGAATGTATCCCACAGGGAAAGGGTGTGAGGGGATGTTTCTGTGCTCTTTGAACATTAGTGAATTGGCATGTAAACTTGAATACACTGACTAATTGTATTTTCTCAATGATTATGAAATTATTGCTTTGCAGGAAACCTGGGCGGAGAACGAGAACCCATTGTTGGTGTTCCAGGTTTTCTGGAAATCCGCTCAACGAGAAAAGAAAAATGGCCTAGCTAAGGGGGGCTTTAACTATTTATGTTGCTGTCAAGCTCATAGGGCACATTACGCAACTGGGATGGGAGGAGAATTGAGTTCAGGGGATCAAGATTTGCAGGGGCAATTCACAGCAAATAGTTATTATGATCAATGTTTATATAGCACTCAGGACAAGGGAGAAAAGAGGGAAGCTGACCCGGCTAATTCAGTTGCTAGGTGACTTAGATAATTTTTTGGTCACAGGTGACTTCAACACAAACTTATTTCATGACCTGTCTGAAGCCCCAGAAGGGCCTCATTTTGGGGATAATTATTGTTTCTTGGATCTGAGTAGACCCAGAGACTGTCCTTACAGTGCCCTGGGAGAAAATATTATCATATTCTTGAACAGCATGGGGTTCAAGATGTACCACCGGGCTGGAGGCGGTCAGATGGGCGTTCTTATTCATATTTAGATTATGCCTGTTGTAATATGAAATAACTTTCCTCTATGGAAAGTTTTAGGATATGCTCTCGTAGTGAGAGTGATCATCGCCTAAGATAGTAGTAAGGAGATCAAGCTTTGATAGACATGCTAAAATATGGTCTGTGGGAGGCGATGTGTGTTATGAGACCCTGAAGGTCATCCAATGAAGCTCCTCATTAGGAGCAATCATAAAGGAGGAGTGTGCCAATTTTTTTAGCCCGATTGATGCTGACCATCATTGTTTTGTTGAGCAGTGGGACAAGTTTATCCTTTTTTTACTCTATAAATATTAGTAACTCATGTACAGCCTGTTTCCCGTCCCTCCACTGTGATCTCTGGGGGGACGGTTAATTTAAAGAAAGCCTGGAACAGAGCTGCCAGAGCACTCAGGAAACACCCCTATTCCGAGGTACTGACTACTAAATTTAGAGAGGCTCAGAATTAGTACAAGAAGGCAATTTTATTTAGAAAAACAGTGGTGTTCGAATGTGTTCTGGGAGAAACTCCTTAGTGCATGCACAGATTCAAACCCACAGAAGCTTTGGAGCCTAGTAAACGATTTGACAGGGATTCAGTGGGAGTCTGGCTCTGCCAATATTGCGGAGAATTATTAAGTTATTTTCTTGACAAACCAGTTTACTGCTAGTGACCGGGAATGTACTGAGTGGGGCAGAGGCTGCAATGTCGGTTGTACCTCAGGATAATCAGTATTTGCAGGTGGTTGGCCGTGCAGCCCCTGCCCTGGCTGTTGGACTTTTCTTCCTGATACATCTTTGCCATATAATTGATAGGGCAAGACAGGACGGTGCACCTGGGCCCAACGGTGTCCCGCAGGCTGTGTTCAAACAGGACACCCCCTTTTGGGGGGACCATTTTGCAAGCCAGTTTGACCACTGTCTATTCTCTGAGAGGATTCCCGATTTGTGCCGAGGTGCCATTATCCATCCAGTTTATAAAAGTGGCTCAAGGTCAGATCCAGGCAATTTTAGGTTAATAGCTCTCCTCGATAATGAGGCCAAGTATTAACGCTAGCCAACCTTCTAGAGGATCTTCGTTCCCGGGCTGACGAGAATAGTATAATTCCCATTTTTTGAACAGGGTTTTCGGCCACTAGTGGTACATCCATGAATCTTTTAGCATTGTCCATTTTGATAGACAAGGCACGGATTTCACCTTCGGTGATGCATTGTTGCTTTGTCAATTTTAGGGCAGCATTCGATTGGGTGCCCAGGCACGCGATTTGGTCAAAATTACAATGCTGGGGTATTCCTCCCTTGCTTTGGGGGCTATTATTGAACTGCATACTACCAGCTGGATTTGCATCAAATTAGGAGACGGTTGTTCCGTCTCTAGAAAAATTCCACTTTCCACCGGGTAAATCAGGGTTGTGACCTTCCTCCCTTACTATTTAATTTATACATACATACATATCCGACCTGTCAGCTGCCGTTGATTCGGTCAATTCACATTCCCCCAAATTTGGTGGTTTGCTAATAAGCCATCTGTTATATGAAAATGACCTGGCAATGCTTAGATGTACAAGAGTTGGCCTTCAACGGTTGCTCGACAAACTAGCCTCAAATACAGCTGAGAATGACCTCCAGGTAAATCTGCTTAAGACAAAAGTGGTTTCATTTAGTAGGAGAAGGCAGTTGATCATCAGCTGGTTTTATAAGGCTAATAAGCTGCCCTCTGACTTCTCATAAATATTTGGAAGTGCACCTTGATACCAGAGGCAGCTTTATTATCCAATGGAAGCAAAAACGCTTGCCCTGCAGGTTGCTTTGCTACTTTATCTAGAACATTGAGGGGGCCTCATTTGCTCCCCCTTTTGAAGGTTATGAATGTAAAGATTATCCCCTCACTGTCTTATGGTCGAGAAGCACTGATGGATATTGGCACTGGGCTACTAAATCTGCTGGTCACTAGGAACTATAAGAGAGTCCTCCATCTACTGCAAATTGCATTGCCTGCGTGAGTGAGGTTGGAATTTGGGCTGTTTTTTTTTTTTTAACTCTGTCATAAACTGCGTATGGCAAAGGCATGCAGCCCGTGAGTCAGTATTATGGCGGGAACTAAGTATACAGGAGAGTAAAGGATCACTTCACCTCTTTTTTGATGAAAGTAAACAGTTACTGGAAACCGATGGACTTTGGGCTGCCAATCTTTCACATGCAGCATTTAAGTTGGGATTAAAAAGAGTGTTCAGCTCTGGTCTTATCATAGAGACGGAGCTCTTTTAGCTAATCGGAAGCATGCCTGGTCAGTGATTAACTCATTCCGCCCAGTTTCCCCCCTGGCGTATCTTTCTTGCACCTATGCCATCCACTTGAAAGAAAAATGTATGGCATTGAGGATGGGTGACTAGCGCTACTTGAAACATGTCCCATCTTGATGTTTAGCGCAGGGGAGGGAGTCATGTGCAGGGGTTGTGGTATAGGGGAGGATTCCCTTGAACATGTGGTTTGCTTGTGCCCATCATTGCTTCAGGAGAGAAGAAGATTGCTGTGGACTAAGTGGAATGAACTGGGGGTCAATTCCTGTCGTCAGGCAGTAATAGCGCTTTTGGACCCCAGGAATACAATGGCGGTCAAATTATCAAGGTCGCATTGGCTAAATTTCTCGGAGGCACTGCAAGCATTAGTGAATGAGCTCTAGCCCCACTACAGCTAGGCCGAATTGTGCATTACTTGACATTTTATTTTGACTATCTGCCAAATGTCTCAGGGCTTCAGTAGGTCAGTGAATTAGGGCACACTTGCACTTTAAGGGTAGGGGGCTCATTATTTAATTGATGCATTGTTGAAGTCTTTCAGGCTCATTGGTAACACTTTGAGATCTGTTGGTAATGATTTGGTGGCTATGTTTTTATTGCTATTTATAAGGATAATTTTTGTATTGTATATTTCATTATTGGCTGGTACTGATTTTACTTTTCTGATGGAATTTTAAATTGTAAAGGATTTTATTATCTAATCTATCTTATCAATAAAGACCCATATACACTCAGTGTTACATCATGGGGGGTCTGAGCTCTGGACTTCGTCCCTGTCCAGTATGACCTTTTTTAAACCTTTGAGCGTTATTTGCTTCTAAGCGCTAGTTTTAAATATTCCCTAATTTTAAGAAATCGGTATTGGATTTTTATTGTGTTTTGTGTTTTGCGAGTGGACGTAGTGCAGGTCTGTGGTCTATTGCTAAGCGTAGGTACCGATCTGCCCTTACCCCTACCCCACTTTCCAACACAAAGCATTCCTTGAAGTTGAGGTTGGTATTCAGGGTGAATCAAGTGACTTGACATTTGGTGAAAGTTGGGGTTAAAAGCCATCAAAATTCATATAATTGAGCAAGGGTTCTGTTTCTTGTTTTTTGGAATAGCAGGAAATGTATACTGCCAATGTGCTCCCCAACGCACATACAAGTGCACAATGTAATCGCTGAAAACTAAATATTGTTGCTTACATGTTTTCCTTGATTTTTCAACAGTCAGTTTAGCAGACGTATATTTTATAGTTGAGGCTTGTTGAAAAACTTCCAATAATGTAGACACTTCTGTTATATTGTCCTGGTAGAAGCCCAGGGGATCGCCAGAGTCCTTCCAACACAGAAGGGTTTCAGGCGACCTCTGAGGCACATATAAACACAAATTCCTATTTGCAGGATTGCAGCACGGCAAACAGTCATATGGGGCTCATTATCAGTCTTGCATCACAAAACACACATTTTTGTTTTCAACAGTGCACTAGTCTTGGTGTTGCACAACTTTTTTTGCTCAGCGCAATCAATCTAGGCAGCGCTTCTACGTAATTGCAATTGTGTTCTACTAGCCCATAGTTTTCATTTATTCATTTGCTCACGTTTTACATATAAAGCATTTCTTTTTGGAGTGTTAGGGTGAGGTGTTTATTTTTAGGCTTTTTCACTCTGGAATGTTTTTGATGGCAGGGGATGTCATCTTAAAAGTTAATAAACTGTTTTTCGTGGCGATTTGTTATACTTTTGAGAAATTAAGCTTAATTTAAAGGTTTTTGCTGAGAATATATTATTGTATCTGTAGCATGAATAAAAAAGTTGAATAGAACACTTTTGACAGTTAAAATCACCTACCCCCATGAAATTGTTGGTTTTAATATACGTTTCCTTCACTTCCACCTTTAACGTCAAGTTGTTAGTTATAAAGGAATTCAGGGAGCTGTAAAAATCAACCCAGCCGTAATTTCCTCAGGCCATCAGTTTCAGAGGGCAAACCACAATGCTCTGGAGGAGGAAGGAGCCAAGCAGTTTGTGGTAATTCGCTGCAAACCAGTGGAAGCTCTATATTCGGAAACTTTACTTAAAATTCAACAAGATCGGCGCTGCCATTCGAAGGATGGAAAAAGTGCAGTGATCTTTCAAACAAAACACGTGCCTCCCTTTGTTTGTTTATCTTTGACATCATCATGCTACTCGCTTCTCAGTTCAATGTATTGCACTTCATTCGATTGGGAAACACCTCAGTTTCTGTGGAGATTATCTTTGCTTTCTTTCTTTTTCCTTTATTCATTTTTGTTCTCCCTGTTTCCATTCTTTCCTGTATTTATTCGCTTTTCTCTCCCCCTCCTGTCTCTCTCTCTCACAATCTCTCTGTCCTCTGTTTCTCAAATTCATATTCTAATGCCAACTTTGATATATAGCATACAACCAAGGCAAACCATTGGGATCTCTAAATTACTGTCTTTGGATCTTTCATGCTTCTTTTTCTTCACATAGATGATGTATTGTTTTCTTTTTTTCTATTTACACAGACATCGTTTTTTTGCGACAGGATCCATATCTGTTGGCCACAACTGGAGAAAATGTATCAAGTCTTTTTCTCTCCATTCACAATGGATGCTGAGACCGCTCTCTTTTGGTTTCCACCTCTACTTATGTCAACCTGTGCTGAATTACACGTTTGGTCACCAAACCATTTCCTGGTAAAGGTAAAGTGGAAAGTATTATGCATTTCTGAGTGCTGTCATGTCAAATAATACCTTCAGAGAGTATGTCTGTGCATTTTATAGCTGTTAGAAATTGGGTTTCTCATTGGCAGTATTCACCCTGTCCAAGCAGGAACCACAATCTTAGTCAGGGTAAGTCACAAGCACAACCTAAATTAACCTGTGCTCACTCTCTGGTAGCTAGCACAGAGCACTCAGGCTTAAAGTAAGAGGCAATTTGTAAAGTATTTGTGCAACACTTCTAATACTAGAATAGTGAAAACACCACACGTGGTTAGAAGAATAGAACTCGATTCAATAAATGAAACAAGACCAGAACAACCAAAATCAAATAAGTAGAACTTGTTTTATGAATTTTTAAAGATTAAACTGTAGAAAAGAGCTTAGAAGCAAAAAGTGTCAACTGGGGCTATCTGGTTGAGCTAGACCAGGGCAAAGTCAAGAGTTCAGGCCGACCACAAGGGAGCGCAGGCTGACTACAGGGCTCAGGCTTGGCCCAGTGAAAAGTATGTGAGTTGCGTCATCGTTAAAGATGAGATAAGTGGTTCAGAGGAGGTGCTATGATGCTGACAGTCCACACAGCTAGGGCACTGCGTGAGATCTAATCATGCAATAGCCATGATGCATCAGGTGTGATGCACGCAGCACGAGTGATGCACCGATGCTGATCCTCGCAAAGTTGTTGATGCATCCTCAGAGGAGGTGTTGCACTGGTTCTGGGCTCCACAATGATGTTCTCATTCTGGACTCTGCTTTGACGGCGATGCATGGATCCTGCTGGAAATGCACTTTAGGCCCACTTCCAAGGGTCAAGGTCTGCATGGCCACCACTTGGCAGGGTAGACTCACAACTGGCAAAGTGCAGGGGCAGGAGCAGGTGAGTATGAAGTCTTTTATGTCCCTGACACTTCATTAAACAGGAGACTAGTCAGCTGACCTTTGGAGTCACCCTGGGTTCTGGGGTTAAGTGATGTGGGTCCTGTCCTTCTCATCCAGGCAAGGAGGGGAGCATGCAGCAGGACAGCCAAACAAGGAAGCAGTTCTTCCAGAGCAGCAGTCAGCAGAGTCTCAGTCCTTCGGCAGCACAGCAGGCCTTCTTCCTGTATCCACTGGTCCAGAAGTGGGCTGAAGTGGTTGGGTATAAGGTCCAGTTCTTACACCAGGTGGTGTCTTTGAAGCGGGGGAAAATGCAAAGGAATCTTCGAAGTGCGCAGAGGTCTTTCCATCATGCCCTGGCTCCAGAATCATTACAGGGGGTATGCACCCCTTTGTGTGGGGACAAAACATAGCAAATTCAGGTGTAAGCATATGGCTGTGACCAGCTCCTCCCTTCCATCTTGTTCTGATGTCCCATCAAGGACCATTAAGTCATACCTAAACTCCAATTGTGTGCAGCTTTATAGAGGGAATACACAAAAGCCAACTATCATCCACCCCAGACATGTGATCAGAGACAGGCCACAAGCACACAGGGCTAAGAGCAGGAATTTATCAATTTTCTAAAAATGGCATTTTCAAAATTGTAACAATAAATCCAACTTTATAATTAAATAAATAGGATTTATCATAACAATTCCATAGGAACTAAGCGTGACAAATCTGTCTTCTCCCAATCAGGAATTGCATCTTAGTAAAGGTAATAAGGAATCCCTAAGGATAACCTATGAGAAAGGTAAGCATCACAACACTGAAAAATGAATTTAGGAGTTTTTCACTACCAAGCCATAAAAACCTGAAAGCACATGTCTTACTTTTTAATTAGACAGCACCCAGGCCTATGAGCTACATAGTCCTACCTTAAGGGTAACATATATGTAATTAAAGGGGAGTTTAAGGCTTAGCAAGGGGTTTGAAATGGCAAGTGAACATGGTAGAGTGACATTGCATTCAGGCAGCAATAGCAGGCATGGGACATGTTTCAAAGAGCTATTTAGGCTTAACTGGGTGGCACAACCAGTGTTGGTGGTCCACTAGTAGCATTCAAGGTATAGGCCCTGGGCATGTGTAGTGCACTTTACTAGGGGCATACAAGTTAATTAAATATGCCAATTAGGTATGTACAATCAAACAGTGTGTTAGGGAGTGAGCAAAATCACTTTAGCACTGGTTAGCAGTGGTAGAGTGAACAGAGTCCTAAGGCCAGCAAAAATTAATTCAGCAAAATTGGAGGCAAGCAGGTAAAACATTTGGGGGAAGACCACACTAAGGCTGACACGTCTAAAATGTGTTCCCCCAGCTGATAGTAGGGAGAGCTTCCCAACCTCCTGGGAGTTCACATCCCTAGGGCAGAAGAACCTGGAGAGACCATCAGCATTGGTGTGGTCTGACCCAGGCCTGTGTTCCACTGTGAAGTCCATTCCCTGTAGCAAGATGGACCAGCTCACAAATCTTGGACTCTCACCCCTCATTTCCATTAGCCACCTAAGGGGACTGTTGTTGGTCTGAATCTGGAAGTGAGTCCAAAACAAGTATGGTCTCAGCTTCTTCAGTGCCCAGACAACAGCAAAGGCTTCCCTTTCTATAGCTTTCCAGCTCCAATGCGTGGGAAACAACCTCCTAGAATGAACGCTATAGGTTGGTCTAGGCCCTCATCGTTAAGATGGTAAGGAACTACCCCTATGCCATGCTCTGAAGCATCACTTTGTACAATCAATTCTCTGGAAAAGTCAGGGGCCTTTTTTAGGGAGTCAAATACCTTTTGGCAAACGTCTGTCCAAATCCCAGTTTTTGGCTGCTTCTTAGAAGTCAGCTTAGTCAAGTGAGCCACAATGGTGCCATATCCTTGACAAACCTCCTGTAGTGTCCTGTGAGGCCCACGAAGTTCCTCACTCAGTTTTAGTTTTTGGGGGCTCCCAGGCCACAATGGTTTTGATTTTGTCCTGAAGGGGCTGTTCCTTACCCTGTCCCTCTGGGTGTCCTAAATATACCACTGACCCCTGCCTTATCTGGCACTTACTAGCCTTGATAGTCAGGCCTGCATTTCATAGAGCCTGAAGCACTTCCTGTAGGTGTAACAGGTGGTCTTTCCAGCTGCTACTGAAGACAGCTCTGTCATCCAAGTAAGCAGCACTGAAGGCCTCCATACCAGCCACGATTAGGTTCACCAGCTGCTGGAAGGTGGTACGGGCATTGTTTATTCCAAAGGGCATCATCTTGAATTGGTAATGGACCTCTGGAGTAGAGAAGGCTGACCTCTCCTTGGCTCCTTCAGTTAGGGCAATCTGCCAGTACCCTGAAGTCAGATCAAAGGTAATCAGGAAATGGGCAGCCCCTAACCTATCAATCTGCTCATTAGCCCTGGGAATGGGATGAACATCAGTCTTATTGGATACGTTGAGTCCCCTGTAATCCACACAGAAATGGAGATCTGGAGTAGTGCCTAGTGGGTCAGCTTTTGTTACCAGCACAACAGGGTTGGAGCAGGGAGTACTGGAAGGCTCAATCGCCCATAACTCAAACATCCTGGAGACTTCCTCCTTTATGCTTGCCCTCACTTTGTCTGACAGCCTGCATATTTTGACTTTGACAGGTTTACACCTTCCACTGACTCTCCAACTCTTTGGAGGCTAGGAGGTCATGGTGAGGTTCACTCTCCTTATCCTCCCCACCATATGTCACCAGCAACAGTGTGACCTCAGACCTCTCAAAGTGTGGTTTGAGAAGGTTGATATGGAGCACCCTTTGGGAGTGTCTGGGGTCTTGAGGTCCACCAATTAACCTTTTGGAAAGGAAAGGAAATTGACCTCCCACTTCCTCTCAACAATCTCATAGGGCCCGGTCTAACAGTCTTGCAGGGTCCTGTACTCCACAGGCTCCATCACCTACACTTTATGTCTAGGTTGGAATTCCACATGGATAGCTGTCTGGAAATACCACTGCTTCATTACCTCTTGACTGGTCCCCATGTTTTCATAATCCTTCTTCCAAAACCTGCCCATCTGGCTATGGAGGGTTAGCATGTAGCTAACCACATCCTGGGGAGTTTCCTGGAAGCTTGCTTCAACCCCTTCCTAACCAGACTGAGAGGTCCCATCATAGAGTGCCCATACACTAGCTCAAAGGGGTTAAACTCAACCCCCTTCTGTTGCGCCTCTCTGTAAACAAAGAGTAGGCTGGGTAAGAGGACATCATACGTATGCCTCAGGGCCTCAAGCAGGTTCTTGATCATGCCCTTGAGCGTCCTGTTGAATCTCTCAACAAGCCCATTAGTTTGTTGAAGATAGAATGTGGAGAATATATAAGTAACCCCACACTCCTTCCACATTGATTGCATATAACCAGACATAGATTTGGTGCCCCTGTCAGACACCACTTCTTTGGGAAACCCACTCTGGTAAAAATCCCCATCAGGGCTGTGGCCAGTGCAGGTGCAGTCTTGGGAGGTATGACCTCTGGGTATCTTGTGGCATGGTCCACCAGAACCAGGATAAATCTGTTGCCAGAGGCTGTCTGGGGATCCATGGGCCCTACAATATCTATGTCCACCCTCTTAGAGGGGTGCAAATGACAGGCAAGTGATTCAGGGGAGATTTAAAGCTTTGGCCTGTTTTCCTACTGGCCCGGCAGGTCAAGCAAGTACAACAGAAAATATCTGAGGAAATCTTTATCCAGGGCCAATAAAAGTTGGGGACAAGCCTGGCAAAGACCTTGTCCTACCCCAGGCGTCCTGCCAGGGGTATTTCATGAGCCAGCTCAAGGAAAAAGGCCTGTAGCATTGTGGGCTTCAGCCTGTTGCTTCATGCCCTCTAGGGTTGCTCACTCCTTCTGTACTTTACAGCACTGCTTCTTGATGGGTCCTCCTTCTATTTGCCATCTAGCAAGTTCATGCAGGTCACCAAGGGAGCCAATATCCTCTACTGCAGGCTCTGGGGCAACCTCCTCTGGTGCCCCATTCACCTCAGCTGGGAGACTTTTAGCGGCTGGATTCATGCACTCCTTTCCTTTCCCTTTCTTACCAGTTGTCTGTGCCATTTTTCCAGGTTCCAAACTTCCTTGACCTTCTTCCTGGGCAGCCATGGTCCTGGTGGTTGCACAAACCCACTCAGACAGCCCTAACATTTCCAGGTGTGACTTGAGCTCCACTTCTTTCCAGTTAGTGTGCTCAGGATCATTCACTAGCATACAGTCCACAAGCGTGGCAGGGCTCACAGCAACTTTCAGAGGATCTGAGCTCCCCCCACTAAATTGGAACAAAGTAGTGACCCTCTCAGTTGTCTGCTACTAGAACCTGGTAGAATGTATTTGATATGATGTGCTCTGGGGCCACCAGCTGACTTCTTACCCTAGTAATAGTTGCTCCGGTGTCCCTCAGGTCCTCAACTCCTTGTCCATTAAAGGTGATCCACTGCCTACACCTTACAGATTTGGAAGGCATATGGGCTTTAGGCACCATTTCCATATTACCCAGGAACAGAAGGGTAATATGATTGACTTCCCTTCTACTGACAAGGGCAAACTCCTCCCTAAACACTACACTAGCCAGCCCTGGTGTCTTTTCTCCAGTGGGAGGCTGTGCCCTCTTTGGACACTTGAGATCACCCTTCTAGTGCCCATACTCATAGCATTCATAGCACTTAGGGTTTTGTTCTGATTCTTATTAGGGAAGTGATGAAAGTGGTGGCCAGCTTGGGAATGAGACCTTTTCCCTTGATAACTGTTTTGGGAGCATCAAGAGAACTCCTTCTTTTATCTCCCCCCTTCTTCTGGTGGGAACCCTGACAACGCTTTTGGGAGTTTCCCCCTGATGCCTTCTTGGACACTGGTGCTGACTCTGAGGTCCATCTCCTTAGCAAGCTTCTTGGGTCAGTCAGCTTGCTTTCAACTAGGTGTTGGTGCAGCTCTGTAAAACAAATATCAAGCATATGCTACCTCAAAATCACGTTGTACAGCCCAGTATAGTCTTCTACCTTGCTGCCCCTCACTCATCCCTCCAGTACCTTACTGGCATAATCTACGAAGTCTACTCAGATCTGTTTTGGAAATTTGTGAGAGCCCCTGAATTTCTGTCAGTATTTTTGAGGGACTAATCCAAATTTACAGACAAGTATGGCCTTCATGGCAGTGTACTGAATCTATCCCTCTCCACTGTGGGCATCTACCTCCACAAGCTACCCCCCCAGGACTCCTCACAAAACTTGTGTACCCTTAGAGCTACCTCATGTGCTGAGAACCACTTATCAATTGTGTCCCCCCCAAATAGCCGGGCACCAAATCTTAGAGAATGTGGCCCTTTCTTTCTCTAGTGGACACTGCAGGTATGCTGCCACCATTACTGCCGGAATCAATCTGCCTAGCTCTCAAATCCAGATCTCTCAGACTGAACTCATGGGCCATCCTTCTCTCCTCTTCAGAGCTTGCTCCATTTCCATGTTTAATTTGGTGGGATCCAGCTTAAGTTTTCTCTCCTCCCTCCTGTCCTCCAGCTCCTTTGCTCTGGGGACAGGTTCTGAAAGGCACATTGCTTCCTGCATGTGAGGGAGTTTCCACTCCTGGGAGGCTGCTACCCTCCCCTTCACCAAGTTGCATTCCAAGACCCTCCTGTGGGTCCTGTTCCGATACTTCCTCATTATCCAACTCCTCCTCATCATCATCTGCTGGGGCCTGATGGGCCTCTGCCTATGCCCTCAAAGCCTTTGGGAGTTCTGCCTTCTTTATGTTCCTCTTGGCAGGAAACTCCATACCCTGGCAAAATTCCTCCAGCGGGGCCACAGTGTAGTTCTCAAGGAGGCGATTCACACAGCTAGGGCAATGCATGGATTTGAGCCACCAACAGCAGTGATGATTCCTCTTTGTAGGTGAGGTTCCAGTCACAACTGGCAGGTAGAAAGAGAATACATTTGGAAAAATGCAAAAAGGCCAATCAGGGAGAACTTAGTTGGAATTAGCCTAGATGTGGAATAGTAGTGTACACCAACTCACTCTATAACACTGTGCAAACAAAAGTCAAACCGCACCACTGGTCACCAGTGTTAGAAACTGGGTTTCTGATTGGCAGAGGTATGCACCCTGTCCAAGCAGGAATCACAATCCTAGTCAGGGTAATTCACAAACATACCCAAAATTAACCTGTGTTCAACCTCTGGCAGCTTGGCACAGAGCATTCAGGCTTAAATTAAGAGGCAATTTGCAAAGTATTTGTATAACACTTTAAACAGTAAAACAGTGAAAACACCACACCTGGTTAAAAAAACATAGAACCTGATGTAATAAATAAAACAAGACCAAAAAGACAAAAATCCAATAAGTGGAACTTGAGTTATGAGTTGATAAAGATTACATTGTAGAAAAGCACATAGAAGCAATAAGCGCCAACTGGGGCTATCTGGGCACACTAGACAGGAGAACACTCAAGAATTCAGGTCAATTGCAATGGAGTGCGGGCCGGCTACAGAGCTCAGGTTTGGCCCGCTGAACAGTCCCTGTGTTGAGGGACCATTGATGAAAAGATGGGGGCTGCAGAGGAGGTGCTGTTACATCGGTGGTCCACACAGCTAGGGTGATGTATGGGTTTGAGCCACCAACATCAGTGATGCTTCAGCAGTGATGCACGTAGTACAAGCAATGCACCAGTGCTGATCCTTGCAACAGCGGCAATGAGTTGGTGCTGATCGTCGCAAAGGGGATAATGTTTCTGCAGTGGAGGCAATGCACTGGTTCTGGGCTCTGCATTGATGGCAATGCATGGATTCTACTGGAAATGCAATTTAGATCCACTTCAAAGGGTCTCGATGGACACCCCATGGCAGGGCGCACTCTCAACTGGCAGAAACCAGGCACAGGAGCAGGTGCGTTGGAAGTCTTTTATGTCCTCAACACTTCAAAAAACAGGATACCAGTCAGCTGGTCCTTGGAGACACACTGGGTTCTGGGATTAAGTGATGTGGGTTCAGTCTTTCTCACCCAGGCAAAGAGGGCAGCAAGCAGCAGGGCACCTAAAAAGAAAATAGTTCTTCCAGAACAGCTGCCCAGCAGAGTGGCAGTCCATCATTTTCAAAATTGTAACAATAAATTTGACTTTATCATTAAAGAGGATTCGTCATTACAATTCCATATATACTAAACATGTGAGATCTACTTCCTCCCAATCAGGAATCACTGCATATTAAATTTAATAAGGAATCCCCAACCAATGTTATTCTATGAGACGGGTAGGCCTCACAGTAGTGAACACTCAATTTAATGTGTGAGTTCCACTACCAGGACATGTACAACTTAAAAGTACATGTCCTACCTTTCAATTACATAGCACCCTGCCCTATGAGCTACCTAGGGCCTACCTTAGGGGTGACTTGTATGTAAGAAAAGGGGACGTTAAGGCTTGGCAAGGGTTTTTAAATAGCAAGGTGACATGGCAGTGTGATACTGCCTTCAGGCTGCAATGGCAGACATGTGACATGCTTTAGAGGGCTACTTAAGTGGGTGGCACAATCGGTGCTGCCAGCCCACTTGTAGCATTTAAGTTACTGTGCACATGGAGTGCACTTTACTACGGGCTTATAAATAAATGAAATATGCCAATTAGGTATATATCAACTAAACCATGTTTAGAAGAGTGAGATGAAACACTTTAGCACTGATTAGAGTTCTAAGGCCAATAAACACAAATTCAGCAAAATTAGAGGCAATCGGACAAAAAGTTAGGGGAAGACCACCCTAAGGTTGACAAGTCTAACAATAGCCTTATAGCCTGCTGCTGAGGCCAACACTATTTGTAGAAGGCCCTGAATCAGACTGTGGCTCAGGTCTATAATGAAGGAGAGAGCTAAGGTAGAATGACTTTATAGCTATTAGAACATCCCTCACCCCACTGGGGTGAATGCTGTAAATTAAACAGGGATAGAAAGAAAGACAAGTGTTGGAATACTGGAGATGGACAACTTTGAGGTTTCGAGCCATGACCTCCATTCTGTGATTCAGGATAAATAGCTTAACCTCTCTGTGCCTATGAAAAAGTGCAATATCTGTCTCTTAAGCGTAAACATATATTTTTCTTGTGTTCAGCAGTCTGATGCCAATTGGGCCAAAGTCATGCTATAAAAAACTGCACTTAAATGTTTCTACAATAGGTGGCTCAAATAAGAAAAAAATAAAGGCTTCTGTAGATGGTATGCCCATCTGCAGAGAGGTTTTAGGCAGTAGGTTTTATGAAGTAGGACACTGATATTGTCATTGCGCTGCTTATTAATGACCACCAAGTTAAGTATTGCACTTTACATTTGCTGCAGTCCATTGTCTGTTTCTATTATGCAAATGTATGACCTGTACATCAGAATGGAAGTGGAAGTACAATTGCAGTGTGACCAATCAATGGTAAGGGGAAAGAGAAAGTACACCTATGTCGGGCAGCACATGGTTGTGGTACTGACTTCACTAGAGAGAAAGAGAAATTATTGTTCTATTTCGTTCGGTAATTTTGGTAGTATTGTGGTGTTGGGGGGCAGGGGGAAACATAAATTGAGTGGTGTGATTTCTCACCTCTCCTCGCCCTTTGGTTTCTGTGCAAGTGCTGTGCTTTGTCTGAAAGGCTGGCCGGCCTTTTATCTCTTTCGCTTCTAGTTCTCTCCCGCTTGACAGTGCTAAGCTTTTTGTTGGCTATTAGTGGTAGTTTGTGCTTAGACAACCATATTTTTTGTCCTCATAAGCTATCAGCACCAAATCTGTGTCCTTGTTTTCCAACATCCTGTGGATTCTAAAGGTGAAAGGTTTGTGGTGCTAAAACCACCATGTTCCCAGCTTTCATGAACAGGCAGACTTATTCAGAAAACCAGATTTTTTAGACATTTCTGGCATTTTACTGGAAGATAGCCCATTTTTCCTATTTTTTGTGCTTTCAAACTCCTTCCTGTTCGTGATGGAAATTGGTGTGAAGCCCATGGTGGAGCCTGGGAAGTTATACATTTCAGAAAACTACACAAAGTTGTACATTTAGAAAGTGGTTATTTTTGTAGATCCTGCAAGGTTTTCCTAAAGAAACTCAGGCCCCAATACGAGTTTGGCGGTCAGTGGACCTCCGCGGTGGAGATGGCGGTATAGACCGCCATATCACTAGTTCTGGGAAGGCACCTGCAGAACGTAGTCAAGTTTCTGTCCGAACCGCCAATGTGGATTTACCACTGTTGCCGGAGGAAGGCCTCTTCAGGCCAGTGGACACACAGTTTCCTCCCACCGTATTATGAGGTTACACACCGCCAGGACTTCCAGGGCGGTCTACCTGCCACGAAAACCATGGCGGAAACAAACAACTTAAAAGGAAGCACCCACCTTCTGGAACACTGGCACATCTGTAGGCGCCATGGCACTTGAATTGCAAGTCTTTCCAATGCTCCTGCGGGCCATTGACATTCAGGACCAGTGACGACGACATAGACACCGGCTGTAAGTACTTCATCCGAGCACACACTGGAGGGAAGGACATTAGTACACACACGCACAAATGCACAGTCACCATACTTACATGCACAAGGAATACCAGGACAAGGTATGTAGCATCGACACCAACTGTGCCATTGTAGATAAATAATATTGTAATTATCAAAAATGTCATGATAATAACTATTTACAAAATGCCACAATGGCAAGTGCATCATTGTCCAAATGTACAGGGACACTGGCACTGGGCATGTGAGGACTGCCCAACTTGACTCCTGACTGCAATGTGCAGACCTCCACATGGCAGGGACAACAATGGGGCATGCAGGCACCTCAGGGATGGAGTCATGAGGGGGGGTGTGATCAGGGTTTGGATGGGGGGTCCTTCCTCTTCTTATCAGGTTTCCCCAACTTACTGTCGTGCTTTTGGGGGGACGTCTTAGCCTTGCCTCTCTTTTCTGCCTTCTTAGGTGGGACGGCGATGGAGGCCACCACAGCAGGGGACCCAGATGGAGTGCTACCAGGGTGGGAGGTGTGAGAGGCAGGTGTGCCTATTGTGGCAGCAATGCAGACTGTTGATTGCGGGGCATGGCTCAGCCCAGAGGAGGACAGGGAGGTGGAAGGCAGGGCTCTGTGAAGGGTAGCAGGGCATTTGGGGGGAACAGGGATTGGACCAGGAGACAGGAACAGGGAAAACTCATGCAGGAATCTCTTTTTAGAGGCAGCAGGTAAGTCATCGGTTAGGTGTTTGGGAGTGGAGGGAGAGGGGATGGTTGATAGGTGTGTACATGGATATGGTTTGGGTGCTGGTACGTGGGTGTATGAAATGTGTATGCTGTGTGTGTGTTGAGTGGATGAGTGTGGGTGTAATGGTGTACTGGGAGGAGGAGTGGAGGAGACACATTGAGATGGCAGGTGGGATGTGTGAGTGAATGTTGGGGTGGTGTGCGCAGGTAGGGTGGATGTGCTGCATGTGGTTGTTGACTGTTGTGATGCGTGCTGATGTGGTGTATGTGGTGCATGCATGGGGGTCAGCTGTTGTGGTGACAGTGGCTGTGACAGGACATGTGTCTGGACCTGGGACTGATGATGTGGTATCTGCATGTGTGAATGGTGATGTAACTGTGAAGGGGGAACAGGTGGGGGAGTCAGGGTAGGTAGTGGATATTGGTGTGTGTGCGTCTGAATGGTGGGTGTGTGCATGGTGGTGGTGGCGTTTGTGGTGCATGTGAATGTCCTTGCGCTCTGGGTCTGTTGGTGGGAATGCATGCTGGTATGAAAGTGTGCTTTGGATGGGAAATGGGAGAGGGATGTGGGAAGAGTTTGTTGGGGGGACAGAAGAAGAAGGAAGACTGGCTGCCATCAATGAGGAGGCCAGAGCCTAAAACGATCTCTGAAGGGCAGACAGGGCACCGTGAATGCCTTCCAGGAGCGCATTTGACTGTTCCATCTGGGATGCCCAACAGAGATGGACCTCAGGAGGTCAATAGCCTCCTCAAGGAGGGCAGCAGGGCTCACTGGGGCAGGGGCAGAGGTGCCTGCAGTGAAGGAGATGCCCACCCTCCTGGGTGAGTGGGCAAGGGCCACTGGGTGGGGAGCTACAGGGAGGGCAGTGTTGGTAAGGGGGTGGTGGACAAGGATGGTGCAGGCATAGGGCCTGAAGGTGCTGCCACCACCAGAGAGTCACCATCGGAGGAAGAATCAGATGATGGTGTGGATGTTCCTGTCTTCCACGTGGTGCTCCACTCGCCCTCCGTCCCACTGGTCCCCTCGGCTCCGCTGGTATCAGCCTCCTGGGTCAGTGGGATGCAGTTTTCCCACTTGCCCGTGCCCCTTCTCCTTTGCCAGATAATGATGTTGCACATAACGAAAGAGGAGCAGAGGGAGGGAGGGTTGGACAGTGAGAGACAGGGTGGGAGAAAGAGACACAGAGAGCAAGTGGTCAATCCCAGCTCAACAGCCACATACAAGTCACTACCACATATTCCAGTGCCATGTCATTACATGTCATGCCTTCACACACACATGCCATTGCAATGAAAGCCATGCATGCCACCTCAGTCATGCACATGAGTTTCACACATGCTGACACACATTCAGTCCTGTAGCGGATTAAAGCCATACCCTCAACACATGTCTGACCCACCCCATTGGCTTGTGGCTCTATACAGTCATTAGACCCAAACTTTCTACTCTACGGACGTGTGGAGGCATACTTTCGCAGCCACATAACCTAAGCACATATAACTCTCTGATGTGAAACCTCAGACTTTGCAGACTACACATACACCACATGCCAGCAGATAGGGATATGGCCCCAGCAAAACTGATTGGGAGTACAATGTGTGTGAACTCCAAAAGCAGGAACCCTGTCCACATCTAAGACCCTGCTCATGTATTACACAGTTGCCCTGTCATCGATACCACTTAGCAGTACAGTCAACCTCAACTCACATCCAGCATGGCATATGAACTCATTTATGCAGCACATCCGGCATCAATGTGTCCCAAGCCTAGCCATACAGTAGCTACCTTGCACACATTCCACAGCCTGCACACACTGCACAGTCTGCACCTATCACTCACCACATAGCCTAAGTAAGAATGTGAACTCACCCCCTTGTGGCTGCTGTGCTGCCCTCAAGTGCCCATCCACCTCAGGGTATGCCACTGCCAAAATGCGGGACATAAGAGGGGGTCAAGATCCGATGGGCACCCCTCCCTCTTTGGGAGGACATCCCCAGCTGGGCCTCACCGGTCTTCCTTGCCTAGCGTTGCAGGTCCTCCCACCGATTCCTGCAGTGGGTGCTCTGCCGGGCATGGACCCCCAGAGTCCGCACTTGCTTGGTGGTGGCAGACCAGATACCCTTCTTTTGATGGGTGCTCACCTGCATGGATAACACAGAGAAAAGGAGACAGTCATGTAGCCTGGCATCTTATGGACTGCTTTGGACACAACACATCCCCTGAACATATGCACATTTCAACCTTCCAGTTGTCCTCATAGCCCTCAGCCAGGTCCTCCCACAAGTCATTCATCCTCGTCCCAAGGCCCTCATCCACATTCGTACCACTCCTAAACAGTATAATCATAGTGCACTCACCTGCCCCGCTGGTGGCCCATACAACTGGGCATACAGGGGTAGGACACCTTCCACAAGCTTCTCAAGCTCCTCCTGGGAGAAGGCTGGGGCCCTATCCCCTGCAGCACGTGGTATCTTGGCTACCAGTGGCAAAACACAGCAGCACATGCAGTGGAAGTATACTCAGCACGAGTGCCAGGAGTCAAGTGAACATGAGCAGATGAAATGGCGGTCACGGCTGCCGCGGACATCACCGTCACCACCAGCAGTGATCGCCATTGGCTTATGTCTCCCATAGGCAACCAAGTTAACCAATGAGGAGTTGTCCGGTGGTTGCGACAGCCTACCACCATGACGTCTTAGACCAGTGGAATTTGCTCATTTCCATCTGTCCTGTGCATGCAGGACAGGCGGCTGCCATTTTACTTTTACAATGTGTACAGTGGGAGTTTATGAGGTGCGTCATGGATGTTTAATAGTGACCTGTGTACAGCTCCACTGCATCCACACAGTCCATTATGCACATAATAATTGCCACTCCCTCCTATTCCCAGGTATGGTGGAAGAATGATGGTGAGGAATGCTCCTGTCTACAGGCCCCTGGTCGATCTTGCCACCCTTGAAGAGAGGCACGTCATCCAGCTCTATCGGCTCAACTGTCAGACCATCATGGATCATGTGAGGCTGTTGGAGCCAGATCTGCAGCCTGGTCTTCCTCATCCCAATGACATCACACCCACAGTTCAGGTGTTGGCAGTCCTCCACTTCCTTGCCTCAGGATCCATCCAAATAACAGTGGGCTGGGCTGCCGGAATGTCCAAGTCCATGTTCAGTAACGTCTTGAAGAACAGAACATCCTATGTGACCTACTGAAACATATTGGCAGCTATATCAGGTTCCCCCAATGTGACGATCTGCCCACTGTAAAACCAGCCTTCTACGCTGTGGCACATGTGCCACATGTAATCAGGGCAATTGATGGGATTCACATTGCCCTGGTGCCACCCAGGAGAAGTGAACAGGTGTTTAGGAACTGTAAACATTTCTGCTCAGCCAATGTTCAGGTGGTATGTCTCGCAGACCTCTACATCACTCAAGTGACTGCCCAGTTCCCAGGGTTAGTACATGACGCCTACATACTGCAGAACAGCTGTATCCCACACCTGATAACACCACTGCAAAGGGATCATGTCTGGCTCATCGGTCTGTATTGTGTCATATGTGTGCCTCTGATTCTGAACACTCTACATCACCTTCCAGATCTACGTACAGTTTTTAATATGCCAATTACCTCTGTGCACACAGGTGACTCTGGTTATCCCAACCTGCCATGGCTACTCACACCTCTCAGGCATCTGACTACAGCAGCAGCATAAAAATGTTTCAATGAGGCCCATGTTAGGACCCAACAGGAAATTGAACGCACCTTTGGAGTGCTTAAAGACAGATTCAGGTGCCTGCATCTCACTGAATGGGCTGTACTGTACTGACCAGCAAAAGTGTTCCAGATCATTGTGGCGTGCTGCATGTTGCACAATTTGGCTATCAGACGTCACATCCCATTACTGGATTCTGAGGAGAGTGCAGCTGTGCCAGTGGCTGATGAAGGGGACATGGGAAGTGATGAGGAGGAGGATGATGAGGATGCAGCTGATTCCAGAGACAAGCTGATACAACAATACTTCCACTGACATACAGGAATGTGTCAGAGCCATGCTATGGAACCAGTAGCGATGTTTGCCATGTGCAGGGCTGCTGCCAGGGTTGTGAATTCAATGTGGATGTAGTGTGTACACATTACTTTAGATGTAGTGCTGTTAACTGTATTACAGAACTTGTAAATTATTGATCCCCCTTCTGACACTGTCACATAAATTGGTAGGTCAATGGTCTTCCTGTTACATATGTGATGGCTGTACATAAGGTACTCATGGTAGATAAAGATGTACACAGAAACTGTGCACAAAGGTGTTTATTTTCATTATAGATAAGGGCTGATGAGTGGGGTCATGGTGAGTGGGATCATCAGAGTACTTAGCCCACCTGTGGGGAGTCATTGTCCAGTATGATGGCCATGTGAAAACGGTGTTATGACAGTGGACAGTCAACAGGGTGTCACTGTGACACACAAGGGGGTATGTTCTGAAGTGGCTCACTTCCTGGCGTTGGTCTTGGTTTTGCATCAGTGGAGGCTGGATGTCTGGTTGGACGTCCTTGCTTGTGTGGGGGCTCCTCAGCTAAAGGGCAAGGGGTGTTGGTGTCCTGCGTGTCCTGTGACAGGGCCTCCATTCCACTGGTTGTGGCTGATGTGGAGGGCTCAAATGTGATCTGGATTATGGTAGGGGCCTGCTGGTGGGAGGTGGACTGATGCTGGATGGTGCCAAGTTTCATCAGCACCCTTGCTATGGTGGCATTGTGGGTCTTACCAGTATCAATCCCTCCAATGATTCCTGTTAGGCCCCAGGATGCATGATGTCCAAGACCTCCTCCTCCCACGTTGTCAGGTCAAGGGGAGGAGGTGGAGGTCCACCGCCAGCCTTGTTGAGGAAGATGTTGTGCTTGGACGCTGTGGAACGGACCTTTTCTCTGAGGTCGTTCCACCTCTTTCTGATGTCCTCCTTTGTGCGTGGGTAGCTGCCAACTGCGTTCACCCTGTTGACGATCCTCTGCCATAACTCAGTTTTCCTGGTGATTGATGTTTGGTGGATTTGTGCTCCCATCAGTTGTGGCTCGACTCTGGCGATCTTGTGCACCATGATCCCCAACTCATTGTCGGTGAAGCGTGGGTGCTTGTGGCATGACATGTTGTGGGGGTGTGTGCTATGCATGCGAGGTGCAGTGTGGGCAGGTGATTGTTGTATGGGGTGCGTGCAACGTGTGAATTATTGCTCTATGCACAGTGGTTCGTGGGTCATATATCTCTGTCTCATGGTGAGATTCGCAAGGGTTTGCGGTGGTGTGAGGGGGTGTTTATTATAATGCGGTGAACAGGTGTGTGTGGTGTGTGTATATGTTCCAGGTGTGGGGTATTCGGGCTGTCCAATCTGGTGTTCCTTCTATTGGCAGTGATTTTCTAGCCTGCCCCAGTGTGCACCGCCAATGGTTTAACGGCATGCATGTTCAGCTGTGCTGATTTGTAACTCATAGTATGGCGGCGGAATGGTGTCGGTGTGGTGGG
Source organism: Pleurodeles waltl (assembly GCF_031143425.1). Classification (NCBI taxonomy): domain Eukaryota; kingdom Metazoa; phylum Chordata; class Amphibia; order Caudata; family Salamandridae; genus Pleurodeles; species Pleurodeles waltl. The sequence goes on along the minus strand of NC_090444.1, from coordinate 398,082,268 downwards.
GCCGGTGGACGGACAGTCGCTCTTTCGCTCTTTCTCAGTGGCACTGACGGTGTTGGATTTCTGGCTGTGTTTCATCGGCTTGGGGTTTGTGACCCGTAATACGGCGGACACTGTACAGCCAACACTGTCTGGATGGTGGCAGGATTTTGCATGGCAGTCTTGCCCGAAGACCACCAAACACGTAATGAGGGCCTAAGTGTTGAAATATTTTTTTAAAAATAAATGTAGGAAAAACTGGCTATTTGTGACAATGTTATTATTTGTAACTTCTCATCACACCGGGCAATTTACAAAAGCAGTATAGTATTACATCTGCTAGACCCTTCTGATGGCAGGATATATAGGGTTTGTAGGCTTCCCAAGAACTTGAGGTACCCAGAGTCAATAATTGAGCTGTACCGTGCAATGATTGCTCTTTGTGTACCAGGTACACAGCAATTCATATGGTAAAATATACATAGTGAAAAACAGGTATCAAGGAAACCTATGTATTTCTAAAGTGGGCACAAGATATGAAGTTTAGAAGCAGTGTTTATTTGCACATCTCTGAAATTGTAGGTACCCATACTAGCATGTGGATTAGAGGGTATTTCTCAAAATGTATTCTTTCTTACATAAGGTCTTACATTCAGACGGCATTAATGAAGAGAAAAATACAACTGGTAATAATACTTGTTTCACTATTTTGTCTTCCCCTAAGTCTCCCAATACAAATAGTACCACACTTGTGTGGGGAGGCCTAGTGACCGGATAAGAAAGAGCCTAAAACGCAACATGGACACATCACATTTTTCCATAGAAAACTGATATTTTTTCAATGTGCCTAGCTGTGGATTATGGGCCCTCAGCTGGCACCTATGAAAACCTAGCAAACTTGTACATTTTTTAAAACTAGATGCCTAGGAAAATCCAAGATGGGGTAACTTGTGTGGATCTCACCAGAATGTATTACCCAGAATCCCTTGCAAACTTCAAATGTTTACTAATATATATATATATATATATATATATATATATATATATATATATATATATATATATATATTGTGCTGGGAAGTTCCAGAGTCTGCAGGGAGCCACAAACTTCCTTCCACCCAGCATTTCCCTAAGTCTTCTGATCAAAATGGGACCTCACATGTGTGGTTGGGCCTACTACCCATGACAGAACACATCAAACACAGGTAAATGAGGGTCCCTTTGCGAGAACTCCCACTGATATTAGTTTGATCAGTTCCTGTTGCAGGTACTAGGCCCAGCCATACAGTTGAAACACAATTTTTATCAAGATATATGTGATAGCTCTAGGTGGCAGGATGTTTGAGGCTCCAAGAAGATTCCAGTAGTTTGAGGGATTCATGCAAGCCACCCTGGAATCCTCCTGATGTCTTGTGTTGAAAATGTCAAGAGCTGGTAGATTTTCCCTAGAGACAATGTACATTCTGGCAGAGAAAGACAAAGACAAATATTACTGCATAACCACCTATTCCTCAAGTACACACAAATACTGGTTGGATTTGGCATGAGGATGAGTGAAAGGTTCAAAATGTAAATTCTATTAACAGTGATTTCACAACAAAATAGACTGTTAATAATGGAAAGTTTAAAAACGGAACCAATGACTCATAGCTTGTGAGCTGTTAAGCCAAAACAAGGCATCAACCGCTTTACAGGCCATGCATGACACACACAAACAATTTACACCACCAGCCACAGGCCCAGCACATTATAACACTCACATCAACACTGCGCAATTCAGGGACCCATCACTTTCACATGCCCACAGGACTGACACAGCAATCACACCGCCTGGCAACTGATGGAGGGAGTGGACTGGCATTTGGCTGGCAATGTGTGTGTAGCGACCAGCAGCAAATCAATACACATACACCCCGCCAGACAAATGCCAGTTGACACACAACACCATCACTTTTTTTTAAACAAAACAGAAAACAAACCAATTTGAAGGAGATGAAAAAACAACTATGAGTACAAACACAACAGGTCTCACTAAATGCATCAAAACAACTGCCAAAGGGGAAACTGAACAAGAATATAAAATGATACAGATCAGTCAGTTCACTTAAACTCTCATGGTTGCTCCCAATACTTCAGTTGTATATGGTACATCTTTGAACATGCAGTCACACATGGCCCAGGATTAGAAGGGCACTCAGGGCAGTAAATAGGACTCTCCTACAACACACCTCTTCAGACACAGACTCTACATCTCCTACAGGGAAACTTTATTTTGGGTGTGGGAGGAATTTAATCAGGATAGTGGCAATCTTCCACCACTCCAACACTATGAACACTTGCCTACTCCACTACAACAAAGCAGCCTATCACAGACTGCTGAAACTGAACAAAGGCATTTTTGACTCTGGAGAACAATCCTTGAGTACAACAAATGAGTTGGAATTTGCTAAATGAACAAACGGACAGCCAACGTCTTATACCAAATGTATGAGTTACAAACAGCAGTAGAAATCTACACCTCTGATCTACTCTGTGTACACCACCCATGTGCTTAATGTAGTCTAAAATGCACACAGGGGGGGCGTGGCCAAGATGGCGGCGTGAGCGGATGTGTCGGTCCGAGCTCCACCGCCTAGGCCTGAAATTTGCTGCCTGGGTGAGGGGCAGGCCGGCCTGGGGTGCCCTGATGAGAAGCCTGGCACCCTGGGGGTGTGGGGGGCTTGCTGCAACCTCGTGAGGTGTGGGGTCGCCGCGCCAGAGGTGCGCGGATCCGGGAGTACCGGACCGGAGGCTGAGACTGTGAGGCCCGGGGATCGCAGGTTCTTCCTTGCCGCGATCCCAGGCCTGAAAGACTGCTGACTGGGTGTGGGGGTGCGGCGACGCCCTGGAGGGAGCCACGCCCGTGGCGAGGAGTGACCGGCGTTTGAGGCCCAGTGGGGGCCTGGAGTCGGGCCCCGGTGGTAGCCGGGCCGTCCATTTTGGGCCTCGTCCAGGATACCTGGAGTGAAGAGAGAGAGCGAACCGATGGGTCCACCTGCCGTTTGGGCCTGAGGCTGTGCTCCCTGAGTTCTGAAGAGGACCAGGACTGCGGTCCAGTGGAGCGGACGGCACGTGAGGGCCATACTGGGAGCGAGGAGGAACGGGGCCACGAGGAGGCCCAAGGTCTATCTGCAGCTGGAGGATCGATGTCCTTGAGGGATTGAGGTCTAGAGGAAGTGGCCAGCGGCGACTCTGAGTAGTGGACAGTCAGTCTGGCTTACGTGCAGTGAGCGGGTGGTTGAGATGGCGACCTCTAAGCCCAAGCGTGACCGTACGGTCCGGGATATGTTGACCAGCGGGCGCCAGGTGCCGGGAGGGGTGCTGGAGGAGATGCCGAGCACGAGGACCCCAGAGACGGTGTGGGAGGCGACGGAGGACGAGGCAGCTCCAGTCACCAACGGCTTTCTTACCTCCCTGTTCGAATCACGTAGGAGTGACCTCCACGCACTCCGTAAAGACATATTCCACGAGGTGAAGGAGCTGAGAGTGGAGCTTTCCTCCCTCGGTGAGCGGCTGACGCAGGTCGAGGATGGCGAAATTACTTGCGGTGAGGAGGTGGCGGACCTGCAGCAGGAGGTTCTGCGCCTGCGAGAGCAGCAGGATCTCCTACAGATGACGGTGGAGGACCTGGAGAACCGCTCGCGCAGACATAACATCCGCATCAGAGGAGTGCCGCATGGGGCGGAGAAGGAGGACATTAGTGCCTTCGTGGTGGCGCTGTTTCGCTCTGTCTTAGAACTCGAGGAGACCCGGGAGATCACCCTCGATAGAGTCCACCGCGTGGGCCGACCTGGAGGAGCAGGTGATCGCCCACCAGATATCTTAGCATGCATTCATAATTTTGGGCTGAAAGAAAGTATACTGCAAAAGGCATGCAATCTTCCACAGGTCCTTTTTAGAGGGCATCAGCTTCAACTTTATCAGGACCTTTCGGTTCGGACTTTGCAAAGACGGCGTGTGTTTAAGCCCATCACAGAGCATCTGCGCGAGCGGGCAGTGTCCTACTCGTGGGGTCATCCGTTCTGCCTTGTTTTTCGCTGGGAGGATCAACTGCGCCAGGTGAAGTCAATATCGGAGGCTAACCCGATCCTGGGCTTGGAGGAGGTGGCCCCTGCTTTGGGTTTGGGGTTGAGTTCAACCGACGGCGACCGTCCGTGCTGGCGGAGGAAAGAAAGGAGAAAGAAACAGCAACGCCCTACCGTGTTGGAGCAGATCTCGGAGCGCCAGTCGGCAGTAAGCAGTGTAGCAGCCGGGACGAGTGCTTAAACAGGGAGCGCTGTGGTCCCTCTGGTCGGCTCGGGCCATTGGCCACGGCCCTGTGACTGAGTGAAGGGGCCTGGGCGGCGGAGCCAGTGGACTCGGTGGAGAAACATGTGTGGTTCTAAAGCCCAGCTGAGACTTTTTCCTCTTTGGAAGTGGGACAGAGGACTTTGTTGGTATAGGCACCTGTTGTGCATTTTGTTTATTTGTTTGTATGCTTCCCTGCGAGCTTCTCTAGGCATGCTATCGGTGGTTTGGCCATGTGTGCTGGAGTGGTGGGGATCCGGTTTGGGATCTTGGCTACTCCGTAGACCTTCCTCCCACCTGAATAACTGCTTTTCTGTGCTGTATGACGGTTAGGTGTCTTAGCTTAAATGTCCGTGGGCTGAATAATCCGACTAAGCGATTAGCGATTTTGTCAGGTCTGGAGAAATCTGGGTGTCACATATGCTTACTCCAGGAGACACATTTGTTGCATAAAGACACATATCGCATGCGCTCAAGGTGGTTTCCCAGGCAGATTTGGTCCTCAGCAACTACAAAGCATGCAGGCGTAGCGATATTGCTTTCCAGGACCTTCTCTGGGAAGATAGTGGGGAGGATACAAGGCAGATTCCTGGCCATTAGAATAAAACTCGGGCCTTCTCTTTTACTGTCGCCTCTCTTTACACTCTGAATGCCCAACAAGAGGCATTCCTGAGGCAGGTGATCTCCCCAACTCTTAGTTCACCAGATAGGGCCATTTTAGTGCGGAGAGATTTCAATTTGGTAATGGACAATGAGCTTGAACGCTCTGGCCAATGCTTTGGACAAACTGGGGCTTTATCGGAGGCGGGGCAGCAGTGGTTGGCTGATTGTGGGTTGGAAGATATCTGGAGAAAGTTGAACCCTATGCTCCGAGATTATTCCTTTTCCTCAGCGGCAACTAAGACTTATGCTCGGCTTGATTTTTTCCTAGTCTCGCAGGAATTTGTCCCCCGGGTCGGGGAGGCCACAATTGAACCCAGAGTTCTGGCTGATCATGCCCCAATTACCCTAGAGGTCACGGTGGGGGTGAGACCGGTGGGTACTCCGTGTTGGCGCCTTAGAGATTCCCTGCTTCAGAGTGAGACAACGGTAGAGTCACTTTGATGCGTGATCGCGGACTATCTTAGATTTAATGATGATGCTAGCACCTCAACTGAGATATTATGGGAGGCTATGAAGGCAGTGGTGCAGGGCGAGGTGATGGCGCTGTCGGCGAGGGATAACAAGGCAAGGAGAGAGATAAGGGAGGAGTTGGAGCAGAGGGTGGCTGTCCTGGAGTGCTCCCACAAGACTACTGGTGCGCCTCGAATCTGGCGGGAGTTGGAGAGGGTGAGGCAACAGCTGAAGAGGCTGGACTGGGATAGGGCGGAGTATGCGATAGCGAGACTCCAGCACAAATTCTACGTTGGGAGTAATAGGTGCGGGAAGTTATTGGCACATCGGTTACGAGCACAGCGTGCAGCGTCGGTGATAAAACTGATCCGCTCTTCCTCTGGCATAGCGGCGGGCACGAGTGACCAGATTGCAGAGGCTTTTGCAGAGTTTTACCGGGGCCTTTACGCGGCTGACGAGGGAGAGCCCGAGGCTTTGGACTCATTCTTAGAGGGCATAGCAATCACGCCTCTTGGGGAGAAAGAGGCACTGCGGTTGGACCATCCTATTAGGCTGGAAGAGGTTATTTCGGCAATTTCCCGACTAAAAGTTGGGAAGTCCCCTGCCCGGATGGGTTTACGGCCCTATTGTATAAGACCTTTTGCGTGGAACTTGCTCCGCTGTTGGTGCATCTTTTTAACTCCTTTCGGACGACAGGAGAGCTGACACCTAGATTGTTGGATGATACTATTGTAGTAATACATAAGCCGGGTAAGGACCCAGAGGACTGTGCCTCATATAGACCGATCTCGCTCCTGAATATAGATGCTAAGTTGTTTACTGGCATCCTTGCTTCCCGCCTTAATTTTTATCTGCCGGGTCTCATTGACCCGGATCAATCGGGTTTTATACCAAATCGACAATGCGGAGACAATACGAAAAGGCTTCTGCACCTGTTGGATAAAACTGATCGCTCCCGTAGGGAGGCACTCTTCCTCTCTATAGACGCTGAAAAAGCATTTGATAGGGTGGATTGGCCCTATCTTTTTAAAGTGCTGGAGAGATTCGGGTTAGGACCCGTTTTCAGGTCCTGGATCAGTTGCGTTTATCGGTCACCCAGGGCTGCAGGTCGAGTTAATGGGGAACTCTCACTGCCTTTTCCGATTGGATGCGGGACCAGACAGGGATGCTCGCTGTCTCCCCTCTTATTTGCGCTATATATGGAGCCCCTTGCGCAGAGATTGCGGGATAGTCCCATGGTTTCCGGGATGAGGTTTGACGGGGACCACCATCTCATCACCCTCCATGCGGATGATGTGATCCTTACCCTGGCGGAGCCTATGACCTCTCTGCCGGCACTCATGGAGATAATAGTCGAGTTTGGTCTGGTCTGGGGATTCCGATTTAATTACAGTAGTCCTGGGTTCTCGGTTTGTCGGTGGGACCGGATCATGAGGCCGACTTGAGAGCTAGCTACCCCTTTCTCTGGTCGTCCTTGAGTCTTCCCTATTTAGGAGTTGAGCTAGCGACCTCGGTCGCTAAGACAGCGAGCCGGAACTATGCGATGTTGGTTCGTGAGGTCCAGCGAGATCTTGACTCATGGGGGAGACATAAGCTGTCTTGGCTGGGTAGGGTGGTGGCGGTGAAGATGACTATCCTGCCGCGCATTCTCTATGTATTTCAGGTGCTTCCGCTAAGTCCTCCCCCGAGAACAATAGCGACCCTTCAATCGGCGATTCTGAGGTTTATATGGGAGGGTCGACTGGCGAGGTTATCGCGACGGATGCTCTACCGGACTCAGAGTGAGGGAGGTTTGGCGATCCCTTGCCTCCAGTGCTATTTTCAGGCGACACAGTTGCGTTTTCTTCTGGAGTGGAATCGCCCGTTCACTGAGAAACATTGGTGCTTCATGGACCAGGCTGTAGCGGGCTCGCATATATGGAAGGAGCCATGGCTTCGACGCCGACATAGGGCAGTCGGACTTTATTCCTCTCTGATTACGGGGGTCACATTGCGCACATGGGATGCTGTGGCTATTCGATCCGGGCTGACGTATTTCCCATCCCCGATGACTCCCATAGGCGCAAATCCAGACTTTGAGCCCGGGCTTCGGCTGGAAGCCCTGAGACGCTGGCACGAGGGGGGCTGTAAAAGTGTGGGGTGTTTCTTTGACGAACAGGGGGTCTTGTCTTTTGCACAGATGAAGGAAGCGTATGGCTTGACAGAGGCTGATAGATTGATGTATTACCAGACGGCACTGGGCACTGCAGCCGCCAAACAGAGTGTTGATAGATAGACCCCTTACGCCCTTTGAGAAATGGCTCTTGTTAATGAAAGACAATAAGGGAGTCATCTCAGAACTTTATCGGCTCTTACAGGGGGACCAGCACCCGTCTAAGACTAAAGGACAGTTGCGATGGGAGAGGGAGTTGGAGAGAGAGCTCTCAGACGAGGAGTGTGACAGTATCTTCTTTAGAATACATCACACACCTTATAATGCGGCGGGGACGGAGACGTCATACAAGGTGGCCTCCTACTGGTACTACACCCCGGCGCGTATACACACATGGGACCCTGCTAAATCTGACCTTTGTTGGAGGAGATGCGGAGGCACGGGTACACTTGTGCATCTGCTTTGGCACTGCCCCAAACTTCACCGATACTGGGAGGGCATAATAGACGCGATTGACATAGCGTTCCAAACTAAGATCCCCAGATCTCCATCATACATTTTGTTGGGGCTGCCTAATCCTCTTACCTTTCCCTTGAAGTCGTTGATAGGGAGACAGATGGGTCTAGCACTTAACGCAGCCCTACAATTGACCCTAACCATGTGGGGCACGGACAGAGTCCTGACGCATAATGCGTGGCTTCAGAAACTCTGGTTTGTTCTTGCCATGGAGAAACTCACATTGGCCTCGCAGCAGCGGACAGGGGAGTTGAGTGAATTATGGAAGCCATTTCTGCAGATCCTATCTGCAGAATTCACTGAGTTGACATGTCCAGCTTACTTGAGGGTCCTGAGGCTGATTTGAACCATGACTAGAATGCTTGATTTAGAAACGTCTGGGGGCGGCGGTGCAGTGGGAGGAGGGTTGGAATGATGAAAAGACAGGAAGATGATATGGCTGAGTTGGGGGAGCATTGTTAATGTGTTTCGTTTTACGTGTATGTTTGATTGTTTTTTTCTTCGCAGGACTCGCAGTGTTGAAGATTTTAGATGCGCTCCGTATGCTAATAAAGGGTGGTTTGTTTTGAGGCGCCTTTAGCCAAATTTAGAGTTACCTTAGAAGATTCTGGACCGTGGACTTGGAGCTTCTGAAGCGGTGATATTTACCTTATATAGCACTGTGTTGTACTGTACTTGCATTTTATATTTTGTATGAATATGTTTTTCGTGCTTTCAAAATAATAAACAGATTTGATCCATAAAATTCACAGAGGTTTGAGCACTTCAGTAACATGACCACAAAAAGTCACAGGTGAAGTACTTTCATCATGAATGGTTGTCAGCATATGGACCTCTCTCCTGTCTGAACATTTCACAGCTAGAAGTTTATCACTACACAAGGAACTGCATTGTCCTGTCTAAAGCTTTTTACATACAAGCTCTTTGGGTAACCTTTACGATTAGAGAGATCGTGCCACAAGCAACAGTGTCCACTTTGAACAATTCCTTGAACAATTGCACACCATCATAGAACTTATCTACATATAAATGATTTTAAAAAGTCCTTTACTAAGTTCCCACACAATTTTCTCACTAATTCCAAAAGTGAATGGGCAACCGGAGGTGGAGGGGGGTCGATAGAACAATCAATAGAAGTGTACACCCTGAAATTATAGACATATCCTGTACTACTCTCAGACAGCCTATACATGTGATGACAGCAATGGCTTCCTTATCAAGCCCAACAAAAAAGTTAAACCTAAGAACTTCTAAAAGTCATCCAAATTTGTGGGAATCCACCGTCAAGCTCTAGAGTGGGGCTTAAATCTGGGACTGTTGACCCGTAAATACTGTTTAGCATTCAAATTATTCTGGTCAACATTCTCATTGTCCATAAATTACTGAAAGAAATTTATAGGCAAAAAGTTTTCAGTATTGATTCTACATTCTGCAACACCACTAAAGGCAGACAACAAAGGCTGCACCATGCTTAGGGCAACCCAGAGTTCAGCACTTCCAATGGGAAGCCTTTCAGCCCCAGCTGCAATCCAGACTCCTCTTTCTGCACTATTGCCATATCGGTGTCCTCCTCTTACTGCCTCGCACCCATCCATTCAGTACCTTACCAGAGAAATCAAAAAAGTCTACCCAGTTCTGTGTGGACTGTTTGGTGCTGTCCCTGAACCTCTGACGGTACTTCACAGGTGTCAGCCCAAACTTGGCAATCAAAGCAGTTCTCATGGGTGCGTATGTGTTTTGATCCCTTGGGTCCAGTGTAAGAAGTGTGTCCCTCCCCACTACTGGTACATAACACCACAAGGCTGCCCCCCCATTAGTCTTCAGGGACCCCATGAGCCCTTAGTGCAACTTCTTAAGTAGCCAACCACTTATCAATGTTATCTCCCACCACATAAATTGGGACTACATTTTTGGGTATACAAACCTACCTTTCCCCAGCAGGTTCTGCATGTAATGTATGCTGCCACCTTCACTGCTGGACTCAGACTGCCTCGCCTTGATATCCAACTCTTTGAGACTCAGTTCATGAGCCAACAAAAGTTTATTTTCAGCCAACGCTTTCTCAGCTTCAGCTTGTTTGGCTGCTTTCTCAGCCTCTCTCTCTGCTTTCCTCCCCTCTGTTTCCAGGTTTAACTTTGCCATTTGTAGTTGGAATTCTCTCTCCTCCCTCCTTTCATCTGAGGTCAGGACATGGCTAGAGACACTGCTTCCTGGTCTTCTAGGGGTCACAAATCCAGGGGTAACATCGCCCACTACTGGCAAGAAATCCTCTGATGGGCCATCCTCTTATACTTCCTCCTCAACATCCTCCCCTGAATGGGCTTCTGCGCCATTTGGTACTTCGTCTTCTTGGAGGCACCCTGGGTGGGTACTTCCAACCCCTTGCAGAACCCTTCAGCTGTTTCACAGAATATGTCTCCAGCTCGGCTAGGTCAAAATCTTCAGCTCCTGCTTGAGACCCAGCCAGAAACATGTTGAATGAGGATTTAGTTAAAATCAGGCAGAGAATAAAACTGCAGAAAAAGATCAAGTTGACCTTCAACTGTGGGTAGGTAGTGAACACTTACCTACTGTATGACACTGCAAAAATATCTATCCCACCGCTGCCACCAGCGTTAGAAAGGGGGTCTTTGGTTGGCAGTCAGGTTACCCCCTGTCCAAGCATGGACCCTCACTCTAGTCAGGGTAAGTCACACACAATCCAAATTATCCTGTGCCCACCCTCTGGTAGCTTGGCACTGAGCAGTCAGGCTTAACTTAGAAGGCAATGTGTAAAGTATTTGTGCAAGAAATCATGCAATAACACAGTAGAGCACCACAAAAATACACCACACAGTGTTTAGAAAAATATATAATATTTATCTGGTAAGATGCAGGTCAAAACAATCAAGATTCAATAAATATACATTGAAATATCACTGTAAAAAAGATATAGAGTGTCTTTAGTCTTTAAAAAGTAACAAGTGTCTCTTGCAGGCACAAAGTACCTGGTTTGCGTTCAAATTCTCCGCATGGGACCACAGAGAAGGAGTTGCGTGGAAAACGGGGAGGTGTGCGTCAATTTTTCCGGCAGACACAGACGATGCGTTGTTGATTTTTCACGCATGGCAGCCTTTGCATTGATTTCCAGTGTGTAGACTGGGATCTTTTTCAGGTTGTGGGGTTTTCGGATGCCCCGGGGACGATGTGTTGAAATCCTGGGCGTGCAGGGCAAAGTCACAGGGGTTGCGTCGATCTGGTGGGTGTTGCGTGGAAATTTCTCCCACTTGGTAGGCGCTATGTCAATCCCTCTCAGGAAGTCAGGCTGCATCATTCCTGTTTGGCTGTGCCTTGATCCAGTGGGCCGTGCGTCGAATTTCCGGTCACAATGCTGGTGCTGCATCGTTTCCTCACTGGGAAGTCAGGCTGCATCGTTCCGGTTCGGCGTGTGGTGTTTTTTTCACAGCGATGCAGGCTGTGCTTCGTTTCTTGCAGGTTGTGCGTCACTTTTCGCCACACAAGGTGTTCTTTTGCAGGAATTAAGGGCCTCAATACAACCCTGGTGGTCAAAGACCGCCAGGGTTTTTGGCAATTGTACCGCCAACAGGCTGGCGGTACAATTTGCCATATTATGACTGCAGTGGTAGCGCCGCGGTCGTCCCGCCGGGAACGACGGTTTCCCGTCATCATTGTCCCGGTGGTTATAATCCGCCAGGGCAGCGCTGCTCTGGGGATTATGACTCCCCTTCCCGCCAGCCTGTCTATGGTGGTAGAGACTGCCATGAAAAGGCTGGCGGGAAGGGGAGTAGTGGGGCCCCTGGGGGGCCCCTGCACTGCCCATGCACTTGTCATGGGCAGTGCAGGGGCCCCCAGGCACAGCCCCACCTTGCTTTTCACTGTCTGCACAGTGAAAAGAACGACAACCTCAACACCGATGGCCCAGCAGGGATGTTGTAATGCGGCTGGCGGGATTGCGCCGCATAGGCGGCCGCTCGGTGGTTCAACCTTGGCGGGAGGCCTCCGCCGCCTGCCAAGGTTGTAATGAGGGCCTAAGTCTTTTTGGTCCTGAGACTTCAGTGAACAGGAGGCAAGCTCTATCCAAGCCCTTGGAGAGCACTTCTCAGCAGAGCCAGAGGACAGCAAGGCAGCAGGGCAACAGCAAGGCAGCAGTCCTCAGAAAAGCAGTCCAGGTGAGTCCTTTGGGCAGTCAGGCAGTTCTTCTTGGCAGGTTGCAGGTTCTGGTTCAGGGATTCTTTACCAGTGGTATCTTGTCCAGAAGTGTCTGAGTTGGTAGGGTCAAAGACCCTGCTTAAATACCCAAATGTGCCTTTGAAGTGGGGGAGATGTCAAAAAGTCGCTTAGAAGTGCACAAGGTCCCCTTTCAGTTCCATCCTGTCTTTCAGGGTCCCAGTAGGGGGTGTGGCAGTCCTTTGTGTGACGGCAAGCTACTGTCCTTTGACATGTAAGTGTCATGCCATCCACCCTCTCAGCCCAGGAAGACCCATTCAATATGCAGATGTGTGCAAGTGTGACTGAGCATCCTGTGTTTGGGGATGTCTGAGTGAATGCACAAGGGAGCTGTCAACTAATTAATCAATCAGGGATTTGTAAAGCGCACTACTCACCCGTGAGGGTCTCAAGGCACTGAGGAGGGAGGGAGGGTGGTAGGGGAGGTACTGCTATTGCTCAAACAGCCAGGTCTTGAGAGGTTTCCTGAAGGTAAGGAGGTCTTTGGTCTGGTGCAGGTGGGAGGGAAGAGTGTTCCACGCTTTGGCGGCGAGGTGGGAGAATGATCTACCGCCAGTTGTAGATCTGCGGACTCGTGGGATGGTTGCGAGGGCGAGGACGGTGGAGCAGAGATGCTGGACCAGACATGGATTGGAAGGCACAGAAGGATTTAAGTGTAGAGAAATTTTCACTTTCTAAAAGTAGCATTTCTAAAATAGTAATATAAAATCCCACTTCACCAATAAGCAGGACTTTCTATTACCATTCTGGCCATACTAAATATGGCCTGGCTACTCCTTTCAGATCAGGATGTACCACTCAAACAGAATATGAGGGTAGCCCTAATGTTAGCCTATGAAAGGAGCGTTCCTCACAGTAGTGTAAAAACTAATTTAGGAGTTTTACACTACCAGGACATATAAACTGCACAGGTACATGTCCTGCCGTTTATCCACATAGCACCTTGCCCTATGGGTTACCTTGGGCCTACCTTAGGGGTGACGTATAGGTAGATAAATTGGAGTTTAAGGCTTGGCAATTACTTTTAAATGCCAAGTTGAAGTGGCAGTGAAATTGCACACACAGGCCCTGCGGTGGCAGGCCTGAGACATGGTTAGGGTGCTACTTATGGGGGTGGCACAACCAGTGCTGCGGCCCACTAGTATCATTTAATTTACAGGCCCTGGGCACATGTAGTGCACTTGACTAGGGACTTACAAGTCAATTAAAAAAAGCCACTTGGGTATGAGACAATGTCACCATGTTTTAAGGAGAGAGTATATGCACTTTAGCACTGATTAGCAGTGGTAAAGTGCGCACAGTCCTAAAGCCAACAAAAATGAGGTCAGAAAAAAGGCAACATTTTGGTGGTGACCCTGCAGAAAGGCCATTTCCAACAGAGGCATTTCCTCTGCACTGAGAGTGGCTTCATCATCAGATGATTTCTCTCAGGTCAGAAAATTCACTGCCAGAATCTTGGGCTTCCTCCTCTGCCTCAGATGCAGAGTCAGTCTCAAAACCATGGTCAGAGGAAGTTTCAAAAAGCAAATTAACAACCTACTGAATGGCAATCCTGTGGCTAGCCATAATCCTTACTAATAAAAGTAACACAAAAAAGAAGTCAACGATAACCAAACATTTGTAAAATAAGTAATAAATAAAGTGTGCCTTATCAAACAGAAAGTAAAACTACTGGCATATAGTAATCTGGAAGGAAAGGTCAACCAATACAAAGCACACAAACACCTATATACTCAAAAATGATACCACTCACTTGCCAGAAACAGATAGACTGAGGATCACCTGCACTTACTCTGCACAGACACAGCAAGCACCAGTGATATCCCACTAGGAGAGAAAAACAATCAAAATTGCACCTAAGACAACACAATACACACCTTGCACAAAGCAGAGAATTCAACACACACAAAAGTACACGCCAAATATACTGCAATTATTACACCATTAAAAAAAAAAAATGCATGCAGGGCAATGTCACTCATTTGAAGTAAACAGTACAAAAAATGGTTTCTCACCAAGCACATACAACTACACAAACTCCAGATCTACCAGTGCAGAAACCACAAGTAGGAGCTGTCATAAAGGAAATCAAAAGCTTTGCATTGTAATAGAAAGATGAATAAAGCATTAGGATCACAAATGTAAATGATGACAAGAAATAAAACAGTTAGTATTGTAAAATGCTATGAAGAGTGACCTTGGATCAGCATCCGAAATTTCCAACCTGCCCTCAAGATGGGGTACAAAGCAAAGGCAAGAAATTGACTTGACTTGAAGAAGTGACCATTACCCCAGCCAAACATCACTTTACAGACACCATTATCTAAATGCTAGCCACACACATCACCAATCAGAAGCCAGTCAACACACACCTTCAGCAAAATCCCCATTTCAAATACACCATCAGCACACAACACCAGCCAGTATACATCCATCCACACACAACACCAGCCAGTATACACACAGCCAAACGATAGTACATGCATATTGTTGCCAAACTCCAGTTCACATACACGCAGAAACAAAGGCCCTCATTATGAGTCTGGTGGTCTTTAGACTGCCAGAATTGCAGTGGCAGTCGAACCGCCGTGATCCTGGAGGTCCGACTGCCAAATTACAACCCTCGTTGTCAGACCACCAGGGAACCACCTCCACCGACAGGAACAAGGTTCCCGGCGGGTAGGTGGTGGTTGAAGTCGTGCTCAGCCAAGATTGTCCCTCCAACCTCATAATAAGGCCCTTAATCCCTGGTGTCTAGTGGCTTTCTGCCCCCCTTCGAGTCAGATGGGCGTAAAAATATGTCTGATCTGCCCCGGGGGCAGAAAATGGCCAAAATATTGCCTGAATAATGGGGAGCAAGCCTTGCCAAAAAGGCATCTCCAGATGTGAAAATGGGTTAATTCCTGGTGTCTAGTGGTTCTCTTCCTCCCCTTGGGGCAGATGGGCCTAAAAATATCGCCCTTTTGTCCCTGGGGAGAAACAAATGGCCACATTATTGCCCCCATGATTGGGGAGTGACCCTTGCCCAAGGGACCACTTCAGACATGTACATAAATGAATGCCTGATGTCTAGTGGCTATCTGCAGATCGGCCTAAAAATATGGTCAATCTGCTCCTGACATGGGCAGAAAAAGCCAAAACAAGTGCCCCATTCAATATAGAATGACACTTGCCCAAGGGGCCACTCCTTAGCATGTACACCAATTAATTGGTGGCATCTAGTGGCTTTCTGCCCCCCTTGGGGACAGATCAGCCTACAAATATGGCTGATCTGCCCCCCTGGGGGGCAGAAAACAGCCAAGGTATGTGCCTCAATAAAGGAGGACAACCAAGGGGCCACTCTAAAAAACGAAAGAAAATCCCTGATGCTAGGAGGTGCACTCCTGCTGCACGATTGCGGCCTCATCCACGATCCTGAAGCAAGAATGCACTTGAGAGAGACACCGGGGAAAGGAAAAACTCTTTCCTTTCTTTCAGTGCCTCTTTGCCCTCCTCAAGCCCTCCCCAGAGGAAAAACTTACTTCTTTCCTCCAACACACTTAAAGCAAATGTCTTCTAGCATGTGTTGGTGCACCACATAAGCGTGGATGTCATAAGAGCTCCAAGGGGGGTTAAGGAGGGGCAGCAGAAGCATTTCCACTGCTATCCCTGATAGTTCTGCTGCCACCCTTGGTGGGAGCATATTGTGGGGGACACATGGAGGGGGGTAGCACCAGTGCTTTCCCCATGGATGGGTGCTAGGATGGCTTGGAGTTGTCCTCAGAAAACCCATTATGGCTGGGGACGGCTCCAAGCCATTCTCAGCACTGATCAGGTTAAATGCAGCCCTCAAATGTACTGCTTTGTTTAGAAGAGGGGGATGCAGACATCCACCTCTCCATTGTGATCTCCACCAGTTGTGGCTTTCTTTTTAAAACATGGGAATAAGACCATAAAACTTGTGGGTTTGCATGACTGTGGCGATTTTGAGACCCTGCATGGACTTGCATGGTGGGGTAGAGGTAGACAAGCAAACAAATCGAAAGGGAGAGCTGAGCTAGAGTTGAGCCAAGAGATGGTCTGGCTCATACACCTTTGTACAAGTCAAGCTTTGAAAATATTGTGTATGTAAGTCATGCAATAAATATCAGCCGAGAATACAAGAAGGTGTCTTGAAAATCAAAAAACTGTATTTCTTTAACATGCAAAAGGATTTCATAT
This sequence comes from Pleurodeles waltl, assembly GCF_031143425.1. Classification (NCBI taxonomy): domain Eukaryota; kingdom Metazoa; phylum Chordata; class Amphibia; order Caudata; family Salamandridae; genus Pleurodeles; species Pleurodeles waltl. The sequence goes on along the minus strand of NC_090444.1, from coordinate 398,065,758 downwards.
TAAAACATCAGATGATATCACTGCATTGATAAATATTTATTACAAGTGACATGATCTGAGAAACATTCTTGTCTCCTCCCTGTTAACAAAGCTGTTAGTGAACTAAGAGGGAGTTACTTTGTCATGTATACTCTATATGTGACCTACATTCTTATTCTGCAAAGTGTAACATCATAATTAATTGAATCAAATGTGAGAGTTATTTTGTACAGTGCCACCCTGAACTTGGGTATTTGAAGATGGTCTCTCTCTCTCTCACTCATATGAGATAATGAACAAAAAGGATCCTCAAAAAGGAGAAATAAAGTATTTGCCCAGTCTCACTCAATTTGATTCTGGTTTCCTGATTTCACTGAGCCATTAAGCCTCAATATGGGAATCTCTTTTTCCCCATCACAAGTAATGCCTAGTCATTAATTGCTGCCATATTTGATTGGATGGTAGATGATGGCCAGGAACCACTTTTTTGGCAGGTTTATATAGGACAAAGCAAACTTTGCTCTAGGACATAAAGGCATTTCAAATCACACACAGACTACATTACACCTTTTGTTGTCAATACAAGGATATTTGGCCAGATTCACAAGATGTTCATCCATGTCTAAAATTCAAATCTAGTTCTCAGGGGCATAGATTCTGTTGGTGCAGCAGGCACAATGGCACTAGGGCACATAGGCTGAGTATCCCACTGAACCCTGTTTATTTGTACATTTTGCAATTCAAACAACAGCTATGAGGGTAGGGGACACTTCCTTCCTTGCACTAGGACTCATGACACGTTGGCTACACCACTGCTGGCTCTCTATGTGCCAGGGTTGGCATTTATAACCACTAGACAACATATCCTCCTATGAAATGTCAGCTTGTTTCTGGCTTAGGGTTACAAAAGGACTTTGACTCAAGCCATCAGTGGCTCACCTACAACTATTGCGAAGGGTGTATAAACTCACCTCTCAACATCAATGTGGCAGGCTCCATTGAATTTCATGCTTTATAAAAGTAAAAGTGTATGTGTGCGTGTCTGAGTGCAATAGAATGCAGGACTTCATTTTCAAAGAGGTGGTAGTGGGAATTTGTGTCTCAAAGTCTGATCTTGTCAGTTGACTGTTTGTTTGAAGTGTCAGAGTGCGATTCTCGATCAAAACATAATCCTGATGGGATGACTGATCGTTTATTATCTCTTGCCATGAACATTTTCATTAATGGCAGTAAACCCTAGCACGGTGACTTGGACACAAACTTATACTTTAGGCGAGGTAGACCCTGGCTGATAGAGTTGTCATCTCTCAACTTTGCTTATTTTGTTTACTGTACACAATCTTGCAGGTCTCCAACTGGTCAATCATGAGCTACTGGTAGCTCGAGAACCCCCTGGCAGTAGCTTCCACCTGTATCTTATTTTTAAGGCTTCATTCTGAGAATTTAATTATTATCCCTACAATGTCTTTTCAGGCTGTTGCCTGCCCTTACCCAAACTAGCTGCTCAGAGTGACTGAAATGAGCATAGCTGGGGTGGGCAGGCTGAAAAATGTGAAGTTGTTGCTGAACCCTGACACAGTCACACACCACCTGCCTTTTCCAGGCAAGCACTGCGCTCCATATCTGCTGGTTGATACTCATGGAGTAGCTGCATATGTAAGCAAGCCCCTGGCCTAGTAGCAGCACATTCAGTTAAAGCAACTCAGTGCAGGCAAGACCCTTTGATTTCAACCTTGGATGCCACTGCACTTTACATGTTCCTTCCATAGTAAAGCGCAGTGGCAGCCGAGGACAAAATCAAAAGTCCTTCCGTGCACGGAGCTGCTACCACCCTTTACATTGCCTTCCATAGTAAAGAGCAATGGCAGCCAAGATTAAAATCCAAGGTCCTTGCCTGCACTGGGCCGTTCTCACTGACTACACCACACTTTATATCTGCCTTTGTGTAGTCAGTGAATGTGACTTAGTGCAGGCAAGGCCTTTTGATTTTTAACATCCGCTGCCACCACACTTTACATCTGCCTTCCATAGTAAAGTGCAGTGGCAGCTGAGGTTAAAATCAAAGGTCATTGCATGCACTCAGCTGCTACCGTGCTTTAAATCGCCTTCCACAGTGACGCGGAATGACAGTCAATGCTAAAATTCAAGGTCCTTGCCTGCTCTGGGCCTCTTTCGCTGACCACTATACCTCGCTTTATATCTGCCTTTGTGTAAATCAGTGAAAGCGGCTCAGTGCATGCAATTCTCTTTGAGTTCAAAACACGTACCCAACCACCAACATTGTAATCCCCTTTCACATCTTCTCTCTCCACTTTCTTTCTTTTTACCCCATTGGAAAGTAAAGCTCTATGCTTCCATCCCCTCATCCCTTCAAACGGAAATCTTCCCATCACACTGTAGAGAGTTGTGTGGTAGGACCATATATGTTCCTTAATTGCCTTACGCCAAACCACTCCATTGCTGATTTCCAATTGCAGGCCTTCTTTCAAAGTTCTGTTCCACCTCTCAACTAGTCCATTACTCTGAGGGTAGTATACTGACACCCTCACATGGTCAATGTTATACATCTTCAAGAAATCAGTCATGATCATAGACACAAATTGTACTCCATTGTCCGACACAATAGCTTCAGGCATGCCTTCTGACTCAAATGGATCAATTAAGAACTCTACCACAACTTCAGTAGTGACATTTTGACAAACTTTACCAACAGCCATTGTGAAAAATAATCTACCACCAGCAAAGCATACTTAAGTATTTTACCCAAAGCATATAATGGTCCCATGAAATCAGTGGCTATTTTGTTTCCACGGCCCGTCAGACTTGTTCGACTTAATAAGCGGGCTTTTCACCACCTTCTGGGATTTATCACTTCACGCACACAAAACGCATTTTCTCCTATGGTATTCTACATCTCTCTCTACACGAGGACACCAGTAGTCAGCCCTGATACATTTCTTAGTCACGCTCATGCCTAAATTTCCCTCATGAACAAGTTTCATCACACGTTCACTCAAAGAGGCGGGAACCACCAATTGTTCCCCTCTCATCATAACTCAACCCTCTTTGGATAACTCCACATTAACCTGATGGAAACATTCCATGTCTGTGGGAGCAATTCCCCTAAATGGCCATCCCTCTTGCATTTATTTCATAACTTTTTGCAGAATGGAATCTTCCTGCATTTGTATTAACCACTCATAATGCAAAATCCTTCCCTCAGTGACTCTACTCACATCCAAGTCCACAACAGTCACCAACTCCTCAGGTTTCTCGTTCTCTTCTACCTCATCCTTAACAGGCAGTCTCAATAACCAGTCTGCTAACACATTTGTTTTTCCTGGCACGTACTCCACAACACAGTTATTCTCTAACATCCTCATCACCCAATGGGCTATCCTAGGTGTTACCCTTCCAGCACCATTAGTAGAAAAAACATCAATGCAAAGTAGATGATCTGTCCTTCTTTCAAAATGTGTTCCCCACACAAACTTCCTAAAGTAGCTAACACCCCACAAACAAGCAATAGCTTCTCTTTCTATAGTGGAGTAGTTCTTCCTCGCATCTTTTAAGGGTCTGGACGCATATGCAATAATTACTATCTTGCCCTACCTCTCTTGTAACAACACAGCACCCAGACAAACGGAATTAGCATCTGTGCTAATGATGTTTCAATCCTTCTTGTCAAATGAATTCAGCACAGAGGCTATCAATCTTTTCAATTCATTGAATTCTGAGTCACACCCATTACACCAGGCAAATAGTTCTCTTTTACAGATCAGTTTCGTCTTACACTTATGCCCATATTGAACTGAAAATGACGAAGCGCGACACCTCCCCAAAATTGGCAGCGCCGCATTCCTTCATTTTCCCAATGCAGGGATGCTCCATATTTAATTGAATATGGTGCACCCCTGTGTTGTCCCCTGCGCTGGCGCTAAATTGAGCTGCCTAGCACCAGCACAGGCATCCTTGCACCATTGTGCAAGGATGTCTGCGTTGAGGGGTTTGATTGCTTATGTATGGGAAGGGGTTTGAATTTTTATGTGTGGGAGGTGTCCCTTCCTGCACACAAACAATCACTAATGGTGATTTGGCACTTCTGTGTGTGCTGCAGAACGCAGCACACACAGAAGTGCCAAAGCGTCATTTTGAAATTATTGTTTATGTGCAGGAAGGGACACCTTCCCGCACATAAACAATGATGTCTGGCATTTTGCTCTTTCTATGCACATAGAAGAAGCAAAAAATTATGAGGAATAAAAGTATTCCTCCTTGGTGCGCCTTGCTAACACCACCTCTAGGATGGCGGTAGATATTGGCACTGCCTCAGGTTTACGAAAACTTGTAGATCTGAGGCAGCGTCAAAATCCAATGGGTGTTGCAGAGGCACCCCCACAGCAACACTCAATGCATGCCCCTTCCACACAAAGGGCTGCATGTGAAGGGGACGTATTTACAAGGTGGCGTCAAGCCACAAAAAGTGGCTTAACGCCACCTTATAAATACGGCGCAGTGCTTAGCACCACCGGTGCATCACAAAAGGGATGCTCCGGTGGCACTAGGGGTGTCATTACAACATTGGCGGTAAAAGCCGCTTACCGCTGTGCAGAAGACCACCCACAACACACCGCCGTGGAATTCCGCCACGGTCATTATGACCCAAAGGCCGGAATCCGCCAAAATCTAGACACCCACACAAGTCTGCCACACCAAAGGTCAGTGCTAAACTTGCGATAAAAAATCCTCCACCATCACTCCAACAGGAATACGCCCACGCTATCACGACCCACGAATCCACGGGGCAGTCTTTTAACCGCGGTATTCCATTGGCGGTACACACCGCCGCGCTCAAAATACACACATATTTACAAAACACAACCACATTGGACAATTCGAAATACACACACCTGAAACACATACACACACCACTCCCACACACCCAATACAATATAAAACACACCCCCACATCACCCACAAACCCTTACGACCACAATTGCGACTGAAGGCCACAGAGAGACACGGCCATCTACAAACGAGCATCCACAGGCACTCAACACCATCACCCATTTAGCATCCACGCACCTCACACAACACACCTCTAAAATTACCCCACACATCACAACACACACCACCCCACACATCACCCACACCACCCCATGGCACAGCAAAGACACCCCAGGTTCTCTGAGGAGGAGCTCAGGGTCATGGTGGAGGAAATCATCCGGGTAGAGCCACAGCTATTCGGATCACAGGTGCAGCACACCTCCATAGCTAGGAAGATGGAGCTATGGAGAAGAATCGTGGAAGGGTCAACGCAGTGGGACAGCACCCAAGAACTAGGGATGACATCAGGAAGAGGTGGAACGACCTACGGGGGAAGGTGCATTCCGTGGTCTCAAGACACCACAGCGTGGTACAGAGGACTGGCGGCGGACCCCGACCTCCTCCCCCACAACTAACAACATGGGAGGAGCAGGTCTTGGCTATTCTGCATCCTGAGGGCCTCACAGGAGTAGCTGGAGGAATTGACTCAGGTAAGTCAAATCTTTACTATTACATACCCCACCCTACCTGCATGTCATCACATACCCCCACCCTCGTCCTCACCCCCATCACTCCTACTCCTCACACATGTCCCAATATCACAAACCACCCATCCCAACACCAAGCCCTGCATGCAACACCAAAGCATGGACCCCCATCACCAATGCATGGCCACTGCACATACCCATACGCCCCCTAAACCATCATCACACAATGTCCTACACAGGAATGCAAGTACTGGGGTACACGTTCACCCACACATTGCACACCATGGCACATACAGATGCAATAATCATTCCTTTACACCACTGCAGGACCCCTACCCAACGTCACCGGACAGGAGGGTGCAGACATGTCCACTCCAAACACAGAAGAGGCCCACAGTGATGACAGCAGCTCTGTCCAACTGGGTCTAGATGACCAGCCCGGCCCATCTGGGACCTCGGGACAGTCGGTTCCACTCACACTGGCACAGGCCACTACAGAGCCTCACCCCTCTGGAAACACCAGCACAGCACCCACCCAGTGGGCCCATACCTCTGTCCCCAGGACACGTCAAGCAGCAGTGTGTCCACTACTACAGGGAACCCAGGACAACCCAACACCCCAACAACACCAGGGACCTGGGGGCAGTGGCAGTGGGCACACGGTTCAGGGGACAGAGGCCCAGCAACACAGGGGAACTGGGAGGGCTGCTGTGCGACAGGGGGAGGACAGGCCCAGGGAACCCACTCTTCACGAGGCCCTCTCCAACATCATGGGAGCCTACCACCATTCCCAGGAGACGATGGCAACGGTACTGGACAAGTTTCAGGAGACCCAGTGGCTGCAGGAGGAACAGTATTTGGGCTTCTGGGAGGAACTCAGATCCATCAATTCCACCCTGGGCACCATTGTAGGGGTGCTGAAGGAACTCCTCAACACCAGGAGGGACACTGTGGCACAACAAGGGGCCCCTGACACTAGCCTGGATGATGAACTGCCCACCACCTCCGCCGGCACTAGTGGACAGGAGGCACCACCACAGGACCACAACACCAGCACCCCACCCACTGCAGATGGAAAGCCACCCCGCAAGCGGTCCCTGAGATCCAGGACAAAGACAAAGAACAATGCCAAGACCCCCGCCAAGAAATGAGACCACCCTGATTGTCATCCTTTTGTCCCACCTAGTCACCCTGTCCATCCTTAAACTGCCCCAGCTCCACTTCCTATGCCCCGTTGGACAATGCACCTGTGAGACTAATAGACTGGACTCTGCCATGGACATTCCTCCACCATCACCCCTCACCATTTTACAACCCCCTCCAATATTGAGCACTTAAAGAAACACCCTTAAAACACAAAACAATCAGGGGTCTGTCTGTGATTTCGAAATAGTGTATTAGTAATTACAGTGGCAAAATGTTCTTTCAAATGTAATGTCAACATACCTATGTCACACAGCTCTAGTCCATGAGGAAACAAAGCAGATGTCACACAGTGTGACCCACATCTGTGAAATCGTAAGGGAAAGTGACAACTCAGTGACCATACACTGGGTGAAAATGACAGACAGTAGAGAGGTAGTGGATTAAAATCAGATGTAGCAGGCAGTGTTGTCTTCTTACCTGTGTCTCACTGGAAGTATTGCATGATCATCGTGTTCCTGTTGTCGATGTCCTCTTCTTCTGCTTCCTCATCTTCACTGTCCACAGGGTCCACAGCTGCCACAACACCTCCATCTGGACCATCCTCCTGCAGAAAAGGCACCTGCTGTCGCAAAGCCAAGTTGTGAAGCATACAGCAGACCACGATGATCTGGCACACCTTCTTTGGTGAGTAGTAGAGAGAACCACCTGTCACATGGAGGAACCGGAACCTGGCCTTCAGGAGGCCGAAGGTGCGTTCAATCACTCTCATAGTTCACCCATGTGCCTCATTGTGGAGTTCCTCTGCCTATGTCCTCGGATTTCTCACTAGGATCAGTAGCCATGACAGGTTGGGGTAACCAGAGTCACCTGCAAATGGCGAGGGACAACTGTTAGACATACACTGACTCATAGGGACATCCACAGACCCAGACAACTATTCCCACTGATTTGGGTCAAGGTGCTCACCTAATAGCCACACCCGGTGCCTCTGGAGTTGCCCCATCACATAAGGGATGCTGCTATTCCGCAGGATGTAAGCATCATGCCCTGAGCCAGGGAATTTGGCATTAACACAGGAGATGTACTGGTCTGCCAAACACATCATCTGCACATTCATTGAATGGTAACTCTTCAGGTTTCTGTACACCTATTCACTCCTGCGTGGGGGTACCAAGGCCACATGTGTCCCTTCAATGGCACCTATGATGTTGGGGATGTGTCCCAGGTCATAGAAGTCACCTGTCACTGTAGGCAAATCCTCCACCTGAGGGAAAACTATGTAGCTCCGCATGTGTTTCGGCATGGCAGACAACACTCTGGACAACACGTTGTAAAACATAGGCTGGGACATCCCTGATGCTATGGCCACTGTTGTTTGAAAAGACCCACTTGCTAGAAAATGGAGTACTGACAGCACCTGCACTTGAGGGGGGATTCCTGTGGGATGGCGGATAGCTGACATCAGTTCTGGCTCCAACTGGGCACACAGTTCCTGAATTATGGCACGATCAAGCCTGTAGGTTATGATCACATGTCTTTCCTCCATTGTCGATAGGTCCACCAGGGGTCTGTACACCGGAGGATTACGCCATCTCCTCACATGTCCCAGCAGAATGTGCCTATGGAGGAGAACAGCGAGCAGAGAGTCAACCAACTCTGAGGTACGTAAACATATTTATAAATCTAATTTTGCCTGTATAAGTGGTTAGGCAAGGCCTAGGTATGTGTGATGCATTAAAAAATAATGCCATGTGGGCCCCTGAAATGTCGGCTGCCTGACCTGTAAATTGGGACAGGGGGATATGAGATAACTGCGCTGACGTTGTACACCGTCGCGGTAGGCGGTCGAAGACCGCGGCACAATTCTGCATTGGTTAACATTGGGCCCTATGGGTCCCAGGATCCAGTGATGATGTACACCGGCGGTGACGGTACGCACCACCGCAGACGTGACCGCCATTTTCTCTCTGTTTAATCACTCGATACCTGATCTTCGACAGGAGAGGACCTACACTGCAAGTGCTGCTGTGACCTCAGTCTGGAAGAGACAATGGCTCGTGTGCATGGGGAAAGGGCCCCTGCCTTCACTTCGGAGGAGTTGGAGAAACTCGTGGATGGGGTCCTCCCCCAGTACATGCTACTCAACGGTCCTCCAGACAAACAGGTAAGTACACTGTGAGCGTGCTGTATGGGCAATGCCTGTGTGGAGTGGGGTGGATGAAAGATAGGGGGGGTGAGAATGAGGCGTGTATGAAACGACAGTGAGTGCATGTGCGTCATGGCAAGGGTAGGGATGCAGGCCAATGACTGTGATGGTGCAGTATGTAATTACTTCTCTTTTCCCCTGTACAATTTCTGTAGGTCAGCGCCCACCAGAAGAAGGACATCTGGCGTCCCATCGCCAAGGAAGTCCGGACCCTGGGGGTCTAACACAGACGGAGCACCCACTGCCGTAAAAGATGGGAGGACATTCGCCGCTGGAGCAAGAAGACGGCGGAGGCCCAGCTGGGGATGGCCTCCCAATGTGGGAGGGGTGCCCGTCGCACCATGACCCCCCTGATGTTCAGGATCCTGGCGGTGGCCTATCCGGAGTTGGATGGGCGCTTGAGGGCATCACAGCAGACACAAGGGGGTGAGTACACTCTCATTCTGTATTTTTGGTGTCTGGGTGGGGGAGGTGGCTGTGGGTTCCCCTAGACCAGAGCGAGTTTGGTAGTTAAGTTCCCTACTTCAGGTAGGCCCTGTGGCACCCCACCCCACCTGTGTACAGTGCCAACTACACCTAGTCAGGCTCATGTGTGCAGAAATCGGCCATAGCCTTGTAAGCCATGTCCTAGGGATTAATTAGTGGACCCCAAGTGCGCGGCGTAGTGCAGGGGGCTTCTGTGTCTGTTGTGTCCGCCAACGGTGGTGGTATTGCATGCACTGAACATGTCTTTCTTCTGTCTTCCCCCCTCCTTTTTGTGGTCTCCCTGTACTCGTGTGCATTAGCCTCATCAGGCGGAGGAGCAGTGGCACTGGAACAGGAGGGAGCTGCATCCCACATGGCCCTGGAGGGCGAGACTACGGACTCCGAATTCACCAGTGGGACGGAGGGCGAGGGGAGCTCCACGGCGGGGACAGGAGCTGACACCAGCGAGACGGACTCCTCCTCTGTTGGGAGCTCCCTTACGGTGGTGGCCCCGTCTGTGATCCCTGCATCTACAGGTACAGCCGCCACCCACCCTACCAGCACCGCCCTCCCAGCAGACCCTCAGCCATTGCCCCGTGCCCGCTCAACCAGGAGGGTGGGCATTATCTTCGCCCCAGGCACCTCAGGCCCTGACCCTGTCACCCCTGCTGCCCTCAGTGAGGAGGCCATTGACCTCCTCAGGTCCCTCACTGTTGGGCAGTTTACCATTTTGAATGTCATCCAGGTTGTAGAGAGGCAGTTGCAACAAACCAATGATTTCCTGGAGGGCATTCACTCTGGTCAGGCAGCCCTTCAGCGAGCTTTTCAGACTCTGGCCTCAGCACTGATGGCAGCCATTGTCCCTGTCTCTAGCCTCCCTCTCCAACTTCCTCCACCCAGACCCACACCCCTGTACCTCAGCCTATCCCAAGCATACCATCAGACCAGCATGCACACACCTCAACACACAAGGGAAGCTCTGGCAAACATAAGCACCACACATCCCACAGGCACTCACGCAAACATCACACACATGCAGACACACCAACATCCACTGCCTTCACTGTGTCCCCCTCCTCCCTCCCAGTCTCGTCTCCACTCACACCTGCATGCACTACATCCTCAGCCACTACATCCATCACCAGCACACCCACCACCACACCCGCTCACGTGCACTCACCACCCAACTACCATTCACACATCCATTGTGTCCTCTCCCAGTGAGTCTGTGAGGCCACCTCCCAAGGTTCACAAACGCAGCCACACACCCACCCAACAGCCATCCACCTCACGATAGCCTCCAGCCCAAGCACCTTTAACCAAAGTCACCAAACGTACACCGCCTAAAACCACTACCTCTTCCTCCACTCCCAAACCCCCTCCAGCTACCTGTCCCAGTGTTCCTAAGAAACTTTTCCTGTCCAGCTTTGACCTCTTTCCCTCACCTCCCCCACCCGTCAGTCTCCTAGGGTCCGAATCTCCAGGTCCCAACCTAGCACCTCAGCCGCAACATCGGCGGGACCAGTGGTGCCAGCAGTCACCGGATTATGGAGTGCACCATGCAGCAGGGCAGGCAGTGTGGCAAGGAGCCAGAGCACGGACAGTCCCCCACCTGTCAAGCATAAAAAGTTGGACAGTGCCCGGCGGGAGAGGGGAATGAAACCAGCCACCAAATCCACTCCCAGGGGTCCAGTTGGGATTGTGGAGACAGCTGCGACACCATCCAAGGGGGGAAAGGGGCACAGTAAAAGCGGCAGGTGTGGGAAGATCAGCATGGCGGACAAGACCGCCAGCAGCCCCGCTGCCCAGGAAGCGACTGCCAGGACACGTCAATCAGCAGTGTGTCCACCTCTACAGGGACCCCACTCCACACCTCATATCCAAAACATTCAGGGGCATGGGGGCAGTGGGCACACGGTTCAGGGAACAGAGGCACAGGCCAACAGGGAAACTGGGAGGAGTGCTGTGCTCCAGGGGGAGGACAGGGCCAGGGAACAGACTCTCCGGGAGGCACTCTCAGAGATCTTGGGAGCCAATCAACATTCCCAGGACACAATGGGCCAGATCCTGGACAATGTGCAGGAGAACAGGTGGCTGTAGGAGGGACAGTACCAGGGGATCAGGGAGGACTTGCAGGCCATCAACACCACCCTGATCTCCATAGCAGGGTTGCTAGAAGACATGGCCAACATTATGAGGGAGACAGTCACACAACAGCGGGACCCTACTACTAGCCAGTCATGTGAACAGCCTTCCACCTCTGCTGCTGCTAGAGGCCAGGAGTCCCCGCCACAGGACTCACAGGCCACCAGCACTCCTCCCCTGCAGAAGGAGAACCACCCCGCAAACGTTCCCTGCGATCCAGATAGAAGCCAAAGGCACTTGCCAAGACCCCACCAGGAAATGGAACTCTCCAGATTGTCACCCTTGTGTCCCACTCTGTCACCCTGTCTACCTTGAACTGCAATTGCTTTCCTTCCTATGTCCCCTTGGACAATACACCTGTGCTACAAACAGACTGGAACAATACCCAGGACTTTCCTCCATCATCAACCCATCCCATTGTACTTGCCCCTCTATATTTTAACACTTCAATAAACACCCTTGGAAAAAAAACATTTTAGAGTATGTCATGTTTATCAATTATGTATTTATTGAAACAGGTACAAACATTGCAATTCAACTGTACAGAAAATGAGCATAGATAAATAACCTGCAGCTGGCTGCAGTGATCACACCAGGAGTATATGTGAGGTCACCAACATCTGCAAAATGAATTGCCAGAGGGAACAGTAAGTGGGCATAGAGGTGGGAAATATCAGCATGCCAGTGCCACAGAAATTTAAACACATTTCATTGAAATGTGAAGTAACACTGTCCCAACTGTGTGCCATTGGAAGTATTGTCTGATCACTGATGTTCTGTTGTCCTCATCCTCATCCTCTGCCTCCTCATCCTCACTGTCCACAGGGTCCACTGCTGGCACATGGGCATTTCCAGTCTCCTCGTCCTGCAGGAATGGGACATGGCATCTGAGGGCCAGGTTATGCAACATGCAGCATGCCACCACTATCTGGCAGAGCTTCTAGGGTGAGTAGCACAGGGATCCACCTGTCAGATGGAGGCACCGGAACCTGGCCTTCAGAAAGCCAAAGGTCCTTTCAATGATCATTCTGGTTCACCCCTTGTGCCTCATTATGACGTTCTTCTGCCTAGTCCTGGCATTACTCACAGAGGTCAGCAGCCATGATAGGTTTGGGTGACCAGAGTCACCAGCGGATATTGAGGGACAACATTTCTCTGGTGGTGGTGGACACTTCTGTGACCACCCCAGCTACAAGTACATCCGTCACCCCTGTATCAGCACCGCCCTCTCAGCAGCCCCTCATCAAGTTGCCCGTGCCCGCTCACCCAGGAGGGTGGACATCTCCTTCGCCCCAGGCACTTCAGGCCCTGCCCCAGTCAGCCCTGCTGCCCTGAGTGAGGAGGCTATTGACCTCCTGAGATCCATCTCTGTAGGGCAGTCAACCATTGTGATTGCCATCCAGGGGCTGGCGGCCCAGATGCAACAGACTAATACATTCCTGGAGGGCATTCAACGTGGATTGACGGCCCAACAGCGATCGATCCAGGCTCTGGCCTCCTCTCTGATGGCAGCCATTGTCCCTGTTTCTACCCTCCCCCCTTCAACTCCCACTTTCCAGTCCCATTCTCCTAAACCCCAGTCCATCCCAAGCACACAGCCGGACGAGCATGCACACAAGACAACACACAAGAGTGGTACAGGTAAACACAAGCACCACACTTCATCCCACAGGCACAAACACCATCCAGAAGCAGACACACCAACATCCACTATTTCCACTGTCTCCTCCTCCTCCTCCTCTACCTCCCTCCCAGCTCCGTCCACACTCACACCTGCATGCACTACCTCATCATCCACTACCAGCATCATCACCACACCAAGCAGAACACACACCTCACTGGCAGACACCTCCAAAACAGCCATGCATACGTCCCCTGTGTCCTCTCCCACTGTGTCTGCACCCCCTCCTAAGGTACACAAACGCAAGCACTCAGGCACACAACAGCCATCCACCTCACAACAGGATACAGCCCCTTGCACCTGCACCCAAAAGCAGCAGACAGACACTTCCAACAACCACTCCCTCTTCCTCCACTCCCATTCCTTCTCTTCCCACCCGAATGTCCCAAAAAAACTGTTCCTATCCACCATTGACCTCTTCCCTACCCCTCGCTCCATCCTGCACATATGGGCAGGGTAGGAAGAACCCAGCCAAGCACCACAGACCATGAGCGCAGTCGTCACCACACCCACTCGTGGTGGGAAAGGATCCAGGCCACATGTCCTGAAGGTGAAGGAGCCTGCACCAGGCAGCCTCAAGGGAAAGGAGCCTGCCCCAGCAGCCAGAAATACCAAAGAGCCTGCACCAGCAGGTAAGAAGGGAAAGGAGCCTGCCCCAGTAGCCAGGAAGACAAAGGAACCTGCCCCAGCAGGCAAGAATGGAAAGAAGCCTGCCCCAGCTTCCAGAAAGACAAAGGAGCCTGCACCAGCAGGCAAGAAGAGAAATTAGCCTACCCCAGCTACCAGGAAGATCAAGGAGCCTGCACCAGCAGGCAGGAACACCAAGGGGCCTGGGGCAGGAACTGTGACAGAGCCCCCACCACCAACCATGGTTGTGCAGCCATCCGAGGTTGTAGGGGATGGGCAGGAGCCTCCCCCCAAGCAGCAGCGTCACCACTGAGCAGCCGTCCGAGGTTTCAGGGGATGGGCAGGGGCCTCCCCCCCTAGCAGCAGCACCACCACAGAGGAGCCGTCCGAGGTTGCAGGGGATGGCAGGAGCCTCCCCCCCAGCAAGCAGCACCAGCACTGAGCAGGCATCCAAGGTTGCAGGGGATGGGCAGGAACCTCCCCCCACCAGCAGCAGCACCACCACTGAGCAGCCGGCTCCGCCAGCAGATGGTATGTAATCCTGCCTCCATGGGCTGCTGTGCGGCCTGCCCCCTGCAAATTCAGTGGGTATGACACCCACCTGAGAGACTGTGACCTTGCACTCCCCAGGATCAAGAGCACAGGGCATGATGCCCCCTCCAGAACCAGTGGCAAGATACACACATGCCCAACACTCCCCAGGATCAAGAGCACAGGGTACGATGCCCCCTCCAGAACCAGTGGGCAAGACACCCACATGAGGGACTGTGGCCCATCACTCCCCGGGATCAAGCATAGGGCATGCTGCCCCCTCTAGAACCAGTGGTCTTGTTACATCTCCCGGCTGAGGTGCCCCCCTGCCCCCTGAGGTGCCTGCCTATTTACCAACTGATGCCCCTGCAGTGTTCTCTCTGTGGTGAAGCAGGTGACACGTGTGGCCTTGGACTTTAGTCTGTGGCCATGTGGACTGTGCAAATAGTGGACTGGGCTGTGTCCCTTTTTCTGTACATATTATATATATCTATTATCTTGCCTAACATATTTTTCATGCTGTGTTGATCTCATTACATTCACTTTTGCAAATTTGTTTTGTCCTTGCATTAGTCATCCGAGTTACGGGGTAAGATGGTTTTTGTAATGTAGCTGATTGTGTGTATGGTGTTAGAGGGTGTGTGTGTTGTGCTTGTGTGTGGGACTCTCATTTTCCTCTCTCCCTTGTGTGCTAGGCAGCTGTACTCACTGTCGACGTCTTGGCAGGCGTTGGTGTTCGTGGTGGAGCAGAATGTAGAAGATCATGGGGAAGACATGCAGTTCAGGCTCCATGGTGGAGTGGTTGTTCCCTGTGTCTCTAACGGTGAGTCCTTTGACTTTTGTGTTCTGTTTCCGCCAGGCTTTTGATGTTGTTGGGACCGCCCCAGAAAAGGTGGCAGTTTCCTGGGTTATAATATGGTGGGTGTAACATTGACTTCTGCCCGGCTGTAGGCGGCTACCGCCGCGGTGGCTGTTGTTTCCGCCCTAGCAGTCGGTGTGGTGCATTGGCTGTCTTTCGGAGATCTTTCTGAGCATAGTCATAATTTGGCGGTAGTTACCGTCAGCCTGTTGGCAGTATTACAACCACTTTAACACCAACCACCAGGGTTGCAATGAGGCCCTTAGTGATTTTGAGCAACTGGAGCCCTGTGTGATGTTTACTTCAAACTCCTTCATGGAAGTAGATGTTAGTAACATTTCTGAGAAAATGAGTGGGCTTCTTAACCTTGACTCTGCCACCATGGAAATGGAGATTGGCACACTTCAAAATTAGCAATGAATTGAAAGCAAAACAATCTGACATTAATTTCTTGAGTCTTGTGGATGCTGAAAAGTATAAGCACATCCACACAGCTGCAATGAAACAGTTTTCTCTGTTTGGCTCTACTTATCTTTGTTAATCAGCGTTCTCAGATATGAGCTTTGTAAAATCTAAGTTTATAACACGTCTGATTGACAAACATTTAAATGACTTGATTAGAGTTGCCTTCTCAGGCTGTATCCCAGATTACTGGACACCAAGAAAAAAGTTACTGCAGAGAAGAATCTTCAACATTTTACACAGTTTTTACAATAGTGGAACAAATACAAAGGAATTTGTACTGCAGGCTTGCTGTACTAACACCAAGAATAAGTAGCTGGAGAGAAGAATTTCAGCACCTTTCCATTTTTTTATTAGCTGCACAAGATAAGAACACAGCAGTGTTTACTGCAGGCCTGTTTTTTTGATGTCAAGACAAAAAATAGCTAAAGAGAGGAATCTTCAGCATGTTTCAAAGTTTTATATTAGTTGAACAATAACAAAGCAATGTGTATTGCAGGCCTGGTTTAAGTAGCTGAAGAGAATAATCTTCACCATCTTTCCAAATTTTTATTAGCAGCACAAGATAAGAACACAGCAATGTTTACTACAGGCCTGATTTTTCGAGATCAGGAAAAAGGTAGCTGAAGAGAAGAATCTTCAATATCTTTTAAAGTCATTTTATTAGTTGAACAAGAACAAAGCAATATGTACTGCAGGCCTGGTTCACTGACACCAAAAAAACAGGAAAGGGAGCAATGAGGATGTAATTGCCAACATGACTTGTGTCATAGAAACCTTGAAGTCAAAAAGTTAACCTTTTAAACAATGCAATATAGAGGACGAATTCAGTAATTTCTTTCATGCGCCAGTCCAAATAGGTGCATTGAAAAACACAGTGATCTTTTCACAGAGCAATAAAAGAATAATACCTCTTTGAATCCATCTGGATATGTGATTCAACAAAGCTTTGTACCAGCTGACTGCCACACACCGTGACTAAATTAAATAATGACTTCTTCAGAATTGCGCTCCCAGGCTTACATATTACAGAGTATTAGAGGATATCACACAATTTCACAGTGAAAGCTAATTGAGCTGCATTATAATGATTATTTCAGTTACAGCTATTAATTGAAAGGTCTTGAAGCATGGTGTTACAAGTTCAAATGCATTCCTCTCAGTTATTCTGGGGAACTCTTAAGTATTTTGTTCTAACCACGGTTTGAGCTGCAATGAATATTGGCTTAAAGTCAATGAAGCTGGGAGTGGGGTGCTCTCAGAAATATTCACAGGTTACTTGGCCTTCAGTAGGTCATGAAGATTTTCACTGATCAGAAGGCAGCTCTCAGTGCAGAAAAGGTTGGAGACCCCTAGCATACATTGTGAAGCAGATGTATAGACTTCTCGCTCTCCCTCCCTATCTACTTTTATTATTCCCTTTCTCACTGCATTCCTTTCCTTGTCCTTCAAGGTTCTGCCTGTTTTTCTTCTTTATCTCCACTCTTGTTCTCCTGTAATTAACTACTTTTCATTTTCCCATCTTTCCCTTCCACTTTCCTTTCTGTTTTCTTTTATGCTGCCTTCTCTAGGTCCACTGATATTCCCTTCCCTTTTCCCTCCTTCCACTTTTCATTCCCATCATGTTCCTTTAATGCACTCCAATCTCTTCTTTCCCCAGTTCTCTTCACTTTTCTCATTCCTTAACATGGAGACATGTGACAAATGAGATGTGTAGGGTACAGGTGACAGGAAAGGGCATGTAATGCATGATGAGAATAGTTGGGAATAGGAGCAAGAAGGAGGAGTAGATGTGGGGCAGGTAAAGGCGGAGATGGATGATACAGGAGAAGGTACAAGAAGGGATGACTTACAGGAGGGGACAAAGAATATTAAAAGGGGTTTGGTTTTGGTGCCAAGAGAGTATCACAGAATGGTGACAGAGGGATGGTGCCATGAGAGGAGGGAAAAGTTGTTGGGTGCCAGGAGAGGGACTGATAGAGGCAGGACTGGAATGAGTGATGGGATATGGGCAGTATTAGTGGCAGCAGTAGGCAGTAATTGATGATTGGATGGCTAAAAGGGTGTGATGAACATAAAAGGAGGAGTGGTTGGCAAAGAAATGAAAGGCGTGTATGACAGGAAAGTGTATGTAATCAGTGAAGTCTTGACAACTTTGTGAGGATGCTCATTTGTAGAAACAAAATCCAATTGCACTCTGTGATGAAAACCTTTGAAGCAGCATTTCAAAATAAAAGAAGCCTTTCATTGCAACATTCAAAGGTGAAGAGGTGAGCTCTATGACTGAATAGTCCATGGGGCTGGTGGATGTTGGAGAACACCAGGTGGCTACAGGACATGTCCTGTAACTTGTTATTATTAACATAGTTCAGGGTAAGTGCCACTCGGCTGGGTCTTGTCTGTGGATGAGAACTCCAGATTGTCACCAAACCTAGTTCTGTAGCCTTACAACATGCATGGGTGTTGACTTTCTTTGTGATGACTTCCATTTGCTTTTTTCCATTTCCTATCAATAAACTCTGCATCAGATTATCTATTACTTCTGTTCAAACAGCATTGCCAGTAGCCAGATTTGTTCACTATCTCACATGGTCACAGAGCTCAGGAGAAGGTGGTGATAGATGCCAACTCTGCTCTGGACGGACACACTGATTTAGTAGCTGATTGACTACTAAGACTTTTGTCAGCCTCAAGTAACCTTAACATTTGGGCTGTGATAGGCCTTGTTTCAATTTTTTTAACTGCATGATTCCCGGGATCTGCAAGGCCTGCACTGTTCTAATGAAAAGCTTTAGGATGGGAGTGTAAAATCTGTATGCAACGGAGGAAAAATTAAAGCAGTAACCTACCATTTAAGTTAGTAGGGACAACATCCCAGCCCCTTTTACTGCTGAGCCAATAACGATCTGCATTTCCGCCAACCTAACTGTGGTGACCAAAACACCACACCTGAGTTGGAGGATTGGGAGAGATATAAGCACCAAATGTAGCTTTTTTCGAATTTTTCTATTTCCTGCTGCCATGAATCCAATCGTACAAGTCTTGCCATTGCTGCTGCTCCTGGTCCAAGATGAGAATCAACCCCATTTTGCGGAAACAGGAGGTGAATCTGCCATCCTCCAAATTGTAGCTATCTATTAACACTGGACTCAAGCATGTTTAACTGCTTCTATGCCTTGTACGAGATGATCTCGTCCAAGGCTACAGTTCCCCTGTGCCTTGGACGAGATAATCTCGTCCTAGGCAAAGGGGAACTTGGGGGAGCGCTAGCGCGCCCCCCGTGCACCCCCCTCCCCCCCTCCAGGCGGGGATGGAAGGGGAAGACCTTCCCCTTCCACCCCCACCCCCCCCCACGGCAATCTGATGACGTCAGCGCGCGCACAGCGCGCTGACGTCATCTAGTGTTGCCGGGCGCGCTGGAAGCCATTTGCTTCCAGCCCGTCTTCGGGAAAGGACCTACAAGGTGAGTCCTTTCTGTTTTTGGGGGGGCGGGGGTGGTGAAAACAGACACGGGGGGAAGGAAAGGGTTTTTCCTTTCCCCCTGTGCCTGTTTTCACAAGATTCCTGCTCCACGATCGCGGGCAGGGCCCGCGATCGTGGAGCAGGAATCTCCACTAGGACACCAGGGATTTGTTTCTTTGTTTATTTTGGGGGCGACCCCTTGGGCAAGGGTCGCCCCCCCGGGGGCAATTGTTTTTAGTATTTCGCCCCCCCCTGGGGGCGAAAACCACTGGACACCAGGGATGATGTTTTTTATGTGTATTTTGGGGGCGAACCCTTGGGCAAGGGTGGCCCCCCCCAGGGGCAATTTGTTTTTTGTATTTCGCCCCCCCCTGGGGGCAGATCCGACGATTCTTCGGCGGATCTGCCCCGAGGGGGGAGGCGAAAACCACTAGACACCAGGGATTTTATTATTTGTGTGTATTTTGGGGCTGACCCCTTGGGCAAGGGTCGCCCCCCCCGGGGGCAATTTTTTTTTGTATTTCGCCCCCCCCTGGGGGCAGATCCACCGATTTTTCAGCGGATCTGCCCCCAGGGGGGGGCGAAAACCACTAGACACCAGGGATGTTATTTTTTATGTGTATTTTGGGGGCGACCCCTTGGGCAAGGGTCGCCCCCCCGGGGGCAATTTTTTTTTGTATTTCGCCCCCCCCTGGGGGCAGATCCGCCGATTTTTCGGCGGATCTGACTCCAGGGGGGGGCGAAAACCACGAGACACCAGGGATTTATTTTTATTGTAAAGTTTTTTTGGGGGGCGACCCCTTGGGCAAGGGGCGCCCCACTAGGGGGCTATTTTTTTAGTATTTCGCCCCCCCCCTGGGGGCAGATTGCCAATTTTTGGGCTGATCTGCCGCCGGGGGGGAGGGGGCGAAATCCACTAGACACCAGGGATTTTGTTTTTATTGTTTATTTTGGGGGCAACCCCTTGGGCAAGGGTCGCCCCCCCCCGGGGGCAATTGTTTTTAGTATTTCGCCCCCCCCTGGGGGCGAAAACCACTGGACACCAGGGATGATGTTTTTTATGTGTATTTTGGGGGCGAACCCTTGGGCAAGGGTGGCCCCCCCAGGGGCAATTTTTTTTTGTATTTCGCCCCCCCCTGGGGGCAGATCCACCGATTTTTCGGCGGATCTGCCCCCAGGGGGGGGCGAAAACCACTAGACACCGGGGATGTTATTTTTTATGTGTATTTTGGGGGCGACCCCTTGGGCAAGGGTCGCCCCCCCCGGGGGCAATTTTTTTTTGTATTTCGCCCCCCCCTGGGGGCAGATCCGCCGATTTTTCGGCAGATCTGACTCCAGGGGGGGCGAAAACCACGAGACACCAGGGATTTATTTTTATTGTAAAGTTTTTTTGGGGGGCGACCCCTTGGGCAAGGGGCGCCCCACTAGGGGGCTATTTTTTTAGTATTTCGCCCCCCCCTGGGGGCAGATTGCCAATTTTTGGGCTGATCTGCCGCCGGGGGGGAGGGGGCGAAATCCACTAGACACCAGGGATTTTGTTTTTATTGTTTATTTTGGGGGCAACCCCTTGGGCAAGGGTCGCTCCCCTGGGGAGCTATTTTTTTTTCTGTTTCGGCCCCCCCGATGGCAGACCAGCCATTTTTTGGACGATCTGGCCCCCGGGGGGGGGTGGAAGCACACTAGGCGAAAGGGATTGTGTGGTGTGTGGTGTGTGTTTGGGGGCACCCCTTGGGCAACGGTCACCCCCCTAAGGTGGGGAAAATTCGTATTGGCCATCTCTGCCCCTAATTTTGTAGGCCCATCTGCCCCCAAGGAGGGCAGAAACCACCAATACGGCAGGGATTTTTTTGTTTTGTTTTGTGTTGCGCTGGGGGTGCCCCCTTTGGGAAGGGTCGCCCCCTAAAAGGGGGCACAGAGGTGTTGCCCATTTCTGCCCCCCTTGGGGGCAGATTGGCCAATTTGTTTACGCCCATCTACCCCCGAGGGGGGCAGGATCCACTTAGGTACCAGGGACAACTTCTAAGTTCTTGGTGGTGTCTTGGTGGTGGGGTGTTTGTCAACTGGCAAAGTATTTGTATTTGTGATTATAACAATTTATCTCTTCTTTTTCTTCTAGTTCAACGCTTTTGCTTCCTTTGCTGTGGATCTTTGCGGTTTTGGCAGTAGTAGTCCTGTGGTTTGCATAGTTGCATGTTTTAGGTAAGTGAAAGCAATTTACTCCAAAGGAGTATTGTTGACATGCATGAATGACATGTTTGTAGGTGGTGTACTAAATACAGTATTGTGTGTTTGACATTGTCCTTAGATTTGAGCACAGTGATGTTTGTGTTGTCATATGTCTAATTTGCTTTTTCCTTTTTTCTTTTTAGTGGGATATCATTGGTGATTGCTGTGTCTGTGCAGAGTAGTTGCTTGGTGAGTGGCTATTTCAGGCAACTGAGTGGTATAGTTTTTTGTAGTACATAACTCTTTGTGATAAAGCTACACTTTGTTTATTACTTATTTTAGTGCTAGTTGTTGTTGGCAATCCATTTGTTGTTAGGATCATGGCTAGTCGCAAAGTGACCGCTCAGCAGGTTGTTCGCATGCTCTTTGAGTCGTCTTCAGACCATGATTACGACACTGACTCTGCATCTGAGGCAGAGGAGGAAGCAGGAGATTCTGGAAGTGAGTTTTCTGTCCGAGAGTATTCTTCTGATGAGGAAGCTACTCTCAGTGAAGATGAAGGGCCTGTGTTAGAGGAGGACATTGATGTGCCAAGAGTGCAGCAGCCTGGGGCTGAAGGGTTTCCCATTGGAAGACCTGACACCTGGATTGCCCCAAACATGGAGCAGCCACAGTTACCTGCATTTACTGGTCTCCCAGGGTGTAGAGTTAATACGGAAAACTTTCTGCCTGTCCATTTCTTTCACTTGTTTATGGACGATGTATTTTTGGAAGAGATTGTGGAGCAGACAAATGTGTATGCAGGGCAATATTTGCGGGACAACGCTGCCAGACTTAAGCCTCAGTCTAGAGCTACTCATTGGGTTCCCACATATCTGGAAGAGATGAAAAGGTTTTTAGGTTTGTCTTTTTTGATGGGGTTGATCAGCAAGCCGTCACTGGCTTCTTATTGATCTACTAGTCCCTTGATGGCAACTGCTATATTTCCTGCAACTATGACACGTAATCGGTATTTGCTTCTTCTTCGTATGCTGCATTTTGTAGACAATGCTTTAGCCTTGCCACGAGATCACCCTGATTGTGACCGCCTTTTTAAGATTAGGCCTGTCCTTGATCATTTTGTGGATCGGTTTTCAGAGGTCTATGTTCCAGGCAAAGAGATAAGTGTGGACGAGTCTTTGGTCCTTTTCAAGGGGCGTTTAGTTTTTAAGCAGTACATTCCTAGTAAGAGGGCACGGTATGGGATTAAATTGTATCTGCTGTCAGAAAGCAGTACAGGATATGTGTATAATTTCCGGGTCTACACTGGTAGGGATTCCAGTATTGACCCTCCTGGTTGTCCGGCCACTTTTGGAGTTAGCGAAAAAATTGTGTGGGAACTTGCTAGACGGCTGTTTAACAAAGGTCACCATTTGTACGTAGATAATTTCTACACTGGAGTGCAGTTGTTCAAGGAGTTGTTTAGGGTGGACACTGTTGATTGTGGCACAATCCGTTCTAACCGGAAAGGCTATCCAAGGGAGCTTGTCTGTAAAAAACTTGAGAGGGGACAGTTCAGTGCCTTGCGGAATAATGAGCTGCTAGCTCAGAAATTTTCAGACAGGAGGGATGTGTACATGCTATCGACCATCCATGATGAGAGTACTTCCCCTGTGGCTGTTTGGGGTCAGGTTGCGGAAGTGCGCAAACCTGCGTGCATTTTGGACTACAATAGGCACATGGGTGGTGTTGATAGAGTAGATCAGAGGTTGGAACCTTACACTGCTCTTCGTAAGTCTTATGTGTGGTATAAAAAGTTGGACCTACATTTATTTCATTTGGCAACTTTTAATGCCTTTATTGTATACAAGGATTCTTCACCTGAGTCAAGGATGACATTTGTTAAATTTCAGGAGTCGGTGATAGAAAGCCTTATTGTGGTGGAACCGGCAAGAGTTCCTAGAGTAGAAGTGGTGGAGGATGTGGATAGATTGAAAGATCGGCACTTTCCAGATCACATTCATCCCATCCCAAAAAAGACATGCCCACAAAGAAATGTAGAGTATGTGCCCGGAGATTAATCCAGAGGGAGAGCCGGATGTACTGCCCCGAATGCCCTTCAAAGCCTGGGCTGTGTGTGCCCGGCTGTTACAGAAGTTACCATACCAAAAAGTAATTCTGGGAAATACCGTGAGCGTAAGCTGTCTGTTTTATATTTTCATATGTTTCACGGTTGGCATCTCTGTCATGTATTTAGTTAGAGCTTTTATGTTTGTAGTTTTGTGCTTATTTTATAATTAGTGGTTTCTTTGTTGTTTATAAACAAAAAACGTGATGGTGGTGTGCTTGGGGTGGCGCTTGGCTGGCGGTGTGCGTGGGGTGGCGTTTGGCTGGCAGTGTGCGTGGGGTGGCGCTTGGCTGGCGGTGTGCGTGGGGTGGCGCTTGGCTGGCGGTGTGCGTGGGGTGGCGCTTGGCTGGCGGTCTGCGTGGGGTGGCGCTTGACTGGCGGTGTGCGTGGGGTGGCGCTTTGCTGGCGGTGTGCTTGCGGTGGCACTTGGCTGGTGGTGTTCGTGGGGTGGCGCTTGGCTGGCGGCTTGCTTGGAGTGGCGCTTGGCTGGCGGTGTGCTTGGGGTGGCGCTTGGCTGGCGGTGTGCGTGGGGTGGCGCTTGGCTGGCAGTGTGCTTGGGGTGGCGCTTGGCTGGAGGTGTGCGTGGGGTGGCGCTTGGCTGGCGGTGACAGCCAAACGGCAGTCCACACTCCCATCAGCTGGTGTGATTCTTGTATCAGGCATGTGGGCGTATGTAAGTGATGGGCCCTTGAGTGGCGCGGTCTGTCGATGTGAGTGTTGTAATGTGCTGGGCCCGTGGCTGGCGGTGTGAATGGTCTTGTGCGTGTCATGTATGAAAGGTGTGTGAATGGACTGTAAAGCGGTTGGTGCCTTGTCGCGGCTTTACAGCTCACAAGCTGTGAGTCATTGGTTCAGTTTTTTGCCTTTTAGTCATTAGCAGTGCATTTCATTTTTGTGAAATCTCTTGTTAATAAAATTTGATCCACTGAACCATCACTCACCCTCGTGCCAAATCCAACCAGTATGTGTGGTAAAAATGACAAAACCTGCTCCGCTGTAATCGGCGTCGCAGCACACCTGTGACACGCTAGGTGCTTCGGGTGGGACCCCGATGATGAAGCATGCCACCAACTTGGTTGGTGGGTGAGGGGTCTTCTTCACATAACCTAAGTGTGTTTCCTTTCACAATTTTAGTGTTTGGCACATCACGGACGTATGTGCACACATCAATATGATATATTACAAAAATACCTGTTTTTGGGGAGGAGGGCCCACCTATGTTTCTGGTCCTGAGTGCGGCCTTCATCTAGGGAAACCTACAAAACCCAGACATTTTTTAAAACTAGACACCCCAAGGAGTCCAGGGAGGTGTGGCTTGCGTGGCTCCCCCAACATTTTCTTACACAGACTCCTCTGTAAACCTCAAAATTTGCATAAAAAAGTATATTTTCCTGACTTTTCTTAGTAGGATCACCGCTCCAGCACAAAATTCCTACTCCCCAGTTTTCCCCTCAGTCTCCCAAGTAAAATGACACCTCACTTATGTGGGTCCCCAAAGCAGAGTCTGTCTCAAGATGTATAAAAGAATATGCCCTTATAAACTCGCTGTGCTATCCCTTCTATCTCTTCAAGTTTTGGGCCTTATTCTGTTGCAGGCACCTGGCCCACCCACACAAGTGAGGTATCATTTTTATCGGGCGACTTGGGGGAACGCAGGGTGGAAGGAGATTTGTGGCTCCTCTCAGATTCCAGAACTTTCTGTCACCGAAATGAGAGGAAAGGGTGTTTTTTTAGCCAAACTTTGAGGATGGCAAAGGATTCTGGGTAACAGAACCTGGTACGAGCCCCACAAGTCACCCCATCTTGGATTCCCCTAGGTCTCTAGTTTTCAAACATGCACAGGGTTGGTAGGTTTCCCTAGGTGCCGGCTGAGCTACAGGCCAAAATCCAAAGGTAGGCACTGTTTTCTTTAAAAAAATGGGATGTGTCCACGTTGCGCTTTGGGGCGTTTCCTGTCGCGGGCGCTAGGCCTACCCACACAAGTGAGGTATCATTTTTATCGGGAGACTTAGGGGAAAGCTGGGTGGAAGGAAATTTGTGACTCCTCTCAGATTCCAGAACTTTCTGCCACAGAAATTTGAGGAACATGTGTTTTTTTAGCCAAATTTTGAGGTTTGCAAAGGATTCTGGGTAACAGAGCCTGGTCCGAGCCCCGCAAGTCACCCCTCCTTGGATTCCCCTAGGTCTCTAGTTTTCAGAAATGCACAGGTTTGGTAGGTTTCCCTAGGTGCCGGCTGAGCTAGAGGCCAAAATCTACAGGTAGGCGCTTCGCAAAAAACACCTCTGTTTTCTTCCAAGAATTTGGATGTGTCCACGTTGCGCTTTGGGGCGTTTCCTGTCGCGGGCGCTAGGCCTACCCACACAAGTGAGGTATCATTTTTATTGGGAGACTTGGGGGAACGCTGGGTGGAAGGAAATTTGTGGCTCCTCTCAGATTCCAGAACTTTCTGCCACAGAAATGTGAGGAACATGTGTTTTTTTAGCCAAATTTTGAGGTTTGCAAAGGATTCTGGGTAACAGAACCTGGTCCGAGCCCCGCAAGTCACCCCATCTTGGATTCCCCTAGGTCTCTAGTTTTCAGAAATGCACAGGTTTGGTAGGTTTCCCTAGGTGCCGGCTGAGCTAGAGGCCAAAATCTACAGGTAGGCACTTCGCAAAAAACACCTCTGTTTTCTTCCAAAAATTTGGATGTGTCCACGTTGCGCTTTTGGCGTTTCCTGTCGCGGGCGCTAGGCCTACTCACACAAGTGAGGTACCATTTTTATCGGGAGACTTGGAAGGACACTGGGTGGAAGGAAATTTGTGGCTCCTCTCAGATTCCAGAACTTTCTGCCACAGAAATGTGAGGAACATGTGTTTTTTTAGCCAAATTTTGAGGTTTGCAAAGGATTCTGGGTAACAGAACCTGGTCCGAGCCCCGCAAGTCACCCCATCTTGGATTCCCCTAGGTCTCTAGTTTTCAGAAATGCACAGGTTTGGTCGGTTTCCCTAGGTGCCGGCTGAGCTAGAGACCAAAATCTACAGGTAGGCACTTCGCAAAAAACATCTCTGATTTCTTCCAAAAATTTGGATGTGTCCACGTTGCGCTTTGGGGCGTTTCCTGTCACAGGCGCTAGGCCTACCCACACAAGTGAGGTATTATTTTTATCGGGAGACTTGGGGGAACGCTGGGTGGAAGGAAATTTGTGGCTCCTCTCAGATTCCAGAACTTTCTGCCACAGAAATGTGAGGAACATGTGTTTTTTTAGCCAAATTTTGAGGTTTGCAAAGGATTCTGGGTAACAGAACCTGGTCCGAGCCCCGCAAGTCACCGCATCTTGGATTCCCCTAGGTCTCTAGTTTTCAGAAATGCACAGGTTTGGTAGGTTTCCCTAGGTGCCGGCTGAGCTAGAGGCCAAAATCTACAAGTAGGCACTTCGCAAAAAACACCTCTGTTTTCTTCCAAAAATGTGGATGTGTCCACGTTGCGCTTTGGGCGTTTCCTGTCGCGGGCGCTAGGCCTACTCACACAAGTGAGGTACCATTTTTATCGGGAGACTTGGAAGGACACTGGGTGGAAGGAAATTTGTGGCTTCTCTCTGATTCCAGAACTTTCTGCCACAGAAATGTGAGGAACATGTGTTTTTTTAGCCAAATTTTGAGGTTTGCAAAGGATTCTGGGTAACAGAACCTGGTTCGAGCCCCGCAAGTCACCCCATCTTGGATTCCCCTAGGTCTCTAGTTTTCAGAAATGCACAGGTTTGGTCGGTTTCCCTAGGTGCTGGCTGAGCTAGAGGCCAAAATCTACAGGTAGGCACTTCGCAAAAAACACCTCTGTTTTCTTCCAAAAATTTGGATGTGTCCACTTTGCGCTTTGGGGCGTTTCCTGTCACGGGCGCTAGGCCTACCCACACAAGTGAGGTATCATTTTTATCGGGAGACTTGGGGGAACGCTGGGTGGAAGGAAATTTGTGGCTCCTCTCAGATTCCAGAACTTTCTGCCACAGAAATGTGAGGAACATGTGTTTTTTTAGCCAAATTTTGAGGTTTGCAAAGGATTCTGGGTAACAGAACCTGGTCCGAGCCACACAAGTCACCCCATCTTGGATTCCCCTAGGTCTCTAGTTTTCAGAAATGCACAGGTTTGGTAGGTTTCCCTAGGTGGCGGCTGAGCTACAGGCCAAAATCTATAGGTAGGCACTTTGCAAAAAACACCTCTGTTTTCCTTCAAAAATTTGGCTGTGTCCACGTTGCGCTTTGGGGCGTTTCCTGTCACGGGCCCTAGGCCTACCCACACAAGTGAGGTATCATTTTTATCGGGAGACGTGGGGGAACGCTGGGTGGAAGGAAATTTGTGGCTCCTCTCAGATTCCAGAACTTTCTGCCACAGAAATGTGAGGAACATGTGTTTTTTTAGCCAAATTTTGAGGTTTGCAAAGGATTCTGGGTAACAGAACCTGGTCTGAGCCACACAACTCACCCCATCTTGGATACCCCTAGGTCTCTAGTTTTCAGAAATGCACAGGTTTGGTAGGTTTCCCTAGGTGGCGGCTGAGCTACAGGCCAAAATCTACAGGTAGGCACTTTGCCAAAAACACCTCTGTTTTCCTTCAAAAATTTGGCAGTGTTCACGTTGCGCTTTGGGGCGTTTCCTGTCGCGGGCGCTAGGCCTACCCACACAAGTGAGGTATCATTTTTATCGGGAGACGTGGGGGAACGCTGGGTGGAAGGAAATTTGTGGCTCCTCTCAGATTCCAGAACTTTCTGCCACAGAAATGTGAGGAACATGTGTTTTTTTAGCCAAATTTTGAGGTTTGCAAAGGATTCTGGGTAACAGAACCTGGTCCGAGCCACACAAGTCACCCCATCTTGGATTCCCCTAGGTCTCTAGTTTTCAGAAATGCACAGGTTTGGTAGGTTTCCCTAGGTGGCGGCTGAGCTACAGGCCAAAATGTACAGGTAGGCACTTTGCAAAAAACACCTCTGTTTTCCTTCAAAAATTTAGTTGTGTCCACGTTGCGCTTTGGGGCATTTCCTGTCGCGGGCGCAAGGCCTACCCACACAAGTGAGGTATCATTTTTATCGGGAGACGTGGGGGAACGCTGGGTGGAAGGAAATTTGTGGCTCCTCTCAGATTCCAGAACTTTCTGCCACTTAAATGTGAGGAACATGTGTTTTATTAGCCAAATTTTGAGGTTTGCAAAGGATTCTGGGTAACAGAACCTGGTCCGAGCCACACAAGTCACCCCATCTTGGATTCCCCTAGGTCTCTAGTTTTCAGAAATGCACAGGTTTGGTAGGTTTCCCTAGGTGGCGGCTGAGCTACAGGCCAAAATCTACAGGTAGGCACTTTGCAAAAAACACCTCTGTTTTCCTTCAAAAATTTGGCTGTGTCCACATTGCGCTTTGGGGCGTTTCCTGTCGCGGGCGCTAGGCCTACCCACACAAGTGAGGTATCATTTTTATCGGGAGACGTGGGGGAACGCTGGGTGGAAGGAAATTTGTGGTTCCTCTCAGATTCCAGAACTTTCTGCCACAGAAATGTGAGGAACATGTGTTTATTTAGCCAAATTTTGAGGTTTGCAAAGGATTCTGGGTAACAGAACCTGGTCCGAGCCACACAAGTCACCCCATCTTGGATTCCCCTAGGTCTCTAGTTTTCAGAAATGCACAGGTTTGGTAGGTTTCCCTAGGTGGCGGCTGAGCTACAGGCCAAAATCTACAGGTAGGCACTTTGCAAAAAACACCTCTGTTTTCCTTCAAAAATTTGGCTGTGTCCACGTTGCGCTTTGGGGCGTTTCCTGTCGCGGGCGCTAGGCCTACCCACACAAGTGAGGTATCATTTTTATCGGGAGACTTGGGGGAAAGCTGGGTGGAAGGAAATTTGTGGCTCCTCTCAGATTCCAGAACTTTCTGCCACAGAAATGTGAGGAACATGTGTTTTTTTAGCCAAATTATGAGGTTTGCAAAGGATTCTGGGTAACAGAACCTGGTCCGAGCCACACAAGTCAGCCCATCTTGGATTCCCCTAGGTCTCTAGTTTTCAGAAATGCACAGGTTTGGTAGGTTTCCCTAGGTGGCGGCTGAGCTACAGGCCAAAATCTACAGGTAGGCACTTTGCAAAAAACACCTCTGTTTTCCTTCAAAAATTTGGCTGTGTCCACGTTGCGCTTTGGGGCGTTTCCTGTCGCGGGCGCTAGGCCTACCCACACAAGTGAGGTATCATTTTTATCGGGAGACGTGGGGGAACGCTGGGTGGAAGGAAATTTGTGGCTCCTCTCAGATTCCAGAACTTTCTGCCACAGAAATGTGAGGAACATGTGTTTTTTTAGCCAAATTTTGAGGTTTGCAAAGGATTCTGGGTAACAGAACCTGGTCCGAGCCACACAAGTCACCCCATCTTGGATTCCCCTAGGTCTCTAGTTTTCAGAAATGCACAGGTTTGGTAGGTTTCCCTAGGTGGCGGCTGAGCTACAGGCCAAAATCTACAGGTAGGCACTTTGCAAAAAACACCTCTGTTTTCCTTAAAAAATTTGGCTGTGTCCACGTTGCGCTTTGGGGCGTTTCCTGTCGCGGGCGCTAGGCCTACCCACACAGGTGAGGTTTCATTTTTATCGTGAGACGTGGGGGAACGCTGGGTGGAAGGAAATTTGTGGCTCCTCTCAGATTCCAGAACTTTCTGCCACAGAAATGTGAGGAACATGTGTTTTTTTAGCCAA
Source organism: Pleurodeles waltl (assembly GCF_031143425.1). Classification (NCBI taxonomy): domain Eukaryota; kingdom Metazoa; phylum Chordata; class Amphibia; order Caudata; family Salamandridae; genus Pleurodeles; species Pleurodeles waltl. The sequence continues at coordinate 398,035,690 of NC_090444.1, read as the reverse complement.
ATTTTGAGGTTTGCAAAGGATTCTGGGTAACAGAACCTGGTCCGAGCCACACAAGTCACCCCATCTTGGATACCCCTAGGTCTCTAGTTTTCAGAAATGCACAGGTTTGGTAGGTTTCCCTAGGTGGCGGCTGAGCTACAGGCCAAAATCTACAGGTAGGCACTTTGCAAAAAACACCTCTGTTTTCCTTCAAAAATTTGGCTGTGTCCACGTTGCGCTTTGGGGCGTTTCCTGTCGCGGGCGCTAGGCCTACCCACACAAGTGAGGTATCATTTTTATCGGGAGACGTGGGGGAACGCTGGGTAGAAGGAAATTTGTGGCTCCTCTCAGATTCCAGAACTTTCTGCCACAGAAATGTGAGGAACATGTGTTTTTTTAGCCAAATTTTGAGGTTTGCAAAGGATTCTGGGTAACAGAACCTGGTCCGAGCTACACAAGTCACCCCATCTTGGATTCCCCTAGGTCTCTAGTTTTCAGAAATGCACAGGTTTGGTAGGTTTCCCTAGGTGGCGGCTGAGCTACAGGCCAAAATCTACAGGTAGGCACTTTGCAAAAAACACCTCTGTTTTCCTTCAAAAATTTGGCTGTGTCCACGTTGCGCTTTGGGGCGTTTCCTGTCGCGGGCGCTAGGCCTACCCACACAAGTGAGGTATCATTTTTATCGGGAGACGTGGGGGAACGCTGGGTGGAAGGAAATTTGTGGCTCCTCTCAGATTCCAGAACTTTCTGCCACAGAAATGTGAGGAACATGTGTTTTTTTAGCCAAATTTTGAGGTTTGCAAAGGATTCTGGGTAACAGAACCTGGTCCGAGCCACACAAGTCACCCCATCTTGGATTCCCCTAGGTCTCTAGTTTTCAGAAATGCACAGGTTTGGTAGGTTTCCCTAGGTGGCGGCTGAGCTACAGGCCAAAATCTACATTTAGGCACTTTGCAAAAAACACCTCTGTTTTCCTTCAAAAATTTGGCTGTGTCCACGTTGCGCTTTGGGGCGTTTCCTGTCGCGGGCGCTAGGCCTACCCACACAAGTGAGGTATCATTTTTATCGGGAGACGTGGGGGAACGCTGGGTGGAAGGAAATATGTGGCTCCTCTCAGATTCCAGAACTTTCTGCCACTTAAATGTGAGGAACATGTGTTTTTTTAGCCAAATTTTGAGGTTTGCAAAGGATTCTGGGTAACAGAACCTGGTCCGAGCCACACAAGTCACCCCATCTTGGATTCCCCTAGGTCTCTAGTTTTCAGAAATGCACAGGTTTGGTAGGTTTCCCTAGGTGGCGGCTGAGCTACAGGCCAAAATCTACAGGTAGGCACTTTGCAAAAAACACCTCTGTTTTCCTTCAAAAATTTGGCTGTGTCCACGTTGCGCTTTGGGGCGTTTCCTGTTGCGGGCGCTAGGCCTACCCACACAAGTGAGGTATCATTTTTATCGGGAGACGTGGGGGAACGCTGGGTAAAAGGAAATTTGTGGCTCCTCTCGGATTCCAGAACTTTCTGCCACAGAAATGTTAGGAACATGTGTTTTTTTTTTCAAATTTTGAGGTTTGCAAAGGATTCTGGGTAACAGAACCTGGTCCGAGCCACACAAGTCACCCCATCTTGGATTCCCCTAGGTCTCTAGTTTTCAGAAATGCACAGGTTTGGTAGGTTTCCCTAGGTGGCGGCTGAGCTACAGGCCAAAATCTACAGGTAGGCACTTTGCAAAAAACACCTCTGTTTTCCTTCAAAAATGTGGCTGTGTCCACGTTGCGCTTTGGGGCGTTTCCTGTTGCGGGCGCTAGGCCTACCCACACAAGTGAGGTATCATTTTTATCGGGAGACGTGGGGGAACGCTGGGTGGAAGGAAATTTGTGGCTCCTCTCAGATTCCAGAACTTTCTGCCACTTAAATGTGAGGAACATGTGTTTTTTTAGCCAAATTTTGAGGTTTGCAAAGGATTCTGGGTAACAGAACCTGGTCCGAGCCACACAAGTCACCCCATCTTGGATTCCCCTAGGTCTCTAGTTTTCAGAAATGCACAGGTTTGGTAGGTTTCCCTAGGTAGCGGCTGAGCTACAGGCCAAAATCTACAGGTAGGCACTTTGCAAAAAACACCTCTGTTTTCCTTCAAAAATTTGGCTGTTTCCACGTTGCGCTTTGGGGCGTTTCCTGTCGCGGGCGCTAGGCCTACCCACACAAGTGAGGTATCATTTTTATCGGGAGACGTGGGGGAACGCTGGGTGGAAGGAAATTTGTGGCTCTTCTCAGATTCCAGAACTTTCTGCCACAGAAATGTGAGGAACATGTGTTTTTTTAGCCAAATTTTGAGGTTTGCAAAGGATTCTGGGTAACAGAACCTGGTCCGAGCCACACAAGTCACCCCATCTTGGATTCCCCTAGGTCTCTAGTTTTCAGAAATGCACAGGTTTGGTAGGTTTCCCTAGGTGGCGGCTGAGCTACAGGCCAAAATCTACAGGTAGGCACTTTGCAAAAAACACCTCTGTTTTCCTTCAAAAATTTGGCTGTGTCCACGTTGCGCTTTGGGGCGTTTCCTGTTGCGGGCGCTAGGCCTACCCACAGAAGTGAGGTATCATTTTTATCGGGAGATGTGGGGGAACGCTGGGTAAAAGGAAATTTGTGGCTCCTCTCAGATTCCAGAACTTTCTGCCACAGAAATGTTAGGAACATGTGTTTTTTTAGCCAAATTTTGAGGTTTGCAAAGGATTCTGGGTAACAGAACCTGGTCCGAGCCACACAAGTCACCCCATCTTGGATTCCCCTATGTCTCTAGTTTTCAGAAATGCACAGGTTTGGTAGTTTTCCCTAGGTGGCGGCTGAGCTACAGGCCAAAATCTACAGGTAGGCACTTTGCAAAAAACACCTCTGTTTTCCTTCAAAGATTTGGCTGTGTCCACGTTGCGCCTTGGGGCGTTTCCTGTCGCGGGCGCTAGGCCTACCCACACAAGTGAGGTATCATTTTTATCGGGAGACGTGGGGGAACGCTGGGTGGAAGGAAATTTGTGGCTCCTCTCAGATTCCAGAACTTTCTGCCACAGAAATGTGAGGAACATGTGTTTTTTTAGCCAAATTTTGAGGTTTGCAAAGGATTCTGGGTAACAGAACCTGGTCCGAGCCACACAAGTCACCCCATCTTGGATTCCCCTAGGTCTCTAGTTTTCAGAAATGCACAGGTTTGGTAGGTTTCCCTAGGTGGCGGCTGAGCTACAGGCCAAAATCTACATTTAGGCACTTTGCAAAAAACACCTCTGTTTTCCTTCAAAAATTTGGCTGTGTCCACGTTGCGCTTTGGGGCGTTTCCTGTCGCGGGCGCTAGGCCTACCCACACAAGTGAGGTATCATTTTTATCGGGAGACGTGGGGGAACGCTGGGTGGAAGGAAATATGTGGCTCCTCTCAGATTCCAGAACTTTCTGCCACTTAAATGTGAGGAACATGTGTTTTTTTAGCCAAATTTTGAGGTTTGCAAAGGATTCTGGGTAACAGAACCTGGTCCGAGCCACACAAGTCACCCCATCTTGGATTCCCCTAGGTCTCTAGTTTTCAGAAATGCATAGGTTTGGTAGGTTTCCCTAGGTGGCGGCTGAGCTACAGGCCAAAATCTACAGGTAGGCACTTTGCAAAAAACACCTCTGTTTTCCTTCAAAAATTTGGCTGTGTCCACGTTGCGCTTTGGGGCGTTTCCTGTTGCGGGCGCTAGGCCTACCCACACAAGTGAGGTATCATTTTTATCGGGAGACGTGGGGGAACGCTGGGTAAAAGGAAATTTGTGGCTCCTCTCGGATTCCAGAACTTTCTGCCACAGAAATGTTAGGAACATGTGTTTTTTTTTTTCAAATTTTGAGGTTTGCAAAGGATTCTGGGTAACAGAACCTGGTCCGAGCCACACAAGTCACCCCATCTTGGATTCCCCTAGGTCTCTAGTTTTCAGAAATGCACAGGTTTGGTAGGTTTCCCTAGGTGGCGGCTGAGCTACAGGCCAAAATCTACAGGTAGGCACTTTGCAAAAAACACCTCTGTTTTCCTTCAAAAATTTGGCTGTGTCCACGTTGCGCTTTGGGGCGTTTCCTGTTGCGGGCGCTAGGCCTACCCACACAAGTGAGGTATTATTTTTATCGGGAGACGTGGGGGAACGCTGGGTGGAAGGAAATTTGTGGCTCCTCTCAGATTCCAGAACTTTCTGCCACTTAAATGTGAGGAACATGTGTTTTTTTAGCCAAATTTTGAGGTTTGCAAAGGATTCTGGGTAACAGAACCTGGTCCGAGCCACACAAGTCACCCCATCTTGGATTCCCCTAGGTCTCTAGTTTTCAGAAATGCACAGGTTTGGTAGGTTTCCCTAGGTGGCGGCTGAGCTACAGGCCAAAATCTACAGGTAGGCACTTTGCAAAAAACACCTCTGTTTTCCTTCAAAAATTTGGCTGTTTCCACGTTGCGCTTTGGGGCGTTTCCTGTCGCGGGCGCTAGGCCTACCCACACAAGTGAGGTATCATTTTTATCGGGAGACGTGGGGGAACGCTGGGTGGAAGGAAATTTGTGGCTCTTCTCAGATTCCAGAACTTTCTGCCACAGAAATGTGAGGAACATGTGTTTTTTTAGCCAAATTTTGAGGTTTGCAAAGGATTCTGGGTAACAGAACCTGGTCCGAGCCACACAAGTCACCCCATCTTGGATTCCCCTAGGTCTCTAGTTTTCAGAAATGCACAGGTTTGGTAGGTTTCCCTAGGTGGCGGCTGAGCTACAGGCCAAAATCTACAGGTAGGCACTTTGCAAAAAACACCTCTGTTTTCCTTCAAAAATTTGGCTGTGTCCACGTTGCGCTTTGGGGCGTTTCCTGTTGCGGGCGCTAGGCCTACCCACAGAAGTGAGGTATCATTTTTATCGGGAGATGTGGGGGAACGCTGGGTAAAAGGAAATGTGTGGCTCCTCTCAGATTCCAGAACTTTCTGCCACAGAAATGTTAGGAACATGTGTTTTTTTAGCCAAATTTTGAGGTTTGCAAAGGATTCTGGGTAACAGAACCTGGTCCGAGCCACACAAGTCACCCCATCTTGGATTCCCCTATGTCTCTAGTTTTCAGAAATGCACAGGTTTGGTAGTTTTCCCTAGGTGGCGGCTGAGCTACAGGCCAAAATCTACAGGTAGGCACTTTGCAAAAAACACCTCTGTTTTCCTTCAAAGATTTGGCTGTGTCCACGTTGCGCCTTGGGGCGTTTCCTGTCGCGGGCGCTAGGCCTACCCACACAAGTGAGGTATCATTTTTATCGGGAGACGTGGGGGAACGCTGGGTGGAAGGACATTTGTGGCTCCTCTCAGATTCCAGAACTTTCTGCCACAGAAATGTGATGAACATGTGTTTTTTTAGCCAAATTTTGAGGTTTGCAAAGGATTCTGGGTAACAGAACCTGGTCCGAGCCACACAAGTCACCCCATCTTGGATTCCCCTATGTCTCTAGTTTTCAGAAATGCACAGGTTTGGTAGTTTTCCCTAGGTGGCGGCTGAGCTACAGGCCAAAATCTACAGGTAGGCACTTTGCAAAAAACACCTCTGTTTTCCTTCAAAAATTTGGCTGTGTCCACGTTGCGCTTTGGGGCGTTTCCTGTCGCGGGCGCTAGGCCTACCCACACAAGTGAGGTATCATTTTTATCGGGAGACGTGGGGGAACGCTGGGTGGAAGGAAATTTGTGGCTCCTCTCAGATTCCAGAACTTTCTGCCACAGAAATGTGAGGAACATGTGTTTTTTTTGCCAAATTTTGAGGTTTGCAAAGGATTCTGGGTAACAGAACCTGGTCCAAGCCACACAAGTCACCCCATCTTGGATTCCCCTAGGTCCCTAGTTTTCAGAAATGCACAGGTTTGGTAGGTTTCCCTAGGTGGCGGCTGAGCTACCGGCCAAAATCTACAGGTAGGCACTTTGCAAAAACCACCTCTGTTTTCCTTCAAAAATTTGGCTGTGTCCACGTTGCGCTTTGGGGCGTTTCCTGTCGCGGGCGCTAGGCCTACCCACACAAGTGAGGTATCATTTTTATCGGGAGACGTGGGGGAACGCTGGGTGGAAGGAAATTTGTGGCTCCTCTCAGATTCCAGAACTTTCTGCCACAGAAATGTTAGGAACATGTGTTTTTTTAGCCAAATTTTGAGGTTTGCAAAGGATTCTGGGTAACAGAACCTGGTCCGAGCCACACAAGTCACCCCATCTTGGATTCCCCTAGGTCTCTAGTTTTCAGAAATGCACAGGTTTGGTAGTTTTCCCTAGGTGGCGGCTGAGCTACAGGCCAAAATCTACAGGTAGGCACTTTGCAAAAAACACCTCTGTTTTCCTTCAAAAATTTGGCTGTGTCCACGTTGCGCTTTGGGGCGCTTCCTGTCGCGGGCGCTAGGCCTACCCACACAAGTGAGGTATCATTTTTATCGGGAGACGTGGGGGAACGCTGGGTGGAAGGAAATTTGTGGCTCCTCTCAGATTCCAGAACTTTCTGCCACAGAAATGTGAGGAACATGTGTTTTGTTAGCCAAATTTTGAGGTTTGCAAAGGATTCTGGGTAACAGAACCTGGTCCGAGCCACACAAGTCACCCCATCTTGGATTCCCCTAGGTCTCTAGTTTTCAGAAATGCACAGGTTTGGTAGTTTTCCCTAGGTGGCGGCTGAGCTACAGGCCAAAATCTACAGGTAGGCACTTTGCAAAAAACACCTCTGTTTTCCTTCAAAAATTTGGCTGTGTCCACGTTGCGCTTTGGGGCGTTTCCTGTCGCGGGTGCTAGGCCTACCCACACAAGTGAGGTATCATTTTTATCGGGAGACGTGGGGGAACGCTGGGTGGAAGGAAATTTGTGGCTCCCCTCAGATTCCAGAACTTTCTGCCACAGAAATGTGAGGAACATGTGTTTTTTTAGCCAAATTTTGAGGTTTGCAAAGGATTCTGGGTAACAGAACCTGGTCCGAGCCACACAAGTCACCCCATCTTGGATTCCCCTAGGTCTCTAGTTTTCAGAAATGCACAGGTTTGGTAGGTTTCCATAGGTGGCGGCTGAGCTAGAGGCCAAAATCTACAGGTAGGCACTTTGGTAAAAACAGGTCTGTTTTCTGTGATGTGTCCACGTTGTGTTTTGGGGCATATCCTGTCGCGGGCGCTAGGCCTACCCACACAAGTGAGGTATCATTTTTATCGGGAGACTTGGGGGAACATAGAATAGCAAAACAAGTCTTATTGCCCCTTGTCTTTCTCTACATTTTTCCCTTCCAAATGTAAGACAGTGTGTAAAAAAGACGTCTATTTGAGAAATGCCCTGTAATTCACATGCTAGTATGGGAACCCCGGTATTCAGAGATGTGCAAATAACCACTGCTTCTCAACACCTTATCTTGTGCCCATTTTGGAAATACAAAGGTTTTCTTGATAGCTATTTTTTACTCTTTATATTTCAGCAAATGAATTGCTGTATACCCGGCATAGAATGAAAACCCACTGCAGGGTGCAGGTCATTTATTGGCTCTGGGTACCTAGAGTTCTTGATGAACCTACAAGCCCTATATATCCCCGCAACCAGAAGAGTCCAGCAGATGTAACGGTATATTGCTTTAGAAAATCTGCCATTTCAGGAAAAAGTTACAGAGTAAAACTTAGAGAAAAATTGATGTTTTTTTCACCTCAATTTCAATATTTTTCTTTTTCAGTTGTTATTTTCTGTAGGAAACCCTTGTAGGATCTACACAAATTACCCCTTGCTGAATTCAGAATTTTGTCTACTTTTCAGAAATGTTGCGGTTTCTGGGATCCAGCATTGGTTTCATGCCCATTTCTGTCACTGACTGGAAGGAGGCTGAAAGCACAAAAAATCGTAAAAATGGGGTATGTCCCAGTAAAATGCCAAAATTGTGTTGAAAAATTGGGTTTTCTGATCCAAGTCTGCCTGTTCCTGAAAGCTGGGAAGCTGGTGATTTTATCACCGCAAACCCTTTGTTGATGCCCTTTTCAGGGAAAAAACCACAAGCCTTCTTCTGCAGCCCATTTTTCCAATTTTTTTTAAAAAAACGAAATTTTCACAGTTTTTTGGCTAATTTCTTGGCCTCCTTCTGGGGAACCCACAAAGTCTGGGTACCTCTAGAATCCCTAGGATGTTGGAAAAAAAGGACGCAAATGTGGCGTGGGTAGCTTACGTGGACAAAAAGTTATGAGGGCCTAAGCGCGAACTGCTCCAAATAGCCAAAAAAAGGCTCGGCACAGGAGGGGAAAAGGCCTGGCAGCGAAGGGGTTAAGAAATATGTATCATTACTATTTCATAATAATAAATTGTACACATACTCTTTCAGCTTGTTTAACACACGTATATTTATTCACAGTTAAATATATATATATATGTGTGTGTGTGTGTGTGTGTGTGTGTGTGCGTGGATGTGTGTCTGTATATATGTGTGTGTATGTACATATATATGTGTATATTATTCTACGCTTAACATGTTCATAGGTCATTGCCTAGGTCCTAGATAAGTTGTTATATTAGAAACTTATGAATCTCTGCTTTCATTTTCATATCACAATGATTAAATGTTTCATTATCTATTTAATCAGCAAGTATTTTGCTATTCAATAACTGAGGAAAGATAAATGAATGTTAGAAAAGAACACTTATTAATTAACTTCAAATATTACAAATCTTGAAAGTCTGTGTTTAGACAATACTACTTTTCTTCTCATATTGTTATACCCATTATTATATTCCGTGCACATATATTTCCTTACTATGTATTTATATATCTATTTATTTATTACTCTAGTCCAACTGTACTTGAGAAAAATTAAATAAAAATAAATAAAATAAAATCTAGAAATAAAATTCAAATTATAAATAATTAAATTGCATAAAACATAAATAAAAAAAAAAAAAAAAAAAAAAAAATAGCATATATATATATATACATATATATATATGTATATATTTATATGTAAAACACTTAATAAATAAACAATAATATAAATGTACTGTCTTGTAAGCTTTACTCTGTCTCCCCATCACCCAATGTCTCTATCAATCTATCCTCCATCCCGACTCTGACTTATCCCAAACTCATTCTACTACTTTCATCTCACAAAAAAACCTCCCTAAGCTCTTCCCTCCTCTACCGCATCTAGCTCACCCCAAACCTCAGTTTACTACCATGATCTCCCAAACAACCCTACTAAATTCTCCCTCATTTATCTCACCTTTGACTCATCCAAAACCCCGCCTGCTACTATGATCTCCCTAACCCTTTCCACAGACTCTTCCCTCCTCCATCTCTCCTTTACTCATCCCAAGCCTCATCCTATTACTATAAACACCCAAATAACACTTCTGGATTCTTCCTTCCTCTATACCTCCATTACTGTAGTCAATCCAACTAACAAACTTACATATCCTCTGCTCAAATTAACTCATAATAATACTAATACTGTACTTATATTTCCCTACACTAATCCACCACTAAGGGGGTCATTCTGACCCTGGCGGTAATTACCGCCATGGAGGAGGTTGGCGGTAGCACCGCCAACAGGCTGGCGGTGCTCCGCCGGGCATTCTGACCGCGGCGGTACAGCCGCGGCCAGAAGCGGAAAGCCGGCGGTGTACCGCCGACTTTCCGCTGCCCATGGGAATCCGCCATGGCGGCGCAGCTTGCTGCACCGCCATGGGGATTCTGACAGCCCATACCGCCATCCTGTTCCTGGCGGTTCACCCGCCATGAACAGGATGGCGGTATGGGGTGTCGTGGGGCCCCTGGGGGCCCCTGCAGTGCCCATGCCAATGGCATGGGCACTGCAGGGGCCCCCGTAACAGGGCCCCACAAAGAATTTCAGTGTCTGCTTTGCAGACACTGAAATTCGCGACAGGTGCAACTGCACCTGTCGCACCTTCCCACTCCGCCGGCTCCATTCTGAGCCGGCTTCCTCGTGGGAAGGGTATTTCCCGCTGGGCTGGCGGGCGGACTTTCGGCGGTCACCCGCCAGCCCAGTGAAAAAGCCAGAATGACCGCCGCGGTCTTTTGACCGCGGAGCGGTCTTTCGGCGGGAACTGCTTGGCGGGCGGCGACCGCCGTCCGCCGCGGTCAGAATCACTCCCTAATTCCTCTTGGGTTCCAGAGTAGCGTGCTACTTTCCGAAAAGTGCTTAGACGCCTCGTCAGGGGTAATAAGTGCTATGTAAATACAATTACAATACAATACAATATAGTGAATGCCAAATTTGCGGCATGAATAATCATTTAAAAATGGAATCAGTCAATGACAGGAATGTTAAACAGAGCTGTACAGGATTAAAAATACCCCAAGGGAGTGTGCTACACAAAATAATTGCTGAGACCCCTGGAGTAAACAGAGTCTGGCAAGTGCCCCGTCACTGCATGTGTGCAATGTAAACTGTGCCCTGACGTGCTAACACAGTGTCTTTAAAATGTCTGCCTTGATCAGGCAGCATGTTGTTAGTACAGTCCCAAAAAATGAGGAGCATTAAAGAAAGAAAGTATATTTTAGAACAGTAATGCCGCCAAAAAGATTATGGCCTTTGTTATGAGTTTGGTGGTTTTTGGGCAAGACTGCCATGTGAAATGGCACTACCATACCACCAATGGTGGTGGTATAGCGATCGCTGGATTACAAACCACAAAACACAAACCGCCCAAATACAGACACAAACCAACACTGCCAGGCAAACCCATGGCAAAAGTGTGACTGATCCACTGCTGGCCCTGCCACGCCGAGACCATTCTGACTGTCATATTAAGAGTCAACCTCCAGCACAGTAGAACATGCACAGCGTAAACTGTTGGGGGTTCACAATGTAGCGGAACAAAAAGGCACAGCGGAAAGTAGTCATCACCACATTGGCTATTTCGAATATCCCACACCTGATATCCATTCACACACCACGCACACCTGCACACGTCACCATAAAACACACCCCACACACACCCACAATCCCTTGCGACAAATACGAGCAGCCACAGCCACACTTGAGATGAAGCACACCCCAAACACAGCAGACAAATATCACACAGCACAGATTGCACAAATCAACACAACAGCCAACCAGCACACACAGCCAAGCACCCCACATCACTACACACCCCGACACACACACACCACATAACTCCCCACAACATGTGATGCCAGAAGCACCCACGGTTCACCGAGAATCAGTTTCAGGTCATGGTGGACGAGATCAGCAGAGTGGAGCCAAAGCTCATGGGAGTCCAAACATCCATAGCCAAAAAGACAGAGTTATGGCAGAGGATCATTGATAGAGTTAACACAGTTGTCACATACCCACACACAAGGGAGGACATCAGGAAGAGGTGGAACGACGTCAGGGGGAGGGGCCATTCCATGGCATCCAGGCAGAGGAAAGCCAGCAACAAGACCGTTGGTAGGCCCCCACCTCCTCCCCTTCAGTTGACATCCTGGGAGGAGATAGTTCTGGACATCACTGCTCTCATTCCATCACTGGGAAGCAAGTTGTGGCACTGTATGCATCACAACAGGGACATTACAACTACAGTCACACAACTAACATCTACCGTTACCATCCACAGGGGCCCCTGCCACTGACACCCTGCAGAGGATGCCAGGCTCAGACAGCCCTCCCCAGAATGAAGGCCCCACTAGATGTCTGGATAAGGACGAATTGCCTCGGCCATCTGGGGCCTCTGGACAGTCCACCAATGGCACACCCACCATGGACACACCGGATGCCCCTCCCACACCACACCACAGCCAGACCCTGGACCCCAAACCTGTGCCCCAGAGACCTCTCAATCAGAGGTGTGCCCCATAGTACAGCGGTCAGAGTCAGGGGCACCCACCACAGACAATGAAGGCCCTGCTGCTACTGCGAGTGGGCACACTGTGCTATGGGCACAGGCACAGGGGGCCAGGGTTAGTGAAAGGGGAACCGTGGTCCAAGGCTCGGGTCAGCCACACCAACTGACTGCCCAGGAGGCCCTCAACCAAGTCCTCAGTGTATACCAGAACACCAACAGGAGGCCATGCAACTGTGGCAAGCCCACAATACCACCATGGCCTCCATATTAGGGGTGTTCTTGGACCTGACCACTTTAATGCGTGAGTCCACCACCCCCCAGCAGGCCCTTACCACTGGCCACATCCCATCACAGCCCTCCACGTCAGTGGCAGCCACTGGCATGGAAAGCCTCGCAGGACACTAGCACCCCCACCCTGTAGCTGAGGAACCCCCATGCAAGAGAGGACGTCCAACTAGACATTCAGCCGGATATGATGCCCAGACCAAGACTACCGCTGGAAGTGACCCTCTCCTGAACATTCTCCCTTGTGAGTGACTGTGACACCCTGTCGACTGTCCACTCCCATATCTCCGTCTACCCATGGCCAGCAGACTGGATCTGGACTACCTACAGCTAGCCTTACCACTCTTATGATCTCCGTCACCATCACCCCACTCATCACCCTTTACACTTGTTCATCCCAAATAAACGACAATTGAGCACAGTTCATGCCTATGTATTTATTTGTCATGAGTACGCATGGAACTGCCAATACGTGTACAAATGGCAATGCATCGCCCAGCATATTCATAGGAGGGTGACAGAGAGGGGGAGCAAAATGCAGGGAGGTTGTTCGTGGAGCAGCCAGTGGCCGGAGGTATGTGTCAAGGGAGGCAACAGGCCAGGCAGGGACAACAGTACGCCACTACATTGTCCTGAAACTAGAGCAAGACAGTGACAACAATCAATGTAGGAGTCACAGATGCCAACGCCACACAAATGCACTGTAGGAGCAGGTATCCAAGGCAGATATGGCAGTCAAGTCCACAACCATATGGCCAGTACCAACACACAAAAACAACACATACCAACCCAATGGTCCCAACCGCATAGCACCCATTGCCAGACCTGACCCCATAACCACTGCCTCCAACAACGATGTAGCACTGCCACCCAATGTCGACTCCCAGGATAGATGCTGCACAGATGCAACAACCCTGTGTTGCACACACATAGCACTTGAACTGGCAGCTCAGGTAACATTCTACATACATGTTGATGGCACTAGTGCACCAGCACAACAGTTGCCTGACTATAGGCCTGACCTGTACACTGTGACTACCTAAGTCATGGGCACATGTGACACCCCCCAACCCACCCAGTGTCAGAGCTGCAACCAAAGCATCAGTGGTCACAGACAACAGGTGGCATCAGGGACAAAGCAGACAGTTGTAGAGAACAGATACCACACAGTTTACACATACCTGCATCTCAGTTGATGTAATGTTGAAGCATCTCTGCCCTGGAGCCAGCTGCATCCTCATCACCCTCCTCTTCATCACTCCCAATGTCCCCTTATCAGCCACTGGTACAGCTACCCCCTCCTCTGCATCCAGCAATGGGATTTGACACCTCAGGGCCAATTGTGCAGCATGCAGTAGGCCACAATGATCTGGCACATTTTCTGTGGCTTGTAGAGCAGGGCACCCCCAGAGACATGCAAATACGAGAACCTGGCCTTCATCAGGCCGAAGCACCCTTCAATTACTCATCTGTTATGACCGTGGGCCTCATTGTAACGGTCTTCTGCAGCTGAAGTTGGATGCCTCATGGGTATCAGAAGCCAGGGCAAGTTGGGATAGCCAGAGTCACCTGTGTGCATAGAGGAAAGAGGCATGTCAAGACCGGGAGGGTGGTAGAGCAGGGACACAAGGGTGCAAAAATCTGAGGGGCACACATATGCAGAAGTATATACTGATGCACCAGGCCAGATCCCTCTGGAGTGGTGCCATCATGTGTGGGATGCTGCTGTTCCGCAGGATGAAGGAATCATGCACAGACCCTGGGTACCTGGCCGTCACCTGGGAGATGTACTGGTCCGCTGACACATCACCTGCACATTGACAGAATTAACGTTTCTGTGGTTCCTATACACCTGTTCACTCCTCCTGGGTGGCTCTAGCGCAATGTGGGTGTCATCAACGGCTCCAATGACATGTATGCCACATTGCAGAATGCAGCCTTGGCAGTGGGCAATTTGGCACGCTTGGGCAACTGGATGTAGCTGCACAGATGTTTTAGCAGAGCAGATAGTACATCCCTCACGACGTTGCTGAACATGGGTTGCAACATCCCAGCTTCCAGGCCCACTGTGACCTGGAAGGAGACTGAGGCAAGATAGTGGAGGACTGGGCCACCATTTCCATGAAGGTCACACAATTCAGACAATAGGTCTGGATGATGTGACACTCCTCCAGGGTGGCAAGGTCGACTAGAGGCCTGTACAGCGGTACATTCCTCATCCTCAACTGACCATTGTACCTGGAAACAGGAGAGAGTTGTTATTATGTCGTGCACCATAGACTGTGTTGAAGGTGTTGATATGGCCGCAGGCCAGCATATGTCACCCATGACGCACTAACTTTCACACACATTACACATTGGACATGTAAAATGGCAGAAGCCTGTCTGCATGCATGGGACAGGTGGAAGTGTGATCATCCCACCAGTGTAACACGTCATGGCGGTAGGCAGTCATGACTGCTGTGCAACTCACCTTTGGTTAACACTGTTGCCTATGGGAGACAGGAGCCAATGGTGATCGTCGGCGGCGGTGACGGTGATGTCCTTGGCAGTAATGACTGCCAATTCATGTGCTCATGCTCACTTGACTCCTGAACCTCGTGCACTGAAGACCTTGCCTGCGTGTGCTGCTGTGTTCTGGCTCTGGTAGCCAAGATGCCACGTCTTGCAGGAGACAGGGCCCCAACCTTCACCCAGGATGAGTTGGAACAGCTCGTGGACGAGGTCCTGCCTCTGTATGGACAGTTGTATGGGGCACCAGAGCAGCAGGTGAGCCCAATTTCATTGTCCTGCATGTGATATGTGTGCATGTGGATGGGGGCCTTGGTAGGTTGCAGTGTGTAGGGAGCATGGACATGGGTGAAGGGCCTAAGGCTACGTTAGCTGATGACGTATGGGTGTGGAAGTATGATGTGTGCTGTCCAGTACTGTCCCAGGGATGCCACTCTACATGACTGTCTCCTTCTGTCTGTTCCCCATGCAGGGCAGAGCCCATCAGAAGCAGGGGATACAGTGTGCCATCGCCAAGCAAGTGCCGACCTTGGGGGTCCACGACCGGTGGAGCACCAACTGCAGAAAGCGGTGGGAGGACCTAAGACACTGGGCCTGGAAGACCGCAGAGGCCCAGATGGGGATGTCCTCCTAACAAGGGAGGGGTGCCTGTCAGACCCTGACCCCCCCTAATGACCCGCATGTTGGTGGGGGCCTACCCTGAGGTGGATGGGCACTTGAGGGGGGTAATTACTTACTCTCACTTGCAACATGTGTTGACATGGTGGCTCTAGGTGGGCACCATTGGGTAGCTGTAGTGTGGATGCTATGTACAATGATGTCTACAATGGGTTGTCTCCATCTGGCCAGGATTGGCATCACAGGTGTAGGTAAATGCCATGAAGTCAATGGTAGCAGGGCAGACTCCAATTTTGAAACGGTGGATCCAGGACCTCAATCAGCTGGCAGGCACGGCATGTGTAGTGGGGTGGGTGCACCAAGTGGTAACAGTACTATTTGACAATAGACAAGTAGGCCTGCCAACTAGCCATGCAGGATCCTGTTGGGTGTGCAGTCCTTTACATGCCTGTCTCAATGGCCACGGGTAGTGGGCAGGTACTGGACAGGTGAGGCATGTATGACTCTCCTCATATACATGTTTGCATCAGTCAGACCATCAGCAGGGGTGGCATTGGTGTGCGAGGATTCTATGGGCATGAGTACATATACCTCCTCCACTAGCTGGGATGAGATGTTGGCTCAGTTGCAGGGAGAGGAACAGGATGCAGTTGCTGATGGTACAGTGCCACCCGACCCCGAGCTGGTACTCGCTTTGTAAAGCTATATATCGTAGCCATCACCTGGTCATTTATTCGTATGCTTTCCCTCCTGGGCCCCTGCTGCCTCCGCTTGAATATTACTAAACAAATGTTTCTGTTTTGCCGCAAATACAAGTGATGTTATGGAGATGCCGCCATGCTGTGGGTCCCCTGGACACTGGGAGCGGGGGCGAGGGATTGGGCACGGGCTCTAAGTTTTGTTATAAGTTCCTTTTATATTATGTACTTATTTTTTTTTTTTTACTGTTGTTGCACCTGCAAATACATCACTAATTTCCCATATGAAGGAACTCCTTTATGCCAGAACTGGGCTGACCCTAGATCCATTGAAAGTAACTCACGGACCTTACGTAATCACCTCTTGCATGATATTGTTTCGCTCAGTACACTCTTTGTTCCTTGCCACCCTAAAACAACTGTGTATATTGATCTCGCCGCTATCACCTTAGTGCACAGACTGCATTTCATTGTTTCCCCCTCATGGCGTTTGAATGTATAAATTGTGAGATTGCTACCTATCTCTACCAAATATCAATGGCTACCAAATCTGTATGGTATAAGTTGGCTCTATGCTAAATGGATAAAATCAACCAAAAAAATTTAACAAAAAAAGAAAATCAGTAAAACCATCAGCGGTTGACGTGCATTGTTGCAGTTTTCCCCATAGTGTTTCCAAGTTGTAGGATGTTGAGAGGTGGGCATACTGTATCATGGCATGGCATCAAATGCCGATGTTCTCCCCTGTGTCCCTGTGGCGCTGCTATTGACCGATTGCACCCTGTCTCTCTCTCTCTCCCTTCCTGTCCTCCTCTGTCTTTGTGTGCATCAGCATCATCTGGCGAAGGAGAAGGTGCACCGGCAAGTGGGGAAGCTGCAGCTCACGGGACCCATGAGATTGACACCAGTGGAGCTCAGGGGACCACTGGGATGGAGGGCTAGGGCAGTGCCACGGGGAGACCAGATCGACGACTACATCTTCTGATTCCTCCTCCGATAGACGCTCCCTGGTGGTGGCAGGCTCATCTGGGACCATCCCAGCACCATCCTTGTCCGCCACCCCCCTTATCAGCACCGCCATCACTGTAGCTCCCCACCCAGTTGCCCACTCACCCAAAAGGGTCTCCTTCACCTAAGGCACCTTTGCTCCTGCCCCAGTCATCCCTGCTGCCCTAAGTGAGGAGGCTATTGACCTCCTGAGGTCCATCTCTGTGGAGCAGACAACTATCGTGAATGCCATCCAGGGACTTGCATCCCAGATGCAGCAGTGCAATTCGTTCCTGGAAGGCATTCACGATACCTTGTCTGGCCTAAAGAGATCGTTTCAGGCTCTTGCCTCCTCCTTGACGGCAGCCAGTGTCCCTTCTACTTCTGTCCCCCCTCCAGCTGCCTGTTCCCATACCCCATCCCACTCCCCTCACCCATCCAAGGCACATCTACTGACCCACATGCATCCACATCAACAGACATGGTATACAAGGACAGACATAAGCACCACAGATGCCACCACCGCCATGCACACACTCAACAGACACATGCAGACATGACAACATCCACACCCTGCACCGACTCTCCCACCACCTTCCCCCTCACAGTCGGAACACCACTCACAACTGCAGTCAGCACCATCAGTCACTGATCCCGCCACATGTGCCCTCACTGCCACCGTCACCACATTCTCTGATCCACATTCATGCACCCCATACACCACTGGCACAGACACCACAACTGTCAACACACCTGCATGCAGCACATCCACCTTACCTGCAGACACCACCATAACACACACTCACAAGCCCCCTCCATCTCCCTGCATCTCCTCCCCTCCACCTCCCAGTACATCTAAACGCCTGCAATCACCCACCCAACAGTCCGACAGCACACACATATCATCCACCCATGCAGCTGCACTCAAGGCACTTGGACGTGCACACCTCACAACCATACCCACTCCCTCTACTCCCAAATGTCCTTCCTTTGACCGCCCTTGTGTCCCCAAGAAATGTTTCCTGTGGGAGTTTTCCCTGTTCACCACCACTGACCCAGTCCCTTTTCCCCCCAATCGCCCTGATACCCTTCCAATGCCCCTGCCTTCCACCTCACAGTCTGCCACTGCCCCTGGCCATGCCCTTCCACCACCAGCCACATCCGCTCCTGTCACTTCCACTGCTCCTCCTGCCACACCCAAGCCCACTCCCTTCACTTCCCAGGCCAAGTCCACTCCCTCCACTTTCAAGCCCAAGCCCAAACCCCCCCAGCTAAAACCCCTCTCCAAGGGCAAGCCTAAGGACCCCCCCTTCCAAGTCCACTCCTAAGGATCCCCCCTCCAAGCCCAGACCAAACAACCCCCCCACAAGCCCAAGGTCCCTCCACCCCCACCTCCCCTCACCACTGAGGAGTCTGCATTCCCCATTGATGCCCCTGCCCTGTGGAGGCCTGCACTTTGCAGTCAGAAGTCAAGTTGGGGTGTCAGCTTGTGCGCAGTGTGCTCGGGGCACTGTGAACTTTTGGACTGGCCCTTGGGCCTGTCTGTAAATAGCTTTGATTTTTCTAATATATCTGTGCCACAACACTGTTGGTGGCAATGGTACCTACCTTGTCCTGGCTTTCCTTGCACATGTATGTGTGGAGGGTGTGGAAATTGGTATGTATGCGTGTGTGTATGTGTGCGTGTTGGTACAGGTGTTTGTTTGCTTGTGTGTGTGTGCGTGACTTCCTGTGTTTTATGTGTGTGTGTGTACTAACGTCGTTCCCTCCAGTGTGTGCTAGGCTGGTGTACTTATGGTTGGTGTTGTGGTTGCCGTCGCTGTTCCGGGAGTTGCATGGCCAGGTAGAGGATTGAAAGGAGTTGCAATTTGCGTGCCATGGCGCCTACAGATGTGCCTGTGTTCCTGAAGGTAGGTGTTCCCTTTTATATTGTTCATTTCCGTCAGACTTTTGGTGGCCGTGGTTCCACCCTGGAAATACTGGCGGTGTGCTACCTTGTAATATGGTCGTGGGATACTGCCTGACCGCCGGCCTGAAGATGGCTGCCACTTGGTGCGCCAGCCCTTCCTCTGTGGCGGGCTGAACAGCTACTTGGCTGTGTTCTGCGGGTGCCTTCCCAGTACTTGTTATACGGCCTCCTTCACCTCCGAGCCCGTGGCGGTGCACCTGCCAACTCCACTGCGCGACTCACTGACCACCATACTCCTAATGAGACCCTAATTACTTGTGTTAAAACCTGTCATTATTTACAAATCGAATGCATTGTACTGGACAAACATAAACGGGGTTCTGCTTTCAGTTGAAAAAGAACAAAAGAATATCCGTCAGGAAACAGCCTTTGCACAGAATT
The DNA here is from genome assembly GCF_031143425.1 of Pleurodeles waltl. Lineage (NCBI taxonomy): Eukaryota > Metazoa > Chordata > Amphibia > Caudata > Salamandridae > Pleurodeles > Pleurodeles waltl. The sequence continues at coordinate 398,016,454 of NC_090444.1, read as the reverse complement.
ATGATGTGGCAGAGAGTTCAACCATAAATAAGGTATCAACTGAGATTGAAAATAATTGGCAACACCAAAATTACAGAAATGTTTTCAATTGTTCTAGAACTGAAACAGCAAATTAAGTGAATTTAATTAACAGGCTCAATTGGTCAATATCAATTATGGTGTTAATAACAGGGTGAATTTTGAAACATTCACAGTTTCAGAATACAGTGATGTGCCACCTGTTGTTATTATTTTTCATCATTGTTGTGAGACGGAGAGCAAGCTGGAGTGAAGGGTCGGACAGGCCTTTATGGTAATCAGGCAGTGCTCGATGGGCTGGTCTGACAGGTCAGTGTTTGGGTCTGTTTTTTGTCTGGATGTGGGCCTGTTTTATGGTATGCTGGGTTAGTTTATAATGTTAATTTCCCTGATATTAAAACACACTTTGCTTGCAGCAAGCACAAATATATGCAGCCTTCTATACTGTGCAAAACACTTATATGGCCTGCTTTACAAGTTCAAGACTGCCTCAATTTCTAAACTCGTGCCATATTTGTTTAGCTTTCTATTCACCAATGAGGGCCTCTTTTATTTTGGTGCCTCTGCCTATTTTCTGACCCTGACCGACCCTGCATGAGGGCCTCAAACGCATATATTAAATTGTTACAATTACAGTTTGAGTCGTAGTTAAGCTAAATGTTCTTTCTCAAGACTTTAGTGTTGAATGTAAAAAGGCAAACTCTGCAATTGCGCACTTACAGTGGCCATTAGCAGGTGGAAGGTCACATTGGGCCTCATTATGACCCTGGCGGTAGAGAACCGCCAGGGCCAACGGGGGCAGGAGCACCGCCGACAGGCCGGCGGTGCTCCCTTGGGCATTCTGACCGCGGCGCTTTGGCCGTGGTCAGAACGGGAAAACCGGCGGTCTCCCGCCGGTTTTCCACTGCCCCTAAGAATCCTCCAAGGCGGCGCAGCTCGCTGCGCCGCCGAGGGGATTCTGACAATCCTTACCGCCATCCTGTTCCTGGCGGCTCGCCCGCCAGGAACAGGATGGCGGTAAGGATTGTCGTGGGGCCCCTGGGGGCCCCTGCAGTGCCCATGCCAATGGCATGGGCACTGCAGGGGCCCCCGTAAGAGGGCCCGGCTAGTATTTCACTGTCTGCGTAGCAGACAGTGAAATACGCGACGGGTGCAGTAGCACCCGTCGCACCTTCCCACTCCGCCGGCTCGATTACGAGCCGGCATCCTCGTGGGAAGGGAGTTTTTCCCTGGGCTGGCGGGCGGTCTTTTGGAGACCGCCCGCCAGCCCAGGGAAAAACTCATAATACCCTCCGCGGTCTTCTGACCGCGGAGCGGTATTATGGAGGGCGGCATCCTGGCGGGCGGCCTCCGCCGCCCGCCAGGGTCATAATGAGGCCCATTGTGTCTTAACAGTATTTCTAGGTGTCAGAAGGCCTACAGGTTCTGACCAGATGATCCCAGATGTTATGCACGCTTGTAAAGGAAAACACTGTCGGATCAAATGACATGTCTCCTGCTGAAAAACCATGCCAGTGCATTTTTATAATATTGATAATTTGGTTACAAGCACGATTAAACAAATTAGTGTTTTGATTGAAGTGCTTTTTTGTTATTGTGTGAGTACGGTTTCTCTGGGGCAGTACCAAACATATTTTATGGCATGTTTAATGAGCATGTGGGGTGGTCCTTTTTCATCCCAATTTGCTAAGGATTTTACTTTTCTTGGAAAAATCATCTTTTAATTTGCAGCTACACCAGACCCTTAGAACTTGTCCATATGGAGTTTGTCCCTCAAAACTCGACTAGCGTATCTGTAATATTGAAACAGTGCATTTTTCTCTGTGGGCTTACAATATAAACAGGTGGAAAGCGTGCCCTGCTACACCCTTACAGAGAGATGCAAGTAGTTCATGAAGTTATTGTATACTGTGTGAATAAAATATAGGTCTTTGCTGCAAATGTACAAGCATAAAAGGTTCATAGATCCGTTGTCACTCCTCCAGAACAAAAGACATAAATATGTCTGAGCCAGTGGCACGTGCTGGGTGAAAGGAGTTGCTCTCAAGGTGTATGTCAATCTTTACAGGTTACTACAAAAAGAATCGCCAGATTTGGGGCAAAGGAAGCTCCCATTGTGGTGCTCATAATTTGCATATAAAATTCATCAAGCAACAGAAAATAACTACTTTAAAGCCACATTTGTCAATTCTGTGATAAGTTCAATAGGTAGATAATGGGTCCTCGGTAGACAGTTTTATGATATTTTGATGGCTTGGACGGCCTCCTTTTGGGGAATATGCATTTGCAGTTCTTCAATTTGAAATGTGGATATTAACCTTGTGGCCAGATAAAAAGTTACAGCTTCGATTTTTCTATAAAGTATGTACTGACTTTTATATACGACTGAGTACAAGGCACACCATTTCAAACAAAAAGTCGATGTTTTGACAAAGAGTGGAGGAGGGCCTGCAACTAGATACTATGGGGCTGCCAGGAGATGTTGTCTGACTTAAGTGGATTGTTGGAAGAGCGCATTCTGGGGTTCTTATTCTTAAAAAACAGAACTTATTTCACACTTACATGTCCTTCCTCGTTAGCTTTTTCAGTGGTCTGACGAATGTCTTATTGAAATGAAGTGAGAGTACATCTTTTGAAACACATCTTGTTCCTAGGTTGGCAAAGGCATTGCTGTAGTCACTGATTTGTTGATTGACAATCCTTTCGCTCTATAGCTTTGCTGATCAACGAAGCATTGTTTTTCAAGAGTACAGCGCCAAATGTTGAAAGGAATATATTGATTCATTAATTTAATCATTTTAAATTATTCCAACACTAGGGTTTCAGAAGTGATGTTTTCATTGGAGAAGGTGAAGCCAGATTGGTTAAAAGTGAAGGGAGAATGTAGGACTGTCAAACATATTCACAGCACTTTCAAACGAAATAATTTTTAAAAAATAGTGCAATGTTATTTGTTTTTAAAAACTTCAAGAAATTTGATCTTTAGTTGAAAAAACTGGCTTGGTCTGTGGTGAGATATGTAGCAGGGCTTTGCAAAAAAAACCAACAATTCATATGTGGTAATCTGTTAAACTGGATATGGTAAAATTATTTTGTATAGCTACCCATGGTTAACATTTGTTATACTGTTTTCTGGTGTGTCTGCCTATGTCCATAAGGAAATATTGACCCTTGACCTAAACCCTGCTTCTCATGTTTCTCATGCTTCCACCTCCCCCAATGCCTCTGGGTTATTGGTTACTGTCTAAAAAAGGTAGATTTGAGGATGATGTGGGTGTGGTGCTTGCACTTTGATAAAGATTGTCAAAGTATATTGATTCACCCAAGTATTCAGAGATTGTGGATACTCTTTTATTTTTTAATATCCTCCATCCAGGGTGTATTGAGTATCCTCCATCCAGACAGTGATGGTTGTTGATAACTGCTGAACTAGGTAATACACTTCCAGGTGTCCATTGGAATACCTTCATAGTGGGGCGGCATGCATTGAGTGCCCCGAGCACAAAACCCTCATACAGCAATGAACACTGTGAAAATTAGCTTGAAGAGCACATGGTTGTCCAGCATTTATTTGCATGGGAGTATGAGTGGGGTGACCTGTAGCACAGAAAGTGTAATGCACATCACACCTTTAAAAAACTGTTTACCTGCAGTGATGTCAGTAAGAAGTCTTTGATAGCAAATAGTGGAAAGGCATGCAATCTGTTAGGGGACCTGTTCTACATCATCCAACTAATGGCCTGTCAGCCATTGTAGGTTGCTCATAATTCTGCCTTGGATAAATGAGGAATTACTTCAGGTGGATATTTAGAAATCCATTTGATTTTTCTGGTCCCTAATAAAGGAACACTTTGTTCACCTTAGTTATGGACTTTTGCAATGGTGGGGATTGACTAAGGGGGTTATTCTAACTTTGGAGGAGGTGTTAATCCGTCCCAAAAGTGACGGAAAAGTGACGGATTTACCACCAGCCGTATTACGAGTCCATTATATCCTATGGAACTCGTAATACGGCTGGTGGTATATCCGTCACTTTACCGTCACTTTTGGGACGGATTAACACTCCTCCAAAGTTAGAATAACCCCCTAAATCTTTTATAATAGCTGTCAGTCATAATCTACTTTCCTTCTTCAAACAGGTGATGGTGAAGATCTTTTACTTAATGAATGTTTACATTTTATCACCTATATCTATAATAATTGGGCTTGGCCTCAGTGTGTCATGTCTGCAAGAAACGCTATTAGTGTGCATATTGCAAATAGATACCACACTGATCCAACTTGGCTAGCTACAAAGTACCTGTATAGTCATATCAAATTCTTTCCTCTTCACATCTTACACCACCAAAACATGCCTGCCCACAGGCAATCATTTGAGAGATTTATCAAAGCATAATAGGGACCACATGCAATAGTTATATTTTGCTGCAGGGTCAACAGTAGACTTTAACCCCTTCGCTGCCAGGCCTTTTCCCCCTCAGGTGCCAAGCCTTTTTTGGGCTATTTGGGGCAGTTTGCGCTTAGGCCCTCATAACTTTTTGTCCACATAAGCTACCCACGCCAAATTTGCGTCCTTTTTTTCCAACATCCTTGGGATTCTAGAGGTACCCAGACCTTGTGGGTTCCCCAGAAGGAGGCCAAGAAATTAGCCAAAATACAGTGAAAATTTTGTTTTTTTCAAAAAAATTGGGAAAAGGGGCTGCAGAAGAAGGCTTATGGTTTTTTCCCTAAAAATGGCATCAACAAACGATTTGCGGTGCTAAAATTACCAGCTTCCCAGCTTTCAGGAACAGGCAGACTTCAATCAGAAAACACAATTTCTCAACACAATTTTGGCATTTTACTGGGACATACCCCACTTTTACGATTTTTTGTGCTTTTAGCCTCTTCCAGTCAGTGACAGAAATGGGCATGAAACCAGCTGAGCTTCCAGCGCGATGGGAGGAGGCCCTGTGAAAAACAGCGCGCGATAAAACGCTGACATCACGGGGGTTGGGGGGTCGGGGGGTCGGGGGTGGAAGGGGAAGGGGAAGGGATTCCCCTTTCAGCCCTGGCCTGGGGGGGTGGGGGGCGGCCCTTGGGGAGCGCTAGCGCTTTCCCCAAGGGCCGGTCCCAGGATGTAATGGTTACGTTCATGGCGCCACACGGGCGCAGCAATGGACGTAACCATTACGTTGTGGCGACGAAGGGGTTAAAGGAGGACTATCACTATCGCTTTCTTGAAATATATGATATAAGTTCCAGGGACTGATAATTGATGGAAGACCTGATTTAAAGGAGTATGCACATTTCTGCAGAGGGCAATGAGGTTAATGATTTGTAATATCAATAAATCCGAGGTGGTGCAGAATATAATTTCCTATTTAAGGATAGAGAGCAATTGAGTTGGGAAAGTGTGGGAAAGGTGGAGAGGCTTGATGGAGAGAAGAACGTGTGTGAGAAGAGATTGGGAGTAGAAAATAGAGAGGATTAGTGTTTAAGGGAAGTAATGAGGCTCTGGTAGTATATAGGTATGGCTTGAAGTGGAACATAAGTGAAAATAAGTTAAGATTGTCGGAGGCAGATCACTGCCATAACTTTGTAAAAGAGGTAAAACATTGTAGTTGTCAAGTGCCAATAAGGTTGGTGATCCAGGCACATGGTCAAAAGTATGAAATAAGTAAAATGTGGTGAATGCTAACTTAACAGCTGTGCAAAAAGGAAACACATGCATTAAAAAGCTGAAGGATATGTAGGGGGAAGAAGTCATTATGAATTGTGTGAGACAGAGCCTAAGTGATTTTAATGAGGTCATGAACATCACATTTTGTGTGGAATTCATGCTTTACATGACAGGCGTGGAAGCTATGTTTTGTGGAAAAAACTAAAACTCTGGAATACCAGTGCATTTTCAGCTTTATTTCAGAATCATAACTGCACTTGTTTATATTTTGAAGTGATATTTTGCCTGTTATGTGTCAAATTGGCATTAGGGGTTTTGCCATTGTGGTTTAGTCAGATTTCCATTAAAAATCTGTTTTTTGATTTTGCTAACAACTTTGATGTTGTTCCTTAAATCTGTCAACATTTTCCCTATGGATTTGTGCTTTCCACTACAGAAAAGTGCTGAGAGAACTTATGTGAAACTTTTAATGAAACTAGTACTTTATTTGAAGGAGTGCCTTTTCTTGGTTTGGTGTAATTCTGTTAGTCATTTTTGAGAAAATAGAGTTCCAAAAATGTGTCTAATGTTGAAAATGTCAATAGTTGGAGATATTTGAGTGCAACCATACAAAACCTCTCATTTTATCAAGTCCACTGCAGATTGTCACAGAGAAGGTGCATCTGTAGACGGGATAAGAGGAACCCATTATTTAATCCATGTATGAACCAAAGGTTCCAAAGAAGGACACAATTACCACAGGGAAATTATCAAAGATTTAAAGCAGGTGTAGATACTCACCACCTCCCTATTTATTTTAGTTTTCACCTTGATCACCTTGATCATAGGTGAGAGTACAATGTTTTCAGTCACCCTATACTTGCAAACAAAGTGTAGACATAGAAATAAGGTAACTATACAAAGCACATACCTCATGACATGGTCACCGTCTTCGAGCAGTGCCCATACCTACATCTTGTCATTTTTGATTTTTTAATCTATAACACCTTTGTATTTATGAAAAACATGATTTGAATGAACATCCTTATGTCCATTTGTATCGACCCTTCACAAAGTGCAGGCATTGAAGCTCAATAAAGAATAACGGCAAAAGGGACAAACTACTTCTCTTTCCTGTTCCCCAAGCCACTATAAACTAATGAAAGTATACTTAGGTGGCAGGTCATGTGTTTGCCTCATGGTGAAGGAACCAAAACAACTTGTGTATATTATTTTTCTCTTTGATACCCTCCAGTGGTACAATATGAATTTGTCAAGTGCTTTTGGGTAGGATAGTTCCAATTATTTTAAAGATACAAGTCTAGTGTTATGCCTTACTTTCATGCTGTGTTGAAATACAGCAGCCAGAGAAAACAATGAAATGAAGAAAGGAAACATATGAAATCTGTCTTAATGAATGGAAACTACAATACCCATCACCTCACTCTCTTTCTTATATTAGAGAAGCTCAGCTCTCACTGTGGAAGATAAAAAATATATTGTACAGAAGACAATTAAGAACAACAGTAAACCTCTTCAGAATATTATTCAAATAGACAGTAAAACCATGACTGTAGATCCATGAAAAAGATAAAATTAGTATGTAATAGAAAGGGGGGAGAAGAAGTTTCTCTTTTCAGCAATAGTATATTTGTTGGATAATACCCCTGTGTCTTTAAAAGATATGAAAACACAGGGGAACTCTGAACTTTATCACAAAACTGGAGGTTCATATTATGCCTGTTTAAATCATATGTATAACTGAAGAAGATGCATGTACAACAGGTTTAAAATAAAATGTTCTGAAAGTTAAGTCTGAAGACCAATCAACTATGTTCAAAATGTCCTCTAGTTTTGAACCCAAATAAAATAGTTCAAAATATGCCTGAGTGAAATTGTAATATCGCCAGCATTATTTGCATAATTTCAGATTAACAAATTGCTCAGAATTCTCAAAATTATGCCATTATGAGAGAGGCCAGTTCTCCCGGTTTTATATTTTCAATAAACTCTTGTAAAATTACACACTGTTTGCAGTAAAAAGATAATGTGAATGTGCCTTTTATAGTAAAACTTAAAGTGAATGCACAAAAACAACAGAATGCTAGCAGCTGTTGTTCTCAGAATTTATGTCACTATTGTTTTAGTACAAACTAAATCCTAACATCACAAATTGATACCAGAACTCAATTTGAGCATATCTCTAAATGTCAGACTTGCATTTCACCTAATTATGTGTAATTTTGCTGACATTCCATGCAACTTGTGACTTTCTCACACCGTTACTTTAAAAACCATAGCTCCACTGGATGAGTGAACCCCAAAAACTGAATAAGGCTGTTTAAATGAAAGAAACTATTGCTGAGCAGACAATATGGGAGCTTTGGCTTATGTAAAAGGCACAGAATTCAATAAAAAAATTGAGAGTATTTATTCTTTTGGACACAGAAAAAAGAACACCTGTGAGAGTAAACTGCCTTACAGACAAATCCAGAGCTTTTACATCACACACATTTTTGAGTGAAATGAGACACAAGAACATTGCTATATTTGCAGATAAAATCTTTTAAAAGAGAGAAACATCATCAAGCTAATCAACAAACATTTTCAAAACCTAATTGTCTTTCCTTAAAAATATATATTTAGGTAAACATTGAATACCCATACTTATGCCCTTTAGATTCTAAGTTGTCTACTCACTGATCTTCTGTCCATGAAATCACATTCAAAAGAAATGGTAGTCCTACGATTTTCACTGTCCTGTAATACCTCTGGATGAGAAAAAGCTCAGAGATTTGCAGTGAAACAAATGTGCTGAAATGGGACGGATACTTGAGTCTACATATTTGAGTTGCAAGGATTCTAATACAGATTCATAAGCTCTCTTGGTTTCTGTGACTCAAGAACTCTTAATAAATCGGAGTCAGATGAAAGTCTTGGGACATTTCATGAGGGCCTGACACCTTCCAGGTTACCAATCTGAGGTTATCCAACAGGAGAGGGCTGTTAAGGTAGCCCCTTGGATTGATGAGAAGTTGGTCAAAGTGAGGAAGAAGGACGGGAAGATCTATGGCCATTTCTCAATATCTTCGATGGCCAGGAGCAAGAGGGCTATGATGACCTGAGATCCCAACTCTCTAATGAGTTTGGACAAACAGGGGGAGATCTTTATGAATAGTTGAAGTGCATAGCATAGATCTTGAATTCAAAGATGAAGGAATTCATCAATAGTCTTCCGCATTAGATCTGGTCTCCAACTAAAAAAGAAACTCAGCTGTTTGTTGATCCTAGATGTGCAAAGATCATCCACAGATTCTGAAGGGCTTGAAAAACTGGAATATGAAGACATCCATCATTGGTGTCTTTTGGTGGCAAGACAATCAATGTACTTCATAATTGAAGGAGCCTGGACTGTACTCTGCCATCACTGAGTTATTACTGCAGAGGCAGCATTCCCAGAACTTTTTTGCAAGTTCCACCAGAACTTTTGAGTGAGTGCCACCTAGATTGTTTATATAACTTACAGCAGTCATATTGTTTAACTGAAAAGAAAACAAGCAACATGCTCAATGTTTTTTGAATGGTGGAATTGCAAACTAGCTCTAAACAATTCATATGCACCGTACCGACGATCATTCAAGCCATGAAGATGTTTCATCCAACACCCTGCTTCTTCCGTTATGTCTATATTCAAGGGACTTGTCTCTGAATATTAGAGAAGTTATCTGAAATGATTATTTTTTAGGCGTTGAAGTGCCTGGAAATGTGGAGGCCCTGGGTATACTACATGAATTGAAGGTGCTCAGAGTCCCATGATCTTACCTAGTTGATGTAGCAAAATGGGGGATAAAGTTAAGACAATGCTGTTTGGACCATCAGCAGTTTTGCTTCTGGTAATTGAAAGTTGGTGTTAAGATCATTGACCTGAAAACCCAGAAACTCTGGAAGAATTAGACAACATCCTTGTTTATTACAAACCCAAAACGTTCCAGCAAGGACATTGACAACTGGAGATGTTGAAAAGTAAGCTTCTCATGAGCCAATTACCTAAATACATACAAAAGCAAATACCTTGAGACGTGTTAGACTACCACCGGAATGAGTATCTTGGTGAGGCACCAAGGACCTGAAGACAAGCTGAAAGGAAGGAAGGAAAAACAAAACATTTGAGCCTCCAAACAGAATTGAAGTAATTTTCTGTGTTGAATGTTTGATGGAAATGACAGATATGTGTCTTCAAGAGCAAAAGGGTTGTAGGCAATCAAATACAAAGAGGATAGTCACCATCTTGAAGTGAAAAAAATTGAGATGTCTCAGATTGATGACTAAGCTCAACCTTTTGTTTTTCTTTTTCACTAGGAAGATATTACTGAAAAGGCTTCAAGAATGTGGTCAAAATTGTTCCATACCCTCAATTACTAACAGGTTTTGAATCCCCTGTTGGACAAACAAGTGGTCTGTGAGAGAAAGATGAAAGACATTGTGGAACAACATTTGTATGGGTTCCTGAAATTTCTCTTTTTTATACCTTTTAGTGTTTGAATTATCCAGGGATCTGTAGAAAAAGCCAAATTTAGAAAAAACTGTGTATTTGACCCTTATGCAAGTGAGTTTAGATTGAACTCTTGCCTGACCTGGCATTGCCTTAGGTTTATCCTCTGAATGGTCAATGTTGATAACCCCACTTCTTTGGGGGTTGAAATGGGGTCTGGATTGAAATCAAAAGTGTCCTCTTTGCTTTACATAATGAGCCTTTTGGCAAGTACAAAATGACTGGTAGAGTGGGCATCTCTTCTGCAGGTCCTTTCCAAAAACATGGTATCCAAATACTTTTCGGATAAAAGATTGGGTCTCATCAGTAGACAAGAAGATTCTTATATATTTTGAAACTTATTTTACTAAGCTGGTTACAGAAATTAACCCTGGTTTGAAGGAACAGGTTCTTAAGAGGCCACTTTTCCCAGTTTTGTAGTGATCTAGAGATATGGAGGCATTAACTTTGCCTATAGAGAGACTACACATTGTATCCAGCTCGATAATTTGGGTAGGTCTGTGGAAACCAAGCACTCCTTGCCCTGTTTGCTCATGTCAGAAATATTAGACACAGGACCCATGAGATGAAGCAATTTGTCGTGCCCTGATGACCAGCTCTGTCTTTATCCTTCTCAGAGCCTTTGTCATATTTAGAAAAAACACTATACATTTCTGGTCTATGACCAACATAGCAAACAGCTGATTTGTAACTAGAGGATGTTGGCATTCAGACTTTAAACCATTCCTGAATCATTTAAAACAGGGCTCCTTATCATAGCTTTTTTGTATACTTCCACATGAAGGAACATTGACCGGTTCAAGGATAAAAGATGGTATAGCAGTACAAGGTCAAATAAAGGCTTTATGTCAGGAGTACCTTGGGAAGTATCATCATTGGTAAACTGTGAGGGTCTTTTAAATTTTCTTTTCAGGACCAAATCAATTGAGGTCTGTGCCAGCTCCATCATCATAGTCTAAACCAGATGAGCAAGTAGGAAAGTTAGAGTCATCATCAGTAACTTCCCTACCTCCTGTGTCTCCCCACCAATGTTGTTAAGGTACATTTGCTCTGAGACCAGAATTGTCTGATGGCCAGGCACTACCATCTCACATTCAGGAGCATACTTCTTTCCCATTTGCAGCAGATACAGCTTGATCTGGTTTCCTCCCCATCCCCCTAACATTAATGGGTGTAAAATAAACTCTGGATCTTAGATGGGCAGTGTTGGCTAATACTCTTGAGGTCATTATGACCTTTCTCCACTCATCATCTTCTAGGTCACCAACATCAGCCTGCCATTTATAATGCAAGTCTACTAGATAGTTGATGCACTCACTACTAGGGAGCAGTAAAGCCTGGAGATACCACATTTTCTGATGTGCTCTAGAGTCAATTTGTCTGCTTAAGGGCTAAAATCTGGCAGTTTACTGTGTTGCCTCTCAACAAGTCGAGTAGACTTCTGTGCTGTAAAAATCTAAAGAACTGCAAGTTGGACAGATCAAACTCAGTTTTGAGTTTTAGAAAGATAGGAGAGTGGTGAACCACATAAGCAATCATATCTTAAAAGTTCTAAATCACATATATTTGTTGATCAAATCTTCTTATTATTTTCTCTTCTTAAAAACATCACACATATTGGTACCGAAAAACAGCCAACACATTTTGTCCCTTTATAGGTGCTTCTTCAAGGTGAAGGAATTCTTGTCTGCAAACACATCTATGTCTCCTATATATCCTCAAATTCTTTCACAATGATAATCATATGGGTGACTTGAGCATAAAGGCAGGGGGCAAGCAAATAAACACAGTGTTACTATTTGGCAACCTGGCTTGCCTTCATTGCATGATTATCATTGAAATGTTGAAGCCCCTTTCTTTGTGTTACAACCTTGCAGCGGGTGTCTGCAGTGAGTGTGCACAAACAAAGTAATACAGGAGGTTTGTCTTTTAGAATTTTAGGAACATGGGCCTTTTAGGCCAGCTGCCTCTTTTTTCTACAGAATATCAGTTTTGAGTTTGTCATTTCAGTGCATGTGGGTCTGAGACCAGACACTACCCAACAGCGAAAGGACTATTAGGTCTCAGCTGCAGAAGTCCACAGCTCCACCGTTACTGGTCAGCCACTCTCCTGCCAAAAAAGAAGTACTTCATGTGGATATCTTGTACTACTTGATTTCAATGCATGTTGCTATGCTCCTAATGTGGTTTTAGTGGCATGGGGGAGGTTGGGGTGAATCTTGGAAGTAGAAAAGTGATCTAAGACACCCTTCTTCCCATGTCCCTCTAGTTCTAAGCAGAACTCTAGGTCATCGCTTCTCCCAAAAATACAGTCACAAACCGCTATCATGTGTGCTGCCTGGTAGTATGCATATTTGTAGCACCCATCCCTCCATCAAACAGATGGACAGTGCACTTTGTGAGGGATTCAGGGCTGCCAACCTACCCAGACAAAAGTTCTATTTGAAGACTGTAGTTTTTTTTTAAAATAATAACAGTGGAATTGTGATGATGTAGTTCTGAAGGGTGTATAATCATTGGCCAAGTGTAATAGATTTATATAATGCCACATGCCCAGGATGGATAGCGGTAGTGAAGACTGTCAATGTAAGTCCTGTAGGTTCATCCGGCACCCCTCCTTCGTTGGGAGGATGTCCCCAGCTGGGCCTTCACAGTCTTCCAGGCCCAGGGTCTCAGGTCCTACCACCTCTTTCTGCAGTGGGTGCTCCGCTGGCTATGGGCCCCCAGGGTCCGCACTTGCTTGGTGATGGCTCTTCAAAACCCCTTTTCTGTTGGCCGCTGACCTACATTGGAGACACACACAAAAGAAGACATTCATGTAGAGTTACAGTATATGTACAGCAGTGGCCTACACACAGCATGCACAGCACATGCTCATATAGAGTCCACAATACACCATTATCATTCATGCAACACAACCCCAGCAGTCAATAATGCCATGTCTAAATTCACACACTTTCGCCATCAAATACCACCCTAGCTGATAAGTATATCACATTGTATTGACCAGTTTATCTTGAGCCCCACACAACTATCCATACAGAGGTAGGACCCCTCCCATCAGTTTCTCCGGGGTGAAGGCTTTGGCCCTATCTCGTGCAGGACGTGCCTTTGGGGCTTCCAGAACGCAGTAGCTCATGCAGTGGAGGTCTTGCTTGCTCGAGTGTCAGGAGTCAAGTGAGCTGGGCTATAGAAAATGGCAGTCACAGCGGCTGTGGTCATGACCGTCACCGACGGCGGTGATCATCATTGGCCCCAATTTCCCATAGACATCAATGTAAACCTATGAGAAGTAACACTGCGGTTCCGACGGCCTCCTGTCATGTCGACTAACGCCAGCGGAATGAGGTCACTTCCACCTGTCCTCTGCATGCAGGACAGGCAGCTGCCATTTTACATATTTTTAAGGTATCTATGTGACCCTAGTGCATCATAGCATGAAGTTAATCACTAGTTGCTTGAGGTACGATGTCAACTCATGTAAACTTACTGCCAAAATGTCTTAAGTATAATCTTTTCATTGTGTGGACGTATGATAACTGTAGCCGACTAGGGACGAGTTTACTATGTCTGACTTCCATCTCTGTATAGACCCCTTGTGACAATTTTAGCAATAGAACTGACAGCCAGGATGTTGCAGTTGTGAAGCTTGTGAATAACTGTTTCCCTGTGTCAGGTTTCAAATACCTTACATGGCTTGTCCTGTTTTTCACTTCTATGGTGTACTTTCATAACAACAGTGTAACAGATGTCCTGAAATGTGTTCTGTCCTATGCTGAGATACCATTGAATGGGGAGATTGAGAAATGCACCGGTCTACCGGACCCTAGTTGACCTTGTTACTGTGGAAGAAAGACACAGTATACCAACTTATCGTCTGAACCATCTTACCATCAGGGAACTGTATACCCAGTTGGAGCCGGATCTCCCGCCAGCCATACGTAAACACATGCCATCACACCAATGGTACAGGTGTTATCTGTGGTGCATTGCCTCACCTCAGGATCTTTTCAGGTGACAGTGGACCTGGCAGCAGGAATGTCACAGCCGATGTTCAATTTAGTTTTACAGGATGTACTGGATGCCTTACTCAAGTACTTGAACAGCTACATCAGCTTCCCATAACATGCTGATCTGTACACTGTGAAGTCTGCCTTTTATGACATTGCACACCTTCCACAAGTAATAGTGGCCATTGATGGTACCCACATCGCTTTAGTTCCTCCCATGGCCAATAAGCAAGTCTACAGGAAAAGGAAGAATCTCATTTTTTTAAATTTGTTTATTAATTTATCAGGAATATTTGAGATATTACATAAGAGCATTTCAATAAGCAATCCGTTTATGCCAGTGGCTGTATCAAACTGTGTACAACCAAATAGTCCATAAGTGGTATTTTTACATAGGCCGTCTCATGACATAAGCTTGTAATCATCGTCATCAAACTGTAAACAATTAACCATTACACATAAAACAACAAGTTCACAAAATTATGTGTTCTGTGGGGGGAGGAAGCATCTGCAGTCATGTGTTAAGGAGCACAATTGGGTCTGGGGTGTCGCCGATGCATGGGGAGTGGTATGAGGTGGGGTATAAAATAAATGGGGTCTAGCAGTCATTCCAGGGCATCTACTCCTTCATAGGGGGTGTAGGTCATTTTTTGCCTCAACGTTTAGTACCAGATGTTCCCAGCAGTCCCCATCCTGGCATACAATTCCACAAGTCCGCAAGCAGCGAATATAGGGGGTCATTATGACCCCGGCAGTCAGTGTAAATGTGGCGGCAGTACCACCAACAGGCTGGCGGTACATACTGCCACATTTTGAGATTGGCGGTTTTGCTGAAGCCAACCCGCCAATGTACCACACCGACCGCCATGGTGGTAGCAGCCGCTGGGCTGGAGGTAACAATCTCCAACGGCGGCCACTATTGTACTGCCGGTGGCATTTTTACCCTGCCTACCGCCATGGTTTTCATGGCATTCGTAATGCCATGAAAACCATAGCGGTAGGCCCTACCAGTGACAGGGAATTCCTTCACTGTCACCGATAGGAGACCCACCCCCCCAACACTCCCCAGATGCCCTCCACCCCCCTACATCCACATCCAGCCCCTTCCACTCCTCCCATACACGCACACTCACAGGCACACACCACGCATTCACACACTCACTCAAACAGGCATACACAAATTCCTACACGCATGCATCCATTCATTAATGCACGCATCCATACACACATTCATACTGCCACATAGACACGCATTCACATTTCCATTCATACACGCATTCTCAGACATGCACACACACACGCAAACACCACACACACATTTGCATACATGCACACAATCACACATTCAAGCACACTCTCAGACACACACACACAACACCCACAACCCCCTTTCCCTGTTGGAAACCCGACTTACCTGCATCCAGGGGGTTCTTCCGGCAGGGGACAGGACAGGATGCTGCTACTGTCGGCCACGCCCACCAGCAGAACACCGCCAGGCTGTATTTTATTTCCATAATACGGTTGGTGGTGGTCTACTGGCTTGGCGCTGCTGGTGGTAGCAGCACCACCTTAACGCCGTCCACCAGTATGGCCACAGCCGGATTTCCGCCCTTCTAGTGGTGGAAATCCGTCTGTGGTCATATTTTGGCTGACAGATGTTAGCCTCAGCGACTGTCTTTTGGTGACCGTTGCTGCAGCAGTAGGCAGCACTTACCGCCAATGTTATATTGTGGGCCATAGTGTGCTTCTGCTCGTGCCCATGTTAGAAAGTCCCCTAACCACTGCTGGATAATCGAAGGGGCCGGAGACTTCCATGCCATGGCGATTATGCATTTGAATAACACAAAAGCAAGATCAATGAATCAATATAGGTATTTGTCGGCCTTTTTGCGGGGGCAAAGACCCAAGAGGCAAGATGTGGGTGTGAAAGGAAGGGGATGTGTAATCAGTTCTGTTATTATCTCAGTGACGGTGCACCATGTGGATTGTAATACCAGGCGTTCCTATACCAAATGGCAGAAATCTGGCTGAGGATTGGTTGAGGGGAACATATGTTTAATGCGATGATGGTCTAGATAGGCCTGATGTATATAGTTGAATTGTGTGAACCTAAATCTAGCATTTTGGGATATCCCTTTCACTAACTGTAGAGCTCTAGCCCAATCTGTGTCAGTCAGTGGTTGCTGCATCCCATCTAGCTCATGCCATCTTCATGGTATCCGGTTCGGGGGCATAGAGTGAGGAATTGTCCAGGTTCAATAGCTTACATTTTGGTGATGCCATGAAACGTCATGAGTGTACCTTCTGAGCATAAATCTCCCACTCGGGTGATCCCTGCCTCCATCCATTTGTCGTGATCAGTAACTTGTGTTTTCTTTTTTATCCTGGGTACCTCCCAAATGAGTATCTCCGGTGAGTACGGGATGCAGGGGCTTTTAAGGTATATGAAGCGGTGCCAACATGTGTGCGCCACTCTTATCTGTGGTGACATTTGTCTATAGGGACTGATGGAATCCATCAGCCAAGTGTGCACCTTAATGTTCCGGGCAGTCATTCGAGAATAACCAAGCCAACGACCACTGCAATTGGGCTGCTGCATAGTCTAATTCAAAATTCAGAGCTCCCAGGCCTACTTCCGTTATTGGTCTCTGGAGTTTAGATAGGGCCACCCTTCGGCTTCCGTCACCCCATATCAGTTTGAGAAGCAGACCATTGAGCATTCGAAAAAAGGCCTGTCGCACCACTATGGGTAGTGCCTAAAAAAAGTAAAGCAATCTGGGAAGGATTAGCATCTTAGATGTCACCACTCGGCCTACTGGTGATAGTGGTTAGGACCGCCAAAAAGTGAGGGATCCACAAATATTTGCGACCGCTCTATCCAGGTTACCTCCTCTAGATCCCGAGCTGTGTGGTAAACATTGACTCCTAAGTACTTAAAAGAGTCATAATTCCACTGGAGACGTGGATCAATCTCTACTACTCTATTGGCGGGAGAGTATGGTGCCAGCTGGAACAGAAATGACTTGGGCCAGTTAACCCGCAAGCCAGAGGCCTCGTCAAAGGTCTCCAGAAGTTGCATGAGTCCCTGAAGTGTGGCTTGTTCATCACGGAGATAGATAAGTGCATCTCCTGCATACAGAGAAATCTCATGATAATTTCCCAGTTCTGGAAATCCCCAGGCCCCAGCTCACTCGCACAAGTAGCAAGCAAGGGGCTCCATTGCCAAGGCGAATATAAGCGGTGACAATGGACAACCCTGGCATGTCCCTCTCTGTATAGCGAAGCTGTTTGATATCACCCATCCTGTTTTTACTCTAGCTATCGGTTCTGCGTACAATGTGTGAAGCCATTTCAGAAATTGTCGTCTGAATCCCATGGCATTAAGACTTGAGAAGAGGAAATAACAGCTCAGAGTGTCCAAGGCTTTCTCAATGTCTAGTGAGACTGCCACTCGATCGACTGCATCTGGTGGGGTGTTGTGGATGAGTCGTAACAGGTGACGTATGTTGAGGAAAGTACTACGGCCTGGTATGAAGCCTGACTGATCAGTATGAACTAGTGTCTCTACCACAGGAAGTAATCGATTCACCAGGATGTTACCCAGGATCTTACAGTCCAGGTTTAATAATGAGAGGGGTCAATACAATGTAACATCTAAGGGGTCACATCCTGATTTAGGTAATACCACTATTAAGGCCTCGTGTAGGAAAGCCGGCAAGCTACCTCGTTCAAGTGCATCCAGAAATACCTCAAAGAGTATTCAGTCGGTAAGCCAGCTATGTCCGGTGTTTTGTTATGAGCAATTTGAGAGATGGCCACCTTGATTTTGTCTATTTGGTCTATTTGGAGGGGCTCTTTGGTAGCATTGCGTTGGTTGGTGGAGAGTTTAGGGACAGATACCCTCATCAGAAACTCCTGTACACAATTCGGATTTGGGACTGCTGGTCTCATGTACAGCTCACGGTAGTAATCATGGAACGCATCATTAAATGCCGTCTGTGAGGTGACTAACATACCATCAGCCAGGAGAATCGCCATAGCAGGATCGCCATTGTGTTCTTCCCAGAGGAGCCAAGCAAGCAACCTACCGAGCGATCTCCGTGGGCATGTTGCAAAGCCATCCGCTTGTGGAAGTCATGGTGGTTCAGGGTGGCTTCCGCCTCATTACGATGGAGACATTGCTGTCAAAGCCGGCGAGGGCGATTCTAGTTGATTAGCAACCCGTATTCCTATTTGTCATAAGTCGCATTTTGCACTAGAGAGGTCTCAAGCCAGCTGCCACCTGACACCCCAGGAGGCCGCCATACAGTCGCTGCGGATCACCACCTTATGTGCCTCCCATTTCATGGCTCGAAAGGAAGCGGATCCAGTGTTCATTTCAAAGAATTGTCGAATGCATTGCAGTAGTGCATCATGGAATGGTGGATCTAAGAGGGCCTCAGATTGAAGGCTCCAGCTGGGAATAGCAGGGAGTTGTACGCCTCAGTTCAGAGTCAACAGCAACGGACTATGGTCTGAATGTGTTCATGCTAGATATTCCGACTGAGTCAGGAGGGGGCCAGTTTGGGCATTACAGAAGAGGATATCAACCCTAGTACATAGGTCATGCACAGGTGAGTAAAACGAGTAATCTCGTTCTTGCTATTGACCCAGACGCAACAAGTCATGTAGGTGCATATGTGTGCTCCAGCGCTTTAAATGGCAGGAACTGCGAATGCTCATAGCAGAGGGCAGAGAGGGGTGTGATCGGCCAAGATGAATGTCTGGAACACAATTAAAGTCCCCCCCCATATTGCCGGAAGTAGTAGATCTCAGAAAAGCACCAGTGTGAGAAGATCTAAGGATCCTGCTTGGTTATTATTTGGTGCATATATCACTGCTAGGTTTAGTGGGGTACGTCTAATTGACCTTCTGATATTACATATCGACCTTCTATGTCTATTGTCTGGGCAGTCGATGCAAAGGGAACTCCCTGAGCTATCACTGATAAGAACTCCCCATGTATATGCAGATGTATTAGTACCATATGTCTGACCCTGCCACCTGACCTGTAAATGATCCAGTTCTGAAGATGTAAGTTGTGTCTCTTGCAGCATTGCAAAGTGTACCTTTCTGCGTTTAAGATATGAATACAGCTTATAGCATCTAGTGAGGGATGCCATGCCCTGCACATTCCATGTCATAGTTCTATATTGCGGAGCGTGCCCCAGGGTTAAGTTATCAGACATCATGTCTGATACAGTAAGTACAGAAGAAACCTGTTAAGCAGCCAGTACCTCGCCACCCCGCGGCCCCCAGCCCCCACAGAGAGACCCACCTCCATTGATCACCCACAGCACAAGTGTCCAAAATATAGGGTAATAGCTCTGTGTCCAATTAAACAAATCATCGCAATAGAGAACAAACAAACTAAAGAAATAAAACCCAAGCTACAACAACAATCCCTCTGGTGCCAAAACCGCATGGTATGCTGCCACTGAACATAGATATTCGCTTGGGAATAATAACATGTCAAAGAAGATGTCTGCTTTGGCATGGTATGGGGACGTGACTTGCAGGTAGATTGCTGGGCTCCCCACATGTGCCTAGGGCATAGTGTGGAAGGCTTCAAGTATTTATTTGCATCTAATAGTCACGTCTTGGTGACAGGCACACACAGGATGGAACAACAACAGTGACCCATCATTGAAGGTAAAAGGAAGTCATATAAGGTCGTCCACAGATCTAGGAGTGACGTGGGGTATTTTGGTGCTGCAGATCGAGGAAGTTTCTTTTATCTGGATTCTCTTGGGGTGTTGGAGCGCAGGGTGGTGAATGAGTTGGTCCGATGCAGTGCCACTGTCTCAATTGCCCACACCTATTCTGCCACCACCTGTTTCTGGTCAAGCCGGGTTCATGGCATTTTCCTGCGGCATTGTTTAGGTTTAGGTGTCACCCATGTGCCTCTTTCATCCCCGTTCTTGAGTGTCATGGCTAGGCCCTTGGCATGTAACCAGGTACATACATCCTCCGGTGTCTGCAAAATATGCAAGTTATCACCATTAATGACTTTAAGTTTTGCCTGGAAAAGGAGAGCATATTGAATGTGCAGCTCTCATAATCTCTGTTTAACTTTTGTGTAGGAGCCACGTCTATGTTGCACCTCCAGAGTGTAGTTTGGGTATGCCGAAATAGTGACGTTTTTTAAATGCCAAGGGCCTTTTGTGTGGAACAGCTGGAGAACAAGGTCTCGGCCTCTGAATTTTAATAAATGAGCAATGAGCGGACATGGTGGCACTCCCGCTTTAGGAGGGTGTCCTGGGATACGATGAGCTCTTTCCACCGAAAACAAAGTAGGTATCTTGTCCTTCAACACCCTGTTCATAAGCCGCTCTTCCTAGAAAAGTTAAGCACAAGGAATTTCTGCTCTCTCAGAGAAGCCAATAAATCGAATTTTATTGTGTCGCATGTGCCCCTCCGCATCTTCTGCCCAGCGGTGCAGAGAGGAGATCTCTTCTTGCAGAGTCGAGATTTTAGTCTGCAGTTCCTTAACAGTTGGTGACTGAGTTTGTGTGACCGCTTCTGTCTGACTGACCCTATCTGCAAGCTTGCGGTGGTCCGTTCTTAGGAGATTCACATCCAAAGACACTGAGTCAATTTTGGCCTCAAAGGAAGTTTTGGTGTCTAGTATGGTATGCAGGATCTTCTCAAACTTTTCAGAGTGACTGCCAAGTGTGAGCTCAAGGTGACAAAAGTTATCCAGGTGTTTAAGTGGCCCTGGAGGGGAGACATCTCCAGTTGTCACCGCATCTCCGATTGGTTTGGTGGGACGTGTCTTCCTCATGATGGCACAAGGTAGGGCTGTGCTGCTGCGAAATCCTCTGAGCTGCGTGAATCAGGAGCAATCACACAAAAAGAGCCCTGGGCTTTAACCCCAGTGAGGGAAGTGCCGACCAGTGCATAAGCTCAGCACTGGTTCGTTGTCCCCCACTTGTATGCACGCCGTTGGTTTCCTGTCAGTTCTTAACAACTTCGTCTTTTAAATGGAGCAATATTCAATCATTTCCGGGGGCGTGCACACAACTCCAGCTCGCCGTGGCCCAATTCCACCAGGGTCCGCCTTGCTGGAAGGGACCCCAGTTAGAACTCCGTCACCTTCTCTGGACACAGCAATGTCGTACTGGTCATCCGTGCAGTCCCCACCAACTCGCCATATACATTCCATCCATCAGCAATCATCTTATGGCCTCACTGACCCCTCTAGCAGCACTGTACCTTATGGTTGATTAGCGCTGCATCAGGAACAACTCTGGCGGCACTTTCTTGCCCTTAACTTGCTTTCCGTGTGCTCTGGTATGTTGCCGCAGGAGGGCTGTCACAGGGATCTCTCCTCACCCTGTGTCCTTCTTCGTCTGCGGAGCACCAATAGTTCAGTAGTGCCCCTTTTCACCATGGGCTCACCAGTCGTCCGGTGCAATGAGTGTCTCACACTGATCTGCGCACAGCTAGGCCTCGTCATGCAGCGGCTTTATCTGCAACACTGCTGTGGTCCTGCACCGCCGCTACAGCCGCTGCAACAACTTCCGGGACCGGGTCTTCCTTTCTCACCCTGCGGTGGCTCACTCTCTCCCGGTTAGGATGCGACCGAACCGCATATCGTCAATGATCAAAGCGGGCGTCACGGACTCACACGCAAGCTAACCAGCCCATGAGCAAGTGATTCCTGCTGTGCAGTTGTTCTGGCTTACAATTTCAACCAGATTCAGTTTAAGCCTTCCTGTTCACTTCGGGATCTCAGATCGCCGATTAATCTTCGGCAGCAGATCCTGTCTGCCCTCTTAATCAGGATAATTGCTGGGCCCTGCACAGAGCTCTTTAGCTAACATCCAACAAGGTCGTCATCTTGGCCACTCCCTCAAAAAGAAGAATCACCATTCGTTCAATGTGCAGGTGGTGTGTCTTGCCGACCAATACATATCCCATGTGACAGCAAAGTTTCCTGGATCTGTACTTGATTCTTACATCTTGAGGAACAGCAGTGTCCCACAAATTATGTCACGACTACAGAGAGAGAGGACCTGGCTGATTGGTAAGTGTACCACTGTCTATCTCTAACGCCGATGCTGCTTCACTTCAGAGTGATCTCTATCCCTCTCATAGTCCCCTAATGATTTGTACCTTTGTGCACACAGGTGACTCCGGCTACCCCAACTTGCCCGGGCTCCTGACGACAGTGAGCTACCCTACAACAGATGGGGAGGACAGTTTCAATGAGGCTCACAGCCGAACGAGGTGTGCAGTGGAGAGGACATTTGGGCTACTGAAAGCAAGATTCAGATGCCTACCTGTGTCCGGTGGTGCCCTACAGTACAGACCACAGAAAGTCTGCCAAACCATTATAACATGTTGTATGCTACACAAACTAGCCCTGAGAAGACACATTCCACTGTTGGATGATGAGGAGGTGGCAGCTGGACCAGTGGCTCAGACTGATGACTCTGGAACTGATGAGGAGGCAGACGAGGAGGATGCAGTTGACTCTAGGACTGAGTTGATTCCGCAATTCTTCCAATGAATTCCTGGTATGTGTGGTCTAAAGTTAATGGGACTTCTAACCCAGTCTCTTTAGTGACATTGTCCCTCATTGTGTTTTTCATCAGGGGATATGAGTGCACTACATCCATCTGTCTGTGTTAAGCATTTTGATGGGAGGCTAACTTACCATCAGGGGAGGTGTAAATGCTATACTGCCAAAGCCATGTGGTACTTGCTGTTGGCAAGGCATGACTTCAGCATAGGGTTTTCCATGTTGCATGGTTTGAAAAGTGCAGTCTGGATGTGTATAGTCTGGCCTAATCTTATCACATGGCAGCCCAGCTACCCATCCACACTGTTCCCAAATCTGATGTCTGGTACCTACCTATTTTAGACATTGCAAGATAGGTTTTCTGTTAGTGATGTTAGCTATGAGGAATAGTTCTTTACTCTGCATGTGTGTGACCTACAGACCTAAATGGTAGATTTGTGGTGACCTCCCCACTGCAACATGATTCCTGTGGATTGCATTCTGTCCTGTATGTATGTGTATTGGATGGGCAACATGGGAGACATCATTGAAGCTTTACCCCGTCTTGTTCTATCTTTAGGTCAGATGTGTGGTTACACTCTGCTTTCTCACATGACTGTTGGCACCCTTGGCATAGGATTGCAATACAGGAAGGATGTCATGACCAACCTGTTGGACATTGCTGCCACATCTGTCCATCTGTCAGACATATTGAAACCTATATGTGCATTTCAATTTATATCTTTCACATTAAATGGTACAGGTGACAATGATGACACGTAAGCCATTACTGTGCTGAAGTGTGTTTATTGTGATTCAAAGTGCATTTGCTGAGGAGTAGGGTCATGGAGTTTGAAAGCATCAGAGTAGGTGGCCCAGCTGTTGGTTTCACAGGCCCAGTCTCCAAGGGTCAAGGGGAAATGGAGTTTTGGTAGTGGACAGTCAACTGGGTGTCTCAGTGGCACACATGTGAGAATGTTCACCAGAGAGATCACTTCCTAGCGGTGTTTTTAGTCTTGGCCTCACGTCCTGCAGGATGCCTGGATGGATGACCTCATGTGTGTGGGGGATGCTCAGCTGCAGGGGTACTCATAGCCTGTGGGACCTCTAGCTGGGCCTCCATTGAAGTAGCTGTGGCAGATGTAGATGTCACAGGTGTTGCTTGACTACTGGTAAGGGCCTGATGGTGGGTGGAGGATGCACGCAGGATGCTGGTAAGTTCAGTGATAACCAGACAAATGGAGGCCATGATGGCATTGTGTTTCTGCCACTGCTGCATGGCCTCTTGGTGGCATTCCCCTGCAGCCTCTGGTTCTCCTGCAAGGTTGTCAGTATTTGTCCCATCCTGTCCTGGGATTGCTGGTATGCTTCCAGGACTCTGGAGATGGCATCCTGGCCAGTTGTGTCCTGTTGATGCCTCATCCCTTGACCCACAGTTGCCCTCCCACTGCCCCTTGCTCCCTGTGCCTTTGACCATAGCAAAGTGTGCCCACTCCCACTGACACCAGGACCTTCATTGTCTTCGATGTTAGGGATCGACTCAGGTCCCTGTACTCTGGGGCACCCTATATATTGGTCTGCCCTTGGAACACAGGTTTGAGGAGAAGGGGTTTCCTGTGCTGTAGTAGCTACAGAAGTGGGGGACTCAGATATGGGCAGGGTGAAACTGCTGGATTTTGGACTGACCAGTCATCCTGGATGTGCCGGTTGAGGCGTCCATCTTCCAGACATCCAGAATTGTAGTCCTCAATTCGGCCTACTTCCAGGGGCTGACTGTCTGTTTCTGGCATCTTCTGCTGGGTGGCAGTAGTAGGGATACCTGTGGATGGAGAGGAAGCATGTTACATTGCTGAAATGTACTTGTTGTTCACATTGTTGTTTGCAATCATAGCCTTGACATGCGTTCCAGTGATGGCAATGACACCTTCTCGACCACTGGCAATGTTTAGATGGATAGTGATGTTGTGCCTGTAGTATAGTAGGTTGTGGTCATCAATGCTGTCATTGCCATGTAGTAGTGAGCAGTCCAGGTATCCTGTAGGTCAGTGGTTCCCAACCTTTTGACTTCTGTGGACCCCCTCTTTATCATTACTGGAGCCCGGGGACCCCCAGTGAATCTTTATTGGAATCCTGAGAGCCACCACTGAGTCATTACTGAAAAGTGTGGACCTAATCTGTTAATATTATTTAATTTTCTAAGCAGTCGCGGACCCCCTGAGGAGGCTTTGTGGACCCCCAGGGGTCCCCGGACCACAGGTTGGGAACCTCTGCTGTAGGGGAAGGGGTGACATGGTTATACGTGCAGGTGTCCTAATATGGAGTAGAATTAACAGTTATACAAGGGTGGGGAGTGTTGCCTTGTAGTAGTTGTAGTACTTGCTACAGTGGGAGATATCCATGCACTTGGTGGGCTTGTGTGGGATTAGTGGTAGTGGGAGGTGTGGCATGCAACGGAGGGTATTGGGTTCAGGTTGGATTGGTGCAAGTAAGGGTGCTGTGATGGGGTGTAAGGGTGGTGGGGTACATGATGTTCAGGAGTACATGGTGCCAGGGGAGTGTTGTTGACTTACCAGAGTCCAGTCCTACTGGTATTCCAGTCAGGCACTCTGGGTACAGGATGGCCAAGGCTTTCTCCTCCCACGATGTTAACTCTGAAATTGAAAGTTGGTGTTAAGATCATTGACCTGAAAACCCAGAAACTCTGGAAGAATTAGACAACATCCTTGTTTATTACAAACCCAAAACTTTCCAGCAAGGACATTGACAAATGGAGATGTTGAAAAGTAAGCTTGTCATGAGCCAATTACCTAAATACATACAAAAGCAAATACCTTCAGACGTGTTAGACTACCACCGGAATGAGTATCTTGGTGAGGCACGAAGGACCTGAAGACAGGAAAGGAAGGAAGGAAAAACAAAACCTTTGAGCCTCCAAACAGAATTGAAGTAATTTTCTGTGTTGAATGTTTGTTGGAAATGACAGATATGTGTCTTCAAGAGCAAAAGGGTTGTAGGCAATCTAATACAAAGAGGATAGTCACCATCTTGAAGTGAAAAAAATTGAGATGTCTCAGATTGATGACTAAGCTCAACCTTTTGTTTTTCTTTTTCACTAGGAAGATATTACTGAAAAGGCTTAAAGAATGTGGTCAAAATTGTTCCATACCCTCAATTACTAACAGGTTTTGAATCCCCTGTTGGACAAACAAGTGGTCTGTGAGAGAAAGATGAAAGACATTGTGGAACAACATTTGTATGGGTTCCTGGAATTTCTCTTTTTTATACCTTTTAGTGTTTGAATTATCCAGGGATCTGTAGAAAAAGCCAATTTTAGAAAAAACTGTGCATTTGACCCTTATGCAAGAGAGTTTAGATTTAACTCTTGCCTGACCTGGCATTGCCTTAGGTTTATCCTCTGAATGGTCAATGTTGATAACCCCACTTCTTTGGGGGAAGAAATGGGGTCTGGATTGAAATCAAAAGTGACCTCTTTGCTTTACATAATGAGCCTTTTGGCAAGTACAAAATGACTGGGAGAGTTGGCATCTCTTCTGCAGGTCCTTTCCAAAAACATGGTATCCAAATACTTTTCGGATAAAAGATTGGGTCTCATCAGTAGACAAGAAGATTCTTATATATTTTTAAATTTATTTTACTAAGCTGCTTACAGAAATTAACCCTGGTTTGA
Organism: Pleurodeles waltl; assembly: GCF_031143425.1. Taxonomy (NCBI): domain Eukaryota; kingdom Metazoa; phylum Chordata; class Amphibia; order Caudata; family Salamandridae; genus Pleurodeles; species Pleurodeles waltl. Next base: position 397,990,000 of record NC_090444.1, on the reverse strand, counting down.
AGGAACAGGTTCTTAAGAGGCCACTTCTCCCAGTTTTGTAGTGATCTAGAGATATGGAGGCATTAACTTTGCATATAGAGAGACTACACATTGTATCCAGCTCGATAATTCGGGTGGGTCTGTGGAAACCAAGCACTCCTTGCCCTGTTTGCTCATGTCGGAAATATTAGACACAGGACCCATGAGATGAAGCAATTTGTCGTGCCCTGATGACCAGCTCTGTCTTTATCCTTCTCAGAGCCTTTGTCATATTTAGAAAAAACACTATACATTTCTGGTCTACGACCAACATAGCAAACAGCTGATCTGGAAGTAGAGGATGTTGGCATTCAGACTTTAAACCATTCCTGAATCATTTGAAACAGGGCTTCTTATCATAGCTTTGTTGTATACTTCCACATGAAGGAGCATTGACCGGTTCAAGGATAAAAGATAGTATAGCAGTACAAGGTCAAATAAAGGCTTTATGTCAGGAGTACCTTGGGAAGTATCATCATTGGTAAACTGTGAGGGTCTTTCAAATTTTCTTTTCAGGACCAAATCAATTGAGGTCTGTGCCAGCTATATCATCATAGTCTATACCAGATGAGCAAGTAGGAAAGTTAGAGTCATCATCAGTAACTTCCCTACCTCCTGTGTCTCCCCACCACTGTTGTTAAGGTACATTTGCTCTGAGACCAGAATTGCCTGATGGCCAGGCACTACCATCTCACATTCAGGAGCGTACTTCTTTTCCCATTGCAGCAGATACAGCTTGATCTGGTTTCCTCCCCATCCCCCTCACATTAATGGGTGTAAAATAAACTCTGGATCTTAGATGGGCAGTGTTGGCTAATACTCTTGGGGTCATTATGATCTTTCTCCACTCATCATCTTCTAGGTCACCAACATCAGCCTGCCATTTAGAATGCAAGTCTACTAGATAGTTGATGCACTCACTACTAGGGAGCAGTAAAGCCTGGAGATACCACATTTTCTGATGTGCTCTAGAGTCAATTTGTCTGCTTAAGGGCTAAAATCTGGCAGTTTACTGTGTTGCCTCTCTACAAGTCGAGTAGACTTCTGTGCTGTAAAAATCTAAAGAACTGCAAGTTGGACAGATCAAACTCAGTTTTGAGTTTTAGAAAGATAGGAGAGTGGTGAACCACATAAGCAATCATATCTTAAAAGTTCTAAATCACATATATTTGTTGATCAAATCTTCTTCTTATTTTCTCTTCTTAAAAACATCACACATATTGGTACCGAAAAACAGCCAACACATTTTGTCCCTTTATAGGTGCTTCTTCAAGGTGAAGGAATTCTTGTCTGCAAACACATCTATGTCTCCTATATATCCTCAAATTCTTTCACAATGATAATCATATGGGTGACTTGAGCATAAAGGCAGGGGGCAAGCAAATAAACACAGTGTTACTATTGGCAACCTGGCTTGCCTTCATTGCATGATTATCATTGAAATGTTGAAGCCCCTTTCTTTGTGTTACATCCTGGCAGCAGGTGTCTGTAGTGAGTGTGCACAAACAAAGTAATACAGGAGGTTTGTCTTTTAGAATTTCAGGAACATGGGCCCGGTGCAGTCCTTTTAGGCCAGCTGCCTCTTTTTTCTACAGAATATCAGTTTAGAGTTTGTCATTTCAGTGCATGTGGGTCTGAGACCAGACACTACCCAACAGCGAAAGGACTATTAGGTCTCAGCTGCAGAAGTCCACAGCTCCACCGTTACTGGTTAGCCACTCTCCTGCCAAAAAAGAAGTACTTCATGTGGCTATCTTGTACTACTTGATTTCAATGCATGTTGCTATGCTCCTAATGTGGTTTTAGTGGCATGGGGGTGGTTGGGGTGAATCTTGGAAGTAGAAAAGTGATCTAAGACACCCTTCTTCCCATGTCCCTCTAGTTCTAAGCAGAACTCTAGGTCATCGCTTCTCCCAAAAATACAGTCACAAACCGCTATCATGTGTGCTGCCTGGTAGTATGCATATTTGTAGCACCCATCCCTCCATCAAACAGATGTACAGTGCACTTTGTGAGGGATTCAGGGCTGCCAACCTGCCCAGACAAAAGTTCTATTTGAAGACTGTAGTTTTTTTTTTTAATAATAACAGTGGAATTGTGATGAGGTAGTTCTGAAGGGTGTAAAATCATTGGCCAAGTGTAATAGATTTATATAATGCCTAGGATGGATAGCGGTAGTGAAGACTGTCAATGTAAGTCCTGCAGGTCCATCCGGCACCCCTCCTTCGTTGGGACGATGTCCCCAGCTGGGCCTTCAAAGTCTTCCAGGCCCAGGGTCTCAGGTCCTACCACGTCTTTCTGCAGTGGGTGCTCCGCTGGCTATGGGCCCCCAGGGTCCGCACTTGCTTGGCGATGGCTCTTCAAAACCCCTTTTCTGTTGGGCGCTGACCTACATTGGAGACACACACAAAAGAAGACATTCATGTAGAGTTACAGTATATGTACAGCAGTGGCCTACACACAGCATGCACAGCACATGCTCATATAGAGTCCACAATACACCATTATCATTCATGCAACACAACCCCAGCAGTCAATAATGCCATGTCTAAATTCACACACTTTCGCCATCAAATACCACCCTAGCTGATAAGTATATCACATTGTAGTGACCAGTTTATCTTGAGCCCCACACAACTATCCATACAGAGGTAGGACCCCTCCCATCAGTTTCTCCGGGGTGAAGGCTTTGGCCCTATCTCGTGCAGGACGTGCTTTTGGGGCTTCCAGAACGCAGTAGCTCATGCAGTGGAGGTCTTGCTTGCTCGAGTGTCAGGAGTCAAGTGAGCTGGACTATAGAAAATGGCAGTCACAGCGGCTGTGGTCATGACCGTCACCGACGGCGGTGATCATCATTGGCCCCAATTTCCCATAGACATCAATGTAAACCTATGAGAAGTTGCACTGCGGGTTCCGACGGCCTCCTGTCATGTCGACTAACGCCAGCGGAATGAGGTCACTTCCACCTGTCCTCTGCATGCAGGACAGGCAGCTGCCATTTTACATATTTTTAAGGTATCTATGTGACCCTAGTGCATCATAGCATGAAGTTAATCACTAGTTTCTTGAGGTACGATGTCAACTCATGTAAACTTACTGCCAAAATGTCTTAAGTATAATCTTTTCATTGTGTGGACGTATGATAACTGTAGCCGACTAGGGACGAGTTTACTATGTCTGACTTCCATCTCTGTATAGACCCCTTGTGACAATTTTAGCAATAGAACTGACAGCCAGGATGTTGCAGTTGTGAAGCTTGTGAATAACTGTTTCCCTGTGTCAGGTTTCAAATACCTTACATGGCTTGTCCAGTTTTCCACTTCTATGGTGTACTTTCATAACAACAGTGTAACAGATGTCCTGAAATGTGTTCTGTCCTATGCTGAGATACCATTGAATGGGGAGATTGAGAAATGCACCGGTCTACCGGACCCTAGTTGACCTTGTTACTGTGGAAGAAAGACACCGTATACCAACTTATCGTCTGAACCATCTTACCATCAGGGAACTGTATACCCAGTTGGAGCCGGATCTCCCGCCAGCCATACGTAACCACATGCCATCACACCAATGGTACAGGTGTTATCTGTGGTGCATTGCTCACCTCAGGATCTTTTCAGGTGACAGTGGACCTGGCAGCAGGAATGTTACAGCCGATGTTCAATTTAGTTTTACAGGATGTACTGGATGCCTTACTCAAGTACTTGAACAGCTACATCAGCTTCCCATAACATGCTGATCTGTACACTGTGAAGTCTGCCTTTTATGACATTGCACACCTTCCACAAGTAATAGTGGCCATTGATGGTACCCACATCACTTTAGTTCCTCCCCTGGCTAATGAGCAAGTCTACAGGAAAAGGAAGAATCACATTTTTTTTTATTTGTTTATTAATTTATCAGGAATATTTGAGACATTACATAAGAGCATTTCAATAAGCAATCCGTTTATGCCAGTGGCTGTATCAAACTGTGTACAAACAAATAGTCCATAAGTGGTATTTTTACATATACCGTCTCATGACATAAGCTTGTAATCATCGTCATCAAACTGTAAACAATTAACCATTACACATAAAACAACAAGTTCACAAAATGATGTGTGCTGTGGAGGGAGGAAGCATCTGCAGTCATGTGTTAAGGAGCACAATTGGGTCTGGGGTGTCGCCGATGCATGGGGAGTGGTATGAGGTGGGGTATATAATAAATGGGGTCTAGCAGTCATTCCAGGGCATGTACTCCTTCATAGGGGGTGTAGGTCATTTTTTGCCTCAACGTTTAGTACCAGATATTCCCAGCAGTCCCCATCCTGGCATACAATTCCACAAGTCCGCAAGCAGCGAATATAGGGGGTCATTATGACCCCGGCGGTCAGTGTAAATGTGGCGGTAGTACCGCCAACAGGCTGGCGGAACATACTGCCACATTTTGAGATTGGCGGTTTGGCTGAAGCCAACCCGCCAATGTACCACACCGACCGCCATGGTGGTAGCAGCCGCCGGGCTGGAGATAACAATCTCCAACGGCGGCCACTATTGTACTGCCTGTGGCATTTTTACCCTGCCTACCGCCATGGTTTTCATGGCATTCGGAATGCCATGAAAACCATGGCGGTAGGCCCTACCAGTGACAGGGAATTCCTTCACTGTCACCGATAGGAGACCCACCCCCCCAACACTCCCCAGATGCCCTCCACCCCCCTACATCCACATCCAGCCCCTTCCACTCCTCCCATACACGCACACTCACAGGCACACACCACGCATTCACACACTCACTGAAACAGGCATACACAAATTCCTACACGCATGCATCCATTCATTAATGCACGCATCCATACACACATTCATACTGCCACATAGACACACATTCACATTTCCATTCAGACACGCATTCTCAGACATGCACACACACACGCAAACACTACACACACATTTGCATACATGCACACAATCACACATTCAAGCACCCTCTCAGACACACCCACACAACACCCACAACCTTCCCCTGTTGGAAACCCGACTTTCCTGCATCCAGGGGGTTCTTCCGGCAGGGGATAGGACAGGGTGCTGCTATTGTCAGCCGCGCCAACCAGCAGAACACTGCCACGCCGTATTTATTTTCCATAATACGGCTGGTGGTGGTCTACTGGCTTGGCACTGCTGGTGGTAGCAGCACCACCTTAACGCCGTCCACCAGTATGGCCACAGCCGGATTTCCGCCCTTCTTGTGGTGGAAATCCGGCTGTGGTCATATTTTGGCTGACAGATGTTAGCCTCAGCGACTGTCTTTTGGTGACCGTTGCTGCGGCAGTAGGCAGCACTTACCGCCAATGTTATATTGTGGGCCATAGTGTGCTTCTGCTCGTGCCCATGTTAGAAAGTCCCCTAACCACTGCTGGATAATCGAAGGGGCCGGAGACTTCCATGCCATGGCGATCGTGCATTTGAATAACACAAAAGCAAGATCAATGAATCGATATAGGTATTTGTCGTCCTTTTTACGGGGGCAAAGACCCAAGAGGCAAGATGTGGGTGTGAAAGGAAGGGGATGTGTAATCAGTTCTGTTATTATCTCAGTGACGGTGCACCATGTGGATTGTAATACCAGGCGTTCCTATACCAAATTGCAGAAATCTGGCTGAGGAGTGGTTGAGGGGAACATACGTTTAATGCGATGATGGTCTAGATAGGCCTGATGTATATAGTTGACTTGTGTGAACCAAAATCTAGCATCTAGCAGTCAGTGGCTGCTGCATCCCATCTAGCTCGTGCCATCTTCATGGTATCCGGTTTTGGTGCATAGAGCGCCACATATAAGGCGGTGATAATGTGCACTCCCTGTCACTAGTATGGTGTGTAGTATCTGTGATGTAGGCAGTTCCCTTTCTATTGTGCCCCAGGAGATGTGCATGGCTTGCAGTAAACTGTTGTAAGTGAGGAATTGTCCAGGTTCAATAGCTTACATTTCGGTGATGCCATGAAACGTCATGAGTGTACCTTCTGAGCATAAATCTCCCACTCGGGTGATCCCTGCCTCCATCCATTTGTCGTGATCAGTAACTTGTGTTTTCTTTTTTATCCTGGGTACCTCCCAAATGAGTATCTCCGGTGAGTACGGGTTGCAGGGGCTTTTAAGGTATATGAAGCGGTGCCAACATGTGTGCGCCACTCTTATCTGTGGTGACATTTGTCTATAGGGACTGATGGAATCCATCAGCCAAGTGTGCACCTTAATGTTCCGGGCAGTCATTCGAGAATAACCAAGCCAACGACCACTGCTATTGGGCTGCTGCATAGTATAATTCAAAATTCAGAGCTCCCAGGCCTACTTCCGTTATTGGTCTCTGGAGTTTAGATAGGACCACCCTTCGGCGTCCGTCGCCCCATATCAGTTTGAGAAGCAGACCATTGAGCATTCGAAAAAAGGCCTGTCGCACCACTATGGGTAGTGCCTAAAAAAAGTAAAGCAATCTGGGAAGGATTAGCATCTTAGATATCGCCACTCGGCCAACTGGTGATAGTGGTTAGGACTGCCAAAAAGTGAGGGATCCACAAATATTTGCGACCACTCTGTCCAGGTTACCTCCTCTAGATCCCGAGCTGTGTGGTAAACATTGACTCCTAAGTACTTAAAAGAGTCATAATTCCACTGGAGATGTGGATCAATCTCGACGACTCTATTGGCGGGAGAGTATGGTGCCAGCGGGAACAGACATGACTTGGGCCAGTTAACCCGCAAGCCAGAGGCCTCGTCAAAGGTCTCAAGAAGTTGCATGAGTCCCTGAAGCGTGGCTTGTTCATCACGGAGATAGATAAGTGCATCTCCTGCATACAGAGAAATGTCATGAAAATTTCCCAGTTCTGGAAATCCCCAGGCCCCAGCTCACTCGCACAAGTAGCAAGCAAGGGGCTCCATTGCCAAGGCGAATATAAGCGGTGACAATGGACAACCCTGGCATGTCCCTCCCTATATAGCGAAGCTGTTTGATATCACCCATCCTGTTTTTACTCTAGCTATCGGTTCTGCGTACAATGTGTGAAGCCATTTCAGAAATCGTCGTCTGAATCCCATGGCATTAAGACTTGAGAAGAGGAAATCCCATCTCAGGGTGTCCAAGGCTTTCTAAATGTCTAGTGAGACTGCCAATTGATCGAGTGCATCTGGTGGGGTGTTGTGGATGAGTCGTAACAGGTGACGTATGTTCAGGAAAGTACTACGGCCTGGTACGAAGCCTGACTGATCAGTATGGACTAGTGTCTCTACCACAGGAAGTAATCGATTCACGAGGATGTTACCCAGGATCTTACAGTACAGGTTTAATAATGAGAGGGGTCAATACAACGTAACATCTAAGGGGTCACATCCTGATTTAGGTAATACCACTATTAAGGCCTCGTGTAGGAAATCCGGCAAGCTACCTCGTTCAAGTGCTTCCAGAAATACCTCAAAGAGTATTCAGTTGGTAAGCCAGCTATGTCCGGTGTTTTGTTACGAGCAATTTGAGAGATGGCCACCTTGATTTTGTTTATTTGGTCTATTTGAAGGGGCTCTTAGGTAGCATTGCGTTGGTTGGTGGAGAGTTTAGGGACAGATACCCTCATCAGAAACTCCTGTACACAATTCGGATTTGGGACTGCTGGTCTCATGTACAGCTCATGGTTGTAATCACGGAACGCATCATTAAATGCCGTCTTTGAGGTGACTAACATACCATCAACCAGGAGAATCGCCATAGCAGGATCGCTATTGTGTTCTTCCCAGAGGAGCCAAGCAAGCAACCTACCGAGCGATCTCCGTGGGCATGTTGCAAAGCCATCCGCTTGTGGAAGTCATGGTGGTTCAGGGAGGCTTCCGCCTCATTACGATGGAGACATTGCTGTCAAAGCCGGCGAGGGCGATTCTAGTTGATTAGAAACCCGTGTTCCTATTTGTCATAAGTCGCGTTTTGCACTAGAGAGGTCTCAAGCCAGCTGCCACCTGACACCCCAGGAGGCCGCCATACAGCAGCTGCGGATCACCACCTTATGTGCCTCCCATTTCATGGCTCAAAAGGAAGCGGATCCAGTGTTTATTTCAAAGAATTGTCGAATGCATTGCAGTAGTGCATCATAGAATGGTGGATCTAAGAGTGCCACAGATTGAAGGCTCCAGCTGGGAATAGCAGGGAGTTGTACGCCTCAGTTCAGAGTCAACACCAACGGACTATGGTCTAAATGTGTTCATGCCAGATATTCCGACTGAGTCAGGAGGGGGCCAGTATGGGCATTACAGAAGAGGATATCAACCCTAGTACGTAGGTCATGCACAGGTGAGTAAAACGAGTAATCTCGTTCTTGCTATTGACCCAGACGCCACAAGTCATGTAGGTGTATATGTGTGCTCCAGCGCTTTAAATGGCAGGAACTGCGAATGCTCATAGCAGAGGGCAGAGAGGGGTGTGATCGGTCAAGATGAATGTCTGGAACACATTTAAAGTACCCCCCCATATTGCCGGAAGTAGTGGATCTCGGAAAAGCACCAGTGTGAGAAGATCTAAGAATCCTGCTTGGTTAACATTTGGTGCATATATCGCTGCTAGGTTTAGTGGGGTACGTCTAATTGACCTTCTGATATTACATATCGACCTTCTATGTCTATTCTCTGGGCAGTCAATGCAAAGGGAACTCCCTGAGCTATCCTGATAAGAACTCCCCATGTATATGCAGATGTATTAGTACCATATGTCTGACCGTGCCATCTGGCCTGTAAATGGTCCAGTTCTGAAGATGTAAGTTGTGTCTCTTGCAGCATTGCAAAGTGTACCTTTCTGCGTTTAAGATATAAATACAGCTTATAGCATCTAGTGAGGGATGCCATGCCCTGCACATTCCATGTCATAGTTCTATATTGCGGAGCGTGCCCCAGGGTTAAGTTATCAGGCATCATGTCTGATACAGTAAGTACAGAAGAAACCTGTTAAGCAGCCATTACCTCGCCACCCCGCGGCCCCCAGCCCCCACAGAGAGACCCACCTCCATTGATCACCCACAGCACAAGTGTCCAAAATATAGGGTAATAGCTCTGTGTCCAATGAAACATATCATCGCAATAGAGAACAAACTAACTAAAGAAATAAAACCCAAGCTACAACAACAATCCCTCCGGTGCCAAAACCGCATGGTATGCTGCCACTGAACATAGATATTCGCTTGGGAATAATAACATGTCAAAGAAGATGTCCGCTTTGGCATGGTATGGGGACGTGACTTGCAGGTAGATTGCTGGGCTCCCCACATGGGCCTAGGGCATAGTGTGGAAGGCTTCAAGTATTTATTTGCATCTAATAGTCACGTCTTGGTGACAGGCACACACAGGATGGAACAACAACAGTGACCCATCATTGAAGGTATAAGGAAGTCATATAAGGTCGTCCACAGATCTAGGAGTGACGTGGGGTATTTTGGTGCTGCAGATCGAGGAAGTTTCTTGGATCTGGATTCTCTTGGGGTGTTGGATCGCAGGGTGGTGAATGAGTTGGTCCGATGCAGTGCCACTGTCTCAATTGCCCACACCTGTTCTGCCACCACCTGTTTCTGGTCAAGCCGGGTTCATGGCATTTTCCTGTGGCGTTGTTTAGGTTTAGGTTTCACCCATGTGCCTCTTTCATCCCCGTTCTTGAGTGTCATGGCTAGGCCCTTGGCATGTAACCAGGTACATACATCCTCCGGTGTCTGCAAAATATGCAAGTTATCACCATTAATGACTTTAAGTTTCGCCTGGAAAAGGAGAGCATATTGAATGTGCAGCTCTCATAATCTCTGTTTAACTTTTGTGTAGGAGCCACGTCTATGTTGCACCTCCAGAGTGTAGTTTGGGTATGCCGAAATAGTGACGTTTTTTAAATGCCAAGGGCCTTTTGTGTGGAACAGCTGGAGAACAAGGTCTCGGCCTCTGAATTTTAATAAATGAGCAATGAGCGGACATGGTGGCACTCCCGCTTTAGGAGGGTGTCCTGGGATACGATGAGCTCTTTCCACCGAAAACAAAGTAGGTATCTTGTCCTTCAACACCCTGTTCATAAGCCGCTCTTCCTAGAAAAGTTAAGCACAAGGAAGTTCTGCTCTCTCAGAGAAGCCAATAAATCAAATTTTATTGTGTCGCATGTGCCCCTCCGCATCTTCTGCCCAGCGGTGCAGAGAGGAGATCTCTTCTTGCAGAGTCGAGATTTTAGTCTGCAGTTCCTTAACAGTTGGTGACTGAGTTTGTGTGACCGCTTCTGTCTGACTGACCCTATCTGCAAGCTTGCGGTGGTCCGTTCTTAGCAGATTCACATCCAAAGACACTGAGTCAATTTTGGCCTCAAAGGAAGTTTTGGTGTCTAGTATGGTATGCAGGATCTTCTCAAACTTTTCAGAGTGACTGCCAAGTGTGAGCTCAAGGTGACAAAAGTTATCCAGGTGTAGAAGTGGCCCTGGAGGGGAGACATCTCCAGTTGTCACCGCATCTCCCGTTGGTTTGGTGGGACGTGTCTTCCTCATGATGGCACAAGGTAGGGCTGTCCTGCTGCGAAATCCTCTGAGCTGCGTGAATCAGGAGCAATCACAAAAAAGAGCCCTGGGCTTTAACCCCAGTGAGGGAAGTGCCGACCAGTGCATAAGCTCAGCACTGGTTCGTTGTCCCCCACTTGTATGCACGCCGTTGGTTTCCTGTCAGTTCTTAACAACTTCATCTTTTAAATGGAGCAATATTCAATCATTTCCGGGGGCGTGCACACAACTCCAGCTCGCCGTGGCCCAATTCAACCAGGGTCCGCCTTGCTGGAAGGGACCCCAGTTAGAACTCCGTCACCTTCTCTGGACACAGCAATGTCGTACTGGTCATCCGTGCAGTCCCCACCAACTCGCCATATACATTCCATCCATCAGCAATCGTCTTATGGCCTCACTGACCCCTCTAGCAGCACTGTACCTTATGGTTGATTAGCGTTGCATCAGGAACAACTCTGGCGGCACTTTCTTGCCCTTAACTTGCTTTCCGTGTCCTCTGGTATGTTGCGGCAGGAGGGCTGTCACAGGGATCTCTCCTCACCCTGTGTCCTTCTTCGTCTGCGGAGCACCAATAGTTCAGTAGGGCCCCTTTTCCCCATGGGCTCACCAGTCGTCCGGTGCAATGAGTGTCTCACACTGATCTGCGCACAGCTAGGCCTCGTCATGCAGCAGCTTTATCTGCAACGCTGCTGTGGTCCTGCACCGCCGCTACAGCCGCTGCAACAACTTCCGGGACCGGGTCTTCCTTTCTGACCCTGCAGTGGCTCACTCTCTCCCGGTTAGGATGTGACCGAACCGCATATCGTCAATGATCAAAGCGGGCGGCACTGACTCACACGCAAGCTAGCTAGCCCATGAGCAAGTGATTCCTGCTGTGCAGTTGTTCTGACTTACAATTTCAACCAGATTCAGTTTAAGCCTTCCTGTGCACTTCGGGATCTCTGATCGCCGATTAATCTTCAGCAGCAGATCCCGTCTGCCCTCTTAATCAGGATAATTGCTGGGCCCTGCACAGAGCTCTTTAGCTAACATCCAACAAGGTCACCATCTTGGCCACTCCCTCAAAAAGAAGAATCACCATTCGTTCAATGTGCAGGTGGTGTGTCTTGCCGACCAATACATATCCCATGTAACAGCAAAGTTTCCTGGATCTGTACTTGATTCTTACATCTTGAGGAACAGCAGTGTCCCACAAATTATGTCACGACTACAGAGAGAGAGGGCCTGGCTGGTTGGTATGTGTACCACTGTCTATGTCTAACGCCGATGCTGCTTCACTTCAGAGTGATCTCTATCCCTCTCATAGTCCCCTAATGATTTGTACCTTTGTGCACGCAGGTGACTCCGGCTACCCCAACTTGCCCGGGCTCCTGACACCAGTGAGCTACCCTACAACAGATGGGGAGGACAGTTTCAATGAGGCTCACAGCCGAACGAGGTGTGCAGTGGAGAGGACATTTGGGCTACTGAAAGCAAGATTCAGATGCCTACCTGTGTCCGGTGGTGCCCTACAGTACAGACCACAGAAAGTCTGCCAAACCATTATAACATGTTGTATGCTACACAAACTAGCCCTGATGTAGGAGGCTGGACTGGCTTGTAGTGAGTACCAAGGGGTACTTGCACCTTGCACCAGGCCCAGTTATCCCTTATTAGTGTATAGGGTGTCTAGCAGCTTAGGCTGATAGATAATGGTAGCTTAGCAGAGCAGCTTAGGCTGAACTAGGAGACGTGTGAAGCTACTACAGTACCACTTAGTGTCATATGCACAATATCATAAGAAAACACAATACACAGTTATACTAAAAATAAAGGTACTTTATTTTTATGACAATATGCCAAAGTATCTTAGAGTGTACCCTCAGTGAGAGGATAGGAAATATACACAAGATATATATACACAATAGCAAAAATATGCAGTATAGTCTTAGAAAACAGTGCAAACAATGTATAGTTACAATAGGATGCAATGGGGAAACATAGGGATAGGGGCAACACAAACCATATACTCCAAAAGTGGAATGCGAACCACGAATGGACCCCAAACCTATGTGACCTTGTAGAGGGTCGCTGGGACTATTAGAAAATAGTGAGAGTTAGAAAAATAACCCTCCCCAAAACCCTGAAAAGTGAGTGCAAAGTGCACTAAAGTTCCCCTATGGACAAAATAGTCATGTTAGAGGAATAATGCAGGAAAGACACAAACCAGCAATGCAACAACTGTGGATTTCCAATCTAGGGTACCTGTGGAACAAGGGGACCAAGTCCAAAAGTCACAAGCAAGTCGAAGATGGGCAGATGCCCAGGAAATGCCAGCTGCGGGTGCAAAGAAGCTTCGACTGGACAGAAGAAGCTGAGGTTTCTGCAGGAACGAAAAGGACTAGAGACTTCCCCTTTGGTGGACGGATCCAACTCGCCTTGGAGAGTCGTGCAGAAGTGTTTTCCCGCCGGAAGGACGCTAACAAGCCTTGCTACACGTAAATCGTGCGTTTGGCGTTTTTGGACGCTGCTGGGGCCCAGGAGAGACCAGAAGGTCGCAAATTGTACCTGAAGAGAGAGGAGATGTCGAGCAAAACAAAGAGCCCTCACTGAAGCAGGTAGCACCTGGAAAAGTGTCAGAAACAGGCACTACGAGGATGCGTGAAATGGTGCTCGCCGAAGTTGCACAAAGGAGTCCCACGTCGCCGGAGACCAACTTAGAAAGTTGTGCAATGCAGGTTAGAGTGCCGTGGACCCAGGCTTGGCTGTGCACAAAGGATTTCCGCCGGAAGTGCACAGGGGCCGGAGTAGCTTGCAAAGTCGCGGTTCCCAGCAATGCAGCCCAGCGAGGTGAGGCAAGGACTTACCTCCACCAAACTTGGACTGAAGAGTCACTGGACTGTGGGGGTCACTTGGACAGAGTCGCTGGATTCGAGGGACCTCGCTCGTCGTGCTGAGAGGAGACCCAAGGGACCGGAAATGCAGCTTTTTGGTGCCTGCGGTTGCAGGGGGAAGATTCCGTCGACCCACGGGAGATTTCTTCGGAGCTTCTGGTGAAGAGAGGAGGCAGACTACCCCCACAGCATGCACAAGCAGGAAAACAGTCGAGAAGGCGGCAGGATCAGCGTTACAGAGTTGCAGTAGTCGTCTTTGCTACTATGTTGCAGGTTTGCAGGCTTCCAGCGCGGTCAGCGGTCGTTTCCTTATCAGAAGGTGAAGAGAGAGATGCAGAGGAACTCGGCTGAGCTCATGCATTCGTTATCTAAAGTTTCCCCAGAGACAGAGACCCTAAATAGCCAGAAAAGAGGGTTTGGCTACCTAGGAGAGAGGAAAGGCTACTAACACCTGAAGGAGCCTATCAGCAGGAGTCTCTGACGTCACCTGGTGGCACTGGCCACTCAGAGCAGTCCAGTGTGCCAGCAGCACCTTTGTTTCCAAGATGGCAGAGGTCTGGAGCACACTGGAGGAGCTCTGGACACCTCCCAGGGGAGGTGCAGGTCAGGGGAGTGGTCACTCCCCTTTCCTTTGTCCAGTTTCACGCCAGAGCAGGGGCTAAGGGGTCCCTGAACCGGTGTAGACTGGCTTATGCAGAATTGGGCACCTCTGTGCCCAACAAAGCATTTCCAGAGGCTGGGGGAGGCTACTCCTCCCCTGCCTTCACACCATTTTCCAAAGGGAGAGGGTGTCACACCCTCTCTCAGAGGAAGTTCTTTGTTCTGCCATCCTGGGCCAGGCCTGGCTGGACCCCAGGAGGGCAGCTGCCTGTCTGAGGGGTTGGCAGCAGCAGCAGCTGCAGTGAAACCCCAGGAAGGGCAGTTTGGCAGTACCAGGGTCTGTGCTACAGACCACTGGGATCATGGGATTGTGCCAACTATGCCAGGATGGCATAGAGGGGGCAATTCCATGATCATAGACATGTTACATGGCCATATTCGGAGTTACCATGGTGAAGCTACATATAGGTAGTGACCTATATGTAGTGCACGCGTGTAATGGTGTCCCCGCACTCACAGAGTTCAGGGAATTGGCTCTGAACAATGTGGGGGCACCTTGGCTAGTGCCAGGGTGCCCTCACACTAAGTAACTTTGCACCTAACCTTTACCAGGTAAAGGTTAGACATATAGGTGACTTATAAGTTACTTAAGTGCAGTGAAAAATGGCTGTGAAATAACGTGGACGTTATTTCACTCAGGCTGCAGTGGCAGGCCTGTGTAAGAATTGTCAGAGCTCCCTATGGGTGGCAAAAGAAATGCTGCAGCCCATAGGGATCTCCTGGAACCCCAATACCCTGGGTACCTTAGTACCATATACTAGGGAATTATAAGGGTGTTCCAGTAAGCCAATGTGAATTGGTAAAATTGGTCACTAGCCTGTTAGTGACAATTTGAAAGTAATGAGAGAGCATAACCACTGAGGTTCTGGTTAGCAGAGCCTCAGTGAGACAGTTAGGCACCACACAGGGAACATATACATGCACACCTATGAGCACTGGGGCCCTGTGTGACAGGGTCCCAGTGACACATACATATAGGCCACAAACCTATGAGCACTGGGGTCCTGACCAGCAGGATCCCAGTGACACATAACAAACATACTGAAAACATAGTGTTTTCACTATGAGCACTGAGGCGTGGCTATCAGGATCCCAGTGAGACAGTGAAAACAGTGACAAACACCCTGACATACACTCACAAACAGGCCAAAAGTGGGGGTAACAAGGCTAGAAAGAGGCTACCTTCTCACACCTGAGAAGACACATTCCACTTTTGGATGATGAGGAGGTGGCAGCTGGACTAGTGGCTCAGACTGATGACTCTGGAGCTGATGAGGAGGCAGACGAGGAGGATGCAGCTGACTCTAGGACTGAGTTGATTCCGCAATTCTTCCAATGAATTTCAGGTATGTGTGGTCTAAAGTTAATGGGACTTCTAACCCAGTCTCCTTAGTGACATTGTCCCTCATTGTGTTTTTCATCAGGGTATATGAGTGCACTACATCCATCTGTCTGTGTTAAGCATTTTGATGGGATGCTAACTTACTATAAGGGGAGGTGTAACTGCTATACTGCCAAAGCCATGTGGTACTTGCTGTTGGCAAGGCATGACTTCAGCATAGGGTTTTCCATGTTGCATGGTTTGAAAAATGCAGTCTGGATGTGTATAGTCTGGCCTAATCTTATCACATGGCAGCCCAGCTACCCATCCACACTGTTCCCAAATCTGATGTCTGGTACCTACCTATTTTAGACATTGCAAGATAGGTTTTCTGTTAGTGATGTTAGCTATGAGGAATAGTTCTTTACTCTGCATGTGTGTGACCTACAGACCTACATGGTAGATATGTGGTGCCCTTCTCACTGCAACATGATTCCTGTGGATTGCATTCTGTCCTGTATGTATGTGTATTGGATGGGCAACATGGGAGACATCATTGAAGCTTTACCCTGTCTTGTTCTATCTTTAGGTCAGATGTGTGGTTACACTCTGCTTTCTGACATGACTGTTGGCACCCTTGGCATAGGATTGTAGTACAGGAAGGATGTCATGACCAACCTGTTGGACATTGCTGCCACATCTGTCCATCTGTCAGACATATTGAAACCTATATGTGCATTTCAATTTATATCTTTCACATTAAATGGTACAGGTGACAATGATGACACGTAAGCCATTACTGTTCTGAAGTGTGTTTATTGTGATTCAAAGTGCATTTGCTGAGGAGTAGGGTCATGGAGTTTGAAAGCATCAGAGTAGGTGGCCCAGCTGTTGGTTTCACAGGCCCAGTCTCCAAGCGTCAAGGGGAAATGGAGTTTTGGTAGTGGACAGTCAACTGGGTGTCTCAGTGGCACACATGTGAGAATGTTCACCAGAGAGATCACTTCCTAGCAGTGTTTTTAGTCTTGGCCTCACGTCCTGCAGGATGCCTGGATGGACGACCTCATGTGCGTGGGGGATGCTCAGCTGCAGGGGTACTCATAGCCTGTGGCTCCTCTAGCTGGGCCTCCATTGCAGTAGCTGTGGCAGATGTAGATGGCACAGGTGTTGCTTGGCTACTGGTAAGAGCCTGATGGTGGGTGGAGGATGCACGCAGGATGCTGGTAAGTTCAGTGATCACCCGACAAATGGAGGCCATGATGGCATTGTGTTTCTGCCACTGCTGCATGGCCTCTTGGTGGCATTCCCCTGCAGCCTCTGGTTCTCCTGCAAGGTTGTCAGTATTTGTCCCATCCTGCCCTGGGATTGCTGGTATGCTTCCAGGACTCTGGAGATGGCATCCTGGCCAGTTGTGCCCTGTTGATGCCTCATCCCTTGACCCACAGTTGCCCTCCCACTGCCCCTTGCTCCCTGTGCCTTTGACCATAGCAAAGTGTGTCCACTCCCACTGACACCAGGACCTTCATTGTCTTCGATGTTAGGGTTCGACTCAGGTCCCTGTACTCTGGGGCACCCTATATATTGGTCTGCCCTTGGAACACAGGTTTGGGGAGAAGGGGTTTCCTGTGCTGTAGTAGCTACAGAGGTGGGGGACTCAGATATGGGCAGGGTGAAACTGCTGGATTTTGGACTGACCAGTCATCCTGGATGTGCCGGTTGAGGCGTCCATCTTCCAGACATCCAGAATTGTAGCCCTCAATTCGGCCTACTTCCAGGGGCTGACTGTCTGTCTCTGGCATCTTCTGCTGGGTGGCAGTAGTAGGGATACCTGTGGATGGAGAGGAAGCATGTTACATTGCTGAAATGTACTTGTTGTTCACATTGTTGTTTGCAATCATAGCCTTGACATGCGTTCCAGTGATGGCAATGACACCTTCTCGACCACTGGCAATGTTTAGATGGATAGTGATGTTGTGCCTGTAGGATAGTAGGTTGTGGTCATCAATGCTGTCATTGCCATGTAGTAGTGAGCAGTCCAGGTATCCTGTAGGTCAGTGGTTCCCAACCTTTTGACTTCTGTGGACCCCCTCTTTATCATTACTGGAGCCCGGGGACCCCCAGTGAATCTTTATTGGAATCCCGAGAGCCACCACTGAGTCATTACTGAAAAGTGTGGACCTAATCTGTTAATATTATTTAATTTTCTAAGCAGTCGCGGACCCCCCGAGGAGGCTTTGTGGACCCCCAGGGGTCCCCGGACCACAGGTTGGGAACCTCTGCTGTAGGGGAAGGGGTGACATGGTTATACGTGCAGGTGTCCTAATATGGAGTAGAATTAACAGTTATTCAAGGCTGGGGAGTGTTGCCTTGTAGTAGTTGTAGTACTTGCTACAGTGGGAGATATCCTTGCACTTGTTGGGCTTGTGTGGGATTAGTGGTAGTGGGAGGTGTGGCATGCAAGGGATGGTATTGGGTTCAGGTTGGATTGGTGCAAGTAAGGGTGCTGTGAGGGGGTGTAAGGGTGGTGGGGTACATGATGTTCAGGAGTGCATGGTGCCCGGGGAGTGTTGTTGACTTACCAGAGTCCAGTCCTACTGGTATTCCAGTCAGGCACTCTGGGTGCAGGATGGCCAAGACCTTCTCCTCCCACGATGTTAACTCTGGGGGAGGAGGTGAGGGGTCTACCACCAGCCTTGTTGATGGCTATCTGGTGTCTTACCGCCATGGACCGAACCTTCCCCCGTAAGTCGTTCCATCTCTTCCTGAAGTCCTCCCTTGTGCATGGATGGTTTCCCACTGAGTTCACCCTGTCGATGATCCTCTGCCATAACTCTGTTTTCCTGACTAAGGATGTAAGCTGGACCTGTGCTCCAAACAGCTGTGGCTCCACTCTGAGGCTTTCGTCTACCATGACCCTCAGCTCCTCGTCTGTGAATCGTGGGTGTTTCTGTTGTGACATGATGGATGTGTTGTGGGTGGTGGGATGTGTAATGTGCAGGGGTGTGGGATGTGCTGTTTGTTGAGGTGGGGTTGTGTGGTTTGGTGTGCTTTTTGTATGTGGCGGTTGTGTACAACGACAACGTGTTTGTTGTGTGCACGGGTGCAGTTGTGTAGTGTGTGCTGCGTTTTAGGTGTGGTGTTGCCTGTTGGTATCCAGGTGCAGTGTATTCTATTTATGCGTTGTTCCGTTTCTCTATGAAAAATTTAGGATGCAAGGGGTTGTGGGTATGTATGGGGGTATGTTTTATAGTGCAGTGATCAGGTGTGTGTGGTGTGTGTATGTGTGTCAGGTGTGGGGTATTCGTACTGTCCAATGTAATGTGTTCTGGCAGAGTTACGTTTTTGACCGCAGCTGTTCAGACCGCCAATAGATTACCGTCGTGCTGATTTGTGGGGCTTAATTTGAAGGGTGGGATGTTGCCGGCGTGACGGTGCTGACAGTGGAACCGCCTCTCTCCCGTCCTTGGTCAGGTATACAGTGTAAATTTTGGGCTGATTTTGGCCAGACTGTAGTTTGTGACTCGTAATTCAGCGATTGTGGCGGTCTTTTGGCCCACGCACAGACAGCGGTCTTCTGCTTAGACCACCAAAGTCGTAATGAGCACCTTGGTCTGTTCAGCCTCTTGGTCCAGGTGGGACTCATACAGATCTCTATGATAGGAGGCAAATGCCTCTGCAATCTCACAAGCATTGGAGACCAGCCTGCCGTTCTGCTCCGGAATTGTTCAGACAACCCTAGACATCAGCCAGTGGAACAACTTACCCATTTTATCCCCTAATTCTTACAGCCATCAATGAGAGACCACCCAGAGGCCTCTGGCGGTTTCAGAAGTAATATTTATGAATCAGGTAAGTGCCAACTCAGCCTCCTCGAGAAGGTGAGTCTGGCCCATATTGTAGATCCTGTGGTGTAGCTGGGAGATCTCAGCCACCAATTTTGATGTGGAAGAATTCCTCAGTGTCCTATCTGAGCGCATCTGCAAAGTCACAGTCTGCCAACTTCCACATTCCACTTCGATTTTCACCTCCACAGTAGAGTTGAAGATTGGAGAATGATGTAACTGGTATCCCTCCTGGCTATGTCACCAATGTCTGCCTTGGCAGTAGTCAAGGTGGGAAAAAGATTTGTGTGCTTAGAGAAAAGGTAATAAGCCCTTTCCCTCTCCACCAAAGGTGGCAGACATCTTCCAAACCCATAGAGGCTATCCATTCCATGAGCTGAGGTGAGCAACATCCAAAGGTTGGTGGCAGGTATCAATTTTGGGGACCATGACAGTGTTGAAGTCTCACCCTCTGACTAGTCTTTCCCTGGGTGACTGTAGTAAAAGTGTAATTAGGCATTGAAGGGCAGTCTTGATCACAGTTTGTGGGGTAAAGGTTGACAATGGTGACCAATTAGGCCTTGTAGATAGCCTTGAAGAAGGAGATAGCGACCAAGACCTCTGCCTGATGGATTACCATATGGAAGGATTTATGGAGCAGTATCACCACCCCACTGGAGACTGAAGTGAAACTTGAGTTGTATTCTTAAAATAGGATGCAATAGTCAGCAGAAAAGGCCAACTAGAGTGCACATGGGGAGGAAAGTATTCATATGAAAGAAGAAAACAACATACATATATAGCGACACAATAACAGGCAGCTTATTTGTGTAAAGGAAGCAATATGAAGAAACCACTTACCTTTGGCTATGTAGTGGAGGCGATGGTGTGCTGGAGCTTGACAAGCTACTAATTATTCACCTGTGGTGTTTGTTGTAGTTCATAAGTACATGGCTTTCTGGTATTGTAGCTTTAATTCATTAAGGACAGTTGTCTTCTTGGTTCTTTCTGTATATCATTGTTTTTTCTGGCTTTTGATAAACAAGAAAGTAAGGCATAATACTAGCCTCGGGTCTTCCTCACTCTCTAATTATTTTAAATTTAGGAAACACTTCAAAATCTGTCTGCTTTTAGATATCTTTAACAGGAAGCATTCTACAAGTTATAATGCATACAATTAGTTTAAAACAATCCACGTGGTATGTGAGCACTCTGTCAAAGTGATTAAATACATGCATACATACATACATGCAGACAATATGCTGGCAGAATTTACTCCACCATAGGAATAGTGAAGAAGAGAAAATTATGCAAAAGGACCTTATCTTTCAAAATTGGAGGGTTTTCAATTACCACATAAATACAAATCAGGTCTCCACTTAAGTTATCTGCGGCAATTTAGGAAGGAAAGAAAAGAATAAAGCTAACACACTGCTCCAAATCTTTATGGGGACAATTCACATACATAAGTCTACAAATGTTGATTTACTGCAAGTAAATTTACTCTTACTCTTTTGAATAACGTTACTACATTTAGGCTATTCAACATTTACACGTGTAAAGTTGTTTAAATTGTAGACTTACATGTCCCACTCTGTGAAGTAAGGAGTTGAGTCAGTGAAAATGTCAAATACAACCATTCAGGTATTACTAGTAGTGACTTTACTACTGTCTTTAATGGTCCACCAAGTTGGGAGATGCCTCAACAATCGGGACAGAATTCTGCCTATGGTGAGGTATGGGGGAAGTAGAACTATTTTATGTTAAATCTTTATGTTAATTAATTGTATACATTTTTTTAAAACTGTAGAGTAATATAAAAGTACAGCATTAATAACTTAATTTTAAATTAAAAATGTAGCTATTTTGAGAACATCAAAGTAAAATAAAAAAAAATCTGAAGTTTGGTTATAAATAAAATCCCAACTAAAGTAAAAATTATATTTTTATTATATAGCAAAAATTACCAAAAGCGATGAAAGTGATTATAGAATTAATTAAAAGTTATTTAATTATGTTAATGATTATTAATATTACATCAAATTTGACATTTAAGAACAATTAAATACAATTATTGAGTTATTTATAGATAGTTTTTAAAATATAAAATGAAATAAATTTGTATTTTAGCACTGAGCTTGACGTCATTTACAATGTTTTTGGTACATTTTGGCTAAAGTAGCCACAAAAGGACAGTTTTTCAATAGCAATGGCCTTACTGTTTTGTGGGTGGGTGCATATCCCTCCTTGAAGCCTTCCGTAAAGCCTCACTTTCTCCCACCTTAACTTAACACCTTCAGTAGTGAGTATTCCCCATTTTCAAAGTCTCTCCCCATCCCTCTTACATTTACCACTAAAACATATACTTACATGTACGTGATCTCTGCAGTTGGGGCATAGATCTTCACACAGAAAAGGAAGGAGAGGTGGTGGTGTAGCAGAATAGCATTTTGTAGTATGTTAGTATTACTACATTCGTAGTACTATTGTCGTTCTACTCACACACCACAAAATGCACTTTGTGAATAGACACATATGTGGCTTTCTATGTTGCTGAGTAGAATTTTATGAGCTACTGTGTTGACTGTTGCACAGTTGAACGGCACAGGGAAGTGTAGTACTGGACAAGGCACTGTAGTGGCCTTCGTCACCACATTTATAGTTGCCTTTTACATTGCGGTGCAAAGGCAGGGGAAACTATTTTTCTGACTGCATTAGATCACATGGCACCATAGCTATGCTACTGACATAGTGTACACCGTTAGTGAACCTGTATCATGGCAATTTTTGTACCACAGTCCAGTGTCATACAGATTAGCATTCCAAAAAGTGGTGGTTTTATTTCACAAAAATACATTGGATATTTAACCATATCTTTTGGCCAAGAAAGAGATGATTTGTTATTTGCAAATAGTTAATCATTGTTAGATAGGCATGAGTTACTTTTCTAAAATTACTCTAATTCAAAATAATTGTTAGAACGTTCAGCAAGTCTTAAGAAAAAAGATATATATTTTATGGGAACATATCAGCCTTAAATATTTGCATTCATGTTTGGGTCAAAAGTATAAAGGCTAGCAGTAATACACTTTTAGTTTGATTAATAAAGAATTAACTCTCCAGAGTAATGATTTTAGTTAGAGTCAGTTAGGCAAAATGCACAGAATTTACATCTTGGTCAGTGATCCCTTTTTACAACCTGGAACAGGACATCTATTAAAATTACATTAATTTTAATTTTGTCGGGCGGAAGATCTGTATTAGTATTTATCCTAGAAACCTTCTCTTAGGGTCTAATTACGATTTTGGTGGACTTGTGGCCACCAAACCTACGGTGGCGGTGGGAATGCTGCAGTCCTGCCAGAATATGATCCTGGCAGTCGGAACGCACCAGGATCATAGATCCCAACAGTTTGGCAGCGATAGAAGTCACGATCAGCCACAGCAGCGCCAAGTTCAGGGCCACCATGCTGATCATGACTTCTCTTTCTGCCAGCATTCTCATGGTGGAAAAGCAGTGCTGGGAGCCACAGATGGGGCCCTGCACTGCCCATGACCAAGTTGTGGGCTGTGCAGGGGCCCCCCTGCCCAGCACCCTTGGAATGCACACTGTCTGCTACAGCACTCCAAGGGTGCTGGGGGCACTGTTTCCACTGAGCTGACCAGCGGAAACCTCCTAATATGAAGGTTTTCACAAGTCAGCCCAGTGGAAACATCGTAATTGGGCCAGGGGAAGACCATCTCTGCGGTGTTCTCCTCCCCATGGGTCTGGCGGGCCAACAGTCAGCTTGCCAAACATGTAACAGTTTCTGGTGTATGTGCTAAGGGGAGCCTAGGAGATGGATGAACCTGCAGTTCCTGATAAAAGACATGCTTGTAAATGTCAGAGATTCTAAAGAGTATGTTGCAGCTTTCCCCGTTGGAAGGTTTCCCAGGACATGGTGCAAGATACATGCCTGCATATGAGTGTATGTGCTGCTGTAGGAAGAATGACAAATGTGCAAACAATACATTTTCCTTCAATGATAAATACAGCATTTTGCTCCTCCTCTTTAGTAATGATGGTATCAGCATCATCTTCTTTCCCTTGTAGTCTGGGGTCTTAAGCTTTGGGATACTCTAGTGTTGAAGGAAGATGCTGATTCTGTGACACAGTCAATATGTACTTCATTGAAAAGAATTTCTCTTTCCAAGAGAAAAAAATCTAATCATTGATCGACATGTAATGGTAAAAGGGTACTTCCTTCTGTCAACCAAAATTATTGGGTAGCTGTGGTTCAAAAACATCCACACAAACGGGAATTCCTGTTTGGGATCTATAGTTCCTGGAAGCTGTCCTTGGATCACTGCAGTTGGAGGGATCGTCTAATTCATGATGAAACACCTGTTTGTTTATGGCAAATGAAAGCCACAGAGCTTGTACGGGCCCTCTAAACCTACTTGAGACACTTTGCAGTTGTAAAAATCACATTGGTGTTGTTGTGATATCCATATATAAATAAATAGAATGTACAGATCCTAAGTGAATTAGGGAGTTACAGAATAGGAGCTTCTGTTACGGCAAGTCAAGTGTGCAAAGTGAAACATTAAAAAAGTGTACACTGGCCGTATCCTGAACCCAGCACCTCTACATTGAGAAGTCACTGTGCCCTTATGTGGTTATACACATTTGGTTCTCGGTACAGGGTCCGAACTCCCACATTGCAATTGTAGGAAAGTACCATCTTGCCTGGCATGTTACCCCCATTTTTCACTGTATATATGTTGTTTTAGTTGTATGTGTCACTGGGACCCTGGTAACCCAGGGCCCCAGTGCTCATAAGTGTGCCTGAGTGTGTTACCTGTGTAGTGACTAACTGTCTCACTGAGGCTCTGCTAATCAGAACCTCAGTGGTTATGCTCTCTCATTTCTTTCCAAATTGTCACTAACAGGCTAGTGACCAATTTTACCAATTTACATTGGCTTACTGGAACACCCTTATAATTCCCTAGTATATGGTACTGAGGTACCCAGGGTATTGGGGTTCCAGGAGATCCCTATGGGCTGCAGCATTTCTTTTGCCACCCATAGGGAGCTCTGACAATTCCTACACAGGCCTGCCACTGCAGCCTGAGTGAAATAACGTCCACGTTATTTCACAGCCATTTTACACTGCACTTAAGTAACTTTTAAGTCACCTATATGTCTAACCTTTACCTGGTAAAGGTTAGGTGCAAAGTTACTTAGTGTGAGGGCACCCTGGCACTAGCCAAGGTGCCCCCACATTGTTCAGGGCCAATTCCCCGGACTTTGTGAGTGCGGGGACACCATTACACGCGTGCACTACATATAGGTCACTACCTATATGTAGCTTCACAATGGTAACTCCGAATATGGCCATATAACATGTCTATGATCATGGAATTGCCCCCTCTATGCCATCCTGGCATAGTTGGCACAATCCCATGATCCCAGTGGTCTGTAGCACAGACCCTGGTACTGCCAAACTGCCCTTCCTGGGGTTTCACTGCAGCTGCTGCTGCTGCCAACCCCTCAGACAGGCAGCTGCCCTCCTGGGGTCCAGCCAGGCCTGGCCCAGGATGGCAGAACAAAGGACTTTCTCTGAGAGAGGGTGTTACACCCTCTCCCTTTGGAAAATGGTGTGAAGGCAGGGGAGGAGTAGCCTCCCCCAGCCTCTGGAAATGCTTTCTTGGGCACAGATGTGCCCAATTCTGCATAAGCCAGTCTACACCGGTTCAGGGGACCCCTTAGCCCTGCTCTGGCGCGAAACTGGACAAAGGAAAGGGGAGTGACCACTCCCCTGACCTGTCCTCCCCTGGGAGGTGTCCAGAGCTCCTCCAGTGTGCTCCAGACCTCTGCCATCTTGGAAACAGAGGTGCTGCTGGCACACTGGACTGCTCTGAGTGGCCAGTGCCACCAGGTGACGTCAGAGACTCCTTCTGATAGGCTCCTTCAGGTGTTAATAGCCTATCCTCTCTCCTAGGTAGCCAAACCCTCTTTTCTGGCTATTTAGGGTCTCTGTCTCTGGGGAAACTTTAGATAACGAATGCAAGAGCTCATCCGAGTTCCTCTGCATCTCTCTCTTCACCCTCTGCCAAGGAATCGACTGCTGACCGCACTGGAAGCCTGCAAACCTGCAACATAGTAGCAAAGACGACTACTGCAACTCTGTAACGCTGATCCTGCCGCCTTCTCGACTGTTTTCCTGGTGGTGCATGCTGTGGGGGTAGTCTGCCTCCTCTCTGCACTAGAAGCTCCGAAGGAATCTCCCGTGGGTCGACGGAATCTTCTCCCTGCAACCGCAGGCACCAAAAAGCTGCATTACCGGTCCCTTGGGTCTCCTCTCAGCACAACGAGCGAGGTCCCTCGAATCCAGCAACTCTGTCCAAGTGACCCCCACAGTCCAGTGACTCTTCAGTCCATTTTTGGTGGAGGTAAGTCCTTGCCTCACCTTGCTAGACTGCATTGCTGGGAACCACGACTTTTGCAGCTACTCCGGCCCCTGTGCACTTCCGGCGGAAATCCTTTGTGCACAGCCAAGCCTGGGTCCACGGCACTCTAACCTGCATTGCACGACTTTCTAAGTTGGTCTCCTGCGACGTGGGACTCCTTTGTGTAACTTCGGGAGAGCACTGTTTCACGCATCCTCGTAGTGCCTGCTTCTGGCACTTCTCTGGGTGCTACCTGCTGCTAAGAGGGCTCCTTGTCTTGCTCGACGTCCCCTCTACCTCCTGGTCCAATTTGCGACCTCCTGGTCCCTCCTGGGCCACAGCAGCGTCCAAAAACGCTAACCACATGATTTGCAGCTAGCAAGGCTGGTTGGCGTTCTTTCGGCGGGAAAACACTTCTGCACAACTCTCCACGGCGAGAGGAATCCGTCCACCAAAGGGGAAGTCTCTAGCCCTTTTCGTTCCAACAGAAACCTCAGCTTCTTCTGTCCAGTAGAAGCTTCTTTGCACCCACAGCTGGCATTTCCTGGGCATCTGCCCATCTCCGACTTGCTTGTGACTTTTGGACTTGGTCCCCTTGTTCCACATGTACCCTAGATTGGAAATCCATCGTTGTTGCATTGTTGGTTTGTGTCTTTCCTGCATTATTCCTCTAACACGACTTCTTTGTCCTTAGGGGAACTTTAATGCACTTTGCACTCACTTTTCAGGGTCTTGGGGAGGGTTATTTTTCTAACTCTCACTATTTTCTAATAGTCCCAGCGACCCTCTACAAGGTCACATAGGTTTGGGGTCCATTCGTGGTTCGCATTCCACTTT
The DNA here is from genome assembly GCF_031143425.1 of Pleurodeles waltl. Classification (NCBI taxonomy): domain Eukaryota; kingdom Metazoa; phylum Chordata; class Amphibia; order Caudata; family Salamandridae; genus Pleurodeles; species Pleurodeles waltl. The sequence continues at coordinate 397,963,509 of NC_090444.1, read as the reverse complement.
TGGAGTGTATGGTTTGTGTTGCCCCTATCCCTATGTGTCCCCATTGCATCCTATTGTAACTACACATTCTTTGCACTGTTTTCTAAGACTATACTGCATATTTTTGCCATTGTGTATATATATCTTGTGTATATTTCCTATCCTCTCACTGAGGGTACACTCTAAGATACTTTGACATATTGTCATAAAAATAAAGTACCTTTATTTTTAGTATAACTGTGTATTGTGTTTTCTTATGATATTGTGCATATGACACTAAGTGGTACTGTAGTAGCTTCACACATCTCCTAGTTCAGCCTAAGCTGCTCTGCTAAGCTACCATTATCTATCAGCCTAAGCTGCTAGACACCCTATACACTAATAAGGGATAACTGGGCCTGGTGCAAGGTGCAAGTACCCCTTGGTACTCACTACAAGCCAGTCCAGCCTCCTACAGCAATGCACTCAGCCTGTGTACCCATAGAACCTGATGTGTACAACCTTTGGCCATGCACAGGGGTCATTGACATTGTCAGCTTGCTATAGGCATAAGGTGTGGCCTCTGACTACTGAATGCACCCCAGTTCCCATGTCCTCAATACCTATTGTACATGAAGCTGGCCAATGTCAATGTTTTTAGAGTTTTGTTTTGAAACCATAAAAGCACAACTCATTGTTGTATGACTCTGTAACTGCGCTGTTTCTGAACATACACACCACATGTCAATGCATGCAAAGTCTACCTCCTTGAGGCACAAAACAACATGCGTTCCTCATGCAAAGAAACATATCTGAAATCTGTATTAGGGTCACAACATTTGCAAGTGACAACATTTGACAACATTTACAAATAGCGTTTAGAAAACATACACCCATTGTCGGCATGGGCTTTGTTTATACCCTGGTTCTTCAAAATACAAGGTCACACATTTCCCACCACTACCTGTGAATATGCCACAGTGGTTCTGAAAAAAGTTGAGAACATTCACCAGAGTTCAGTGTGGGCTAAGTCTACACTCCAGGGGTCAGAAAGGTTATCCTACACATATTAGACAATGTTTGCAATTATGTTTATACAGTTAGCACTTTGTAAATATGTCTTAAATCTCACATGTGATAAAAGATGGCATTTGAGATGTCGTAAGTGGAGTTGTTTTTCTTCATGAGTAGCTTACACAATTGTGGGCTACAGTTCGTGCAGCTAACATTTATGGTTTACATTTAGAGACTTAGTAACCATAGGTGCACATTAAATATACCTTAACTGTGTTTTTTGAGAAACTTGGCACGATATTTCAAACATGCTTGAATGTACTAATTCCTTATCAGCAAAACAAACCATATATTGCCCATAAGAATTCTTTGCTGGGAATCCATGAGGTTTTGTTTATTCAATAATACATTACATCTAACTCCATGTTTTAAATCCCACTATTTTTAACATTCTGTGAAGCCAACCACTACTGAGAATGTCCACAAGGCTTGCAGCCAATCTTCAATGTGGCCAACTTTTGTTGCATGTGGTTTGGTCTTAGGGTAAGGCCTGTTACCATGTGTACTATCCAACCCACTTTGTGGCCAAGCTCACTGCATATGGCCTCCGGTCAAGTGTAGATGGATTGGCCCCTGGGATTGGTCTGTGATCAGGCTCCTCACCCTTCCTTTCCCTACACCCAATTGATGTTGTGTCCAACCTCCAGTGTAGCCAATCTCTGTTGCATATTTACTTTGACAATTCGTAATGGGAGTTGGCTCCAGGACCATTGAACAACCTCCCATGCTGCCAACCCTCACTGTAAAGGGATTGGCTGCAAGTTCTGACCAACAGCCAGGCCCAGCATCCAAGTCACAATATTATTTCCTCCCATTTAGCTGTGGATAACTTGTGTTAGCCTCAGGGCCTTGCTTGTGGTCAGGCCCTGCACCCAATCTCCAGTATGGCCATTCCCTAATTGAACACAGATATTAGCTGGGCACAGGAGGGTTGACAACAGGGTGTGTGTCCAAAATCCCATGTGGGCAATCCTTGCCAGGCAAAAAGCCTTTCCTCCCGCTGCCAAATTCTTCTGTGTACAGAGACATTTATAAAAAACAATCATGGATCCACCTGCTGACTTGCAGATCTGCAGACCCTACCAAACCCCTGTGTATTCCTCCTAACACTTATTTTCAGAATAAAGTCCTTGGAAATTCATAATGATCAATGTGAAGCCAATTCAAAACCGTATTTAAAAATGAATTTCATAGAAACTATGAAGTGATTTTTACCAAACTATAAAAAGACACCGCTCTGAGTAATGTTCTTATTTCATGCCAGGTTTGGTGCAATTCCATTCCATGGATTTTACTGATCTAGCGAGCATAGGTTCCTATGAGAGTTAAAAGAAAAGTTCACGTTTTTGACCTCTTCCCCATAACTCTATATGCTAACACTTGATCACTTTGCTGTTTCTCTTGAGTGTTTTGTGCAAATTTGTTAAAAAGTTATTACAAATCAAAAACACCTTTTGAGTAGAAACCCAAAACAGGGTGTGAGTGCTATTACCACAATAATGACACTGTGTGTCTGTCCGTATGTTGCAGAGATTTTGAGCAGGGCATATGTATGCAAAGAAACAAAGTCATGGAAGAGGTATGAAGATAATGCAAGTTTCATGCTGGACCTATAGGGAGTGTACTGATGAAGCTCTCTGGACATTTCACTAGGATGTTCAAGCAGCACACTGAGCTCTGCATGGCAATGTGTAAGACCCTCATACAAATACTCATATAAGGATGCTGAAACATATACACTGTGCATATATAAATTCACCTGGCATCTTTAGTTTGTGCATTTTACAATTCTCACTTGTCCTTTACTAAAATGTTCAATATCTTTTCAAATGTGCCTTTGATACTCCACTTTGCTTTGCCTCTCTTTATGTCCTGAAATGTAAAGCATGTGTCATTTTAACAGAAGGATGAATGCAAATACTTTCCATCCGGTTCCATAATCATTCCTCCAGTTTCATGCAAGTTCAAATTAGTTAGTGTGTAGTGTATACTGATTACTAAAGTCAAATTCTTGGTGGAAGAATCCCAGCTCAACATAAAAATTACCTAGAGTCATATAAAATACCTTTGTGTCTGGTGACTTAAGTAACTACTTCTTTGTCTGTGATTTCCTACTCAGAAATTAAAGTTAGGATTATTTGATGGGCTATGGAACTTCCCTGATATACATTTTCCTCAAAGGAAGATCTACAGACAACTTAATCAATATGGCCTTCATTATGTCATTGGCAGTAAAAACCACCTACCGCCGCGGCGACGGCCGCCAAAAGGCCATTGCCGCAGCTACCAGCTGTCCACAGTATTATGACCACAGCCGGATTTCTGCCAGAAGGATGGCGGGAATCTGGCTGTGGCTATGCCGGCAGGTGGCAGTAAGGCCACGCCAGTAGACCGCCGCCAGTCGTATTATGACCCATAATGCGGCCTGCCTGTTTTCCACTGGCAGACGCTGCTGCTGGCAGCAGCGCCTCATCCCGTCTCCTGCCGGAGGACCCCCTAAACACAGGTAAGTGGGTGCTCCAACAGGGAAAGGGGATGAGGGGTGTTGTGTGTGTGTATAAGGGTGTGTGTGTGTGGATGCGGGTGTGTGTTCTGTGTTGAATGGGTGTGCATGTATGGAGGTGTGAGTGCGTGTATGTTGTGTTCTGTGAATGCATATCTGCATGTCTGTTTGAAAGTGTGTGCGGATGTGTGTGTGAATGGATGTATGCATGCTTGGATGAATGTGGGAATGGGTGTGTGTATGCGTGTGTGAAGGTAGGGGCGTGAATGTAGGGTGGGTTTAGAGAGGAAGGGGGGTGGGGGAATCTAGGGAGAGGGGCGAGGGTGGGGATTCCCTGTCACTGATAGTGCCTACCACCATAGTTTTCATGGCAGTCAGGGAGCCACGGAAACCATGGCGGTAGGCGGGGTCATTATCCCACCGGCGGTACGGTGATTGATATCTCCAGCCTGGCGGACGTTACCACTGTGGCGATCTGTGTGGTACATTGGCGGTTTGGCTTCAGCCAAAGTGCCAATGTCATTATATGGTGGAAAGTACCGCCAGCCTGTTGGCAGCACTTTCCACCATATTACCGTCGACCGCCAGGGTCATAAAGAGGGCCTATGTTCTTTTTTTTTTTTTTAATCTGTTTATTGACTTTTGTTATATATAATGCAATGTTTACAGGCATGATCATAATAGTACAGTAGGCTACATTATTACCTTTAGTCATTCTGTGTACATCTTAATATTTTGGTAGGTTAATCGCCTTATCAAATTTCAGACAGGTACGAGTAAACATTTAGTTTCTGCATTGCAATAACGACTAGAGGGGAAGAACAGAGAAGGAAGAGAGGGGTCACCTTGAAGATATATTTGAGGTTCTTTGAGGCGTCGGGATGCTAGTCGGGACAGGGAGAGGGGCTGTTGGAGAGAGGTGAGGTATTGATCATTGCTCCTATTGTCCAGTAGAGAGTGTTAGTGTGGAGTATGGGGGGTCTGTGTAGTTCTGTGTGTTGCCGCTACCGTATTTGTGCATGTTTTATGCATTTTCCATGTCTGGGTAGGTTTTCTGTTTCGGTATAATTGTGCTGTTGCTCTTATTAGGTAAGAATCATGCCGTTTAATTTATGTGTGTGTGTAGTTCAGGGAGGGCGGGTATCATCTTTCTCTTCCAGTTGTTCTATGAATGCTTCCCATGTTTCCACTCCCTTTACTATTATTCCCCTGTCACAGAGCTCGTTTGTATCTCCGCCACCGCCCATCGTAGTAAGTCCGATGCCCAATGGCGTACGCTGGGAGCACTCGGCGATTTCCAATGCGTTGCGATAAGTCGTTTTAATATAATGAACGCCAGGTCTGCGCATCTCTGTTTCTGTTTATCTTTACTGCGTCTTTTGCGTATCCCTAGGATGCAGGACTCAGGGGTTGGTGATAGGGGCAGCCCGGTTAGGAGTGCGGCTTGTTTGGTTACATCTTGCCATACGTGTAGTAGTGGTGAGCAATCCCATATCATGTGGTAGAAATCAGCTGGTGAGTGACCGCACCTTGGACAGTCAGACCCTGCTTGCGGAAACATGCGTTGTATTCTGTCTGGTGTTAAGTACGTTTGGTGTAGGTAGTTGAATTGTGTATAACGGAAGCGGGCATTGCGTGATACCTGGCGTGTAGTTGTGAGAGCCATGGTCCATGCTTGTGTGCTCAGAGGTGTACGTATTGCCTCTTCCCATTTGATCTTGGCCTGTGATTGTGGTACCTCTGGGTTGGCTTGTAGGGTCCTGTATAACCAAGAGATATCTGACTGTGTTCCCAATCCCTGGAGTAGGTCGTGTAGGGCTGGTGATGTTTGTGGTTCATTATTACTGCTTCTCCATGTGTTTTGTATCAACTGCTGTATTGCCCCGTATGTGATAAATTCGCCGCTGCCTAGAATGTATTTTTCAGCTAGCGTTTCATAGGTGAGGAATTGTCCCTCCGAAAAGAGGTCCCCTATCGTCTTAACTCCTTTCGTGACCCAGGTAAATAAATCTAGTCTGCAGCGCAGTTTATCTACTCCTGGTGTGGCCTGTAGTGGTATTTTGGGTGAATATAGCGGAGTTCGTGTTCCTATGTCTACATATCGGTGTCATATGCGTTCAGCTATTTTTTGCAATACATTATTGTGTTGGGGGATGACCTCGTGGCCCAGGAGCCATCTTAGTATATCCTAGTGACCTATATTTGTGCTTAGAACGCTGATTTCTGGGCCGTGTGGGTCCTCCAGCCACTTCATAATCCAGTGTATTTGCGCCGCTGAGTAATACATTTGAAATTGTGGGACACCCATCCCTCCCCTTTCTAGAGGAAGGTAAGCTTTGGCCATGGCCACACGATGTCGTTTCCCTCCCCATATCAAGTCGGTCAGTATTCTTGTTAATTGTACAAAGAGTGATTTTGGTAGTACTAGTGGTAGTGCAGTGAAATAGTATAGTAGTCTGGGGAGTACTATCATCTTAGCCACTCCGACTCTACCTATCGGTGATAATGGTAAGGAGCACCAGAAGGGCAGTGAGCTTTTTACTGATCTGATCATTCAGTCTAAGTTTCCTTCTCTTAAATCTGCATCGTTGTGGTAGATATGCACACCTAACTATTTAAAAGTGGTATTTCTCCATTGTAAGCCATGTATTGTGTCCAGGTTATCTTGACGGTCTGGTTGCAGTCTCATTGGAAACAGGCATGATTTTGCCCAGTTCACATGCAGTCCAGATAGCTGCCCGAAAGAATTCAGTAGTTCAAGCAGGTCGGGTAAGGATTTGGGGTAGTTGCGGAGGAATATTAATGCATAATCCGCATATAGGGAAATAATGCGGTGGTTCTCTCCATCTAGTATGCCCCAGCGTGTTGCCTCTGTATGCAGTCTGGCTGGGATTGGCTCTATTGCTAGCGTGAAAAGGAGCGGTGACAGAGGGCAGCCTTGCCGGGTGCCACGCCCTATTGAGAATTCCTCAGAGATGGTCGTTCCCATTCTGACTCGCGCTTTTGGGTCAGCGTACAGGACTGATTTCCAACGTATGAATGCTTTGCCGAATCCCATTTCTTTTAGTGTGGCCATTAAGAATGTCCATCCTAGTGTGTCGAACGCTTTCTCAACATCCAGGGATACCGCCGCTCGTGTGGTGTCTCTGCTATTAGACGTATCAGGTTTCTAATATTGACGAAAGTGTTCCGTCCTGGTATGAACCCAGATTAGTTTGGGTGAACTAAGGTAGATATGATTGGGAGAAGGCGATTCGCTAGTACTTTCCCTAGTATTTTACAGTCTGTATTAAATAATGATAATGGGCGGTACGAGCGGACATCCAGAGGATCTTGATCTTTCTTGTGGAGGACTACTATCATTGCCTCTCGTAGGGAATCGGGTAGTCGCCCCATGGTGTATGCTTCCTGAATCATTGCTAGATAAGGGGCCAATGTTTGGGCTGGGAACGATTGGTAGTATTCAACTGGGAGTCCATCTCTCCCTGGAGCCTTACTGTGGGCTAATTGTTGTATGGCCTGTTTTATTTCATCTATATCTATGGGTTTGTCTAGTTCTTGTATTTGAATCGCCGTTAAGCGAGTTAACTGAGCAGACTGGAGGAAGGCTTCTATCTGTTCCGGAGGTGGAGGAGATCCTGCGTTATACAGGGTGTCATAGTAGTTCCTGAAGGTGTTATTTATTTCTGTCTGTGTATTGATTATTGTGCCTGTATTTGAACGAATGGCATTGATAGGAGCTCGTTTTTGTTCTCCTTTCACCAGCCATGCTAGCATTCCATTGCTTTTGAAGTGTGAGTATGTCGTTACCAGCGTCGCCTTGTATTGCTGTTTTGCACTCTGCTTTGTGTTTATTTGTCTCAATTTCCCTGAGTTCTGCCGTCAGTGCACACTTGACTCTACTTGCTATTGTCATGCACATGCCTCTCATCACTACCTTATGTCCATCCCATTCCACTGCCCTTGTTGATGCTGATCCCGTGTTGGTTTTGAAATAGGTATCAATGTTATCTGCTATTTCTTTGCGGAAGGGGGGGTCTTGTAGCAATGTGGGCTGTAGACGTCACGTGGGGATACATGTAGGTTGTCTGCCCCATTGTAGTGTGGCCATTAGTGGGCAGTGGTCGGACAGAGTCTTAGCCATGTAGAAGACATTTTTGATTAGGTGCGTGATCTCATCTGTACATAGTATTAGGTCGATGCGCGTGTGTAATTGGTGTACCGGGGAGTAGAAGGAGTATTCTTTAGTTGTGGGATGTAGGTCTCTCCAAATGTCGTGTAGTCTCCTATCTGAGATCCAGGATTTTAATGTCTGGGATAGTCTCTTGCTGTGTGTATTCTCCAGTGGGGTGTGTGACCTGTCTAGCGATACGTCCGTGACTCTGTTGAAATCTCCTCCCCACACAATGGGCATTGATAAGTCATGTGTTAGTAATTTAGATGTAGCTTTGTAGAACTCCCCCTGGCCTGTGTTGGGTGCGTATGTGCCAGTTATGGTTAATTGTCGTTCCGTCTAATTCACGTTCAAGTAGACATATCAGCCATCTGTGTCTATCTGTGTTTCATTTATCAGGTACGGGATGCCAGGGGCAATCCAGATTAGGACCCTTTTTGCGTATGTGGATGTTTTAGTGCCGTATATTGTGCCCGACCATTTGTTGTTGATTATGTGTAATTCTTGAGCGGATAGGTGCGTTTCTTGGAGTATAGCTATATGTGTATTGTGTCGCTTGAGATACGCATATATTCTACTACTCTTATTCTTGTTTGCCATTCCTCTTACGTTCCATGTTAATATGTTATAGGACCACATTGTATTTTGTTGGTATATGTTGGATATGGCACTTTTACAAGTAGTTTTGGTTTGACCCTCTGTCTTTTTCCCTTGGTCCCCGTTCGTTCCCTCCCCCTCAGCACAGCTGAGTCCAGAATATGATGGTGACAGTTAGGGTGAGGACAAAGAGAGAGGAAAGGAAAGAGAGAATAGTTTACTAGTAATGGATTTAACCGGGCACAACTGGTGCCAACTTGGGTAGTAGTTCGGTTGATGCCCATGCGGTAACCCATTCAGGTTAAGGGGTGGGGTCGAAATGGATGTGGGGGTGGTCAGCGAAGTCGGCCTGTTCGGATGTGTTCTTTTCCTTTGTGAGCTTTCCTGTTCTTGGGACAAAGTCACATTATCTGGTATGTGGTATCCAGTTCAATAGTGTCCTTGAGCTTGTCCTCGAGTAGGGCCAGTGTACTCATGTGGGACGTCTGGTGTCTTTTGGCCTTAGTGTTATTACTCGATTGAGACAGGGGTGGTGTCCATTTGTGGTCTCATCATGTGGGGACAAAGACGTTTTTAGCCTTTAGAGATCGTCGGCCGTGCGTGGTGTAAAAGTCGGGCCAGATAACATAGGCGACGATGGGGGACTGTTGTTGCTTTTTGGTGAGTCTGAGCCTGTTACGCTGGTTTCGTTGTTGAGTGTTGAGCGTAGGACCGAGAACATGTTAGTGTCTTTTATGACTTGTAGTTGCTCAGCTTCTGCTTGCGATCTGGATGGGCGTGATTTGGGTCCCGGGCCCATTTTCTTCCCTCTGCGAGAGCGTTGAGTGTGCCAGTCTTTTTGTTCAGTTTGTTTGGCAATGTGATCTGTGAAACCTTTTGCATGTATCCATGTCCATACATCCTCCGAAGACGGGAAGATATGGGTTATCTCGCCGTCTACCACTCGCAATCTAGCCGGGTACATGAGGTAGTAGGGTATATTTTTGTCTTGTAGAATTTGCTTTGCTTTGATGAATGTAGTGCGCTTGCGCTGAACTTCTGCTGTATAGTCAGGATAGGCCATGATTTGTGCGTTCTCTATGCTTACAGGACCCGAGGACCGGAATTCCCGTAGGATCTGATCTCTGTCTCTGTAGTTCAAGAATCTCGCTATCAGTGGTCGAGGAGGTGCTCCTGGGTGCGGTGGGCCTCCCAGTATCCGATGAGCTCATTCCACTGATAGTAAAAGTGAAGCGTTCTGCGTTAGTGTAGTTTTTTTTAGCCAGTGTTCGAGTAAGGTTTCTGCATTTGGGAGTTCTATCCGTTCCGGGAATCCCAAGAATCTAATGTTGTTTCGGCGTGATCGGCCCTCTGCGTCTTCAGCTTGTCTTTGTAGCGTTATTATTTCGGATTCTTGGTGTTGAAGTTTGGCTTTCAGGTCCTCGATGTCGGGGTGGATCTTTACAATGGCCGATTCGTTAGTGGTAACCCTTTCTGTCAGTTTGCGGTGGTCAGCTCTTAAGATGTTGACCTCCGTTGCTACTGAATCTATTTTGGATTCCAGGGAGGTTTTGGTTTCCAGCACGTCCTGTAATACTCTGTCGAATTTCATGGAGTTAGTGGCCAGAGTTTCGGTCACTTTACGTAGGACGATGGCTGTGGTGTCCATGCTTGACTCTAGTGGCGGGGTCTTGGTGCCTGTTTCAGATTGTCCTCTTGGGGGTTTAGGTTTACCCATGTTTTATCTGTGGGCCTGGGAGGGTGGGCAGTATTGTTGGCTGTATTGCTTGTGGGCTTCTTGTTCGACCGCTTCTACGACCTTCAGTAGTATGCGGGCCGCTCCGCAGAGAATGGGGCCCGTGGCCCACTGCCCCCACCGGCAGCTCTCTTCACCTCCTTTTGGTTTGGTGCTTTTGTCTTCTGGAGCCTTCACGGTTCAGCGCTGGGTAGCGGGGTCCCTGGCGTGGGTGCTCTCTGGCCACGGTTCGTCAGCAACACGCGCAGGCCGAGGACGGCTCCCCAGCTCGGCCTCTATTTCGTGTTTGTCTCATCCCGTCATTGAGGCCCTGCGTTCTCGGTCCGCGCGTAGTGTAGGTCTCAAGCACTGCGTTCCCCCGGGCTCTGGGGCTACCTGCGTCTTTATTACGACATCTGCTCTGAGTTTTTGGTGTTTAGTATCCTCGATTTAAAGGATAATTGTAGGCCCCCGCCGAGGCAGCTCTCCTCACCTCCCTTTGGTTTGGTGCTTTTGTCTTCTGGAGCCTTCACGGTTCAGCACTGGGTAGAGGGGTCTCCGCCACGGGTGCGGCGGCGCGCGGCTGCTCTTTGGCCACGTTTCATCAGCAACACGTGCAGGCCGGGGAGGGCTCCCCATCTCGGCCTCAGTTTCGTGTTTGTCTCATCCCGTCATCGAGCTCCTGTGGTCTTGGTCCTCTCGTGGTGTAGGTCTCAAGCGCTGCGTTCCCCTCGGGCTCCGGGGCTACCTGTGTCTTTAGTATGACATCTGCTCCGAGTTTTTGGTGTTTAGTATCCTCAATTCAAAGGATAATTGTAGGTCCCCGCCGCGGCAGCTCTCCTCACCTCCTTTTGGTTTGGTGCTTTTGTCTTCTGGAGCCTTCACGGTTCAGCGCTGGGAAGAGGGGTCCCCGCCGCGGGTGGGTCAGCGCGCGGCTGCTCTCTGGCCACGGTTCGTCAGCAGCACGCGCAGGCCGAGGACGGCTCCCCAGCTCGGCCTCTGTTTCGTGTTTGTCTCATCCCGTCATCAAGGCCCTGGTTCTTGGTCTGCTCGTAGTGTAGGTCTCAAGTACCGCGTTCCCCCCGGGCTCTGGGGCTACCTGCTTCTTTAGTACGACATGTGCTCCGAGTTTTTGGTGTTTAGTTTCCTTGATTTAAAGGATAATTGTAGGCCGTTAGCGGAGCTCTTTTTTAGGCGTCCGCTCTAGCCGCCATCTTGGCCACGCCCACGAGAGCCTATGTTCTTGATGAACAGAACCAAATGTCCAAGGTTGTAAGCAATATTTGTACTACAACAAAGTCCCTGCATTACTCTTCTAAAATCACAATGTACAAATGCTACATGCCATAAAAAAATAAGATGACAATACATAACAGCATATGGTGCAGCATTCCTAGATTTTGAGTAGGCCAAAACTGGCTGACTTTGTTCCATTATCTTTGATTCTCACTATAGACACATGCATATTATTTGAGATTAAACCAGGCTTGGCACATAAAAAGGTTGTTGCTTCTGAAATGTCTTTTGATTGGCAAGATAGATCAAGCTGCTGCCATCTTTTGTTTGCCAAAGTTGATGAAGCTGCAGATGGTAGGGGGGTTAGGGGGTGAAGGGGGTGTGTGTGTGTGTGTGTGTGTGTGTGAGAGAGAGAGAGAGAGAGAGAGAGAGAGAGTTGTGCACAACTGCCTACTTTTAATGCATACACATCTTAAGTTAGGGGAAAGGACGCTCCCCATTAGAAGCAATGCCTGTTTTCTGCTTAAACACTGGAATCTGAGTTTACCAAACCCCGGTGACATTCTATTCTCCAGTGGGAGGAGCCCTCCAATTACTTAGAAAACATTTTAGCAAACATAATTCTGCTAATTTACTGTAACCAAAATTACTTTGCCTCAGTTACTTTAGCCTCAGAATCGGGTGCTTCTACAACAGACTGCATAACACTATCACTCATAACATAAGAATTAATATATTTATATTCATACTATAATTACCCAGAGGTGATTCTGTTTGTTGTATAGCAGTATACATATCTCCACAATTTGATATTTCTCATTCTAATGATAATTAAGATAAAGTCAACAATAAGCCTTCTGAACAACATGACAGGTGTTTGAAGTCACTCTTAGAACACAATTAACTTAATTTTCAGAACAACACATTTTTAATTGACACTATATTCATAGCTGTAGAAAAATAATTCATGTTTTCAATAGAAATCTCATTGTATAACTGTTCCTAGCTTTATGTTGTTGTTGAACCTCCGAAGGACATTCAATGTAATTAATAATAGTATTATAATTCATTGTCAATATTGGAACTTTGTATAGTGCTGTGTTCATCGGTTACTTAGCTTCAAGGCACTCTGCACAGACTTCTGTCTGTGGTTGGGACTCGTGCAGAGGGTGATTTTGGAAGAGGAATGCAGGAGCGCTGTTGTAGAATTTGAAACTGTGAGCTGCAGGGTACCTCAAAGGCACATAGGCTAACGAGCATTTGCCCTTTCTCTTTTCTGACTTTTGTTGAGGATTCTCAGTTTTAAGAATTGCACACTGAAAGCCAGTGGTGTTATGAATATTACGTATTTTGTATTCTAGGTATTTTACTGCCTGAGTTGCATGTTCCTGTCAAATAATTAAAAAGTGAATACATGTGATTAATTTGATCTGCATTCAGTTTATATTATCTTGTTTTGTAAGGTGACAATCAAGCGTATGTGAATATGTTCACAATATTTTATTTAAACACTGCATCATTTGACATTTGTTTATCATAAATGTAAAAGTTTTTAGGTGATTGACAACTATGTGCCTCATTCTTTTGTTATCTTAAAGAATACAGCCTTGAAGAATGAAAATAATTGAGAGGGAATCAGGGCACTGTCAGTGAACTGTTTTTGATAAGAGTTTATGGGATTGGATGTACAAAATAATTTGTCGGTCTCAATTGAAGGCTTCTGGAATGGGAGGTACTTTGCCTTTGTTTGCGGACTTATTGGCCTCATGATGAGAGAGAATAGCAGGCTTTGTTATTTCTTTGAACATATAACTCTATTGTTCAATATGTTTTGCGGGTGTACACCAGCCATGAATCTCAAAATAGGTTTTATTTTCTGTAGTGCTTACATTAGATTAGCACCAAGAAGTAGCAGACTGAGGGCAAGATTGATATAGATTTATAGCATCAATCATGTCACAGTGGTTTCTCTTATTTATATATTTTCCTGCTGTCATTTTATTTGTCTTTATTGTAATTACAGTCCATATTGCGTGCACTATAATAGAAATTCACTTTGTAATACATCTTTAAAATGTATCCTTTGTTTTGCATTGTTCCTGAGTATATTCTTCCTTAGTAAAAGAAGGTTACGGGTTCTTAATAACTATTGCTGTAAAGCCTCGTAGAAGTGATCATTAACCGAAAAACATCTCACTCAACTACAGCTCAGTGGGTTGTGGAATGGTTGCTGTGCAAACAGTATTCTCATTTGGGTTTGGCACATTAAAGGAGTCCTTAGTGCCAGAGGGTCTTGAAGATTAGCCTTAGTGTCTCTAGAAAATCTAGAGAACACCTAAGTGGAAGAGAGGATTGATAATTCAATGGCTGCAATATGTGTTGGTAATTAAGTAGCTCCAATATTTGTTTCTAAAAACTTTGTTTTTCATTTTAAATTGTAGCAAAGTTAAGATTGACCATTTTATGTCCACCAATTGTAGCAGACTAACTAGAATGTGTTCTTGGCCATCTGGCCATTTCTTCTAAATAAAAAAATCATAGAGATGAAGTGTGTGCCATCTTGCACAATATCAGCATTATGTGCATCAGCATCATGTCTGCAGATACATAAGATCATTCCCTATGGAAGTGCAGTGAACTACGCAGCAATTCCTGAAGCACCAGCAATATTTGCCACATTACACCTAAAAAGAATAACCCAGACAGCTCCTATATACATCATAGTACAGAAAGAAATGTTTCACTGCATTCTTTCTCTCACTCATACACACATTCACATACATACATGCATGCATACACACATATATAAACTCAATGCCAGACATCTGGTAACACTGAGAAGGAACTGTGACATGGCAATCTAAAAGAAAGACCTGGACCAGGTGGTGGGAAACAAGTGGGCCAAGGGAAAAAGTGTAGAACCTTTTCAGAGTAGGGCAACTGCTTCCAGGCACCAGGATGTATCACATAAAATAAGGAATGCAAGTGAAAAAGCACGACACATTATTTGGGCTGGCGTCTTAAATAAATAATGTGCAGGAACCATCTTAATTTACCACCTTAGACAGTTGTAAATGGTTGCTTGATGGAGGAACATTAAAGGCATGTACTGATTTTGGCTAGAAATACAGCATTTGTTGACATACCTGAGGAAAACAGTAGAACTTAACCACGGCACCTCAGGAAAGCAATATAACAACACAATTAAAACATAACATTGCACAACACAACACAACACAAAAGTCAAACAAGAATGCATCGCAACCACAGTACAGTAAGACATCACATTGCAATTTTGCAGCTCGCACGCACAGCAGCACACAGAGCAGCAGAACACACTGCCAAAACAAAATGGTATACAGCAAATAGGTACAGTCTTGTCACAAATTACCACCTCAATAAACCTACTTTCATAATACAGTGGTAAAAGATGTTTGCATCAAGCACTGTCTGCAGTTGCCACCAAGGACATGAAATACACCCGCCTACAATGTTTTCCAAACGGCACTTTGGGATCTCAGCGAAGCACTGGATAATAGAATAGTTCATTTTGTGATAGGCATTTACATCTTTATTATTCAAGCCCCTTAAATAGTTGTGTGTATTCTATGAAAGTTGTTATTTTTACTACCTTTAGGGTTTTTGTCGTGATAAACTTCACAATGATGGCGGTAAATTCATTTCCTACAATCCCCCTTGCTAAAGTTCGGTCAGAAATTAGCATCAAAGCATAGTAGTAGATTTTTAAAACTATTCGCTTTATGAAGGATTTTGTGCGATTTTTATAACCATTCTTGTCACCCATAAGACCTTTTTTCAGTGTGAGAGGGAAAGCATGGCTATGTTTGCATGTGAATTTTGCACACAATTATTCAGCAAAAGCCAATAAACAAAAGTTAGAATAACAACCACTCAGAACGAGTGAGCCGTGAGATTACTTTAAGAACATTTTATTTTGTTGTTTTAATAACAAATGGCTTAGTTACACCGAATTTCAATGCGCATATGTCATGTTAGTAATGCATGACATGGGAGCCCTTATTGAGTCTTAACCCCATTTGGCAGAAGAGACACAATGTCAGAAGAATCTTTGTTATGTTGAGAGAGATGTTGCATCCATCAAATACGAATAAGCCCCGCACTAAACGACGCCAAAAGCAAACATAGTTTTGTAGTTTCCACCGAGCTTACTCTGTTAGAAAGAGTAATCTTATTTCAATATCCGGCAAAAGAGAATAAGGAAGCAATTTCCTAACATTTCCTTGTACATAAATATTTAATCTAAACATCCATAACAGTTGTTTAAAGGAGCTGTGAGGTCCAAAGCAAACGTTTATAATAGTTTTTGTTTTTGATTTGACCTGATCCAAGAAAACATAACTTGCTTGCAAAAACATATTTCTGCCTTTGATCGATATTGCTGCAGCTCACCAATTTGGCTAGAAATATGTGTATGATAATATTTATTGCCAGTTTAAGCTAACTATAATAATGCCAATAATTATGAGTTTTATGTGGGCTAAATAAACAGCCACACGAATAATGCGGCAGTGGAAGGCAAACGCATGCAGCAAGGTTTATTTAAATTATGTGGCGATGAAAGGCAGAACTTACTTTTAAAAAACAGCGCTGCAAAAAGGACAGTGCATTTTAGGCTCATAATGGAAGTACTTTGTGTTCAAGGCTAGGGCTCTTGAAAAGCGATGCATTTCATTATTTTAGTGTTCCCGGTGTGAACATGGATTTGTGCTAGTAATGATTTAAAATAATCAATCGTGACAAAAAAACAATCATTCTATCCACACTACGTACATTACATTTCTATATATTTAAAGGTTTCGTGCTGCAGACAAAACCACCAACCCCAAGGCGATTACATTGGGATGTTTATTCTATCTTCTCAACACAAACCCCCCTTAAAATGCCTGGTTGTAGTAATTAACAGCTAAAAGTAGCCAGTACACTTTCTCTAATTATTGGGTGTTGCATCGTACCTTGTGTACAGAAATTGTAACAACTATTTATCCTTTTGCGCTACAAACGTTTTTTGTTAAAAGTTGCACATTATTCAGCAGAGGATCGATAATGTGGTGACTGCAGCAAACTTCTTTGCCTTATAATTTCAAAGCATAAATGCCTGTACCTAAGAAGCATGCAGACACGTGTAACACTCCAAACAGGCATCAATGCACACTTTGAGAATATCCAAGCAAGCACACATGAACAAAATTATAACACACGTGCAAGTGACTATGGACACACAGACAACATACATAAAGGTACACTCATGTACATGATGATGCTCATTGTGGATTTTCCAAAATCTGACACTGTGAGGTTTCCAACTACATTTGCAGTTGTTTCCTGATTTTCTTTTTAATATTTATGAATATTCCTTAATATAGGGATGAATTCTTTGAAAATCATACTTTTCTACAAGTTCTACTTATGTGTCCTCTTACTCATCCGGTTTGCCTTCGAGACCCTCATTATGGGAGGCTTGTATTTCCTTATGTCACTGAAACTTATATTATCAGCCACAACTGAAATTACAAGTTTCTTTGGAATATTGTGCTTGCAAGTTTTTCACTCCCTTGAAATTGTACGTACTCGAAGAATGCAGGTTGTCTTAAAATTCAACAGTCCTTCAATAAGGACTATCACTCTGATATAGATGCTGAATCACAGATTTGCTCATGTTTTTTTCCATTTGTCCAGAGCTACCTTCTAAGGACCTGCAAGTCTCACATCCTATATGTACTAATTCCTGGGATATCTATACTTTTGTTGCAGGAATGCAAATGCAGTATTCCCAACACCATTGCAATTAGGGGAATGATTGTAAAAGCCTTAGGGTTCAATTTGTGGTTTTTACGTATTAAATTTATTAACGTTATGTTATACTATGCTATGTTATGTTTTAGAAACTGGGTCCCTATTTGGCAGAGGTATGCAGCCTGTCTAAGTAGGGACCAGAATCCTAGTCAGGGTAAGTCAGATACACAACCCAAATTAACTTGTTCTCCCCCATCTGGTAGCTTAGCACACAGCAGTCAGATTTAACTTAAGAGGCAATGTGTAAAGTATTTGTGCAACACTTACATTGCAGTAACACAGTAAAAAAAAAAACACCACAAAAAAGAGTCCACATCAGTTTAGAAAAATGGAGAATATTTATCTGAGTAAAACAAGACCACAACAACAGAAAATCCAATAAGTAGATCTCAAGATATGAATTTTTAAATTATACACTTCCTAAATAGTGCTTTAAAGTCAATAGCTCTGAAAGGTTTCTTGAAGTTGTGCTAGACTAGGGTAAATTCAGTGGTCAGGAGGACTGCAATGGAGGGCTGGGCCGGCTACCAGGATTCACACAGAGCCCGCTGAAAAAGCACCTTAAATGGAGCAAGTGTCAGTGTCAAGGACCGATGCAAAGGTGATATGTTGGTGCAGATCCATACAGTTGGGTAGATGCTTCAGTGTTGAGCCTCACAGTTAGGTCTAGCATCGACGTCAGACTCCATTGAGATGTATGCAAAGCGTCATTGTTGAGGTGCACAGCCATGTCCTCAGATCGGTGCTGCATCATCATTGAACTTCGCAGGCAGGTCCTGCCTCATTGTTGAATTGGAAATGCATCCGTGTCAGATGGGACTGGGTCAGTTCTGAGTAGCACAACGTCTCAGATGTGTCCATTCTTGCAGAGAAACATCTGCAAAATCCACTTCTAAGGCCCAGGACTGTATTAGCACTCAGGCAAGGGTATGGCTCCCAAATAGCAGAGTCCAGCAGCAAGAGCAGAGTTGCATGCAGTCTTTAATGTCCCTGAAACTGCAGGGGGCAAGCCAGCAAACCCTTGGAGAAACTCGGGTACCAGGATGTAGAGAGGAGGTCCAACCCTTCTCACTCGAAGGCATTGAGCATTAGGCTCACGCCAACACAGAAAAGCAAGTAGCAAAGTGGCAGTCCCTCCTACAGCAGAGTAGCTCTTCTTCCAAGCAGAATGTCCTTGGTTCCAACAAAGTTCTGATTTGGTGGGGTTTGGAGTACAGTACTTATACCCAGTTAAGACTTTGAAGTGGAGGAGACTTTGAGACAGGCCTTTGAAGTGCACAAGATCCCTGCCCTTCCTTCCCTGGCTCCAGACACTCTAAGGTAGTTTATGCAGCCCTTTATGTAAGGAAAGGCACAGCTGTATTCAAATGTAAGATTCAGTCCTCGTTCCCATCTGTCTTATTAAGGCCCATCAGGCTGGTGATGGGCCACCAGGATACAAATGTCACACCCTATCTTCCTTTGTGGGTGAGTGTTCAGAGGGAATGCACAAAGTCCAGCTGTCACTCACACCAGACATGTATTCAGAGACAGTCAGAGGCACAGAATCGTTAAAGTAAGAAAATGACAACTTTCCAAAAGTGGCATTTTCAGACTTACAGTTTAAAATATGTCTTCACTATATGTTGTGATTTTAAATAGCGATTCCAGAGACACCAAGCTCAAAATATATTTTCCCAATTGAAGGGGACACTTAGAGGCTGCTTCAAGGTAACCCTATTATTAACCAGTGGGAGAGCTAGTCCTTGCAGTACTGAAAAACAAATGTCATAGTTTTCACTACCAGAACATGTTTAACTTAAAGGTATGTATCTAACTTTTTAAAGACACTGCACCCTGTCCTTGAGGCTAACCAGGTGTGTGTGTGTGTGGCTGAATGGGTGTGTGAATTGAGTTTTCAAGTGGTTTTCAGCATGCCTGAATGAGTGTGTGACTGGTCGTATGGGTGTATGAGTGACTATGTGACTGGTTAGATGAGTGTGTGAGTGGGTATGTGAGTACCTGTGTAGGCCTGTGTGTGAATGTGTGAGTGGGTCTGTTGTTCTTCAAGTGGGTGTGTGAATGGCTGTATGAGGGTGTAACTGGGTGTATGAGTGGTTTTCTGGGTCTCTCACTGGGTGTGTGAGTGACTGTATGGTAACTGAGTGGGTGTGTAAGTGGTATTCTGGGTCTCTGAGTGAGTGTCAGTATGGGTGTGTGAGTGGATATGGAGTGGTTGTGTGGGTGGGTGAGTGAGTGTGAGGGTGGGTGTTAGTGCTTGAGTGGGTGTGTGATTGGTTCTCTGGGTCTCTGAGTGGTTGTATCAGGGACTGTATGGGTGTATGAGTGGCTGTGTCAGTGACTGTATGGATGTGTGAGTGGATGTGCGAGTGGCTACATGGGTGTTTTAGTAGGTGTGTCACTGGTTTTCTGGGTCTCTGAGTGGGTGTGCAAGTGATTGAGTGGGTGTGTAAGTTGACATGTGAGTGTGGGTTGGGTGTGTAAGTGGCTTTGTGGGTCTCTCAGTGGTGTGTCAGTGACTGTATGAGTATGTGAGTGGGTGTATCAGTGCTTTTGCTGCATAGGAGTGGGTGAGTGTGTAAGTGACTGTGTAGGTCTGTGAGTGGGTGTGTAAGTGGCTGTATGGGTATGTACATGGGTGTGCAAGTGTGTGAGTGGTTATGTGAGTGCCTGTGTGGGTCTCTGTGTGAGCGTGTGAGTGGGTGTGTGAGTGGCTCTCTGGGTTTCTGAGTGGATGTATCAGTGACTGTGAGTGTGAATGGGTGTGTGGGTCTATGAGTAGATGTGTGACTACATCTCTTGGTCTTTAACTGGGTGTGTGAATGGCTGTATGAGTGTGCAAATGTGGGTGTGGGTGTGGTTTTCTGAGTCTCTCACTGATGATTTGAGTAGCTGTATGGTGTCTGAGTGGGTGTGTAAGTGGTTTTCAGAGTCTCTGAGCAGTTGTGTGGGTGGTTGTATGAATATGTGAGTGGTGTGTGGGTGTGTAAATGGATGTGTGTGTGCCTCTGTGAAATACTTTGTGAGTCTGTGAGTGGTTCCCTCTGTCTCCTAATGGATGTATCAGGGTCTGTATGGTTGTGTGGGTGTTTTCTGGGTCTCTGAGTGGATGTGTAAGTGGTTGGATGGGTGTGTAGGTTGACATGTGAGTGTGTGGTGGGTGTATGAGAGGGTGTGTAAGTGGCTGTGGGGGTCTCTCAGTGGTGTGTCAGTGGTTGCATGGATGTGTGAGTGGATGTGTCTGTGTTTTGCTGTATAGTTGTGTGAGTAGGTGTGTAAATAGCTGTGTGGGCCTGTGAGTGTGGGTGTAAGTGGCTGTAATGGTGTGCACATGGCTGTGTCAGTGGTTTTGTGGGTCTGTGAGTGGGTGTGTGAGAGGTTCTCTGGGTCTCTGAGTGGATGTATCAGTGACTGTATCGGTGTATGTGTGGGTGTGGGAGTGCCTCTGTTGGCCTGTCAGTGGTTGTGTGAGTGTTTCTCTGGGTCTCTGAGTGGATGTATCAGGCAGTGGGTGACTGGGTGTGTGAGGGGCTGTATGAATGTGTGACTGGGTGTATGAGTGGCTGCATGTGAGTGTGAGTGGGTGTGCCAGTGGTTTGCTGGGTCTCTGATTGGGGGTGTGAGTGGTTGTGTGGGTGTGTAAGTTGGTGTGTGAGTCTATGGTGGGTGGGTGTATGAGTGGCTGTGTAAGTGGCTGTGTGGCTCTCTGAGTGGTGTGTTAGGGGCTGCATGCATGTGAGAGTGGGTTTGTCAATGGTTTTGCCGTATGGGTGTGTGATTGGGAGTGTACAAGGCTGTGTAGGTATGTGAGTGGGTGTGTAAGTGGCTGTATTGGTGTGTATGTGACAGTGTTAGTGGGAGTGCTTGTGTGGATTTGTGAGTGGGTTTGTGAGAGGTTCTTCGGGTCTCTGTGTGGATGTATCAGTGACTCTGTGGGTGTGCAGTAGCTGTATTAATGTTTGAGTGCATGTGTAAGTAGTTAAATGGGTGTCTGAGTAGGTGTATGTTTTTTAATTGTGGTCTGGATCTATAGATCTGTTGTGGATTCACACCACCGGCCACTCTGATCGCCACAATGGATCAGCGGATCCTAACTCACCACAAAAAAACATTCCTGGGCAATTTCTTGGCCATGAGAGGTCCTTCACAGAGACTTCTATCAGCCCATGGGATCAGGATAAATCTATCCGGAACCATTATATAATATTTTTTCTTTATTTCCCCCTGCCCCCAAAGGCCATGTACTGATTCACAAAATAGCAGCCACAACTATTCTCTCAGGTTGCAGCCAGCCTACCACACACTGCTGTTGGCATGTGGATTTGTCGATCCACCACAGTGGATTCACATCTCTACATATACATAAATCTTTTTTCTTTAATAACTCCAAACTATTGAACAGATTAACACCAAATTATGAAAGGAGCTCTTACTGGACCAAAGTCTAGCTTTCTGCCAAATTCAGGTTAATTCTGTTCAGTGGTTTGGGATGTAGTCATGTCTAAGATCCCTTTGGAAAATACTGCATTCTGGCCAATACCTTCTTCAAACAGGATGGGATACCATCCCAAAGGTAATTTTGTTTTTAACAGTGTAATTAGAAGTAAAAAACAGACATAACACATATTGTCCCGGCCATACAAAACAGCGACATAAATAATGAGCATGACTGATTAAGCTGATGAGAGGAGAATCAAGCACTCCATACTCCGCTTTTCTCCGCAGTGCATTTGTCAATGTGCAACCTCAGGATATGGAAAAACATAAGACCAAAAAACATGTTCAATATTCTTTACAAAAGATAGAATCACGTTTTCAAGTATTGGGGATAATCATTTAATATTTATATTAACATCTTTTTTTCAAATTAAACTATTCTTTTTTCATCAATCCTTTAGCATCTTATTTCAAAATAATAAGCTGCAGTGGGTAAATTAGAATAGCTTCATATTTGTAAACTAGTAAATCCCAAATCAATGAGATAGAAAATCATAACAAAAACAAATCCTACATTCTTGTCTTGTCTCTTACATCCATCAATTGTATTGTCTGAACCTAAAAAGACAAGGTTTCATTGAATCCATCAGGATTGTACATCATATCCATGCTAGACATGTTAATTCTTAAAAATCAATAGCAAACATAACTGCAATTTATACTTGAGTCAATGCCATTATTGACCTGTATCTCATCCTGTTCAGTACTACTTCAAATCTATGGCTAAATATTCAATATTCAGACTTTTCAATCCACACGTGCTCAGATTGATAATATACCTTGAGTCCAGTTGTCTTTGCCTCAACTCTTGATTTCCTTCTCTTGGTTCATTACGTACTTAATCAATGCCAAGAATGTCAAGTAATTACAATCATTATTGTGTTGTTTTTGGAAATGTCTCACCATAAGATGTGATTTGTCATTATGCATGATCACTCCCTGGTGTTCCAAAATCCTTTTTTACTGAAAAGTAGCATTACCCACGTGCCACATCCAGCAAAGACATTCCAAACTATACACTCCATATGTAGAATAGAGGTATAGATAGATCCAAAATCCAAAGTGTGAGGTGGTGCAAACAAACCACCCTATGCGTTTCGGCAAAAAGCCTTCAATTGGTCCATCATGTGATTCAGTGACAAGCACCTATTTAAAGGAGACTCTTCCATATACCTTTTTATCTTTTTTGTGCAAAAGAAAACATAAAGAGCACATTTAAATTCCATTTAAAATCTATAAATACAGTCTTTAGAATAAAATCATATTTTTGATCTTGTAATTGTAATGTATTTATAATATATGTCATCAATTGTTCTTTAAGCCACCACATATATGTATTATCTAGGCCTATGGATACCAATATATATATATATATATATATATATATATATACATATATATATATATATATATATATATTTTCCTTATGAATGCATATTATACAAAAATGTATCTCAGTAAAGTACTACGGCTATTGCATACTCTAATTGTCAGAGGCTTAAAGAGAAATTACAGTATAGTACTCATTCCTCCAACCATAAAGTGCCAGATGTTCACGAAAGATAAAATGCTAAAAAATGATTTATACATACAGTGCTCAAGATGCTCAATGCAGTACAAGAAAAAACATGTCATAGCCATGATTAATAGAGAAAGGGGGGGGAAAAGTCATTCAACTTACATTTTGTGGATGTGCCAGAATAAAAGTTCAAAGAAATAAGAGAGGGAGAGAATAACCAACCATGCAGCAGTAAAGGAAAGCAAAATGTAAAAATGCATTTTGTTACACTTTTAATCCCAAGCTTCCAGGAACCAGTCTCCCATTTAATAGAAGCACATAGATTCAAAGATGTACAAAGTACAGCGTCTGTATTTAACCGCCAAGGTATTTCTGTTCCAACTGTTATAATCCACTTCGATTCTGATCTTCTAAGGGCCAATGCCCAATCTCCTCCTCTCACATTTGCCCTGACATGTTGGATTCTATAATAAGCTGTTATACTCTCCAGCTGTGTTTCGTGATCAAATAAGAATAATCTTTATTCGTTATTGCTCTTAGAAGTTGCAATATATGTCATTTTAATGTGTTTATAGTACTTCAGATGTACTTTTTGTCAAAGCCACATTCCAGTAAATATACTACGAATGTAGTTTCACATTGTACCAGTTCTCCAGTTTTCCTTATGGAACCATCAAGACATTTAAACTCTGCCATATTCTTCCCAAATCTACAGGCCTTGCATTTTAGGCACTTGAAAAAGCCTTTATTTGGGAGCCAATTCTTGGTCCCACTCTTCTGTATCAGTAGATATCTGACTTTAAGATCATTCAAGGATGGTGTTTTTCTGTAAGCTATTTTTGGATGTTCTCCTCCCCAATTTCTCAGCTCATCATCCTTTTTTAATCACATACCAATTCTTTCTCAGAACTGTCCTAATTTCCTTGTCAGAGCAATTATAGTGCATAATATGTCTAATTATATTTTCTTGATCCTTTTCACCTTTTCTCACATTCTTTGAGACTAATAAGTTCTCTCTATTTTTTTCCATCGCTCTCTCAATGGCAGCCTCTAGTACAGATGCTGGGTTTCCTTGTCTTATAAATCTTGAAAACATCTCTTCATCCTGTATCTTGAAATCGTTTAACTCCGAACAGTTCCTTCTGACTCTTAGAAACTTTCCAAAAGATACACTCCACTTGAGTGCTTTAGAATGTGAGCTGTTAGCAAATAAAATGCTGTTACAACTGGTGGGTTTGCAATGTAATCTTGTACATGCTTTTTCGTTATCAATGGAGATCTCTTTGTCCCCAAAAATTATTTTCTTTTTACTTATTTCATATGTAAATTGTAACCAAAGTAGATTATACTCTATGGAGCTTAGAAATGGTTCCAATTCATCCTGCTCACCCTACCAAATTAGGACTAGGTCATCAATGAAGCAGACCCATAAAATGACCTTTTTGAGGACCTCAGCATTCTCTTCTGTTCACATTCAGCCTCCCAATGTCCCATATAGGTTGGCAAATGTCGGGGCAAAGAAGTGTATATATATATATATATATATATATATACATATATATATATATATATATATGTATATATATATATATATGTATATATACATATATATATATATCTCTAATTCACCGAAAATGCCAAAGGTTACAGGGACGTTATAGTTAGGTTGACATTTTACCCAAACAAACCAGTAGAAATTCAGCAGTTATAGTTATACTTACAGTTATACTTATGTATAACTATAACTGCAGCTCAAAATTACTTTCTGGCATGAGTTATAACTGTGTGTATAACCATAACTGCTGAATTTCTATGGTTTTGTATGGGGAAAACATCAACCTAACTATAATGACTGTGTAATCTTTGGGTTTTTTAAAATTAATGTATGTTTTTTTCAAAACACATGTTAATATTTCTGTCTGGTAAAAAGCAATCCTCAACTATACTACCAGGGATACATATCCTCTATACGTGATTGGACTATATATTTCTGTGTGCTGTGGTCACATTGCTTTTACCAGACAGAAATATTAACATGTGTTTTGAAAAAAACAGAAATTGACACACACTGAAACACACTTTCACATACTTACACACACTCAGGCACACCCATGCAAATGCACATGGACACCCCCATTCACGTGCACACATGCACACAAACATTCACATTCAATTGCATACACGCACACATTCACAACCCCCTCCCCCTCTGCATACTCACACTCATACTACACTCCTCCACATACTTGCACTCATACTACACCCTCTCTGCATACTTGCTCTCACACATGCAGACACCCCCCACATTCAAATTACCACACAGACACACACACACAGACCCCCCCCCCCCCTTCGGGCGATCACTTATTTTCTACATCCAGGAGGTCGTCCGAGATGGGATGGGTCCTGGCGGTTTTGCACCACCAGCACCACCACACCAGCAAGACTCCACCAAACTGTATTACGGCTCGTAATACAACGGGCGGAGTCTTGCTGCTGTGGTGGTGCCGGTGATGCAACCACCTCTTCGGAGTCGGACTTCCGCCCATAAATGGATGGAAGTCCTCCAATGACTTCTAATATGGAGGTCAGCAGACCACCAGCACTGTCTGTCTGTTGGCTGTGGCTGCTTCAGAGGTCTTACAAAACGACCGCCAAAGCCGTCATAAGGGCCTAAGTCCCCAAAGTCCTGTAATGGCTGCTAGCAACATTTTTATCATGTTGCTGGCAGGTAATCAGTGTAAATCCCTCTGGAGTAGGGTTTCCAGAGGGAAACAAATCTCCCTGGGCCAATCAAAACACTTGGCACAATGCAGGATTCTCTCAAGACTCTTGTTGACCCATTCCACTAGATATGCAATTATTTTTTAGTGGAATTACACCAACGTCGGCACTAAGATAGATTCAGTAGTTTTTGAGAAAGTAAGGGTACAAAATAGTTGGATATATTGGCAGTTGGGCTTGTGAGAGTATCACAAGACTCCTGCAAGAGTATGAAATCAAAAGTGGAGCCCAGTGATTGGTCAAGAGGCTTATTTTCCTGTGAGCCTACCTGCTCTCACGGGAGGCCGTTGGTTTTTAGAAATGAAATGGTGGCCATTACTGTTTACTGTGAAAAATTGGAGGTGTTCTGGGAATGAATTAAAAACACAGAAGGGCATGCTGTCCACCTAGATCTAGAAAGGAGGTGTCTAAGGGATAACCACTGTGAAGATTCTAAACATATAGGCCCTCATTACTACCTTGGCGGGTGGCTGAAGCCGCCCGTCAAGATCAGACCGCCGGCCGGCCAGCCGCCAATGCGGCCGCACCCCCACCACAGCCATTTGGAGATCCCCGCCAGCCCAGCGGGGATCTCAGCCACAACACAGGAGATGGCTCCAATTGGAGCCGGTGGAGTTGCGGCCGTGCGACGGGTGCAGTTGCACCCGTCGTGCTTTTCACTGTCTGCATAGCAGACAGTGAAAAGCTGCACGGGGCCCTGTCAGGTGCCCCCAGGAGCCCCGCGACTCCCCGTACCGCCAGCCTTTTCCTGGCAGTTCAAACCGCCAGGAAAAGGCTGGCTGGAGGGGGACTCGTAATCCCTTGGGCAGTGCTGCAAGCAGCGCTGCCCTGGCAGATTACAACCACCTGGGCCATTGTGGCAGGAAACCACCGGCCCCGGCGGTGCGACCGCGGCACTTCCACTGCAGTCGTAATGCTCTGGGAAGCACCGCCAGCCTTTTGGCTGTGCTTCCTCCGGAACAGCCCTGGCGGTCTTGGACCGCCAGGGTTGTAATGAGGGCCATATTGTTTTAAACTAATTTTTATGATCTTGTGGTACCCTCATGGGATCATAAATAGTAAATAGCATCGGCAAAGCCAATAGGTCTCTGCAATGTTTTGTGCTATAGGCCATAAAAGAAACTGCCCTCAAAATACTAGACAAACACTAGGGACCAGATGTAGCAGAGGGTTTTACCCATTCTGTGTCTATGGGAAAATGTGTTCGTACATATGGCCCTAGATCTCTGGTGACAACCATCACACATCAAAGTGAATCATAAAGGAAGAAGAATTAGTAGAGATGTGCTAAAATCACAACAGGACCTGGAATATAGAACCTAGAAAAAGGCTCAACAGAAAAATAACAAGTGCCAGTTTCAGCCTAAGAGAATGCAGGCATGATCGAAGAGACGGTAAAACAGAGGTTGCTGCCAGCTCATTACAGGAGCGGAACTGTGAGCAATTAATGCCCATTTGGCACAGGAAAGAAAAACACAGCCATAAAGTACCCAACTGGCACACAACCACAAGAAATAGATGTAAAGGCAGGCCAAAATGTTCAGACTTTATGAACTACAAGGAAACAAAGGAACAATGGTTATGTAGGTAAAGGTTTTAGAGAAACGTTTTCAACACATGTGAGCCACATCTGCCATCTGCATGAGAGGCAGAATCCACAGAAGTGCATTGTGTTAGATTTAGTTATCATCAAACAATTTGGAAACCAGTTGTTTATCAAAATTGTGCAGGCAGCAACATTTTGTTAAATAAAAAACAAAATCCTTCCTTCAACAGTCCAAGTAAACCACTGTGCGGCCTTGGCTCCGCCCCATTGCCCCTGGCAAATGTTTACAAGGATTATAGGCATATGTATTGAATTTTCAGGTTAATTTGGCTCCGGATTGCAAGCACTGGTTTGGGCGATGTTCTGAAATGGGGCCCAGAGTTTGTGAAGTTGAGGGAGCTAGACTTCTTCCCTGGTCTGCAGAGGAGGTCAGGGTGGCTCACTGAAGTTGATGTCCAGGGCCTACCAAGCACAAGGCTAGGGTGCATAGCAGGCTTCTTGGTGACTGATACACTTCACGCTAGGCAAGAATCGCAGCACATGTTGGGAGACACACTGACGTTACAGTACAGAGTTAGCAACAAAACATTAAGGGCCTGATTCATAGTTTGGGCAAGGGGTTACTCCGACGGGACGGGATATCCATCATGATTGTGACAGAGTAACCCCCTTTGCCAAACTCTAAATCAGGCCCTAAGGTGGTTGCTATATCAGTCCCATCAATGTAGATATGGCATAACAAGAGTGACCGATTTTTAAACTGGGTGACCAGGTTCGAGTCTTAGCGGGATACTCTACATAGTGTCATTGTTAATGAAAAAATTAACAATAAATGTGTTCGATTTGTCGGGAGGGGTAAGCCACGAAAAGGGAGGGGGGTAAGAACATGATTTAAAGTCCTGTTTACAACGGCACTCGGAGCAAGTTATAAAAAACACGAGTGCTCCTGACGAGGGCTCTTAAAGAAAGATAAAAGAAGTTCCTGAAATGGTCATAAATATGAGCAGAGGATGATATGAGCACTTGGTCCCTGTTATTGGGGACAGGAGAAGGCATGACACAAGCATACCATGGACAAAAGAGGAATAAGAAAAGAAGAGTGACAATGGAGCAAACAAATAAGAAGTCTGTGTAGGCTAAAGCCCTCAAAGTATATACAACATGTCTCTTTCAGATAGTGCATGCACCGTCTGGCAGAGACATAAAAAGGAGTGTGTGAGTTCTCAATACACAAATATCATACCAAGGTGGTGCAGTAAAGTGATCCACCCAGACCCTCGCTCACCAGTTGTTTGTGGTCAGAAAGGCCTCACCCTTATAATAATGGCATGCTTCATTATCGGCCAATCTGCCCCACCAAGTTAAGACAATGCCAACTCAGTGGTCTCAACCTTAACCCAACAAATCATTTTCTGGGGGAAAGGGATCCCTGAATAAAGTATTCTGTGGTCAATATAGGGATCCAGATGTTCAGTCCTAAAACTACCTCTGTGTAATCCCAGGAATATCTCTTTGAATAATGTGGATACACAGGGTAGGATTACAAAAAAAATGTTTCTTCCTTCAAGAACAACCACAGGGGGGTGTCTTAGAGTGGTAAGGGCTCACCACACCCCAATGCCCTCTAATGACAACATGTTTTGGCCCTCAATCAGGATACTTACCTAGAGAAATACGTCTATAGGTGAAGGGCCTTTGTCAAGCCAAATCTGAAACCCCCCATTGTCCCCCACGCATAGTCATGCAACCTGGTAGCAGTAAGTCTTACCTATTACTTTTATGTTGTCTATGCGCCTAATGGAAATTAAAAAAAAACAACAGGAATCATAACCAGGTGTCAAATATATAGAATGAACGTAAAAACTTTATTTCAGTAAATTATTCTGAACACATTCAGTGGATTACACATGTGGTTCACTTTTATTAGTATATATTTCAATACATGTAAGAGGATATGAACATGCAACATTCATGTTCACCACTTACCCTGCCATCATTAGGGTCCTAGAACATCAGTCACTCTGCAGGGTGACCACATCTGTAGTCACACACTGAAGAGAATGGTTACACCTCTGAGAATGTATCAGCCTCAATCAATCTATAACCTAATGAAATTGACAATCCCAATGTCTAACGTTATTCTATGGCTCCATTGCATGGGGAAGAAAGAAGGGAGTATTCATTTACTACTCAATGCTCGTCCAGTCAGTAGTTAGAAAAAACATTTTTTATATCCTCAAAAGGGAGAGTGCTCGCAAACATAGCCACCCTCAAGCAAAAATATAGAGAATAAAACCACAATAAAAAAAAAAGTCTTGTATAGACCATAATACATGGAAATGCTCTCCTCTCCTCCCCTGACCAATATCGATAATAGGACCACAGATCGTTGCCCAGATCTAAAAGTCTGTGCTCTCTTATTTAAACTTAATACATTGTACGAACCCCAAGGTTTCTCTACATGCTGTAACACTATAAAGATATTTGTGAGGAGTGGAACCGATATTTGACGGTCATGTACACCCAACTGGAATCGGGAATGCATAAATACAAAAAAAACAGCAAGAAACTACATAGACAAGGAGAGTTGCCCACCACATAGTAATAACTACTTCAAGAATATTTTGAAGCCCCCGTCCCACCTTGCTGACTCCTTACTTTGTCAAGATGAAGGTTCGACCAGTTCACCCAAAGCTGTGCCTCCATAGCACTGCTCTTCTTCTGACATATCCCTGGTCGTTCCTTAAGATGGGAGCGCACATGCACTCAACTAACGTCAGTGCACCCTGGGATGATGGGAAATTTAGTCCCTAAGTACATCCCGTCCCAGGCGAATGGGTGTCTCTACCCTGTATGCAACCAATTCAAGTGTGTTATCGCACGTCCATGGCTGCAGTTTAAAGTAAAGGCCCCAAGGAGCCAAAAAGGGGGAACCCTATAAAGTGGGGATGCTGGGAGTAGTAATTTAGGGCCAGATGTATGAAAGCATTTTGCATTCGCAAACAATGCGAATGCCCGTTTGCAAATGCAAAATGCAATTTCAGAATGTATGAAATACATTCTGAACGCAATTTTAAGGAATTGCTAAAATAGCGATTCCTTAAAATTGCGACCCTGTTTAGAGAGTCGCAAATTGCGACTCTCTAAATTAGAAATTGCAAATAAGGATTCCTTATTTGCAATTTCTTAGCACATGTATGAAGCAATTCCTAAATGCGATTTTGGCATTTAGGAATCTCTAATTACCACCAAGTTGAACTTGGTGGTAACCATGTGCAAAATTTAAAAATGCATTTAAAATGCATTTTTGAATTGTACATGTAAAGCACACATGCCCTTTTGGCATGTGTGCACCTTACATGTCCCCCAAAAATGTTTTGGGGTGCAGCAGAGGGGGCCTTAGGCCCCCAGCACCCTGGGGTTTTGCATTTCCAAAATTGCGATTTCTGGTTCAGAAATCGCAATTTTGGAAATGCAAAAAATTTCCAGATATGGGCCAACAGGGGCTGGTATCACAACTTGCGATTCGGTAATAGCATTTGCGATTTTTAAGAAATCGCTATTACCGAATCGCAAATGTGATACATGCCACTTTGCGAGTCAGAAATAGCAATTTCTTAAAAATCGCTATTTCCGAATCGCAAAGGGCCGTGATGATACATCTGGCCCTTACTCCCTAAGTGCTTGAAAATGAAGTTGAGCACTAACAAAACATTGTATGCTTTAATAGAGAAAAAGACAAATTATGTGCATGGAAAGAAAAGGGGAAAAAACAAAAAAACGGTTTTCAGGTAACATACCTGGCCCTTAACTGGTGGTATCCAGTCAAAATATCATTCTAGTTCATGATCTCTTGAGATGGTGCTCACTCTTGAATGTACACTTGAGGGTCTTTTCTACAGAAGCAAAACCTCTATAAACAATGCTAAACATTACCCTACCCACTCCGGTGGTCAAAAATTCCTGTGGTAAAAAACATTGTGGGGGGGCATATACTGTTTTGTCAGACAGTTCACCTAAAACCGAACCGAGACCCTGGAATATCATCATTCAAACCCCTCATATGTGGAGGTAATAAAGCCATCTCTGTTCCAGTCTCAACAGTGTATTAAATGGTTAATTGCCTCTAGGAACTGGATGTTTTATGACAGACCAGAGAAAATCCTCCATACTTTGCTCCTTCTCTGAAAAAAATTATTCATCATCTTGGTGGCCATTCTTTTGCATCTGAAAGTGCGTCTGTGCTCATTAATTCTGACCTTCACTGGTCTTGTTGTCATATCAATGTAGTTCAAGCCACATGTGCACATTATAGTTCTCAATATATTCAACTAGTAGAAATGCATATTGTGGTCTTTATTATTGGGATTTAGGTCCTCATTACAAGTCTGGTGATCACTAGACCGCCAGACTCGCAGATGGAGGTGGCATGAGCGCCATATTTCAACACTGCCGGTCAGACAATTGGGGGGACTGACAGATCAGGGATCCCGGTGGTCTGGCGGTAGGTGGTGGTCCTAATCCACCAGTGCAGTGCTGCAAGCATCGCTGCCCTGGGGATTACGACCTCTTTCTCCACCGGCCATTTCATGGCGGTAGAACCAACCATGAAAAGGCGTGTGGAGAACAGGTGCAGGGCCCCCAGGGGAGCCCCTAAACTGCCCATGCACCTGACATGGGCAGTGCAGAGCCCCCCACGGCCAGCAACCTCACAATGTTCACTGGCACTTTGCAGACAGTGAACATTCCGAGGGTGCAAGTGCACCCTGCAGCCTACAGCATTGCGGCTGGCTTGATTAGGAGCCGGAGACATTGCTGTAAGCTGTTTCCAGCTATGCCAGCGGGCGGAAACTCAGGTTTTCCCCTGCTGACCTAGCGGGAAACTCCTAATAGGCCCAGCAGGGAAGTAGCCAGTTTGGCGGCAACCTCCCCGTTGGGAGTTCGCGGATGGCAACTGTTGGCCGAACCCATTACCAGGCCCTAAGGGTGTAAGGTATGAGTACAGTGAAAAGTAGAAGTTTTTTTTTTTTTTATGTTACAATCTTCTGAGACTCTTGGGGGATTGTGAAAATATGGGCAGTCCCTCCCCACACAATACTATGCCCACCCTCGAGAGAGGTCTGAAAGGAGAAGTCAGTCATCCACACACCCTGCTAGGCACCCTGCATCTGAGAGTCACATTTGAAAGGAGTAGTTCCTACCCACAGACTACACTGAGAAAAATAACAGACTACACTGACAAAAATAATAATTTGCTTTGAAAAAAAATTAGAAATTCACCGAAAAAAAACAAAGGTTAAAGTAGCATTATAGTAAGTGTAATAAAAATATATGCTTTTGTTTAAATAAACCTAAGAAATTCACTGAACAAAATGAAGGTTAAAGTAACGCTATAGTTAGGTGAGTTTCTCACTGACGCTAATGTTTTAAACTAAATAAACACAGAAATTCAGCAGTTATAGTTAGCAGCACTAACTATAAATCATGCCCCGCCATGCACTGCTTATGACCTCACATATGATATCACTCACGACATGCTCGTTGACATCATCTTTGTTTTTATCAGTGAATATATTCACTGAAAAAATTAAAGGTTATAGGGATGTTATAGTTAGGAAATGGAATTTAAAAATAACTTCGAAATTCACATCAACTCAAAGGGTACAGGGACGTTATAGTTAGGTTCAGATTTACTTGTGCCGTAAGGTAACTCTAACTCACGCCCTGCGCACGCACAGTTTTGTCATCAATAATTTTACTGCAAATGTTAGAAGATGTCAGATGTAATATCTGGGGTAATTAGCAGTGCATGGCAAGGGCACAAGTTATAGTTATCGTAGGGCACGAGTTATAGTTACTTGCAATAACTAACTGTAACAGCTGAATTTGTATGGTTTTGTGTGTGAAATCTGAACCTAACTATAATGTTCTTGTAATATTTGTTTTTTTTGTGAATTTCTAAGGTTTTATTTTCATTCTATATCATATCTATAACGTCCCTGTAACCGTTGTTTTTTTTAGTGAATTCCTAGTTTGTTTTTTTTATGTTAAGTAAGATGCCCATCGCAATGCACTGTGTGTGTGTGTGGGGGGGGTTGGATGCAATGCATGCCCTGGCATTGCGCAGTCCCCCACCCAAGCTTTCTGCTCCTCCCACCCCTCCATGCCATCCATTGTTGAAGATCATGCCCCTGCTTTCTTATTACAGTCCTGTGTGGGCAATGCCTTTCCTACCTGCCATGAACATTTAGCTTCCTGCCCCATCAACCTCCTCCCTACCCTCTGTTGTCAAAGTCCAAGCACCCACCCCCTCTCCTCTTCCCTGCATGGTCAGATGTGCTGCCACTGTCCCGTCCCTCTTGCCCTACATGGTCCATGATGCTGCAACTATCCCTTCTGTCTTTCCGATATGATCATTTTGCTGTCCTTGCCTCTTTCCCCTCTGCTCTCTGTTATTCATGGGCATGGCCCTGTACCATCCCTGAATTGTTCCATGGTTCGTTGTGCTGCACTGCAATCCTGTTTGCCCAGTGTGATGAGTTGTGCTGTGTGGGCGATACCTTTCCTGCCTGCCATGAACATTTAGCTTCCTGCTCCATCAACCTCCTCCTTACCCTCTGTTGTCAAAGTCCAAGCAACAGCCCCCTCTCTTCTCCCCTGCATGGTCAGATGTGCTGCCACTGTCCCTTCCCTCTTGCCCTACATGGTCCATGATGCTGCAACTATCCCTCCTGTCTGTCCGATATGATCAGTTTGCTGTCCTTACCTCTTTCACCTCTGCTCTCTGTTATTCATGGGCATGGCCCTGTACCATCCCTGAGGTGTTCCATGGTCTGTTGTGCTGCACTGCAGTCCTGTTTGCCCAGTGTGATGTGCTGTGCTGCTATAAACCCTTACATTTGCCCTGTAAGGTCAGTTTGGCGTCCCTGCCCATCTCCCTCCTGCCCCCTGCTATCTGAGTCCACATCCATACCCCAATCCTTCTGTCCTTCATGATCCAATATAACATACCTGCCAACATTTTGAAATTGTAAGAGGGAAATTTGAAAAACAAAACCTGGGGAATTGAGTTTCCTCATTGTCTTAAGGCAGGGAGGCAGATAAAAAAAGCCTTTTTGGGCTTGAAAACATTGTAAGTCTCCTGCCTGAATTGGTCTGTTTTCATGATGGTTGTACTGCCACAGCCTCTTCCTAATGCCTTCAATGGTCGCAACAGCCTCTTCTGTTGGGACTGCATGGTTTGCTTGTTGCCCATGCCCCCTTTTCCCTGCCTCCATGGTTCATTGTGCTGCCACTGCCCTCAATTATCTGAGACCGTGCCCCTGACCTCTGCCCCGCAGTATTCTAATGAACAACTACATTGCAAACATTCTATATTTATCACAAAAGTGTAATACGCCTGACATCATCTTAATGTAATCAAGACTATAATACCTAAATAAATTATAACAACAAAACAATATTATTCCCCCAGAAATTATGTTTAGTGCTCTAAAAAAATAAATAAGGAAACATTTTCAGAGTTCTCAATTAGCGACAAAGCACTTTTAAATTATTTGCTATCTTTATTCTTTTATCCAGTTGATCACTTGATTATTTGTTACACTTAGGGAAGAGGATGTGGCATTGTGGGCAGGGATTCACTTTGCAACTGGGGAACCAGGTCTGAGTTTCGGCATCATCTCAACATCCTGTAAATCTGGGCAAACCCCTTAATGTTCTTAAGCCTAAACTAAAATGAATGTTTCCTTGTGTGTGGTAATTGATGCTCATGTAAAGCACTCCAAAACCTTTGGGTCAAGTCTGCACTTTATAAAACTGCACAAAAATAAAAAAAATAAGGATTCTGCATACTTCTGTCATTGGGCTATACTTGGGCTACATTTGGGTGATATTTGTGCTACTTTTGGGCTCTTTTTCTCTAGTGGCACTCTTGGGAGACTTATTTGTTATGAAGTTCCCTAATTTCTTCATTTACTGCAGTATACTCAGTATAAAATGTTTTCAGTTTCCCACTTCAATGCCATCAAGATGATCTTCAGGTATGCCACACTTTTGGCATAAATTCAGAATTTTAACGCTCTGGTTGCTCATTAAAATAATCTAGTAAAACTGCTGATCAACAGGGAGTTATCTGGCAGTCTCCTCCTGGTTTTGAAAATGCATGTTTCAGTCTGCATGTCAGAATGTTTTAATGAAATAGAAGAGGAATTTATTTGAGATCTCTCTTAAAACATGTCCTAATTTTTCTTTCAACATTGTAAGGATGCAAAAAGCCTTGTAGAAGATTGTATATATTTATTTGATGATCTTGGTACATGTACGATACAGGCATGTCGAGTCTGTTACGGTTCTCCCCACAGTTCCCTCTCTCCCTCAAAAACATTCTAATCCAATTGCATAGCTAACATTCCATTACTCTAGCGTTCTAACAACACTACACATCTTCCCCTCTTTTAACAAAAACTAAATATAATTATTCCTATATGCCTTTTATTATATAGCAAATAATATAAACATTTTTATACTTCAACTTTCAAGTTATGTTGCATAACATATATCACATTATTTTGCATTTGTTTCATAAACATGTTTATGAATCATACCAGTAATTGCATGTATACGTCTTCACTCACAAATCTTAATTTAAAAATAATTTAATGTAGTTGTTTTTATAACTTTCTACCTAATCTGCCAATTCTTTCATCATTACTTACTTTCCTTGTCATATTTGAAGTGGATTCCCCTCCCCTGTGCTTTGACATTCTTTCACAATGTTATTGAAATTATATTGCCTGGTAGAATATACTGGATTTGGGAATCACTTCTTCATCTGTCAACCAATGAAATGTCATCTTTTTCTCCTAATCGTTCCGAGCTATACTTTTAGATGTTTAACCTGTCCATTGCTTAATAAGGCTGCATTACAAAACACTTATACTCTTTGTGGTTTGGAAAATCTACTTTCCCATTTTTTAAGAGTTCCAGTTCTTTTAACTCTCACCATATCTCCCAAATGCACCTTTGCTGTTTTGCAATCATGTTTTTCATCATAATACTCTTTGTGCATAGATTTTGCTTTATGAATCCTGCTTTTCACAATTTTGGGATCCCATTTCAACATTCTAGTTTTGGGCATCCAACTAATATTATCTTTAGAAAATGCCACACTACCTCTCATCAATTCAAAAGGACTATGAGCCTGATATAGATCTCGACCGTGGTGTTACTCCATTTCAACAGTGACGGATATCCTGTCCACCGAAATCTAAATACCATTGAAACAATAGTATTTAGATTTCGATGGATGAGATATCTGTGACTATTGCAACAGAGCAACCCCTACGCCTCAATCTAAATCAGGCCCTATGTCCTGTGCAATCCTAAACTCCCAAATAGTGCGGTACTGTTCAATTTCCCACTCATTATCATTCTTAGCTATTTGAATAGCTCCTTTAATTACTTTATTAAAGCTCTCAAAAGCACTATTACCTGCTAGATAATAAATGAAGGTAGTATTGTGCAAAATGCCATTCCTTCTAATGAACCATTCAATGTTTCAGAGGTGACTTGTGCTCTGTAATCAGTAAAAATAAATTTGTACAACCCTTTTGTTTAAATAAATCTTGTGAAGGAACTTAACAACTGTTTTTGAGTCTGCACTTTCAACTACTTCCACTTCTGGTCATTTAGAAAAATGATCAACAGCTACTATCAAGTATTTCTGTAATGCTCTATCCAAGATGGGACCAGCTATATCCACACTTATTTTTTCTCATGGCATCTCCAATATGCTCTTAGGACATAACAATGGTCTAAAAGTAACTTGCGTTTTGTCTGCATTCTCACAGGATATTCAATTCCTGACACTTTTTCATACAGTTTTCCGCTTTAGCAATACCTAAATGTCCTTCTTGACATAAGTCAAGCAATCATGATCTTAGCCCTTCTGGTGGTATAATTCTGCCATTCCATAAATATGTATAATTTTCTACTGGCAATTCCTGTTTTAATTTCCAAAAAACTTTCAAAGCATTTGGTAATATATTCTTTTCTGGCCATCCTTCTGAAATATGTACATTGACTTCTGCTAAGATAGAACCTTCATTAAATGCTTTGGACCATCCTTCAGGTAGAATTATGTTTTCACTCCCACCAACATTTGCTACACTATATTGTTCAACGTCTTCATCAGGGTTGTCATTAATGCAAAGTGAGAATCTACTGCAAAATCTGCTACTTTATTCTTCACACTTGGCATGTATTGCACTTTATACTTATAGTCCAGTAAACTTAGAGATAATCTAGCTAGACACAGTGATGCATAGTATAATCCTTTTGTGGTTAATACTCTTGTAATCGGCTTAAGATCACTTCTTAGCACAACCTGACTTCCCCAGATGAATGGCCAGTAATGCTCTAATCTCACACATAATCCAAGGCTTCATTACTGAATACTTTTCTTCAGTAGGTGGTGACGTGAACCAAAACCGACTGCGAGCGCAGGTGTTTTAATCAAAATATTAATGAATATTCATGTATTCTGAGTAAATGGATTTGCATAGAAAATGTAATAATCTAGAGAAAAATAATGCACACATTACCACCTGAGTTGCCGACAATATTTATAAAGTGTACTTATTAATGGCTTATTAATTTGAAATGTTGAGCTTTTGTTTAATTAATGTAGTAATATATCACATTGAGGGTTATGCATTATGTATTAGCTTTATTAATTGTAGGCCTTAACTTAGCGGAGGTCTTGGTCTAGTTGCACAGACTCATGTCAAGCTGTATTTCTTAGACGTTTGATAAAATGTCTGCTTAGAGAATTATATTGTGATTTTCCACTGTGCTGACATAACATGCTCATAGCTGGAAATATTTCTCATGAGAGTTGGTTGCTAGAAGATGCTGTTCTTGCTAATGTAACAATGTAAATATGATGTGTGGAAGACTGACTTTCCCAGGAGGAATACAATAGAGACACTGACTGGACTATAAGCTGCAAAAATATTGTTACCTGATGAGCTGGATGATGAGAACAGTACAGAAGGAGCCAATCCTCGACACATGAACCGTGTAACAGTAGAAAATGTAGATTTGAAATTTTAGTTTTATTGGACAAAGTGTGAACATGCAACCCCTTGAACAATAGGGACTTGGGAAATAGTTTTAGGAAATCTAACTTAGCTGGACTGCACTGAGGAGAAGCTGCAGTTGAGCTTTTGCCTTTTGCCATACTGCCATTACTTTTTTGAGCGTCGTGAGAAGAGACGTGCTTAACTTTAATGTTTAAAATACTTTGCCTTTTCTGAACTTTGATGCTGAATCCTGAAGCCTTGCTGACCAGACTAATGTCCAGATGATGAAGACTGTCGCAGCTTGCTCATCCAAACTAAGGACAGTTATATTGACAATTATATTGTTTGCTATGTCTATTTGATTTTCTTTCTAGGTACCAACCGCGCTATAGTTAGATGTGTTTCCAAATTTGTGTTGGCTAAATTGTTTTGCATGAAGCCCAAACATGCTAATTCTAATCTGGTGTTAGCTAGGATTCTCACTAATTAAAACCAATATAATGAGTGACGTTTGATGTCTTTTCTTTGCTGAAATCTAAATGTTTGTAATATTGTTTGACCAGTTGTTCTTATTATTACTTTGCACTGTAACGTTGGAATGTGTAGTAGCTCAAGCCTTGATTAGATTGCGTTTCTTTTGTAGCTTCAGTCAGCCAGTAATGTTCTTGTATGTTTATTATTTTATTTCCAGATTATCTTTTGTGATATTAGCATTGTTAATACAGAGAAATAAACATCCTAACTTTTACATAAAGGTGTGATTATTCATGACCTCGTAGTCATTGTGTGTAAAAATTGCTGACTCCAATTGATTATTAATGGTATTGATTACCATTGATTATTAATGTTATTGATTGGTTATTGATTATTCATCTGCATGTACTGGATTTATGATGGGAACATCTTAAATCCGAGTCAAAAGATTAATCGACCTATTCGTGTCCCCTTGTAATCTTACTTATTAAGGTCAGATGTGCCAACAGAGATGGTAGCAGACTGATGGTTTGTCTCCTTAAGAGCCCAATATAGATGCCCGGTACAGGTTTGTCTCCTTAAGAGCCCATCATAGATGCCCGGTACAGGTTTGTCTCCTTAGGAGCCCATCATAGATGCCCGGTATAGGTTTGTCTCCTTAAGATCCCACAATAGGGCCCAGAAAGAGAGGTAGTAGAGTATTTGGCCCCAGAGATTGTAAGCGAGAAATAACAGGTGTCCCCAGAGATGGTAGTAGCCTGATGGGCTCATCTTTCAAGAGCTCATCATCACCAAGATTTGGATTTTATTTTTCAATGATACAAATTGGTGAGACAATGTGCCCCTAACTCCTGGAATGACTTTCCTAGAATCTTGGAACCTGCAATGGTGGTTTGAGGATGTTCTCAACGTTCTAGTGATAGTGTGAATGAAGTAGGTTTTGTGCTTGCACAGCTTATGGCAATAACAGGTGAATTGCGATGTTTGTGAGGGCTTAGGGAGTTTGCATACTCCAAATGAAGTTGTAGGAGTGTGAGTACTAACTGTGTGAGAGTAGGGAAGTCGTCGAACTTCCCATGTGCGTGGTGCTTTGTGCTCACAAATTGTCCACGTGGTTTTTAATGTACGGACCCTGCGTGGTCTAAGACTCCGGAGTATATTGAAAAGTGTATAAGACACTTGTTTTTTGTAGTAATTTGTCGGGTTTAGTAGGTCGATCGGGTGTGGTCAACAGGTCAGAGTGTGAGTCAAAGTGAGTGAAAGAAATTTCTATGTGCACCAGGACAAACTCACTGACCAGTTGAGAGTGAAATTTGCGGGTCCAATTTTGCTTGCGGATCAGGGAGACTGGGGAAGAAAGAGTAGCTGTTA
This sequence comes from Pleurodeles waltl, assembly GCF_031143425.1. Lineage (NCBI taxonomy): Eukaryota > Metazoa > Chordata > Amphibia > Caudata > Salamandridae > Pleurodeles > Pleurodeles waltl. The sequence goes on along the minus strand of NC_090444.1, from coordinate 397,923,143 downwards.
GAGCAAAACTCCGTCAGTGAAAAATCTGTGAAGTTTCAGAAGCGATTGTGTTACCTCACCTGTATCAAACCAGCAAATTGGGTTTTGATTTTGTTTAGTGCTCACAATATTTTGTATTAGTTTAGTGTGCATCAGAATTTGAGAGGACGAGTCACAAGACTTTGTCAGCCACAGTACGTGTGAGTGTGACGTCATTGGAGCCACGCTGGGATAGGTTGGTTAGTGAGAAGGGTCGCGCAGGGATTGGCAGCTGTCTGTGAGGTGCAATTGGTTGAGAAAGTGGGTGAAGAAAATTCTGGGAGTAAAAGTCACTTCCTGATTTGATTTTGAATAATACAAAGGTCGAAAATATGAAATTTTTTGAAGCTTTAAAGAATGGCTTAAGGGGAGATACATACATTCCAATGAGTATAGGGAATATTACACTGCCAGAAGGTACACCAGCTTACATTGTAATCAAGGAGAAGGGTGTTGCGCCATGTCTTTGGCTAAAGCAATGGTGCAAAGTGACAGAGAAAGGTGGGAGCTTGGCGTTTCCTGCTAATGGGACATTCAATTTGAAGAGCATAGAGCATTTGAGAAGGGTGTTGTATGACCTGAAACCCCCTCCGAGACCAGCACAGTTTGAGGCATTAGCGATTTGGGAGTTAGTAGCCAGAAAGCAACAGCAACAGAAATTTCAAAGGAGAATGAGAAAGGAAGAAAAGACACTAGCGGAGGTTAGATGGGACAGTGATCAGAAATTTTGGAGAACTGAGACTTTGCAGGGGATTAAGTTATTCCCTGCGATTACACAAGACAGCGAGAAAGAATGGAGAAAAGCTACTAGAAAGACTAGCAAGAGCCCTTCATAGAGCCAGGAAGATAGAACATCTTTGACATATGAAGATGTCAACACCAGGACAGTGCGCGCTCTGCGGGCATCTAGAATGCAAAAACCGAACACTTGCAAGATAAAGTAATTTATGCATTGTGATGATATGTTATTGTTTAACCTTTTGCATTGCAGAATTCCATCCAAAAGATTCATTTTTTAAGGTGCTTATAAATACTGTACGTTTACAATGTATTGCTGCAGACATTCAGAGCGTGTTAGGGTGTGGTCCCTTTCCAGGGCCTTCTGGAGACTTTCCCTGCAACATACCTGGCGTGGTTCTAGGCTGGGCCAAGACTCTATAAAAGAGAGTCAGCCCTACTTCCAGTGCTCACTATTCAGAGGTCCCGGTGCAGAGCAGCAGCTTCTTCCTGAGCTCCTGTCCCGGCGGCCTATTTGGATTTTCCAGTCTTCTGCACTCATCTCTCATTGGTGATCACTGTTTCCAGGCGGTAAGACGGTGTTTGGACATTTCCCAACACCGTAATTGAGAATCTTCATATTCTTGCTTTTAATTCTTAAATGAATAACAGATTACTTGTGCGCTGCCATTTTTTGACATTTGTATAGTGGTTTGCAAATAGGGAGGACGCGCAATTTATTCCATAAAGATTTGACTTTGTTATTACATTATTGTTCACTGCGCGCTGATATTTCTTGACATTTACATGATGTTTTACGAGTTGGCAAGACGTGCAACTCGTTTCATGAGCATTTAACTTTGTTGTTCATTGCGCGCTACCTTTTCTTGACATTTACATGGTGGCATTCGAATTGGCGAAACGCGCGATTCACTTCTCGTGTGTAATTCATGCTGTTCATTGTGCGCTACCATTTTCTGGCATTTACATGGTGGCATTCGAATCGGCAACACACGCGATTCTTTCCCTGAGTGCTTTTCATGTTGTTCATTGTGTGCTACTATTTCTTGGCATTTGTATGGTGGCATTTGAATCGCGCAATTCTTTCCTCGTGTATAAATAATGTAAGTTACTGTGCGCTACCATTCTAAGACATTTTCTTGGTAGCATTTCAAGTTGACACGTTGCGTGATTTATTCCTTGAATCTACGTTGTGTGATTTCATGGTGCACAAACCTTTATGGTGTTTAATACTCATATAAAAATCTGCAATGTGCGCAATTTACTTCCAAATGTTTTTTCTGAGATGAACACAACAATACCAGAGTTCTAGATGTAATGCTGTGTGTTCCTGATATATATTCATAAAAGGAGATTCATATGGTTGTTTAGAAATTGCTCAGAGTGTTTCCTGATTCTCATGCTAAAGAAAGTACTTGAATCTGAAAGTCCTATTTAACTTTTCCTGTTTCCTCCTCAGGTATTCAGTAATCTAAAGCCTAGTCAGTTATAGGATTATTCCAGGGTTGTTCATGTTTTTCGGAAAAGACCAAGCTTAGAGTTGTAGCATGGTACTGATTTCATGAGATGTAATTTTGATGTTGTGTTTTAACCTTTTGCTTCCTACAGGTCTCCTTCCCAGCTGTTCCCGTCCTGATCCCCTTTTCCCCACTTGGACTCTCTTAGACTCTGTGATAAATCTAATCAGAGTATTGGAGCTGTCTCGTGGTGGAAGTGTTGGGAACGTGCACGGACCCCGAGGATCTGGTGACTCTGACAGAATAGTGAGCCCACAAATTATTATCCTCCTGGTTTGTGTATGTTCTCAGCATGGCCACACTGGACGAGCTAGTCAAGGCTATCACCCAGCTCCAGTCAGAAGTGGTATCATCAAAGGATTTGACAAATAGTCTAGCTGAGAGGGTGAGTCAGTTACAGAATAAGGTTAAGAAGAAAGAACAAAGTCCCACAGGTGTGTCTTGGCCAGGTACTTCTTCTCAGACTTCTGGAGATAGTCCGACTAACATTTCCCTCAATGTTCCTTCAGCCATTCCTTTAGCTCCCCCAGAACGCTTCTCAGGTGATCCCTTGAAAGCGCAATTGTTTCTGGTTCAAGTGGAACTTCACTTCACCTGCAGACCACATACTTTCCCCGATGTCCAGTCTAAAGTAGCTTTCTTGTTGTCATATCTGTCTGGAGATGCAGCTTCCTGGGCTATTCCTCTTGTGCGTAAAAATAGTCCCCTGTTGTACAAATGGAAAAATTTTGTTCGTGAATTTGAGAGAGTTTTCGATCGTAGAACTGTAACACAGTCAGCAGATCGTGAATTATTAGACTTACGCCAAGGGAATCAGGACTTAGGTGGTCATTCTGACCTCGGCGGTAAAAGGCGCCTACCGCCGGTCAGAAATCCTCCATAATCCCGCCGCGGTCGCGGAAACCCGCCACGGTAATTCTGACCCGCAGCAGCCAAACCTCCGAAAATCCGACAGCCACAACAGGCCGCCAGACCAGCGGTCGGCGGAAAAGTGGAGGTGACAAAACCTCCACCGTCACGCCAACAGAAATACGCCCATGCCATTACGACCCACGAATCCACGCGGCGGTCTTTCAAACGCGGTTTTCCATTGGCGGGACACACCGCCGCGGTCAGAATACACACAAACGAACAAAACTCAGCCACATTGGCCGATTTGAATTCCACACACCTGATACACATACACACACCACTCCCACACACACAATACAATATAAAACACACACCCACATCACCCACAAACCCCTACGACCAAAAATTCTGAAAGAAGGCCAGAGCGAGACACCACCATCCACAAACTAGCAGCCACAGCCACTCAACACCATCACCCACACAATATCCACACACAAAACAACACACACCACCACACTCAACACACTTAACTACACATACTCCACCCCACACATCATACACACCACCCCATGGCACCCCAAAGACACCCCCGCTTCTCAGACGAAGAACTCAGGGTCATGGTGGAGGAAATCGTTCGGGTAGAGCCCCAGCTGTTCGGCACACAGATCCAATACACCAGCATTGCCCGGAGGACGGACCTATGGCAGAGGATTGTCGACAGGGTCAACGCTGTGGGACAGCACCCCAGAAATCGGGAAGACATCAGGAAGCGATGGAACGACCTACAGGGGAAGGTGCGTTCCATGGTATCCAGGCACAACATCGCCGTGCAGAAGACTGGCGGAGGACCCCCACCTCAACCCCCACAATTTACAACATGGGAGGAGGAAGTCTTGAACATCCTGCATCCTGACGGCCTCGCAGGAGTCGGCGGAGGAATGGATACTGGTAAGTTGAAGCTTCAATACTGCTTCCCCCCCACCTGCATGCCAAATCATACCCCAACCCTCACCCCCATCCTCGAACCCCACCCCCACCCCCATCCTCACCACCACCCTCACCCCCACCACCATCCTCACCCCCACCACCATCCTCACCCCCACCCCCAGCACACCTATTCCCTGCCAATGTCTCACCATCACAACCCACACATCCCAAAACCTAGGCCTGCATGCGTCCACTAAGCATGGACACCCATCACCAAAGCATGCCCAATGCATATACACATCCCCCCCACAAGCCACCCTCACCAAAGCCCCCACACACGAATGCCAGCACTTGGGGACACGGGAACCCACAGATACACCCATATGGCACACATTGAAACTATAACCATACCTCTATACCCCTGCAGGACCCGACCGTCAACACACCGCCACGGAGGGCCCAGAATTCTCCACACCCCCCACCCAAGAGGCCGTCAGCGATGACAGCAGCTCTGTCGACCTGGACACCGATGACCAGCCCGGACCATCGGGGACCTCTGGACAGTCGGTTCCCCTCACACAGGCACAGGCCACTACAGACCCAAACCCCTCTGGGAACACCAGCACAGCTCCCATCCAGCGGGCCCATGCCTCTGTCTCCAGGGCGCGTCAATCTGCGGTGTGTCTACCACTACAGGGCACCCAGGATAACCCACCACCCCAACAACAACAGGGACCTGGGGGCAGTGGTAGTGGGCACACCGGCCAGGGGGCAGAGGCCCAGGGAAACAGGGCAACTCGGAGGGCAGCTGTGCGACAGGGGGGGGACGGGCCCAGGGAACCCACTCTCCACGAGGCCCTCACCACCATCATGGGAGCATACAACCGCTCCCAGGAGACAATGGCGACGGTACTGGCCCGGTTCCAGGAGATCCAGGTACTGCAGGAGGAACACTATCGGGGGTACAGGGAGGACATCAGAGCCCTCACCTCCACCCTGGTTACCATGGTAGGGCTGCTGCAGGACCTCATCAACACCAGGACGGACACTCAACAGCAACAAAGGGCCCCTGCCACTAGCCTGGACCAAGAACAGCCAACCACCTCCGCCGGCGCTAGTGGACAGGAGGCCCCCGCACAACAGCAGCCCACCAGACCCCCACCTCCTGCAGGAGAAGAACCACCCCGCAAGAGGGCCCTGAGATCTCGCAAGAAGACAGAGTAGGATGTCAAGACCCCCGCCAGCAAAGGATACCACCTGATGTCATCCCACTGTCCCACATTGTCACCCTGTCCATCCTTGAACTGCCCATGCTCCATCTCTCCACAGGCCTCTGGACAATGCACCTGTGTGACTGTTACTCTGGACTCTGCCATGGACATTCCTTCACCATAGCCCCCACCCACTTGAAACCACCCATCCCATTTTGAGCACTGAAATAAACACCTATTTTGCACAAAACTATCTGGAGTCTGGCTGTGATTTCAAAATTTTGTAATTGACATGACAGTGCAAATATGTCCTTGTACATAGTGAAGTCAACAAACAGCTGCCACAAAGCTGTAGTCCATGGGGAAACGAAGCACAGGACTCGTAGTGGGGACCCCAGATCTGAAATAGGGAGGGAAAAGCCACAACTCAGTCATCATACACTGGGGCAAATAGACAGGCAGCAGAGATGCAGGAGAGTAGTTCACATTTACTAAATTATGTTTGAATTGTTACCTGTGTCCTATTGGAAGTACTGTTCAATGATTCTGTCCCTGTTGTCTGTTTCAGCCCCGTCGTCTTCCTCCTCGTCACTCTCCACAGGTTCCACCGCTGCCACAACACCACCGTCTCGACCATCCTCCTGCAGGAAAGGCACCTGGCGGCGCAAAGCCAGGTTGTGAAGCATGAAGCAGGCCACGATGATGTGACACACCTTCTTAGGTGAGTACATTAGGGATCCACCGGTCATATGCAGGCACCTAAACCTGGCCTTTAGGAGGCCAAAGGTGCGTTCGATCACCCTCCTAGTACGCCCATGGGCCTCATTGTACCGTTCCTCTGCCCTGGTCCGGGGATTCCTTACTGGGGTCAGTAGCCACGACAGGTTGGGGTACCCAGAGTCCCCCAATAGCCATACACGGTGTCTCTCTAGCTGTTCCATCACGTAAGGGATGCTGCTATTCCTCAGGATGTAGGCGTCATGCACTGACCCTGGGAATTTGGCATTTACATGCGAGATGTACTGGTCAGCCAAACACACCACCTGGATGTTCATGGAATGGTAATTTTTTCTGTTCCTGTACACCTGCTCCCTGTCTCTTGGGGGAACCAAAGCCACATGGGTCCCATCAATGGCACCAATGACGTTGGGAATATGTCCAAGGGTGTAGAAATCACCCTTCACTGTAGCCAATTCGCCCACCTCAGGGAAAATGATGTAGCTCCTCACGTATTTCATCAGGGCAGACAACACTCTGGATAACACCTTCGAAAACATGGGCTGAGACATCCCAGAAGCAATTCCCACTGTTGTCTGAAATGACCCACTTGCCAAGAAATGGAGTACTGACAGGACCTGCACCAGAGGGGGAATCCCTGTGGGTTGGCGGATGGGGGACATCAGGTCGGGGTCCAGCTGGGCACACAGTTCATGGATAGTGGCACGGTCAAGACGGTAGGTCAGGATAATGTGGCGTTCTTCCATTGTCGACAGGTCCACCAGCGGTCGGTACACGGGAGGATTCATCCGTCTCCTCGCCAAACCCAGCGGACGGTGCCTAGGAAGGACAACATGGAGCACACAGTCAAGCAACCCACAGGTACGTACTCACAGCTAGCACAGTAAACGATTCTCTATGCAGTGAATGGCGGGTCTGAGTGGCTATGCAAGGCCTAGGCCTGTGTGACGCAGTTGAAATTGAGCCATGTGGACCCTCGAAATGGCGGCTGCCTGACCTGTGAAGTGTGACAATGGGATGTGAGGTCAATGCGCTGGCGTGGCACACCGCGGCGGTCAGCGGTCGAAGACCACGGCGCGAAGCCGCATTGGTTAACATTGAAGCCTATGGGTTTCAGGAGCCAATGGCGAAGGGCGCCGGCGGTGGCTGTACGCACCGCCGCGGTACGCACCGCCGCGGACGTGACCGCCATTTTCTATCTACTTATCCACTTGCGACTTGGACTTTCACAGGAGAGGACCTATACTGCAAGTGTTGCTGTGACCTCGGTCTGGAAGGGACAATGGCTGCTGCGACTGGGGAAAGGGCCACTGCCTTCACTGGAGAGGAGTTGGAGAAACTTGTGGATGGGGTCCTCCCCCAGTATGCGCTACTCTACGGTCCTCCAGACCAACAAGTGAGTTTAATTCAATATGGATTTGGGGCCACTGGCTGGCTTGGGGGCCTGGCGGGGGGCCTGGCGGGGATGGGGGGGCATGTTGGGCCTGGCGGGGGGCATGGCGGGGAGCCTGGCGGGGATGGGGGGCATTTGGGGCTGGCGGGGGGCATGGCGGGGGGCCTGGCGGGGATGGGGGGGCATGTTGGGCCTGGCGGGGGGCCTGGCGGGGATGGGGGCATGTTGGGGCTGGCGGGGGGCATGGCGGGGGGCCTGGCGGGGATGGGGGGGCATGTTGGGGCTGGCGGGGGGCCTGGCGGGGATGGGGGGCATGTTGGGGCTGGCGGGGGGCATGGCGGGGGGCCTGGCGGGGATGGGGGGGCATGTTGGGCCTGGCGGGGGGCCTGGCGGGGATGGGGGGCATGTTGGGGCTGGCGGGGGGCATGGCGGGGGGCCTGGCGGGGATGGGGGGGCATGTTGGGCCTGGCGGGGGGCCTGGCGGGGATGGGGGGCATGTTGGTGCTGGCGGGGGGCATGGCGGGGGGCATGGCGGGGGGCCTGGCGGGGATGGGGGGCATGTTGGGGCTGGCGGGGGGCCTGGCGGGGGGCCTGGCGGGGATGGGGGGCATGTTGGGGCTGGCGGGGGGCATGGCGGGGGCCTGGCGGGGATGGGGGGGCATGTTGGGCCTGGCGGGGGGCCTGGCGGGGATGGGGGGCATGTTGGGGCTGGCGGGGGGCATGGCGGGGGGCATGGCGGGGGGCCTGGCGGGGATGGGGGGCGTTGGGCCACTGGCAACGAAAATGCAGACAAACTTGAACGTGGTATTTCTCCCTCCCTGTACGTGTCACATAGGTCCGCGCCCATGAGAAGATCGGGATTTGGCGTGCCATCGCCAAGGAAGTCCGGACCCTGGGGGCCCACCATCGACGGGGCACCCACTGCCGCAAGAGTTGGGAGGACATCCGCCGTGGGACCAAGAAGACCGCTGAGTCTCTGCTGGGGATGGCCTCCCAACGTAGGCGGGGTGCCTGCCGTCAACTGACCCCCCTGATGTTCCGAATCCTGGCGGTGGCCTACCCTGATTTGGATGGGCGCGTAAGGGCAGCACAGCAGACACAAGGGGGTGAGTCCAAGCATTATCTACTCTGTTGTCGCGCAGTGGAGGTGTCTGGGTGGGGGAGGAGGGCTGTGGGTCCCCCTAGGCCAGGGCGATATCTGTAGGCTGGGCACCCCCGTAAGCCCCTGTGTCCCCAGCCACCACCCTCAGTAGTGTGTCAGTACAGCCATCCCTGGGCCGTGTCATCCATGGGTGCAGTTGTCAACTCTAGGCGTGTAGGGCATGTTCCACGGAATGCGTAGCGGACCCCAAGTGCGCAACTTAGTGCAGGGGGCATCTGTGTCTGTCATGTCCGCTAACTGTACCGGAGATCCATGTACTCAATATCCCTTTATTTCTCTCTCCCCCCCCTTTTTGTTTGTCTTTCTGTGCTTGTGTGCATCAGCATCATCAGGCGGAGGAGAAGTGGCATCGGGGCAGGAGGGAGCTGCATCTCACATGGCCCAGGAGGGCCATGCCACAGAGTCTGACTGGACCAGTGAGACGGAGGGCGAGGGGAGCTCCACAACGGGGACGACTGGACCCTGCAGCGACACGGACACGTCCTCGGAAGGGAGCTCCCTTGCGGGGGTGGCACCATCCGTGCCCCCCGCCATTACAGGTACAGCCGCCACCCAGCGCACCATCTCTGCTCTCCCAGCAGCCCCTCAGCGTTCGCTCCGTGCCCGCTCTGCCAGGAAGCCGGGCATCTCCTTCGCCCCAGGCACCTCAGGCCCTGCCCCTGTTACCCCCGCTGCCCTCAGTGCGGAGCTCATTGACCTCGTGAGGACGCTCATTGTTGGGCAGACTACCCTTTTGAATGCCATCCAGGGGGTGGAGAGGGAGGTTCATCGCAGCAATGCGTACCTGGAGGGCATTCATTCGGGTCAGGCTGCCCATCAGCGATCGTTCCAGGCTCTGGCCTCAGCACTGACGGCAGCCATTGTCCCTGTCTCCTGCCTCCCTCTACTAAATCCCTCCACCCAGTCTCCTGTTCCTCTGCCTGTCCCACCCACACCATCAGACCAGCCTGCACACACCTCAACACCCAAGAGAAGCTCATCCAAACATAAGCACCACAGATCACGCAGACATTCACACACGCAACATTCCGATGCAGACATGCCAACAGTCACTACCACCTCTGTGACCCCCACCTCCTCGTATCCCTCCTCCCTCCCTGTGACGTCTACACTCACACCTCCATTCACCTCACCATCAGCCAGTGTTTCCATCACCAGCACACCCTCCAGTCCAGTCCGCACACGTGCAGTCACCACCCCCACTGCCATTTACACGTCCCCTGTGTCCTCTCCCACTGTGTCTGTCACCCCCTCTTCCACACCACACAAACGCAGCCACCCACCCACCCAACAGCCATCCACCTCACGACAGCCTATCCCTCCTGCACCTGCACCCAAAGACAGCAAACGTGACTCACCTACAACCACATCCTCTCCCTCCACTCCCATTCCCACTGTACCTACCACTCTCCATTGTCCCAAGAAACTCTTCCTCGCCACTGCTAACTTCTTTCCTGACCCTGAGCCCCCCCCTCCTTCTCGTCGGGGTAAGAAGAGCACCTCAGCCACCACCAGCCCTGCAGCCCCCTTGACAAGGGTGCAGGGGTATTGGAGCCCACCAGCCCGCATGTCTGGATCTTCGCCCAGCAGCAAGGGGACAGCCAGCCCACCCCCTGGGAAGAGGAGCAGAAGGCGGAAGGGGCGCCGCAGGAGCCCGGCTTCTACATCCCCCCCGGACACCACCCAGACACAGTCACCAGCCACAGCTCCAAAGGGAGGAAAGGGCCACAGACTCCCGACTAAGGAGGGCAAGGGCAGCAAGTCGGAGAGGTCAGGCTGCAGGCCTGCTGCCCAGGAGGAGCACACCACCCCCATAGCCGCTGGCCAGGGAGGACCCAGCCCAGCTGGCCAGGAGGGCCCCACCACCCACAGCCCAGGTGGGCATTGAAGGAGCACCATCCCCGCTGCCCAGGAGGGCACCACCAGGCAATGAACAGTTGGCCATAGACCGGCCGCCGTCTCAAGAACCGCTGAACTGGGCCCGCCGTCTCAAGCACCGCTGAACTGGGCCCCGCCGTCTCAAGAACCGCTGAACTGGGCCCCGCCGTCTCCAGCACAGCTCCGCTGGGGACCGCCGTCTCAAGAACCGCTGAACTGGGCCCGCCGTCTCAAGAACCGCTGAACTGGGCCCCGCCGTCTCAAGAACCGCTGAACTGGGCCCCGCCGTCTCAAGCACCGCTGAACTGGGCCCCGCCGTCTCCAGCACCGCTGAACTGGGCCCCGCCGTCTCAAGCACCGCTGAACTGGGCCCCGCCGTCTCAAGCACCGCTGAACTGGGCCCCGCCGTCTCCAGCACCGCTCCGCTGGGGACCGCCGTCTCAAGAACCGCTGAACTGGGCCCGCCGTCTCAAGCACCGCTGAACTGGGCCCCGCCGTCTCAAGAACCGCTGAACTGGGCCCCGCCGTCTCAAGAACCGCTGAACTGGGCCCGCTGTCTCAAGCACCGCTGAACTGGGCCCCGCCGTCTCAAGCACCGCTGAACTGGGCCCCGCCGTCTCAAGAACCGCTGAACTGGGCCCGCCGTCTCAAGCACCGCTGAACTGGGCCCGCCGTCTCAAGCACCGCTGAACTGGGCCCCGCCGTCTCAAGCACCGCTGAACTGGGCCCCGCCGTCTCAAGAACCGCTGAACTGGGCCCCGCCGTCTCAAGCACCGCTGAACTGGGCCCCGCCGTCTCAAGCACCGCTGAACTGGGCCCCGCCGTCTCAAGCACCGCTGAACTGGGCCCCGCCGTCTCAAGAACCGCTGAACTGGGCCCCGCCGTCTCCAGCACCGCTCCGCTGGGGACCGCCGTCTCAAGAACCGCTGAACTGGGCCCTTCAAGGCAAGACCCGCTGAACTGGGCCCTTCAAGGCAAGAACCGCTGAACTGGGCCCTTCAAGGCAAGAAGCGCTGAACTGGGCCCTTCAAGGCAAGAAGCGCTGAAATGGGCCCTTCAAGGCAAGAACCGCTGGCCCTTTGGCAGACGTGGCAGGGCAGGATCTGTCTCGGGCAGGGCTGCAGGATGTCCTCTGGCCAACATGCCTCCTCCAGTGGCAGTGGAGTCTGTTATGGACTGTTTGGACTGTGGCTTTGCTCTCCCCAGGATGGCCCAGTGGGCAGGCCACCCACTGTATGGACAGTATGGACTGTGGCTTTGCTCTCCCCAGGATGGCCCAGTGGGCAGGCCACCCACTGTATGGACTGTATGGACTGTGGCTTTGCTCTCCCCAGGATGGCCCAGTGGGCAGGCCACCCACTGTATGGACTGTATGGACTGTGGCTTTGCTCTCCCCAGGATGGCCCAGTGGGCAGGCCACCCACTGTATGGACTGTATGGACTGTGGCTTTGCTCTCCCCAGGATGGCCCAGTGGGCAGGCCACCCACTGTATGGACTGTATGGACTGTGGCTTTGCTCTCCCCAGGATGGCCCAGTGGGCAGGCCACCCACTGTATGGAATGTATGGACTGTGGCTTTGCTCTCCCCAGGATGGCCCAGTGGTCGTGGAGTCCCCTCGTGGATCTGGCGTCGTGTACTCAAGTGGCTGAGGTGCCCCCCCTTCCCTTCCCCCTGAGGTGCCTGTCCTATTTTCTTTCTGATGCCCCTGTAGTGTTCTCTCCGTGGAGTTCTTGTCGTGGGACTGGGCCTTGCCCCTTTGCACAGGACCCCTGTGGTCCACGGACAGTGGTTGGACTACATTTAGTAGCTGTATATATTTTGTACATAGTTTATTTATTTATTGGGATTACTGGTGTCCATATTTCAATATATCTGCCCGTTTATGATCTCTTCTTTTGGTCTTTGCATTATTTCGGAGGGGGGGGTTTGTGGGTTGTGACAGTGATCTGTGGGAATGCATTGATGTGTGTGTTGTAGTGGGTGTGGGTGGGTGGGTGTGTGCCGGTACTCTTTTCCCTCCCCTGTGTCGTAGGTGCAGTACTCACTGATGTCTTCCGCGCCGCCGGGCGTGCTCCTGGTACAGGAGCAGGTATAGGAGTGCGGGGATGACCTGCAACTCGGGTTCCATACTGCCGGAATCTCACATGGAGTGCGTAGAGGTGAGCGTTTTCCCGTCCGTAGTCTGTTTCCGCCGTGTTTTTATCGGCGGTGCTCCCGCCCCGGAAAAGGTGGCGGATTGGTGGGTCGTGATAGGGTGGGCGGTACATTGTCTGCCGCCTGGCTGTTGGCGGGGACCGCCGCGCTGTTTGTTTGTTCCGCCGTGGCGGGCAGAGTGTTAATGCGGCGGGATGTGTTGGCGGTTCCCGCCAGGGTCAGAATTGCATATTTTGGACCGCCGGCCTGTTGGCGGGTTGGCCGCCGCATTATCACTGACCGCCAGGGTCAGAATGAGGGCCTTAGTGTCATATTTAGCCAACTTTAATCGGCTGGTCGCTGAGACATCCTGGCCTGAAGAAAAACAAGCAGCCTTGTGTTACAGGGGACTCAAAGAGGAGCTAAAAGACATCTTAGCGCAAATCGACCCACAACCTGCAAACTGTCAAGATTTAATAAACCTTGCCTTGAGGCTTGATCATCGTTTAAATGAACGAAAAGGAACGCGTAAAAAGACTGAAAAACATTCTTGGCATGCTCATGATAACAAAGACTCAAGAACTCCGAGAGAAAGAACGCCGGAACCGATGGAAATTGGAACCATCAGGAGACCTTTGACCAAAGACGAAAAGGACCTACGCAGAAAAAATGGGCAATGTATCTATTGTGGGCGGAAAGGTCATTTCGCCAAAGATTGTCCAATCAAAACAAAGAGCAAGTGAGGCCCAGTTCAGAAAGTTGCAACCAATGCATCAGTCGAGTTGGAAAATCTAAAGCACCCAAGTTGCAGAAGAGAAGGGTTGCTCTTGGGTGTCACCGTGGATCCTTCACAATCCAAACATCTAAAATTGGGAATAAGAGTTCAGGTCAAGAAAAAGACCTATTTCAAGAAGGCTCTAGTCGACTCTGGGGCTACCGGAAACTTTGTTGACGCCCAATTGGTTCGTGCATGGGGGATCTCATGTATTGAAAAGAAGACTCCAGAAACCATCCAGGCAGTTGATGGAAAACTCTTGACTGGAGGTCCGATAACTCTTCAGACTGTCCCCTTGACAATAATTTGTGAAGGTAAAAATCAAAGAAAGAAACATAAAGAGGAACTCATCCTTGACGTGATCCATGCTCCCAAGTATGGGATCATCCTTGGCTTGCCATGGTTAACTCATCACAATCCAGAGATTAATTGGGCTGAACGAAAGATCATGTTCTCATCAGTGCTATGTAAAGAACATTGTCTCCAAAGGACTCAAGAATCGGAAGTTCGACATTCTTACATAGCTACCGCTGCAGAGAAAGAAGTTCAGTTGCCCAAACAGTATTCGTCTTATGAAGATGTATTTGATGAGAAGGAAGCAGAGAACATACCTCCTCATAGATCTTATGACTGTCAAATTGATCTAGTCCCAGGGGGGATACTTCCCAACTGTTGTGTGTATGCCCTGTCAGAATTTGAAAATCAACATTTACGAAAATACTTGGATAAATTCTTAGAGAATGGTTTCATCCGCCCCTCTAAGTCTCCCACAGCTTCTCCTTTGTTTTTTGTTCCAAAAGCGAACGGAGAGCTTCGAACTTGTATCGACTATAGGGGCTTGAATAAAATCACCATCAAGAACAAATATCCTTTGCCTCTAATTCCGGTCTTACTGGAACAAGTAAAGAAAGCAAAAATCTACACGAAGCTTGATCTTCGAGGTGCTTACCATTTGGTCAGAATGAGAGAGGGTGACGAATGGAAAACGGCATTCAAAACAAGATATGGCCTTTTTTAATCCACCGTCATGCCTTTTGGTCTGTGCAATGCTCCAGCAGCATTTCAAGTTTTCTTAAATGACGTTCTTAGAGAGTACCTCGATATCTTTGCCATAGTTTACATTGATGACATTTTGATCTACTCAGACAATGAGAATGAACATGTTCAACATGTCAAGAAAATTTTGACAGCCCTTCGTAAACACCATTTATATTGCAAGCTAACCAAGTGTGAGTTTCATGTTACCACAGTTGAGTTTTTAGGGGTTATCCTTACCCCTCAAGGTATGGTGATGGCAGAAAGGAAAGTAAAAGCCGTATCTGAATGGCCCATCCCAAAGACTGTTCGTGACGTACAATGTTTCCTGGGCTTTGCAAATTTTTACCAGAGGTTCATCAATCATTTCTCCCAGACAGTAACTCCAATTACTAAGTTATTAAGAAAGAAAGAAAAATTTGTATGGTGCCTAGAAGCAGACCAAGCCTTTTCAACTTTGAAAGAAGCTTTCTCCACTGCCCCAGTCTTGACTCATCCAGATGCGGATCGACCTTTCATAGTGGAAGCTGATGCTTCAGATGTGGCGATAGGAGCAGTCTTGTCACAACGAAACAAAGACACTGGTCAGCTTCATCCTGTAGCTTACATGTCTCGGAAGTTGAACGAAGCCGAACAGAACTATGTCATTGCTGAAAAAGAGCTTCTGGCGATTCGTGACGCCTTTAAAGAATGGAGACATCATTTGTTGGGAGATAAATATACTGTCACAGTATATACTGATCATTGCAATCTTCAATTCATGAGTTCTGCCAGACTTTTGACTCCTCTGCAATTACGCTGGATGCTGTTTTTTGCCGAGTTTGATTTTGTGGTAACCTTCCGGCCTGGTAAAGATAATCGCAAAGCTGACGCCTTGTCCCGCCAAGAGTCTACCACATTGCCTGCAGTTCAAACCTCCAGAGTTATCATTGCTCCTGACAAGGTCCTATGTATCATAAAAACAGAAGATTTCTTTGAAGACATCCGCAATTCATTCACTGTTGAAAAATGGCAGGCGTGGGCCCAAGCAGATCCGAAAAGATCAATCAAGCAAGGATTACCCTTTTACGATGCTCGTTTGTTCGTGCCCACTACCAAACTTCGCAAGATAGTGTTTCATTGGTTGCATGTTATACCTACAGCAGGTCACCCTGGTACTCCTAAAACTCTTGAATTAATCCAACGCTATTTTTGGTGGCCTACCTTAACAAAGGATGTAAAAACAAAGGTAAACAACTGCGAAGTCTGTGCTCACACTAAAACAAGTCATTCAAAACCGAAAGGTTTGTTACACCCACTCCCAACCCCAAGTCATCCGTGGGAACACATCTCTTTAGACTTTATTACAGGTCTGCCAGTGGTTCAACAGCATTCAGTAATTCTGGTGGTAGTAGATAGTCTCACGAAATATGGACATTTCATTGCCTGTAAGAAATTACCCACCTCTAGTGAACTGGCAACTATCTTACTGAATAGAGTGGTTCGTTATCATGGACTGCCAAAAGTGATCCTCTCCGATCGGGGATCGCAATTTGCCTCCAACTTCTGGAAGACATGGTGTAAAACACTCAAAGTGACATCTACCCTCTCTACTAGCCACCATCCTCAAACAGATGATCAAACGGAGAGACTAAATCAGACTTTGAAGCAATACCTACGTGCTTACGCTGAAAAAGCACTTAATTCATGGACATCAATGCTCTGGTTAGCTGAGTTAGCCTACAACAACTCCTTCCACACTTCTACTGGCGTTACACCCTTCTTTGGTTTGTTTGGCTATCATCCTGACATCTTGCCCATCACAATTCCTCAAGAAAGCTCTCTCACTCCAGCTGTGTCAGAAATCATTCAACATTTGCATCAAACTCAGAAATCGATTCAACAACATTTAGAAAAAGCCAAACAAAAATACAAAAAGCATTATGACAAGAAACATTGTGAGGGACCGCAGTATCAACCTGGTGACAAAGTGTGGCTTTCCAAAAAACATATAGACTTCAAGACGAAGCACATGTTCAACCCCAAATTTATAGGTCCTTACACTGTTCTTCAGCAAATCAATCCTGTGACCTATAAACTACAATTGCCAAAATCATTACGGATTCATCCAGTGTTCCATACTTCCCTCTTAAAAAAGGCAGTCCAAAAGGTCCGCCCTCATCCAGCTCCTGTTCTAGTACAGGGGGAAGAAGAATATGAAGTCAAGAAAGTGTTGGACTCTAAACTGAGAGGGCGTAACCTATGGTACTTAATCTCATGGAAAGGTTATGGCCCTGAAAGTAATTCATGGGTTTCCGCATCTGATGTTCATGCTCCAGTACTTGTGAGACACTTTCATCATCTCAATCCAGATAAACCAGGCCCTAGAGCGCGCCTGGGACAGGGGAGTACTGTCAACACCAGGACAGTGCACGCTCTACGGGCATCTAGAATGCAAAAACCCAACACTTGCAAGATAAAGTAATTTCTGCATTGTGATGATATGTTATTGTTTAACCTTTTGCATTGCAGAATTCCATCCAAAAGATTCATTTTTTAAGGTGCTTATAAATACTGTACATTTACAATGTATTGCTGCAGACATTCAGAGTGTGTTAGGGTGTGGTCCCTTTCCAGGGCCTTCTGGAGACTTTCCCTGCAACATGCCTGGGCATGGTTCTAGGCTGGGCCAAGACTCTATAAAAGAGAGTCAGCCCAACTTCCAGTGCTCACTATTCAGAGGTCCCGGTGCAGAGCAGCAGCTTCTTCCTGAGCTCCTGTCCCGGCGGCCTATTTGGATTTTCCAATCTTCTGCACTCATCTCTCATTGGTGATCACTGTTTCCAGGCGGTAAGACGGTGTTTGGACATTTCCCAACACCGTAATTGAGAATCTTCATATTCTTGCTTTTAATTCTTAAATGAATAATAGATTACTTGTGTGCTGCCATTTTTTGACATTTGTATAGTGGTTTGCAAATAGGGAGGACGCGCAATTTATTCCATAAAGATTTGACTTCGTTATTACATTATTGTTCATTGCGCGCTGATATTTCTTGACATTTACATGATGTTTTACGAGTTGGCAAGATGTGCAACTCGTTTCATGAGCATTTAACTTTGTTGTTCATTGCGCGCTACCTTTTCTTGACATTTACATGGTGGCATTCGAATCGGCGAAACGCGCGATTCACTTCTCGTGTGTAAT
The DNA here is from genome assembly GCF_031143425.1 of Pleurodeles waltl. NCBI lineage: Eukaryota > Metazoa > Chordata > Amphibia > Caudata > Salamandridae > Pleurodeles > Pleurodeles waltl. The sequence continues at coordinate 397,905,579 of NC_090444.1, read as the reverse complement.
TCATGCTGTTCATTGTGCGCTACCATTTTCTGGCATTTACATGGTGGCATTCGAATCGGCAACACGCGCGATTCTTTCCTTGAGTGTTTTTTTCATGTTATTCATTGTGCGCTACCATTTCTTGGCATTTGTATGGTGGCATTTGAATCGACAAGACGCGCGATTCTTTCCCTGAGTGCTTTTCATGTTGTTCATTGTGTGCTACTATTTCTTGGCATTTGTATGGTGGCATCAGAATCGTCAAGACGCGCAATTCTTTCCTCGTGTATAAATAATGTAAGTTACTGTGCGCTACCATTCTAAGACATTTTCTTGGTAGCATTTCAAGTTGACACGTTGCGTGATTTATTCCTTGAATCTACGTTGTGTGATTTCATGGTGCACAAACCTTTATGGTGTTTAATACTCATATAAAAATCTGCAATGTGCGCAATTTACTTCCAAATGTTTTTTCTGAGATGAACACAACAATACCAGAGTTCTAGATGTAATGCTGTGTGTTCCTGATATATATTCATAAAAGGAGATTCATATGGTTGTTTAGAAATTGCTCAGAGTGTTTCCTGATTCTCATGCTAAAGAAAGTACTTGAATCTGAAAGTCCTATTTAACTTTTCCTGTTTCCTCCTCAGGTATTCAGTCATCTAAAGCCTAGTCAGTTATAGGATTATTCCAGGGTTGTTCATGTTTTTCGGAAAAGACCAAGCTTAGAGTTGTAGCATGGTACTGATTTCATGAGATGTAATTTTGATGTTGTGTTTTAACCTTTTGCTTCCTACAGGTCTCCTTCCCAGCTGTTCCCGTTCTAATCCCCTTTTCCCCACTTGGACTCTCTTAGACTCTGTGATAAATCTAATCAGAGTATTGGAGCTGTCTTGTGGTGGAAGTGTTGGGAACGTGCACGGACCCCGAGGATCTGGTGACTCTGACAGAAGAAGAATCAGACGATGATGCGTTTCTAACAGAGTTATTGAGAAATCGTCCACCACCATATGTAGCACATGAGAGTGGTCCAAGTACCAGTGCTGATCCTTAAGCCCCAACACAGGTTAATGGGATAGCGAGTCCGGTGCAGATTAATCCTAGCCCGACACAGAGTCCGATCCAGAATGGTCTTAATGTACCTACTACTCCAGTAGTACAAAATCAGGTGCCACAGCCAAATGTCCAGAGTATTTACCCTGATGTGCCCATTTTGGAAACTGCCAAAAATCTAATAGTACCTACGGAACAGGTTTTCCCAAGACCGATGTTGATTCAGACAGAGCCGACTCCACTTTTACTGCCGCAAGTGCAGCCACAGGTAATACCAAGCTACAATCCGATAACAGGAACCCAGAGAGATATGTCTGTATTGATGAGTCAAAATATGTGAACTACGCAACCACAGAATGTGAGCATCAGACGAAGCCCAGATGCTGTATCTGTACCTGTTACTATGGGTCCGATTGTGCCATTGTTTGCACAAGAGAAAAACAGTGCAAAGGGACAGGGAGTCCTGAATCAGAATGTAATAAATGGTGGACTTAACAAGAATATCCAAGTAGCTCTCCTGTGGGACAGACCTTTGATGGAGCTAGATCATTGCTAGACCTCAGTCTGTTCGGAGTTCCTCCGGATACTGTGATAGGATCGAACATTAGTCAGAACCTGAAATTACTGACACCAAATACAGTTGTACAACAGGTACCATCTGTCCAAGCCAGCAATATTTAATTGCAAGGTTTGACTGCTCAGCAACTGACCGAATGGTTAGACAAGCTGAAAACCCTGCAGCGTGATCCAAAGGGAGAGGAGTACTTGAACTATACTAGACTAAACATGGAAGCGGGTGATCTCATTGAGGGAACATTAGGTGTGAATAGATTAGAGCCCTGCACAGAAGCAGAGTTGAGATATCTGTATCCAAAGATTACAAGGGAAGTGAGTAATGTGCATTAAAAGCTAGCAGACCTGGCAGAAAAATACGGCATAGAAATAGAGAAAACTAAGCATTTGAAAAGGAGTTAAAAGTTAGATTTTGAGGATAAAGATTTTGAGCACATGAGATCTGGAGGAATGAACACCTTAAAGAGTTACTTCAAAGTGCCCAGACTTGACGAGCATTAGACAAGTGGGAAGGCAGATGGGTAAAGAAAAGAGAGAAAAGGAAAAGGGATTCTGTAGAGCTGACTGCAAATGTGCAGCAGGACAAAGATCCAGTGAAAATTTTACCAATAAGAGAGATTCCAGGAGAGAATTGTGTTCATGTCCTTTGGACCAGAAGTGATACTGTGTCATTTACAAATGATTATCCCAGGTTGAGAGAGAAGCCAGTGGAATGGTACCAACAGACAGACAAGTTTGTGAAACTTGCAAAGTGCCTGTGGGAGAATTTGAACACTTCTAGTTCCAGCTGATCTGTGGATGGAGTGTAAGAGAAGTATAGATTGGCCAATGAGAGAATCAGAGAGCGATAAAGTTACAGGTGCGCCGTCTCCTGAGGTAATGAAATATTACTACAAGGTGATTGAATTTCTGAAAATGAGAATTTCACCTAAAAACATTGACTGGCATAGAATTGACAGGACAGCTCAGGAAGCCAAAGAGTCGATACATGCATACTATGAGAGATGATTGCAGGTGTTCAAGCATTACAGTGATACAGAGACAATTGAGCCGAAAGACATGATTCATTTTCGGAAGGATTGAGACCTGAAATCAGTCAGATGATTAAGAGTCATTTGATTTGCCGGAAAGCAAAGCCGATTGATGAGGTGTTGCAGTATGCAAAATACTGTAGTGATGAGATTGAATTGAAGCAGAAAGAGAAGGCAATGGTGATGCAAATTAAAGCTGCACAGACAGGGATGCAGGGAAGTTTTCCACAGCATCAGCCACAGCAGGGGAACATGGTATTTCAAAATCAGAGGAGAGGTAGAGGTCGCAGAGGTCATGTAAACCGTGGTCCAGATATTAGTACCATAGTGGTTCAGAATGATGTGCAGTGAATGAAGAGATTGTTGCCTTGTCACGCTTGCGGAGCGATTGGACATTGGAAACGGGAGTGTCCGATGATGGTGCAGGAAGGTGTCATTCAGCAAACTAATGATATCAACTTCTTCCAAAACATGAGAGGGCTGAGAGTGAGAGGTCCTAATCCAAATTTCCAAAGTAATATGAATAAAATGCAGAATTTTCAACCCGTTCAGCAGGTGCAAATGCCACATGTGCAAATGACACAGTTGCAGCCAAAGCAATAGCAGGTTCCTATGGTACCTAAATAAAGATGATACACTGTTCCAGTTGATGAAGGAAAGGATACTTGGTAGGGAGTCCTAATCTTTAGGAGCAAAAACCTCACACACCCAAGAGGGTGTCATGCTTCATCATCGGAGTTGCTCCTCGTCAGACTGGCACTGCAATGTCTGACGGGCACCACCCCAAACGGGGGGGCTCTTTGCCGGAGATCTTAATAGATGATGCCACTACCCTACATAAGAGCGTGACGGGAGGAGATCAAAGAGAGGTGGAAAACGATTTAAGATTGACTCTCTGAAATCAGAAAAAGTGATCTATTTAATAGTCTGCACAGAAGTCAGAGGCCAAAATTAAAAATAGTGAGAGTGAAACAGAGGCAATGGTCAATCACTCTATGATAAAAAAGAAAAAGAGAGGGCGGGGAATTTCCAAGCCATCCCTCGTCAGGGTCATCATGTTTCGCGTCGCTGATGGCCCAGATGGGTCCGGTGACGCTTCTTCAGGACCAATTAGCTATATGTATCTCCTAATCATAAATACCATGGATAATTACACACTGAAATTGTCAGTAGAAGAGTATCCAGTCACTTACACTAGTATGTAGAGGAAATACTATTCCTATCTGTCGTCCTGTAATACAGAAGATAAAATAGGTGAAGTATCAATAAATATATATATAGTGACATCTACATCAGCATCACAAAAGAGGGAAACAAATGGTATCTGACCAACGGTGGGGGAACAGTGATAGTGGTAACACGTGATTGTGCAAGTGCATGCACAGAAGTAAGGGCAAGCTTACCATCCCCGTTTAAGGAACGTGCTACATGGGCCAACTCGAACCAGTCATCAGGTTCACAATTTGTCTGGAGTACAAGTGTGAAAAAATCGTGAAATGAAAATTAAAAATTACACCAATTGGTAACAGGTATGTACTACATACATAAAGTACCCGACATCCATATAAGTACGAGACACACATATTAGAAATGTCGCTGTGAACACATATTGAGGTTCTACATAACAAATAACTAATGAGTAAAGAGCAGGGTCTGTCACTAAGAAGTGTCCCTCAATATGTACATAGTTAAGCAAAAGTGTAGACATCCTGTTCACAAGATAACAAAAAATCAATGTCCTGCGAGCAGGGCTCAATGAAAAAAACCAGGGCTTAATATAAAACCAATGCTCGCCCAACTCGGATCTGAGTAGCAGAGCGTAATGTCGTCAGGACAAAAACAGAGTTAGTAAAGAAGAGCACTTACTGGTTGTGGGTGCTCCTTGCTGCAAGCAACCTACCCGGGTCTGCGTTTCCCGTCAGGATGGGGAGGCGCGAGGAAGCCCGGTTAAAAGGGCACCAGAGCCGGAAGTCGGACTTACGAGACTCGGAAAAGGTAAACAAGTCACGTAATACTTCAGAAAAAAGTGAAAACAGACTCGCGTATCGGGGTCTGAGAATAATGAACATCAAAAACTGACTCATAGAGTGAGATTTGGGGAAATCGATGAGTCACGTGGTACTAAGGGATTAATAATGGAAAGTGAGAATAGACTCACTAATCGGAGTTCGAAAGGAATAAACGAACAGCGCAAACCGACTCTCAGAGTAGTCGAGAGTCAAACGTAATCATCACTGATACGGTTACATGCTGAAGGGAGGGATTTAATCGATCTCATCTCAATCAAAGGACAGTGGCAAAACAGATTAACAAAGAGACAAGCAATGAAGTCCAGGGAGAGGTGTAGTCAACCTAATGTCACCAGGGATTAGTACAAACTGTCAAATGGAATCCAGATGGGGTGAAGATAAAAACTTAGTGAGAACTAAGAAGGGGGAATGCAAGCTAATGGCCAAGGCTGGTCCAAGGGATGTCATCATTCAGACCGCTGATGTGAGTGCGCAATTTAAACACCCAACGCTGTTCTAACTCAAAAAGAGAATTAGTATTAATGTGTGAGTTGGTTTGTAGAACGACCCACCACATGTCGTCTGGTCTGTGTTGTGCTTCCAAAAAATGCATGCTCAATTTTGTGGAAGCGCGGCCACATCTAATGTTACTACGATGTTCATTGATGCGTAGTTTAACCACGCGCGTGGTCATCCCCACATATTGTAGTCCGCAGGGGCAGGTGATCAAATATATACAATTGCGAGTATTGCAATTGGTGTGTTTAAGGAGGTTCCAAGAGCCTATAGGTTCAAGGACCAGAGACTTAAGTCGTTTTGTAAGGCTACATACATTACAGTTACCGCACGGGAAGTGCCCGGTGACCGGCGGGATGTCCCACAAGGGCGGCTGTCTAGGTGGGCGAGAGGTCGCAGTGGGTCTCGTATGGACCAATAGATCTTTAATATTGGTAGTGCGTTTGAAAGCAAAGAGAGGTTTAGGGATCTGTAGACCTCCACCGCATAAAATGGACCACCTCTTATTGACCACTTTTTTGATAGAATTCGACAGAGGGGTAAAGGTAGACACACAAGTGAGTTTGGTGTCGGCCGTGCGTGGAGTACTGGAAAGTAATGTATCTCGATTGCAAAATTTGGCGCGCTCAAAAGCTGCCCGCACCACCGAATTAGGGTAATGGCGGTTCTCAAGTTTGACAGACAGGTCGTTGGCTTGAAAGATAAATGTAGGCATATTGCTACTATTACGCCGTAGCCTAAGGAATTGTCCATATGGTAGGTTGTCTCTCAATGCTCTTGGATGGTGGCTTTCGTATAACAAGAGACTATTGCGGTCAGTAGTTTTATGGTACGTGCTCGTATGTAACTGGCCGTCCTCAATCTTAATGAGTAAGTCCAAGAAAGGTATCTCAGTACTGGATACTGAAGATGTGAAGTTCAGAAAAGGGTCCACTGTATTAACCCAAACAGTAAATCGATTAACCTCTGTAAGAGTCCCTTGCCACACTATTAAGATGTCGTCGATATACCTGCGCCAAAATTTGATATTGTCAAAAAATTGATTACTGAGTGGCAGAATGTATTGTGTCTCAAAATCGAACATGAAGAGACAAGCCAGGCTCGGGGCGAAAGTGCTGCCCATCGATGTCCCTCGAATCTGGTGAAAAAGAAGGTCCTCAAACTGAAAGAAGTTTTCTTTCATCGCCAATGTAGCACAGTGCATGATAAAATGTGTGGGAGAAGTGAGCGGTAGATCAGTGGTCAGAAGGGCAGATTCGACTACTTTCAATGTAGCCTCTTGAGGGATATTTGTATATAAAGCCTCAACGTCCAAGGTAATTAAGGCATGAACATGAGAGGTGGCATTGATCGACTCAATCAGGTTAAGGACATCCTTAGTGTCTTTTAAGTAGGTGGCAGATGCCTGGACTATCGGTTGTAGAAAATGGTCACAAAAAGTGGACAATGGTTCAAGGACAGAACCTATCCCAGATACTATCGGGCGACCAGGTGGAGGTACTCTGCCCTTATGAATCTTGGGGAGGCAGTAGAAATAGGGGATGCGAGGATTGAAAGTATCCAAGAATTCAGCTTCTTTGCGTGAGATCCATGAGTTAGCAAGGGCCTCCTCTATCCTCCCAAGTATTTCAATTTGAAGTCGTTCAGTAGGATCATTGGTAATCTGTGTGTAGTAAGAAGAATCCCCAAGGAGGCGTAGGCACTCCTGTCTATAGTCTGTGGCATTCATCACAACTATAGCTCCACCTTTGTCTGCCGGTTTAATGATTATACTCATATCGGATGCCAAGGTCTTAAGGGCATTTTTCTCAATTTTCAAAGTATTGTGAAAATTCTGTTTAGGTTGAAGCGAGGCTACGTCAGAAAGAACCGCTTTCTCAAATGCCAATACTTCACAGGGCATTGCCGAGGAAGGAGGCATAAACTTGGATGGCCTCTTGAGACCGGAGTCCACCGATTGATCCATATTCGGTCTGTCGTTAAAGAAGCACTGTAGTCTCACCTTCCCAAAGAACTGCGAGATCTCACAGTGGAGTCGGAAGGAGTCTTCATGGGGTGTAGGTACAAAACCCAATCCTTTGTTTAAGACCAAAGACTCAACGGAGGAAAGTGTTCTGGATGAGAGGTTAACCACTAAATCCGGTTGGGAGGGTTCTTCCCTTGACTGCGGGTCACCATTTGCGGTTCTTCCTGGGCCCAATGTACCCTTCTGCCTCTTCCTCTCCTTCTGCCTCTTCCCCTGCCCCGGCCGCGGCCTAAAAAAGGCAGGTATGGTAACATAGGGTGTGGTTGGTAAAAGGGGAAGGGCTGTTGCCATCCAAGCAGTTGTCCCGGTGGATATTGAGGGTAATGGTAGAAAGGATGTGTCCCATCATCATCCCTACTCCATCCATCAGATGAAGAACTATTACTATATTTACGGGGTTTCTTCATTGAAGAGGAAGATTCATCTGAGGAGAGAGAGTGTGTCTCGGCAGAGAAGTCATCTGTGATATAAGGGTAGACCTTCTCTCTGCTAAATTTGAAAATGTCCTTCTGTAATTTGGATATCTTCTGCTGGGTTAGGAACTCCTTGGTCTCATTAAGTTCGGAGTTAATTTCAGCCAAACGACTCTTAAAAGCAGCAAGTGAGATCGTGGTTTTAAGAGTACCTTCCATAAGGTTAATCTGTATCAGGATAGAATCTGCTAGTCGTTTGGATGTATTGATAATGAGAACCAGCCAATCCCTAGGACATTTCCAAATTTAGCAGAGAGAAGGTCTACTGATTAGTGAGTCTATTCTCACTTTCCATTATTAATCCCTTAGTACCACGTGACTCATCAATTTCCCCGAATCTGACTCTATGAGTCTGTTTTTGATGTTCATTATTCTCAGACCCCAATACGCAAGTCTGTTTTCACTTTTTTCTGAAGTATTACGTGACTCGTTTACCTTTTCCGAGTCTCGTAAGTCTGACTTCCGGCTCTGGTGCCCTTTTAACCGGGCTTCCCCATGCCTCCCCATCCTGACGGGAAACGCGGACCCGGGTAGGTTGCTTGCAGCAAGGAGCACCCACAACTAGTAAGTGCTCTTCTTTACTAACTCTGTTTTCGTCCTGACGACATTACGCTCTGCTACTCAGATCCGAGTTGGGCGAGCATTGGTTTTATATTAAGCCCTGGTTTTTTTCATTGAGCCCTGCTCGCAGGACATTGATTTTTTGTTATCTTGTGAACAGGATGTCTACACTTTTGCTTAACTATGTACCTATTGAGGGACACTTCTTAGTGACAGACCCTGCTCTTTACTCATTATTTATTTGTTATGTAGAACCTTGATATGTGTTCACAGCGACATTTCTAATATGTGTGTCTCGTACTTATATGGATGTCGGGTACTTTATGTATGTAGTACATACCTGTTACCAATTGGTGTAATTTTTAATTTTCATTTCACGATTTTTTCACACTTGTACTCCAGACAAATTGTGAACCTGATGACTGGTCCGAGTTGTCCCATGTAGCACGTTCCTTAAACGGGGATGGTAAGCTTGCCCTTACTTCTGTGCATGCACTTGGACAATCACGTGTTACCACTATCACTGTTCCCCCACCGTTGGTCAGATACCATTTGTTTCCCTCTTTTGTGATGCTGATGTAGATGTCACTATATATATACTTATTGATACTTCACCTGTTTTAACTTCTGTATTACAGGGCGACAGATAGGAATAGTATTTCCTCTACATACTAGTGTAAGTGACTGGATACTCTTGTACTGACAATTTCAGTGTGTAATTATCCATGGTATTTATGATTAGGAGATACATATAGCTAATTGGTCCTGAAGAAGCGTCACCGGACCCATCTGGGCCATCAGCGACGCGAAACATGTTGACCCTGACGAGAGATGGCTTGGAAATTCCCCGCCCTCTCTTTTTCTTTTTTATCATAGAGTGATTGACCATTGCCTCTGTTTCACTCTCACTATTTTTAATCTTGGCCTCTGACTTCTGTGCAGACTATTAAATAGATCACTTTTTCTGATTTCAGAGAGTCAATTTTAAATCGTTTTCCACCTCTCTTTGATCTCCTCCCCTCACGCTCTTATGTAGGGTAGTGGCATCATCTATTAAGATCTACGGCAAAGAGCCCCACCGTTTGGGGTGGTGCCCGTCAGACATTGCAGTGCCAGTCTGACGAGGAGCAACTCCGATGATGAAGCATGACACCCTCTTCGGTGTGTGAGGCTTTTGCTCCTAAAGATTTGGACTCCCTACCGAGTATCCTTTCCTTCATCAACTGGAACAGTGTATCATCTTTATTTAAGTAACTACTGGGAGGCTATACACTGGACCAATAATCCTCCCTATCCCCTTGTTTATTGATCCTATGGTACCTAGACAGCAAATCCAAATACCTCAAGCCCCAATGGAACAGCAGCAGGTGATGCTTCCTGAACTGTTCACAGGTCCGTCTAAATTAATAACACAGTTCACCAATTCCCATTACGCAGTGAGAATGGAATAAACGATGATTGGGTGAGTGAGAGTTCGGATGAGGAGGAATGTATGCCTGCAGCTTCCTTAGAAGTAGATCAGAGAGGTCCCTCTGTGAAGGGAAAAGTCATGGGTCACAGAGTTTCATTCTTGGTTGACACAGGAGCTACGCGCTCTACAGTGAGATCTGTTGAAGTCCCAAATTTGCCCCTTTCAGGAAAGACAGTCCGGATTGTAGGAGTAGTGAATCAATCAATCAATCAGGAAATTTGTAAAGTGCACTACTCACTCTTGAGGGTCTCAAGGTGCTGAGGTGGGGGTTGCTGCTACTGCTCGAACAGCCAGGTCTTGAGAAGTCTCCTGAAGGTAAGGAGGTCTTTGATCTGACGCAGGTGGGTGGGGAGAGTGTCCCACGTCTTGGTGGCGAGGTGCGAGAATGATCTACCGCCAGTTGTAGTTCTGTGGATGTGTGGGACGGTTGCAAGGGCGAGGTTGGCGGAGCGGAGATGCTGGGTCGGGCATAGAAGGAGAGCGGTCTGTTGAGGTATTCTGGTCCGGTGTTGTGCAGTGCTTTGTGAGTGTGGGTGAGGAGTTTAAGTGGTGATTCTGTTGTTGACTGGGAGCCAGTGCAGGTTTCTCAGATAGATAATGATGAGGCAGTGGCGGGGGATGTCCAGAATGAGGCATGGAGAGGCGTTCTGGATGCGTTGCAGCCTCTTCTGGAGTTTGGCCGTGGTTCCTGCATAAAGGGCATTGCTGTAGTCGAGTTTGCTGCATACTAGGGCTTGGGTGAATGTTCTTCTGGTTTCATGAGGATCCATTTGTAGATCTTTTGGAGTATGCGGAAGGTGTTGAAGCAGGAGGAGGATATGACGTTGACTTGCTGGGTCATGGATAATGAGTCCAAGATGAATCCTAGGTTGCGTAAGTGGTCGGTGGGAGTCAGAGCAGCTCTGAGAGTGGCAGGCCACCAGGAGTCATCCCATGCGGAGGAGGTGGAGCTGAAGATGAGGACTTCTGTCTTGTCGGAATTGAGTTTGAGGCAGCTGTTCTTCATCCATTCAGAGATGGCCTTCATTCTTTTGTGGAGGTTAGTCTTGGCAGAGTCCTTGGTGAGGGAGAGGATCAGCTGGGTGTCATCGGCGCATGAGATGATGTTGAGGTTGTGGGATCGGGCGATGTTAGCGAGTGGGGCCATGTAGACGTTGAAGAGGGTCGGGCTGGGGGACTATCCCTGGGGTACGGTGCAGATGATTTTGGTGGCCTCTGAGCAGAATGGGGGGAGGCGGACTCTTTGGGTTCTGCTGGTGAGAAAGGAGGTGACCCAGTCCAGGGCCCTGTCACGGATTCCTGCATTGCTGAGCCGTGAGCGTAGGGTGTGGTGGCAGATGGTGGCAGTATTTGACCAACCCAATTAAAGAACCAGTTCAGGTTAAGATTGGCAACTTCCAAGGATTGCATAAATTCGTAGTCTGCGATTCTAGTCCAGTATCCATACTGGGATGAGACTTTCTGTGTAAAACCAGCTGCTCGATTACTTGTTCAAATGACGAAATCAAGATACAGACGAATAGTGATGATGAAGACAACCCAGCTCCCGAGACAAAGTGTGAAACTACAAATGAGGAATTCCCGCTGATTGATTTTTTCCCAGTGTACACAGTGAAGGAGCTTCATCCTGATTTACAGGGAACAGTCAAAGAGAAAGTGTGGGACCTGACAGGGAAAGAGATAGGTCTGATAAAGGGAGTTGAGCCAGTTAGAGTTTCTGTAAAGCCGAATGCGATTTTTCCTCAGATTCCCAAGTACCACATGCCATAGGACGTACTTATGAAGGTCGCCCAAATAACTGCAGAGTTTGTGGAACAAGGGGTTTTGAAAGAAAAGGGGTTTTGAAAGAAGTGTTGTGTAGCCCAGGTAACTAATCAATAATGGAATTGAAACAGCCTTGTGGGAAAGTTCGAATTGTCCAGGATTTGAGAAAAATCCGGGACAATAAATGACATTGTGATCAACTGCTGCCCCGAGGTACCAAATCCAGCCATGATAATGTTTCAGATTCCATGAAATGCTGAGTGGTTCTCTGTCATTGATTTGTCACAAGTCTTCTTTTTTGTGCCTCTTCATGAGGACAGCCAATCTATTTTTTGTTTCAAATTTTTGGACGGAGTTCACTGTCGGTGTAGAATTCCTCAAGGATTTCGGAGTCACCTCCATATTCAATCTGATTCAGAAAAATAATTTGGAGTTGTTGGAATTGCCTTTCCAATCGACCTTGGTACAACACATTGACGACTTGCTGATTGCGTCCAAGACAAGGGGTGAGTGCAAGTATGACACGATTGCATTACTGAACCATTTGCGAAAGCATGGTCATAAAATGTCTCCACTGAAATTGCAGTACTGTCAGAAAGAAGTGAAGTACTTGGGTCACCAGATGGGGAAGGGGGTCAAGGAACATATCCAGAGAGAGGCTCACGACCATATTGCAGATGAATCCCCCGACCACACAGAGAGATCTCAGGATGTTCCTAAGGATGGTAGGCTATTATCACCAATGAATTCCCAATTTTTCTGTCATTTCCACGCCCCTGCAGAAGCTGACCCACAAGGAGATCACAAATCCCACAGTGTTAGACCAAGCTGGAGTGAAAGCATTTACTGAGTTAAGAGAGAGTCTGTGGAAAGCTCTGGCTTTGGGTATGCCTGATTACATGAAACCTTTCATATTGTTTTGTCATGAGCGTGATGCATGTTCTTTGTCTGTCTTAATGCAGGTCCATGGGGGTGTAAACTGCCCTAACATATTTTTCAGCTACTTTGGACCCAGTTGCAGCAGCCTTACCAGGTTGTTTGCGTGCAGTTGCAGCGGTTGGACAGAGCCTCACTCAGTGTGAAGGTATTGTGATGGGACATCCCTTAACTATCATGGTCCCTCACTCCATTGAGATGCTACTCACAAAGACAAAGAGCCAATATTTAACAGGTGCAAGGTTGACCAGATATGAGACAAATATCCGAGGGTCACAAAATATGTCATTGAAAAGAAGTACAGTGCTGAACCCGGCAACCTTACTCCCCAATGAAAATGTTGAAATTGAAAAATTGGAGGATATTGAGCAGAATTGTCTTGAAGTAACTGACTTGTGCACAAAACTGAGACGTGATATTAAAGACACCCGAGTGGGCGATAATGACCAAATTATCTTTGTCGATGGTTCCTGTCTGAGAGACAATACAGGGGCACTAAGAGCTTGATATTCCGTGTGCACAATTACTGGTATACTGGAAGCGTCATGGCTTCGAGGAGTGTATTCTGCACAAGTAGTGGAACTGGTAGCCCTTACTAGAGTGTGCTATGTTTCTGTCCAGCTGAAAGTTAAAATCTATACGAATAGCCAGTATGGATTTGGAATAGTCCATGATTTTCTCCAGTTGTGGTAACAGAGAGGTTTCATGACCTCTCGGTTCACCAGTAAGAAATGTTAAAAGAATTAAAGAACTGTTGTATGCTATCCAAATGCCTGAGAAGATTGCCGTGGTGAAATACAGTGCATATCTGAAGTCACAAGATTATGTGTCAATGGGACATGGATATGCGGAGCAAGTCGCAAGGTTTTGTGCATTGAACTGTACATCATTGGAATTGTTACCTGAAGAAGATTAAAGGAGTCCGAGTTTTGCATTGAAAGTAATTGATACATTGGAAGAATTGAAAAAGTTGAGGAATAATGTTGACAGGGAGAAAAAACATTCATGGAGCAAAATAAAAAGTGTACAGCGACAAGATGAATTGTGGGTTTCAGAAGATGGTCAATTGGTTTTGCCTAATAGTCTGTTGTCTCAAATGGCTAGGTATTATTATGGTCAAGCACATGTCGGGAGGGATGCCATGATTCATTTGTTCAAGCACAATTTGTTCAATCCAAAGTTTAGACAGGTTGTTGAAGCAGTTTGCCATTGTTGTGTGATTTGCTAGAAAATGAACATGGGGAAAGGGAGAATGGTTAATTTGAGCCACATTGAAAGAGCATTCAGCAGAATGCAGATGGATTTTATTGAGATGGCTGTATGTGGAGGTTTGAGATATGTGTTGCCCCTTTCCCTGTGTTCATCTTTAGACACTGGATTGAAGCGTACCCTACACGAAGAAATGACAGCTTCACAGTAGCAAAACTGCTGCTTAGGAAACTGATACCACGTTTTGGGTTTACAATCTCTTTAGAATCAGATAGGGGAAGTCACTTCAACAATGAAGTTAATAAATTACTGTGTGTAGCATTGAACATTGAGCAGAATTCGCATTGTAGTTACCACCCTGAAGCATCAGGGTTAGTGTAACAGATGAATGGTACATTGAAGTCAAGAGTTGCAAAGATGTATGCGTCCATGTATTTGAAATGACCCGACGCACTGCCTTTAGTTCTGATGACAATGAGAAACACACCCGACAGGAAGACAGGATTGTCACCGCATGAGATCATTATGGGCCGAGCCATGAGGTTTCCAGCTGGGCCTGCAAATGCACTTGTCAGCATAACAGATCTTATGGTGTTGGACTACTGCAAAGGTCTGGCTGATGTGGTATGCTCTTTCTCTCAGCAGGTGGAGGCCACTACACTGGCACCAATCAATGACCAAGGGCACAACCTGAGAGCCGGTGACTGGGTTGTGGTCAGTAAACACGTGAGAAAAACGTGTTTGGAGCCTCGTTGGAAGGGTCCGTACCAGATATTTCTGACAACTACCACAGCTGTGAAGCGCACTGGAATGCTGAACTGGATCCATGTCAGCCACACAAAGAAAGCGGCATGTCCTTTGGACAGTGAAGAAGAATTCTTGAGAGTACCTACAACTGTTGAAGCCTCCTTCAGAGCAGAAACAAAACCAGAGACCAGCCAGCCCTTAGAGTATAAAGAAAGAAAATTTAATATGTGCACAGGAACTGATGGCTTGAGAGACCAAGTCCAAGCAGTCCGAATTGCAGAACTCCAATACAATCTTTTATGCATGAAGACCATAGAAATGCGAAAATACATCATCCAATCAGACCAACAGGGAGGTAATTTCTTCATCAAATACATGGTGTGATGTTGATCAGGTGATGCATGGTGTTACACATATATTAGGCCTCTATCCAATCATAGTAGAACAATATTTCATGATGGCCCCGTGATAAGAGATGATCACAAGTGTGACTTTCACATTTCTCAGATGGTTGGGACTTTCAAAGTGTCACCAAACCAGTTTCTTCATAACCTTTCCTCAGACCTATGTGGACATTCAGATGTCTGTCTGCTGCTGGATGAATGAAGCAATGTATGTTGTGTGTGGTGTCTCTTTGAAGCAAGCCTTGCATTGCAAGCTGTCTGTTAGGGTTAATTCAGTAAAGGTCATCCAACCTTTTGCATATGTTTTTCAGGCCTGTTAACCATTGAGTATAACAGGATGAAGTCAGGCCTGCAGAAATAATAAAATGGATTCATTAGTCAGTTTCCACATTCCCTCTTCTAATAATCAATGATGAAACGGTGTTCCCAATCCTCTTGGAACTGTCTTGTACCCATTCATTTTTTATTTTAGATATTGTGTCTGGTATGCATGCTGTAGCTGTCGTGGGAATCATTACTACTGAGGCCAGGTACTCTAGAACTGAAGGTTTAGTGAGGTCTATCAGCCAGAACTGTAGGAGATGAAGGTTGTGAAGTTGAAGTTGACAGTTTGTGAAGTTGACTGTGCCCCTAGTCCTCACAGTTATACCCCTTGGAGGAGACAAAGAGATCCTTAAGTGTTGCAGTTGTAGAGGGCCCCTCGTTCTAAAGCCAACATCCTGTGGTCACAGTACCATAGAACGGCAATCAGATGTGGCCACAGTCGGTGGCACCCCTTCAGTGTGGCATCAAAGGATAACTAGCACTTAATGCTCACTTAGGTATGTTGTATAAGACCCAAACAGGGCATGCTTACACCCTTTGTCTCTTGGAGGCGTGCAGCATGAGCAGCCCTTGTTGACCAGAGACTCTACCTTTATGGTGGGGCAGCCAGTTGTTCCACTTGTTTCTGCTGCTGCGGATGTCCATGATCCACTACCTTCTTGATGTAAGAGCTGTGGATCCAGGAGGTCAGTCCCTCCCACTTCACAGGTGACTCAAGCCCAATCTCCATGTTGAAGATCATGTTCAGGTGGTGTTGTCTAGCCAGGAAGGGCCTGCAGCACCTGACGCTGAAGGCAATGCAACATTGCTGTCAAAATGACTTAACAGATACTGACAGCTAAACACTAGATATGTGTGTAAGCCAGTCAAATAGTATTTTAGTTGGTGCTCAGTTTGGCCACTTCTGTCAAGTATGCATCTCCTGACCAATGAAGCAAGTCGTAGTGCATCAATCCAGAACAGCTCAGCAGATGCACAAAATCTCATAAAGGGACATATCTCACTGGGGTGTCGTAGTTTGGACTCTTGCTCTGGGCAAGACTGCTGGTTAAAGGATGACAGTACTTTTGTTTGTAGGCAGCCATGCCTATCTTACAACAAATCGCGACTGTTGTCCCAACCTTACTGGCTCACTAGCAGCACCTCACCGGAAACACAATAGTAAAAGGTGATTTTTGGCAGCCTTTACACATAGACTCGAGAATAAGACATCTCAGGGAGTGTCGTCGTTAAACTGAGATTACCCCTTTCTCACAGATATATCGTATCTCATACAAACACAGGTAATGACAAAGATGCAGTAAAGTTTCAATAGCTTTTATTTAACATAATTGCAATTTGCGATAAGTTGCATGGGCTGCAATGATTAGGATAATGAATAATGCAAGGAACAGAATTGTGAAGACGAGAGTCATTATTACAAAGACCCCCACCATCTTGCAATGCATAAGAAAGACATACGAGATGTAATATGCCCTGATACCCTAATGTGATGGGCCTAACCTCCTACCTAAAGGAGTACTGGGTTTGCTAAACCTAATCTCCAATGCCATGTCCATGAGAGGAGCCCCCAACCCTTGTTACCTTGGAATGAGGTCTCTATCTCAGACTCTGCAGGGACACGAAGACTGGGTCAGCGTCAAGACAACGTGCAGCATCAATATCAGCGATGGTGGCCATGCACTCCAGTCAGAATCCCTCTGATTATCTGTCTAAAGTGCAATGTATTTATACAGATCTACAAGGACCCCTGACGTAGGTGTGTTCCCAAACAATAGATAACAGACATGCTTGGGACGGTAATTAATATAAACAATCCCTCGAAAGTATAGAGAGGGAAAATCACTAAGTGTGAACACCTACTGTTTGTTTGTCTTTGTTGCTTGATCTTGACGCCTTAGCGCGGTGACACTGATAATGCAAAGCAGAACAAGTGGCCTAACTATAAACAAGGCAGCCATCTTAGAACAATTAAATAATTAAATGGGCTAAGACAGAGCAAGCTAAGTAGGTTTAAAGTCACTAGGTGACAGGGGCACGAGTCTGCAAGCCAGAGGCACAGCTAACTCCTGTTATCCCATTAAAATGAACTAGTATTCACTACAGGGGTAACCGAATTACATCAATCAATTCACCCCCTCCTCTTTGCGCACACCTAATCCCACAGTATATTTTACCACCTGTCAGCTGTTACTCAGATTAAAAGCTGGATCATTATAATACATGGAACATACATCACTGTCAGTAGCACCATTCCTTTCAACTAATGTAGGCAGGACAGTATTATTCACACATCAAAGGTACAATCGTTATCATTGCAAACCATACATGTGCAACATTGGAAATCTGTAACTCAACTAGATGAGCCAAAAGTGAAGCTAAGGGTAATATGCATATAAAAATGATTTTTTTTCTCCATATTATTGTTTTTTTAGATTTTGAAATCAGGAAAGGAAAATTAAGTCAAGGTATGTGGGGGAAAAGGCTCGCTGCTATGTGTACAACCATATCCTTCAGAAAGAAGAAAGGTATTTTGAAACATGACATAAATCTATGCACAGAAATTACAATTTTCTCTCTCTCTTTGCTGCCTCATACTTGCAACATAAACTTCTCTAATAATATGCAGTAATAAATTTGGAAAACAAATGTTCAAGGCAATAGCCAACCATCACTGTATAGTCAAGTGTATAATCAATGCATCAAGGGGCATATTTATACTCTGTTTGCACCGAATTAGTGTCATTTTTTTTTACTCTAATTCGGTGCAAAACTAACTCCATATTTATACTTTGGTGCTAGACCCCTCTAGCACCAAATTTATGGAGTTAAAGTCATTTTTTGAAAGTGGAGACCTACTTTGCCTTAATGAGATGCAAGGTAGGCGTTCCCGTGCAAAAAATGACTCTATGGCCTTAACGCCATATTTAGGGGGATATTTATACTCTGCGGCATATTTATACTCTGTTTGCACCGAATTAGTGTCATTTTTTTTACTCTAATTCGGTGCAAAACTAACTCCATATTTATACTTTGGAGCAAGACCCATCTAGCACCAAGGCCCTGATTTAAATTTTTTTTGCACCGCATTAAGGTCATTTTATGACACAAAGTGGCACAAACTTACAAAATATTGGCCCTTATTTATACTTTTTGCTGCAAAACTGCACTAACTCAGTTTTGCACCAAAAAGTTTAGCACCGGCTTGCACCATTTCTGTGCACCAGCCGGGCACCATATTTATGGAATGGTGCAAGCCGGTGCAAAGGGTAGGCTAGAGTTTTAAAAAATGACTTTAGTCGGGTGGGGCTGGCAGTATGGAAGAAGAGGGTTTAGCACCACAAAATGGCTTAAGGCAGGTTAGAGTAAAAAAAAATGACTCTAACCAGATTAGCGTCATTTTATGGTGCTAAACCTACCATGCCACATGACTCCTGCCTTAGAAAAGGCAGGAGTCATGCCCACCACCCCAATGGCCAGCACAGAGGACAGGGTTCCCCTGGGCATGGCCATTGCACCCGGTGCCATGTATGGGGGCCCATTTCAGGGCCCCATATGGCACTTTCAAAAATAAAATGCACTTACCTGTACTTACCTGGGATGGGGTCCCCCATCCTCGCAGTCCCTCTAGTGTGGGTGGGAGTGCCCCTAGGGCCTAGGGAGGGCACCTCTGGGCTTATTCCATGGTGTTCCACCATGGAAATAGGGCCACAGGTCCCCTAACACCTGCCCTGACCCAGGTCTTAAAAAATGGGGCAAAGCAAGCTTTGCCCCATTTTTTGCCCCCTCCTCCCTCCCTTGCACCATTTTTACATGGGAGTATAAATATGGTGTTAAGGCCATAGAGTCATTTTTTTCGCACGGGAACTCCTACCTTGCATCTCATTAAGGCAAGGTAGGTTTCCACTTCCAAAAAATGACTTTAACTCCATAAATTTGGTGCTAGACGGGTCTAGCACCAAAGTATAAATATGGAGTTAGTTTTGCACTGAATTAGAGTAAAAATAAAATGACACTAATTCAGTGCAAACAGAGTATAAATATGCCCCTTAGCGTAAAGAAATTATGTTAATCTGGTCAGAATCATTTATTTTGACTCAAAACTGCCTAACGTAAAAAAAATTTAAGCTAGCCTACCCTTTGCACCGGCTTGCACCATTCCATAAATATGGTGCCCAGCTGATGCTAAAAAATGGTGCAAGCCGGTGCAAAACTTTTTGGGGCAAAACTGCCTTAGTGCAGTTTTGCACCAAAAAGTATAAATAAGGCCCCAAGTCCTTCTCTTATAGTGTAAGTGTAACACAGGACATACCTTCATATGTGACATTGTAGATCTACTGATAACATTATATTAATATTTTGTAATCATGCAAGCCTTAAAATTAACAGTATCCAAATACTTATTATGCATCAACATTCAGCTGTACATTTATTCGTTAAAACCACCACATTATCCCATCATAATGTACACCACACTTCTACTCTGTCATGGTGGGATATGTGGGATATTGCAACTCTGTGGCTTTGTGCATGGAGCCATGCCCGAAGTCTGTGTTGAGCAGAAATGGGGAAGGTAATCCTAACTGTCACAACCGATGCAGGGACCCTGCACACAAATGGAAAATCTGTGCCCAGAGCTGATCAATGAATGCCAAAGATAAAATTACAATTGTCTTGAAATGATCGTTCTTTCTACTGAAATTCCTCCATGTGGAAAAACAATAGAAACACTGAATCAATATCATCCAGGCACTATTTTTGGATATATTTGGTATAAATAAAAAAAATAACACACACTCTTCTTTTACCTGTGGAGGAGACATCACCTATAATATTGCATAATAGTACCCAGTCAGTGCTGTTCTCCTTTCTTTTTTTTTCTTTTCCCAACAATTTCCATTCATGTTCATATTTTGTTATTGAACTATGAGTGCACTGGGTAAGAACATTATGATATCTGGGAAATTGGTACTTCCTTTTGTGAATTACCTGCAGTTTTGTAGTAAATCTTCTCGCATTTGTATGATGTGAAAACATACAATAAGCCAAGGAAAATTTTGCAGAACTCACCCTGTGTATCTTATAGTATATGTGTAACCAGAATGTTTAACCCAAAAACATCACATTCATTGTTTTGTTCAAAACATATTCCTATAACTAGAGACATTGTACAAAATACAATGTACATTGATTAGGTGGATTCATTAAAGAATCCATTATTATTTGCATGAAAAATACTGTTTTGATAAAATGTAAGCATTTTTGCTGCAACTGCTATAAAATACAATACATTTTTGACAAACGTGTTGCATTTTGTTTTGCTATTTACAATTATTCAGTATGAGGTGAAAATACCCATTACCCCTTTAATACTTTAGTTGCACTCACATTACTTCAACATACTGCAGGGGTTTAGATATCAAATTGTGTTATTTTCTTTTGGCTGCTTATTAAGTGAAACGAACAATGTTATTAACACGTCACATATCATTATAATTATTGCATTAATATATGTTTAGTATGAATATCAATACACCTTAATAGAATTATGTTATCACAAAAAACCCTAATGTTGTATTTCTATTATTTCCTGATATTCTTTACATTTCAGCACATAGTAACTCTTCTTTTAATGTCTAGATGTTTTTCATAATTTAACATGACAAAATAATTTGTATTTACTGTATAAAGCTCTGAAGAAATACACAACCGGGGTATGGAACTACCATAGATTGATCTAGCACATATTGTTAGTGGTCAAGGAAAACACGTTTTGGTATTTATTTTGTCCTTGTGACAAGTAGGCCTAACCCCCCCGCACCACAAACCCATTGGCTGCCATTTTGCCATACCACATTATGGATCGGTAAAGGGCATTGTCTGCAGTTAAGGTAATGCTATTTGAATGTTCATTAATCGTTCATTATTGCAAAGCCTTTATCATTAGGGTGAGCACACTAAGAAAATGTAAGTTTCGACTACACTGCTGACAGCGCTCCCAATATAAATATGTGTACACACATTTGCAAGGTATAACAATATGAGGCTCTGTACAATGCTTCCAGAATGCTCTATCATCGGATGCAAATATTTGCAGAAGCTCGAAAACAGAATTTGCTATTCTTTGCTTTCAAAGAATGTTAACAAAAATGCAACTAGGAAAGACAAATGTTGCTGAACTACTATGAAAGTTAGGTGTCATTTCTTTGAAGCATCCTAGTAATATGTGCGGCTGCATGGTAGTATTACCAAAATGTATAATGGAAAAATCAATGTAACCATTTTTAGCAAGGTTATGGGAAACATGAAAATAAATCAGAATTGGCAAAAATCAAAAATATTTTTTCCGTTCTCCAAAAGCACACATTGCCACAGTAGTTCCTGGCATGAACAAAACTACTTTGTGCCAATATGCTTTGAGAGTGGAATTGTTCACTTGCATTGAAACCCCTGACAACATGTTGTTAACTGGTGCAAATGAATCCTCTGGTCCCTCAAGACTAAATTTGTTCACTGTAAGAATGTTGGCAACCTTTGCATGGGTCAAAATATTTTTCAATGTAATCCCTCCATAGCAAAGTTCTTATTTGTTGAACACTAACCACATCTGCACAGTAAAACAGCCCCCTGAGGATCTTAACCTAAAGCCACTGACAAGTAATGAAGTCAGAAGCTTGTATCTTACCAGGTGTGATGACTTAATACTTGAACGTAAATTCTTCACAGT
The DNA here is from genome assembly GCF_031143425.1 of Pleurodeles waltl. NCBI lineage: Eukaryota > Metazoa > Chordata > Amphibia > Caudata > Salamandridae > Pleurodeles > Pleurodeles waltl. The sequence goes on along the minus strand of NC_090444.1, from coordinate 397,883,773 downwards.
GTGTAAGTATGTTACAACTATCTCATGTCTACTTGCAAACTTTCCCATACTTAGTCTAGTGCCAAATGTTAGTATAGTAAGTGCAGTAGTGGTCACATATTTTGGCTAGTGTATCACATTCTTATAATTCTCCCACAAATCTCTTGGTACAATAATGATAAACAATGTATCAAGATCCTTCTAAAGCAGCTCTCTCATGGCTACTATTCTGTTTAACTCTGTACATTTTTATGCATGGCGAGAGACTTTCTCTTATGATCTCCAGCTGTGTGTTTGTATTGCTGAGCACCTCCTGCCACATCTTGATCTTATGGATCGTGTGATGTGCATATGTGGACATATCCCATTTTGAATAGTATAATCCCTCACACACCTTGCCTTGTCAGCTGAGTCATCATAGGAACTCTGCTGCCACTTAAATCAGCCTTGGCACCGATAAACCATTTTATTTAATTTGATATCTGTTTGTACTTCTGTTCATGTTTTCTGATGGCATGAGCTACTTCCTCCTTTACTTTTGCTAAGGAATAACTGTCTAATTCTTTCATAAGGTCTATTACATTTTTTTCCCTCTTCTCACCACTTCCTCTTCCATTAAACGCCATGCTAGGGTGCGGCTTCCGGTTCCTTTTGTGCCTGCTGCTATGCAGCCAGCTCAGAGTGTTTGGTCCCTGTTGTGGTGCCCTCAGGCTGTAGTGTATTTCCCATCCTGCCTATCAAAATGTCCTCAAGGAAAATCTATGCATTTGTTCCTGTGAAGGTGCACTCACCACAGTAAGAGAGCTTAGAAAGCCCCTTTTATCTCCAATTCTTTAATCCTCCAATCATCCCTGCCCTTGTCTTCCCCCATACTCTAGAAGAGACCTTTCTTCAGTTCATGCAGTTCTTTGTGTATCTTGTCCTCTACATACAGGACAGTGCCTCATTCAGGTGACATCTCATGTGCTACTAGAATGTAGGTAACATTGCAAAGCACAACACATATCCACGAAGTCACAGCAACAATACTGTCATTTTCCTTGCAATGTCAAAATACAAACCTTTTGAAAAGGCCCTTACCAGGATCGAACAGACATTGAAAACTAAACAATACAACTTTCCCTTGTTATGCTACACAGACAATTCAGCTGTACTTAGTGTGGAGAAACAAAAGGGTGTCGTCAGGCTATCCCTGACGCTCATTCCCAAGAAGACAAGATGGAGCAGACACTTGATACTTTAAACAATGAGACAGTCACCTGCCAGCAGCATATGTAATTAGTGAAGCAGAGAGCGCACTTCAATTTTACCACATTGCACTTTATTCCGGTTCACCTTAAGCATACCCAAGTTGGAAATAGGTAGAGGTTAAAGGTGCTCTTTCATTGGCGTCCTTAAGTGGCCAGAAGGGGAGATGACAGAAAAGTAAGGAAAGAAGTTCAAAATTCCGCACCCTTGTGATCCTGCCCAACAGTAGTTTGTAGCAGTGTGGGTTTGAAGCCTTGCCCAAATCCACAGGAGGCAGCACACAGGTGAGGCACAGGCGGTGAACCCTTCATGCACATACAATCATACAAACATAACACAAAAGCAGGGAGCTGTCCCTGAATCATGGCAGTGCATCCTAACGTTTGCACTGGGATTTTCTAACAGTTAAGTGGCCTAAACAAAAGCCATAATGTGAAGGAGATAATAAAGCAATCCATTATTATAATTGCAATATGAAAAAATATATCTAAAATCATATCAGCCTTTTCTGCAGCAACGTCGACAGATGTCAATGTGGTAAGCATTATGGGGGTTATTATTACCCGGTGGTCGGCGATATTGTGGCAGTAAGTACCACCAACAGGCTGGTGGTACTTATTGTCACATTATGACATTGGCAGGTTGGCTGAAGCCAACCCGCCAATGTACCACTTCGACTGCCAGTAGAAAACCGCCAGGAGGTGTTATTTGTCATAATACGGCTGATGGCGGTCTACTAGCGTAGCGCTGCTGGTGGTAGCAGCGCCACCTTACCGCCATCTGCCAGTATGATCACAGCCAGATTTCCGCCATTCTTGTGGTGGAAATCTGGCTGTGGTCATAATATGGTGGACGACTTGTAGCCACGGCGATGGTCTTTTGGCAGCAGTCACTGCGGCGGTAGACACTTTTTGTGGCAGTTCTTGAAATGAGGGCCTATATGTGGTTCAGTAGGATAGCAGTCTAGAGCTGTTATGTTCTGTGGTATGTCAATATACCATATTTATTTTTAGTCCTCATGTCTACCAGAAGCCCATCCACATTCAAACCTCAGGTATGCATTTTATGCCATCCATTCCATTTAACAGAGGCTAAATAATTAACACAGAGCAATGGTACCAGTAGAGCTCACTACACAGTACCACATACAATCAGGTGTCACGTACACTCACACGCCATTCAAAATAACACACAATCCACTGGTGGAATGCAAAGAAGCACAGATCTGTATATAGCAAACAGTAATCACAAAATTTCAATGCAATAGAGAAAATAAAATTTATCAAACCTCCTGCCCACTCCACTGGAGTGGACAACTACCACTCAACATATCAGCTGGGCACCTCCTGCCCAATATACTAGGGTGGAGAACCACCACCCCTTCTGACCGGATATTCTTCCCCAGCCCTTCTGGCTGGGGACGCCAGTGCCTTGCACTCCAACCCCTCCCTGTTGGGGACACTGGTGTCACAGCCTCTCCGGCTGTGACCCTAAACAGCTCCTCCAGCAGTCTACAACACGCAGCCCCACCGGCTGGTGTTAATCACAAAGGACTTCCATACCAAATATAAAACTACAAAGAAAAAGGAACTAAGGGGGTCATTACAAACTCAGTGAGAAAACCCTCAGAGTTCAGAGCTGACGGTCAACAGAAGACCGCCAGCACGCAGAACACCCTGCCGGCCACATAAAGCACATCCAGCTGGGCCAGCCGGCAGAAACAGTGTTTCCTGAACAAATGGAGCCGGCGGCAATGTAGCAGTGCAGCAGTGCAGCGGGTGCAGCAGCACCTGTCGCACATTTCACTGCCCATAAATCGGGCAGTAAAAGGTGCAATAGGGCTGTGCATGGGGGCCCCTGCACTGTCCATGCCAAGTTCATGGGCAGTGCAGGGGCCCCAGGGGGGCCCGAGTCACCCGTTCCGCCAGCCTTTCCCTGGCAGGGTAAACCACCAGGGAATGGCTGGTGGAACCTGACTCCATTTGGAGGTGAAAGCAATGTAGCAGTGCAGCCGGTGCAGCAGCACCTGTCACATATTTTACTGCCTGTAAATCAGGCAGTGAAATGTGTGACAGGGCTGTGCATGGGGGTCCTGAGTAACCCATTCCACCAGCCTTTCTCTGGCGGGGTAAACCGCCAGGGAAAGGCTGGTGGAACTTGACTCATTATCCGGTGGGCAGCCCTGCTTGAAGCACTGCCCTGTCCAATCTGAAACGTCGCCACCGCCAAGCTGCCTGGTGGTGGAAGCCTGGCGGTGGTGGTGTTTCCAAAGTGGCGGTTCAGCCACAAACACTATATGGCAGTCTGGACCGCCATGCTGGTGGCGGTAATTACCGCCAACGCCAGCATGGCGGCCCAGACCGCCATGTTCATAATGACAGCCTAAGTGCTAAAAAGGAAAGGGGAAAGGAAATTCTGCAATGAGACAAAAATAATGACATTAATACAGAATCCCACAATCCGATGAGTAGCGTAAGTCCAGAGGAACCACTAGAATAGGGCCAGAACTATTGGCATGCCAATGAAGGCAAAAAAGAAACATACCCAGAAAAAATAGCAGGCTCAGAAGAACAGAAACCAACAATATCAAAAGAATCCCAAGCTCCATAAAGAAATATATACGGTGCCCCATCTCCACCCCTTTTCAAGGCACTGCACACAAAACCCAAGAAACTTGCGCCAGAGAAAGGCAAAACGAGAGGCGACTGAAGAAGTGACAGATACTCATCACAGCCCTGGCTCCCTCCTAAGCACTGCAGGAAAACCACAGGTGCAGGGGCCCCCAACACAGCGGGGAACCAGGCAGGGGATAACTAGCATTGAAACACTGCATTCTTCACCAAGATGTTGAAGCCTCCTTCAGAGCTGGAACAAAACCAAAGACCAGCCAGGCCTTTGACTATAAAGAAAAACAATTTAATAGGTGCACAGGAACTGATGGCTTGAGAGGCCAAGTCCAAGCAGTCCGAATTGCGGAAATCCAATACAATCTTTTATGCATGAAGACCACAAAGTGTGAAAATACATCATCCAATCAGAAAAACATAAAGGTAATTTCTTCATCAAGTACATGGTGTGATGTTGATCAGGTGATGCATGGTGTTACACATATATTAGGCATCTATCCAATCACAATAGAACAACTATTCATGATGGCAGTGTGATACAAGATGATCACAAGCGTGACCTGCACATTTCTCAGATGGTTGAAGCTTTCCAAGCGTCACCAAACCAGTTTCTTCATAACCTTTCCTCAGACCTATGTGGACATTCAGATGTGTATTTGTTGCTGGGTGAATGAAGCAATGTATGTTGTGTGAGGTGTCTCTTTGAAGCAAGCCTTGCATTACAAGCTGTCTGTCAGGTTTAATTTAGTAAAGGTCATCCAACGTTTTGCATATGTTTTTCAGGCCTGTTCAGCATTGGGTATCACAGGATGAAGTCAGGCCTGGATTAATAATAAAATGGATTCTTTAGCCAGTTTCCACACAACGACAAAACAAGTCTCAGAGCCGGAAGGAGAAGAAAGAGGAACTGAGACCGGATCTGAGCCCGTTGAGGACGGTTCAGTCACTCCTGTGAGAGACGAAGGAGAAGACCTCCAGGAGGGTGATAGTGAGCCTATATCAATTGAGGCAGCAGGAGAGCCTAGTAAGAGGAGGGCTTTCCCAGAAGCAGATGATTTTGAGAGACAAACAGAGCAGTTGCCAGACCCCAAGGGAGAAGGAGTTGAGGCTGATCAAAGCCATTGTGATCTGACTTCTCCTGAACCAGTTTCAGGTCTGTCAAGAGAAAACACCAAAGAGCAAGGAGAAGTTTCAAGTTCCACACTGAAACGTACATTGACAAAGGGTCCACTGAAAAGGAGATAAGTGGCAGGAATCACAAGCAAAGAGAAAGGAAGCAGTTGTTGAGACAAGAATCGAGGAATACGTAGATACAACAAGGAGAGAAGATCTAAGTGAAGGAGAATTGAATGGCGATCGAAAGTTGGAAAGAAAGAGAATAGCAAGTCGAAGGTATGCAATGAGCATATGCAACTACAATTGAATGGCAGAAAGAATTTCTGACTTTTTGTTTTGATCAAGACATTCCAGGTCAATATTTTGCCACTTGAAGGAAGCTGATGAACTAAACTGTTGAGATAATCTGAAAAAAAATGCAAATAGGAAGAGACTGTTGAAAGTAACCCGAAAAGACTTTTGATAACCTTATTAGACTTTTGAAACCTGATTTTTACAACTGCTGAATCAATTTTTGACAAGCTTACCGATTTTTGAGAAAAAGGATCCTGGAAGTGAGACTGAAAGTTGTAAATAACTGCTGAGAGAAGATTTTTGTTTTAGTTTTTTGCTGCATTTTTGTTCTAAATGTATTTTCTCTTCTGCTTTCTGATTCTTTACAGATCATGAATAACATTAGCCTGCATGGTAGGAAGGATAGATGCCGTAAATACATGAGCATTGGTTTGGCAATTGTTTGTGTGATATTGTTTGTAATATTGATTGTGGGTATGACTGTCCTTTACAAGAGGGAAGCCAACCATACTTCAGCTTTAGAGACAACTACTGCATTATCAACTATAGAGAAGTTTAGATAAGATGAGAAGTATCTACACAAGGGTACTAATACACAAGGGGAACTTTCTTCTAATGTCTTGTATCGTTTATTGAGTGAGTATGTTGAGACAACGGATACGAAGAATTGTTATGTGTGTACGCAGATGCCTTCATCAGTAGAAGAAGGAGTTACTTATCCTAGTTTGCCTCTTATGTATGGGATAAGTTGTAGACTGTTATTAACAAGATTCTATAAACAAGAGTGCATTCAATATTTCTAAACCAATTATGATAATGTGTTTTTGTTTGTCCTTGTAATTAGGGATCGGAGTAGAAAAGCTAAGGATAATGACAGTATTAGTCAGAGGTTTCTTTGAGCCTTCATTAACCTTTGGCACATCTTATGATTGCAGGTATAACCTAACATGCTTGCTTACATCTTTAGAAAAGAGCTTCTTAGATCACACAGATGAGAGAAGAAAGGCATTGAAAGATAAATTAGAAAAAAGGCTTAGAGAAAAGGACTTGCACAAATGATTATGCTTTTCGTGCAACAAAAACACAAGGGAAGTTAGCTTTAGATGTGCAACACGTAAGGAAGCTTTGTGTATATATGCCTAAGTCTCGCATTGACACTTTATTTGTGGGAATGAGTGACTGTAGACATGTGTTTTTGTTTCAGAGTAAATGGACATTTATGTTGAATGGACAGGATCCAGTGATTCCTGGGATATTATACATTTGTGGTACTAACGCTTATTACTGTCTTCCAAGAGGATGGCATGGTACATGCTATTTGGGGATAGTCTTCCCAAAGATTTTTCAACTTGAATACTTTAAAAAAGTTCCAAAACTGACTGAGTTACATCATATTAGACAAAGGAGAGAGTCTACTTCTGGTATAGTGGGAGATATATTTGGAGCAATAATTCCTTCAGTGGGAGTTGCTCTGAATTCAATAAAGATTTGAAAGTAGTCTACTATTGTGGATAACATGCTGACAAATTTTTCAGGAGACATACTCCTGATAGATACTGAATTAGCTGCTGAAAGAGCTATGTCTCTTCTGAATCGCCTTGCATTAGACATTCTTTTAGTGAAGGATGGTGGAGTTTGCAAAATGCTTAATTCTAGGCATTGTTGTTCGTTCATTCATGACAGTAGTAAAGAAATTAGAAGCTTACCAACTAATCTGACTAATGAGAGTGCTGATTTAAAAGACTTGAAAGAATCAGGTGTTTGGGAGAAAGTTGGCAAAGGATTTGCTTCAATGGGAAATTGGCTCAGCAACAATGGAAAAGAGATTTTATTGAAAATAATACAGGGAATATTGATTATTGTGGTTTGCTTAATTGAAATATGGGAACTATGTAAACTGTGTAAAATGATTAAATTAAAGAAGTTAAAGAATAATTAGAGAAGCGAAGAACAGAAAAGGGAAAAACTGTTTAGGGAAAATTTGAAAAGGGAACAAAGACTTGAGGGGGTTGAAATGACAGAATTTTAGCTGATGCAAAAATTTGTGAGTGATAGTTTAGTGTGATAACACATTTAGTCAGCAGTGGAGGGATTGCTAGCGCAAGTGTTTTAATAAAAATATTAATGAATATTCATGTATTCTGAGTAAATGGATTTGCCTAGAAAATGTAATAAGCTAGAGAAAAACAATGCACATGTTTGAAATCTGACCATGTGAGTGGCCGTCAATTTTCACAAAGTGTACTTATCAATGGCTTATTAATATGACATGGTGAGCTTTTGTTTGATTAATGTAGTAACATATCATATTGAGGGTTATGCATTATGTATTAGCTTTATTAATTGTAGGGCTTAACTTAGCAGAGGTTTTGGCCTAGTTGCACTGCCTCATGTCAAGCTGTATTTCTTAGACGTTTGATAAAATGTCTGCTTAGAGAATTAAATTGTGATTTTCTATTGTGCTGACATAATGTGCTCGTAGCTGGAAGACTTCCTCATGAGAACTGCTTGCTAGAAGATGCTGTTCTTGCTAATGTAACATTGTAAAGTGATGTGTGTAAGACTGACTTTTCCAAGAGGAATACAATAGAGACACTGAATGGAGTATATGCTGCAACAATATTGTTACCTGACAAGCCGGATGATGAAAACTGTACGGAAGGAGCCAATCATCGACATGTGATCTGTGTACCAGTAGAAAATGTAGATTTGAAGTTTTTTGTTTTATTGGACAAAGCGTGAACATGGGATCCCTTGCCCAATAGGGACTTGGGAAATAGTTTTAGGAAATCTAACTTAGCTGCAGTGCACTGAGGAGAAGCTGCCATTGAGCGTTTGTCTTTTGCCGTACTGCCATTACTTTCTAGAGCATCTTGAGAAGAGACATGCTTAACTTTAAAGCTTAAAAGGTTGTCCATACAAACGTATTCTTGTTCTTTAGAAGTTGTCTGATATGGTACATTTTGTGAGAGAAATTGTCCACAATCTTTGAATGAAACTCTGCAAGCCTTAGAAAAGTTCTCACTTCATCTTTGTTACCCAGTACCGGGGATTTCTGAAACAGAATGTAACAACTCTTTCTTTTGCCTGATACCACTAAAGGACACTTCATGACCCAAATATGGCACACTGGGTTTTGCAAACTCCCATTTTTTTAAAATTCTTTCGGTAAACCTTTAGCCTTAAGTGTATTCATCACCTCTCTAACAGTTTAGCCATGTTCTTTTTTGTTTTTCCCATAATTAAAATATCATCTTAAAAGAACATTACGTTCTTTATGCCCTTAACCATCTCAAACATTATACTTTAGAACATAGCATCTGCGGAAGCTAAGTCAAACAGAACTCTCTTGAATCTAAAACATCCAAATGGAATAATGAATGTAGTGAGACTTCTGCTTATCTTGTGCAGGGGAACTTGGTGGTAAGCTGCAGCAAGGTCCATGGCAGTAAACCACTTAACTTCCTTTGTGGCTGACAATGTTTCCCTTATTTTGGACAAAGGAAACTGATCAACAATGATACTTATATTCAGGTCACTCATATTGGCACACAATCTGGGTTTTCCATTAGCTTCTTTTGCAAAAACCCATTTTGATGCTTCCACTCTCTATATTTTTTCTGCACACTATTCTTCCTTAAGGCTAAGAGTATATGCCTCACTTTATGCACATATGTCACAGCACCTTGTTTGAGCATGGTTCTGTGTTGGAAACCTTTTAACTCACCAATAGTTCCCCAAACATTTTCAGGATATTCATTTAAAATCTCCTGTTCAAACACCACCTCACTTCACTGTACAACTGAATTGGGATCAGTATTATTGGGATCTAACAACTTTTTAACACCAATCATTTTATATTTTTTCCAGTAAACGTTTTCGGACATATGGTTGTAGGTTCTAATGTGTCATCTAAGCTGGAACCAATTGCACTTTACACACTTGTTCATTTACTATAGTATAAGGTGAGCCAGAATCAGCTATAACTTTTATAATTACACCACCTATTGAGCTATCACACTCAGGTTTTTTCTTTCGTTGTCCACGTACACTTAGTATGTCTTCTTTACACACAATACGCACATGTTTACATCTTCTTCCTCCAAGCCCTCTAAATCTGACGTAGATTCTTTTGTAAGGAGATTTACATTTTTCTCCTTTTTTACTTCTACACACTTTTAGAAAATTACTTATTAGAAAATGACCTACTAATCCACAGCCAGAGCATTTTTGATTCTTCCCCAGAATTTTTTTGTCATTTGCTGGATGTCCCTTGTTACCACATCTATAGCATGTTCCCTTAAATGTTTTTGTACCATAACTTCTTTTTCTTTACTTTATTTCTTAGGTTCTGCTTGCTATACACTATTTTTTAACATGTACTTTGGCTATAATACTTTTATCATATTCATCTGTATTCATCTTTTTCCTTTCAGAAATAACTGTTTTTGTACATCTACCTGTTAACTCAGAGTGTTGCTTACCCCATTGTCCATAATTTATCCTGAATATTAACATTTGCAGTACGCATAACAATCTGGCCACTAATTAATTTATCATGTAAGTTAGAAAATCTTCATGTTAGAGTGAACTCCTTTAGTGCTACCAGATAGCTTTTTGCAGACTCATCCGTTCCTTGTTTTCTATGAAAGCATTTGAAACGATCAACAGATACACATACTGTGGGATTAAAATACAAGTCTGTATCTTCTTTTTTTGTTTTACATTTCTTTATTAAAGATGGAAGAAAACAAAACAGGGTATATGGGGAGGTGGGTGGACACACAGGTGGTACATCTGGACACAAAGAAATGTCATTAAGTTAATAAAGCGTCCATAGTTTGTAGGGGGTTTGCATCACAGAGGCCCAAATTAATATTTTTTCATTCCTAAAGGCCAGGGTCTCTGCAATCAAGTCCTGATACAGTGCCTTCCACCATTTAGAGAGAAGGTATGTCTAAGAGCTACAGTGAAGGATGAAAAAGGATGCATGAAAAGGGACAGGGGTGTGGTTGGGGAGGAGCGTGTATATCATGGTGGTGGGGATGGAGGAACCATAGCATTGGTCCTGCGGGGTCCCGCAGAAAGGAGTATCTCAATTTAGTCCTGGAGATTATGAATAACACACTTGTGTGAAGTATTTAGAAACATAGCTGATAACCATTCATCGTAGGTGGGTAGCGTTGGAGAATGCCAGTGGTGCAGTATGCATATTGATGCCATGGTGAGGGCTGTATGTAAGAGGCAGAATTGGGGGCGGGAAAGGTTCATGGTTTCTCCTGTGTCATGCAAGAAAATCAGTGTACAGGAAAAGGGGGACCTATTTGGCAGGGTCTCTGTGAGTGTGGACCTCACTTATTCCCAAAAGGGCCTGATTAATGGACAGTCGCAGATGATGTGTAACATATTGCACCAGTGCACAGGAAAGCACCAGCAGTTTCCATGGGGTAGGAGGCCCACTGCATGTAGTTTTGCCAGTGCCCAGTGCCAAACATGCAGTGTATTAAATAGGCAAAACGTCAACTGCGCTTTCCTCATCCCATGGTCAAGTTTCTCCAAGAGGTCAGCACACTCCTGTGCCTCATAGTTCATCTGCAGTCTTGCCTGCCATTCTGTACGAAGGCTGCTGAGGAGAGGGGAGGAGGAAAGGTGGTTGGTCAAAAGGCTATAAAAATGAGACATCGCCCCATGAAAGCAGCCCCACATCCTGAGGTAGGCTACTACTGATAAGGACTATAGGGTCCAGGTGCACAGTGCCACATGGCAATTGAGGCAATATTATAGTTGAAAATATTTCCACAACTTCTGAGGCGGGAGGTCAAACTCTTTGCACAACTTTTCCTTCTATAGGCATTCTGGTATTTCCTCATAGGGATGCATGTTCGTGAAGGAGAGGATTCACTTCAAGCAGGTGGTGGCCCGCCTCCAGGATTTCATCATAGCCTGCACGACCGGATAGGTAGAGTGTGAGATGGGCACGTCACCCGTTGTATAGCAGAGATAGGCCTCGCCATGAGGACAGAATTGTTCATTCTGTTTTTGTCCAAAATGGAGGATCAAGCGTCCTGGAGAGAAAATAGGCAATTTGAGAGAGATGAAGGGCTAGGACATGGCGTTCAACCTAAAGAAGGTCCAATGCTCTTTTTGTGGCTGGGTGAGCTGAACTCTAGACAAAAGTGCAGATGTATTTATCTACGGATTGGAGTATGAATAACAGGGTCAGCAGGGAAATCATGCCAAGAACGTAGGTGAATATAGGTAGCGTAACCATCCGAATGGCTTAGACACTGCCCCACAACGACAGCCCCAGGCGCGACCATTTTTCGATTTCATGCGGTTGATTAGAGGATTAAGATTATCAGTCACCATGCGGCCCAGACCCCGATTAACAAAAATCACTAGGTACTTCAGACGTGAAGGTTTCCACTGAAAGTGATACCTAGATATCATTGCAGCGTGGTTGTGCATGATATAGACAATGCCTCGCTTTTATCCCAGTTTACTCTATAGCCCAACAATGCTGCTAAGTCGTTAATGGTGCCCAGCAGTGCTGGGAGAGAGAGGTGGAGGTCTGAAAGAGTGAGAAGTATGTCATCCGCATATAGGTAGACTATGGACTCTCCTCCTGGGACATGGACCGCAGAAATTAGTGGGATTGGCGCAGGGAGGCTGCCAGAGGCTCTAAAGCCAAGAGGAATAGCAGGGATGGCAGCGGGCATCCCTGCCCAGCACCCCTGTAAATTGGAAAGGGGTCTGATATGAAGCCACCTTAGTTCATCTGAGCAGTAGTGGATTCATAAAGCAAGCAAGCTTTAGCTATGAAGCTGTCCCCCAGAAAAAACTGGCGCCGGTGGCAAAGAGGTACTCCCAATCAATCTAGTCAAATACCTTTGCAGCATCCAGAGAAAGGGTGAGAGATTCAGCCTGTTGATCTTTGGTCATCCATAGAGCATGGGCAAGGGTACAAGGTGGTTCCTGGAGGAGCGTCCAGGGTCAGAGCCTAGCTGGGTGTGATGGATCAAGGACGGTATCACCTTAGGAAGGTGGATCACCAGGGCACTTGCAAGTAACTTGATGTCTGCGTTGTGGAGGGGAATGGGCCTGTAGCTCCCCCAAAGCAGAGGATCCCTCCCTGGCTTGGAATAGAGCTATCACGACTCTATTGGAAATTGCACCTAGGGATTCTGATTGATCTACCTCACCGAAGGCACCATAGAGAAAATCTACAGCATCTCCGCCCACCCACTTGTAAAATTTTGCAGGGAAGCCATCCTCCCTGGGGGCATTGTGGTAGGGGAAGCCAGAAATGTCCTGCACTTTTTCAGCTTTACTGATCACCCAGCAAGCAGTTCCCTGCCATACTCATTGAGACTGGGTAGGTAGATGCCAGCAAAGAAGGCCTCCAAGCAGACGGGGTCAACCATCAGGTGTGGGGTGTAGAGGTCACAGTAGAAACCCTCAAATTTGTCCACAATATCTTGCAGGCGAGTAAGGACTGTGCTGTTGGAGTATTGTATATTGGGGATGGCAAGTGCTGCCTCCTGTTGATGAATTTGGGCCACAAGCAGAAATCCCACTTTCTCACCCTGCTCATAGTGGTGTCCACAGAGTCTCTGGAGGGCCTATTCAGCTTTAGAAGTGAACAGGTCATTGAGATTCATCTGGGCTTTTTCCAGGCGACGGCATGTTGGAACGGAGGTTTGCATGGTGTAAAAGTGTGTGATTTCTAATCATACCTTCTAGGTCCTTTTGCATCCTCTGAGCATTGACCAGTGCAGCATTCCTCATAAGTTGGCCCCAAATGGTTGTCTTTGCCACTGCCCACATTACCCTGTGAGAGGACACAGATCCTTTGTTATGCTCCAGGTACTAAGAAATGTACGATATGAGTTGGGACTTGCCCTGAGGTGTATGATAATGGGACACATACAGGTGCCATGGCATCTGGCCTGCTGAGACAAGGCCAAGATCCAAGGAGAGCAGGACAGGGGAGTGGACGGAGAGTGCTGCCTCTAATATCTGGGAGTCTTAGACCAGAGCCACTAAACAATGGGTAACCAGGAAGTATTCCAGCCTGGACTGGGTGCCATGCACTGGGGATAGAAAGGTGTATGCCTAGTGTTCCAGGTACGCACAGCGCCAGTGGACCACCAGGCCATAATCATCGAGTAAGTCTGCCAGGATAGCCCTGTCCTCATTATTGGCTACGTCTAGGGGGCTAGTGCTGTCTAGTACAATGTCCAGCACCAAGTTCCAATCTCTGCCTAGTATGAAGTGGGATATCCAAATCTCAATAAGAAGGCGGGTGAGCTAAAGCAAAAAAGGGTGCATGCTACCTGTGGGGGCATACACTGAGCCCACACAGATCATCTGTTCTCCCACCTTCAGTTTGGTGAGAACATAGCGGCCAGACCTACAAATAAGAATTGCTACTCCGCACTTCCTGGTGGGATCATGTTCTGCCACTTCCGATGGTGGGCAGCTGCTGTGGATCACTTTCCATAGTGCCATAGCGGCACAGTTTTTCAGCCTCCAAGTGGGAGAGGTGGGTCTCCTGTAGCATGGCCACATCTGCCCATTGCGAGCGTAAGTAGGAGAGCACCTTCTGGTGTTTGATGTAATGCATCAGGCCATGGACTTTCCAGGAGATTACACGCATAGAAGAAGGAAATCCTAGGATAGGTGATGCCATCAATGTTGGAACACGTTAACACCTGGTGGGAGGGGAAGAGAAGCTGCAGGAAAGGGGCGAGTGTGTATGGAGAGCAGGAAGAAATGGAAAAAGCAAGGCAGCAAGGAGGGGTGGAGTGGGGAGGGGTGGGCAAGTGCATGGACCTCGCAGGCATAGAGGACGAGGGATGTGTCAGGTGCAAGATGAGGTTGGCCCCGCAGAGGGGAGGAGGGAGGAGGAGGGAAACAAGGAAGTGGAGATACACCAGCTCTGGGTTGAGAGTGCACCTCAGTGAAGGCTGGGAACCCTGAACCATGGGTTTAAGCTTGAAGCGTGCTGGGTGTCCTGAAGGGGAGCAGCAGGGGACATACTTGTCCAGAGTGTGACATGGCAATGGGAGACTAGAAGGTGGAGGGGTACACCTTGTCCAGTTAGCCAGGTAGCCAGTGAGCCAGTTAAGTCAAGCCACGTCTTAAGGAGAATATACAAATGCAAATTTCAAACAGTATATAAAAGCTCTTTGTACGTCTTCCACTGCCGTAAGTCTCTGCTCCATGCCCTCCACCCTGTCCTGGAAGCAAGCTGTATTAGTGTGGATAGATTTGATCTCATCTATGAGAGCGGAGATCTTAGTGTCCATGCATTCCAGTCGGCAGCCGACTGCTGTGACTTCTAACAGAATACGTTCTGTGGTTGATTCTTGGGTTGGGCATGTAGGCACCAGCGGGGTCTCTGTGGCAGGTGGGGGCTGTGGGACAGGAAAATATCCGTGCTGCATGACAGCCTCCAAGAAGAGCAGTTGAGGGGAGTAATTTGTGGAGGACTTGCCAGAGGGCATCACTGAGGCAGTTTTGCAGGAGAGGGCGTATCCCAAGCCCTTGAGTGAGGAGGTGATCGATAGACCCCTGATTCAAGAGCTGACTGATGGCAAACGTGCATGGAGTAGCTGGCGACGCAGCTGGAGTAGATCTTTCTGAAGGGAAGACAGGCTGCTAAACGCAGAACAGTGGCCATTTCACTGTGATCCTGTCACCAGGGCAGGCGTTTAGGTAGGTGTCCCAAGGGAAGGTAAGCCTGGGTCTCCGGCAAGTATTGTTAGGCACCCAGGCAGTGAGGCAGCGGAAGAAGGACCAAAGTTATCTGCAGGTCCCTCCTATTCAGAGGAAGTCCAAAAGACAGAAGTGTTACATGGGACCAGGGTCCAAGGAAGGAAGAGTGCTGCCCTGAGTTGACTGGGGCCTCCCCATCGTAAGAAGGCTGTCAGAGCACAAGGAATCTGTGGAATCTGTGGCCATGAGAGAGGACAGTTCTATGGAGGGTGGCATATGGCACAGAGAGATATCCGCTAGCTTTGCTGTGCTAAGTGGCGGGGGAAACTCCAGTGGTGAAGACAGCTATCTTAACTACCGAGTAGCATAGAAGAGGGCCAGATGTCTCAGTGTTCCTGCTGTTAGTGGGTCCCCCAGCATTTCCAGCTGCTGGGGGGTGGACCTTGTGGCCCAAGTTGGGTGGTGGACCCCACTGTTCCAGTGCCCAAGAATGTGAAGGGATGCAGCCAGGAGGAGAGAGCTAGGGCACCATGTGGTGGCTGCAGACTGTAGATGATTCCTAGATGATGGTTCAAATGTGCAGCTGTCCAGGGCGGGGGCCGCAGTAGGTTTTGGCGGCTTCATGGTGCAGTACACAGTGGGCTGTCATATGCATGCATCCCCAGGAAGTAAGGTTTGAGGCCCCAAATTCAGGCCAGAGAATTCATGGGCTGCAATCTGCCCTGTCAGCAATGGGTGCTCCTGGCCAGGTAAGCTAGGAGGGAGGGTGAAGCAAGGTTCCGGGTGCTACTCCTTAGGGGCCTGGTGTGAGTAGGTGCGTGTGATGGTTAAGAGGTCTCCCAGGTCATACACTGGGCAAGACACGGCATGCACCGCCCTCTCTGACATTGTAGTGTAGCCATTTTTAGTATAGGTTTCTGCACGTTAGGTTAACATATTAGGCCTCTGTGCACTTTGCCCTAGATACGTTTTATTTCGCCTCACACTGTTATTTTACAATAACCAGTTTTACGGTCTTGTTTTATTCTTTCTATCACACTGTTTAGCTTAGTTCAGCACTGTGTTCGCCAACACTGCATTCTTTCTCACCCTGTGCTTCAGTCAAGACTACAGTCTGGTACATTGCCGGTACATGTGGTAGAAGTTTAGTCTCTGGCGTTCGTAGACGATACACATCCTTACGTAGGGACATTTTCTTAGAACATCTGCGTGTTAGTTATAAAATCACTTTCAAGTCCTAGTACAGGTCAGCGGGAGATTCCGACCAGGAACCTACAACTATATGCTGACTGCCCCGTTGCAGATGCTGATGCAGCTTACAGGCCTTTGCTCAGGTATGAGGGTTGATGTCCTCCCGGGGGAACCTGAAAGGCAGGCTTAGAGCTTCCCATGCTGTGCTCATAATATAACTTAGAGAGAACTTAATATAGTTGCACTATGATAGCCTTATTCTTGTGCTTCACTCTCATCGTTACTATTTTAATCCTACTGTGTTGTTTTGTTCTGGTTATTGCATCTCACGCCTTACAATATAAAATGCAGTTGTTTTATTAAACCAATCTTTAAAACTTAAACTGCCTTTGTCATTTTTATATGAGACCGTACTGTGTATGAGAGCACCGGTTGTGACCTGAGTGACCACAACTTCCCTGAGAAATCATAAGATGTCATGCGCTTGGCTGCCCAATTGTCTCTTCCCTTCGGGAGAGATAAGGCACTACTAGTTAGCCGGAGCATAACCCGGATTTGGGGTGACAAGGGTACTTCACCGTGGGTCAGACTTAGTCCCCCACAATGTGAACGGTCTTGCCGCCCAAAAATCCAGTAGTCTCATTAGGATAATGAGAGCCTACGCGACAACACAGCATACTGGGTCTCCAGTCGTGGTCACAAGCTCAGATTTGCAGCTACTGTCAGAACAGCCATGTTGTCTGAACCCTCAGTCCTAAGGGGCCACAACAGAGGTCCAGACGACTCCCCAAGGCATGGCAACACTCAGTCAGCAATCACTGGTCCCCTTCTCAGCCTCAGAAGCCCTGCCGCTGTCCCTTGGGGACCCTCAGTGCACAGAACTCAACGTTCAAGTGGCCATCACCTACTGTGGCCAAACCACGCCCACAAGTCTAATCTTCTAATGCATCTTTCTAAACACTATTTTCACCCTGTTGTCTTTTTTTTCTTCTGAATACGGTTATATGTTTTTAATTTACCAGGTTCTAAAAAATGCAACAAAATTCTCTTTTTCTTGTCTGGTGTAAATTCTTCCTCATCTCCTCCAAAGTAGAAATGTAATGTTCAATATATTCTTTCCACTTCCTCCATTTAAGGATAGGTCCTCCAGTTCCTGGTAAAAATGCTTGTGGAGGTGCTAAGTTCCACACATTGCCAGTTGCCATCATTAAATATGATAAATACTGGTAAGGTATATGTCTATGTGAAACTTCAGCTGCCACTGAAAGCAATACAATGCACCTGTTTGTATAATATACAAATGTACTAGTCCCTAGTTACTGAGATACTAGTTCAAGTGGATGTAAAACGTGTCACTGACCAACTTCAAAGTGTTATGTAGCCATTTTAGTCATAGCTCCATGCACGTTAGTTTAACACACTAGGCCGCTGTGCACTTTGACCTAGATATATTTTATTTGGCTTCGCATTGTTATTTTACAATAACCAGTTTTATGGTCTTGTTTTATTTTCATCTATCTAACTGTTTTTGCTTAGCCCAGCACAGTGTTCTCAAACAAGACATTCTTGATCACTTTGTGCTTCAGTCAAGGCTACAGTTTGGTACATTGCTGGTGAACATGGTAGAAGTTTAGTCTCCAACATTTGTAGAAAATACACAGCCTTACGTAGGGACATTTTCTTAGAACATCAGCTGTGTTATTAAAAAACACTTCCCATTCCCATTACATGTTAAGAGGGAGACTCCAGCCAGGGAACCACAACTGTAGGCTGATTGCTGAATGCTTCGCTGCAGATGCTAACGCAGACTACAGGCGTTTGCTCGGGTATGAGGGTTGATGTCCTCCCGGGGGAACCTGAAAGGCAGAATTAGAGCTTAACATGCTATGCTCAGAATATGACTTAGATAGGAAATAGTCCATCAATCTTAGACCCTCATCATGAACATGGCGGTCCGTTCCGCACCATCAGCGGCAGCGGTAGAAACCGGCAACAGAGGAGCGGTCCGGACCTCCAAATAATGAACCAAACAAAACTCACGCATCCCGCGCACCACCCACTGCCAGGAAAGGAGTCTCGCCCAGTAGCTGGACAACAGTCAAAAACCCTGCTCTAAGCACCATGAGCCCTATTGCACACACACTCATCCTTCCAGGCTGAAGTGTGGGCTGTGAGTACTCACCCCCTTGTGACTGCTGTGCAGCCTTCAAGCGCCCATCCAGGTCTGGGTACGCCACCGCCAGGATCCTTCGCATGAGCGGGGTCAGTGCCCAACGGGCACCCCTACCACGTTGGGAGGACTTCCCCAGCTGGGCCTCACTGATCTTCCGCGCCAAGCGCCGCAGGTTCTCCCGCCTCTTACGACAGCGTGTGCTCCGCCAGTTGTAGACCCCCAGGGTCCGTAATCCTTGGTGATGGCATGCCAATGTGCCCTCTTCTGGTGGGCGCTGACCTAGTAGGGAGACACAGAGAAGAAACACAGAGGTCAGGCACCTGCACAATGGCAATAGCTGGCTGACTGTTACACATAGGACAGACAGTACTCCCAGACATGCAGGACAGTGGCACGCAGCATTCCATGCACCAAGCCCCATCCTGGCTCACAGAGCAATCCACTTCATCCATTACACACACACTGCCCCCCAAACCCGGACTCACCTGTATCTCTGGCCGGCCGTAGAATCTGCTGTACAGGGGCAGGACCCCTTCCACCAGTTTCTCCAGTTCTTCCTCTGTGAAGGCCAGGGCCCTTTCCCCTGCACCACGTGGAACATCCATAGCCAGAGGCAGGCCACAGCAGTACACAGAGTGGAGTACTTGTCCGCACAGGATCAGGGAGTCAAGTGATCACACGATGACGAACGCGCGTACGTTTCGCGGTGGAATGCACCCTCACCGCCGGCGGAGATCATGATACCCCATTGGCATACCCATTGGCATCCATGTTAGCCAATGAAGGTGCGAACAGCGGTCAACACCGCCGTACGCTATGACGTCAACCACTAGCGGTCTTAGGTCACTTCCACAACGAAGGGGCAGAACTACATTGGGCAGACATTTTACCATCACCTACGCATCTTGAAATTCAAATTACTCACAATGCTGGGCCTACTAGCCATATGAAGCACCTATGTCTCTATCCATAGAGTATATAATCACACATGATTTACTCTGTTCCCTCTTAGTGATGTAAATTTACATCTGTCAGGTAGCAGTTATTGTACAGACACTACTATGAAGAATGCAGTGAATGTTTATAGCAAATATGCCAGTGTATGTGTGCACATGACTCCTTGTTCTTACCCCTCGTAGGTTCCGACCCTTGTGGCGAGGAAGGGCACCATCAGTGTACAGACCACTTGTGAATATGGGGACCATGGTGGAGCATCAGATCATTATCACTTACAGACTCACACGTGCAACTATTCAGGACCTATGTGCATTACTGGATCCTGCCCTGACTCCCTGAATTCGTAATCAGCATGCCATTCCAACTGAGGTGCAGGTGCTCTCCGCACTCCATTTCCTGGCCACAGGCTCTTTTCAAGTGACAGTGGGCATGGGTGCTGGTTTCTCACAACCAATGTTCAGCCAGGTACTGACAAGATTTCTGAATGCATTTGTACAACATCTGCAATCCTATGTGCGATTCCTCCAAAGTGCTGAGCTCTCTGCCATCAAGTCAGACTTCTATGCCTTTGCAAACATTCCCCATGTTATTGGTGCCATCGATGGAACCCACATACCCATCATCCCCCCAAGAGTGAGTGAACAGGTGTACAGAAACAGGAAGAACTTTCACTCCATGAACATCCAATTGGTATGTACTGCAGACCAGTACATATCCCATGTGAATGCCATGTTTCTGGGTTCAGTCCATGATTAATTTGTTTCGAGGAACAGTAGTGTGCCACAAAAGATGGAACAACTCCAAGAGGACAGAGGGTGGATCATAGGTAAGTGTGCCTGTTACTAACTGACACATTGCAGAAAAACAGCTGGCAGACTAAGGATATTCCAATGACGACTCTGTATTGACTATTTCTCTAGGTGTTTTTGGCTATCCAAACTTGCGTTGGCTCCTGACACCCGTGAGGAATCCCAGGATGGATGCAGAGAGGAAATACAATAAGGCCCATGGACGTACTAGGAGGGTGATAGAGTGTACTATAGGTCTCCTGAAGGCTAGATTCCGGTGCCTACATATCTCTGGGGGTTCCCTGGCCTATGGGCCTGATAAGGTGTGTAGGATAGTCGTGGCGTGCTGCATGCTGCACAACGTGGCAGTGAGACATTCAATCCCCCTTTTGGAGGTGGAGGTTGCTATAGGTCCTGATCTGTTGCCTCAGCCTGTATATGTGGTTAGTGACTGATACTGTAAGTGTGCCATGTCAACTAGGGGGAAATGGTCATGATATGCGAGTCATGGACCTCTTCAGCATGGTACAGACAGACAATATATGCATTTCCTTCTTGACTATTTTGAAACACACTGTACTACCACCATGCACAATTTGACAATAAAGTTTACCCCTGCGTGTTGCATCATTACTCCACTTTGCTCAACATTGAAGACAGGGGACAGTGTTACAGGTGAGATATGTTGTTTATTGGTAGAATACAGTGAAATGTGCTATGTACAGTGATGGAAGTCGTAATGGTTGGGTGTCCTCAAAACCGACTTGGTGGCAGGCCTGTTTGATATCATAAGTGGGTCCTATTTGTAGTTTAGTACTTTATTTAGCCCTCAGCTAAGTGCAGTTGGTGAATGGGTGGAATGGTTGCTTGGCAGTAGTAGCAGTGTCAATTGTTGGAAGGGGGCTTGTTCTTGACTGGGTTTCCAGTGCCATATCTTGGCCTGAGACTACATTTGGGCGCCTGCTGTGGAGCTACTTAGGGTGACATGGTTGGCCCTTGTGATTCCTGGGAGGGTATTTCCTGTACTGTTTCAGCTGCTTGGGACAACTGTTGCTGGTTGTCCAGGGCTGTTGTGGGAGCCTCTTGTCCAGTGTGGGTGTCTGAGGGTTTGTTGACCAACTGCAGCAGTGCTCCAGCAATGGTAGCCACTGTGGCATTGTGTTCTTTCCACTGCTCCATGGCCTGTTGGTGGTGTTCCAGCTGCATCCTCTGACTTTGCTCCAGGGTGGTTACAATCTGTGCCAACCTGTCTTAGGTATGTTGGTATGCCCCCAATACCTCTGCAATGATGTCCTGGGCTGCTGCATCTATCCGGTGCCCTACCCCTGACCCACTGGGGCACTTGACCTTGCCCTGGCCCCCTGTGCCTGTGTCCCCTGCGAGGGTCTTGACGTGCCACTAGTATTGGGGCCCTCGTCTTCCTGCATGTTGGGGGAGGGAGACTGTGGCCTCTGTTGCTGTGTTCCACCTGTCTGTGCCCTGGGTCCACTAGTGTGGGCACCCCTCCCCTGGCCTGCTGGTCTTGACTGGGTGTTAGGGGTGACAGTGTTTTCCTGGGTGGGGCTGCTGCATGGTGAGCATCCAGGGCTGTGTGAGGGGCCTGCCTGCTCATCAGTGTCCAGGGATCCTTCACCAGTGTCCTGTGATGTGCCTCTGTCTCCCTGGAATGCTGTGGCACTCCTTGTCCCCTCCATTAGGGTTGCATGGGTGGTGGTGCCTGCTGGGGGACATAGAAATGTTTGTTACATATGCATGAGGGTTTGAGGTAGACTGTACTGTGCAATTTAATGCTGGTGTGCCTCTCAGTGGCCTTCAGGGGTGCCTTTGTGAGGTGGACATTGCATTTAGTGGCAGTGGTGGCGTTACATTGTGGTGGGGGTTATTATTCCATTGTGGGTACGTGCAGGAGTGGGTGGCTGTGCACAGCGGGAGTGATGTGGGCCTGGTAGTGAGTTGTGTGTGATGCAGGGTGATGGATGTGGTGGGTAATGGCTGGGAGGGGTGTGGGTCTAGGTGGGTGTGGGTGGGGTGGGGGGTGGTGCATGCATTACAGGTATGGTGTATGGAGTAAATGTAGATGACTTACCCGAGTCCATTCCTCCAGTGAGTTATCCCTCTGGGTGCAGGATGGCGAGTACCTTCTCCTCCCAGGCGGTGTAGTCGGGTGGTGTGGGTGGTGGTCCTCCCCCAGTCTTCTGCACTGCAATGTGGTGCCTGGATGCCATGGCCCGGACCTTCCCCCGCAGGTCGTTCCATCTCTTGCGGATGTCGACCCTGGTGCGTGGATGGTGTCCCACTGCATTCACCCTGTTGACAATGGTTTGCCACAGCTCCATTTTCCGGGCAATGGGTGTGTGCTGCACCTCGGACCCGAATATTTGTTGCTCCACTTTTAGGATCTCGTCCACCATGGTCCTTAGCTCCCTTACGGTGAAGCGTGGATTTTTGGGGGGGAGACATGGTCGGGGTAGTGGATGGCGTCGGGACTGGGGACAGTGTTTGGGTGCTCCTGTGTGAGTCGCTATGCGTGTTCTGTCTGCTGGCGTTCTCTGTCTGGCTCTGGTGCTCTCTGTCTTTTGGTCCTGGTTTCCTTGCAAGGCATTGTGGGGTGTGTCTGGGGGTGTTTTATGGTGTTCTGGATGTGTGTCAGGTGTGTGGGTGCTAAAACTAGCCAATGTGTGGATTGGTTGCTGTTGGGCCCACTTGCCGCCTGTGGCGGTCGCAGCCACCAATGGTCGTCCGGCATCCACTGTCCGCTGAGGTGATTTGTGCATCATTATTTGGAGGGCAGGATGTGGGTGTTCTTGGCGGTGGCGGGGTGGGCTGGGATTCCCACCGACAGGGTCCTGGCAGGGAGTGGTGGTATGGGAATGTTTGGCAGGGTTGGGTTTTTTGTTCATTATATGGTGGGTTTCCATTCGCTGCCGCCAGCGGTATTCTGTTCACCGCCGCCATGGCGGTCGGCGGTCTTTCCCGCCATGTTCATAATGACCGCCTTAGTGACAATATGATAGCGTTATTCTTATGCTTCACTCTTCTTGTCACCATTTTAATATTGTCATGTTGTGTCGTCCTGGTTATTGCAGCTCACGCTTTGCTATCTAAAATGCAGTTGTTTTATTAAACCAGTCATTAAAACTTATACTGTTTCTTATTGTCATTTATATATGAGACCGAAGTGTAAATGAGAGAATTGGATGAGACCTGAGTGACCACGACTTCCCTGAGAAGCCTAATATGTCATGCGCTCGGATGCCCAATAATCCCTATCTGCTGGTAGAGATGAGACACTTCTGGTTAGCCGGAGCAAAACCCGGATTTAGGGTGACAGGCGTCACCCACAGTGGGTCAGACTCAGTCTCCCACAACGTGGACGATCTTGCTGCCCAAAATCCAGTATGTTCTTAGAATAATGACAAAAGCGTGCTTGTCGCTGTACCTTCAATACAAGCAATTCATATGGAGGTAAAGCATGCTTGTCGCTGACCAACCTTAAAGCGTTCCTGTCGCTGAACACAAAAGACAAAGACAAAAGACAAAGACAAAAGACAAGCAATCCATCTAAAGTTAAAATGTACTTATGAGTTAAAGCATGCTTGTCATTGATAAATTGCTTGCAATTGATATTTAAGATTAGTTACTATTTGTTTAAAGTGTGCTTATAGCTGGCGATTGATAACGTAATAGTGTGTAGACACCAGCACATAAATCCAAGG
This sequence comes from Pleurodeles waltl, assembly GCF_031143425.1. Classification (NCBI taxonomy): domain Eukaryota; kingdom Metazoa; phylum Chordata; class Amphibia; order Caudata; family Salamandridae; genus Pleurodeles; species Pleurodeles waltl. Next base: position 397,859,964 of record NC_090444.1, on the reverse strand, counting down.
CGTGCTGATTGCCAGACACTTCCTATGTGCTTTGCAAATGTGATTTATGATCCCAAAAGATGGCTGCTGTGCGTGATCTGTGCTGTTTTATACAGCCAATTTCATTGCATTATAGTCAGCAAAGCATGCTATGTAATAACTTTGCTGGAGCACAACAATCACCAGTCATGAGCTGGGAGGGCTGTAGTGTGTGTGATAGTCCTAGGACAATGCAGCTATTAACCGTCAACATAAAACAGTCGTCCGCAATGAACTAATGTAAGTAAAAAATTCACAATACCTTAAAGCTTTAAATACACACACAGGTTTTGACTAGATGTGCCAATAACCAGAACATGCTCATTCGTACTGTGGGGATAAAGAACACACAGTACTGATCCACTGAAAAATGTATATTGAATGTGTTGTGGGAAATGTAAATTCCACATGAGTTCCTCGTGCCAGGAGCTCATCCTCATCTCCAAATCTGTAAGGATGCAGAGGAGTCTTGCAGAAGATTGTATATATTTATTTGATGATCCTGGTACAGGAGTATTACAGGCAAGTCTGGTCTCTTATGATTCTCCCCACGGTCCCCTTTGTCCCTCACTAACATTCGAATATCCTTAAATAGCCAACATTCCATTACTCAAGAGTTCTAACAACACCACATGCAGCACTAACCATAATTTCTATGAAAAATGACCCCCCTCATTTTGTTCCTTTCTAAATTAAATGTTTTAAGTTTTACCAGTATGATTCAATTATGGTGACTTCAGGTGTGCAACACTTTTCTCATAAGTAAGAATGTTAGCACTCTAGTTGTTCTTTAGAATGCTCTGGGAGGTTGCAATAGAACACAAGGGACTCAACTGACAGGCTGCTCCTGTTAGAAGTACATGTTTTACTGTGAATGTCAGACTTCATTCTCAAATGGCTGAGAAAGATAGTGCGAATTTACAGGAAATATTCTCTCATTTTAGCTTTTGGAGCACCTTTCATAACCTCACTGGGTAAATCATGAGAAAACAGTTTTCTCTCAAACATGATTCATGAAATCCCAGCAGAAGGCTTTTTCACAGGGTAAAATCACCTTAGAACACACCACAATTCCTCAAAATAGTAGTATCAACAAATGATTTATATTGTAACTAGAATCTGTTATCACCCTTTGTACATTTTCCTTTTTGTTACCTCCAAAACCTGACATTCACTACAGTGTATTTCAATGGGGTCCATGTCCCAGAGTCCTGTAACGGTTGCCAGTGAATGTCAAATATATATATAGCTTCACTTTCTTTTCCCTACATTTAAGTTTTAGTTCTCAATTTTACCTCTGTAGATCATTTAGAAGGTATTATCATGTATACTGGACCAAAGATGTCTGCCAGCACTTCATGGTTGAAGTGCTGGCAGCCAATTAGATCTCACTATCTCTGCCCAGATACCTATGTTATATTTATCTTTAATTAATGTCATTAATTAATTTAATTACTCAAAAACTACTGAACGGATTTACACCAAATAACAAAAAAGGGTCTTTCCTGACCAAGAGCTACCTTTCTGCCAAATTTGGTGTAACTCTTTCCAGTGGGTCGGGCTGTAGTCATGTACAAAATCCCTGTGGGAAATTGCATGGGGAAAAAGCCTTTTGGAACCCCCTCTTTTCCTTAGCCCCCGCTTGACAAATCATCCCAAAACTTTCAACACAGCAGCTAAACTGTCTGTCATGCTAATTAAAACAATTCTGGGAAAGATTCATCAAATAGCACCAAAGTTATTGGCAAAACAAAAAACGCTTTTCCTTCAAACTAGGTCCTAACTAACTATTTACTGGCGACTACTCTCTCTCAATATATAAATATATATATATATATATATATATATATATATATATATATATATATATATATATATATATATATATAAAATATATATATATAGATGTATATATATATATATATAAAATATATGTGTGTGTAGCTATATATAGACATATATTTTAGAAACCTCAGGGTCCTCCCCTCAAATTTGCCTGGAGGTTACAGTGTCCCTTCCCTGCCCCGTTATACCATTAAAAAGCATTCGAGAACAGGGGGGGCCAAGGCCCCTAGTCCTGCTGCAAAATTGTCTTGCACGGTCTGGTCCCAGGTTCCAAGGTTCCCCCTTCTTGAATGACAGAAGTAAATGCCCACAGACAATAGATTTTAGTATTTCTTTAAAAATGGCAGTACAATGGAAGTCCAACTGGAGTCCCACAGCACATATTATTCCAGATATTACTAACTTCTCCAGCTAGATTAACTCCTTCAGGACCACTCCAAGCACCTCTTTAAGTGCAAATGTGTCAGCAACTATTTTATGCACTTATACCAAATAACAAAAAGCTTAATCACCACAACACATAAACCGTGCTGCGCATAGCCTATGGCTCGCTCCCTATCCTGTATTCTTTCTTTACCTCTCTGTTTCTCTCTATGTCTCTGCCAGACACCCACCTCTTCTGTCTTTTTTTCTCTTTAAGAAAGTCAGAAACCAAATCTTATTTGCTTTTTCTTTACAAAATGACATTTAAATCCACTTTTTAACATGGTGACTCTTGTGATCATGTTGTGATTATGTTTTCAATCATAAGCCATTCCCAGTTTTGTGTTTTCTCTTTGTCTGTTATTCCAGTTTTCCAGGATACTGATCTCCATACCACTTCCTGGTTTTCAGACACTTGGTATAGTGCTTCCCCTTTCACATGAATTTTATTTTGCACAGAACAAAAGTTGCATTTTGAAATAGATTTACAATTTTTTAAGACCTTCACCAGCCACTCATCTTTGTCAAACAATTCAGGTTTTATTAACAAAAGTCACAAATGGCTTGGGAAACTCTTAAGGCATTCTCACACATCCAGAATAAAACAGTGATGAAATCCGCTTGCACATTAATAGGAGGTGGGCAGGCTTTGGGACTCATCCTATTAGAAATGCAGCAATTTAAATATCTATAGTTGCCACATCCTCAACATGCATGCAAAAAAAGTGAAGAAAAAAACTGATTTACGCATTGTACATTACCCAGCTGTTAAACATGGGGTCTCTAGTTGGCAGTGACTTGCACCCTTTCTTAGTAGGAACCCTCACTTTAGTCAGTGGAAGGAAGACACACAGTTAAGATAACCCCTTCTCACCCCCTTGGTAGCTTGGCACAAGCAGCCAGGCTTATCTCAGAGGCAATGTGTAAAGTATTTGTACACACACCCACCCACCCACACACACACACACACACACACACAGGAACACAGTGAAAACACCACAAAAGTACTCCAAAACAGTTTAGAAAATAGCCAATATGTATCTTAGTAACACAAGACCAAAACTACAAACATCCAACATGCACAAGCAAAGTTACGAATTTTAAAAGATTAAGGGGGTCATTACGACCCTGGCAGCCGGCGGTATGTTGGAGGTAACACCGCCAACAGGCTGGCGGTGTTCCGCCAGCTATTATGACCGTGGCGGAAAAGCCACGGCCATACCGCCGGCCCCTCCACTTTACCGCCAGGATTCCGCCTGGCGGTCATAATCCCCAGGGCAGCGGTGCCCCGACCGCCGGCCTGTCCATGGCGGTACACACCGCCATGGAAAGGCCGGCGGTAAGGGGACTTGGGGTGTCCCTGGGGGCCCCTACACTGCCCATGCACTTGGCATGGGCAGTGCAGGGGCCCCCAGGCATAGCCCCGTCGCGCATTTCACTGCCCGAATTTCGGGCAGTGAAATGCGCGACGGGTGCTACTGCACCCGCTGCACATCAGCATTGCCACCGGCTCTATTACGAGCCGGCTGCAATGTTGATGTGACATTTCCGCTGGGCCAGCGGAAATGTCATAATAGGGAGACAGAAATACCGCCAGCAATGGCGGTATTCTGTCTCCCGCGGCCTCGGCGGTCTTTTGAAAAGACCGCCGAGGTCGTAATGACCCCCTAAGGGCCTGATTACAACTTTGGAGGAGTTGTTAATCCGTCCCAAAAGTGACGGTAAAGTGACGGATATACCACCAGCCGTATTACAATCCATTATATCCTATGGAACTCATAATAAGGCTGGTGGTATATCCGTCACTTTTTTGACGGATTAACACCTCCTCCAAAGTTGTAATCAGGCCCTAAATCTTAGTATTGTGCTTAGAAAAACATAGCTTCAACTGGGGCTATCACTATGGCCCTCATTACAACCGTGGCAGTAAATTGCGCCTACCACCGTGCTGGCGGCCACCAACATACCGTGCCCGCGGTGGTATTCCGCTACGGGTATTATGACCCACACAGAGAATTCCACCACTATACAAACACCCATGCAAGTCCGTCAGACCAAAGGTTAGTGATAAGCTGGTGATAGCAAAACCCACACCGTTATGCCAAGAGGAATACACCCACAGTATCACGACCCACGAATCACAGCCTGCTCAAAATACACACACATTTACCAAACACCACCATATAGGACAAATCAAACTACACACACCTGACACATATACACACACCACACCCACACACTCACACCACTATAAAACACACGCCCACATTGCCCATAACCCTTTCAACAAAAAGCAAGATTGCTAACACAGAGAGACACAAGCCAGGAGCACCCACTCAATCTGAGCCACAGAACACCATCACCCATACACCATCCACGCACATCACAGCATACACCCCAAAACATCACCCCACACATCCTCCTACATATTATTCAAACCACATCCATGGCACTCCAAAGACACCCCAGGTTTTCAGAGGAGGAGCTAAGGGTCATGGTGGAGGAAATCATCTGGGTAGAGCCACAGCTATTCGGATTACAGGTGCAGCAGACGTCCATTGCTAGGAAGATGGAGCTATGGCGGAGAATCGTGGACAGGGTCAACGCCTTGGGACAGCACCCCAGAACAAGGGATGACATCAGGAAGAGGTGGAACGACCTACGGGGGAAGGTGTGTTCCATGGTTGCAAGACACCAGGTAGCAGTACAGAGGACTGGCAATGGACCCCCACCTCCTTCCTCACAACTAACAATATGGGAGGAGCAAGTCTTGGCAATAATGCATCCTGAGGGCCTCGCAGGAGTAGCAGGGGGACTGGACTCTGGTAAGTCAAATCTTTACTATTTTATCCCCCCCACCCTACCTGCATGCCATCACAAACTCCTACACCTACCCTCAGCCCCATCACCCCACCACCTCACACATACCCCACCATCACAACCCAACCATCCCCATACCAAGCCCTGCATGTATCACCAATGCATGGACCCCCAACACAGACCTGCATGGACACCCATCACCACAGCATGCCCAGTAGAGAGACTGCCCCAGCCCACAAAATCACCACACACACAAGGCCAAGCTGATAGGGAAATCACAATCAAACAGGGAAACACACCCATGCACAAGATGGCACACACAGATACAATAACACTGCATTTGCATCCCCACAGGACCCCTACTCAACGTCACTGGAGAGGAAGTGCCAGCTACATCCAGTCCATCCGAAGAGGCCCACAGTCATGACAGCAGCTCTGCATGCCTGGATCAGTATGACCAACCTGGGCCATCCGGGACCTCTGGACAGTCGGTTCCCCTGCCACAGTCCCAACCCACCACAGAGCCTCCCCCCTCAGGAAACACCAGCACAGCACCCACCCAGCGGGTCCCTGCCACTGTCCCCAGGACACGTCAATCAGCAGTGTGTCCACTACTACAAGAACCCCAGGTGACCCCACACACCCAGGACAATCAGGGACCTGGGGTCAGTGGCAGTGGGCACATGGATCAGGGAACAGAGGCACAGGACAACAGGGAAGCTGGGAGAACTGCTGTGTGACAGGGGGAGGACAGGCCATGGGAACCCACTCTCCATGAGGCACTCTCCAACATCCTGGGAGCATACCACCATTCCCAGGAGACGATGGGCCAGATACTGGCCAAGTTGCAGGAGACCCAGCGGCTGCAGGAGGGACAGTACCTGGGGATCAGGGATGACCTAAAAAATATCTACACCATCCTGGTCACCATTGCAGGGGTGCTGGCTGACATGGGCAAGACCATGAGGGAGGCAGCGGCACAACAACGGGCGCTGACACTAGCCAAACCGATGAACAGCCTTCCACCTCCACCCGCGCTAGTGGACAGGAGGCCCCCACAAGAACAACAGGCCACCAGCACCCCACCCCCTGCAGAAGGAGAACCACCCCGCAAATGGTCCCTGCGATCCAAGCAGAAGCCAGAGAACACTGCCAAGACCCCCACCAGGAAATAAAACTCTTCTGATTGTCACCCTTCTGTCCCACTCTGACACCCTGTCCACCTTGAACTGCCATGACTCCCCTTCCTATGCCCCACTGGACAATGCACCTGTGATACCAAGAGACTGGACTCTACCATGGACTTTCCTCCACCATCATCCCAGCCCATTGCACATCCCCCTCTACTTATGAGCACTTAAATGAACACCCTTGGAACAAATACTAATCTGGAGTCTGTCAAATGATTCACATATGTATTAGTACAACATTATCAAAGCATTGCAACTTAAATGTTCAGTGAAATATACTTTGGAATGACCTTTGGTGGGCAGCAGTACACATAGTAGGAGCCAGAGTGGGGCACAGAGATCTGAAAATAGAGATGACAAAGGGTACAGTCAGTGGCCATAGACATAGGGAAACAGGCTGACATGTACAATGTCCAACAGAAAACTGAAATGTAAAGTGAACTTACAGTGTCTTACCTGTGTGTCACTGGAAGTACTGCTGAATTATATTGCTTCTGTTGTCCACATCTTCTTCCTCTGCCTCCTCTTCCTCACTGTCCACAGGCTCCACCGCTGCCACAAAACCATCTCCAGGCACATCCTCCTGCAGAAAAGGCACCTGGCGTCTCAGGGCCAGGTTGTGCAACATGCAACGATGATCTGGCACACCTTCTTTGGTGAGTAGTACAGGGAGCCACCTGTCAGATGGAGGCACTGGAACCTGGCCTTCAGGAGGCTGAAGGTCCTTTCAATAATCCTTCTTGTACGCCCATGTGCCTCATTGTAACGTTCCTCTGCCCTTGTCCTGGCATTCCTCACTGGGGTTAGTAGCCATGAGAGGTTGGGGTAACCAGAGTCACCTGCAAATATCGAGGGACAACTGTTAGACACACACTAACCCGTAGGAACAACCCCATACCTAGACAACTACTCATAGAGTGTGGGGACCTTGGGCTCACCTATTAGCCGCACCCAGTGCCTCTGGAGTTGGCCCATCACATATGGGATGCTGCTATTCCTCAAGACAAAGGCGTCATGCACAGAGCCAGGATATTTGGCATTCACATGGGAGATGTACTGGTCCACCAAACACACCATCTGCACATACATAGAGTGATAGCTTTTTCTATTCCTGAAAACATGTTCATTTCTCAGGGAGGGGGACAAATGCCACATGTGTACCATCAATGGCACCAATGATGTTGGGGATATGTCCCAGTGCATAAAAGTCAGCTTTCACTGTGGCCAAATCCTCTACCTGGGGGAACCCAATGTAGCTGCGCATGTGTTTCAGCAGGGCTGACAAATCCCTGGTCAACACGTTGGAGAACATTGGCTGCAACATCCCTGATGCCATGGCTGCTGTTGTTTGGAAAGAACCACTTGCCAGAAAATGGAGCACTGACAGGACCTATACTAGAGGGAGGGATACCTGTGGGCTGGCGGATAGCTGACAAATTGGGCACACAGTTCTTGGATTGTGGCCCGATCAAGTCTGTATGTAATGATAAGGCATCTGTCCTCCATTGTCGCAAGGTCCACCAGGGGTCTGTACACCGGGGGATGCCACCATCTCATATTCAGCCTCAGCGGTTGAAGCATATGGAAGAGAATGGTGAGCAGAGGGTCAGATACCCACATCTATTGCACTAATGATGATTTGTTTTCTTTACAGAAACAAGATGTGAATCCGACAATCAGTTGCTGTGCCAATGCCATCTGTGACGCAGTTAGGTGCCATGCCCTGTGCCCCCCTGAAATGGCGGCTGCCTGACCTGTGAGGAGGGACAAGTGGAAATGAGGTCATTGTGCTGGTGTTGTGTGCCGTCATGGTAGGCGGTCGAAGATCGCCGCACAACTTTGCATTGGTTATCATTGGGCCCTATGGGTTCCCGGAGGCAATGGCGATGTACGCCGGTGGTAACGGTACACACCGCCACGGACCTCACCGCCATTTTCTATCTGTTCACTCACTTGTTACCTGACCTTCAACAGGAGAGGACCTACACTGCAAGTGCTGCTGTGACCTGTGTCTGGAAGCGACAATGGCTCATGTGTCTGGGGAAAGGGCCCGTGCCTTCACTGCAAAGGAGTTGGAGAAACTGGTGGATGGGGTCCTACCCCAGTACACGTTACTCTACGGTCCTCCAGACAAACAGGTGATTACACTTTGAGCATGGTGCGTGGGCCATGAATGTATGGAGTGCTGTGTATGTAAGCCACATGAGGGGGGGGGCAGTGGCGATCTGACCAGAGTGCTGCATGTAAGATGGTCAATGTATGTGCGGCAGAGGATGAGAGGGATATGGTGGGCCATTACTGTGACTGTCCAGACGGTTGACTAATTCCCTTTTCTGCTGTCGTTTCCATTCAGGTCAGCGCCCACCAGAAAAAGGGTATTTGGTGTGGCATCACCAAGGAGGTGTGGACCCTGGGGGTCTTTGACAGACGGAGCACCCACTGCAGCAAGAGGTGGGAGGACCTGCGCCACTGGGCAAACAAGACGGCGGAGTCCCTGCTGGGGCTGGCCTCCCAATGGGGAAGGGGTGCCCGTCGCACCATGATGTTCCGCATTCTGGCAGTGGCCTATCCGGAGTTGGATCGGAGCTTGATGGCATCACAGCAGCCACAAGGGGGTGAGTACAGATTCTGAATCCTGACTTTGCGCGCGTTAAGAGGTACCTGGGTGGGGGATGTGGGCTATGAGTGCCCGTAGGCCAGGGCGAAGATGGCAGGGTAGGTCCCTTGTTGGGCAGGCTCTGAAGCACTCCTACCCCAATAGTGTTAGTGGGCATCTACTACTGGGCAGGGTCCTGTGGGTTTCATGTGTGCAGCTAATGACGTTAGGTATTGTACCCCATGGGCTGGTGACTATCTTAGTAAATGGTTGGGCATGGCCTAGTGCATAGGGCTGCTCCCTGTGTGTTGTGTACGCCAACGGTAGTGGTGTTGCTGGCATTGACCAAGTGTATCCTCTGTCTCTCCCCCCTTTTTGTTTTGTCACTGTGTCTCTGTGTGCATTAGCATCATCTGACGGAGGAGCAGAGGCACAGGTGACGGAGGGAGGTGCATCCCACATGGGCCTGGAGGCCGAATCCACCGAGGGTGAAGGCACCAGTGGGACCGAGGGTGTGGGGAGCACCACGACAGGGTACAGGAGGGGAGAACACAGACAGCGACTCCTCCTCCGATGGAAGCTCCCTGGTGGCGGCGGACACCTCTGTGCCCACCCCAACAACAGGTATAGCCACCACCCCCCCTACCAGCACCACCCTCCCAGCAGTTCCTCAGCGTGTTTCCCATGCCCGCTCACCCAGGAGGGTGGGCATCTCCTTCTCCCCAGGCACCTCAGGCCCTGCCCTAGTCAGCCCTGCTGCCCTCAGTGAGGAGGCTAGTGACCTCCTGAGATCCCTAAATGTTGAGCAGTCAACCATTCTGAATGCCACCCAGGGTGTCCAGAGGCATTTGCAACAAACAAATGCATACCTGGAAGGCATTCACTCTGGTGTGGCGGCACAACAGAGAGCATTTCAGGCTCCTGCCTCAGCACTGATGGCAGCCATTATCCCTGTCTCCAGCCTCCTCCTCCAACCTCCTCTACCCAGTCCCAATCCCTTCTACTGCAGCCTATCCCAAGCACACCTTCAGACCAGCATTCACCCAAATCAACACACAGAAGTGGCTCAGGCAAACACAAGCACCACACATCATCCCACAGGCACTCACACAAGCACCATCCTCACGCAGACATACCAACATCCACTGCCTCCACTGTGTCCCCCTCCTCCTCATCGTCCAACTCCCTCCCAGTAGCATCTCCACTCACACCTGCATGCACTACATCCTCATCCACTACATCCATCACCAGCACACCCATCACTAGTCACCCCTCACTGGCAGTCACCACCCCCACATCCATGCACACATCCCCTGTGTCCTCCTCCAGTGTGTCTGTGACCCCACCTCCCAAAGTACACAAACGCAAGCACCCACCCACCCAACAGCTATCCACCTCACAACAGCATCCAGCCCATGCACCTTCACCCAAACTCAGCAGACCGACACCTCCTACAACCACTCTCTCTTCCTGCACTCCCAAACCCTCTCCCTCTTCCCTCCCCAGTGTGTCTAAAAAGCTTTTCCTGGCAAACATTGACCTCTTCCCTATCCCTCCCTCCCCCCGTCCTTCCCCTTGGGCCAGGGTGTCCATAGCCCAGGCCAGCACCTCAGCCACCAAGTTGGCGTCCGCTGTGGTACCTGCAACTCACAGAGGCTCAAAGGGGGCAACTGTCAGCCCAGCCAGTGTGCCACCAACCCCTGCAAAGAACAAAACCATACCGCCACCTGCCAAGGTGAAGAAGGGGACAGCATGCAGCAAGGGCAAGGAGCACGACCCACCCAGCAAGGCCTCCTCCAAAACTCCAGCTGCCAGGGCCAAGGTCACAACAGCATCTGCCAAGGTGAGGAAGGGGCAGAAAACCCAAGGCAAGGCACTTTAGCCGTCGGAAGCTGGCGGTGAGCACCTGGTGCCCACCAGCACAACCACCAGCCCCGCCACCTGCACGCGGGCAGCATCGCTAGCAGCCCCGCCTCAAGCACGTCTGCAAGCACCACCACCTGCACAGCCACCTACACCACCGCTAGCACCACTACTGTCAGCAGCAGCATCCCCAGTGGGCAGCCGTCCAAGGTTGCAGGAGAAGGGCTGGAGCCCCCCTCCACCACTGGCAGCCCAGGCACCTGCACCACAGCCAGCTCTACCAGCAGCCCCGCCGCAAGCACCGCCACCTGCACCGCTGACAGTAGGACCACTACCAGCAGCAGCAGCCCCAGTAGGCAGCCGTCTGAGGCTGCAGGAGACGGGCTGGAGCCTTCCACCACCACTGGCAGCACCCCCACCAGCACTACCACCAGTTTGCAGCCTTAGCCGCCGCAGGATGGAGTCTAACCCTGCTTCCCTGGACTATCATGTAACCTGGTCCCTGCAAATCCTGTGCCTCAGACACCCAGGTGAGGGAATGTGAACTGCCACACCCCAAGTTCTGCATCACTGGGCACAAGGACCCCTCCAGAACCAGTGGAGATATGCATCCACTCACCCCCTCCTTGGCAGGATGAAGCACACTGGGCACAAGGCTCCCTCCAGAACCAGTGGAGATATGCATCCACTCACCCCCTCCTTGGCCGGATGAAGCACACTGGGCACAAGGCCCCCTCCAGAACCAGTGGAGAAGCCATCCACTAGAGAGACGGTGGCTTTGTACTCCCAATGACCAAGCAGTGGGCAACCCACCCACTAGAGAGACTGTGGCTTTGCACTCCCCAGGACCAAGCAGTCGGCAACCCACCCACTTGAGAGACTGTGGCTTCGGACTCCCCAGGACCAAGCAGTGGGCAACCCACCCACTAGAGAGACTGTGGCTTTGCACTCCTCAGGGCCAAGCAGTGGGCAACCGACCTACTTGAGAGACTGTGGCTTTACTCTCCCCAGGAAATCGCTGTGGGCATGGAGCCCCCTCCAGGAGCAGTAGTGTTGTAGCATCTTCCGGCTGAGGGCCACCCCTTCCCCGTCCCCCTGAGGTGCCTGTGTGTTTTCAACATGATGCTGCTGCAGTGTTCTCTCCGTATTGAGGCAGGAGTCAAGTGTGGGCTTGGCCCATGATTTTTGGCCCAGTGGCCCATGGAGATTTGGGAAGGACAATGTACGGCCTTATGTACATATTATATATTTTTGTAAATACTGTTTTCTATTCGTAATATATATCTGCCTATTTATAATATATCACTGATTTGACTCACTTCATTTTATCCTTGCGTTCTTCCAGGGGGTTACAGGGTGTAAATGTAATGTTGTTGCATGTGTTTGTGTGCATAGTGTTGTGGGTGAGGGTGGGGGTCGGGGTGTGGCATGTTGCATGTATGTGTCACTCTGTTTTTCCTCCCCCCTCCCCTGTGTACTAGGTGCAGTACTCACTGTGGTCGTCGCCACCGCCTTTGGCATTCCTGGTAGATGAGGAGGTAGACCAGCATGGGCAGGACCTGTAACTCGGCCTCCATGGCGTCCTGGTTCTTCGATTATGTCGAGTGGTGAGTGGTTTCCCTGCCAAGTCCTGTTTCTGCCATGCTTTTGATGGCGTTGGTACTGCCCTGGAAAAGCTGGCGGATTGGTGGGTTGTGATGGGGTGGGCGGTACATTGTCTTCCGCCTGTCTGTTGGCGGTTACCGCCACGGTGTTTGTTGCTACCAATGTGGCGGTAGGAGTGTTAAAGTGGCTGTCTGTGTTGGCGGTTTCCACCGTGGTCGTGATCCCATTTTTTTTACCGCCGGCCTGTTGGCGGTATTACTGCCGCTTTAACACCGACCGCCAGGGTTTTAATGAGGGGCTATGTCTTGACGGAGTTGTTCTCAAGAGTCTGATACCACTCGCAGGGAGTGTGGGCCGGTCATGGAGTCGCATGGAGCCCAGGTACAGTACCTTGAAAAACGAGGAAACAAAGACGTTGCACGGAGTCAGGGAGGTAAGGCATTGCTGGAGCCAGTGTGACGCCACCATGGAGGTGGGATGTTAATTCCTTACTGCTAGGCAGGGGAGTTGAGGTGTCTGTTCCTTATGGTTGCAGGGGAGGTGATACGGCATTGGCAGAAGGGTGGTGGTACCTTACGACAATGCGGGGTCGATAAATCCATCTCTTCAAGACGTGAGGTGTTGACTTTGCGGTTTCGTGATCACACCACAGGGCAACAGGCACTGCGTGGAGTTAGAGCCAGGTGTCACGGATGTCGGTGGCAAAGCACTCTGGACTCATGCTGTGGTGGGAATTCTGAGGCAACTCTGCAGTGTTGCGCCTGCAGCCTTGGTGATAGTTGTTGCACTCAGCAGGGTGCACAGCTCCAGTGCATGCCGTGGTGCTGAGTCAGACAGTGGTGCCGGTTCAGTAGTCTCTCTGGAGTTGATTTGGTTGGTTTCTTCTTGGTTGCACCAGAACTCACTCCCAAGGGCCCAGTAACTGGATTTGGCATCACTTGGCAAGTCAGGACTATCAGCTAGAGAGCCCAGGTGCTGGCAGATGAAGTCTTTGATGTCCCTGAGACTTCTTAACAGGAAGCAAGCTCAGTCTAAGTCATTGGAGGACCTCTGGGAGATAGATATAAAGAGCAAAGTCCAGTCCTTTCACTCCCAGGACAGAAGCTGCAAGGAGCAAGCCAGCACAGTAAAGCAGCAGGCAAAGTGTCAGTCCCTCCTACAGCATACAGCTAGCCTTCTTGGCAGAATGTCTTCAGTCAAGATTCTAACTTTGTGGGGTTAGAGGTCCAGTGTGTATAGCCATTTCTGTTTTTGAAGTAGGCAGACCATGGCTTTCCGTTCCCTGGCTCCAGACACACTCCATGGGTTTGGAGACTGCTTTCTGTAAGGAAAGGCACAGCCCTATTCAGGTGCAAGTGTCAGCTCCTCCTACCACTTTTGCTCAGAAAGACCCATCAGGATGTGCAGGGCACACCTCAGCTTCCTTTGTGTAACTGTCTAGAGTGAATTCACAAACAGCTCAACTGTCACCCTGACCCAGACGTGCATTCCACAGTGTCAGGAATCCCCAAGGTGCCACCTGCGTTATCTGTCAGCATCTCCAGGGATTAGGGTTAAACCATATCTTTGTTCTTGGTTAAACCCTCATGTTTCTAAGTAAACATAATGTGCTGTGTTACACAATTGGTTTTATCAATGCTTGTTTTAACAATGCTTGTTTGCTAATGTGAGCAGGTATAGACAAGTGCTTCTACTATGGTGTGGTGGAGACATGTGCTTTTAATTGGGTGTTGTGACTCATCCACATGTGGAAACTCAACTGCTTTCCTGATTGGCTATAAATAGCAGAGATAAGCATGCCTCCCTGCTTGGCTTTGTTTTGTTTCCTTATCTCAGCATCTGATTTGGCAGTCCATCCCCTGCTGTCATCCTTGTATTCCGGGCCTTTGAGACAATTCTTTTCTTTGTTCCTGTACCAGCTGACACCAGGCATTCCTCTAGCACTCTGGAAAAGACTGCAGCTAAGTGACTAGTATTCTCCAGGGAGTTTGATCTTTGAGCACAGTGCTTTCCTAGAACAGCTGGTGGATTTCAGACCTCGTATTTTGGCAGAGTGCTTATCTTGAAGAGACAAATGCATTTCTGAACATTCTACATTATTATTGTAGTTACTTGCCTAAATGTGCTGCAGGAAATCTGCTTGAGCTCAAGTACTACAAAAAATGACAGTGCAATTTTAAAAGAGCATTTACATGAATTTTCTTTCTCTAATAACATAACTGTTGGATTTAAATTGTGTTATTCATGCCTGTGTTTCGGGTTTGAGGAATTTGCTTTTGAAGGGTTTTTCACACACACAGTGAAACCAAACCAAACTGTGCCACCCTAACTGTTTAAACCCAGAGTGGACATTTGTATTTCTTGGATTGTTTTTGTTCCTTTTAGTTTAACCCTATGCATGCAGGAAAGTTATCATGATATAATTAATGCCCTTGTTTGTCTTTCTTGTGCATGATAAGTGCAACCACAGTTCTCATTGTAGTGTGCAACAGTGATTCTCTGTGAAGCCAGCCCTAGAGTTGCAGTACTTATTGTTATGGTACTCAGTTTGGGTTTTTGGTAATGAGTGTTAGTTATTGTGCCAACAGCTATTATTATCCAAGAAAAGTGCTGGAGCATCCAGGTGTTCTTCTACCGCTCCCGTGCCCATATCAGAAAGAGAGATTCAGTTTCAAGGAAGTTGAGTACACTAACTCTGATATCAATCTGTCAACAATGACCTGCCCCCCGAAGATACAGGGTACCTGACTGGACCAGCAAGACGTGGCATTGTTTTGTCTCTTTCTCTTCCACTCCCCCTTTTCTTTTGGGACACCTGCCAGGGTTTCTTTGTCCACCAGGAGGTGCCGAGAAGTGTTCCAGGAGGTCGTGGGCATACCATTGCCCCTGCAGACATCCTGCTTTTCAGGTGAGTGGCCCCGTCACAACATAAAGCCAAGCCACAACATCCAGGGCTGCTTGGGCAATAGATTCCTCAATGGGTACTTTCAAAGGTTTAGCACAGTGTTGTAAAGACTAATACTCTCTTCTCTTTTCAAAGTCAGTCTTTATTTTTCCATCTCCACTGCTTCAATTCTTCAAGCTCTGCACACAGCTTTCTTTTCCACCTTTCCTCAAGTCTCTCTCAATATTCTACTCTGAACTCCCCTTCTCATAACTGTCAGAATGTTCCACTCAAACAGTCAAAAGGGGAATAGGAATATACTAATTATCACAAGCCTACCCAACTCTTGCTACACCAAACATATTCACCAAAGAATATTACCCATGTAATTTATAGTCTAAAAGAATATATTACAACACACAGGCTTTACCAGCTGATTAGGATGCTCCATCTTTATTAGGATAATAGGACCCTAGCGGGATTACAGAAGTAAGTTCTTTCCCTAAAGCAAGAGAACCTGGAGTTGCACACTGAACTACGGCGGTATAAACCACAAGACACCCCCTGGGGAGGAGTCAAACTAAAACACAGATCTCCATTACTACAGGCCCCTCGTTTTGACCCATCTAATCATGTTCCTAGACCCGATTCAGGCCCAATGACTTCCACCACACAACCCATGCAGGCAATGGTCACAAAACCAACCCCTGTGCCCTTAGCTCCTCCAGAAAGTTTTTTTGGAGATAGTGCCAAGTTCAACATTTTTCTTAACCAGCGCCAGCTACAGTTTTGTGTTGGGCAGCTGCATTCCCCAACGATGCTGCAAAGGTAGCTTTAATTATCTCTTCTTTGGGAGGCAGTGCAGCTAATTGGTCTATTCCGCTGGTGGAGCGCAATGACCCTATACTGTATGATTTCAACCGGTTCAAGGAAGCCTTCCGTAAACTGTTCACCAAACACCTCTTTGTGCAAGCCAGTGACAATGAGTTGCTGAATTTGTGCCAGGGAAACAAGGATCTACTGTCCTATATCACCTCTTTCAATCGGTTGGTGGCAGCAACTGAGTGGCCCGAGGAGAAGAGGACCTCTCTCTTCTATTGTAGTCTTCGGGACAATCTCAAGGATGTTCTAGCCCAAATTGTGGAACCTCCTACGGAGTGTTTCGAGTTCATTGACCTGGTGGTACGAGTGGATCACTGCTTGAGTGAACTTGAGGGAGAAAAAATCTGGGGTGACACACGCTTAGTGGTGCTCAAAACTGAAAAAAAGGAGTCCACCATTCCCACTCATGATACACCTGAGCCCATGCAAATTGGCAGTGTGCGGGCCCACTATCTAAGGAAGAGAAAGAATGTAGGAAAAAATTGAAACTGTGTTTATACTGCGGTAAGGCAGGGCATTTTGCTCGGAAATGTCCTAACAAGACTATTGCTCCAAAGAAAGCCATCAGAGCGCTAACAGGGACTGAATTCTCTCTTCCTGACCAGGCAGAAAACTAACTGGCTCGATAACTTCTGAGACCATTTTATCGAGCGCTTCTTTCAATAAAGTCTCACATCTTCTGGCTAATACCACCAGTCCAGTACTCGACATCTAACTCTTATTGTGATGTTAATGTTGTCCCCTCAGGTTCCTAAGGTCATTCCCATATTGCTTGACTCTTGGGCTACCGGAAACTTTTAAGACTTGGGTTTGGCTAAAACCCTAAATATTACGACTGTCAGAAAAGACGTCCCTGAACCAGTCAGAGCCGTGGATGGCTCAGAATTGTCCTCCGGGCTTATTGTTTATCAAACAACACCCTTGTCCATGCTTTGTGCAAACAACCATACAGAACAAATTCAGTTTGACATCATAGATACCCCAGTATTTGGAGCCATTTTGGGGATACCCTGGCTTCAGTTACATAATCCCAAAATTGACTGGGCAGCAAGGACAGTGACATTAGACTCTAAATATTGCTGGCACTCCTGTTACCACAACAAACCATTACTAGTGACACCCTTGCAATGTGGGTCAACACATAGGCGGTCATTCCAACCCTGGCGGGCGGCGGTAGCCGCCCGCCAGGTGGGAACTGCCAATCGGCCGCCATGCGGCCAAAAGACCGCTGCCGGCATTCCAACATTCCCGCTGGGCCGGCGGGCGCTAACCAAGTTAGCGCCCGCTGGCCCAGCGGGAATGAGGCCGCAACACAGAAGCCGGCTCCGAATGGAGCCGGCAGTGTTGCGGCCGTGCGACGGGTGCAGTTGCACCTGTCGCGCTTTTCACTGTCTGCTAGGCAGACAGTGAAAAGCTGGCCGGGGCCCTGTTAGGGGACCCCTGCACTGCCCATGCCAGTGGCACGGGCAGTGCAGGGGTCCCCAGGGTCCCCAGGACACCCCTTACTGCCAGCCTCTTCCTGGCGGTGAAAATCACCAGAAACAGGCTGGCGGTAAGGGGGTCAGAATCCCCAGGGCAGCGCTGCTTGCAGCGCTGCCCTGGCGGTTTCGCCCAGCCGGGGCAAAAACGTCGGGAAACCGCCGGCCCCGGTTTTCTGACCGCGGCTTTACCGCCGCGGTCAGAATGGGCTTTGAAGCACCGCCAGCCTGTTGGCGGTGCTTCCGTCATTCTGCGCCCTGGCAGTCCAAGATCGCAAGGGTCAGAATGACCCCCATAGTATGGCTATCGAGCCAGACGACACACTGGCCATTCCTGCACCATATAAAGACTTCCATGATGTCTTTAGTGAACAGAAGGCCACCCAGCTGCTGCCTCATAGGTCATACGATTGTCGTATAGACTTAATTCCAGGGGCAACGCTACCATGTAGTAGGGTGTATGCTCCTTCTGAGCCTGAGAATCGATACCTGTGAGACTACCTGGATGATCTATTGGCTAAGGGTTTCATTCGTCATTCAACTTCACCAGTATCGTTTTCTTTTTTCTCGTGCCCAAGAAGAATCACGAGTTGCACACCTGTATAGATTATCGCGCAGTGAACAAAGTGACCGTAAAAAATCGGTATCAACTTCTTTTGATCCCAGTACTTCTAGATCATGTACGTCAGTTGACCATTTATACTAAACTCGACCTCCGGGGCGCCTACCACTTGATCCGAGTGATGAAGTTGGATGAGTGGAAGATGGCGTTCCAAACTAAAAATGGATTCTTCGAGTACACAGTTATGCCCTTCGGGTTGTGTAACGCTCCTGCAGCGTTTCAATTTTTCATCAATGAAGTGTTGCAGGAGTTTCTGGATATCTGTGTAGTGGTATACATAGGTAAACATTTTGATCTATTTGTCTTTCAATGAGGAACATATAGGGCATGTAAGAGCGGTTTTACAACGGCTTTGTGAGCATCATCTCTTCGCCAAGCTGGAAAAATGTGTTTTTCACGCTACAACTGTAGAATTCCTGGGATATGTGATCACTCCCAATGGAATTTCCATGGATAGGTCCAAGATACAGGCCATCCTGGATTGGGTAGCTCCAAGATCTATCAAGGAAGTGAAACATTTTTGGGGCTTCGTAAATTTGTATCAGCAATTTATACCCCACTTTTCTACCGTGGTATCTCCCATAACTCGTCTCCTACGAAAGGGGGTTAAGTTCTCTGGGATGCAGAAGCTGAGAAAGCCTTCCAACATCTTAAAAACACATTCACTGAAGCACCCATTCTCCATCATCCTGACCCGGCTCTGTTATTTTTCGTGGAAGCAGACGCTTCCCAAATGGCAGTGGGTGGTGTCTTGTCCCAACGAGATCCTGAGTCTGGGCATTTCCATCCAGTAGCTTACTTCTCAAAGTAATTGCTACCCGCAGAGCAAAATTACATGGTGGCAGAGCGGGAACTTCTGGCCATCAAACTTGCCTTCCAGAAATGGCGTCACCACCTACTAGGAGCTAGACACACCCTACCTATTTACACAGATCACTGTAATTTACAGTTTTTTCAAGTGACCAAGGCCCTGACACCTCGTCAATTACACTGGCTTCTATTCTTTAACGAGTTTTACTTCGCAATCACCTATAGGCCCAGTACTACACAACACAAGGCAGACATGTTGTCTAGGATGGGTTTCTCCTCTGATGTTGCGCAAGAACAGGTAAGAAGCATTATACCCCCAGAAAAAATTGGGACTGTGTGCACTGCCCAAGAGTTCCTTGAGAAAATACGGGTAGCCCAACACAAGGTTCCCTGTTCAACTGATGTGTATGAAAAAGAGGGTTTACTGTACCATGCTGATCAGTTGTACGTCCCTACCAAAGAATTACGGGATACAGTGTTACATTGGGGACATGATTCTGTCCTCGCAGGTCACCCGGGTGAGAAAAAGATGCTAGATCTCTGTCAAAGATGGTTTTGGTGGCCCACACTTGTGCAGGATGTCAGAAGCTATGTTCAGACTTGTTCCACCTGTGTTCGGGCTAAAACCCCACATACTCCAGCCACAGGATTGTTACTTCCCATGCCAATTCCGGTGGCCCCACGGCATACCATAAGTATGGATTTTATTTCTGATCTCCCAGCTTCCAGTGGACACACTGTCATATGGGTGGTTGTTGATTACCTAACTAAAATGGCTCATTTTGTTCCATTAAAATGCCTCCCTATGGCTTCCAAGCCAAGCTCTCTGATTTGTTTGTCCAACACATTGTACAGCTTCATGAGTTGCCCACCACAATTGTTTCTGATCGTGACCCCCAATTTATATCACCGTTTTGGCGTAGCTTCTGTTCCTCTGTCGGTATGGATGTCTGCTTGTCCTCTGCATATCATCCACAAACGGATGGGCAGACAGAACGTGCCAACCAATCGCTGGAGCAAATCCTGAGATGTTACATTGACACATGGTCTACTGAGTGGGATAAGGCTTTACCTCTTGTTGAATTTGTATATAACAAAAGTGTCCACATGGCGACAGGAGTATTCTCATGTTACTGTTTGTTTGGTCTACACCCAAGAATGCTACCTATAACTGGGTCCCAAACATCCACAAGAGTCCCATCAGTAAGGAAACACAATAAAGAGTTACAGGAGATTCAAAAACAAGAATTTGCAATGCAACGGGTCTCACGTTTGCTCATGTTAGAGCTGATAGCGTTGTAAACTCCTAACCCAACTTTTCACCTATCGGCAAAAGTGCATTTATGTACGTAACCCGAAAAAGTGCAATTAACTATGTGAAGCGCTCGACTTCTGCCATGCGAAATTGCGCTAGTAAATTAGAGAAAAAGTAGTCCACGAGCCGGACAGAAAACAGCGAGCCTCGCATGTTTTCTGTACTTGGTCGATGCACTTGAGGAGGGCTAGCCACCGGAAAAGGCATGACGTGTGCATGCCTTCGACTAATGAAAGCAAGCAGATTTTATTAGGCAAGCCCACGAACCAATGAAAAACACTGACGTGACGTTGACAGAGCTCCGAGCCCTTTTCTAAACACTAAAGCGTCTCGATGCGATACGCATGCGCGAGCGCATGTAACGCAGGCTCGACCCTAACAAGTACAACACTATTTAAAACTCTACCAAGCTCAAGTAAAAAAACAAGCAGACAAAAGAAGGAGACCTGCTCCCTCTTATCAGATAGGAGATCAGGTATGGTCTCATCAAAAAATCTCCATCTTGCGGGATCCAGAAAATTTAACCAACGATTTCTAGGCCCCTTTCCTATTGCCAAAATCATCAATCCTGTGGTAGTACAACTGGCATTGCTAGATGATTTCAAGGTACACCCCGTGTTTCATGTGTTGTTACTCAGTCCCTATTCCCCTTATACCCGCGATGCCCCACCACCTCCCCCAGTAAAAGTACATGGGCAATGGGACAAGTGGCCACAATTCTTGACTCCAGGCGGTCCGTGGTGTTCTACACTATTTATTGGCTTGGAAAGGCTATAGCCTGAAGACAATTCCTGGGAACCCGCGTCCACAGTTCATGCTCCACGTCTTACTAAAATATTCCATCTTCTGCACCCTTCCAAGCCCCCCCTTTGAGAGGGTCCCTTGTGGGGAGGATTGTCAGGAATCCCCAAGGTGCCTCCTGTGTTATCTGTCAGCATCCCCAGGGATTAAGGTTAAATCATATCTTTGTTCTTGGTTAAACCTTCATGTTTCTAAGTAAACATAATGTGATGTGTTACACAATTGCTTTTATCAATGCTTGTTTTACCAATGCTTGTTTGTTAATGTGAGCAGGTGTAGACATGTGCTTCTAATTTGGTGTGGTGGAGACATGTGCTTCTAATTGGGTTTGGTGACTCATCCACATGTGGAAACTCAACTGCTTTCCTGATTGGCTATAAATAGCAGAGAGAAGCATGCCTCCCTGCTTGGCTTTGTTTTGCTTCCTGATCTCAGCATCTGATTTGGCAGTCCAGCCCCTGCTGTCATCCTCGTATTCAGGACTTTTGAGGCAATTCTTTTCTTTGTTCCTGTACCAGCTGACACCAGGCATTCCTCCAGCACTCCGGAAAAAACTGCAGCTAAGTGACTAGTATTTTCCAGGGAGTTTGTTCTTTGAGGGCCATGCTTTCCTAGAACAGCTGGTGTATTTCAGACCTCGTATTTTAGCAGAGTGCTTATCTTGAAGAGACAAATGCATTTCTGAACATTCTACATTGTTATTGTAGTCACTTCCCTAAATGTGCTTCGGGAATTCTGCTTGAGCTCAAGTACTACAAAAAGTGACAGTGCAATTTTAAAAGAGCATTTACGTGACTTTTCTTTCTCTAATAGCATAACTCTTGGATTTAAATTGGGTCATTCATGCCTGTGTTTCAGGTTTGAGGAATTTGATTTTGAAGGGTTTTTCACACACACAGTGAAACTAACCAAACTGTGCCACCCTAACTGTTTAAACCCAGAGTGGACATTTGTATTTCTTGGATTGTTTTGGTTCCTTTTAGTTTAACCCTATGAATGCAGGAAAGTTATACGCGATAGCATTAATGCCCTTGTTTGTCTTTCTTGGGTATGATAAGTGCAACCACAGTTCTAATTGTAGTGTGCAACAGTGAATCTCTGTGAAACCAGCCCTAGTGTTGCAGTACTTATTGTTATGGTACTCAATTTAGGTTTTTCGTAATGCAGTGTTAGTAATTGTGCCAACAGTTATTATTATCCAAGAAAGGTGCTGAAGCATCCCGGTGTTCTTCTACCGCTCCCGTGCCCATATCAGAAAGAGAGATTCAGTTTCAAGGAAGTTGAGTGCACTAATTCTACTATCACTCTGTCAACAACTACCTGCCCCCGAAGATACAGGGTGCCTGGCTGGACCGGCAGGACGTGGCAGTGTTTTGTCCCTTTCTCTTCCACTCCCCCTTTCCTTTTGGGACACCTACTGAGGTTTCTGTGTCCATCAGGAAGTACCGAGTTGTGTTCCAGGAGGTCGGGGGCATACCATCGCCCCTGCAGACATCCTGCTTTTCATGTGAGTGGCCCCACCCCGACACACAGCAAGACAGAGTGGTGAAGCAAGAAAATGCCCACTTTCAAAACGTGTCATTTTCAAACTTACAATTTAAAGACCAACTTTGCCAAAAGATGCATTTTTGAATTGTGATTTCAGAGACCCCAAACTCCACATCTCTATTATGGGAGAGATAGTCCTTGCAATAGTGAAAAACAAAATTAGCAGAATTTCACTATTGGGACATGTAAAACGCACCAGTAGATATCCTACCTTTTAAATACACTGCACCCTGCCCACAGGGCTGTCTTAGGCCTAATTTAGGGATGACCTACATGTAGTAAAAGGGAAGGTTTGGGCTTGGCAAGTGGGTGCACTTGCCAGGTCGAAATGGCAGTTTAAAACTGCCCACACAGACACTGCAGTGGCAGGTCTAAGACATGTTTACATTTCTACTCCTGTGGGTGGCACAATCAGTGCTGCAGGTCCAGTAGTCACATTTGACTTACAGGCTCTGGGCACACATAGTGCACTATACTAGGGACTTACTAGTAAATCAAAATAAGCCAATCATGGGTAAACCAATCACCAATACCACTTAGACAGAGAACACTTATCAATTGAGGTGAACATACATTTGCAATGATTTTTTAATTGAATTTGAGAATAATTACACCAAATTATTTGACAGTCTTGGCTCTAGATATGAAACAAAGGGCCTCATTTACGAGGCCCTTACATCACTGGAGCATCACTTTTAGCGATGTTCTGGTGGTGCTGTGCCATTTTCCATATTTAAACGTGGCGTTAAGCCACTTTATTTGGCTTAATGCCACCTTGTAAATATGGGCCCCCAACACAGTTTTCTGTGGCAGAGGGGCTTCCAATGGGTATTGCTGTGGGTGTTTCCATGCAACACATTGCTTTTGACACTGCCGAGACTTACAAGAAATTGTAAACCTGTGGAAGCTCCAAAAACTAACACCACCTAGGGGTGGCTTTAGAGTAGCGCAACGAGGAGAAATACTTTCATTTTTCCTAGTACTTGCTTTTTTTATGTGTGCTGCATACTGCAACACACATAGAAAGAACAAAACGCCACTAATGGTTGAATATTTGCAGGAAGGTGTCCCTTCTTGCACATAAACAATCATTAACTAATGTTGATTTGCTACTTCTGTGTGCTGCATTCTGCAGCACACATAGAAGTAACAAATCACCGTTGTTGATTGTATTTTGGAAGTTTGCGCTGCTTTCGCGTCAAAAAATTACGCAAATGTAGCACAAAAAAGTATAAATATGGGTCCTAGTTTTAAAGAAGGGTATGAGAGCAATAGCAAAGTCTCTTTCTGGCCAACATCATACTTTCAGCAGGAATGTGCTTGTGACCCGCGCCATACTGAAATTTTCTGTAAAGCTATTAGCAACCATAGAGGTTGCAAGTTATCTGCTGTGATTTGACAGTATGGGATGCCCCCCTTTATTTGAACTCCTCTACCCCATGCACAATGGAGGTAAGCAACTACGTGCATTAATTCTGTTATGTAACAGAGCTGTGTGGGTTAGGAATGAAAAGTATAGCGACTGTAAGGAGTCTAGGTGCAATCTGCTAATATTGGGAGGGAAAGGCTTCTCTAGCATGATTGTGGTTTACAATTTTAACCATTTTACCATAAAGATCCGATAAGGTGTATAAGATTGGAGGGTCAAGTAAGGATATTTGTGCAAATATCAAATAGTTGCCTGACTGGTTTAATTATAAGAGTGTGAAGTAGCAGGGAACTTTGTTAGCTGCTCGGACAGATATAGTGGTAAAAACAATACTCTGGAGGAGAATTTGAGAGGACTTTTAATTTACTAAAACAGACTTATGAGAACAGTATTTTGTTTAAAAAGCATCGTGCTATCGTCAAAAATAGACTTACTAGTGGCATACTTGGGACTACATGTACGAGAGATCCCCAGTTATGAGAATCAGCATGTTGGCAATCATAGGTAAACTAGAATGTGGAAGTGTGATTGAAGAGGCAAGGGTGTTTACTTGCCCACTGTCCGATCACATTTTAATTCATACTGTTATTGCAGGATGGGGTCGTAGGTGGGATGACAAAGCATAGGTATTCCGCAATGACTATGGGGGTCATTATGACCCAGGCGGTCGGAGATAATTTGGCGGTAGTACCACCAACAGGCTGGCGGTACTTACCGGCACATTATGACATTGGCGGGTTGGCTAAAGCCAACCCGCCAATGTACCACTCCGACCTCAATGGCGGTAGCAGCCGCCGCCGGTATCATGACCCTACCTACCGCCATGGTTTCCGTTTCGTTTGTAAAGCCACAAAAACATGGCAGCAGGCCCTATCAGTCACAGGGAATTTCTTCCCTGTCACTGATAGGAGGCCACCTCCCTCCCAACACTCCCCAGACACCCCCAACTCCACTTCATCCACGCTCCCCCTCCCTTCCAACTCCGCCATACACACACACATATGCAGACACACATTCATTCACACAGAAATACACACATGCATTCATTCATTCATGCACACATCTGCACAAACATCGACACACACGTAGACACGCATTCTCATTTCCATTCATACACACACTCACACACATGCATACAACACTAAACACACACTCGCATTCACGCATACACTCACACATACATGCACACACCCCCACACACACGCACAACACCCTTCACCCCCCTCCCATGTCAGAAACCCGACTTACCTGTATCCAGGGAGTCTTCTGGCAGGGGACGGGGCGGGGCGCTGCTATCGCTAGCAGCACCCACCAGCAGAACACTGCCAGGCCTTATTATTTTTCATACTACGGCTCGCGGCGGTCTACTGGTGTGGTGCTGCTGGTGGTAGCAGCGCCACCTTACCACCATCCACCAGTATGGCCACAGCCGCATTTCCCCCCTTCTTGTGGCAGAAATCTGGCTGCGGTCATAATTTGGCGAACAGATGGTAGCCACGCCGACTGTCTTTTGACTGCCGTCACCGCGGCAGTAGGCTGCATTTACCTCCATTATTGTAATGAGGGCCTATATGTTTCCAGTCCTGAATACTTAAGTGTGGCTATCAGTGCCCTCTCCTACTTGCACTTTAAATCTCTCCAAGAACGTATCCCATTCCAGAGGGATGGGTGTTTTGCACATCCCTCTGTACTCTCTGTGCAATGCTCCACTCTCTGGCAATCCCTACTCAGTACCTCCTCTTTCCAGTGTGCTGTTTGGTGGGGATTTGAGGATTTCCAAAGCTTCATTATGGAGCATCCAGCTAGCAACAAGGCGAGGTCTGTAAACTGGTGGACATCTTGTCTTTCTTGCGCTGGGGCTACGGCCCTAGTATGCTAGCTTCTGGTGTTTGCTAGTAGGAGTGTCCCATTAGGTCTGTGAGTGAGTGTGATATTTGTAACCAACACTGGGCAGTGCCATAACATGTGTGATAAGTCAGCATCAAGTCGGTGACAGCAAGGGCACTTTGCTTCTGCATTCGGAAACATTTTATTTAACATATGCGGAGTGAGATAACCTCTATGAAATATGGACAATTGGATGAACTTAAATCTGGAATTTCTTGAAACATCTTTGGAGGCTATCAGAAGAAATTTCTATTGAGTGTCATTTAATACACAGCGTAGATCCGTCTCTGATTTTGTGTGAAGTACAGTTTGGGGTATCTCCAAACGTGCCCTCATGCGGCGATACAGCCACTGAACCGAATGGCTACCATTACCCATGGTATGCAGCGCCCATAGGAATTCAGATGTGGTGGGTTCAGTCCCGTCTAGAGCACAGTATTTTGGGACATAACACACTATGCCTGTGTATATTAAAAACAAGGAGTCAGGCTTCCCATGTGTGTATATAATGTCCAAGTGTGTGATAAATGTGTTGTTTGCAAACAGTGGCAAGACCGTCAAAGGTCCAGACTGTTCCCAGGCCTTCAGATGTTGTGCTGACAGTGTGCCCAGCACCAGGGGTAGAGCATGTGAGGGTATATTCATGGAGTAGGAGATGGAGGTGTGTGTGTATTGTAGTGACATGCTCCAGTATGTTATGGCCACATGTAGTAATAAAGGGATCTTGTGCAGAGCCACCATTCCTGGGCAGAAAAGCCTCTGTAGCTGTCCGCTGTGCACCTGGTAGGACAAGAGGACTATTTAGCATGTTATGTCTGGGAAGCCAGTAGGCCAGCCATTGCAGCTGGCCTGCAATGCTATATCCGTTGAAATCTTGGGATCCCATGCCCCTCTCCAGCACTGGTAGTTGTAGCTTTGCCAGGCCCACTCTGCGTCAGCCATTCCCCCAAGCCAATTCAATCAACAAAGTGTTCAGGTTTCAGAACAATGAGGCTGGGATCACCACTGGCAAGTTAACGAAGTAGTATAGTAGCTTGGGAAGAACCATCTTTGCCAGTGCCAATCTGCCGGCCACCAAAAGGGGAAGCGTGGTCCAAAAGCTAATTTGGGGCCTTAGAGAGTTAATCATCTGTGTAAGGTTTCCCTCCAATACATCTTGTGGGGCATGGTATATATGGACTCCCAGGTAGCGAAAAGTACATGCCACTACCGGGATCGAGACATCTTCAAACTCCAGCACCTCCAACTCCAGGTCAGTTGAGAATGGAAAGGCGCATGATTTATCATATTAATCTGGAGGCCCGACAGCTGGCAGAATCAGATATCCTACTAGCTACTTTCGACAAGTCTCTGTGTTGGTCCCTTTGATATAATATCATGTGCATAGATTGGTACAGCTTGGGTCCTACTCCTTCACTTGAATAACGCATTCTACCACCTCTTGACACAACAGCTGTGCTATAGATTTGATCGCCAACACAAATAACAGAGATGACCGTGGGTACCCGTCATGTGCCTCGGGAAATCGTGTAGGGTTCTGAGACACAACTTCAGGACTTTGCCCTCGCCGTGGATTGGGAATGTAATAGCCACACTCATTTTATATATGTCTCTTGTAATCCGTAGTGGGCTCAGGCAACAAACATGAATTCCCAGACTGAAGTGTTGAACACATAACGGATATCTAGAGACAGACATCCAGCATAGGGACTATGGTTGTGTGTATTGTGTATTCTGTGGAATAGGCAGAATATATTTAGGGAAGTATTTCACCACACCACAAAACTGCTTTAGTCAGCATGTAGTGTTTGTGGTACATGAGGGAGTATCTGCTGTGCTAAGATCTTACTCAATATTTTAAACTCGTTGTTCAGTAGAGACAATGGACTTTAAGAAGACAGCTCCAAAGGTGGCTTGCCCAGCTTTAACAGTGATGTAACTATAGCCTGTCTCATCCTAGGGGGTAAATAGCCAGCTTGAAGCGTGGATAAGTATAATTTCTCCAGTTGTGGGACAAATCTGTTGTGTACGTAAAGTAAAACTCAATCGGGAGCCCGTCTGAGACGTGTTTTTTTATGGGCCAATTCCTTAATTGCACCTCTAATCTCACCTGCTGAGATTTTAGCACCTAGTACTTCTTGATCCTGTGCCATTAGTTTAGGTAAACATATGCCACTAATGTAAGTGTCCAGCCTTTCGGCTGTCTGGGAGGCGGAAGCAGCATAAAGGTTTGCATAAAACTCACAAAAAGCAATATTGATGTCTAGCTGCATAAAGTCTATGCCTCGAGTCAGAGATGGTATTCTAATTATTGTGGTTGGAGACTGGCTGGGGCATATTAATCAAGCTAGTAGGTCACTATATTTGTCTGCTTCAGTGGGTGTCCTTAGTAGGTAGGATCAAAAGTTAAGTATTCTCAATCTTTCTAGGCCTTCCGCATGTTCTAACCTCGCTTCTTGTAGCATTGTCTTGGCAGCTTCATCTCTAGTTACCGCTTGCTCTCTTTGTGTCATTGTGTGTTCTACTCTTTTGAGGGCCTCAAGTGCTTTATGCTGAGTTCCCACCAATAGGCCAATGGAGGCACCATAAGTCACCACTTTGAATGCTTCCCATTCATAGAGAAGGGACGAGGCCATCCCTGCACTCCCACTAAGAGTCAATGGTTTTAGCCAATGATTCCCTAAAGGGCGCGTCCTCTAAGTAGGTAGTCTTCAGGTGCATATGGGTGTTGTTTTTTTCCTGTCTTAAAGGCATCTCTAATGGATTGTGGTCAGATAAAGTATTTGCAAGGTGTGTAATGTGTGAGATGTCGGGTTGGAGTTGCAGGGAGCACAGGAATCAGTCAATGCATGTGTGGAGCATGTGTGCATAGAAGTAAAAGGAGTATTCTCACAGTCCTACATTACGGGATCACAATGGGTCTGCCAACAACCATCCGGCTGCCCAACTCTTTAGCGCTGTCACTTGGTGGACTGTCACTGCTCCGAGAAGAAGCAGGTGGGAGCGATCTAATACTGCATTACAGTCCCCTCCCAGTACCCACAGGTAGTGTACCCAATCCGCGAGCATAGTCGTTAGACGTGTCCAGTATTTCTCCTACTTCATATTAGATACCTACAAATAGCCTAGCAATAGGGGCTCGCCATCCAGACTGCCCCTGACAAATACATATCTACCTTGTGTGTCTATGCGTGTCTCCTGTGCTGTGAAAGGAAGTCCCACCCAAAGCCAGAAAGCAGCTCCTCAAGCATGAGCCGAGTAGATCATATAAAAGAGTTGCTCTCTCCATTTCCATTGTAATTTTTCAGACTCAGTTGCCAAGAGGTGGGTTTCCTGTAACTATACTATCTGGGTCTCTCTCCTATGTAATTGTGCCAGTATTCTATTTTGTTGTGCCCAGTCCCCTCACATTCCTGGTTAAAATATTATAAGAGACTACAGCTGTTGCGATTGTGTACTGACCGTTTGTAGTGCAACTGGGGACCTGTGATTATAGCTTGATAGTCATACAATATAGTAGCGGAGTCTGCAATGTGCACATAAACATAATAACCCAATTCTTGGTCCAGCGTTATTTTGGCGTTTTACACAACTATATATACAATGTTCAACATTATACATAATAAACAACTTGTGCCTACACATTTGGGGGTTGTGAGCTGAACCTCTTACTGGCTCCATTTAACTCCAATGGAGCTGTAAACCTATATTTGAAGTGAGGCTTCCGGGACCATGGCCCCCCCCAAAACCCTATAAGAGGCAGTGGACTTGACTATAAAACTATTACAGGATGGTAAATGCATAATAGATATAAACATAATTGAGAACAAACAGCTTCTCCGGGCTACTTCCAGTGCTAAGAGTGAGAAAGAGTTGTATACACATGTGGGCATCCAGCAGCTATGGCCAGTTCAAGAAAGTTAAACTCGACTTGCCAATACAATGTAGAGGTAGTCAAGAATCAACAGTTTGGGGTGTAATAGAAGGGAATAGTGCAATGCTGCCGACAGAGTCAGAGTCAGATCTGCTGGCCTGTGATGAGCTGGAACTAATTAGGTTAGGGTTAGCACAGAGCTGGGAAGCCAATCTAATGGCTTCAAGGCATCCGAGCAGTGCCTCCTACAGGGAAGAAATCACCTCCCCCGCCTTATCAGAAAACACCATTCAACAGTATTGTCTTCTCCTTCTCTGCAGTTTGGGGAGATCTTGCAGCCTGCGTTCTGGTCTGGCAATGTTAGGAAAATTCTGGTCCAGTCTCTTTGGGGAGTCAAAGAAGCTGGCTAATTTTTCATGGATGACCCTGAGTCTTGCCAGGCAGAGCAGAGCATACGAGAGACCAGCCTGTCACAGATGTTGCTTTATGTTTTGGAATGAGACCAGACGGCATTGTAACAGAATTGTATGATCCAGGAAGAGGGGGATCTTTGGGTTGTTTAGTAGTATTGGAGTTTTTTCATGTGCTGCATTAAGTAGGACATCACGATCTCTATAGTTTAAGATTTTGGCCACCATCGGTCTGGGAGGAGCTCCCGGGATTGGCATTTTAGTGGGTACTCAATGGCCCTCTCCACTACAAATATCTCTGAAAGATCTTCTGGTGCGACTGAGGTCCTAAGCCCCTGTTCAATATATTGCTTTGTTGTCAGTCCTTCCATGCCCTCTGGTTGGCCTATGATTCGGATGTAGTGCCTTCTAGCACGGCCTTCTGCAAAATTTGCCCTTTCCTGAAGAAGTTTGACTTGATGTTTTAGTGTGATGATCTGAGTGGCTTGATCATCCTTAGCGGGTTCCAGGACTGAAATAGTTGTTTTAGTCATCTTGACGCTCTCCGTCAATTTGTGGTGCTCATCCTTGATTAAGGCATTGTCTATGGTAGTCACCCCCAGCCTCTGTTCAATAGCTGCACAAGAGTCTTTAATTTCCTGCAGAATAGGGTCAAGTTTGTGCAGAGGTGTCGTTCCGCCGGTGGGAGGAATACAGGAATCAGGGACGTGTGTCGAAGAACACTCTGAGGTGAAAAGCCAGAATGTGTTCGAGGTCCCCATGCCCCTGTCCTGGATTTAGTTCTCCCCATCTCCTCAGCCAAACAAGATGATGTCTCCTATAAGTATGTGGTCCAAATAATTACTATGGCCCTCATTACAACCCTGGCAGTTGGTGTTAAAGCGGCGGTAATACCACCAACAGGCCGGCGGTAAAAAAAATGGGATCAAGACCACGGCGGAAACTGCCAACACATGCCACCACTTTAACACTCCGGGTAACAAAAATGGGATCATGACCACGGCGGAAACTGCCAACACATACAGCCACTTTAACACTCTGACTGACACAACGGTAGCAACAAACACCGCGGGGGTAACTGCCAACAGACAGGCGGAAGACAATGTACCGCCCACCCCATTACAACACGCCCATCCGCCAGCTTTTCCGGGCAGTACCAACGCCATCAAAAGCACGGCAGAAACAGTACTTGGAAGGGAAACCACTCACCTCTCAACACTCAATGAAGAACCAGGACACCATGGAGCCCGAGCTGCACGTTCTGCCCATGCTGGTGTATCTTCTCATATATCAGGAGCACCAACGGTGGCAACGACAACCACGGTGATTACAGCACCTAGTACACAGGAGAAGAGGGGAGGAAAAAGAGAGTGACACACACACGCAACATGCAACATCCCCTCCCCCACCTCACCCCCAACACCATACACACAAACACATGCAGCAACATTACATATACACCCCGAAACCCTCTGGAAGAACGCAAGGACAAAAGGAATTGAGTCAAATTAGTGTAATATTAGAAATCTAGAGAAATACGTTAATAAATAAATAAATAGTATGTACGATATATACAATATATACAAAATGAGGGACAATGTCCACACAAAAATAGTCCGTGTCCCACTGGGCCATAACACATAGGCCAAGCCCACACTTGACTCCTGCCTCAAAGCGGAGAGAAGACTGCAGGGGCGTCAGGTTGAAAACACACAGGCTCCTCAGGGGGATGGGGAAGGGGGGCACCTCAGCCAGAAGATGGTACAACGCCACTGCTCCTGGAGGGGGCTCCATGCCCACAGCGAAGTCCTGGGGAGTGCAAGGCCACAGTCTCTCAAGTGGGTGGTTTGCCCACTGCCTGGTCCCGGGGAGTGCAAGGCCACAGTCTCTCAAGTGGGTGGTTAGCCCACTGCTTGGTCCTGGGGAGTGTAAAGGCCACAGTCTCTCAAGTGGGTGGTTTGCCCACTGCCTGGTCCTGGGGAGTGCAAGGCCACAGTCTCTCAAGTGGATGGCTTCTTCCACTGGTTCTGGAGGGGGCATTGTGCCCAGTGTGCTTCATCCTGCCAAGGATAGGGTGAGTGGATCCACTGGTTCTGGAGGGGGCATTTTGCCCAGTGTGTTTCATCCTGGGAAGGTTGCGGTGAGTGGATGCCTTTCTCCACTGGTTCTGGAGGGGGGGCATTGTGCCCAGTGTGCTTCATCCTGGGAAGCATGCAGTGAGTAGATGCATTTCTTCACTGGTTCTGGAGGGGGCTTTGTGCCCAGTGATGCAGCACATGGGGGGTGCCAGGTAACAGTCCCTCACCTGGATGTCAGACCCACGTGATTTGCAGTGGTCAGGATGCATGATAGTCCATGGAGGCAGGGCTCCAGTCCATCCGCCGGCGGCTACAGCTGCACAGTGGTGGTAGTGGCGGTGCTGATGGGGGTGCTGCCAGTGGTGGGGGGAGGCTCCAGCCCTTCCCCTGCAGCCTCGGACGGCTGACCACTGGGGCTGCTGCTGCTGGCAGTGGTGCCACTTTCAGCGGTGCAGGTGGTGGTGCTTGCGGCGGTGCAGGAGGTGGTGTTGGCCGCGGTGGAGGTGCTGGTGCTGCCAGTGGTGGGGGGAGGCTCCAGCCCTTCTCCTGCAGCCTCGGACGGCTTCCCACTGGGGCTGCTGCTGCTGAAAGTCGTGGTGCTTGCGGTGGTGCAGGTGGCGGTGCAGGTGGCAGTGCTTGAGGCGGTGCAGGTGGCGGTGCTGGCGGTTGTGCTGGTAGCCACCAGGCCTTCACCTGCAGGCTCGGATGGCTGAAGTGCCTTGGCTGGTGTTTTGTGCCCCTTCCTGCCCTTGGCAGATGGTGGTGTCACCTTGGGTCTGGCAGCTGGAGTCTTTGAGGTGGCCTTGCTGGGTGGTTGTGGCTCCTTCCCCTCACTGGATGCTGTCCCCTTCTTCAACTTGCTAAGTGGCGGAATGTTCTTTGCCTTGGCAGGGGTTGGTGGCACATTGGCTGGCCTGACGGGTGCCCCTTTTGAGCCTCTGACAGCTGCAGGAACCATAGCAGATGTGGACTTGGTCGCTGAGGTTCCGGGCTGGGTTTTGGCCACCCTGGCCCAAGGGGAAGGACGGGGGGAGGGGTAGGGAACAGGTCAATGTTGGCTAGGAAAAGCTTCTTAGGGACATTGGGACAGGAAGAGGGTGAAGGTTTGGGAGTGGAGGAAGAGGGAGTGGTTGTAGGAGGTGTCAGTCTGCTGTGTTTGGGTGCAGGTGCATGAGCTGGATGCTGTTGTGAGGTGGATGGCTGTTGGGTGGGTGTGAGCTTGCGTTTGTGTACTTTGGTAGGAGGGATCACAGACACAGTGGGAGAGGACACAGGGGACGTGTGCATGGATGTGGGGGTGATGACTACCAGTGAGGGGTGTGTAGTGATGGTGATGGAGGTAGTGGGTGAAGATGTAGTGCATGCAGGTGTGAGTGGAGACACTTCTGGGAGGGAGGTGGACAAGGAGGAGGAGCGGGACACAGTAGAGGCAGTGGCTGTTGGTGTGGCTGCATTGGGATGGTGCTTGTGTGAGTGCCTGTGAGATGAAGCGTGGTGCTTGTGTTTGCCTGAGCCAGTTTTGTGTGTAGATTTGGGTGAATGCTGGTCTGAAGGTGTGCTTGGGATAGGCAGGGGTTGAGGGGATTGGGACTGGGTAGAGGAAGATGGAGGGGGGAGGCTAGAGACAGGGACAATGGCTGCCATCAGTGCAGAGGCCAGAGCTTGAAATGCTCTCTGTTGGACAGCCACGCCAGAGGGAATGCCCTCCAGGTATGCATTTGTTTGTTGTAAATGCCTCTTGACACCCTGAATGGCATTCAGAATGGTTGAATGCCCAACAGTGAGGGATCTCAGGAGGTCAATAGCCTCCTCACTGAGGGCAGTAGGGCTGACTGGGGCAGGGCCTGAGGTGCCTGGGGTGAAGAAGATGCCCACCCTCCTGGGTGAGCAGGCATGGGAAACACGCTAAGGGGTTGCTGGGAGGGCAGAGCTGGTAGGTGGGGTGGTGGCTATACCTGTTGTTGGGGTGGGCACAGAGTTGTCCGCCACTGCCAAGGAGCTTCCATCAGAGGAGGAGTCGCTGTCTGTAGTGTCCCCTCCTGTCTCTGTCATGGTGCTCCCCTCGCCCTCCGTCCCACTGGTGCCCTCACCCTCAGTGGATTCGGCCTCCAGGCCCATGTGGGATGCAGCTCCCTCGCTCGCCAGTGCCTCTGCTCCTCCGCCAGATGATGCTAATGAACATAAGGACAGGGTGACAAAATAAAAAGGGGGGGAGAGACAGAGGATACACTTGGTCAATGCCAGCAACAACACTACCGTTGGCGTACACAATATACAGGGAGCTGCCCTATGCACTAGGCCATGCACTACCAGTTACAATGCAAGTCACCAGCGCATGTGGGACATGGCATAACACCATCAGCTGCACACCTGAAACCCACAAGACCCTGCCCAGTAGTAGATGCCCACTCACACCGTTGGGTTTGGAATGCTTCAGAGCCTGCCCAACAAGGGACCTACACTGCCATGTTCACCCTGGCCTAGGGGCACCCACAGTCCACATCCCCCACCCAGGTAAAACCTTAACACGCGCCAACTCATGAATCTGAATTTGTACTCACCCCATTGTGGCTGCTGTGATGCCCTCAAGCACCCATCCAACTCTGGATAGGCCACTGCCAGGATGCGGAACATCAGGGTGGTCAGGGTACCACGGGCACCCTTTCCTCATTGGGAGGCCAGCCCCAGCTGGGCCTGTGCCGTCTTCCTTGCCCAGCGGCGCAGGTCCTCCCACCGTTTGCGGCAGTGGGTGCTCCGCGGTCACGTCTGTGGCGGTGCATACCGTTACTGCTGGCGTACATCGCCATTGGCTCCTGAAACCCATAGGGCCCAAAGATAACCAATGCGAAGTTGCGCGGTGGTCATCGACTGTCTACCACAACTGTGCACAACGCCAGCAGAATTACCTCATTCCCAATTGTCCCTCCTCACAGCTCAGGCAGCCGCCATTTCAGGGGGGCACAGGCGATGGCACCTAACTGCGTAACAGCAGACATTGGCACATCAACTGACTCTCGGATTCACATATTGGTTCTGTAAATGAAGAGATGCATCATTATTGCAATTGATGTGTGAATATGACCCTCTGCTCACCGTTTTCCTTCCTAGGCTTCAACCGCTGAGGATGAATGTGAGATGGAGACATCTTCCAGTGTACAGACCCCTGTTGGACCTTGCGACAATGGAGGACAGACACATTATCCGAACATACAGACTTGATTGGGCCACAATCCAAGAACTGTGTGCCCAATTGGAGCTAGACCTGAGGTCAGCTATCCGCCAGCCCACAGGTATCCCCCCTCTAGTGCAGGTCCTGTCAGTGCTCCATTTCCTGGCAAGTGGTTCCTTCCAAACAACAGTGGCCATTGCATCAGGGATGTCTCAGCCAATGTTCTCCAAAGTGTTGACCAAAGTGTTGTCTGCCCTGCTGAAACACATGCGCAGCTACATCGGTTTCCCCCAGGTGGAGGATTTTGCGACAGTGAAAGCTGACTTTTATGCCCTGGGACATATCCCCAACATCAGTGGTGCCATTGATGGTACACATGTAGCATTTGTCTCCCCCCCACCCGGAGAAATGAACAGGTATTCAGGAAAAAAAAAGCTATCACTCTATGAATGTGCAGATGGTGTGTTTGGCTGACCTGTACATCTCCCATATGAATGCCAAGTATCCTGGCTCTGTGCATGACGCCTTTATCTTGAGGAATAGCAGCATCCCATATGTGATGGCTCAACTCCAGAGGCACCGGGTGTGGCTAATAGGTGAGCCCAAGGTCCCCACCCAGTAGATGTTGGTGTCTGGGTATGGGGTTGTCCCTAAGGGTTGGTGTGTGTCTAACAGTTGTCCCTCAATATTTGCAGGTGACTCTGGTTACCCCAACCTCTCAGGGCTACTGAACCCAGTGAGGAATCCCAGGACAAGTGTAGAGGAACGCTACAATGAGGCACATGGGTGAACAAGGAGGATTATTGAGAGAACCTTCGGCCTCCTGAAGGCCAGGTTCCGGTGCCTCCATCTGACAGGTGGATCCCTGTACTACTCACCCAAGAAGTGTGCCATATTATCGTTGCATGTTGAATGTTGCACAACCTGGCCTTGAGACGCTAGGTGCCTTTTCTGCAGGAGGATGAGCCAGGAGATGGTCTTGTGGCAGCGGTGGAGCTTGTGGAGAGTGAGGAAGAGGAGGCAGAGGAAAACGATGTGGACAACAGAAGTAATACCATCAAGCAGTACTTCCAGTGACACACAGGTAAGACACTGTAACTTCACTTTTCTTTTCAGTTTTCTGTTGGACATTGTACATGGCAGCATGATTGCCCTATGTGTATGGCCACTTGCTGTACCCTTTGGCATCTCTATTTTCAGATCTCTGTGACCCACTCTGGCTCCTGGTATGTTTACTGCCGCCCACTACAGGTCATACCAATGCATAAATTACTGTACATAAGATTTGCAATGTTTTCAGAATGTTGTACTAATACATATTTTAATCAATTGACATACTCCAGAATTGTATTTGTTCCAAGGGTGTTTATTTAAGTGCTAATAAGTAGAGGGGGATGTGCAATGGGCTGGGGTGAAGGTGAAGTAAATTCCAGGGTAGAGTCCAGTCTCTTGGTTTCACAGGTGCATTGTCCAATGGGGCATAAGAAGGGGTGCAATGGCAGTTCAAGTTGGACAGGGTGACTGAGTGGGACAGAAGGGTGACAATCAGGAGAGTCTTATTTCCTGGCGGGGGTCTTGGCAATGTTCTCTGGCTTCTGCCTGGATCGCAGGGACCGTTTGTGGGGTGGTTCTCCTTCTGCAGGGGGTGGGGTGCTGGTGGCCTGTTGTTCCAGTGGTGGGGCCTCCTGTCTACTAGCACTGGCGGAGGTGGCGGGCTGTTCATCGGTGTGGCTGGTGTCAGGGGCCCGTTGTTGTGCCACTGCCTCGCTCATGGTGTTGGCCAAGTCACTATGAAATCAAATTATGCAAAGAATAGCATCCATCTCAGTTGCCTGGGAGTTAGTAGTCTGGCGGAGCTCATAAATTGTAAGTTTCTATGATCAGAGTACACAGTTATGGTGTGTTTTGCTCCCAATAAATATTGTCTCCATTCCTTGAAAGCATTGCGAATTACTAGTAATTCTTTTTCTGCTTTGGTGTAATTTTGTTCTGCTTCATTTAGTTTTCTTGACACATAAGCTATGGGGTGCCATTGTGCAGTTTCTTGGTGACATTGGGATAGGATGGCCCCAACAGCGACCTCCGATGCATTTTTCTTTCAGTCATTTGCATGCCGTCAGGTGTTAAAATGACTCCCAAAAATTCAACTTCTTTGGTATGGAATTCGCATTTACTTAATTTGCAAAACAAATTGTGGTTTCGTACAGTTTGTAATACCTTTTTTACATGTTCTTCATGTACTTCTTCAGAGTTTGAATAGATCAATATATCGTCAATATAAACAATGACAAAGATGTCGAGGTATTCTCTCAGCACATCGTTTAGGAAATATTGGAAAGCTGCTGGACCGTTACATGGATCAATCTGCATCACTAGATACTCAAAGAGACCGTAACGAGTCTTAAAAGCCGTTTTCCATTCATCTCCCTCTCGAATTTGAACTAGGTGATAAGCACCTCGTAAGTCAAGTTTGGTGTAAATAATGGCAGATTTCACCTGGTCTAAAAAGACTGGTATGAGAGGTAGTGGATATTTATTTTTAACAGTGATCTTGTTTATCGCGCTAAAGTCTATACAAGGTCTCAATTCGCCATTAGCTTGGGGACGAAAAACAGCAGAGAAGCCGATGGAGAGCGTGATGGCCGAATTAGCGCGTTGGCTAAGCAGTGATCAAGGTATTCTCGTAGGACTTGATTTTCTTTCTCTGATAATGCATAGATTCTACAATTTGGTATATTTTCGCCTGGTACAAGGTGTATCTGGCAGTCGTACGGCCTGTAAGGTGGTAAGGAGCTCGCTTTCTTTTCACAGAAAACATGAGTATATTCTGAATACTGTGGTGGCAGCTCAATTTCCTTCTCGACTGCAATAGCAATAGATTGTTGAAGATTTCCTTCTTTGTCTCGTCTTGGTTGAAGACATTTTTTTGAACAAGAAGAAGAAGAAAAACGCAAAACCTGGTTGTGCCAGTTTATGCATGGATTGTGCAACATTAACCACAGCATTCCTAAGATAAAACCATATTGGGGTGCTTGGATTATATCGAAGCGAATTATCTCACAATGGTTCAGATTCTCATCATCTTTGCAAATCATTTGTATTCGTGAGCTTTGTTTAGTAACAGGGCCTCCTGCCAATTCACTACCATCAACTGGATAAAGAACTTCAGGAACCTTTTTCTTGACACTGGGTATATGTAAATCTAGTGCAGTCTGTTGGTCCATTTCTCCGTCGCTGGTCTATCTCCTCTTTGGTCAATGATGGGCGAACAGTTCCGATATCCATCAGTTCTATAATAGGATCTGAGGACAACTGAAGGTGTCTGGACTTTTCCATTCGCCAGTTGGGTTTTTCCCACTTTTTCCTTACTCCTTTTCTCTCTGAGAGTCTATGATCTATCCGCAGGGTTAGATTAATTAAATCAGTACAAGTTTCCGGTTGCGGTTCAACTTGGGCCAATACGTCTTTCAGTTCGTCTTTTAGCCCTTGATAAAATACTGCTGACCTTTGTTCCTCTGGCCAAGCGGTTTCCACTACTAATCGGTTGAAGTGTGACAAATACGTTATCAAGTCTTTGTTTCCTTGATGTAGTTCTAGTAACTCTTTGTCTGCAGACATAGTTATTGCGCTCCTGTCAAATACCTTTACAAATTCTTCTACAAAACAACGCCAATTATACAAAAGGGGACTGTGTAATTGGACTAATGGCACTGCCCAAGTAGCTGCATCACCATTCAGATATGATATAAGGAATGCAATTCTAGATTGTGTGTCCGGAAAGGCACTGGGACGACACGTAAAATGTCATTCTACCAGTGTGAGAAAAACCTGAACCTTATTGGGGTCCCCAGAAAATCTTTCTGGTGCAGCTAGAGGAATCTGTGTCGGCACGTTCACAGCTATGCTAGTAGGTGTGAAAAGCGTAGGGTGAGACTCAGATTCAGAACCATCCACCTTACACTGTAACTGGGTTACTTTGTTAACTAAATCGGCTGTAACATTTTTTGAGTCTGTCAAATCCCTTTGCATTTGAGTTACTACTTGCATAAGGGTGTCTAAGGTGGCCATTTTGTGCAGCTCACGTACAGACCAAGAGGAAAGTATAAACTTATGGGCTCACTATTCTGTCACAGTGCCCTTTCCTCGGGATCTGCATGCTGCTGAACAAAAGGCCCACCTCCCAGCATCACCAACTCAGAAGGCTATTATAGCACAGAGTTATGATGAAGCCAGGCGGGGGGAAGGGAATTAGGGTAGGGAACTGCAGGGAGAGAGATCTGAAAAGAAACGGTTAGAACAAATATGCATACATTCATTCATAACAGTATAACTCACCAATAGACTCTTGAATAAAGACGTCTCCGTGATATCAGATTGAGACCCTTTGTGAATTGGGTGTAGCCCCTTCATTGAATCATGGAACAAGAAAAAACTGCAACCTCTAAACCTAGAGATTGCAAGAGCTTTGGACTATGGTCATACTCTAAATATCAATCATGTAACAATTATGCATTCATAAGATAAACGTTTGATCTAAAGCCTAGAAATTCTCAAAGACTTAAATATGAATCTCACATATTATGTTTCCCAAAAAACAATGAAACTATAATTTGCTTATCTCTGAAATGTTTTCACATTTACTACCTAGTCCTGAAAGTTTACTCATTGAACTTGAAGCAGTTTGTTCATTGGGCAGAAGCGCCTTGCTTGTTGTTCATGAAACGTTTTGATCATCATACATGAAGCGTTTTTTTCATTATGCCAGAGAACGCTTTTACTTGCTTTGTCTGGAGCGCTACGCTCATTATGTCAAGGGGCGCTTTACTTATGTGGCCTGAAGCATTTTGATACTCGTGCCCAGATCGCTTTACTCATGTAGCCTGAAACGCTTTGATTGTCCTGCCAAGGACGCTTTACTCATGTGGACTGAAACGCTTTGATTGTCATGCCACGAGCGCCTTACTCATTCGGACTGAAACAATTTGATTGTTGTGCCAAGGGCGCTTTACTCATGTGGACTGAAACGTTTTGATTATCGTGCCAAGGGCGCTTTACACGTGTGGCCTGAAGCACTTTGCTCATTGTGCCAAGGGGCGCTTTACTCCTGTGATCCGAAGCGCTTTGATCATCACGCCAAGCCCGCTTTACTCTTAGAACTGGAAACTCTTTGCTAGTTGTGCTAATGGGGCGCTGTACTTTTGGAAGTAACCACTTCCTTCAAGATTGGGCTCATCAAGACCTTACTGCTACGAGTACGACCTACTCGTATCTGAATTCACCCTGGAAACAAGGATACTCCGACTTGCTGTCAATCTGCCCTGCAGGAAATCTGCTCTTCTTCAGAGGAGCCCCCATGAGGTCTGACTGCATCGAAGTCTTCAAAATAGTGAGCAAGGTGCTTGGGTGTGGCTGGGCTTTATAGGCCTGCCGCACCCCAAGATGGTCGCTGCCTCTGAAAACCTGGGAATTGTAGTCCCTTCATTGAGTAGCACTGATAAGTGCTTCTTGTCCACCAATGTCCTGAACCTGCAGCTACATGAGCTTTACCACAGGGCATGCGATGCTGATGACCACTTTTAGAACAGGAAGGGATGACAAGTGGTGCACATGAAGTGCCGCAAATATGCGCAGCGGAGTTTCAGGTGGGACCTGGACCACGCACAGCCTTATTCCTGACAGCACCCCTACAATGTTGACCAGGATGGTGTAGATGTCTTTGAGGTCCTCTCTGATCCCCAGGTACTGTCCCTCCTGCATTCGCTGGGTCTACTGCAAATTGGCCAGTATCTGGCCCATGGTCTCCTGGGAATGATGGTATGCTCCCAGGATGTTCCTGAGTGCCTTGTGGAGAGTCGGTTCCCTGGGCCTGGCCTCCCCCTGTCGCACAGCAGTCCTCCCAGCTTCCCTGTTGTCCTGTGCCTCTGTCCCCTGAACTGTGTGCCCACTGCCACTGACCCTGATTTTCTTGGGTTTGTGGGGTTGCCTAGGGTCTCTGTAGTGGTGGACACACTGCTGATTGATGTGTCCTGGGGACAGTGGTATGGGCCCACTGGGTGGGTGCTGTGGTGGTGTTTCCTGAGGGGGGAGGCTATGTGGTTGTATGGTACTATGGCAGGGTAACCGGCTGTCCAGAGGTCCCTGATGGGCCAGGTTGATCATCGTGATCCAGGCGTGAAGAGCTGCTGTCATCACCATGGGCCCCTTCTGGGGGGGGGACTGGATGTTGGTGGCACCTCCTCTCCTCTCCGGTGACGTCCTGTGGGGATGTAAATGCAGTGTTATTGTATCTGCGTGTGCCATCTTGTGCATGGGTGTGTTTCCCTGTATGTTTGTGATTGCCCTGTCAGCTTTGCCTTGTGTGTGTGGTGATTTTGTGGGCTAAGTGATTCTCTCTAATGGGCATGCTTTAGTGATAGGTGTCCATGCAGGTCTGTGATGGGTGTCCATGCATAGGTGTTGCATGCAGGGCTTGGTATTGGGATGGGTGGGTTGTGATAGTGGGGTATTTGTGAGTTGGTGGAGTGATGGGGGTGAGGGTAGGGATAGGAGTTTGTGATGGCATGCAGGTAGGAAGGGGGGATATAGTAGTAAAGATTTGACTTACCAGAGTCCAGTCCTCCTGCTACTCCAGCGAGGCCCTCAGGATGCATTATTGCCAAGACTTGCTCATCCCATGTTGTTGATTGTGGGGGAGGTGGTGGGGGTCCACTGCCAGTCCTCTGAATGGGTACCTGGTGTCTTGCAACCACGGAACGCACCTTCCCCCATAGGTCATTCCACCTCTTCCTGATGTCATCCCTTGTTCTTGGGTGCTGTCTCACGGTGTTGACCCTGTCCACTATTCTCCACCATAGCTCAATCTTCCTTGCCATGGATGTCTGCTGCACCTGTGATCCGAATAGCTGTCGCTCTACCCAGAGGATTTCCTCCACCATGACCCTTAGCTCCTCCTCTGAAAACCTGCGGTGTCTTTGGGGTGCCATGGATGTGGTGTGAGTGTTATGTGTGAGGATGTGTGGGGTGATGTGTTGTGGTGTGTGCTGTGAGGTGCGTGGATGGTGTATGGGTCATGGTGTTCTGTGGCTCAGATTCAGTGGGTGCTCCTGGCTTGTCTCTCTCTCTCTGTTCACAATCTTTTTTTTTTTTTATAGGGTTGTGGGTAATGTGGGTGGGTGTTTTATAGTGGTCTGGGTGTGTGGGTGTGGTGTGTGTATGTATGTCAGGTGTGTGTAGTTTGAATTGTCCAATGTGGTGTAGTTTTGTTAGTGTTAGCTGCGGTGATTCGTGGGTCCTGATACTGTGGGCGTATTCCTATTTGCGGAACGGTGTGGGTTTTGGTACCACCATTTTATCACTGACCTTTGGTCAGGCGGACTTGTGTGTGTGTCTGTATGGTGGTGGATTTCTCTGTGTGGGTCATAATACCCGAAGCAGTATACCGCCGTGGTCATGGTATGTTGGCGGCTGTCAGCACAGCGGTAGGCGGCATTTACCGCCAAGGTTATACACAGGTAATGCTCAATAGAATAGTGAGGTGAGGTTGTAATGAGGCCCCATATCTGGAACATTGACTGATTGACTATGCCTTACACTGTCAACTGTACATTAGGTCTGGTTATGGAGTGTATGGCTAGGAGTATTTCACTTTTTTAGGTGTCCCTGGACATGTCACTGCCTCCTCCCCAGAGATCCCCCCCGAGGAAGTGCACAGTTTGTAGGCCAAGAAGCCCATGTGTCCCCACAGGGGAATTATAGGCCACACTACTGATGTAAGAGGGATGCAGTGCCAACTCTCTTCAAATACAGTTTATTAGTTGTTCTATGGAACTTAGTAGCAACTTTCAGGCCTCCCATCCGAGCCCAGTCCATGACCCACCTCTGAGAAGGGTGATCTCACTCTCTCTCCTCACTCTGCCACTCTTTTTCATGCGGGTGCACTCATGCATCGGGGGGAGAACCGCACGGGCCTGTTCTACCACTCCTGCTGGCAGGTTGGCTCTACAGTAGCTCAGTTTGAGGTGAGGAGCGGGCAGGCAGAACAGCGTACCCGGTGCAGACCCACCCACTCCCGCTCACCTCAATAGAAGGCTGTCAGTTAGTTGATCTGCAAAATCAGACTCAATTGTTTTACTTTTACATAAGCTCATGGCCGAGTCCGGGCACAGCAGGGCCGTGAGCGTCAAGGGGACTGTTGTTCCTTATTATTAAAGGCTATATCCAAACATCAGTATAGGATGAACATCAATTGCAGGGGCCTGGCTGGGGAGCCTCGTCAATATGCATCCGCCATCTTGAACATCAAACCACACCACCATAATCTGAATGAAGGATGATGTAAAATTGGGTGTACAATTTGAGAGATTAGAAGTAAAAAGATTCTTTGGATATTCGGTAATACACAGGTAATGCTCAATAGAATAGTGAGGTGGAAGACATATATTCTAAATTAATACAAAGCTTATCAGGGTTATGTGTCCCAATGTGAGTCAAAATAATGTTGTTTTTCAAAAAAATCTGCAAAGCCCCCCACGCACCTTTGCTTTGATATCTTTGAACACAAAATATTAAACAAT
Organism: Pleurodeles waltl; assembly: GCF_031143425.1. NCBI lineage: Eukaryota > Metazoa > Chordata > Amphibia > Caudata > Salamandridae > Pleurodeles > Pleurodeles waltl. The sequence continues at coordinate 397,815,844 of NC_090444.1, read as the reverse complement.
ACAAGTACCAGAATGCCTAGGGAATGAACAGCTCTGTTTAATGAAGGCCTTGATATTAAACCTAAAGAAATCATTGCTGATATGCCAAGATATGTGCTGCCATCACTTTCAATTAATAGTTATGTATCAAATAGTCTGGAAGAATTCTAATGATCAGCCAATGTGGCAAACAGAGCTAGGTTGCAGGGTGGCTAGCTAAGAGCTCTGGGAGCTACCTGTTCACCTCCACACTTACCTGCATCAGTGTTTCAGCAATCCTTTCTCTGGACATTGCAGACTTGTGTAAAGAGGGAAGATCTACCTCTCTCTTCGAGGGTGATTCATGTTTCAAGGAGGGGCCACAGTGGTGATGAGATTGCGGCACCCTGGAGAAAATGGAAGGACTTCCGGGGCAGCAATCAGAGTTGGATTAAAGCTGAAATGAGGAGAGGATCATAGTTGATGTAGAGCTGTATTACATGGTAGTGGTGTAGCAGCAACCCTTCCTTCAACAGTAATTTCCTTGCTAGCTCCAGGTACAAAGTGTAGCCTTGACAGCGGTCTATTGCAAGTGTTACCTGGTGCTTGAGTGGTACAACAGAGGAGAGCTAAAGGGATAGATGTGGGGAACAACGCCGGCCTCTGGTTGTAGGGGGCTGAAGCTTTTGAGACTTTGCTGAAAACAGACACCCATAAATCACTATGGGGGTCATTCTGACCTTGGCGGTCCATGACCGCCATGGCGGAGTGCGGCGGAAGCACCGCCAACAGGCTGGCGGTGCTTCCTTGGCGATTCTGACCGCGGCGGTAAAGCCGTGGTCGGAAAAGGGGAGCCGGCGGTTTCCCGCCAGTTTCCCGCTGGCCCAGGGAACCCGCCATGGCGGCGCTGCTTGCAGCACCACCATGGGGATTCCAACCCCCTTACCGCCAGCCTGTTTCTGGCGGTGTCCACCGCCGGAACCAGGATGGCGGGAACGGGTGCTGTGGGGCCCCTGGAGGCCCCTGCACTGCCCATGCCACTGCCCTAACAGGGCCCCACAAAGATTTTCACTGTCTGCTTAGCAGACAGTGAAAATCGCGACGAGTGCCACTGCACCCGTCGCACCCCTTCAACTCCGCCGGCTCCATTCCGAGCCGGCTTCATTGTTGAAGGGGCTGTCCCGCCGGGCCGGCCGGCGGTCTTCTGGTGGTCGCCCGCCGGCCCAGCGGGAAAGCCGGAATGACCGCCGCGGTCTTTTGACCGCGGTGCGGTCTTTCGGCGGGAACCGCTTGGCGGGCGGCGACCCCCGACCGCCGCGGTCAGAATGACCGCCTATGTTGCCACACGTAATTTACTCTAAGGTGAAAAAGAGTTCTTTAGGTTTCTTTATGAGTGACCTTAGTTATATGTAGTTGTCTGCTCCACTCCATTACTTCCCCTCTCTTTACCCCTTTCAGCAGCCTCTCTGTGGCAACCTCCTAATTTGTTTGTCTCTTGTGAGCCACTTTATCCCCTGGCAGCAAAGTACTGCAAGGCACTGAGTGCTTTTTCTCTAATTTAATTTTGAATTGTTTTTTTCTCTCAGGCCTTGAGGTGGTACCCTGATATACCAGGGGGTAGTATACTTTCTCCTGATAGGAGTGATTCTTGTTTTCCCCTAACTTTATTGGCTAAGTAATGGCTCTGTGGTATGTAAGAGGATGGTGGCTAAATCCAAACTAGAGCCAGTTGGCCATCCAGAATGTAAGGGTCTTACTAGGGCTAGGAAAGCAGGACTTCCACCAGATACAGGTTCTATCAGAAAAAGGAGAGGGAGAGGCCAGACAAAGCCACCAATTTTGATATCATGGAACCGGAGTTCAACCTCTTCGGGGATCATGTAGGAGTGGCCAAAGACAAACCTGCTAAAATCATTGCAACCATTAAAACCATGGGTACAGGTCAAGACATCTAGGTTGGGTGACAATGGAGAAATACCCCAGAGACCTCAGGGCCTGACTAGGTCTCAGCAGAAGAAAAGATGTAGCCTACAAGTAAGGAGAGCTTGGTAAATATGGTGAACTCACAAGAGCCAAGAGCCAATACACCTGTCTGCTCTAATTCGATTGTTGTTGACAAGCATGTCCCCTCCATTGTTCAGGTTAATGAGGCTATCTCAGTCAATCTAATTGCATCCTACGCTCAACTGAAAACAAGGGCAGAGCTGTGCCAGGAGAGGCATTTGGATTATGCACAGTATATGCTAAGGATCTGCAAGGGGGCTGGTCTCAATCAGATACAAACTCTGACACACAATATATTTGCTGTTCTAACTGAGCCTGCAGAAGCCAGCAGAAGATCAGCTCTAGAAGGGGCAGCTGCTCAAGTGGGAGAGAAATTAGATGCAAGTGATAGGGTTCGATTAACTTCAGGCGAGGAAAGCCTGGACTCAGAGAACCATGTCATTTTGGTAGTTTAACTGCCTCGCTGTCTTCAGGTCGATCCTTCAGACAGATGCTTAAGTGTATCCTGATAGAGGTCAGGAGGATTAAGAAATTTGAAACCCAACAAGTTCCCCACCTTTTGGTGGCTGAAACAATTCATGCCCAGCATTCTTTTATTACAGGAGACACATTGGGTGTTTGGAAGGTGGGAGAAGAAAGTGAGACATCTAGGTACATGGAATACACTATTTTCTTCAGCCAGAATAACACAGGTGGGGTTGCTATCCCTGTTAGGAAAAATGTATTGGCAAAATATCATCAGGTAGCTAAGGAATAGGCAGGTCATTGGGCCATTCTTCTAATAGAATTGGGGACATGTAAGATCAATGCTTGTTGTTATTATGGCCCACTTAGTGATGACCCTAGCTATCTTCAGAAGATGGAATGGTCTTTATGTACCCTACCTGGGGAGGTCATCCTGGGGGTTGGGTGGTAAATTTTCACCAGACCTGGTTCTGGACTTCTCCATCTCATTACCCACCCAACATAAAAGATATACAGAGAACATTTTAAAAGTTTTGTGTCCCCATTTGGGTTTATGTGATATACGAAGATCCAAAAATGCAGGGGTTAAAATCTTTTACCTGCAATTCTAAATGCTTCCAATCTGCTTCTAAGATTGACCTGCTTTTAGCATTGTTTTCGCTGTCCACTATAGACATATCCTACTGGTGGCCTTTCAGACGATATAGCTGTCTATTCCATCTGCAGATAAATGTGTCTAGATGGATCATGGACAGGATCATGCTCTTATAGCCTGAATGTCTGAAATAGATAAACATGTTGACTCAAAAAACATTTTTAGTAAATTGTTTTTCAGCAGAGACATTGATGTTCTAGGAGGCATTCAAGTGTACTATTAGAAGGGTCTTTATCTCCCTGACAGCATTAATAGTTAAAAGGGACAGGAAAACCTTTCACTTTCTGCAGAAGAAAAGCTGATAGAGCATATCAAGCAGCATTCTCTGATACTTCTAATAGTTTGCTGAGAAATAGATGGCAGGAAATAAAGGAGAGGATCTGAAATTTCTGTCTCTATAATGAGTTAATAAGCAAGCAGACTTTTCAGCGTCAGCTATGCAAAGAAGGAGAATATGTAGGCTGTTTTTTGAGCCTATGAGCAAAAAAGAGCAAAAATCAAAACTTAATTTTCCAGATTAGATATCCATGCACGAATCAGCTCCTGGATAAGGTTCAGGAAGTCAGGAATTTTTTTTCCAATCATTTTTCTACCCTGTATGGGGGGTATAAGGTTGGTGGGGCAGAGGGGTCACCGAGCAACAAATAGAGCTTTTTCTGGCAGGTATGAATTTGCCCTTTCTGATGCGTGAAGCCTCTGTGAAGTTAATGAATCCAATTACAGAGTGAGAAGTTCCGGAGGTAACAGGACAGTTGGTCAGCAGAAAGCCTCCTGGGGAAGATGCTCTTGGCCTCGAATTTTACAAGGCTTTTGCAGTAACTTTCTCAGGACTAAGGTGTCCTTTCGGAGGTGGGTGGGTACCAGACTTTTTTTAAGGGGGCCTTGATCAATATCCAAAAAAAAGGGAAATCTATATGCAACCCGTGGCCTTAGTGGCCAACTACTTAGTAAATACTGATTATAAGCTGTATTCTAAAATTCTAGCTAATCGGATTAGTATTGTGACCCCTGCTCTGATCTCTCCAGATCAAACGGGGTTTATTGGAAGTCTAAGTCTGATTTGGTCTCAACAGACTTTACCCCACCGGCCATTATCCTATTGGATGCAGAGAAGGCATTTGACCTCTTGATTTGGAAGTTTCTATTTTATACCATTGGAAAATATGGGGTATCATCACAACTCATTAGGTCAATCCATTCCTTTGTGTCAAAGTAGACGTGTTTCAACACCTGTCTTAAGGACTTCTATTGTTAAGTTATATACAGAAGATGCAGCATTGTATTTAACACTGACACTGGATAATAAAAAATGGCCTTGCAAATAATTAAGGGCGTCACAGCTTTGGGAGGTTAGAAGATAAATGAGACTAACACAGAATGTTTACTCTTTAATGTCTCCTCAGAAATTCTCCCTCCCCTTTTCCAAGGGAATTATAGAATGGGCCTTAAGCAATACTTAGGTATAACCATAGGTATATATTTCTCTAAAAGACAAGGAGAGTTTTTTTCACGATAATTACAACTGTAAGCAAGGTGGATAATATTTTGGAAATTTGGTGGCAGCTTCCACTTTCAAAAATTGGTAAGTCACTTTTATTATGATGTTAATTCTTCCTTGGTTTTTGTTTCTCATTCTTGATGATTCGTATAGATTGGAAAATCCCTTTTTTAGTAAATTGGATCAGATGTCACATTCGTTTGAGTAGAATCATAAATGCTCCTGAGTTAAATTGTGTATCATATAATTGCCCAAGACTGAGAACAGACTGGGACTCCCATATTTATGGCATTATTATCTGGCATCCTCAGCTTTACAGCTACGCCATCTGTCGCTGGAGTCTTCCAGTTTTGTTAATTTGGTACTTCTCTACACATTGAAAGTCATGAATATCAATGATTTATCCTGGTGTGTGAAAACCTCCAAACTCCCAGAAAAATGTGTGATATACAAGATGCTATCCCAATTTGTGACACTGAGGCCGAGTATTTTTTTAAGTCAAGGTATTCCCAGTATTAATGCTGAAACACCGCTTTTGCAATCTCCTGTTTTGTGGTTTATCTAAAGAAATAACTTGTAAATGGGCAGATCTACATGTAACAATGATTGGGAACATTTTCCTGTGTCCAAGTTTTAAGTTGTTTCAAATACTGTTTTCGGGGAACATACTCCACAGTCATCATCACTTTTTTATGTGCACCCAAATAACAGCAATTATAGGTAACATTAACAGGATCAACATTGAGTCTTCCAAGGAAATAGTAAAGGATCTGTTTTGGGGAGATGCAGTTAATCTTTCTCTTAAATTGTGGTATCAGGCACTGAGCCCAGACTCTACACAGTTAGTAGAAGCTGAAAGATGTGAATAGATGCAGCATAGAGGGATTAATATAACTTATCAGCAATGGGAGTGGTATTTCTGCTTGAGAGGCACCTGTTTTAGGGATGCAATCTTCAGGAATATTGCCTTTTTAACAGGTATATGCTCCATCTAAAGCCGATTGTTTTGAATAACATTTTCCCTTCAGTATCTGTGAAGTGCCCAAAATGTGGCTTTGAGGGAGATTGGCTACATATGTTCTGGCCCTGTAATGCCCTTGATTTGTGCTTAATTTTTTTTTGGGAATGGTTATTCCAAGGCAGTAAGGTAAACCATTCAAGAGAATGTTTATCTGTTGCTGAGAGAAGCTCTTTTGTGTCTGGTGGACTTGCACTTTCAAAAACCTCTCAAGGTTGGGAATTTTGTTTTTATTGCAATGATGGTTGCACAGTTACTAATTACTACCCACTGAAAGTCTCCTGTTGGGCCCAGCTTTGAGCAGTGGGTAACAAAAGTGAAGACATTTTTTAGAGGTCAGGGAGTTGTTAGTTGGGTTAAGGGCCTCCTTCAGGAGATGGTATGTTCATTTTGTGCAGTCACTTTAGGGAGAAGGGCAGGTGGCGGGTGTTGGGGAGTGAGGACCATGCTTTTTTTTTTTTTTTTTTTAATATCCTGTTTAATATCTGGTATGGGTTGGGCATGTGTTGATGAGGGCTCGCCGATGTAGAAGATTTGTTTAGAATGTGTTTTGTGATTTAAGGATGATTTTCTTTCAGAAGGGTATTTTATTTGATATGTGTCTTCTCCGATATGGTCAAAGAGTATGTTATTCCCGTGTTAATCACCTTTTCTAATAATTGTTTAAAAAAAGTGAATTCTAATTACAGGCAGAGATAAGGCACATGGTGAGTTCACTAGGTCTCCGCTCACTTAGAGCAGTTAGCACCTTGGTTCAAGAGCTTGCGCCAAAATTAAAGCGATCCTTCAGCAAGTCAGTTTCTGCTCTAGGTTATGTTGTTCACATTTGCTTTAGTCTCTTTTGTGAGGTCCCGTTAGTTCTTCACATTGTTGTGGCCTGCTGACCCTGGTGGGTTCTTCTCAGGCTTGAGTTCTCAGTGTTTTTTTTATTGACATGAGACCTAGGTGGTGATTTTATTTTATTTGGGACTGCAGCTGCAATGAAAGAATAATCTGGTACAACCAATCCAGCAAGATGCGGTCTCCAGAGTAAAATCCAATGGGTGCTCCTTTGTGCGGCCTCCATGTCAGGATCACACAGACTTCTGTGCTTCTTTGGGCAGGATCGGCCTTGCTTCAGTGTTGTTGTCAATTCCTTCTTAAGATTAATGGTGGGGTAGCAGAAGGTCTGAAGCACCAAGCCTTCGGGTGCCAGACAACATGGGATGGCCTCTTCGTCTGGTTTCTGTGTATGATCCACTGAGGAGCCCTCGATGGGAGACAACTCACTTCATGGTTTGACTCTAGCTTCAGTCCCAGAGGCGGTCAGCAAATTTTGGATGCTCCTGAGGGGCCAGGTATTTTTTCCTTCTCTGAGGAGGCAAGCAGGCTTCTATCTGCTAGGTAGGCCTTCTGCTTCTCAAGTTGTGCATAGTTCAGAAGACATCTTCTCAACTCCAACTGTCATTCAGACACCAGGCCTTGTCACACAGCATTCCTTGAAGTACTTTACAGAGCTCTGTCTTCCTTGTTCATGAGAAATTTGGAACTGGAAAAGAGTGGGCTTATCAGAATGCCAATTTTAAACATATTTTTGAGACAGGGGATTTGTACACAACTGTTGAGCACAGTGATAGCTCTCACTGCCATTAACATGTGGGCTACCTTCAAGCAGGACTTTCTTGAACATGGGTACAATGAAGGGTGAGATAATTGAACCTATCCGTCTTCAGACTTCCCAAAGTAGTAATCATGGACAGACAAAAGGACAGGAGCTGCCCAAAAACATCCTCACTTCAAACTTCGGAAACTACGGCCTCATCCCTCTTGACTACCATTTACCAAATGGCAGTCCTCAGGAAAAACTAATCAGCAACCCTTTGCAAATAAGATTCTCCCTGAATTTCAAGGGGAAACCAAATCATCATCCCATAGCCACAGGAATGCAGATGGCACATTTCCACTCTCTTTGGAAGATGTATTCAACTTCCATCTTGGCATGCTAAACAACAGGGCATCAACGTGGATCCAACTGGTTCCAGTACTCAGTCTCTCAAAACATACAGAGTCATACTACCCTAGAAGTGCTCAACACTTACAGCAAGGTTCTAGATTTCACATAAAAGTGAAACTGTACACTAGAGTAGCCAGTGGACTCACCTCTCCTTGACACAGAGAATATGGAGTGGAAACACTAAACATTCTCAAAACATGGTATGCTGCCACGACCAATTTCTGTGATGCACTCAGGGCATAGCAGGAGTTCAGTGCCCACAACTAGGGCATGCATAGTGCACCCCTTTGGTTCACAGAACAGGTTCTATACCTCCCTTTACCAGGAATTGGCCTATGCCTCTGTCTACAAGCTAGAGTAAGATGATGCCGGGGCCAAAATAAAAGGCAGAATACATGTTTCATAAGCAGTCGGGCACTCAGAGAAGGGGTAAATGCCAGTTTATGTTGCAGAAGACATTCCTGGCCCAACACATGTCCCTTCCAGGACACACCACCCAGAACCTTACCCCATTGTTGGAGAAGCCTGTCTTCAGATCATAAAAACTGGTAGGAAAATCTATTTGCATCGCATGATTTATTCCAGCTTTGTGCTCTATCGTATAGTTTAGCTGTGTCGCTTGACAGACCATGTGAACAACTTGGGATTCACACTCTGCATTGTATGGTTTTTGATCTGGTTAGGTCACAAACCTGATAGCAAACTGATAAAGCGTTTATGTGCTCAAGAACCACACAATTGTAAAGCATTCTTTGCAATGGCAATCCAATTATTTTCCCTAGGAAAAGCACTTTGTGGTCAGTATAGGCCATTCAATGTTTTATACCCTTGTCATCAAGTTGAACCTGTGCCACTCCATCTCCTTTACCTGAGGCTTTGATCTGTATGATGGAGGGCAGACCATAGTCAGGTGGAGGATTCTACAGGAATGCAGATTGACGAATCCTGATGCCAACACAATTAAACTACTGTGCCCAGGTGTGCTTGCACCTCTCCAAGTACATTCCTGCATACTTATGAGTTGTTTCTCCTTTGCAATCAAGACTATAGCTAATGACTTCACATCAGTTTGTGGTAAACTCAATGCTAATGAGCTCATTTTCAGTGGAATTGCTACCCAATATTTGTGGATCAGAAAGCCAGCTTTATTTACCATTTGCTACTAGTCATACGTTTTGTGGCTGACAACAGAAGAGTGCCAATGTACAAGCACCTGATACTTATTGAAAACCTTCTGAAGAGAATATTCATTCTATCCTACCTTCTCTTAGTTGTTACCCCGAGTGGTTAAACCTTCTGTTGTTGGCCATACATTTTTGGAGAATAAAGTACGACATTTGGGTGGTCATTACAACCTTGGCGGTCAGTGTTAAAGTGGCGGTAAGACCGCCAACAGCCTGGCGGAAAAGAAATTGAACTTACGACAGTGGCGGAAACCGCCAACAAAGACAGCCACTTTAACACTCCGACCGCCACGGTGGTACAAACAAACAGCTTGGCGGTCACCGCCAACAGACAGGCGGAAGACAATGTACCGCCCACAGTGTCACAAGCTACCAATCCGCCACCTTTTCCTGGGCGGATTCACCACAAACAAAAACACGGCGGAAACAGGACTTCAAAGGGAAAACGCTCACCTCTACACACCCCACGAGGAAACCGGACGCCATGGAACCCGAGCTCCAGATCCTGCCAGCCCTTATCTTCTTGCTCCTCTACCAGGAGCACGAACGCCGGCGGCGAAGACAACGGTGAGTACTGCACCTACAACACAGGGGAGGGGGGAGGGAAAATACAAGGAAACACACACGCAACACCCCCACCCCCACCCTCACCCACTACAACACACACACTAATACAGCATGATACATTACAGTTATACCCCCCCAAGCCACCGGAAGAATGCAAAGACAAAAGGAAATGAGTGTAACAATTGTAATATATTAAAATCCAGGACGCAAAAATATATATACACTATAAACAAATATATACACCAAGAATAGTAGTCCAGGTAGTGCTCCATTGAAGTCCGTGGAACACTGGGCCCACACGGCATGGGCGAGGCCCACATTCAATACCCGAACATGACGGAGAGAACACTGCAGGGGCATCAGATAGCAATAAAACAGGCACCTCAGGGGGAAGGGAAAGGGGGGGCACCTCAGCCGGTTGAGTGCACAACGCCAAATCCACGAGGGGGCCACATGCCCACTGTTCAATCCTGGGGACTGCAAAGCCACAGTCTCTCAAATCTCTACAGTGGGTGGTTTGCCCACTGTTCAATCCTGGGGATTGCAAAGCCACAGTTTCACAAGTCTCTACAGTGGGTGGGTTGCCCACTGTTCAATCCTGGGGAGTGCAAAGCCACAGTCTCTCAAGTCTCTCCAGTGGGTGGGTTGCCCACTGCATTATTCTGGGGAGTGCAAAGCCACAGTCTCTCAAGTCTCTCCAGTGGGTGGGTTGCCCACTGCTTTATCCTGGAGAGTGCAAAGCCACAGTCTCTCAAGTCTCTCCAGTGGGTGGGTTGTCCACAGCTTTATCCTGGGGAGTGCAAAGCCACAGTCTCTCAAGTCGCACAAGTGGGTGGGTTGCCCACTGCATTATCCTGGGGAGTGCAAAGACACGGTCTCTCAGGTGGATGCCTTTCTCCACTGGTTCTGGAGGGGTGCCCAGAGTGCTTCTTCCTGCCAAGGACAGAGGTAGTGGATGTATCTCTCCACTGGTTCTGGAGGGGGCCTTGTGCCCAGAGTGCTTCTTCCTGCCAAGGACAGAGGTAGTGGATGTATCTCTCCACTGGTTCTGGAGGGGGCCTTGTGCCCAAAGTGCTTCTTCCTGCCAAGGACAGAGGTAGTGGATGCCTTTCTCCACTGGTTCTTGAGGGGGCATGGTGCCCAGAGTGCTTCATCCTGCCAATGACAGAGGTAGTGGATGTATCTCTCCACTGGTTCTGGAGGGGGCCTTGTGCCCAGAGTGCTTCTTCCTGCCAAGGACAGAGGTAGTGGATGCCTTTCTCCACTGGTTCTGGGGGGGGCATGGTGTCCAGAGTGCTTCATCCTGCCAAGGACAGAGGTAGTGGATGTATCTCTCCATTGATTCTGGAGGGGGCCTTGTGCCCAGAGTGTTTCTTCCTGCCAAGGACAGAGGTAGTGGATGTATCTCTCCACTGGTTCTGGAGGGGGCCTTGTGCCCAGAGTGCTTCATCCTGCTCGTGACGGACTCAGTAGCGTCAGTGCCCTTGGCGCTCATGGGCCAGCAGTGCTTGTTACGGCGGTGTCCTTGGCAGCGGTGCTTGTGGCAGCGGTGTCCTTGGCAGCGGTGCTTGTGGCGGCGGTGTCCTGTTCAGCGGTGCTTGTGGCGGCAGTGTCCTGTTCAGCGGTACTTGTGGCGGCAGTGTCCTGTTCAACAGTGCTTGTGGCAGCGGGTTCCTTGGCAGCGGTGCTTGTAGCGGCGGGGTCCGTGGCAGCCGTGCTTGTGGCGGTGGTGTCCTGTTCAGCTCTGCTTGTGGCGGCAGTGTCCTGTTCAGCAGTGCTTGTGGCGGCAGTGTCCTGTTCAGCGGTGCTTGTGGCGGTGGTGTCCTTGGCAGCGGTGCTTGTGGCAGCGGTGTCCTTGGCAGCGGTGCTTGTAGCAGCGGTGTCCTGTTCAGCGGTGCTTGTGGTGGCAGTGTCCTGTTCAGCTGTGCTTGTGGCGGCGGGGTCCTTGGCAGTGACTCAGCTGCTGGCGGTCCTGTCTGGCCCAGCGGGCTGGTGCTGGCGGTCCTGTCTGGCCCAGCGGGGCTGGTGCTGGCGGGCCTGTCTGGCCCAGCGGGGCTGGTGGTCCTGTCCTGGGCAGCTGGGCTGCTGCTGGCGGTCCTGTCCAGGGCAGCTGGGCTGGTTCTGTCGGTCCTGTCCTTGGCAGCTGGGCTGGTGCTGGCGGTCCTGTCCTGGGCAGCTGGGCTGGTGCTGGCGGTCCTGTCCTGGGCAGCTGGGCTGGTGCTGGCAGTGGCTTCCTGGGTAGCAGGGCTGGTGGCAGTGGCCTCCTGGGAAGCGGGGATGATGGTAGTGGCCTCCTGGGCAGCAGGGATGATGGCGGTCTTCTCCGCCGTGCTGCTCTTCCCAGACTTGCTGACTTTCTTGTGGCCCTTCCCCACCTTCGAAGGTGTCGGAGCTGTCTCCACACTCCCACCTGTACCCCTGGGAGCAGCTTTGGTGGCTGGAGTCTTCCCCCTCTCCCGCCGAGCACTGGCCAACTTTTGATGCTTCACAGGTGGGGGACTGTCCGTGCTGTGGCTCCGTGCCACACTGGCTGCCCTGCTGTCCGGTGCACTCCAGATTCCGGCGAGATGTTGTGGCTGAGGGACTAGGTTAGGACCTGGAGAGTCGGGCCCTAGGAGACTGACGGGGTGGGGGAGGTGAGGGAAAGAGGTCAAGGTTGGACAGGAAAAGTTTCTTGGGAACACTGGGACGGGTAGCTGGAGGGGGTTTGGGAGTGAAGGAAGAGTTTGTGGTTGTAGGAGGTGTTCGATTGGTGACTTTGGGTGAAGGTGCATGCGCTGGAGGCTGTCGTGAGGTGGATGGCTGTTGGGTGGGTGTGTGCCTGCGTTTGTGTATCTTGGGAGGTGGCGTCACAGACACACTGGGAGAGGACACAGGGGACGTGTGAATGGCAGTGGGGGTGGTGACTGCACGTGAGCGGGGTGTGGTGGTGTGTGTGCTGGTGATGGAAGTAGTGGCTGTAGATGTAGTGCATGCAGGTGTGAGTGTAGACAAGACTGGAAGGGAGGAGGGAGACGAGGAGGAGGGGGACACAGTGGAGGCAGTGGATGTTGGTGTGTCTGCATGTGTGTGATGCTTACGTGAGTGCCTGTGGGATGTGTGGTGCTTATGTTTGCCAGAGCTTCCCTTGTGTGTTGACGTGTGTGCATGCTGGTCTGAAGGTGTGCTTGGGATAGGCTGAGGTAGAGGGGATTGGGTCTGGGTGGAGGAAGTTGGAGGGGGGAGGCTAGAGACAGGGACAATAGCTGCCATCAGTGCTGAGGCCAGAGTCTGAAAAGCTTGCTGAAGGGCCGCCTGACCAGAATGAATGCCCTCCAGGAATGCATTTGTTTGTTGCAATTGCCTTTCTACACCCTGGATGGCATTCAAAATGGTAGACTGCCCAACAGTGAGGGACCAGAGGAGGTCAATGACTTCCTCACTGAGGGCAGCAGGGGTGACTGGGGCACGGGCTGAGGTGCCTTGGGCGAAGATGATGACCACCCTCCTGGGTGAGCGGGCACAGGGCAAAGGCTGAGGGGCTGCTGGGAGGGCAGTGCTGGTAGGGGTGGTGGCGGCTGTACCTGTAGACGCGGGGGCACAGATGTGGCCACCACCACAAGGGAGCTCCCATCAGAGGACGAGTCCGTATCACTGGTCTCAGCTCCTGTCCCCGCCGTGGAGCTCCCCTCGCCCTCCGTCCCACTGGTGAACTCCAAGTCCGTTGTCTCGCCCTCCAGGGCCATGTGGGATGCAGCTCCCTCCTGCTCCGGTGCCACTGCTCCTCCACCTGATAATGCTAATGCACACAAGAACAGGGAGACCACAACAAGGGGGGGGACGACAGAAGAAAGACATGTTGAGTGCATGCATTACCGCTACCATTGGCGGACACGACAGACACAGAAGCCCCCTGCACTACGCCGCACACTTGGGCTCCACTGTTCAATCCCTAGGACATGGCCTACAAGGCTATGGCCGACATCTGCACACATGGATGACACAGGAGCCTGACTAGGTGTACTTGGCACTGTACACAGGTGGGGTGGAGTGCCACAGGGTCTGCCAGAACAAGGTGACCTAACTAGCACACTCTCCCTGGCCTAGGGAAACCCACAGCCCACCTCCCCCACCCAGACACCTCCACTGCGTGCAAAATCAGCAGAATGAGAGTGTACTCACCCCCTTGTGGCTGCTATGATGCCCTCAAGCGCCCATCCAACTACAGGGTATGCCACCACCAGGATCCTGATCATCAGGGGGGTCATGGTGCAACAGGCACCCCTCCCTCGTTGGGAGGCCATCCCCAGCTGGGCCTCCGCCGTCTTCTTGCTCCAGCGGCGAATGTCCTCCCATCTCTTATGGCAGTGGGTGCTCCATCTGTGTTAGACCCCCAGGGTCCGGACGTCCTTGGTGATGACACGCCAAATATCCTTTTTCTGGTGGGTGCTGCCCTACATGAATTGTACAGGGGGGAAAGAAACGGTATTACCAACTGTACCGTCACAGTCATTGGCCCCCATCCCTACCCTTGCCATGTGGCACATGCACTCACTGTCGTTTCATGCACACCTCATTCTCCCCCCCATCTTTCATCCACCCCACTCCACACAGGCATAGCCCATACAGCATGCTCCCAGTGTACTTGCCTGTTTGTCTGGAGGACCATAGAGTAGCATGTACTGGGGGAGGACCCCATCCACGAGTTTCTCCAACTCCTCCGATGTGAAGGCAGGGGCCCTTTCCACAGACGCACGAGCCATTGTCTCTTCCAGACCGAGGTCACAGCAGCACTTGCAGTGTAGGTCCTCTCCTGTCGAAGATCAGGTATCGAGTGATTGAACAGATAGAAAATGGCGGTCACGTCCGCAGCTCCTGGGACCCATAGGGTCCAATTTTAACCAATGCAGAATTGCGCTGCGGTCTTCGTCCGCCTAACGCGACGGTGTACAACGCCAGCGCAGTTACCTCACATCCCATTGTCCCACTTTACAGGTCAGGCAGTCGCCATTTCAGGGGCCCACATGGCTTAATTTTTAACTGCATCACACATACCTTGGCCTTGCCTCAACACTCATACAGGCCAAATTTCGGATTATGATTCGTGTTCTGTGTAAGCTGTGGGTTCGTACCTCTGAGTTGGTTGACTCTGTGCTCGCTGTTGTCCTTCATAGGCACCGTCTGCTGGGACATGTGAGGAGATGGCGGCATCCTCCGGTGTACAGACCGCTGGTGGACCTGTCGACAATGGAGGAAAGACATGTGATCATCACCTACAGGCTTGATCGTGCCACAATCCGGGAACTGTGTGCCCAGCTGGAGCCAGACCTGATATCAGCTATCCGCCATCCCACAGGAATCCCCCCTCAAGTGCAGGTGCTGTCAGTACTCCATTTCCTTGCAAGTGGGTCATTTCAAACAACAGTGGCCATAGCATCAGGGATGCCCCAGCCTATGTTTTCCAGCGTGTTGTCCAGAGTGTTGTCTGCCCTGCTGAAACACATGCAGAGCTACAACTTTTTCCCTCTGGTGGAGGATTTGCCTACAGTGAAAGGTGACTTCTATGCCCTGGGACATATCCCCAACATCATAGGTGCCATTGATGGGCCACGTGTGTCTTTGGTACCCCCCGCAGGAGTGAACAGGTGTACAGAAACCGGAAGAGTTATCATTCCATGAATGTGCAGATGGTGTGTTTGGCCGACCAGTACATCTCCCATGTTAATGCCAAATTCCCTGGCTCAGTGCATGACGCTTACATCCTGTGGAATAGCAGCATCCCTTATGTGATGGGTCAACTCCAGAGGCACTGTGTGTGGCTATTAGGTGAGCAACTGGAAGCAAGTCAGTGGGAATGGTTGTCTTGGCCTGGGGATATCCCTACAGGTTAGTGTGTGTCTAACAGTTGTCCCTCGCCATTTGCAGGTGACTCTGGTCACCCCAACCTGTCATGGCTACTGACCCCAGTGAGGAATCCCAGGACAATGGCAGAGGAACGCTACAATGAGGCCCATGGGCGAACTCAGTGGATTATAGAGCGGACCTTCGGCCTCCTGAAGGCCAGGTTCAGGTGCCTCCATGTGACAGGTGGATCCCTATTCTACTCACCAACGAAGGTGTGCCAGATCATCGTGGCCTGCTGTATGCTTCACAACTTAGTTTTGCGACGACAGGTGCCTTTTCTGCAGGAGAATGGTCCAGATGGCGGTGTTGTTGCAGCTGTGGAGCCTGTGGACAGTGAAGACGAGGAAGCAGAAGAAGAGGACATCAACAACAGGAACTCGGTGATCCTGCAATATTTTCAGTGAGACACAGGTAAGAATACAAACCTGCTTACTACATGTACTTTAACACTACTACCTCTCAACTGTCTGTCGTTTTCACCCAGTGTATGGTCACTGAGTTGTCACTTTCCCTTACGATTTCACAGATGTGGGTCCCACTGTGTGACATCTGCTTTGTTTCCTCATGGACTATAGCTGTGTGACATAGGTATGTTGACATTACATTTGAAAGAGCATTTTGACACTGTAATTGCTAATACACTATTTCGAAATCACAGACTGAGTCCAGATTGTTCTGTGCTTCAAGGGTGTTTATTTAAGTGCTCAATAGTGGAGGGGGTTGTAAAATGGTGAGGGTTGATGGTGGAGGAATGTCCATGGCAGAGTCCAGTTTATTAGTCTCACAGGTGCTATGCCCAAATGGGCATAGGAAGTGGAGCTGGGGCAGTTTGAGGATGGACAGGGGGAGAAAGTGGTACAGAAGGATGACATTCAGAGTGGCCTCATTTCTTGGCAGGGGTCTTGACATCGTTCTCTGTCTTGGTCCTGGATCTTAGGGACCGTTTGCGGGGTGGTTCACCCTCTGCAGGGGGTGGGGTGCTGTTGTGGTGGTCCTTTGGCGGTGCCTCCTGTCCACTAGCGCCGGCGGAGGTGGTGGGCAGTTCATTGTCCAGGCTAGTGTCAGGGGCCCCTTGTTGTGCCACAGTGTCCCTCCTGGTGTTGAGGACTTCCTTCAGCACCCCTATGATGGTGCCCCGGGTGGAATTGATGGATCTGAGTTCCTCCCTGAAGCCCAAATACTGTTCCTCCTGCAGCCGCTGGGTCTCCTGAAACTTGGCCAGGACCGTTGCCATCGTCTCCTGGGAATGGTGGTAGGCTCCCATGATGTTGGAGAGGGCCTCGTGGAGAGTGGGTTCCCTGGGCCTGTCCTCCCCCTGTCGCACAGCAGCCCTCCCAGTTCCACTGTGTTCCTGGACCTCCGTCCCCTGGACCGTGTGCCCACTGCCACTGCCCCCAGGTCCCTGTTGTTGTTGGGGTGGTGGGTTAGCCTGGGTTCCCTGTAGTGGTGGACACACACCTGATTGACGTGTCCTGGGGACAGAGGGATGGGCCCGCTGGGTGGGTGCTGTGCTGGTGTTTCCAGAGGGGGGAAGCTCTGTGGTGGGCTGTGACTGTGTCAGGGGAACCGACTGTCCAGAGGTCCCCGATGGGCCGGGCTGGTCATCTAGATCCAGTTGGACAGAGCTGCTGTCATCACTGTGGGCCTCTTCTGTTGGTGGTGTGGACATGTGTGGACCCTCCAGTCCGGTGACGTTGGGTAGGGGTCCTGCAGGGGTATAAAAGGATGTTTATTACATCTGTGTGTGGCATGGTGTGCAATGGGTGGGTGATCGTGTACCCCAGTGCTTGCATTCCTTTGTGGGTCCTTGTGTGATGGTGGTTTAGGGGGGTGTATGGGTATGTGCAGTGGGCATGCTTTAGTGATGGGTGTCCATGCTTTGTTGTTGCATGCAGGGCTTGGTGTTAGGATGTGTGGTTTGTGATGTTGGGACATTTGTGAGGAGTTGGAGTGATGGGGTGAGGGTGAGGGTGGGGGTATGTGATAGCATGCAAGTAGGGTGGGGGATGTAATAGTTAAGATTTGACTTGCCAGAGTCCATTCCTCCATCTACTCCTGCTAGGCCCTCAGGATGCAGAATCGCCAAGACCTGCTCCTTCCATGTTGTTAGTTGTGGGGGAGGAGGTGGGGGTCTGCCGCCAGTCCGCTGAACCGCAAGGTGGTGTCTTGAGACCACGGAACGCACCTTCCCCGTAGGTCGTTCCACCTCTTCCTGATGTCATCCCTATTTCTTGGGTGCTATCCCACTGCGTTGACCCTGTCCAATATTCTTCACCATAGCTCCATCTTCCTAGCTATTGAGGTGTGCTGCACCTGTGATCCGAATAGCTGTGGCTCTACCCGGATGATTTCCTCCACCATGACCCTGAGCTCCTCCTCAGAGAACCTGGGGTGTCTTTGCCGTGCCATGGGGTGGTGTGGGTGATGTGTGGGGTGGTGTGTGTAGTGATAAGTTGGGTGATATTTAGTGGTGTGTTGTGTGAGGTGCGTGGAAGTTATGTGGGTGATGGTATTGTGTGCCTGTGGATGCTTGGTAGTTGTTTGTAGTGTCTCTCTCTGGCCTTCTCTCACTAATTTTGTCATAGGGGTTTGTGGGCTATGCGGGTGTGTGTTTTATATTGTAATGGGTGTGTGGGAGTGGTGTGTGTATGTGTATCAGGTGTGTGTATTTCGAATTGTCCAATGTGGTAGTGTTTTGTAAATGTGTGTGTATTTTGAGCGCGGCAGTGTGTACCGCCAATGGACTACCGTGGTTGAAAGACCCCTGCGTGGATTCGTGTGTCGTGATAGTGTGGGTGTATTTCTGTTGGCATGACGGGGGAGGTTTTGTTTTCGCCAGTTTATCACTGACCTTTGGTGTAGCGGACTTCTGTGGGTGTCTGAATTTTGGCGGATTCCGAGCAGTGGGTCATAATGACCGTGGCGGAATTCCGCGGCTGCTGCGGTGTGTTGGCGGTCTTCTGCACGGCGGTAAGCCGGATCTACCGGCAATGTTGTAATGAGGGCCTTAATTATTTGAACACCTGAATCCAATAATCAGGTGAAAGTTGAGGATGTCAATAATCTCGATGAAGCAATCCCTTATCAAACGTCACTACTTAAGAATATGAAACAAAATTAAATCTCTGCCGTTTTGCCATGGCAAATATTTGGCAAAAAGAAAGTCTGGTTACTTGTGAAACTCTAAAACCCATCAATCAAATTACGGTTAAAGATATGATGGAAAAACACATCTTTACTACAATCGACTGTGGATTTTGATTCTGATTCCCAATCAGTTTATGGCAGGAAACAAACATCTGATGATATCCCATACAGCGGTAGCAATGGTAATTTTCCATGCTTAAACAACTGTTTTGATAATATTGGCTTACTAAACAAACCTGATATAGCAAACCAACCTCAGGAGTTTTCCTTTTTTACAGCCATAGGCTGCAGCAATTTCAAAAGGTGTTTCCCAAAGTACTGATGCTGATGATGAGCCTCCTTGTTTCCAGGTTTTAATGCCAATGAGTGCAATAAGCAAAACATTAACCAAGATATCATGTGTGTTAATCAATCATCCTTTTTGGCATATCAAATATAAACACTAAAAGACATTTTCTAAGACATAAAGGCCATGAGGGAAACGAAATATCAAACTGAAAATAAGGAATACTTCACTACCAAAGCTCAATGTCTTTGCACGGATGATTTTATTGATCAACTACAATTTTTACAACATAAAATATCGGCTTTGATAAAAGTTTTACTAGTGTTAATCAAGACCCAATTGATACTTTAATCAGAAACTCACTGGCTAGGACGGTAAAGCAACAATCTAGATATCCTAATCTGAACCAGCTAAACAACACAATTAATGGTGAAGTGCCTGCATTAAATTCTACTGGTGAAAATAACTTGGCCAAAAAAGAAATAACAAACTCTACGGCATTCCTGGAACATTGAATGCAACTAAAACAACCCAGAGCCCTAAACCAAATTGTCAAATACTATGGAAAGGAGAATGTTTTTCAGCCATATATATGGGAAAGGTCGCTAAGAAACTAAGCAAAACATACTTAACGCATACAAAAAAGTACTAGTAATAAACCGAACCAAACCATTTCCTAATTTTGAAGGCAACAAATTGCAGAACAAAAACCTTAAAGCACGTTCTATAGAATCTACAAGTCATAACAACGGTCCTATGGATTTAATAAATTGGATCCAAGGACATTTGATAAGGAAATAATTCAAAAACATAATAAAAATGAAGATAATAGCAACTACCAACTGGAGTTGAAGAGGGAATCTCAGCCATAATTAATACATTTAATGGCACAACACAAACTACAGCACCAAAAGAAGATAAGCAGAACTTCATTGGAGATAACAATGGTCTCCATACTACATAAAAGAGAAAATACCAGGATAAAAAAAAAAGATATAACTGTTAGACAAGCATCAATTTTACATCTGACTTTAATAAAATACAGAATGCCCACACTAACAAGGACCCATGATAATTTGACCATAGTGGATGTTTGTGAACATACCCTATCATTAAGCACTGATAGCAGGGTAGAACAACAACCCCATTACAAGGTGACTTTTGCCCTCCCTTACAATTCAGAAAGATTTCATAACATCTTGAATAGACAAAATATCTTGAAGATATTGGACTCATTCAAGGAAATGGATCAAGTCAACTCACAAGACTGGATAATTGTAAAGTTTATTCTAGAGCAAAAACAGGCAAAACAGGCAAAAATGTACTTGTTCCAACTGATCTACAGTCAATTAGCTAACACAAATGTTACCTTCTGGCAAGCTTCAGAATCAATTTAAAAGCATTTATTGAGAAAAGATACCAATGTTAAGACCTTAAATTAAGAAGTCATAAGAACCACATTAACCACATGGCCCAGAACCAAAGTAGTTTTTAAAGGGCCCTAATCATTGCTGTCTAATGAAGTAGATAAGCTGAGGGTAATTCTGACAAATTAACTGGTCTGCATAAGGCATATTTACCCTCCTAACAATACTAGCAAGTAGGATTGTAGTAACAAAACTATAGCTGTTAAACTATGCAAAGACAATAGACAGTGAATCAAAGCTCAAAATAAAATGTCAAAAGATAATGGTCTTTCCATTGATTATACACTAATATGTTCATGGAATATCACTGCTCTAGATAGTCAATTAAACCAGGGTAGATTGGATGTAATACATTTCTTAAATACTTATCACATTGTTTGTCTACAGGAAACCTTGAAAACAACTGGCATTTAATTTTCTAACTTCACACATTTTCACAACCTGCAATAAAAAGTCAAAAGGGAAGATGAAAGTAGCAGACTATCAATTTTAATAAACAATAAACTAGATACAAAAAAACTTAAACTCATCTTAAATTCCCAAAATATTAATGTAGTTCTAATGGAATTATGTGCTCAAACTCATCCGTTTATAATAAACATGTATGTTCTTCTTCAACTATCTGAACAAAGTGCTTAACTATAATATTACGTAAAACTAGAACTATTAATAGAGCCTACAGAAAAATACTGCTGTATTAACAACTGGGGATTTCAATAAAAATGTATTACAAATCACCAAACAAATTAGCCATGGAGGCTCTTAAACCTATTTTTGTTCAATTCCAGTGCCCATATATGAAGTGTCAATAACAAAATGGATAGCAAGACTATCAGTGAATTACTTCGTGACCAAGTTTATCACCACTTATACAACAGATTCAACAATGATCATCTGTCAGAACACACATTTCAAGTTCTGAGTCAAAAAACACATTCCAGTTGTTTTCCAATGCACCGACTTGATAATAGAAAATAGAGGAGAAAGCAATCATCAACAGCAGCATATTTCTTACACTAGAGACATAACTTGTTCAGTACTGCTAAAATGCTTAAGATAGAGTAAATCATTGAGGATGCATGAAAGAGAATTGTCTGGGTTTTTATTCTTAATACTCAACTAGATAACTTTTGGGAACAAGGCTTTATAATCGAACTAAAAAGCCTTGTAAAGGATCACACACATCACACAAACATAAAAATATAAAAGTGGAAAATTATGACGGATAGCATTTTTAGTTTCTTATCATCAGCCATATGGTCCAATACAAGACTGTACCAAAGTTAAATAACAATGACTGTACAAATATTGGAATTTGATTGTAGGATAAAATTAAGGCAGTTGGTAAAAATGGAATTGTCAGTACTTGGAGACAACATAAATAGATA
The DNA here is from genome assembly GCF_031143425.1 of Pleurodeles waltl. Taxonomy (NCBI): domain Eukaryota; kingdom Metazoa; phylum Chordata; class Amphibia; order Caudata; family Salamandridae; genus Pleurodeles; species Pleurodeles waltl. The sequence continues at coordinate 397,794,371 of NC_090444.1, read as the reverse complement.
CTAAAATGTGAATTGAAAAAGGAAATCTTTGCAATTACTGTAAGTGATCCACAGATCATCTGGTCTGAATTACAGAATGCTAAATACTCTCAAAACATTAGTAAATGTTGTTCTTTAATCAGTTTTTGTTAAGAAAACTACAAGAGGGGAGGAGGTTACCATATTAAGTGTAGGGCATGGACAGACTTCATATTAAATCTTTAGGGTACTTAAGAAGTTCAACTATTTAAATGAGACTATAATTGAATAGAAAATCAATATGAAATCACATTATGTCTGACTATTAGTTTCATAAATAAGAGTAAAACATCACTTTCACTTGTACCAAATGGAATTCAGATTGCAGTTATAAAATTAGTTGTGGAAAATTGGAGCCATTTTCTGACTCCCTTATTAAATTGCATAATATACAATGGCCAAATACGTCCTTCTTGGAAAGCATCAATATTACAATCCATATATAAGAAGAAATAGACCGAGACGCTATTGGTTAATAGCTTTTCTTTATACTAAAGGATACATTTTTGCAAAACATCTATTATTCTACCTGTTAATATGAGTTAAGAAGACAAACATATTAAAACGTCATCAAGCTAGATTTATTTCCAAATTCTTAACCAGAGAAAACACCATAGCATTCTCTCATAAATAGGAGATGTCCCTGAAGAATTGGATCATAGTAGTTTGTGACAGTCTAAAATTATCTCACTGAAGGGTAGACCACTTACTATAAGCTGACAACCTGGCCATCCTCTCAGCTACACAGAACAAACTATAACGGCAGTTGGACCAACTTAAAATATACAATAGTTGTAATAAATTGCAGGTAACAATGTGAAAACCAACATAACAGGGTGTGTAACACCAAATTACAATTGGGTGGTGAACAGCAAGAGAATTGAACCACTGTCACATTCATTGCATCTTGGAGTAGAATTAGATAGGAAATTAAATTGGAATCTAAACATTAAATATTTACCAAGCAGAGTGCATACTTATGAGATGGTTTGTGTCGAATTTGTACCACGTAACATGGTAAACGCATAACGCAAACCTTAAATGTGATTTATGAAGTGAAGCAAGACCACTTTGCATGGCCCTGAGTTACTCCATAAATTTGGAGTAAAGCAATACAGTGCAAATCGCTGTGTTGCCTTACTCTGCCCTGGGAAGGCATTCCATGGGCATTGCGTGGGGTTTTCCACACAACTCCTAGGGGTTTTGATGCGTTCCCAGACTTAACAGAACTGGTAAACCTGGGAAAGCACCAAAATGCTCTGCCTTTCCAGGGGAGTTGTAACAAGGAGAAATATCTTTATTTCTCCTAGTTACTCCCTCTTTCTATGCCTACTGCATTCTGCAGCACACATAGATAGAGGAATATGCCTCACGGGATTGTTTTATGTGCAGAAAGGTACCCCTTCTTGCACAAAAAAACGATTCTGCATGCAACAGAGGCACCCTTGTACCATGGTGCTTGAGTGCTCACATTGACGCTACGCTGCCAAAAGGCCACCAGCATAGGGAAAAAGACAGGAATGCACCATATTGGCTGAAACACAGCACATTCCTGCCCTTTCCCTGCCAGTTTGGGTTTAATACATCCCAAAAAGCATTTTTCTAGTCGCAAACGGGCCGATTCTGCGAATCGCCCCATTTGCGACTGGAAAAATGCTTTGTACATCTTGCCCATAGGCTCTTAATACAATTTGTGATGCAAACATTAAAAACTGCTCCAGCAAGGGCTGCTCTGGTGCAACCATAGATGGTTACAGCAGGCATTTATTGTGCAACAGTACATTCAATCATGGATAAGGTACCCACCCAACGTGAAGAAATTCTGTTTTGGTTAGCACAAAATATAAGAGCTTTGGAAGCAATGTTTCCCCATGCGGGACCCCAAGTTAAACCTAGAATTCTCGCAATGTGCTTGCCATTCGGGATGGTTCTCTCGGTGGACAACTGCACCACATGGGGTGCAGTATTTGCTGCACTCTACACTACTGCGCATGGTACACTGACACTTGTGAATCTCAGTAAGCGTTGAAACAAATTTAAGATGAATACGGGGCTGCCCCAGCCTTACACTTGGGGATGCAATTAATAGACACCTTTGCCGTAATATCCTCTATAATATTAAGTAACCTTCAAGGGGAAGCAGTAGCTCTGGCAGTCAGCATGCAGCTCTGGGATATTCCTGTACAGGATCAGGAGTGCGAGCTGCCAAAGATTATTGCTGAGACCTAATCTAGTATAGGTTGGGATAGTTTGGGAGCCAGACCGAGTAAACCACAACTACAAGGTAAATCCAATAAATATCCTACCAAGCAAGCAATGGAGGGTTCTAAAAAATGCTGGGATAAACAAAAACAATATAAAGATAATGTAAAACAGAGAGGTGAATCTCCGTGTCCAGAGACTTCTGAGAAACAATACAATTTAAGAAATAGAGATTGGTTGAAAACTGCCAATAGACATCAATATATTGCTACACGCCAATCTCATTCCTTTCAGGAATTAGTGGAAAAAACAATGCGTGGCAACTCTCTCATCAAAGAAAAATATTTACAAATGTGAAACAACAAGCGATCCAAATTACAATGGGGTTTGATACATCATATTAGACACTTATCCAACCGTAGTGTTGCAAATGTGGCTTCATAGTTTAATTATAGAAAAATAAAGTTAAACAACCATTGAAAAATACAACAAATAAAAATCTTTTCGTAGTGTGGAAATTATGTTTGATGTAATTATTGCAGCTTGATGACAAATTTTTCAGCCAACACGTGTTTCGTCTAGGGAAATCTCATTTTAAAATCCCAAACGACTTCTTCAGGGCTACAATTCATAAGCACAAAACAAAAAATAGGAACCAAAATGCTCCAAATTAATTATTTCAAAATGTTATAGGGAAACCCAGAAACACCCAGTGTCTCTGCCACAGCCTAAGCTAGGATAGTAAGTGCATCAATTGGTGAAATATGGCATGCAACACGCTACTAGACTTCTATCAAATTGCTCCTTATACAAAAACCCATAATAGTGATGTGCTGACTCACATTAAAGTAACACCATACGTGACAACCTCAAAACCTCTAATTACCAGAGATATATCACCCCACACGCTAAAAAACAAAAACTCTCTTCTGTAATAAAGACAGGAACACTCGACAAATACCTTTTATTTAGACCAATCTCTGAAAATTCATATTGGCCGACCGTTATTGGAACAACGGTCGAATTTACGGTGATCTGACATCGAAGACAAAAAAGATAAGAGAAGGCCAAATGACCTATTATAATTTGGTTACCGCTAAGTGAGCCATAAAACTCTCAATGTGTTATCGTCAAAATGAAATTATGACTAAAAACCAAGAGAAATACCTTCCGTCCAATATCAGGGAGAAGAAATGTAAACCCGTCTGCTATATTAAGCTGAAAACGAAGTCAGAGGAGAAAGAGTCTAAGTACCGAGTATATACATAAATAACGTGCTGTTGCAAGCTCTTAAACGTGCACAGTCACGAAAGAAAGTCGACAAATCCAGTGTTTCTAACTTACCTATAACTAATGATGATGCCGTATCAGCGTTGCCAGTACACGGAACAGCTACGACACGAGTGCGCGTCTCCTCATTAACGAGCGATCATCCCCGGAAGTAAATATACTTCCGGGGCCAACGTCAAGGCGTTAGAGCCGCGAAATAAAAAAGGGACTAATCTATAAATCAGTGCATAACAATAGTAAGCTCCGTGGAAGACGAAGACAGGGTAAATGTTCCAGACCGCCAGACGAACCTGATTGTACTCAGGAAGAGAACGAAAAGCAATAAATTCTCCTCAATTCTAAAAGAACCTACAACATTGGGTAATAATAAACACAATCTTGTGTCAGGGAAGCAGATAAGGGACCAAGATTAAGCTATATCCAAAAAACCCTAATCTATCTACCAGGCAAACGGAACCTTTAGGCTGAATCCCAGAAATTAGTTGTTAAATTGGGATAGAAGAAATGTAAATGTCTTAAATAGACAATATTAAGAGATTAAAGACCTAGAACCCCACATAGAGAGCTATGTGTCTTTGAAGGTGGCCGATTGGAGAATTTTGGCTCATGGTTATATAATGAAGGTCCATCCTAGGTGTAGAATAAATTTACATACCGTTAAAATACAGCAAAACAAAATATAAATACCAAACCACAAAGGTACTGTTGATTACACAGAAATCGATTTCCCAAAGTTCACAATTGTGTTGAATGAGGTCATCACAGTACACAATGGAATTGCACATCATCAAAATACAACATTAAGTAATGATAGGGCACTAACATACGGGTACTGATTAGTGAGAGCAATGAATGTTAATCCCCCAAAAAGAACTCTAATTCCCTATCGGAATCAAGGCCTGATTCAACAGCCCTTAGCCTCATGATCCAGAGAGCTTCTTTCTTACGTAAGGCTAGTTCTCTGTTACCGCCCCTCGGATCCTTAGGGATATGTTCTATTCCAAAGAAATCAAAACTTCTATGTGTAGTTTGTGAAATACAATCAACAATATGCGCTACTAAGGGATATCTTACATCGTTGTTTTTAAGCACTCGTACATGTTCTCCAATTCTGATCTTAAGTTGACGTATTGTACTTCCCACATAAATCTTGAGACATTTGCAGCGTATGATATATACTACATAAGTGGTATTACAATTAATTAATGTATTGATATTGAATTGTCTGCCTCCCTCAGAAAATTCGCTAATATTGTGGCATGCCCAATGGCATACCCCACAACAACCACACTTGAAGAAGCCAATTAGTTTTGTAGAAAGCCATGCTTTGTTGGTGGAGCTGGTAGAGAAGCTAGGACATAAAATACTCTTTAGGTTTCTACCCCGCCTATAAGTAGTTGAAACTCTAACAGGTAATAAATCTCGTATAGACTCATCCTGTAACAACATGTTCCAATGCTTTCTCATAAATTTCTCAAGAATCAAGGATGCATCATTGTAGTCAGTTATGAATCTTGTCTTGTTTGAACCGTCCGAAGTCACTTGACGTTCTTTGGTTTTCAAAGTATCACCTCTTATGAGACGTAAGGCTCTAGATTGCGCTCTCTTCACCAACTTATTCGAGTAACCTCGTATCACAAATCTCCTACCCATGTCATCGATCTGTTGCCGGAAATCCTCATCTCGGCTACAATTAAGCCTTGCTCTCACCATTTCTGCAAAAGGAATGGAGGCTATTTGGTGTCTAGGATGTGAGCTACTAGCATGTAAAATAGAGTTACAAGCCGTTGTCTTACGAAAAAGTCTACTCTGGATTTTGCCATCCGCAAAAAAAATCTCCACATCCAAAAATTCAATGCTTACTGTACTGAAATGATATGTAAATTTTACGTTCATGGTATTAGAGTTAAAAAAACTGCAGAATTCCAATAATTTTTGTTCTCCACCCGTCCAGATTAGAAAGCAGTCATCTATATAACGTCCCCAGAACGGGATATAAATTTGCCATTGAGCAGATAAAGGGCCCCAAACCCATTTATGTTCAAACCTTCCCATGAAAAGATTTGCATAGGAGGGAGAGAATTTGGAACCCATGGCCACACCTTGCTTTTGTAGGAGCCAGGCATTATTAAATAGGAAACAGTTATTAGTAAGAATAATGTTCATCATTTCAATTAGCAGATCCGTATGTGCTCAGAGACTAGCTGATCTTTTGTTAAGAAAAAACCTAACGGCTTCTTGTCCTAACTCATGATTAATACATGTATACAGAGAAACCACATCCAATGTTACTAATAGCATATTATTCTCCCACTCAACATCATTCAATAAACTCAAGATGTGTGTGGTGTCTTTTATAAATGAGGGTAGATTATAAACTATCGGTTGCAGAAAGCAATCCACAAATTCTGAAAGTCTCTCGGTAGGACATAAAATACCTGAAACAATTGGCCTACCAGGTGGAAAGGGTAGACCCTTATGTACCTTGGGTAAAGTGTACAGGCATGGATATCTAGGTTGATCCACTTTTAAATAGAGATACTCATCCTTATTGAGTAGTCCCTTGTCCACCCAGGCACGTAACTTGATATTAATTCTATATGTAAGGTTGGGAATTGGGTTACCCTGAATTTCCTCATAACATGTTGTATCCTGTAGTTGCGATAGAATCTCACTGTCATAATTGCTCCTGTTCATGAGAGCCACGTTCTCTCCTTTATCTGCCTGTCTGATAATAATGTCATTTTCTTGTTTGAGTGCCTTAAGTGCATCTAGTTCCTCCAAATTCAAATTCTTTGTGAAATGCCTATAATTGTTCTTGGCAAGGTATTTGTCATAATCTTGGCAGACCAGTTCAAAAAATCTGTCGAAACAGTTTAGACTCCAAGATCTTGGTGTCCAACACGATTTCTTCTTTAAATCACTAGGGGTGCTTATGTGGGAATCAATATCCAAGTTTTGTAGCACACTTGATAAAGTCTCTGGATCCTGATCTCTTTCGGCTAGAGACAAGGTCAGTGCTGTGTCATATACCTCTTCAATGGATAGGGTACTTAAGGGAGATGTGGCCCGATTGGGTGTAGCACTCTCTACTGGATGTAGATGAAAATACTTTAATAGCTTGAGTTTGTGAACAAACTTAAATAAGTCAATCTTGAATCTACATGGATCCCGAAATGATGTAGGGCAAAAATTAAGTCCTCTAGACAGAAGGCTCTTGACTCCTGTAGTTAACTCAAATTTAGAAAGGTTAATGACATTAATGGATGAGGATTCAACCGAGCCTATATCCTCTTGTCCCGGGATCTTATCACGACTCCATCTCAGTCTTTTGAATTTGCCTCTTGGGCCTCTCCTTCCCCTCCTTGTTTTTTTGTGTATTTGGTTTGCACAAACTTGCCCCGTTTCATTCTCATCAGTTCTTGTAAAAAAATATTATTATTTCCCCTTGTTGTGCTCTGTCCTAGAGTGGACATATTTGTCGCGCACTCCAACTCACTATCACTCGTAGCTGGGGTACTAATAGAAGTTGAATCAGAAGTATTAGACACACTGAATCTTCTAGGAGTCAGATTGACATTAACCAAATGGTCATATTTACTGGAAAAGGTAAATACCCTGCCTGTCAGGTAGTCTTTTTCATCACATCTGAGTTTGCGAGCTTTTCTCTGTGTTACTTCCTCTTGAAATTTTGAAAGGACACTTTCTAAAATTTTATAGTTTTTTTCAGTTGCTTCTTTCAAATTCAGATCCAAAATGTATTTTTCCAAGAACTCAATCTCAGCCTGGAGTTTAGCCACTTTCCTTTCCGCATTAATAATTAAAATTTCCATGAGTTTCATTGAACTGGTAGTGAGCTCTTTATCCCACTGTGCTAGTAGATCTGTGTCCAGATCATCATATGTGGGGAAGTTTTGAGATCTCAGCCCACGAGGGATGCGGTTTAGTTTTAAATATTGTTTTAGTGTTGCACCATCCCACCACTTGGATAATTCACATTTCTTCAATTTCTCCAATCTGATAAATTTACTTCTTAGGCCTTCACTCTGTGCGTGCACACTATTACGAAACGTTTGTTGGAGTGTAACCCCCCTCGCTAAATTGTCAAATAATTCCTCTGCCAGTTTCACTCTATCCATGATAAATCTCAACCTCAAAGCTTGGAGCCCAGCTGCCCCCCTATATCAAGACTATGCCTCACGAAAGGGGTGTTATGTTAGGGTTAAGTGGGCGCTCGGGATCCTCTATCAAGCCAGTTAGTATTAAAAAATGAAAGGTGCCAACACAAGGGAAACACCCAATCCCTTAAGGTCAAGAACCAACCAAATGGACAGTTCAAACAAGACAAGATTCATAACTGACTACAATGATGCATCCTTGATTCTTGAGAAATTTATGAGAAAGCATTGGAACATGTTGTTACAGGATGAATCTATAAGAGATTTATTACCTGTTAGAGTTTCAACTACTTATAGGCGGGGTAGAAACCTAAAGAGTATTTTATGTCCTAGCTTCTCTACCAGCTCCACCAACAAAACATGGCTTTCTACAAAACTAATTGGCTTCTTCAAGTGTGGTTGTTGTGGGGTATGCCGTTGGACATGCCACAATATTAGCGAATTTTCTGAGGGAGGCAGACAATTGAATATCAATACATTGATTAATTGTAATACCACTTATGTAGTATATATCATACGCTGCAAATGTCTCAAGATTTATGTGGGAAGTACAATACGTCAACTTAAGATCAGAATTGGGGAACATGTACGAGCGCTTAAAAAACAACGATGTAAGATATCCCTTAGTAGCGCATATTGTTGATTGTATTTCACAAACTACAAATAGAAGTTTTGATTTCTTTGGAATAGAACATATCCCTAAGGATCCGAGGGGCGGTAACAGAGAACTAGCCTTACGTAAGAAAGAAGCTCTCTGGATCATGAGGCTAAGGGCTGTTAAATCAGGCCTTAATTCCGATAGGGACTTAGAGTTCTTTTTGGGGGATTAACATTCATTGCTCTCGCTAATCAGTACCCGTATGTTAGTGCCCCATCATTACTCAATGTTGTATTTTGATGATGTGCAATTCCATTGTGTACTGTGATGACCTCATTCAACACAATTGTGAACTTTGGGAAATCGATTTCTGTGTAATCAACAGTACCTTTGTGGTTTGGTATTTATATTTTGTTTTGCTGTATTTTAACGGTATGTAAATGTATTCTACACCTAGGATGGACCTTCATTATATAACCATGAACCAAAATTCTCCAATTGGCCACCTTCAAAGACACATAGCTCTCTATGTGGGGTTCTAGGTCTTTAATCTCTTAATATTGTCTATTAAAGACATTTAAATTTCTTCTATTCCAATTTAACAACTAATTTCTGGGATTCAGCCTAAAGGTTCTGTTTGCCTGGTAGATAGATTAGGGTTTTTTGGATATAGCTTAATCTTGGTCCCTTATCTGCTTCCCTGACACAAGATCGTGTTTATTATTACCCAATGTTGTAGGTTCTTTTAGAATTGAGGAGAATTTATTGCTTTGCGTTCCCTTCCTGAGTACAATCAGGTTCGTCTGGCGGTCTGGAACATTTACCCTGTCTTCGTCTTCCACGGAGCTTACTATTGTTATGCACTGATTTATAGATTAGTCCCTTTTTTTATTTTGCGGCTCTAACGCCTTGACCTTGGCCCCGGAAGTATATTTACTTCCGGGGATGATCGCTGTTTAATGAGGAGACGCGCACTGTCGTCGTAGCTGTTCCGTGTACTGGCAACGCTGATACGGCATCATCATTAGTTATAGGTAAGTTAGAAACGCTGGATTTGTCGACTTTCATTTGTGACTGTGCACGTTTAAGAGCTTGCAACAGCACGTTATTTATGTATATACTCGGTACTTAGACTCTTTCTCCTCTGACTTTGTTTACAGCTTAATATAGCAGACGGGTTTACATTTCTTCTCCCCGATATTGGACGGAAGGTATTTCTCTTGGTTTTTAGTCGTAATTTCATTTTGACGATGACACATTGAGAGTTTTATGGCTCACTTAGCGGTAACCGAATTATAATAGGTCATTTGGCCTTCTCTTATCTTTTTTGTCTTCGATGTCAGATCACCGTAAATTCGACCGTTGTTCCAATAACGGTCGGCCAATATGAATTTTCAGAGATTGGTCTAAATAAAAGGTATTTGTCGAGTGTTCCTGTCTTTATTACGGAAGAGAGTTTTTGTTTTTTAGCGTGTGGGGTGGTATATCTCTGGTAATTAGAGGTTTTGAGGTTGTCACGTATGGTGTTACTTTAATGTGAGTCAGCACATCACTATTATGGGTTTTTGTATAAGGAGCAATTTGATAGAACTCTAGTAGCGTGTTGCATGCCATATTTCCCCAATTGATGCACTTACTATCCTAGCTTAGGCTGTGGCAGAGACACTGGGGGCCATATTTATACTTTTTGACGCACAACTGCTCCAACGCAGTTGTGCGTCAAAACTTTTAACGCCGGCTAACGCCATTCCAAAGCACCATGCGGGCGCCTTATTTATGGAATGACGTTAGCCGGCGCAGCAAAAAAATGACCCACACCAGGCAGCGCCGGCGTAGGGTAAAATGGAGCTTGGGCATCAAAAAATGGGGCAAGTCAGGGCTGAGGCAAAATATTGGCCTCAACCCGATTTGCGCCATTTTTTTGGACTCCCAACTCCCATTGAAATGACTCCTGTCTTAGCACAGACAGGAGTCATGCCCCCTTGCCCAATGGCCATGCCCAGGGGACTTGTGTCCCCTGGGCATGGTCATTGGGCATAGTGGCATGTAGGGGGGCACAAATCAGGCCCCCCTATGCCACAAAAAAATAACAAAAAAAATACTTACCTGAACTTACCTTAAGTTCCCTGGGATGGGTCCCTCCATCCTTGGGCGTCCTCCTGGGGTGGGCAAGGGTGGCAGGGGGTGTCCCTGGGGGCATGGGAGGGCACCTCTGGGCTCCTTCTGAGCCCACAGGTCCCTTAACGCCTGCCCTGACCAGGCGTTAAAAAATGACACAAAAGCGGCTGGACGTCATTTTTTTGGACCCGTCCACTCCCGTGCGCCATTTTTTCACGGGAGTTTAAATAAGGCGCACATGCCTTGGGGTCATTTTTTTGACGGGAACACCTACCTTGCATATCATTAACGCAAGGTAGGTGTCCACGCAAAAAAATGACGCAAACTCCAAGATCTTTGGCGCTTGACGGGTCTAACGCCAAAGTATAAATATGGAGTTAGCTTTGCGTCGGATTTGCGTAAAAAAAAACGACGCAATTCCGGCGCAAACAGAGTATAAATATGCCCCTGGGTGTTTCTGGGTTTCCCTATCACATTTTGAAATAAATAATTTGGAGCATTTTGGTTCTTATTTTTTGTTTTGTGCTTATGAATTGTAGCCCTGAAGAAGTCGTTTGGGATTTTAAAAGGAGATTTCCCTAGACGAAACACGTGTTGGCTGAAAAATTTGTGATCAAGCTGCAATAATTACATCAAACATAATTTCAACACTACGAAAAGATTTTTATTTGTTGTATTTTTCAATGGTTGTTTAACTTTATTTTTCTATAATTAAACTAGGAAGCCACATTTGCAACACTACGGTTGGATAAGTGTCTAATATGATGTATCAAACCCCATTGTAATTTGGATCGCTTGTTTTTTGACATTTGTAAATATTTTTCTTTGATGACAGAGTTGCCATGCATTGTTTTTTCTGTTCGTTTGGTTCTTGGCCTTAAGGGATTGGGTGTTTCCCTTGTGTTGGCACCTTTCATTTTTGAATACTAACTGGCTTGATAGAGGATCCCGAGCGCCCACTTAACCCTAACATAACACCCCTTTCGTGAGGCATAATTTCAGGAATTAGTGGATAGATTAAGTGAGCGAGGAGGGAGCTCTGACAACAAAACTAGTAGAAATCAAGAAAAGATTCAAAACATTGCTCTGAATCTTCTATAAAAAAAAGGAAGAGAAATCTACCCAACAGAAACAACAGTTTAAAAAGAAAAAGGTGGGAGCTATTTCAGCCTAAAATGCCGTGCACGTTGAGAGCTTTAATGAAAAACAGGAAGTGGGCACTGGCTCTCCTAGACAGCGTGGCAGATGCCACAATAGTTCACCAGAATCTTTAAGAGCTTGTGGATGTGACAGCAACTAACAACTATTTAGAATTCGAAACCGGTAGATACAGATTCTCCCCCTCGACAGAGTTTACAAATTGAAACTGCAGCTCAAAGGTGACATTGAGCATACTGTTATAGAAATATTCTGGGAAAAATTGACATTGTGCTATGATATCCTTTTGGCAGAAATGGATTGGCCACCAGAATTTGCCTGAAATCTTCTGCTTGAGGAAGAAGTTATTATTCCTTCTTTCTCACTTCTCGTTCCTAGGCAATTAAGGAAAGCCTACACAGTAGATTGGGCATTGGCACAAGCATGGAAGTCTGAACTGTATCACAACCATGTGGGGTGGGACAGAGACTCTCACTATCACAAAGTACCTGTTAGATCACAACTGCAGCCTCTACCTCAATATCCCATTAAACACAAGGATAGAGCACCTGTGAGAAATACTCAAAGAACTTGAGTAACAGGGTGTAATTGGGCCCTGTGTCTCACTAAGGAACAACCCCTTCTTTCCCCTACTTAAGCTGGATCATTGTCATAGAATAGTCTTAGATTATAGACACTGAAACAGTCATACACACACATTTGCTATACAAAATGCTCACAGCACAGCACTTATACACAATTAGTGCGCAAAAAATACAAAACAACCCTGGGCATCTCCAATGGATTCTTTCTTAGTGCATTGGGCTCACACTGAAAATGTTGTAGGCTCCCACAGGGTTATAAGAAGAGTCCTGAACTCATCTTAGCATGTGTAACATCCATTCTACACAAGACTGACCCTTAGGAGTTGATCAATGTAGATGATATGTACCTTATGGGTGATGTTCTCTTGAAACATTTAAGACAGGTGTCCCATATTGTTTTGGGATTTGCTGAAATAGGCTATAAATTCAATTTCAAGAAAACCTAAATTGCCTTTCTCAGTGTCCTGTTTTTGGCATACCACTTATCTGAAGAAGGAAATAGCCTGGCGCCCCAGTTTTGATAAAAATGTGCACCATTACAACCACCAAATACCATTAAAAAGCTGCAATCATTATTGGGCTTTTTCAACTTTGAGAGAGCTTACATTGCAGACTATGCACAACCACAAAACACATTATTGTCGTAACCCCCATGCCAGCCCTCGAGGCTGTTACATAAGTCAGCATTACAAACGCTCAAGCAGTACATTCAAGTTGGATCCAATGGACAAGGTATTTAACTGTCTGCCACTGATTTAGATTATGGGCCTGATTGCGACTTTAGCGGACGGGATTACTCCGTCCCAAAAGTGACAGATATAACATCCGCCATTTTACAAGTTCCATAGAACATAATGGAACCTGTAATACGGCAGGCGGTATTGCTGTCACATTTGGGATGGAATATTCCTCTCAGCCAAGGTCGTAATCAGGCCCTATGTTTTAGACCCAAAACTTCAGACATGAAAATTCCTTGAATATGAGCTTGAATACCCAATACACACAAATATCTTGCCTTTTGATCAATTTCAAAGATCAATGTATACTGATGGCTCAGCACAACCAGGGGTAGGCATAAATCAGCAGTACTCCGCAGCCTGTTTAGTTGTGAGGGGTGTCATGAAGGATGGCAAATTCCTTCCTCAGAACACTTACATGCAGACCCTAGGGGACTGCACTGCACAATTGGCAGAGCTTAAGGCTTTGGTATTGGCACTGGAACATACGGACCCAGAACAGCTAACACTGATAGTGTGTAATTCATACTATTGTGTCCAGTCATTTAATGAATATCGGCATTACTGGTGCCAAAATGGGTTCAGAGATTCAAAAGGGAACACCATCAAACATAGAATATTGTGGGGGAAAGTAGCAGATCTGAAAGAAATGCACCCAGTGCCCATGTTATTCATGTACTGGGTCATCAACATGTAGGAATACACATTGCAGGCAATAGCTTAGCTCATGAACCAGCCAAATCAGCAGAAGCCACGGCTTCTGTTGCTGCGATTACTCATTCCAGAACGAGGTTGGAAGATGAAACACTGGCTGCTGTGAAAGACTCAGCAGACAGCAAGCCCTTGCCAGAGGTGTATCCTGACAAATTTTCCTACCACATAAGTGCAAAAGATATTGCCTTTGTAACAGTACCATGGGTGGGTGATTATGTGTCCCCAGCCAGGAACAGAGACTAGAACTGATAAAAGCAGCACATGAGGGAGTTGCTTCTGCCCATGCAGGTATGGCGGTTACTATTTCCTTATTTCAAAAACATTACAGGTGGCCAGGTCTATAAACGCTAACCAAATAATATGTCCTTTGTTGTAACATCTGTCAACAAATAAAAGAATCCACTTTCAAGCGCCCACCACAGACACCCCTCCTAATTTTCAACAAACCACTACAATGCATGTACCAGGACCATTGCGGTCCTTTGACATCTGATGTGCCTACAAATACAAACTTAGTCGCTATTGACTCTTGCTCCAGATTCCTATGGGTATGACCACAATGATCAGCTGACGCAAAAACTGTTAACAAAGATTTGCACATATTTACTGGGACATATGCATTTGCGACATTTCACTCAGTCCAGGGCCCTGCTTTTGCCTCAAGTGTGTTCAAAGACATCATGGCGACGTTAGGGGTCCAATTACATTATTCATCTCCCTATCACCCCTAGGGTTACAGTACAGTAGGGTGAAAAAAATGAGACTTAAAGCAATCCTTAACAGTAAGAGTATTAGGTACGAGTGATGGTTGGCTTAACCAGACTCTAAAGAGCATGCAACATTCTGCCTAGAAGGTCCCTTGGAGGGCACACCCCATACGAGGTTCTGTTTGGCATACCTATGTATGTCCTAGATCTTGATGGCTCTGGTGCGGTGGAGGAAGACACACTTTTTGACATAAATGAACGTGTCACTGCCTTGCAGGAATTGCAGATGTTCCGTGATGAAAACTCGCCTGCATGTGCCACCACCTTGGGAATCAGGGATGCACCAATAACACTGACTAGCTGGATTCCAAAAGTTGGGAGTTCTGATGTGAGAAACAATTGCTGTGAAAAGAATTGGCGCTTCATATCAAGTACTAGTTCCTGTCCTGGAAATACACTTTTGAGAACTGTCATCCTACCACCGCTGCCTGGTTCTAAGGGAAACCGCTTTGTCTCCATTGACAATGTCAAGTTACACCATTTGGCCAATCCTACACAGCAGACCTAGAGGACTCCTATATAGTTCCAAAACCCCTCTCACTACCAACCAGGATGTACCTCTACAAGTTTTAGTCAACAATGCTGACACTTCCCTGAGCTTGAGGAGGGGGTGATATTATGTTTTATTAGTACCAGTAACTTCTTCTGCGAAAAGCCATGTCCACACTTTTAAACAGTGTTATTCAAACTCAACACAAACGGATGGAGTAGTTTACTATGAACTACCAAGGGATACATCTGTCAGTTCTACCTATCTGACATCAGCACCAGTATTTGCACAAACTGCTTCTGAATATTTTGCCAACATCAATGATTCTTCCAGTGATTCTTCTCCAGTGCATGTATCAAGAGCACATAAGCTGTTCACGTACCTCAAAACTAAATATCTGGTTTCTTCTATGGGTCCTATTAACTCTGCATGCCTTTCTTCTCAGGATTGGTTTTGTAATTGTTTTCTTTCTGCTGATATATGGTCATTATCTTCCTGAACGCTCTGCTGTTGAACTGATGGATAATGTCCAAAAACAACGTGTCTTCACATAAGGTCCTGAGAGACTTGTCCCTGCTGAACATTTCAGTTATATTGATTCCTGATGGGATTATTTGGGATAAAGTATCCTTTGATGCCTTTGTGCCGACAGAGATCCTTCAAATACCATACAGGTTGGAATTTCAATTAATTGTATCATAACACCGGGAGTAGTTTCTGATGACTGGGATGTAAAAACAGTTGATTCTATGCTTTCTGAGCTTGAATATTATACTGTATTTGAAAGCGAAGATGTTTATTAAACAACTGCTAATTATGGCGATATGTTCTGTTACAATCATTACGGACATAATTTCATACATAAAGCTAGCACACTGCGAGATGTTTATAATGACACATAATGGGAACATTGTCTCACCCAACCAGTGAAAAGTTCTAAACAGCAGCAGCTTCTCTGCTATGGCGGAGGAGCATTGCCTCCCTGCCAGCAGCCACTGCTGCAAACCTTTATCAACGAAATGATAATAAACCATGGGGCAGATTTATGAAAAGTGGCTCTGCACCTAGTGCAGTGCCACTTTTCTTGCACCCCTTAGTGCCCCCCTAATGCTACCATGTGTGCACTGTATTTAAAATACGGCACACCATGGCGATAGTTAGGGAACTAGCATCATAATTTGTTCTGCTAACTTGGCGCTTTGCAGAACTAGCATCCAGAACTTTGCTGCTAATCCTGCAAAGCATCCAGAGGCATACTGAGACCAATTGAAGCCTCCTTTTAACACCTGCTCTGAGCAGGTGTTAAAAATCCCACCAATTTTACGGCTCCCCCTTGAATGCATTATGCCTGGCGCAGGCAAATGTGGCGCACGGAGCTACAAAGTGGTGCAATGCATGCATTGTGCCACTTAGTAAATATGGTGCAGTGTTTTTGGCCCTCAAATGCCACATAAGCGTAAAAAAATGACACTAAAGTGACGTTGGAATGGATCCAGGCCCTCTTAAATCTGGGCCCATGTTTATTATCATTTTGTTGTTAGAGGGGCGGGGCATTGGAGATGACAGGGAGGAGGGGGAGTGCACTGTGCACTCCCTTCCCCTCAGTGCCAATGTATGTTTGGCCAGCCATCTCGGCCTGGCCAAACACACATGAGCACTGTGTTCTCTCCAGCCAAGCTCTGTAGCCTGGCTGGCGAGAGCAGGCACAGGCTCCCAGTCTGCCTGGGAGCCTCCTGGTTGAGCGCTCCAGACAATTCTAATGCTGCTTTGAGCAGCTTCAGGATTGGCCATAGAGCAGGCTAAGACGCTGTGCCTCCTGTCAGGAAGGAGCAGTGGCGCGGTGAGGAAGCGAGGCAGGTAAGCTCTTATTTTTTCAATTTAATGTTTATTCCCTCACCCACATGCGCTGCCCCGCTCTTTCAATGAGCAATGAGCCGCGACTGGTTCTAAAACATATATGAATAAATTTGCGTATTTTACTGATATAATGTAACAAATGCTGAGTTTTATTCAAATTGCCTTCTATGAAACTGCAAAATGTTTTGTTGACAGATACCAGATTGATTTATTCTGATTCCTTTGTTTCAAAGTTGGCGATAGAAGGATATGAATATTGGTTAAAGCTGATTGACTTAAAAAGTATTTTGGGAAACTCAATTTTGGCAAATACAGGGAAGGCAAGCTTTGTATACAGCTAGATGTAATAATTGGTAGACAATAATTATTGTCACTGAAAAACAGCTCGATGGGTGGGTCCAGAAAGGAACATTTAACACAACATTTTCAGGTACTGATGGGTGGTTACTGTGGCCTACGGATACAAATGGTTGTCATGCACATTTTGTAAACTCTACAGGGAGTTTTAGAGTTTTAGGTTGGTTTTAGAGCCAACCTGACCCTCATTACATATCATCACAACACTCTGATATCGTCACCACATACAGCATAGAAAAATTATGCCAATAGTAGCTGAAATCTTCCTCCCTAGCAGCCTCAGTTTCCTATAAGGAGACACAGATCCACACAAGTTTCTGTTTGGCCCCAGAAAACAAAAAAGTGCTTCCTATATCTAATTTATAATGAAATTTGGAAACTTTCCCAAAGAGAAGCCAAAGCCCAATTAAAGCACATAGATCAGGAGCACTTACAGAAAGCATTAGCCGTTGTAGATAATGGAATGAACACCTTGTCCAACCACATAAACACCCTCTGCAACATAATTACTTCTGATGTTGAAATTTTACAAAATGGCATGTCATCTGTACAGCATGGACAAAGCTTATTAAGGTCCACTGTGTAGTTAAGTTGAATGTTACAAGTCCTACAAAGTGGTCCTGTACCTTGGCAATATGTTAGCCCAAAAGAACTGTTTGCCGTATTTAAGTTAACAACATTTAATTTAACATGACAGCAAGAAATAATGGCTAAGAAAGAAGTGACTTATGTCATGCTTAACATCGAAAAGTTGCCTTTCACTGTGGCAGAAGTACCATCTGCTATCTGGTTAATTAATGAGGTTAATAATCTGCCTATTCCCACACTTTGACTCACCTTGTGCTTGAAGCATGTTCCTTTAGGCAGATATGAAAGGCTAGGCGATAGATACATTCATGAGGTGTGGGAGCTGCCCTTCTCGTACAAATATTTCAATGGCATGAAAGAGGTCTGTCTTAGCGGAAGCGAGTGTGAGACTTCTGTGAGCCATTTGATGATTTGTAAACAGCTGTCCTTATACAAAGCATGTAATGCCTCAGTAGCAAATTTAGCCTGTTATCTGAAGGGATTACTTGTCCCTTTCATTTGTTCCGCTTTCCAGGTGCTCTTGAGCAGGTGCAATGTGGTTCTTGTGGAATGCAAGCCGGAATTGCATACATCATTTTGGTCTCCCAAATTGTCACCTGTTGCAGTAATGTGCTTTTTCCTCCAATGCAATGGACAAAAAGTAACAGAAATATGTTCTCATATTGCTACTTCAAATGTCAATTTTGACAAGCTAAGCAGATTGAAAACTCTTTTGTTCCAAAAACGTGGTGCTTACATCTGCCAGCATGACCTATGCTCTCCAAGTGGCAAGGTCATCTGCAGAGACACAGTCCCTCTTAAATACTAAGGCCCAGATTTATGTGGGCCTAGCACCATTACAACGCCACATTAGCATAATTTTTATGATGCTAATTTGGCGTTGGAAGGCCAAAAACGCACGCCATATTTACGAAGTGGAGCAATGCTTGCATTGTGCCACTTTGTAACCCATTGCTCCACATTATGCCTGCACCAGGCATTATGTACGCAAGGGCGTTCTGGTGCTAGGGGGGGGCAAACAATTCGGTCAAAGATTTCTAAGGGATTTCTTTGCATAATTTGTATCTGCATTTTTTAATGTCTGCTAAGAGCAGGCATTAAAAGAGGCTCTGATTGTGTTCCATGTACCTCTAAGTGCTTTGCAGGATTAGTGTCATAGTTCTTGACGGAAAACCTGCAAAGCGCTGGACTAGCGTGAAAAATTATGATGCTGGTCCCCCTGACTACCGACATGGTGTGGCGTATTTTTAATACTGTGCACGCATGGTGACATTAGGGGTGCACTAAGGGGCGCAAGAAAAGTGGTGCTACACTAGGTACACTGGGATTGTACATTTCTTTAAGGCTGTTGGTTCAGGTTTTGTCAGCACCTTTTTCTCTATATTTAGCATCATACCTTCTGCCATACACTCTATTTTTTTTTAGAGTTTCCGGGGGATTCCCTATTACTTTGGCATTAATTGGCAGCATTCTGCTGTTGCTATTTTTTTTTGCACTGGCTGCCCCTTCTCACAAGGAGGACTGATGGTGCTTCCACCAGCCCAAATGTTTCATGATGCAGTACTTTGGAGCACTACTCCTGGAAGAGCTGGAGTACCACTGGTCTCTGCCATTCAGGCTTGTGATGCCCTTTTGAGCATGCACCAGAAGTATGTCTTGCCACGTAGTGCATTCCTTTTTCGAATGGTGATCTGTTGAAGTTCTTTCTGAGGGCTCATTACCAGACATGCACACTGAGATTGTGTTTGTTGAGGGATGCTTCCTATGAGTCGTCCTTTGAGGACCAAGTCGCTCTTAGTGCTACAATACCTGTCACTGCACAGGATGCTGCTGCTTCAGCTGGAGCTGAGGCAATGGAACGAATACTTTCTCTTCTTCCGTGCCAACAAATTGGTTACATGAACATCTGCCAAAATGGAGTCTTTCTTAGAATCTATTAAAATTGATAAAATTGGCGATTTTCTAAAAGACCATGATTATTGGTAATATACTGACATTTGACCTATTTTGATTGATATGTTTCTGAATTCTAAATTGACAATTTTTAACCTCTTCGCTGCCAGGCCTTTTCCCTCTCAGGTGCCAAGCCTTTTTTTGGCTATTTGGGGCAGTTTATGCTTAAACCCTCATAACTTTTTGTCCTCATAAACTACTCATGCCAAATTTGCGTCCTTTTTGTCCAACATCCTAGGGATTTTAGCGGTACCCAGAGTTTGTGGGTTCCCCTGGAGGAGACCAAGAAATTATCCAAAATACAGCAGAAATTTCATTTTCTTTTTTTTTAAATGGGACAAAGGGCTGCAGAAGAAGGCTTGTGTTTTTTTCTCTGAAAAGGGCATCAACAAAGGGTTTATGGTGCTAAAATCACCATCTTCCCAGTTTTCAGGAAAAGGCAGACTTGAATCGGAAAACCATATTTCTCAACACAATTTTGGCATTTTACTGGGAGATACCCCATTTTCACTACATTTTGTGCTTTTAGCTTCCTTCCAGTTAGTGACAGAAATGGGTGTGAAACCAGTGCTGGATCCAGGAAAGCTAAACATTTCTGAAAAGTAGACAAAATTCTTAATTCAACAAGGGGCCATTGTGTAGATCCTACACGGTTTTCCTACAGAAAATAACAGCTAAAATAAAAATATATTGAAATTGAGGTGAAAAAAACAGCTATGCTCTCCATGTTTTACTCTGTAACTTTTCCTGCCATGTCAGATTTTTGAAAGCAATATACTGGTATGTCTGCTGGACTCATATGGTTTCTGGGATATCTAGGGCTTGTAGGTTCATCAAGAACCCTAGGTACCCAGAGCCAAAAACTGAGCTGCACCTTGCAATGGGTTTTCATTCTGTACTGGGTATACAGCAATTTTATTTGCTGAAATACAAAGAGTGAAAAATAGGTATCAAGGAAACCTTTGTATTTCCCAAATGGACACATGATAAGGTGTTGAGAAGCAGTGTTTATTTGCATCTCGGAATTCCGGGGTCCCCATACTACCATGTGAATTACAGGGCATTTCTCAAATGGTCGTCTTTTGTTAAACGCTGTCTTACATTTGGAAGGTGAAAATGTAGTGAAAGACAAGGGGCAATAACACTTGGTTCCGCTATTCTGTGTCCCTCAAGTCTACCAATAAAAATGATACCTCACATGCATGGGTAGGCCTAATGCTTGTGAAAGAAAATGTGGAAAGTGCCTAGCTGTGGAATTTGGCTGTTAGCTCAGCCGGCACCTAGGGAAACCTAGCAAACCTATACATTTGTGAACACTAGAAACCTAGAGGAATTCAGGATGGGGTGACTTGTGGGGCTCTCACCAGGTTATGTTACTCAGAATCCTTTGTAAACCTCATCATTTGGCAAACAAACACTTTTTCCTCACATTTTGGTGACAGAAAGTTCTGGAATCTGAGAGGCGCCACAAATTTCCTCCCACCCAACATTCCCCCAATTCTCCTGATACAAATGATACCTCACTTGTATGGGTAGGCCAAGTGCCCACGATAGGAAATATCCCAAAACACAACGTGGAAAACATCACATTTTTCCAAAGAATACAGACCTGTTTTTTGTAAAGTGCCACGCTGTGGATTTTGGCCTCCAGCTAAGCTGGCACCTAGGGAAACCTACCAAACATGTGCATTTTTGAAAACTAGACACCTAGGGGAATCCAAGATGGGGTGACTTGTGGGCCTCTCACCAGGTTCTGTTAACCAGAATCCCTTCAAACCTAAAAATTCAGAGAAAAACAAAACACTTTTTCCTCACATTTCAGTGACAGAAAGTTCTGGAATCTGAGAGGAGCCACAAATTTCCTTCCACTCAGTGTTCCCCCATGTCTCCCAATAAAAATGGTACCTCACTTGTGTTGGTAGGCCTAGTGCCCACGACAGGAAATGCCCCAAAACACAACGTGGACAAATCACATTTTCCCAAAGAAAACCGAGCAGTTTTTTGCAAAGTGCCTAGCTGTGGATTTTGGCCTCTATCTCAGCCGGCACCTAGAGAAACCTAGCAAACCTGTGCATTTATGAAAACTAGACACCAAGGAGAATCCAAGATGGGGTGACGTGTGGGGCTCTCACCAGGTTCTGTTACCCAGAATCCTTATCAAACCTCAAAACCTGGCAAAAAATACACTTTTTCCTCACATTTTGGTGACAGAAAGTTCTGGAATCTGAGAGGAGCCACATATTTCCTTCCACCCACCAGTTCCCCCAGTCTCCCAATAAAAATGGTACCTCACATGTTTGGGTAGGCCTAGTTCCCGTGAAAGGAAATGCCTCAAAACACTACGTGGACACATCAAAATGATCAAATACAAAACTACCTGTTTTTGCGGGGGCACCTGCATTTTTGGTCCTGGGCTCAGCAGCCATATAGGGAAACCTACCAAACCCAAACATTTCTAAAAACTAGACACCCAAGGAAGTCTAGAGAGGTGTGACTTGCGTCAATCCCCCAGTGTTTTCTTACCCAGAATCCTCAACAAACCCCAAATTTAGCCCCAAAAAAACATATTTTTCCCACATTTCTGTGTGGGATCACCGCACCGGGACAATTTCCTACCACCCAACTTTCCTCTGAGTGTCCCAGTAAAAATGATACCTCACTTGTGTAAGAGGGCCAAGTGCCTGTGACAGGGAAGAGCCAAAAACATGTCGCAATTGAAGGGGGAAGTAAAGCGGGTCCAAAAGGGCAGTTTGGAAAAAAAAATGTTTAGGCTGACAAGTGTGGCAGAATTTTTATCTGTATAGATGAGACAATGCTGGGTGGTAGGAATTTTGTGGATTCCTACAGATTCCTGAATGTTCCATCAGAAAAATATGGGAAAAATGTGTGATTTCCAGCAAAGTTGGAGGTTGGCAGGGCGTAGTGGGTAAGAAAATTGTGTGGGTGCATGTGAAGCACACCACCCTCGACTCACCCAGATGTTAAGTTTTCAGATGTGTCTAGGTCTTGTGGATTTTTCTACATGACAGCGTCCCAAAGTCTAAAAAGTGCAGCCCTCACCATTCCAAGTGGGACGATTTTGAGAGTTAGACAAGATCTCATGGCCCAAATGTAAAACCAAAACCCAAAATGATCAAATGTCCTCTAGCGTGCTGTGGGATAAGATGTTTTAGTGTGCGGGGGAGAGCTGAAAGACTGTTACTCCCCTCAGTTGGGGTGGGGGCATAACATGCCCGTACTGGTTGGTAGCCACTACCCCACAATTTTTTTTTTAATTCCCTGGCATCTAGTAGGCTTTCTGCTCCCCCCTGGGAAGTGGATCGGGGGTAATGGCCCCATCTGCCCACTGGTGGGCAGAACAACTTTGGCTCCATTTATTTGGGATGGGGGTATGGCCATACCCTCCCCCTCTTTTTTAGAAAAATAAATCTTCTCTGGTCTCTGGTGGGCTTTCTGCCCCCCTGGTAGGCAGATGAGCCTTACAAAAATAGGCCGATCTGCCCCCTACGGGGGCAGAAATGGCCTAAAATAAGTTTGCCCCCCAGAGGAGCGACCCTTGCCAAAGGGGTCGCTCCCCTTGCGTGAAATTGGTGCAAAAAAATAAAAACCCTGGTGTCTAGTGGTTTCTACCCTCTTTGGGGGCAGATTGGCCTAAGAAAAAATAGGCGGATCTGCCCCCATGGTGGGCAGAAATGGCCTAAAATAAATTTGCCCCCCAGGGGAGCGACCCTTTCCTAAGGGGTCACTCACCATCGGTAAAAAATAAAAATAAAAAAAAATAAAAATCCCTGGTGCCTAGTGGTTTGATCGGCCTAATAAAAATAGACCCGATCTGGCCCCAAAGGTGGCAGAAATGGCCTCAAATAAATTTGCCCCCAGGGGAGTGACCCTTGCCAAAGGGGTATCTCCCCTTGCGTGAAATTGTCACGAAAAAATAAAAAACCCTGGTGTCTAGTGGTTTCTGCCCCCCTTGGGGGCAGATTGACCTAATTAAAATAGGCCTATCTGCCCCCAAGGGCATTGCTATGCGATCGTGCTGCAGGAATGCACAGAGAGACATGAAAAAGGAAGGAAATGCCTTTCCTTCCCTTTTCATGCCTTTCTGCCTCCCCTGCCCCGTGTACTGAGGAGAAACTAATCAGTTTCTCCTCTGTTGCGCTGGAAGCATTGCTTCTAGCGCAACAGGAGTTGACCTCTGATGAGATTCATCCCTACATCAACCATGATTATCTTTCCATAGTTTTCTACCTCAACTTAGGCAATCAGATGTTACATGTTGTCCCTACTGGTTACTAAACCAGAGTCACTGGTGCCAGAGGATCTCTTTGGGTTTCAGTTGCACCCCTTGAACCAAGATCCCAGAAGTATATCTCAGGGCACAAAACTTTCTTCCAATGATACTTGCTTCTGGGTTCCAAATGTCCATTGCTGCTAGTCTGAAAGCAATAGGCTCCTCTCAAAATCCTTCACACATAGTAAACACACTAGCTATAATAAGAGCAGCTGGATGATGGTGTTTCACCTGATAGTCCATTTTTGTAGTGCCCACCCTTGTGACACCTATAGCAGATAATAACCTCGGGCTTGGGAAAGCCTTTCCATCCTCCCTTTTCATTGTGTCTCTGGTTTCAAACCCAATTTCCCTGTTCTGCATCACATTTTGGACCCATGGGAATTGTCCTGGCCTTCACCCTCTGATTTGACACCAATCTATTACTCAACCCTATTATTTGCTAAGAGCTTCAAGAGCTGTTGAAGTCCTACATTAACCACTTGCTAGACAACATTGCTAGCTTCTCTGGATTACTTTATGTCAAATCAGGAAGGCATTGCCCAAATGGCAATGAGTCACTGCAGGAGGTGCTCTACCATTTTAACGGGTTAGGGAATGAAAATGTTTGGCTTCCCACCTATTACCCACTCTTTCTGACCAGGCATCACACCAAGAATTCAAGCGTGACACAGAACATTATCTGATCTCTTGCTTTCTTTGACTCTCTGAAAGTACTGTTTTGGTTTCAGTCTACACCATCAGATCAAAACTTTCTTTATTCATTCATAGTTTATCTGCTCAGCTACAGTCATTCTCCCAATGATGCTGTTCCTTCTGTTCAAAGTGACTCATTTTAATGGTCGCTTTAGGCATATCATTCAAAACCTGCTCTCTACAAGCCATCTCAAAACATTTCAAAATATCTTAACCTTTCACCTGCATGTGCACTAAATATTTTGGAGCTTTGGCAGGTAGTGCTGCACAACTGGAGGTGAATCGCCTTTCCCAGATGCACCTGCCTCTGCTGCCATCATGGGCTTCGCCATTTCCAAGGCCATACTTCCTCTTTCACTCTGTAATGCTATCTTCATATCTTTTTCCTGCCTTTCCATTTCTCTTTCCCTCTCTTCTTTCTACCTTTTTATTTCTTCATGAGCCCGTTACTCCTGTCCCTCGCTCATGTTGCTGCTAAGCTAATCTCAACTTCTCCCTCCCTGACTTCGTGACCTGAGTTTACGGTTTCAGTCCCGTTTGATGCACCAAAAGGACACATGCATGGGAACAGCAACAGTTGTACCCTTGGAATTGGGTTGAGGGGGAATGTCTTACGGAACCCCTCAGAAGCTGATGTGGGGACACACTGTATGTTTGTTTGGGGAAAGACTGTACTGGGTGCCAAGAGACCATGGCACTAATTCACTCCCTTCCTAGGTTCTTAACATGGTACTCCTTCAGAGTCTATCACAGATTCTTTCCTAACCCCAGTTTCTTTAACTGGACATTAACAAAACTAAGAAGGATCATCCCATTCTTCTTTCCAGGATGACTCCACCCTCTCACTACACACAGATTCATTAACCGATCTAAGGATAGGGTGTCAAGATATACTTTTGCCAACCTCGTATCTGCCATAGTATTGTGTAGGTAAGGCTGTGTTTGAGTTGAATTTATTGCTTTATTCAGGAAAGCTGGAATTGGTACTTGCAGATCTCTCACTGATTGCTGCCACTTGTCAAACCACATGCAAGGTGCCTCAGTGGCTCATTGATCCTGACCATGGGGGCTGAGATTCTTTACAATGGTATCCTAAGGTCAGTCCTACTGTGGTTCTGCAGACTGGGCCAAGTACAATCCTTTGTGCACTTGACTATGACTGTAGCAATGGCAAGTAGTCCAAGCCCTCACAGGGAGATAGTTTGGCGGACAAGAGCTCAGAACTCTATAGTCAACCAATAGACACACTAATGTATCGTCCATCCAAGTTTTTTGTAAATTGAAGTACTTTCAATGCACAGGAAAACAAATACTACACAGTTCAATAAGATTGCAATATAAGGTTGTAACCAAAGTTGTGTTCATCAGTGAGGTGCCATAACTCACCCCATCTGCTTTTACTGGTGTTCTCTACCACCTATGGTTGGATCCCAAAATGTAAAGTCTCTAACACACTACGAGTATAAGCACTGATGGAGCACAAATCAAATGGCATCAAATACCCTCTCTGGTCCATTGTACTACTCAGTGCAATGCCTACACAACGATTGCATGACTTTAACACACATGCATTTACAACGCATGCCTTTACCACACATCAGTTGCAATGCAATTACTTTACTATGCATTGTGTTTACCATGCAAACTTTACCATGCACATACCTACCACGCATGCCTTTACAATGCAAGGTAAGTATATGTAAAATTCGTGAAACCCTATGTGAGTGTGTTTGTGTGTGTGAAACTCTAAAAAACGTAGCACCCTATTCCCTTACCCATCTTTAAATACAAGACACCCATACCACTCAATTCCCTTACCCCCCACTAAACCCTAAAAACACTCACCATCCAATTCTCTTACCCACCTTTAAACACAAAAAGCACTGTCACTACCTGTACCTTTACCCATCCCTAAATCCTAAAAATAAAACTTATGACCCATCCCCTTACCCACCACTAAACCCTAAAAACACCCTTAACAACCATAACTCTTACCCACCCCTAAACCTTAAAAAACACTCTACCACCCAATTACTTTAGCCACCCCTAAACCTAAAAACACCTTCACCTCCTAATTCTTTTAGCCACCCCTAAACCCTTCAAACATCCTTACTACCCAATTCCCTTAACTACACCTAAAACTTAAAAACACCCTTACAACCCTATTCCCTCACTTACCCCTAAACACTAAAAACACCCTCACCGCCTAATTCTCTTAGCCATTTCTAAACCCTAATATCACCCTTACACCCTTACCCCCATATACCCTTACCACCCCTAAACCCTAAAAACCCTTACTTTAATTCTATATATGTGGGTGCATATACACATGTGCACACACACACACACACACACATGCATGCATTCACTCAAAAAAACAAAGATTAAGTAATTTTATAGTTAGATGTGATGAAAAGATCTGTATTGTTTAACCTTAGAAATTCACATAAAAAAACAAAGGTTAAAGTAAAGTTATAGTTAGGTGAATATGTCAGTGATTACATTAACTTTCTGAACTGAAAAAAACACAGAAATTTCCCAATTATATTTATCAGTGCTAACTATGACTTACGCACCGATATGCATCGTTTTTGACCTCACATATTTAATTACTCATGGCATAGTCTCTGGCATCATTTATGACAACTCTGATGGCATCTCAAATGACATCATAGATGACATCACTGATGACATCAATGAAAAAAGTCTGCTCACAGCCAGTGGAAGCATTTATAAATCTCCTGCCTGCTGGGAGCACATTTTGTATTTGCCCCTGCATGGCGGAAGATTAAAACCCTCCCACCAAGTGGAAGCAAACACAAGCTTCCCTGCCCACACCAGTGTGGGCAGGGTCACTGCTGTGTCCCGGTATGGCCTCCCTAGCACATAGCATATGAGCCAGTCCCAAGGAATGGGGTCCCCATGGTCATTAATGGCTCAGGGACCACATGCCCCCCTGCCTTTTAAAACCGTTTGGGGGCCCTGGGGGATGGGGTCCCCGGGAACTTTAATGACTCAGAACGGGCCATACCATCCCCTCCCGTCATTTAAAATTTCCATCCTGAGGGGTGAAGTCCTCCTAAGGCAAGGGTGGAAGATATGGCTAGCTCTGCTCTGTTATGTATTGATGATAACTATCTTACAGATGATGATTTGAATCTATGTGTAGACAGTGTAGACAGATTAATGACCATATTGACATCCCATGGTTAGAAAATTAATTTTAAAAAAATCGAAGATTGCCTACCTGAAGGTGACCTTCCTGGGATACAAGTTGAGCAGCAAGGGCAAGGGATCAGCTCCAGACTTTCTTCAGACGCATGCTGCCTTGCAGTCGCCCAACAGACTGGAAAAGTGACAATCACTGCTGGGATTTCTTTACTTTGAACATACTTGTTTGCCTCATGGTGCAGAGAGAGTGAAGTCCTTGTATGGCCTGATTTCTCCAGTGTTTTCATCTTAACCATGGCTGAACAAGCACACTGATATCTTGCATATCTCTCATGCTCTAAAAGCAGACATGCTTAAGAATAAATATTTACAAACTAGGGACAATAAATTAAATTTACTTATGAGAGTAATACCCAGGCACTATGGTATCACCTATGTGACCTACAACGAAGGACAGACCATCAGCCCTGCTTACAAGTCTAACTTCTATTCTCTGGCTGAAGCACATTGTGCTCCATCAAAAAAGCATGGTGGCTGTGCAAACAGCTTCCTTAAATGAGCACCCTTTGCAGTAGGGAAAACATATCCCATGCCAGCACCAGAGACAGCCACAAAAGCAAGCAGACCTAATGCTCATGCTCTACACCTGAGATGCGTATAGTGGGCCTCACCTGAGATGTAACAGTGGATATAAAGTTTCAATTTGGGTCCTCTTTTCATATACAAACTTTTCTCCAGTTTGAGCAGGATGCTGTTCTAACTCCAGCTGCTTTACCCATGGAGTCTTACCACACCAACTTCTACAGCGATGGCTCTTCTCAACCTGCGGTAGGACCAAGATATAAATCCTGCAGCAGTACAAAGTGTAGTGAAGGATGGTGAATTTATCCCACAATCCACCCAGAGTAAATTCCTAGGTGACAGTAATGCACAACATTTACAATTACATGCCCTGCCACTTACATTACAGAAGGTTGACTCATCACTTATTGTGCCCACTCATCCTTTTCGTTGTGCAACATTACACTGTTGATTTGCAGCACTGGCAGTTGAATAGATTCATGGATGCAAAGGGAAAACCTATAAAGTATAAACAGCTTTGGCGAAAGATAGCTGTCTTACAAGACAAGGTTCCATTGGTCCATGTATGGCATACATTGAGCTATCAGCTTGATGGTAATCACACTAAAGGGAACTGTGCAGCTGACTTGGTGGCAAAGGCTGTAATTCACTCTGTCAGAGTAGCAGTCTCAACCAGATCTCAAGCAAAGATCAACAAAGATATTTTAACAGCCATAAATACAACCGAGCAAGCTGAGAAACCTCCTGCAGGTTTTTCTCCCAAATACCTCTACTCCCTTAATACAGATAACATTCCTGAAGTTACGATACCAGGAGGAGGAGACAGAGTATGATTTAGTAATCTGTCTAGATTATATTTAATCAAAGAAGCCTCTGCATGTGCAAGAATTAACATAATATTAGCCATGCTACATCAACACTACTTGTGGCCTAGTTTACATGAAAAGACTAGGGATCATGTTAGGCAGTGTGACATTTACCAAAGGATTAAGTCCTCCACTGTCAAAAGACCCTTGTAAACTCTCCTCATGATCTCAAACCTCCCCTTCCAGGTGATTTATTTTTACCACATATGTATCCTCCATTCATCTAACCAAACTAAATACATATTGGCAGCAGTTGATTTGTGCTCTTAGTTATTATGGGTTTGGCCAGAGAGAAATGCAAGCGTTTCAGCAGCAGTTAAAGATTTGCAGTGCGAAGTGTCAATTGGGGCAATACCCTCATTTCATTCAGAGATGGCTTACAGAGATTTGATGTCTGCTCTGGGAATTTGTCTGTAATTCAACAACCCATTCAAAGTTGAGTCAAACAGTTTTGTAGGGGGTGCCAGTGGCATGATTAAACAAGATTTGACTGCTAGAGTGCTTCGTTCGGGTCTTAGTTGGTACCATAATCCATATGGAGTTCAGAGAGCATTAAATACCTTGTCAAGACGAGTATTGGGAAAACGCACTCCATATGAGTTTCTCTTAGGAGTTCCTATGTATGTACCTGGCTTAGATAATTCTGGGAATGTGGTGGACAATGATAAATTTGACTTGGAGAAATATTTGAATACTTTACACAGTATCACAGAAGTTAAAGACAAGCTGTCTAACACAAACCACTCTGACAATGCCACTTATGAAGAGAAGGTTATCACTGCCGCTGAAGGGAGAGTTACCAAAGTTGGGGAACAAAGCCCATGACAAGCCAACATTTGAACCATCGTACAGACCATATAAACCTTTGTGACCCACTGAGACACTGCAATTGCCTTATGTGATAGACGTTTCAATGAATGATGTTATAATACTCTGACTCACTGGGGAATTTACTTCAGGATCTTAGGGCCTTATTTATACTTTTTGGTGCAAAACTGCACTAAGGCAGTTTTGCCCCAAAAAGTTTTGTACCGGCTTGCACCATTTTTTAGCACCAGCTGGGCACCATATTTATGGAATGGTGCAAGCCAGTGCAAAGGGTAGGGTAGCATTAAAAAAAATTACGTTAGGCAGTTTTGAGTCAAAATAAATGATTCTGACCAGATTAACATCATTTTTTGACGCTAAGGGGCATATTTATACTCTGTTTGCACTGAATTAGCGTCATTTTTTTTTACTCTAATTCAGTCCAAAACTAACTCCATATTTATACTTTGGTGCTAGACCCGTCTAGCACCAAATTTATGGAGTTAAAGTCATTTTTTGGAAGTGGAAACCTACCTTGCCTTAATGAGATGCAAGGTAGGCGTTCCCGTGCAAAAAAATGACTCTATGGCCTTAACACCATATTTATACTCCCATGTAAAAATGGTGCAAGGGAGGGAGGAGGGGTAAAAAAATGGGGCAAAGCATGCTTTGCCCCATTTTTTAAGACCTGGGTCAGGGCAGGTGTTAGGGGACCTGTGGCCCTATTTCCATGGTGGAACACCATGGAATAAGCCCAGAGGTGCCCTCCCTAGGCCCTAGGGGCACCCCCACCCACACTAGAGGGACTGCGAGGATGGGGGACCCCATCCCAGGTAAGTACAGGTAAGTGCATTTTATTTTTGAAAGTGCCATAGGGGGCCCTGAAATGGGCCACCATACATGGCACCGGGTGCAATGGCCATGCCCAGGGGACCCCTGTCCTCTGTGCTGGCCACTGGGGTGGTGGGCATGACTCCTGCCTTTTCTAAGGCAGGAGTCATGTGGCATGGTAGGTTTAGCACCATAAAATGACGCTAATCTGGTTAGAGTAATTTTTTTTTACTCTAACCTGCCTAAAGCCATTTTTTGGTGCTAAACCCTCTTCTTTTAAACTGCCAGCCCCACCCCACTAAAGTCATTTTTTTAAACTCTAGCCTACCCTTTGCACCGGCTTGCACCATTCCATAAATATGGTGCCCGGCTGGTGCACAGAAATGGTGCAAACCGGTGCTAAACTTTTTGGTGCAAAACTGAGTTAGTGCAATTTTGCAGCAAAAAGTATAAATAAGGGCCAATATTTTGTAAGTTTGCACCACTTTTGTGTCATAAAATGACGTTAATGCGGTGCAAAAAAAGTTTAAATCAGGACCTTGGTGCTAGATAGGTCTAGCACCAAAGTATAAATATGGAGTTAGTTTTGCACCGAATTAGGGTAAAAAAAAATGACACTAATTCGGTGCAAACAGAGTATAAATATGCCGCAGAGTATAAATATGCCCCTAAATATGGCGTTAAGGCCATAGAGTCATTTTTTGCACTGGGACGCCTACCTTGCATCTCATTAAGGCAAAGTAGGTCTCCACTTTAAAAAAATGACTTTAACTCCATAAATTTGGTGCTAGAGGGGTCTAGCACCAAAGTATACATATGGAGTTAGTTTTGCACCGAATTAGAGTAAAACAAAATGACACTAATTCGGTGCAAACAGAGTATAAATATGCCCCTTAGTGTGCAGGGATCTAAAATGCACCTCACCTATCGTTTTAGGTTTAGCTCCCAGACATTAGCAAGGTAGAGTTCTGAGGGTGAACATTTACATGGTGTGGAAGAAGTAGAATGTCAAAGGCAGTTAAGCTTTAAATAGTGAAGTAAAAAAGAACTTATTTGGAAAGAAACAGAACCTTTATTTACATACCGTAGAAAATGAAATATTCTGGCACAACACAATCTCGGCCTGCTTCTACGACCCTAAATCTATGTATCTACTCATAGGTGAATGTAAAATTCTAGGCTGGGTTAAAATGCAGTGCTTGTCATTCTCTATTAGCATTCGAACCGCCTATTTCGTGGAACATGAACATATGGGCATTAGATTCTGACCGTCATTTAGAATCAGTTTTTTTCGGCATGACATGTACCACAGCTTTGGAGACAATCCAGCATAAATAATATACATCACACGGAAGTGTTAGAGATTCCCAGTCAATTTGACAGTCATGGACCATCACACAGTCAATGAAGTCCTCACACTGGAGTCCACAGGAAAGGTCCCAAGCTTGGCACACACTCGACACCCTCAACGGGCAGGAGGAAACAACAGATGTGATTTACTAAGTTTCCATTTGGAAAAAGTACTTGCAAATTGCGCATAATTTTGTTCTGAAAATGGAATTTGATTTTGCAATCTTACCTCTTTACTAATAGTGTGGTTTGCTAACTCACTATTCACAGGAGGTCGCAGAACGATCTACAAGATGATACTTATCAAGCAGGTCTCAGTTCGGAACTCTGTGTTATCATCTGCAAACACAGGGATGGTGGTCGGCAAGGGACCCCCATCCCTGTGTTTGCATTCCCAAAAGGAAAACATTTTTTTCAAAGCAGCCCGAGTTCCCTTAATAACCCAAACTGCTTTTCCCCAAAAAAATTCCCGTTTGGGGGACTTGAGAAGGAGCAGGCAGCAGTTCTCTGGGAACCATTGGGACCCCTTCCCTTTAGTCAATTACCATCTTTTTTGAGGGCTTATCAATGGTATGAAACTGGGATTGTGATAGAAAACCATTGATTCATAGGTTACCAAATCACAGTTTTGAAGCAATTCCCCTTTCACGCCCCTCCGAAATTGCAATTCGGAATGGTTACAAACCCATTTTATTAAATAGAAAAACTTTTCTGACATTTAAAATAGGGGTCGTGCATAACAAATAGGAATGTAACGCTCCTAAACCCAGGGTTTGTGATCGATAAGTCATTTTGTCCACCCGGCCTAACGTTCGTTCACCTGTAGATGCTGGGAAAAGAAAGTCAGGGCTGTGGGGTCATTACAAAGGAAGAAGAGCATATGAGCAACCCACAATAAAGGCAGCAGCTCACTCCGAGGCTGCTTGAGTTCTTCTCACATTCACGTTCTCAGTTTGCCTTCAAGTGAAGAACAAGCATTTGCAATGCAACGGGTCTCGCATTTGTTCGAGTTAGAGCTATTAGCGTTTTAAACTCCTAACCAGACTTTTCTTGCCAAATTACAAGAAAAAAAAGATAGCGTGATCGCGGTATGTAAAATGCAGCGCAATTGCGCTGAAATTGAAAATGGAAAAACCGAGCGCGATTGCGCTGCATGGAAAATAAAAAGATAAAGTAGTCCGGAAACCATGCGGAAAACATCAAGCCTCAAATGGTTTCAGTAGTTTACTGGTGCTGTGTAGGTGGGCTAAACACCGGAAAAGGCATGACATATGCATGCCTTTCACAAATGAAAGCAAGTGAATTTTAAAAGGCAAGCCAACAAACCAATGAAAGTGACTGACGTGACATGGGCGTGGTTAGAATCCCAAAGAGACATTACAGCATGGGACAGAGCACTTTGCGCTCGCCCATAAAAAGAGAGGCACAGAAAAGCAATCTCTGCAGAGATCCAGTTTTCATGGAAGGGTTCGGACTGAAGTAGCATCACGGTAATCTTGATAAAGGTTTCTTGAATCACAATACGAGGTTAATAGTGGATTGAAGCCTCTGCGCTTTGTAGTTTTTGAATGATGTTATGGTTGGTTCTTGTTCTATATGGCTGTGTACTTTTTATCATGTCAAAGAAACAACAGATATCTTATTAGACATAGATCTTATCCCTGTCTCTAATGCAGGCAACATCTCACCCCGACATTGCTTCAGTCCTTTTCCTATGCTGCTGCCAGTCACTTTCCCTATGCTGTGGCATTTATTGTCAGTCAACCAGTGACTCAGATGCAGATGTGAATTTGGAAAGTGTGATAGATGCACCCATATTTAAATATAGCTTTCTATTATATAGTCTCCAGTCTCATGTAGAAGTGACACCTGCAATATTCCCAGAACCTGAGAGCCCATGTAGGATGGAGACATCTCATTATCCTCTCAATGATAGTGGTCCAAACCAAACATTTGCCAGCCAATCAGACGCTGATGAATGGGATGCACTTCTGCCTCGGTTGAACACATGATAGATGGATGAGCATAGAACACATCTTGTTACTTATGTGAGTGAGTGGCTAGACCTCTTCCTCACTGGCTTCTACAGTCAAATAAATTTGCAAGCCGTGAGCTGAACTGCCAGATGTTCCTCAAGTTAGTGTGTGGAACAAAGAGGGTTCCTTTCTGATCCAGTGGAAGTATGTAAAACCTGCCCTGGCACACAGAAAGCCATACTTCACTGTCCTACCCAGAGAGAGTGGGCAAATGAGCATCAGAAACTATATGAAAGGAAAAGGTGGGAGGCCTCTGCTAGTAACATTTGCATCTGTTCGGATTGACAGTACAGTCTGCAATATTTTCTACTGCTAGACTTAACTAAACTTTGTGGAATAAAGTCCAGCTTCTTGAAATTTCAAAGTTTTACACTCTCCACAGTTTCGCACAAAAAGTTTTGACTTTTGCAACAATTCATACAACAAAAGGTACAAATTGTGCATACACTTGCCATTGTGCATAGATAAATGCAGTCCAAAGTACATTGCAGAGAAAAGATGTTGATATATTTTTTATAGTAGTTAGATTTTGTTAGAATGAAAATTATATCACAGAATACAGAAAAGCTTTGCACATGCAAAAGCAAAGGAACTAGGAAGAATTGAAAATTGTGCAAGCAATGGAAATTGAGAATGTTAAAAAGTTTTGCTAGCATAAAAAAGTACAGAGATTCATAATACACAGGCCACTTCCTAACTAAGTTCATTATGCATTTGTTGGGATATGTGTCACAGCCATGACTGATAGTGGACGTTTCACCATGAAAACCAGAAAGCAGCCTCATCATCAGGGGTGCAGGGAAAATAGTCTGTATCCATAAATCATGAGTAGCTTCTAGCAAATACCGGTTGTATCAAAGTCTCCTTTTTAGAAGGTGGTACAATTGGTACAGATCCTCAGTGGCAAGCACTCTGCAGTGGGCATAGGCACAAAGTCATCTTCATGCAAAATCATCTTTGTGAAGTACAGCTGTATCCAAGACACATGATACTACAAAAGGTTGGAAATTACTTACCAAACTTAGGGGCCAATTATGAGTTCAGGGATGGGAAGACCCGTCCTCCGAACTTCTGATGGGGAGGTTGCTGCCTTACTGGCGACCTCCCCATCAGCCACATTACCACTTTCCTGCTGGGCTGACCAGCAGAAACCCAAGTTTCTGCTGGTCAGCTTTGTGGGAAAGTGGTGGCATCATTGTTTCCGGTTAATAATAAAGCTGGCAGCAATGCTGCCGCATGCAGGGGGCACCAGCAACCTCGCAATGAGCACAAGCAGTGCACATTACAAGGGTGCCGGGGGGGATGATCCCCGCAATGCCCATGCCATGGGCAGTGCAGGGGCCACTCTGTGGTACCCTGCACCTGTTCTCCACCAGCCTTTTCATGGTGCTGAAACTGTCAAATATAGGTTGGTGGAGAACCAGGTTGTAATCAGCAGGATGGTGCTGAGTTCAGCGCCGCCCTGGCTGACTTCAACCTGCACCACTGTCAGCCCACCGGGATCACTGATTCCAGCAGAGACAGTAGTCGTTTGGTGGTCCAACCACCAAACTCTTTATTTGGCAGTCAGAACGCCAAACCGGCAGCAGCCATGTCCTCCACTGCGAGCCTGGCAGTCTTGACCACCAGCATTGTAATGAGGCCTTTAATGAGTGAGAAAGGAGTGAGAACAGCTTTAAAAGATAAATCTGGGAGCAATGGTATTACTAGTGTTAATGCAGCAGCCAAGGCTAAGGCGAATTGCATCATGGATGTGGCAGAAAAAAGGAGGGCTGAATTATTACTGCAGAGCAAATCTGTCTTACAGGAATTTGGTTAAGAACTAAGAGGCATATTTACTAATCTTTCACATATCACAGGGCAGCAAGCAAAGTCCATGTTGCATTGCATGAAAGGGAGAGAGCAAAGAAATGGAGCATTTCTACTCTCTCCTAACTCTGACACTTTGTGTGCTGCCTGGTTTCCAACAGAGACACTTGCACCATATTTCAAGGGTACTTGCATTACTGGCAGGTTTGTTTTGTGCAGGAAGGGATGTCTATCTCCTCAAAGACAATCCTTAGTGTAATTTTCCTTTTTCTATGTGTGATGTGGAATGCATCATGCATAGAAAGAGGAAGTAACAAGGAGAAATTTAAATATTTTTCCTTTTGGTGCATTCCCTTGTTTAGTAGTTTTATTAAATCTGGGAATGCGTCACAATCCATGGTTGGATGTATGAGAACATCAAGGCTCCACCCATGGAGCACCCCCAGCTTGAAGTGTAATGTAATGCAGCACAATCTGCTGCATTGTGTGTTACATTTCTTTACGAACCTATGCAAGGCACTGTGGTACTGATGGGTTTGAGCCTTGATCAAAGAAGGCAACTTGAATAGTTTACAGAGCCCGTCATGTTTGGTTAACTCAGTTTTTCCTTTACACATGCATTTGAATAATGTGTCTCCCCAGAGCAGAGACAACATTTTCAACATGATTTACACTTTTAGGGGCATATTTATACTCTGTTTGCGCCGATTGTGCGTCAAAAAATGTGACGCACAATCAGCGCAAACGTTGCCCCATATTTAAACCCTGACACCCGAGCCCGCGGACGACAAAAATCCGCTGTGTGCGTCATTTTCTGGATGCGGCAACCCGCCCTGCGTTAATGATATGCAGGGTAGGCGTTCCCATCCAAAAAACGACGCACACGGCCGTGCGTCGTATTTATGCTTCCGGGCAAAAATGACTTTCGGCCGGGAGGCAGAGCAAAAAAATTACGCAAAGCCCGATGTGCGTCAAAATTTAACGCCTGGGTCAGGGCAGGCGTTAAAATGGGGCAAACACACCTGTATTTAATCAGAACACACAGAACAAGCAGCAGAGCAGCAGAGCAGAAACAGGGAGACATGGAGGTGATTTTTATCCAGCGTGCACGTAGACACAGAGCCCTGCAGCAACAACAGCAGCTACAACAACAACAGCAGGGACCCCAAAGGCAGCGCAGAAGGCAGGAGAGGATATTCCGCCCAAGAACAACCCTGCATGGCCTCAGGGAACACAACATCATCCAGAGGTACCGGTTGAACTGGCAGGCCATTCAGCAGCTGCTGCGAAACATTGAATAGCAGTTGGCCCCCACTTTGGTGACACCCCGCACTATCCCAACAGAAACAAAGCTGCTTGCCATACTTCACCTGCTGGCAAGTGGCTCCTTTCAAACAACTGGTGCCCTGGTTGGCGGAATATCACAACCATCATTCTCCGCATTTCTGCCAAAAGTACTGGATGCCATCATTCGCCTGACACCTCTCCACATCTGCTTCCCTAACACACTGCAGAAGCAGCAGGAAACTAAACAGGGGTTCTACGCCATCAGTGGCTTCCCACACGTCCTTGGTGCAATCGACTGCACACACGTACGCCTTGTGCCACCTGCTGCAACAGAACACCTCTACCGCAACAGGAAGGACACACATTCCATCAACGTGCAGGCCATAGTCGATCACCAGGGATTGATCACCAACATCGTGGCTAAATATCCTGGGAGTGTCCATGACTCATTCATCTTCCGTCACAGCACCATCAACCAACACTTCCAGGATGGACGGTATGGCAATGGACTACTTGTTGGTAAGTACAGAAACCTACTTATATACACACTGCACAGCAACCCTCTAGGACACACAACACATACACCACAACAGCAACACCTAGACAGGAACACACTGAGGTCCTCACATCACTAGCCATGTTTCTTAACTCACCATTGAACCTGTCACACATTGTAATTTACGGTACAGCTTAATGTGAAGACATTAATGAGTGTGGTTGCCTAAATGTCACCTTGCAAATTGTAAGTGACACAATAACCTTTACATTAATACATTGCATAAGTTTCAAGGGATGGGATGTCCAGGGTACTTTGATATGAACGTGTTAACAACACTTTAAATTTTAACTCTGCATGGAACTGTCATCTCACCCCCAGTGAAGACACACGGACACCTGTATCACAAGTCACAATGCTAGGGAGGACACACTCTATTGCAATTCCCAAAACATACTGCTGACAAAGGGTTAGCAGACAAACACTTGCTCAGCCAAGGAAAAAACACAATGCAGAAGGTATAGCCTACAAGTATAATTTGTCACATTAGTACACAAAAGAGTCACAGACAACACAAGACAACTACTGCCATTAAAGGTCTTTTCAATAGTGCCAGCTACATCTACATGATCCCATTCTGTGTTTTTCTTTCAGCTGATCAGGGGTATGGCATCCAGCCGTGGCTAATGACACCATTTGGGAACCCGACTACTGCTGCAGAGCGGGCATACAATGACGCCCATAAGAGGACATGCAGCATTGTCGAGCGCACCTTTGGGATCCTAAAGTCAAGGTTCCGCTGCCTTGACATCACTGGCGGTAGCCCACTATATTCCCCAGAGATGGTCTGTAGGATCATACTCACTTGTGCCATATTGCACAACATTTGTGTA
Source organism: Pleurodeles waltl (assembly GCF_031143425.1). NCBI lineage: Eukaryota > Metazoa > Chordata > Amphibia > Caudata > Salamandridae > Pleurodeles > Pleurodeles waltl. The sequence continues at coordinate 397,755,647 of NC_090444.1, read as the reverse complement.
AAAAGGAACATTCCCCTCCTGGAACCAGACCCATACATGCCTGAAGACGATGAAGAGGAGGATGCTGGCCTGCAACAGGAGGGGGAACAACCAAACACGGCTGCTGGAGTGCGTAGGCGCCAACACATTGTAAATAATTTATTTTCTTAATTTTTAATATCACCACTTAATGCACAATTGTAAATAAACACAGATAACACCACATCATGGTTTGGCCTATTCATTTCTGCCCACCTTTAGTTTGAAATTGCTGAAGAAGAATGTTGTCTCATTGAGCAATAATGACATAACAATCATCACACAAAAAATATACACCACAAATGTAATGGCCACCATACAGTGGTCAAATACACACACCATGTAAATGACAGACATCCTGTACAGTTCACCTTTGAAGGGCAATAGCTGAGGACCACACATATGACTCACCCACATGTAGGAAACAAGGATCATCGCAGCAGATGGCACACAACTAAAACACCATCACTCAACTAGGGGAAAACAGGTCTCATACATCAGCCAGTTCACATGCTAATGCTTCAGGAACAGGAATGTAGTACTAGACTCTTGCCAACAGTAATTCCAACTACTTACTATCATTGCAATGACTATCTGTCACTAGAGTTACACATAAGCAGAACATACACAGCACAAGTGTTACACCTATGACAAGCATCCAGCACATCACATCCCATCTACATGTCAGGCCTTTTCTAAAAACAATACACACACTTGCAGCTGCTCACACCCCACCTGTCTGAAGAGGTCCCTGGAATGCCGATTTGTGTACACTGAGATTCCCTCATCTACACACACACACTCACAAGAGTCATCCAGTGCGCCACACCCTTTACTATGCCTACCATTGTCATACTACCATCTCACTGCATGGAACCCAGCTCATATAATACACTGGCTTTGAGTTTATAAGGCCTGGTATCACCTGTAGATTGATTCTTCTGTGAAAGGTACTGTAGGCTATTTATCAGCTAATCCCATCTGACTGGATTAGTGAGACACAGATGGAGGCCACACCTGTGATCCCCTCCATGCACACCACCCAAATGTACATGCCCTGTCCCTGCAGATGCCTCCTACTGCATACATGTTTGAATGTGAGCCATTACATCATTAAGCTTTGACACTAATGTTGCTGTGTAACACTTTATCAGGGTTCATGTGTCACCTTCAAAGCAACACAGGACATACACAGTGTGACATCTCAACTGTCTAATGCTCCCTCTGACCAGTCCTAGTCAGAACACGTGATCATGTGATTACTGAAAGAGCCTGCACCTGATTGACCCAGCATCCTGTCAGCCTGACTGGCACCTGTCCGTGGGTCACTCTACAGATACCTGGGGTCCACCTATGGACCACACATGCTGTCCAATACCTTTTGTACCTCAGACAATAATTTGTCATTACCCTCATCAATGTATACTCAAATACATAGTAGTGCATCATCTGACTGTCATTTGCATCAGATTTGTGACAGTGCCCATGAATAGCCAAATCTTGGCCCTTCCGTTGTCTGACCTTCATTAATGCCTAAACTTAAAAGTGTGACAGTGGACCAGGACCATAGTGTATGATGGTGTAAATGGCCTCCATCAAAACCAGCAACCTCAGATAATGTCTATGAAAAGTCAACACATATGAGGACCCTGACTGTTCAAAACGCTGAGTAACACTTTTTCAAATGATAAAGATGAGTCGTGTGTTGAATACCAGCCATTTACTTCTGCACAGAGGCTATGATGTTTCATGATACATTACCATCCACAGAGGCCAACTGGAGTAGAAATGTGGCAATGACACATGCCAGATCGAGACACCTGAGACATTCTCTCACTCAGCACAAAAAGGTTGCCCATTCGAAAGTCTCATTACACGTGTTCAGTGACAGGGTTGGACCATCCATGTGTAGGTGACCATGTCCTCAATGGCTTCTCTCCATTTTTGCTACAAACAATGCCCAATTGGAACAAGATTAGCTGCCACTAACTCATGAGGAGACCTGGAAGTTACAGTGACAACATACACCCTGACAGTTGATAGTGGATCTGCATTGGACCACACATATAAACATGTGCCATCCAATCAACAAAATATTTGCAAGCAGCCGATCACAGTAGTGTCCCAGTTGGAACCTAGCAGGAAGAATGAAACATGCCACTAAACCAGGTAATGCATAAAGGGCCACATACATCAACAACCTATTTGTCATCAGCACATGAGGAACGTCGAGATTTAGCAAAAAATATTAATGCAAAATGGTATGTCAGATTGCTCCAAAGAATTAATAGGGCAAACGTCAAATGGGCAAATGGGATTATTGAATGGCAAACAATGAATCATACCCTATGGGCTTCCATGAGCCTGCTGCTGCAGGTTTAGCATTACTGAATAAATGAAACCCTTGGATAAATTAGCAAATCTGGAAGGGCAAAGCCTAGGGTGCTGGGGGCCTAAGTCCACCTCTACCGCCCCCCAAATATACATGAAATATGCACATGTGAAGTACACACATGCATAAGGCGCATGTGTGGCCTACATGTCAAAAGTTAAACACATATAAGATACACAAATTCATAATTAGGACATGGTTACCCCCATAAAAAGTGTAGGTGACAATTGCACTACCTATTTGGCCTATAGATAATTTGGATTACCGTGATAAATGTGGACACATTTTTGCTAAGGAATACATCCTGGTATCACATTCATCATTTGAAATTAGCCATCAGCAATTACCCAAAATATGTGTACAATTATGGGTAATAACCATTTGGAGCAATCATTACTATTACACTGTGAATGCCTTCTATACATCCTATAAGGGACATGTGCCATAGCTAAGCCCAAATGTGTATCACTTAGCACCGTTTGGTCATGACAAAATTCTCTTCACAATTTGACAAAATAAAGACATATTTGTCAAACTGCGTCATATTTCCACGCATACAGCTTGTACGTCATAAATTTTGACGCATAGGAGTGCACATAATGCTGAGTCAAAAAATATCATTTTAAAATAAATATATTAATAACCAGCATTACATGGCCACCATATTTTCTATAATGCGTCATATTTCCACGCATACAGCTTGGGTGTCAAAAACTTTTGACGTACAGGAGTGCACATAATGCTGAGTCAAAAAATATCATTTTAAAATAAATATATTAATAACCAGCATTACATGGCCACCATATTTTCTATAATGCGTCATATTTCCACGCATACAGCTTGGGCGTCATAAATTTTTGACGTACAGGAGTGCACATAATGCTGAGTCAAAAAATATCATTTTAAAATAAATATATTAATAACCAGCATTACATGGCCACCATATTTTCTATAATGCGTCATATTTCCACGCATACAGCTAGGGCTTCATAAGTTTTTGACGTACAGGAGTGCACATAATGCTGAGTCAAAAAATATCATTTTAAAATAAATATATTAATAACCAGCATTACAGGGGCACCATATTTTCTATAATGCGTCATATTTCCACGCATACAGCTTGGGCGTCATAAATCTTTGACGCACAGGAGTGCATATAATGCAGAGTCAAAATTAATTTTCATATTTGGTCATCATATTTGCCAGCAGCTTAAATTTCAACTCTAGAACTGTAAAATAAGCCTCACACAAATATAAGGGAACAATGACGATTTTTTTTTTGACTCTGCATTATGTGCACTCTTATGCGTCAAAAAATATGACCCACAATCTGCATGTGTGAAAATATGACGCATAACGGAAAAATAAAAACGGCGGCCATTTTATGCAGGATGTGATGTAATAGGATATCCTGTTTACAGATTCTGTACTGTGGGTGTACTTTCACTTTCACTTTGCAGTCTCAGATTATTCTAGACTGTGTGGCTGTGTGGAAAGTGTTGTCCTGTGTTTTAGTGCTTTTGTGTCCAGTGTACTTCTCTATTGTGCTTTTGTCATCATTGTCTTGCTGTTGAATACTGTCTGAGTCTGTATTGTATACTTTTGTCAAGTCCAGTGTTTCTTTTATTGTCTGTTGGAGTCTCTTCTGGGTAGTGTAATTTTGGGGTTAGTTGGGCTCTTATTCTTAAGTTTCCTTTGTTTTTCACTACTCTACCTTCCCCATTTCCCCCTTTTCCTTTTTGTCCAACTTTTTCCACTTTTTTGTGCAGAGATGTCAGGTAGGCCACGGCTTGCCAGGATGGGTGAGGAGGAATTGGGGGGATTTATATGGCTTGTTTGCCATTTCCTCCCACTCATGCTGGAGGCTGGGGGTCATGTGATACAGGGGTATCACACAGAGGCACGTAAAGTCCGGTGGGGGAAGGTGCGCCATCACTTGATCCGTGTCTATGGTAGCCTGAGGAATGACCATCAACTCAAGCACCGCTGGGCTGATCTGATATCCAGGGAGCAGGATCTACTGGACCACCTGGGAATCAGGATTGGTGGACATGTTGGTGAGTACAAATCAATTACATGTGAACAATTGAAAGATGTGTGGGGACATGTGATGATTGTTACCTAATCTGCTAGATAAGTAGCTGACTGTGTGTAATGCTAGGGAAACCTACTGGGTAATTGTTGCACAATGTGTAGGAAGACAAATGCTAGCAGTCAGGTAGCTCATGTTTTCTACACATACGGGTAATGTAGTGTTGCCTTTGTGTCAGACAAGCGACACGTTAATGCCTCTATTTGAACTCTACAGGTCACAATAGCCAGTGAAAAATAGATGTTGAAACATCATACCTATATATGTAGACGCCATAGCTAGACTGAAATTTGTAAACCCAATATGATGCTATAAATGAGTGCTGCCTTCACGTCAATTGAAGTTAGCTATGTTGTCCACACATATGTCACATGTGTGTCTGGTTGGTGTGTGTTGAAAATGACCACATAGGCTGTTTGAGTTTGAGGGGTCATGCAGTACTCAAGTAACCAGCTTTTGGATGTCTCTCTGGGATGCACATGATGAGATGAATGCATGTGTGTAGTAGGGTGTGTAACTGTAGCAGGAGACTCATCCAATGTAAATGGTGATCAAGAATTATTCCATGCAGTATGAGCATGTGTGAAAGTGTTTCATTACGCATGTCATATTCTCACATTGTCTTTGTAATTGCAATTGTTTGTCAGTGCACGGAGTCTGAGTATATTCTTCCTTCCATGCTTTACAGGTGGACCTGCACCGTACACCGTGGGAGAGGTGGCTCATTTTGAGGACCCCGACACCTACAGTGAGTGTTGCATGTGTGCTATTTTTATTGTTTGCTAGTGATGCATGATGGACTACTGTGTGTTCAACAGAATTCAAGGTTTGATGCGCTGCCCATTCATTAGTATTGTTCCATTAGTGGGATTTCAAATATCACTTCAGTTTCAGTAGACCTATGCTTACCCATCTCTCAGATTTAGGGTCTGTAGGCCATACCAGTCGGGCCTGCTATGGGGAATGGAATGAGTCATGTGGAATACACTGGTTAATGTAAGAGTTGCTCTGGGACTTGGCTTGGACTGAGTCTGCATTTCAGACTGACATTCTCCCAGATAGCTTCTGCAAAAGGCTTGTCTTAAATATGCAGCTTCCCGAGCTGAGGATGGACTGAGTACACTGTAGGTTGGATCTTCCGGGGGCATGTACTACCACAAGTTGAACTAGAAGTGTGTGGGACTAGAGTGCAATGGCCTAGGTGTTCATTCTACTCATGATCATGGGTGTTCTTGCTCCTCTGTGTGTGTGGTAAAATATGCCTCACTGGTAGTATGTGATGTTGGCCTAAGTCAGTACATTTTGACATGTTTGGACCTTGGATAGGACAAGGTTTGGCTGACTCCAATTTCTTGCTAGCCCTTCATTGGTGTTGTGTGTGGAGGCAAATACTTGTTGAGCTTTCTATACACTTGTGGGTGTGCATTGAATATGGGATTGTTGGTTGTTCTTCCCACCCCACCCTCAAAGACTGCCATGTGTTTGGGAATAGGGTACCTAGGACTGTAGCAACAAGTATGTTACACATACTTGTGACCTTTGGCAACTTTGTTTTGAACCTAGTGTACCTTATGGCACATGAGTTCTATATTAGCAAAAAACAATTACAAATGGCATATATTGAAGGTTTTGATTGTTATCACATAGAGTGACATATGTAGTGAAGTCAGTAGGCGGAAGAGGTTCAGCCATAATGTCAGCTGCATTACCCATTATTTGGATGAGCAGTTTAGGCTGATGTCACCCATCATGTAGAGACATGGATATGCTAGGTGTGAGATGCCCTTTGGTATGCAGGCTTCCCATGTACTTCCTCTGAGACTTTCAATGATCTATGTTGTGAAAATCGCTGTAACAAATACAGTACAAGTAATGTGCAATTGACCGATTGTGCTATTCCACCCAATGCATTTCCTATGGTAAATAGTTGCACTTTCTCTTCACAGCTGCAAACATGAGTGCCGCACAGAGACATCAGTTCGAAAGGTGTGCAATGAGATACCGGCACATCCTGCCGGTGCAGTTGGGGTTCAGAAGGATGGCCCGAAAATACCAAGCAGATCGGGCCTCCGGAGCATGGCGGGCCTCACCACAGGGTGGCCCAACATTGCCCACAACAGCCACCACCACCACATCCACCAGTTCTCCCCAAGTGGCCCCAGCAACGGCGGGGACAGTTGACCCTGCTTCTGCAGCACGACCTGGACCCAGCAATTTCCGAGCTGCAGGACAGTCCAGTGGGCAAACAACAACTCCAACACCGTGCACCTCTGCCAGCACACAGACTGCAGCAGCCCCTCCTATTGACCCTGCGGCATTCCTGGCATTAAACAGGAAAATGGACAAGTTTATTACCAAGGTGGACAAGCTAAGCCAGGATGTGGCCTACATTAAGAAAAGGGTTCGGTCCATCAGGCGGACCCTACGGAGGGCCAACCTCTAGGACTTTATTGCTTGTTTTAAATTTATCCCTCCCCTCTCTCCTCTTTCCTTTTTGTAATGATAGTTGGGTTTTGGGGATTAGTGTTAGGTTAGTGTAGGTTGTTAGCTTAGTTAGTGTTAGGGAGGAGGGTGGTGGGTCCTTATTCTTTCTATTTTTCATTTTTGTGTGGGTGGGTGGGGGTCAATGTTGGGATTCCTGTCTGTTTATAAAAAATAAAAAAAATAAAAATATACAAAAAAATATATGATTGTTTAGGATAGTATAGTATGTGTGTAGGTTAGTATGTGTTGTCCTGCATGTGTCCTGTCTCATAATGGTGGGTGGGGGGTTGGTGTTTAGATCGATTCGTTATATGTGTAGAGTAAGTTTAGCTTAGGTTAGTTAGGGACAGTTGTGGTTTAGGAGTAGTCAGGTTAGATTAGTGTAGGTATGACTTTTCCCTTAGTTGTCTCTGGTGTGAATACATAGGAATAAACATATAGTTAACCCTTTGCATTATGCGTTAACTGCTACTTGATCATGGCCTTGACATCAGTGTAGGTGAATGTTTTTCTATGACATTTGTGTCCTATGCTACCCACCATAGAAAATGGAGGTTTAACATGGCAGCTACCCCTGTGCCAACTTGGTAAGTATCCACCATTTGGTAGACCCACCATTAGTAGTTTACATCGATCACCAAGGATTTGTGTTGATGAGGTATTCTACATCACAAAGTGTGCTTCCAGACTTGGTATTGTGGTAAATTTATTAGGTCGGACTGCAGTGTGATGTTCAGGGACATCTTTGTAGATGAGGTGTTGTTAACACTCTTGTCTTGTTGTCTTCATTGCTGACATAGATCATGTGTGTAAAAATTCAGCATGACTTCCCTTCATGGAAGTATACTCAGAAAGGGTGATTGATGCAGTGTTTAGTTGTGTTTGCTTAGATTATGCTGCATAAATTAATTTTTTAGTATTGCATGGTGCCTACATTTCTCAGCCACCATTAGTTGACTTGGATTGCTATAGATGGAGCATTATTCTGTCCAACACAGCATAATTGTGTGTGGTTTGTCCCTTCATCAGTTATTCTCCTCAGGATGGTCAGGCTATGATGCAATCCTGGCCACTGCACAGATGTATCAGACTACATGATGTCAGGACAGTTGTATTGACAAGCTACATGGTTGTCACACAGGCACTTTAGAGTTATCTACTGCACAGTTGATGTGTCAAATAACACAGAGACATATAAGGTGTGCAAGTGCTATTTATTGATAAGTGCTGTTGTGCAAAATGTACATTGTCCATGTTTGCTGAGTCCGTTCTGGTGCATTCTTACATGGTGATCCTACAGAAGGGGTGTGGATGTTGCTCCTGACATGCTGGAGTGATGTAACAGACAGTGCAGAGGGACAGGATATGCCGAATAGTAGGAGAGAGACATTCACTGGCAATGCTGACAAGTCATACAGTGGTTAGCAGAACAGTATTTGAGTATAGTTGTAGTGAGACTGGCATTTGACAAAACGTAGGACCTTGGTCAAAGTAGGCCATGGTGCAGGGGCTAGTGCTTTCGGGTACTCTTCCGTGTGAATGTGATCTGTTCCATGTCTTCTTCTTCTGATGTGTGTGTTGCCTGGTTTGTCCTTGTTGTTGTTGGTTGTGAAGGGGCAACACACACCTCAGTGTTAGAATACGTGGAGTCAGACATCCCGGGGGCTGCTCCCTGTGAAGTTCTTAAGGGCAGTACTGCAGCAAGGAGGGCCTGCTGGTTTTTGAGAATAGCAGCCACATCACGATGGTAGGCAGCCAGGTCAGCCCTGAGGGAGTCATGATTGCATTCGTGCATGCAGTGGAAAGTTTGGGGTACGAGGTGTTGGGGCAACTCCCTTACTGCAGTGGTGAATTCCTTTATAGTTTCTTGTAGTCCTTGCAGTATGGATGTTAGGGCTTGCATAGCTGCTGCCTGATCTGCAGATGACAACATGCACGAGCGCACCCCCTCAAGGCTGGCTGCCATAGTTTGCATCCCCACCCGCACCTCCTTGGCCAGCTCCCGCTGTACACCAACTACAGTTCTTTCAAAGCTGGTACCAGAGTCCTCAGCTGTATTGGAGCTGGCAGGTCTTACAATTGGGGTGGTGGGTGGTTCTTCTGTGATGGCTACTTGTTCTGTGCTCCTCCTTGTGACTGAAGGTGGGGTCTGGAGGGTTTCAAGGACCTTTTGGATGGTCTCCTGGGGAATGTTTATGGGCTCTTCATCCATGTCATCAGGGAAATCAGGGACAGGCATATCGGCAGGAGATCCATGTTCCTCTGCAATGAAACAGGGTACAATTAGTGTGTCTGTGTTGTGACAATTTTGACGTAACATGCAAGCCTTTTGATGACTTTACTTTGTGATCTTGTTTGGTATTGGTATCTGCTGTCCTTCATATGGGTATTTTATAGGCCTATGGCCCACCTGTGTGTCACATGTATGATATAGAGTTATCAGACTTGTCTGCCTAATCGCCTCTAGGTGTTGCTTTGTACCAATTAGGGAATAGCCATCTTTTTGTCCTACTCCACCCTCCGTGTATATCTATTCTTATGGTGAGACCTTTCACTGGCTGTGGGTGTTGTGATTGCCCTGGCAGCACACTTGCCTCTCAGGACCTGCCCTAAAATCTGTTTGTTCACATTGACCTAATTGTAATTGTAATGTGGCATATCCTATGCATGGCAATGTTACGATGTGATATGGATGTAGACATTGTTGATGTTTCCAGCTGATGTTGGGTAATGTGTGTTTAATTGGATTGCCCTGTTTATCGTATCAATGTCCTATTTGGTCCTCTGACTGTGCAGGTGTGTTTCAGTGACCAGTTGCACGTGTCCCCTCCTCAATGTTGTTGTCTGAGCAGTATGACATTAGTGATGTTGCCTTGTTAGCCAGGCACGTGAGGGACCCTGACGTATGCAGCATGTGTGTGTCCTTAGTGCTGTGTGGCTCCTATTGCTGTTTACTTTGGCTGATGTATGTGTCAACTATGGGCATTGACATTTGAGTGTACTGGTACCTTTGTCTTATTTCTGGAGATTGTTGCAGATGTCATCCTCACCCCCTAATTTAGGTATGTATGTTCCATGGGGAGGTTACTGCCATTGGCTACTATAGCTGCACAGAGATCAGAGGTGTTAGAGTCAACTGTTGTTGCAGTTACATTGCAGTTGTTGTTTTGGCTACTGGATTACTGATAGGGACCTAGTTGATGTAGGATATATTTTGACTGACGAGTGCCAGGATGTAAGTTTGACTTAGTGGCCTTCCCACCTGTCGCGCCTTTCCCTTAGCTCCATTGTTGTCATGACAGGATGCCCCCATGGGACTGTTGTTGGTGCTGTGTTATGTCGTGCCCCAGCTTCTGTCTGTGCTGGGCATGCCCCCCTGCCGTGCCCCTTTACCCATGCCACTCCATATATATGCTGACTTACATGCATTGTGTAGTAGGTATTCCCCGCCCCCAGTTGCAGTTAACATTATTGCATTTTAATTCCCCATGCGACTTACCCTGCATGTGCGTTGTCTCGTGGTAGTCTGCGCTGTCCTGTCCTTGAATCCCTGTGACGATCTCCTCAGGGATGACGGCTGCGACCATCTCCTCCATGTGGTCCAGGGCCTCCTGGTGTGCTGGACTCCCACCTCCAGTCTGCAGTGCTGCCTTCCTGTTCCTGGCCATTTTTTCCTTTGTCCTACGTTTGCAGTCATGCCAGCGTTTCTTACACTCGGTGACTGTCCTGCGTACTTCAGCCACACTGTTGATCTTGTCAACAATTTGTTGCAATATGGCCTCTCTCCTGCTGATTGGCAACTTAGAGGTGATGAACAGTTGGTGCTGGTGTTCAGTCACCTCTTTAACCAGGATTTCCTGCTCCTCTGCACTGAAGCGACACTTTCTTTTTTTTTCAATATATGTCCTGGTTCCTGTATGGATCATCCTGGCTGGTTCCTGGTCTGCTGTCATCTTCCTGGGGTCTGTAGTGGCATCTGGGATCCATTTTGGCTCTCCTCAGCTGAAAGGGCAGTGTTCGCGGGTAAATTTGACACTATTGCGTCAAAAAAAATGGCGCTTTCCGGGTTGCGCTGTCGTAAATTGACCCACAGTCCTTTACGTCACGTTAACGTTGTTTTCCTTTACGACTTGACGCCGCTGTGTGCATAAAAAAAAAATGACTCCCACCTGTTGGTTGCGCCGCCGTGCGTCAAAGTATAAATTTGACGCCCGCACGGCGCATCGAAATGGCATTAGCCGGCGGTAAAAAATTTTACGCAAAACTGCTCCGGCGCAGCTTTGCGTCAAAAAGTATAAATATGTCCCTTAATATTTCCATGTATTGTAAGCTGGGTGTGCAAATGCATATACCTGTTCATGAATTTCATTGGTTTGTAAGTTGGGAACAATGCAACTCTTTTTTCCAAGATATTGACAAATGCCTTTTTAGGATTGTTGTTGGATAAGACTTTCGATTTTACTAAAATGTTACATATACTTCTAAGGGCTTTCAGCCACCCTCTTTATCCATTGGCCTGTCTTTATGGTGTTCACGCTGTTTTTTGCCCACTATAGCATGCGAAATTGGGAAATGGGTCAGCCCTTTTTAGCCATTGGCTAACTTCTCTGTGAGTGACGGAAATCTGCCCTTTTACAATGACCATATTCACTGAAAAAATATTTCCTTTCAGTGCCTTATGGCAATGTTTTTTTTTTTTTTAGTCTTTTTAGTTTTGTTGTGAGGGCATTGATACACAATTAAGTGGAAGATTTGCACTTTGAAAGATGGAGTGCAGGGTACTCTCTAATGCAGGAGTATCTAGTGAGTAGCTTGTGAGCTAGTGGTAGCTCTCCAGCTACCAGTACGCAGCTCTACTGTATGTAGACCAGCTTTTTCCATTAGAAGATTTTACATGGCTGAATTAACATATCTATTCCAAAAATTGAAAAGTGTGTGTTGAATGGAAAATCTGTGTATTTTCAGAACTCATAATAAGCTGATGTTGTGAAAAACAATGGTTGAATTTCCAAAATATTTTCAAACCTGATCTTTCAGTGATAAATGAGGTGGCATTTATGAGACATGTGACTGTTATTATGATTACCTTGATATCATGAGCCTCGCAATTATGGCTTTTATGTATTAACAATGCCAAGACATTACAAAGTGAAAAAAGCCTTTTTATGCTATTGCTGGCAACCCTGGCTGATGCATTGAGGTGATCACTGCTGGTAAATATGCATAGGATGGCCACTCGATATGATTTTGAGTAAGCATAAGTAGCTCTTATTACACAAAACGTTGGAGATCCGTGGTCTGATGTGTCAAATTTCTGCTTGCTGTGTAAGTATTAAGCTCTGATCTTGAATTAAGTAAGCATTCTTTACGAAAGCATTTTGAACTGTGTTGTATCTACTGCTCAAAGTTGATTTCCCTATACTTAAGGTAAAAACAACAGCTAAGAACTTTGCCATGTACAGCACAAGATGAGCTCATGTCAGGGCTTGCTCGGAAGTAAAAAATACCTGTATGTTTTGCCAACACACCTGCACAAGCCTTGGGTTATCCAAGACAATGTGTGTACTAATGATGTATTACTTGCAGAGGCTGGCAGCCTGTCCCAGGAAAACACCAAACAGACTGGCTTTTCTCTGGTTTTAGTTTCACTGCTGTAGGTAAATGCATAGCGTGAAAATTGAGCTATGCTTAATTAGGCAGAGCCTTTAAGTAGATAAGTAACAAATGACAATGTAATTATTACATTTTCAGAAAGGAGAGCGTTTTTGTGTGAAAGCATTGTCCGGCTACAGTTTAAGAGTATTCTATTTCATTGAGACAGCTTGTTTGCGTTTTGACACATGTGAAAATGTTTTAATGAACCATTATTAATAGCCTTTCAATCTTGTGATAACATTTTTCAGAATTCATGGAAAGCAGTCTTCTGTACAGGCATACACTTTGTCAGATGGAACAATATTCAAAGGAAAACCAATAGGCCCCTTTCTTCTCTGATTTAAAATCGACACAAAGGTCTTTCAAGAAAGTATTACTGACGTAAAAAATGGCAGTGTGAGTATTTCGGCACTAGCCGAATGTGCCTTGTGAGTCTGTATTTGCAATTGGTACTTTGGGTATGAAAACTTGCACGAATAGTTGCATATATGCAATTACAAAATCATATTGGTAGCGCTGAAAATTCAAAGGCTCTGGTCATGATGGGGTTCTGGTGCAAATGGCATGCTTGCAAATTTGTTATACAGCAAGGTTCACAATTAACCAAGCACGCTCACAAAAGAATTGGGATGTATACGCAACTAGTGCACTTTATTCCCCATTCTGACATTCCAAACAGCATATTTGTGCAATTTGTATTGATGATGTGTGTCAGCTTTTTCTTGTTTTAGACCATGGATTCAATCTGCTCTGCAAATTGTAGCTATTTAGTAATTCTGTTTTGGTAACAAACTGGAATTTGCGCCCAAAACAGCCTTAAGTGGTCCACCATGATCGGGGCCCAATTTTGCTTGAATGTAATGCTGTTTCCAGTACAGCAGTTCCTCATAAAATCTTAAAATGTATCCATAGTTGTATTTCAAATAGCTTGCACATTGCAGACTGCACCTGAAATGAAATTACAACTACTCCTCTTCAGATCAGCATTAATGGTTCCAGATGTTGCTGCAATATTACACAGTGACAATAGATCCACAATACATTACATCAAGACACACCTGTAGCTAAGTGCTGTTAACTAACAAGTTTGAGCAATCTGCAAGGCAACCAAGTAACATTGCCCCTGCCAACTGACCTCTTTGGGGTGCGTTCCTTTGGAAACTCCTAAAAACGGGGTTTGGCAAAATAATTACCTTAAAAGCAAACTAGATGAAAACCGCCCTTTAGAAACAATAATGTTTTGCAAAACTTCCACAATCTGCTTTGCAGGCAAAGTGCAGAAAACGGGATGGCCATGTGGTGCAAAATTCCACTCCACAATACACCTTTAGCTCCTGTGAAGTCTCCTATTTGCTGATGAGGAGTAGGGGTGTGACAAGCAGTAACGACTAATGAAGGTTAAGAAGGGGGCCAGAGCATACTTAAAATGTATAGGGGTGGTCGGAACTCATGGAGCTTCACTCCACAGAATTTCACAGAGTTACAGAAAAACTCTGTGAGATTCTGCAAAATTCTGCCAATGGGTGGAACATATGCAGCTCGCACTGCAATTTAGCACTAGTAGCATGATACAAGCTCAAAATCAGCACAAACGGCACCATGCATTGTCCAAGAGCACACGGCCATTCAAGTTGATTTTGCTATGGCTGGAGTGAAAAAAGCAAAGAAATGCTGCATGAAAAAAAAACACTATATTTTGCAAATGGCAGAAATAAAGCAGTTGCATTTCGATGATGTGTTTACACGAAATCAGACTGCATTGACTTGTGCAGTGGCATAAAGGAGTCTCTGCAATGTCTAGCCAATGATTTGTACTGGAAGTGCACCCTCAAGTACAAAGTCCTTGGTGTAGGTACCAGCATAGTGGTCAGACATATAAGATGTGCACTTTAGAGCAAATCAAAAATGTTTAAAATGTAGTTACATATGAAGTTACGCTGCTTTTCGATTGTGTTTGGATTTAGGGCTAGGTCAGCTCGTGCTGTTTTTATATTAGTTAATCTGACATTTTAACTGGGCTGCCCAGACAGCCCCAAACATACATTAGCAGCAGGGTGGCACAGATAGGTTTGGTGCAGAATGAGGGTCAACTTTCAGTGAAAATTGGCTTTTTTTGTGCATGAAAACATATCCGTCACTGCTGATTGCTGTGTTGAGTGATACTTTGCAGTGATTTTCGTTCCTTAGCGGTATGCGAACTCCAGCACAAACCCTCAATAAACCTGACCCTGAGATTATTATCTTCGAGGCCGGTGGTCATAAATGCAGTAAATTGGAAATATAATGCAAGAAGCTACTACTACATCCAGAGAACACTCATTCAGGTCCACGAAAGTAGGACATGCAGGCAATGAGTAACGCTTAAAAGTACATAACGTGTCGTGTCAATAGATTTCAGGAATGCAGATAAACTGCAAAAATTCTGGAATCACTTGCAAGAATATTTACATACCCAGAGGCATCGGAACGAGGCTCCAGCATCCCCATGAAATGTGTGAGATATTAGCTGGATAATTAACAATTAAGGGGTCCTTCAAATATTTTTCTTCTCTCAGCATTTGTTGTGTTTTAGAGACCGGCTCTCAAATACCCCCAATACCATAGGTGAGGTGATGTTAATGGCCAGCATTCCCGCTCTAAAAATTGTTCCAGCACACTGCATGCTACAAAGAGACCATAAAATAAGTCATCAAATGATCCCTACACCTGGACACCTTTGGGATTTTGCCTTTGTGGAACTGAGAAGCATCGTATGTTTAGGACGAGTCGTTGACAGAAGTAGTAACCTGAAGCCACAGGGAGTACACCCTCTCTCCTTCATCATCAATCATTTGTACACCCACTCTGGAATTTATCAGGAACCAACAAGTTGGGAACCATATTAGAACCACACTTACCCATGAATTCTATGAAAATGGAGCTGAAATGGTCACAAATAAGTTCACACAGAATACTGGGCACTTCACTATCAGCAGTAAATAGACTGCGCTAAAACTTAAGGGCATTTAGAAAATATTTGCACCACCTCTCTGTGGCCAAAGCTTTACAGTATGCATATATCACGAAATCAATATTTACAATTTCTCAAGAATAACACCCAAACTGGGAAATGTCTGTAAAATTGTACATCTGACTCCATGATAGTACTTGGTATACACGTGTCTAAGCCACAAGTGAAAATTGGACTGGCTGTTGAAGCAGCTGGCCTGTCTTTCTCTGTGCAGACAGCATGCCTATAAACGTCATAGAGGCGACAGAGATCCCCTAAAGGTGGGTGCAGCAAACAGCTCTTCTGAAGGCTCACCTCTTTGTGGTGCACAATTAGTGCACCTTCTGACAGCATCTTTAATCTCTACACTCGCATCCGTAATGATAAAAACAACAAGGTGATGGATAGAATGCTTGATTTATTCTCAGCCAGTGGTAATCGCTCAGGCTGCATCCCAATCCATGTTTTTTTGCCACCCCAGTTTGCATCCAGCCATATGCAAATCAGTCTTGACCCTGTTCCCCATGGGAACTGTCCAGCCTGAACTGCAAGGCCAGATCCTTCCTGGACCGGAAACAGGCATCCTGGAACCAATTTCAGGATATCAACCATCATCAGCCAGGCTAGCTTGAATCCAGTGGTACAGTGAGCCCGGGACTCACGATTGCCAGTGGCTGAGATTAATTGAAGCATTTAATCCATCACCTTGTTGTTTTTGCACTTACCATCCTATTTGAGCTGGGTATGCCCTGACGTAGGTCCCAGCAAATTTTAAAATGTGTACTTCTGGCTGCCCCAGTAAGTAAACCAGCTCTGCTACTCATTACACCTCTAGAACTAGAATACACATCCATCCCTGGGAGAGTTAATGACCGTAGGTCAGAAGACAATGGTCTTTCTCAGGCCAGGAAGGGCAATGACCTCCTTCATGCCAGGACGGACAGATTGGTGTTAACTGAGAGGAACTCTCTATCTGGGAGTAGCTATCTGGGAGTGGACAGTAACAGCTGGCAGAACAAAGGACATCGTAAGCACTACTGAGTGAGGCTCTATTCACAGCGGGGGAGAGAAACAGTTTGATTGCTGTCAGGTAGGAGGAGAGCTCTGAATAGAAGGGCAGATACAGAACAGAAGACAGGCCTGTCTGATGGAAGTAGAATTCTTCCATATTAAAATAGGGGCCTGCTCCTGGGTAATTTTACAGTAATGCAAAGAGGAAGTGCTGCAAAAAAGTGGGACTGTGTGATAACAGTTAGAATTGAGTGACAGAATTTGTCAACATATTGGCTAGTGCACAGGATAATTCTAACTCATTAACCACCACATCCTCAGAACATTCTTGGGCCTGGGACAAATACACCTAATCAAAAAGGGCCTGTTGGAAGAACCTAAAAAGGGCCAGTTGGAAGAAGAATACTCTTGAACCCTTCTGGAAGAAGTGATTTCACTCAAGAACTTCAGATTCCTCCTGGCACACAAAGAATGGAACTGCTCTCTAACGGTCACGTAGTTAGCTTTCTGTTTGCCTGCTTTAGGGATACAAAAAGACAGAGGGACTCCTGACTGCAAAGGAGTAGCCAGGAGACCACAGTGTCCTGGGCCTTGCAGGAGAGTTAGCTAGAGAGGGGCCTTGTGCCTAGAAGCCTGCCCTGATGAGCTAAAGCCTGCAGAGATGACCAGAAGGAACTTTCCTACTAGTTGGAGAAAAGTGGAACTTTATTATATTTTCACCTCCAGAGGACAGGTGCAAGGTGCTGAGGTTTGCCCTGGACAGTTGCACCCAGGGCAGGCAAAATGAGATTTCTCTCTTTTGCTGTGCTTTAAACACTACCAGCAGGACTTCAGGGTGAAGGCACCCAGCCTCATTGAGTCCTACTTGTCTACGGCTTCCAGCCTTGCCCTGCTAAACAAGTTTTGGTTCTAAAAATGTGACTAAGGGGCTTATTTAGATCTTGAAGGGAGTTCTGCCTTCCCTTCGCGGTGGAGATTTCAAGTACTTCATCAAGTTGACAGAATTCCGATGGCCGTATTTAGATGTATGGCTGAACCTCTGTCTGCGTCAACAGTGTAGTCCGTTACATAAGCGTTTTCCTGCTGCCAACGCAGCGGACTCCTATGCTGGCTAACGGTACTCTGTTGCCATCAGGGTGGTGAGATTGCACTGAGCATATTTCGATTTCACCATTGTGCTGACGTTGTTCTAGCTGCAGATTCCTGACAGCAGTAGTCTGTGACGGGAACCGCTCAACATTGAATAATGACTGTGGCTATTGAGTGGGTGCCAGAAGCACACATGCTAGCAGCACATACCTAAATTCTTTTGGCTAATTGATTACACCTGCATATCACACAATAAAACACACTCCATTTCAGACCATGATCCTTTTGCCATTACACTGAACATCACCATTTTCCTGCTGAAATTGGCACACAAAAGTTAGGTTATTTTATGTTTTCTCCCTCTGCAAATTTTTCAGTTGTTTAATTAGTTTTCCTTAACTTGTGAGTCTTTTATTACATTAAATTTTCAGTCATGGTTGATGAGATCATTAGAGTAGAGCCACAATTGTTTGGAGCAGAAGTACAAAATACAACCATATCTCAGAAAAGGCAAATGTGGTCCAGACTAGTTGACAGAGTGAATGCTGCAGCAAACAACATGCACACACAGGAGGCAATTAGGAAAAAGTGTAACGACCTGCGGGGGAGAGTGCATTCCTTGGCCTCCAAGCATCACCTGGAAATCCAGAGGACTGGTGATGTTTCTTCCAACACACCCTTCCAACCTTTATCCTGGGAGGAGAAGGTCTTACAGATCCTACATCCTGAAGGCTTGACAGGAATCCTTTGTGGAGGGGAGAATGGTAAGTTACACTTTTGAATGTCTCACTAAACAGACATTTCATTTTTGCTCTTATGTTACCAGTTGATAATGTGTTTTGCATCTTTGTAAAACATATAAACCCAATTTAAAAATGTTCACATTTATTGTTATCAAATTAGTAGCATTATGGTACTATCTCTTGTTTTACTACTTGCCAATATATGTGGTCAATATGGGTGTTTTCTTTATTGATAATTTCTTGCTTTTGCTTGTTTGTCTGTTTATGTGAATGTATTTTGTTGTTGTTCAGATGACGGGTTCAGTACCCCATATATTATATGTTAGATCTGACAGCCTAAGGGTGGTCATCCAACAACCTTTCGCCTGCCTCCCTCCACTTTTCTGACAGTTTTTCTGGTTTTAGGACTCTGTGCACTTTATCATTGCTAACCAATGCCAAAGTGCAGATGCTCTCTCCCTTCAACATGGTAACATTGGTTCATTACCAATTGGCATATTTGATTTACTTGTAAACCCCTAGTAAAGTGCACTACCGGTGCTCAAGGCCAGTAAATTGAATGCTACTAATGGGCCTGCAGCACTGTTTGTGCCACCCACATAAGTAGCCCCTTAACCGTGCCTCAGGCGGGTGTAGTTTCACTCCCACTTTGACTTGGCATTTAAAAGTAATTTCCAAGCCTTAAACTCCCCTTTTTCAACCTATAAGTCACCCCTAAGGAAGGCCCTAGTTAACACATAGGGCAGGGTGCTATGTAGGTAAAAGGCAGGACATGTACATGAATGTTTTATATGTCCTGGTAGTTTTCCACTACTGTGAGGCCTGCTCCTTTCATAGGATAGCATTAGGGCTACCCTCATATTATGTTTGAGTGGTAGACTCTGATCAGAAAGGGGTAACCAGGTCATATTTAGTGTGGCCAGAATGGTAATAGAAAATCCTGCTTATTGGTGAGGTTGGATTTTATAATATTATTTTAGAAATGCCACTTTTAGAAAGTGAGCATTTCTCTGCACTTAAAGTCCATCTGTGTCTTATAGCCTGTTTCCAATCAACGTCTGGCCGGGGCTGGTTGACAACTTCCTTGTGCATTTCACCCAGACAACCACAAACACAGGACACTCAGTCACACCTGCACTCATTTGCATACTGAAAGAGTTTTCCTGGGCTGGCAGGGTGGAGGGCCTGCCACTTACATTTCAAAGGCAAGTGGCCTGCCCTCACACAATGGACTGCCAAACCCCCTACTGAAACCCTGGCTGTCAGACCTGTACT
Source organism: Pleurodeles waltl (assembly GCF_031143425.1). Classification (NCBI taxonomy): domain Eukaryota; kingdom Metazoa; phylum Chordata; class Amphibia; order Caudata; family Salamandridae; genus Pleurodeles; species Pleurodeles waltl. Next base: position 397,735,899 of record NC_090444.1, on the reverse strand, counting down.
GAAAGGTGCACTTTAAAACCACTCTTTGAAGTCTCCCCCACTTCAAATACATTTTTGGGTATATAAACTAGGCCTCTGACCCCCACCAACTCTGACACTTCTGGACCTGCAACCTGTCAAAGGGAACTGCCTGACTCCCCAAAGGACTCACCTGGATGGCTTTGATGAGAAGGACTGCTGCCCTGCTGTTGCCTTCCTGCCCTGCTGCCCTTTGACTTTGCTGAGGGCAGACAACCATTGTCAGTGCCATCCAGGGGCTAGCATCAGAGGTGCAGCAGACCAATGCCTACCTGGATGGCATTCAGAGTGCTGTGTCTGGCCTACAGAGATCTTTTCAGGCTCTGGCCTCCTCTTTGACGGCAGACAGTGTCCCTGGTCATTCCGTTCCCCCTCCAACCACCTCTACCCCTTCCAGCACCCCACTCCCTTCACCCGTCCCAAGCACACATTCTGACAGCTATGCACACACCTCAACACACAAGAAGCCCACTGAAAAACACAAGCACCACAGTTCCCACCACAGGCATACACACAGCCAACATACAAAGGCACACACACCAACATCCACTTACCCCAGTGTGTCCACCTCTTCCGCCTCCCTGTCTGTCACCTCTACATGGACACTCACAGGCACTGCACCCTCATTCACTGTTGCTGACCCCATTCTAGCAGTCACCACAAAATCAGACATCCATTCATGCACCCCAGACACCACACCTGCACTCACCACGACGACTTGGTTGACACATGCAGCACACTCATCAAACTTGCAGACACACAGACAACATCCATTTACACTGGCAGCCTGTCTTGTCCCACTGTGTCCAACCCCCCTCTTCCCAAGACACTCAAACGTTCCAAGACACTCACCCAACACACATCCACCACACCTCAGCATACTGTCCAGTCACCTGCACCCACGTCACGCACACCTACACCTGTCATGACCACTCCCTCTACCCCCACTCCCAGACCTTCCTCCAGGTCCACCCCAATTGCCCAAAAAACATTTCCTATCCCGTGTTGACCTATTTGAACCCACTGGCCAACCCTGTCTTGTCCCTAAACGTGCCAACCTCCTTGCCCTTTCCACTCCTCCCACGTCACAGCCCGCTCCTGTCTGCCCTTCCCATTCCCGTGCTACCTCCCCTGTGAGCAAGAGACCCCGTGCTGGCCCAGGTACATCTGCTGCACTACAGTCGAAGACCACTCCACCAGCTTCAAAGGCCAAGCCCCCTCCACCTCCCAAACGTAAAGCCAAGCCCCCTCTCCCAGTCATAAATCACCACCCACACCTCCCCCTGCCCCTGTTCCCTGAGGTGCCTGGATGCCCCATTGTTGCCCCTTGTAGTGAATCCTAGTTCGTTTTACTGGGATAACAGGAGTTAGCTTAGCCTCTGGCTTGTAGACTCGTACCCCCGTCACCTAGTGACTTTTAACCTACTTAGCTTGCTCTGTCTTAGCCCATTTAATCATTTATTTCTTCTAAGATGGCTGCCTTGTTTATAGCTAGGCCACTTGTTATGAGTTACATTATCAGTGTCACCGCGTCAAGGCGTCAAGATCAAGCACCAAAGACAAACAAACAGTAGGTGTTCACACTTAGGGATTTTCCCTCTCTATACTTTTGAGGGATTGTTGACATTAATTGCCGTCCCAAGCATGCCTGTTATCTATTGTTTAGGAATACACCTATGTCAGGGGACCTTGTAGATCTGTATAAATACATCACACTTTAGACAGATAATCAGAGGGATTCCGACCAGAGGGCATCGCCACCATCGCTGATACCGATGCTGCAGTCGTCTTGACGCTGACCCAGTCTTCGTGTCCCTGCGGAGTCTGAGATAGAGACCTCATTTCAAGGTAACGAGGGTTGGGGACTCCTCTCATGGACATGGCATTGGCAGATTAGATTTAACAAACCCAGTTCTCCTTTAGGTAAGAGGTTAGGCTTTTTTACATTAGGGTATTAGGGCATCTTACATCTCATTTATCTTTTCTATGTATTGCAAAATAGTGGGGGTCTTCGTAACAATGACTCTCGTCTTCACAATACTGTTACTTGCTTTATTCATTATCCTAATCATTGCAGTCCATGCAACGTATCGCAAATTGCAGTTATGTTAAATAAAAAGCTATTATAACTTCACTGCATCTGTGTCATTGCCTGTGTTTGTATGAGACATAATATATATGTGAGAAAAGGGTAATCTCCGATTAACCACGACACACCCTGAGATATCTCATTTTTGAGTCCATGCATAAACGGCTGCCATAAATCAACTTTTACTATTGTGTTTCTGGTGAGGTGCTGCTAGTGAGCCGGTAAGGTTGGGATAACAGTTGCGACTTGTTGTAGGAAAGACGCAGTCGCCTACAAACAAAAGTACTGTCATCCTTAAACCTGCAGTCTTGCTCAGAGCAAGAGTCCAAACTACGACACCCTTTAAGGTGGAGTACACTTTGCACTTGTGGGAGTCAAGTTGGGGCCATTTGGGCTCATTGGACTTTGGATTATGGACTGACCATTGGCTTTCTGTTGGACTTCTGTTGCTCCTGGAGCTTAATAAAAGTTTGTGTGGCCAGTGTTTTGGCACGGTCTGGACCTGTGGTTCATCGTTTCTTTGTAGGGGGGTGTTGTGCACATGTGTGTACTTTGGGCAGGTTGTCTTGGCCTAGTGTTGGGTAAGTACCTCTTGCTCTGGGGTGTATGGCTTGTGCTGTTGTGAGGGATGGGGGGGTGTTGCGGGGTGGGTGGGTATGTAACTGTGCCCTTTCTTCCCTTTTTTAGTAGGTTGCGGTGCTTACCGTCATTGTCTTCATCGGTGGTCTCGGTCGTGGAGGTATATGGCAAGGAGCAGGACTGACATGATTTGCAACTCTCTCTCCATGTCTGCTTTGGCATGTTGTGTGTGCCTCCGGTGAGTGTTTCCTTGTATTTGGTTCATTTTCATCTGGCTTTGCGTGGCGGTGGTTCCCTCCACGGAACTGACGGCGGTCTAGTGCTTCATTATTTGATGGGCGGTAGGGCCTTTCTGTCAGCCTGTGGGCCATCATTGTCAGCACTCCTCTGCTGGCAGTGAGTGGTTTTCAGGCTGCCTGCTTTCAGGTGGTTCATAATTTGGCTGCCCAGACCGCCTGACTGCTTGCGGTAGTTACCGGCACCGCCGGCAGAGCAGTGGTTACCACCATGTTCATAATGAGGGCCTTAATCTCTTCACAAAACTCTTTGTGCACCGAAAATCAATGCACAGCCTGTAGCAAACGAAAGACAGCCGTTTTGTGACCGAGAAATCGCAGCACAACCGAGCCGGAATGACACACCCCGACTTCCCGAGTGAAGATTCAGTGCAGTGCCTGCCTTGCGACTGGAAGTTCAACACACTGCCCTACCAGATCGACACAGCAGAGCCGGAATGACGCAGCCAATTCCCCGAGTGGAAAATCGACACAGCGCCTGCGTGCAACAAAATATAAAACTCAACGTCATACTGGATCCAAGCAATACCTGTGACTTCTTCCTGCTGCTCAGATTTCCTTGCATCGTCCCTCGGTGCCAAAAATATCTCCGCATCGCAGTGAGGAACCAAGACTGAGCACCAAAAAATGAGGCAAAGCCCCTTGCAGCGTGGAAGAAATGATGACTTGTCTGTGCTAAGTCAAAAATCTGACGCACACCCTATTTTTCCACTCATATCCTCCTCTACAGTCTCGTGCATGTTATTTTGACAGGTACTTTGTCTAATCAAAAGAAAAGTGTTGATTTTTAAGATTTAAGACTCTTTTTAAACTTGTAAAAGTGATATCTCAGCTTGTGCTGATTGGATTTTTAACCTTTTGACCTTAATTTAACTAGATAAATATCATATATTTTTCTAAACCTGTGTGGTGTATTTCTGTGGTGTTTTCACTGTGTTATTGTATGATTTATTGCACAAATACTTTACTCCTTGCCTTCTAAGCTAAGCCTGACTGCTCAGTGCCAAGCTACCAGAGGGTGGGCACAGGATAATTTGGATTGTGTGTGATTTACCCTGACTAGGATTATGGTCGCTATTTGGACAAGGGTGAAAATCTCTGCTAACTAGAGACCCCATTTCTAACATTGTATAATGAAGGTTTAGTGCCTGTAAGTGTTTTCTCACATATTAACATATTTCACATAAGCAATTATTTAAGAAATGTGTGTACATCTTCACTGCATATATTGTACTAGGAATGTTCAACTTACAGTTTTACAAGTGTTGGTAATGTTAAATTGAAATGACTACCATGATGCCTTGATTGATGATTATAATATATGATATAGGTTGTTCTATCATTTCTTCCATGTATGCACATATGTTAAAGTGTTATGCATTTTGTCAATCTCCATATTATGCTATGTATTAAAATGTAATTGTTGTATTTAGTATGTTGTCACTGTCTTGTTATTTCATTGAACTGATGTAATTGGTTTCACTAATCATAGTATGTTGCCCTAAAGAGTTTCCTCAATGTTATGCTGTATGCTGAATATAAGTTGTAATGCTAATAAATATATTTTGCAACATGTATATGATGACTAATTCTATAAGTCCTCTTAAGTGGTATAATGGTATAAATTTGAGCATGCTAGGCCTTGGAATGGTTTACTTCTCATGTCTACTCTCTACTGTGTTGGGTTGAATGCGTGGTATATTTCATGTACACTTTCTAAGTAATCTATTTCTCTTCACATGCTTTTTTGCAGTTTGCATGGGTATAATTTGAACTATTTGTGTAATCACCAAAAAGCAACTGAAACGTCTAATCATACTAATAATTACCCTTTTACTCTTTGGTTGCTTCAGATGTAGCTCAAAACTCACATAATCTGGACTTTTACATTTTGGTTTTCATGTAATCAATATTAGGTGCAAGACCCAGAGTATGTGGTCAACCATTTGTCACCGAGGATACCTCCACTCTAGACCAGTACCAGGCCTTCATTCAGGACTCCACTCCTGCAAATCTGGATGCTGAGGAGCTCCTAGTCAATCAGGTCTGTCTGGGCAGACAGCTCAAGTGAGTCTCACTTGGCCCACTCCTACATCTCCTACCCAGCTGTTTCCACACCTCAGCCTATTGATACCTCCACTTTTGGGGTCCAAAGGAACACCGCCCCAATCGTGGGCCCTCCAGACTTGGCTGTTGTTAAGCCAACACCACCTCCAGTTTAGCCAGGACCCATTGGAATGGGGCATTCTGGCTCAAGGGCACAGGGTAGTGGGGGTAGGGTCGTGGGAGAGAATCTGCAGGCCAGAAAGTCAGGCCACTGTGTTCACTGTCAGCCAAGCCACCACTGACCAAGTCCTGGGATCCCTACATCAGTCCCAAGACACGATGTCCTGTGTCCTTACAGAGCTCTGGGACATAAAGCAGATGCTGAGCTCCCTGACTGGAGTACTATTTGACATTTACCATAATATGTACAGGGCTTTCCCAGCAACATATACCCCTTTTATGGCCCTATAACATCTGGACCCACTAACCTGCCTCAACCACAGAAAGGGAGGCCCTTTCACAAGAAGAAACACCTGCAACCACCTCAGTCCCTGCAACTGTGCACCCCTCCTCACATTCAGGAGAGGACATTTATCCAGACCACCAGGAGAGGATGGCAAAACCTCCAACCCCACCAGCAAGAGATACTGAACCTAACTTCCTCAAGTGTGTGATTACCATTCACACTGTGAACTATTTTCTGTACACATTTATAGTTTCTATGCTAGTTGTACTTTGTGCCTCGGACTTTGAAAAGGTTTGGCTCTACAGTAATCGTTTCATTCACCATAATTAACTGATTTGTTATTTGCCTTTGAAATATTTGTTATCATCTTGTTTCAATTTATCTGTCTGTAAAGCAAATTCATAACCAACAAAGTCAAAGACTGGTGTTGTATTTCTTGTACAAAGGTTTAGATTTTTCTTCTTCCCATCATTAATTTCTAAATGCAAACAATAAAAACAATGTTTATTTTCTTTAAAAAGTCCATGTAGGTAATCTTCCTCACATTTACAAAATGTAACAATACAACAAACACAACAAATGTAAATGTCATATTTTCACACAATGATAATATAGATTTGTTTGACAAACATAACAAAAAATATTTACAGCCCAAGCAGAACCCTAATACTCAGTGCCATTTTTATATTTCCAGTTCCAGACCTTAACACCATGGAAGAACTGGATATAATTCAAAACATCAGATTCAATATCCAAACTATTCTTGATGCATGTCATCAGCTGGAGTCAAAGCTCCTGCCGCACAATAGGAATCCCACATCAATAACACCAGTAGTCTTGGCTTGGGCTGCAAGTACATCCAACACAGGCTCTCAATCACCCATGCAAATATATCCCATTCCTACACACACATGTTCATTCATAATTAAAGACCGTGCTCTCACTGACACATATGCCAGCCCTTTCATTGTGTCCTTAGTCATAGTATATATTTCTGACCACAATATCTAGCTCTATGGACATTAGGCATAAAGCCAAGGCAGCTGGGCGTCGAGGTGTGCGGTAACAATCTGCAAGTTGTTTAGCCTTCATTAGCTCATAATGAAAATATTTGAGACCCCTGGCCTAGATGATGTTAGTGGGTTATTTGTAAAATAAGGTCCTGAAAATTGATGAGGGTACTCAACAGGGAACCAAAAGCTTGTAATTTTAAGTAAAAACAATTTTAGAAAATATACTGTACTAACGTACTAGAAATGCATATGATAGATGTATCAACATTGTGTTACATCAATACAAACAAACAGAACCTCAAAAAATATGTTTTCTTTCTTTTTTCACATCCATACAGGTCAACGCCCATTGGAAAAAGACTATATAGAAGGCAATTGCAAAAAGGTTACAGACCCAGGGGGTCTAGAAGCAGCACAGCATTCACTGTGGGAAGAAATGGGAGGACATACAACACTGAACCATAAAGTCAGAAGTCCAGCTTGTCCAGTCCTCCCAATGTGGGAAGAGTGTGTGCCGCACCCTGATCCCATTAATGGCCATCATACTTGCGATGTCTTTTCCCAAGCTTGGTGGGCAGTTGAGAGCCTAACACCAGCATCAAGAGGGTAAGTTATTTTCTGAGTTCATATTGTTAGATGTATAGAAACAAATTATGGCATCAACATAAAGGTTAACATACGCCCATCACACATGAGGAGCTCTGGAAGGTGTAAGTTTTGCAAATGGTGTGTAATGATTTGTTTTATGTATTGCTTTGTGGAAACTGTCACCACTAGATTTCTGATCACTATCAAATGACTGTTCTGAGCAGACACATGCCTATGTAAGAAAAAAGAGGTACCTGGATTGTGTCTGTGTTATGAAGGGGTGTTGTACCAAACAGGCCACAATGCATGATTGTGTCAGGTGTAATGCTCCATTATAATTGTGCATATATGCTATTGGCACTCCTACAGGTAACATAGCATGTAATGCACTTATGATACAGTGTGTGTTTCAACTTTCACACTGGTGAGTTGGAATAATCAACAAACAATAGTGAGCATGTGATCCAAAATGACTAGGGACATGAGAACAATGGCAAAATCGTTTAGCAAAAACATAGAAAATAAATGTTTTTGCTTTAAGAATTCAAGTCAGTTCTTGCAGATCAGCATGAAACCTTACTCCTTCACAAATGTGCATGTAAGTCTGTCTGTTTTTACAAACATGAATTTAGTAGGCAGATGTCATTAAATGAAACAGACAGGAATGTGTTCACATTGGTAAAATAGTAACACATACACAAAAATATTTTTGTATCCTTTGTGATAAATCAATATTAAAGAAAAAATTTTTTATTGAAAAGGGACTTTTGCAGACAAACAATGTGCCTGGGACAAAGGTTTCTTGCTACATATTTATTTTTGTGATATGAGTTCACTATTCAACACAACCAATGTATACCATTCAGAGGTGTTAAACAATTAGAAAACAGTGAGCAAAAGGGCCCTTAAAGTTTTTCCCTTCGTGCATGGGGGATGGTAAAGTATACCTACGTTTGAACGCCTTAAAGTAGGTGAAATATGAAAATTAGAAAATGTTTTCCTAAAAAACCTCATGATCATTATTCTTTGCACAGTTCCAATAAAAATGCTGTCATTGCCTTTCCCGAGCCAATGGCATTTCAAAGTTTTTTGGAGTGACACAGCACACAACTTATAATTCCAATATATTTGAAAGCACAAATACCAAATAGCACGTGAATAGTGTAGTTCTAGTGAACACAAAAGCCAATGTGGGTTTCCCCAACACAAATATATCAACAGCACAGATGGCATTTACCATTGAAATTCAAAAGGACACAACATTTTAGGTTGTACAAATAATAGATTTTCCACAGTTCTGTGTCCTGAGGAAAACACAAAATTGATTGTGGGGTTCAAACGCCTCAACAGTGTTTTAACCCAGGAAGTGTTGTGCTGGAAACTGCAGGCCAACCCAGCAAAGCACAAACAGCAAAGGGGCAGTACTGCTCCTCCAGCTCTTCAGCTCTTCTCCTTGGCAGAGGTTCCTCTTGATCCAGATGTTTTTTAAAATGTGAGGTTTTGGGTCCACTATTTATACTTGTTTCTGCCTTTGAAGTAGGCAAATTTCAAAGGAAAGTTCCAGGTTTTTCACAAGATCCTGCCTTGCCCAGGCCTGGCCCCAGACACACTTCAGGGGGTTGGAGAATGCACTGTGGGAAGACAGGCACAGCCCTTTCAGGTGCAAGTGGCAGCTCCTCCCTCCCAACCCTAGCACAGGAGACTGATCAGGATATGCAGGACACACCTCTGCTCCCTTTGTGTTACTTTCTAGAGGGAATTCACAAGCAGTCTGACCCGTCATGGATTTCACAGGCAGGCAGAGGCACAGAATGGTGAAGCAAGAAAATGCCCACTTTCTAAAAGTGGCATCTTCAAATAGACAATCTAAAAACGGACTCTACCAAAAGATGCATTTTTAAATTGTGTTCATAGACCTCAAACTCCATGTCTCTATCAGCCCCAAATGGGAAGCTGCACTCAAAAGCTGCATTTCAAAGTTTTTTGGAGTGACACAGCACACAACTTATAATTCCAATATATTTGAAAGCACAAATACCAAATAGCACGTGAATAGTGTAGTTCTAGTGAACACAAAAGCCAATGTGGGTTTCCCCAACACAAATATATCAACAGCACAGATGGCATTTACCATTGAAATTCAAAAGGACACAACATTTTAGGTTGCACAAATAATAGATTTTCCACAGTTCTGTGTCCTGAGGAAAACACAAAATTGATTGTGGGGTTCAAACGCCTCAACATGTTTTAACCCAGGAAGTGTTGTGCTGGAAACTGCAGGCCAACCCAGCAAAGCACAAACAGCAAAGGGGCAGTACTGCTCCTCCAGCTCTTCAGCTCTTCTCCTTGGCAGAGGTTCCTCTTGATCCAGATGTTTTCTAAAATGTGAGGTTTTGGGTCCACTATTTATACTTGTTTCTGCCTTTGAAGTGGGCAAATTTCAAAGGAAAGTTCCAGGTTTTTCACAAGATCCTGCCTTGCCCAGGCCTGGCCCCAGACACACTTCAGGGGGTTGGAGAATGCACTGTGGGAAGACAGGCACAGCCCTTTCAGGTGCAAGTGGCAGCTCCTCCCTCCCAACCCTAGCACAGGAGACTGATCAGGATATGCAGGACACACCTCTGCTCCCTTTGTGTTACTTTCTAGAGGGAATTCACAAGCAGTCTGACCCGTCGTGGATTTCACAGGCAGGCAGAGGCACAGAATGGTGAAGCAAGAAAATGCCCACTTTCTAAAAGTGGCATCTTCAAATAGACAATCTAAAAACGGACTCTACCAAAAGATGTATTTTTAAATTGTGTTCATAGACCTCAAACTCCATCTCTCTATCAGCCCCAAATGGGAAGCTGCACTCAAAATATATTTAAAGGCAGACTGTAAACTGACTGCCAACCAGAGACCCCATTTCTAACAATACATTTATGAAATGTTTTAAGTTTAGAAGTGACATTGAGGTGCTCATTAGAACCCTGATGTCCGGGAGCTGCCGTGGTGGAGATGGTGGTTCCACTGCTGTGGTCCCGGCGATGAAGACTGCCATATTACAAGGAAGGAGGTGTGGCTACCTGAAAACAGCCACAGTGCCGCCAGTCCTGCCAGTTCTGCCAGTGCGTCAGACCTCTGCGGCCGGCGGGTATCTTCTCCGGGCCGGATGCATGCTATACACTACCAACCATTTTACGAGGGTACATACCATCAGGGTTATCACAATGGTCATCCTGCCATGAAAATCTTAGCGATAACACACCCGATGGCAGGAAAACTGTCACACTCACACACACCCTGGCACCTACACACACCCATTCAGACACACACATATGCCTGCACATACACGCACACACCACAAACACAAACATCTTGCCAGCACTACCCCCATTACAGTCGTCCCACCTACCTGTCAGGAACACACAGCAGCCCATGCCACGGAGGTCATCAGCTAGGGGACAGATGATGGCGGTGATGGCTGCCGCGTACCAGACTGTCAACGCTAGTTATTGTCATCATGGGCCCCAGTTCCCCATTGGCAGCAACGTTGCCCCATTGGTTAGCACACGGTGAAGCTAATGGTTCACCACCATGCAGAGACCGCCATGCTCAATTGTTGCTCGTAATATGGCAGATGGAGTCTTGAAATCATGACGGTGCTGGTGGTGGGACCACTTCTTTCCCGCCCTCAGTCGGCCTGGCGGTATTTGGAATTTGACTCTATTTTGGTGGTCTCCTGGTTGTGACTCGTAATGTTGTGGTCAAGAGATCTCCATCAGTGGCAGTATTTTGTCAGCCACAAGTCACTTACCTTGGGTTCCGGTGATGACAGGATTGATTTGCGTTGTTTTCAAGTAGCAGCAGCAAAGGAAGGATTTGTAATGTTGGGTTCATGACAGCAAAGGAAATGAAAAGTAAATAAAAGGTACGTTTGGACCTTGTATGCTTTTGAATCCTCCATATCAGGTATGGAGTTTTGGCTGCCACAGTTACGTCAGCAGAAAGGCACATCATGATTGGTCTGGTGGTAAAACTGGCCTTGGTCCTACTACCAGCCACTTTTGCCTATGGTGCTGTTGAAACCAGATGCAAAATTCTGGTGGTGATGGTGGTTCGCCGGCAGACTTTTGTCTATGGGCCCACCAGCATCTAAATAAAGCAGGCAGACTCCCTAGTCTGCTGATGGATTATCCATCAAAAAAAGAATGGCAGGACCAGATTCGCCAAGATCTAAACCAGGCTCCAAGTTCGAAAGTAAGACCTTGAACTGAGACAAGGAGACATATCTATCTGATTGATGAAGCCACCTCAACTACCATGAAATTCAGCATTGTCCCACTCAAGACTTTTAGCACCAAAACTACTGGCTTCAGTGGGACCTTTAATTGCTTAGATGGATCCTCATTAGCAACAGCCTTGGACCTTGCCCTTCTGAAGATCTTGACTTTCATTTCAAAGATTAAGGACCCAGATTTATGCTTTTTGCTGCAAAACTGCGCTAATGCAGTTTTGCGACAAAAGGTTTAGCACCGGCTTGTGTCATTTAACAACGCCAGCCGAGCACAGTATTTATTGAATGGCGCAAGCCAGTGCTAAATTTGGGCTAGCGCTTTAGAAGAAGATGCTAGCCGTGTGGTGATGGCAGTAGGGAAGGAGGGAGTTGTGCATCAGAAAATTACGCTAGCCTGTTTAGAGGCATTAAAAATGCCTCTAACCAGACTAGCTCCGTTTCCTGGCGCACAACCACCAAAAACATAACTCCTCTCTTAGGGAAGACAGGAGTCATGTCCACCACCCCAGTGGCCAGCACTGGGGACAAGTGTCCTCTGGGCATGGCCTTTGCACCCTGGCCCATGCATGGGGTCCCAAGTTAGGGCCCCCAATAGCACAATTAAAAAAAAGAAACATTTACCAATACTTCCCTACTTACCTGGGATCGGGTCTCCCATCCTCTAGTTTCGTCCCTCTGGGGTGCTCCTGGGGCTTGGGGAGGGCACCTGTGTACACTTTCCATGGTGTTTTAACATGGAAAGGGGTCCACAGGTCCCCTAACGCATGGTCAGACCCAGGTGTTAAATAATGGTGCAACGCAAGCTTTGCACCATTATTTAGCCATACAGAGAGATAAATATGGGGCTAGCACCATTTTTTAGATGGGAACGCCTACCTTGCATCTCATTTGACGCAAAGTATGTTCACGCATCCAAAACATTATGCAAATGCCAACATTTTGACACTAGACATGTCTAGTGTCAAAATATAAATATGGAGATAAGTTTGCTCTGAATTTGCATAAAAATAAAATGACGGAAGTTTGGCACAAACAGACTATAAATATGCCCCTAAGCTCTAAAATAAAAGCTGCTTGATATACATGACTGGTGCTCAATCAAGGTAGCCTGAAACAACACCTAGGTCCCCATCAACGACTAGCTGCTATTCTTCAATTGTAGATTACCTTATATAGAAGCATTGTGCCTTAAAACACATATCTCACATTCCCAGTATCGTATTTCAATGCTCTTACTGTCTTTTTCCTAATTATTTTGTCTATGCTTTTAAAAAAAAACAATTGTAGGTGCTGCTTGAACTTAGCCCACACTTACCTAGGGATTGCTTACTGCCAAAGTTACCAGGACTTGAGCAGAGAAACTTTCAGAACTGTGTTTTGGCCAACAAGGTGGTGTTTATGAGGTTGATTAGAGGCCATGCCAATCTGTAGTAATATCCCAATTTCTGACAGCCACCTTTTCAATTGTCTAGATATTTGTTGATTTATTGAACAGTCGTGTACATGGTATTTTTCAATGTATCGATTTTACTTCATCTAAAGCTGATTTTCTACTTTGGATTGATCTCCAGGCACTATGGGGGCTATTGCTAATATTTAGCGCGACAGAGAATGCCAATCTCACAACTTGAGTCACGGGCAATGACACATGTATGTGGAATAAGCATTTACAAATGAATCCACCTAAAATGAAGATATTATTTACTGGTAGCCCAGTTTTCCCCTGGCTCATTTGACTGAAGCACTGGTACATTTTTGGCACTGGTTAAACATGTTAAGAACCTGGAAGTGAAAATAGATTCTACCTGGTAAATTAGTGTGTACATACCAAAAGTTGCGACAAACAACGCCGAGGAAACTAATGATTAATATTCCCTTTACTAGGTATAGTCTGTTTGTACACTTCACTGGGCTTGCCACCGTTTTTCTATTCCAGTAATGCACAATTAGATTTGTTTGAATATCTGCTGATTTGCCGGGACATCAGAAAATGACTCAACTTTAAAATCACATGTTGAAACCAATCTGCCCTTTCACCACATGACCACTGTTTTTTCAGCGGAAATTTAAATTATACCAACCCTGAAGAGCATGCCTTCAAATTAATAATGAAAAACTTTTAAAATATATGTGCTGGCTGCTGCACGTTTCCATCAGTATCTCGAATACATTGCAAGTGGACCGAAGGAAGATTGAATACCACCACATGTTTAAAAGTTTATTTTAGGCATTTCTGTTCTTTGCTGCACTCTGAACTGACTACCTCAGTTCCCACAATACAAATTTCTGATTATCATAATCCTGCCTTGTTGGCAATAGCTTTTATCTAATAAAATATAATAATACACACAACCATTAACTTATAGGTTCCTGCCCTGATACATGCACTAGCATTTATATGGTTCCAGGAACTACACTGGCTCCTGCATCAGCATACATACATAAAAGCAGCTTGATTGGCATCTATATTAGTGTCTCAACACATCCTTGCACTGACAAATGCAAATGCAATGGTACTCACAATGGCATCTGCACTCTGTTGCATATATACCATACCACTTGCAGTGGCATCTGCATTGACATCAACATTATCACCAACACTTGCACTGACACCTACTGTCACCATAGGGGCAACTCAGCCTGTGCTGGATACTGCACTGGCACCTGCATCAGCCATGAATTGACAGTGCACAAGACAGCACACTAATGCCTAAATCATAAAAATACAACTGACATGGACACAATAGAACAGATAATAGAACAGCCAGAAGCAAACACTGTTGGAGTGAGATGTAACTGTGAGGCTGTAAGATGTGGGCAAAAGGGAATGAAGGTGCATACACAATGTCTGGGAGTCATGTACCAGAACATGGTCATTGGGGCAGTGAGATTTACAATAGGATAGACTGACACAAAATTTGGGACATGTCTTTATATTAAGCTGCCCTGTAATCCCAGAGCAGTGGTTAAAAGTTGCCTTCCATTATTTATAGTGGGCCCGATGTACTGTGCAGGAGTTGCGCCAATATTTTGGTGCTACTCCTGCAGAGTACATCAGTAGAATAAAAAAATGATGCTATTGCCCCCTACCCTGTGCCATGGGTTGCCACATTTTAAATATGGAGCACACATGGTGGCGGTAGGGGGGTGCTAAGGGGCACAAGGAAAATGGCACTGCACTAGGGGCAGTGCCACTTTTCTTAAATCTGCCCTGTAACTTTTTCCCATGGTATCTATGTCATCCTACCTCACTTTCAAGATCCTGACATCTATATAGGTGACCCCCCCCAGTTTCTCTGTCATCCTGTGCCAATCTCCATGTATGGGTCTCACTCTCCATTGTCCATGTTTACTTGTACTAGTGCCTATGTGAGTGTTGTCAGCTCTTAATGTCTGTGCCAGAGCTACTCTCCCCAATGTCAATTTTTCTCTGGGAGCTTTAAAATATGTATCTTTCTAACCAGGTATCACAGGCAATAACTCCCTATCCTAAGATCTGTGTTGTCCTGTGATCTTAGTCCCATTTCAAATGTATTTCCGTCCAAGTGTCCATGTATCCTTTGCCTAGTGTTTGGTTATGTGTTCTCTTCTTTTACCTCTGAATGAGTCAAGGTTTACTTGTTGCAGGTCCGCAACTGTCTTCATCTCTCTCTCTTTATTATTTGAAATTTGATTTCATATATGCATTTTATAGTAATTTTTAATATCTTAAAATGTGTTTACAGGTTTGTGATTTCATACAGGGTCAAGTCTGATTTGCATATGGCTGGGTCCAAACTGGGGTCGCGTGGTGAGCAAAAGGATTGATGGATTAAACCCAGACCTGTGACTGGAGGTGAATGTATGATTGGTTCCGCATTCTGTCCATCATTTGTATTTGTTTGCTTTTATATTTTTTCTATGATGTTTTATTAGAGGTTTGTAGGGTTCACAGGGAACATGGTAAACATGCTTTAAATGTATTATATTTTCAAATTAAGAACTACTAGGTATTTTCTACATGTTATTATATTTGACAATCATTTAAAAGTGTATATATTATTTAAAATATATTTTTGTCAAGAATCATTCATTTTGGGGAGATTTCTATTAAGTTCTATTTCATTATCTTGAGTTTATTCATCCTCATATTGTTTTAGATGTTAATAATTCCTTTTGTTCAGCATAGTTATAGTTACTATCTAAATAATTTGAATAAATTTGTATTTACAATAATTTAGTTTATTTACATATTGGCTTGTTGTGAAATATTAACATTATTTTTAAATAATTTTGTACAGTTTACTGTTTTATAAAAACATTTTTCAATAACAATGACTGTTTTTTATATTCTTTTCTCTACTATTCTATTCTATTCTTTTTGTTTACTTTAGTTTAATTTATTTAAATGTAGTAATATTTTTACAAGTGTTTCAAATGCAGTATCTTATTTTTGTTTTCATTTTGTGTTTTTATTCATAGATGAATAGTTTTAAAATGTTGTTTTTTGTTTTGTTTTGGAATTTGCTTGTTTATACTAAG
This sequence comes from Pleurodeles waltl, assembly GCF_031143425.1. NCBI lineage: Eukaryota > Metazoa > Chordata > Amphibia > Caudata > Salamandridae > Pleurodeles > Pleurodeles waltl. The sequence goes on along the minus strand of NC_090444.1, from coordinate 397,720,007 downwards.
TTCATTCTATATTTTTTTGTTTTTCAGAATGTTATCTTTGCAGCTCAATTCATTTAAGGTTATCCAATGTAATTTAGTTTGGAGTTGGAGTTGAATAGCCAACATCCCTAAACTGAAATACTTTCTGAAATGTGGCTCATTTAAAGTGCGAATAGTAATCCCTCTCCTTCACATCCCCTAAAGTCTATCCCTTTTTCTAATGTGTTTTAGTTTGGAGTAAGATTGGTAAAAGGGACTCACAATGTGAAACATTTTCCCCTATGTGGCTTAGTTTGAAGTGGGAATTATAATGTTTTCTCCTCCCTCAAATTGTAACACTTTCTCAATGTGGCTGAGCTAAGACTGTGAAATGAATTTATCTACCCCAAGTACAACATTTTCTTCAATATGGCTGTGTTTGGAGTGGTAATGATATGTTTGAATCCTATAAATTTTAACACTTTTCCCAATGTGTTCATTTGGAGTAGAAATAGTAAATCTGACATTCCCAAAGTCAAACAATTTCCTTAATTTGAATTACTTTGTTTGAGTGCGAGTAGCAAATATGAACACCCTGAAGTCCAACACTTTCCCCAGTGTGGCCTAATTTGTAGTGTCAATAGCAACTCTATCTTCCAAAGATAAAGATAAAACTTTTCCTTAATGTTTCTAAGTTTGGAGTGTGAATAGCGAATTAAACATCTCTAAAGTTCAATACATTTCTGAAAGTGGATAGGTTTGGCAAAGGATCAGTAAGTGTGACCTCCAAAACATTCAACACTTTCCCTAATGTGGCTAAGTTTAAAGTAGGAATGTTAGATCTAATTCTTCCAAAGTCTAATATTTTCCTCAGTGTGGCTAGGTTTGGGGTGGGGACAGTAAATATGCCCCCCAAAGTCAAACACTTTCTCCAATGTTATAATATTTGGAGTGAGACTAGCAAGTGGGAATAGTTAATCAGAAGTCCAAAACCAAATTTTCCCCAACTATGGAGGGCCATAGCAAATCAGACCACGCCCCTAACCCTAAAGTCCAACTGCCATCATGGCGTTGGAAACCATGATCCTGGCAGGGATAGTTGTCCTTTGGCGGTCCAACGTGTGTTGCTTCACTCTTCAGAATAACAGAACTATGCGCTTCAGGATAGTTTAGGGCACAACGTGAAACAATCACTCTTACACACCTTAGTAAGTAAAATAATCAAGTTTATTTATTGGGCAAGTTCTCATATAGCAAAACTGACCACACTAATATATGATGAAAAATAACATGAGAATAACTGTAAGAATATAAACACTCTGTGATATCATGAAAAATAACCTGAAAATAACTGCAAGAATAAGTGCATATTACACACGCACACACAATATGCTTCAATGCTAATACATTGAAAGGCTTCACCGAAAAGAGATTCTGCATCCTTCCACAAAGCCGGGGAACCCAAATCGACTGGCACAGGGAGTCTCCTTCGGGACAATCAGTCCTCCTGGCGTTGCGTCCAACCCAGAAGAGAGTTCCTAAACCAGTCCATCCAGGCTTCTGACCTTTATAGTATTTACTAACGCCCAGGAGTCTTTTCTAGAAAAAGACCCCCTCCTTTACAAATTGTGCAATCGGCAGTACCTTGTTCACCCTTCGAGACCTCTCCTCGGAACGGGCCAGGTTCCCAGAAGAGGGTTCCAAGGTGAAGCTTGCATTCCTCTTTGAGTACAGGCGCATCCCCCTGTTGTCCTAACTGATAGCTCGTGGAATGTAAATAGCGCCCTTCGTATCAGGCAGATGGAGCGAAGTTAAGCAGAAAAACACCCCATCCTGCAGCTTGCAGAAGCGTGTGGAAAAACACAGAACAGTGCTTTACGCCCAGAACCAGACTCGACAAAATGGAGTCGTGAACCAATGTAAAATGGAAGCAGAGGCCAATGGTCCATAGTATATTTCATTGTTCTTACCCTGCACCACTGTTCACCTTGCACGTAGTGCATGTAGCAATACACAACGCCAAAGTCATAATTTGGGGGCTGGACCTCCAAAGCCGCTGCTTGGACCACCAGTGCAAGTTTGGCGGTCTCATGAACTCCAAGCTCGCAATGAGGCCCTTAATTGTTCTGTTGATTTCTAGGGAAATAAAGTTATTCTTATATCAATATTTCTAACTGTTTTTTACTATGTATTGTATTTTGTAGCCTGCCTTTTTTGGAGTCTTTAGTAGGTCTGGAGTATGGTGGTTCCAAGTTTTGGTTCTCTAATGAAGGTCAAACCTTTTTCTATCTAACAATAAGGTAGTTAGATGTAGGGGGATTACATTGGTAGGGTGAGGGTTATAGTTTAGTGTAATATTGCATTTTCCATTACTTAGTTTAGGGCCTTTTCCTAGAGCATATAGAAGGTATATTACTGAAATGTTTGGAATGTATGCGTATATAATTTGTGTATGCCACATTTTTATACTGCAGTTCTTATTTGTGGTTTTGGAGAGTTTAAAGTATTTTCATGATAGATTCTATGTTGTTTTTTTACAGGATTATGTAACTTTTACAGAAAGGTTATTTAGTGGTTGTGTTTTATATTTTATTTACTAGGAACATTTGTTGGAATTTTTTACCAAATATATCTTTCATTTTTTCTTGATATCAATGGGTTTCCTCAAGCGTATATTGGAATCTTTAATTTATTCTGTTTTTTTCTGAGAATTGATAGATTTGATATGTTTTAATGGGTGAATTTCCTATTTTTCCAATAGCATTTTTGCTGTATTTAATGTTATTTTTTCTTGGACTTTGTTTTGGACTTTGAATGTTTTACTGTGAAAGGACTTCTGCTACAGACCCATAACACAGCATGTTTTATTTTTGTTGTGGTTTATTGATGTATTCCAAATATATGTGGATGCATTTATATTGTTATTTTAAGTATTGTTTAATAATAATGTTTTTTATCATTCTGAATTCAGATTTTTATTAATGGTATTAATTTTTTAAGTAGTAAAAGGTCAGTTGTTGGTGTAATTTTAATTGTTGTTTAGAGGTTTAATGTATATGATGTTATTTTAAAGTACTGTTCTGGCTATTGTTTTCAAGGTAAGGTAGGTCTTTGGCTTTTAGCAAACAAAACAACTTTTCTTCATAGCATTTTGTGCATTTGTTTGCTTCAGTTGGATATTTTTGGTTTAACTTGAGGTATGGATTGTTCTATTTGTAGTTCTTGCTATCTTTGTCCTTTTTTATTATTTCTAGAAATTGCTAAAGTCTAGGGTGCCTTCTTCCCATTGATTTTTGCTTCTTGTGATTAATCACTGCAGCATATATATACTCCATAATGGAATTTGAAACTTTAATAGATGTATGCATTAGGTGTGGATGAAAAACTCTGCTCCGCTGGTGGAATTCCCGGAATTCGGGAACTCTGCGGTACATGTGTAATGCAGCATTCCTGCTAACTTCCGGCAACCAGCTCGCAGTGGAATTGTCTTCCGTTCTCATGCTTGAGAGTCATTTAGGTACTCACTGGTGAGCGCAATGAGATTTTCAGGCTACTAGTGAGCCCATGTGAGATTTGCTGGCAGCTTGCGTGGCTTCCGGTCACCACTGAGCATTCCAGTGCCATTTTCAAAATGTTGATAAGTGCGAGCGGCTGCTTCTCAAGCAGATTTTCTACTCGAGAATCAGTTAAAGCTACTTGAAAATGTGTTTATTGTACTCCAATGGACAGTTCAGGTTGTTTTTTAGTGCAAGAAACATTTTTTTATTTTACTTTTTTTCAACAGGAAGGAAATTACCATGTATCAACAACAAAAAGTAATTACAAAACCAATCAAAGCAGAAAGGCTAGGACAGTCAAAGAAAGCCATACATAGTTCCATGGAAAAACGAAATATGTGTCTTTAAGCCAATGTATTAGCTTACATGCACCTGACAGCTCAGCTGTCGGAGAGGCAAACGAGTCCGATAGACCGTCGTTGAAGTCGGCAAACTAACCAGAGGCAGTTAGTGCAAATGGCGTAGCCGTGGTCAATGGTGGAGTTGGTGTTTCCTGGGGTGGTACACTGTAGACAGCACCATCCGTCTGGCTAGTAGTCATGGTGACTTGATCAAACGTTTGTAAATTGCTTGTTGTTAGTGGAACGAATAGAAGATCATCATCCACCCTCCCCAAGCTCAGAGAGGTGTCAGTGTTGGTATAAACAACTTGAAGCAGAACTTCTTCTCAAGTAGTGAGAGGGATTCAGGAACTACTAGATGTTCCTCTTGGTCGGCTGTGCAGAATCGGCCACATGTTGTAGTTTGACATTGTCAATTGAAACAAAACGATTTTCTTTGGCACCTGGCAACGGTGGTAGAATAACAGTTCTGATACCGTGTATCCCCGGTACATCGACTGGTGCCCGATAAGAAGGGCCAAATTCTTTTTTCACTGCGACCTTTTCACATACAAGATCCATAACCCTGGGAATCCAGCCGGTAGATGTTACAGGCACATCCTTAATTCCTGTGGAGGCAGCAATTTTAGAAGAGTTATCTTCACGGAAGTGTTGTAATTCCTGTAAAACAGTGACACGATAATTTATGTCAAAAGGTGTTTCTGCTGCCTCCACGCCAGGACCATCAAGATCCGGAACAAACATTTGAGTTCCGAACAGGCACTCATATGAAGTACGACCCACCAGGGACCTTCTAGGCAGGTTATTTGGTGCTCTCTGAACTCCATACAGGTGGGTTAGCCAACTACGACCCATACCTAAGACTCTAGCTGTTAAGGATTGCTTTAAATCACGGTTTAATCGCTCCACAACACCATTTCCCTCGGGATGAAATGGAGACGAGTACTGCAGTTGGACCCCCAATGAAGCCATGGTGTCCCTGAATGCCCATGAGGCAAAAGCAGGTCCCTTGTCCGAATGGAGCGCCGCAACTGCATATGTACCGATAAAGACTCACAAATCTTTAATAACAGTTCAAGCGTCAGCCGAGCATTGTGGCCACGCCCACACAAGTCTGGAGCATGAATCAACAGCGACTAATATGTACTTGTATGCACTGTCAGGTGTTAGTGGACCGCAATGGTCCAAGTACACACACTGTAATGGTCTATTGGAAATTAAGAGGGGTGTCTGCGGTGGGCGCTAGGCCGTAGAAACTTTAATTTGTTGACAGATGTCACAACAAAGGACATACTGCTTAGTCTCTTTGTAGAGACCGGGCCACCAATAATGGGCCTGTAAGAGTGAAATTGTAGCCGCCACACCAGCATGTGCACATGCCACCCCCTCATGCGCTGCTTTGATCTATTGTGGTCTTATATCTTTGTTGGGGATGTCACGTATGCCTACGCCTGGAATTTTAACTTCAGCGTTCAGCATACCTCCCATATAGTACTTATATTTGTTAGGGAATCCTTTAGGATAAGGCGTACCATCAGCCAAAGCTTTTATGGCAGCCAAAGTGTCTGTGTCTGGTTTGGAACTCGAACGAGTCACTGCAGCTACAGTGGCTACTGCCACTGCCGACTTTGCGGCTTCATCTGCCAAAGTATTTCCAGCAACGTGTATTCCAACGTGCTGGTGTCCAAGTGTATGCACAACATGGACTTTCGGTAGCGTCTCTTTCAAGTCTGCTACCTTCCCCCACAGGAGTCTGTGTTTTATGGTGTTGCCTTTGGAATCTCTAAACCCATTCCGGTGCCAGAAATGCAGATATTCATGAAAGGACTGGACGCAGTAATATGAATCACAAACAATCAGTGTGAACTGCACAGGATCTGTATGTTCTAGTGCCATCAGCAGAGCTTTTAGCTCAGCCAATTATGCTGTACAATCCCCTAAGGTCTGTGTATAGGTATGTAGTGGAAATAATTTCTCCCCCTCCATATAGCCGCTTACGACCGCGCAAGCAGCAGAATATTGATGTTTAGTTCCAATCTCTGGTTGCGCAGAGCCATCGGTGTACATGACTCTATGATATTGATCAATAGGCAAGGTATTCGCTGGAACTGGATATTCTACTTCATATTGTAGAAATTCTTGAGTTTGTAACTTTGGATCGAAAATGTAGTCTACATCAGTGGCTGTTAGAGACGTAGCCCATTGTATCCAACGTGGATGAAGTGCTTTTGCGTTCGGAACGCTAGCTTTTGTATCAGCCTCTAGGGCTGGAATTGGAGAAACAACAATGATGCTTTTCCCTTGGGCAAGAGTTCTTTCTTTAATAACAGCCATCTGTACAGCAGTGAGAATTTTCTCCGTCGGTGCAAATCGTTGTTCAGCAGCTGAATACAAATGTGATTTGTATGCAATTGGGACTGTCTCACCTTCATTAAATGTTACATAGGTGAAACCGATGGCCCCAGCTATTACCCTGATGACCAAATGTGTTTTGTGTCTTGTGTGTCAATGTTTTGCTGCTAGCATGTCTGTCTGCAATTCTCGAAGAGTGTGTGTATGTTCAACTGTCCAGAATTTACTTGAAAAAGCGGGACGTATTAAGTCATATAAAGGTTTTATGCGTGTTGCATAATCAGGAATGTATGTTCTGCCAAAATTTAGAAAACCCAACAACGATTGAAGTTTTTTAATTGTATTCAGTGGTTGTAATAGTGCAAATTTTTCAAAAAATTGTGGCATTAGGCTCTTCCCTTCACTCGAAAGCTCATATCCCAGGAACAGGATGCTGAGGAAGGCAATTTTTGATTTTTTAAAGTTAAATTTGTAGCCAAGTTTGGCAAACCCTACAACAATGCGGGCTACCCATCTTAAATGCTGTGGTAACTCGTCATCCGTGAGATATATATCATCCACATATGACAATGCTTCAGGGTCTATCTCGTGTAAAATAGCAGTCACACGAGCTGCAAACAATCCTGGGCTGTTCTTATACCCATGAGGCAAACAACAGAATTTTTTCTGAGAGCCTAATGCACTAAAGCTTGTTAAGTCCCTGCTTTCAGGCGCTATATTCTGGCAGAAGAATCCATTTGAGATGTCTAAAGTTGTTTTGTATTTTTTCCGCACTATGTTGCTCATTAGTGCAGTGCTATGTGAGTTTTGTATAGCATATGTACGTGTATGTCCGTCCAAATGTCTGTAGTCTAGGACTATTCTGTATGAATGGTCCGGCTTAGCTACAGGGAAGAAAGGGTTATTCATTGGTGAGACACAGGATTCAATCACACCCTGGTATTCTAATTGTGTAAGTATTTCTCTCACCGGTGCCCTTGCTTCATGTTTTATGGGATAGTGCGGTTGTGGCTGAGGTTCACTTTTAATAGGAATGACATGGTAGGGAGAGTCCCTATCCCACCCCACGTGATTTCTATATAACGCGGGTGCTTGTGCTAGAGCCCATTCTATAGAATAGGACTCGGCGAGTTCCTCTGGAACAAGTGGCGAGAAAGAAGGTTTAATGACCTCTTCTCCATATGGGCAGGTGTGGACGAAATGAGGCGGCCAATCTTGTTCAGCCAACAAGATATCACATACTTTAACTACACGGTCCCAACAGATTGCGTGTATTGTGCGTTCAATGTCTCCTTCTAATTGTAGTGTTACTTTGTACACCCTATGAGGCTCGGAGCCACTCATGTCCGCTGGTTCTACGTGTATAAAGTCATCAGTTGCTTTCACCTCCAGATGCTCTAGAAGATTCCGGCGAACTATTGTGACCTCTGCCGCGCTGTCTAGCAGTGCTAGAGCCCAATTCTTGTTCTTCAAAAGGACCCTCTTCCTGTGTGGCATGTCGAACTGAGACCGCTGCCACCTTTTTCTTTTTAAATTATTGTTTGTGTTGCAATGGTTTCTCTTCCTTTTTAACAGAAACCTCAGAAGAGCGTTGTAATTCCTGTCTTGGTTTCACGTACTCTGTTCTTTGCTCTGATCGCCCACCTCTCTCATTTCTTTATTCCAATGAGTCCTGAAAGGAACAAGATTGGCGTGTATCAGTATATTGATATCTATCAGATATTTTTATATTCTCTCTATTCCTGAGATTATATCTATTCGATGGGGTCTCCATACGCGAAGATTCTCCCCTTTCCTTTTTAGGTGTTTGGTGCTTTTTATGACAGCGTTTCTTATTATCCTCAGGTTGTTGTTTAGTATTCTCTTTATTAATTTTACCCTGAAATTGAAGTTTTTGTGGTCTAGCCCATAGGCTATCTCGACCGATACTTGAATATGTTTCCGCTATTATTTTAAGCAGCTCCCGTTCCTGATCTTGTTGCGGAACGTCACAGAGCCGCATGCGCACTACAAGTGCAACTGCTTCCCCTTTATGGTTACTTAGGATGATTGAAGAAACTGTGGCAAAATTGGCCATCAGTTGCATTCCCAAATCTAGGGCCGGGGCAGCCGTTGGCAAGTGTCGGTGTACCGTGTGCCATTGTATAGAGCGCGGCAAATACCGTGCCCCATGTATTACAGTTTTCTACTGTAGGGACCATCCCAAAGGGCAAGCACATAGTCAATATTCTATGTTTATCCTGAGGTCCTGTATGGGGAAATACTGCTTCCAGCGTATACATTTTTTGTGCTAGCCAGAACGTAGTCTCCTTTCGTTTGGCCGGGACCTTACCCATAATTGAATATACAGTCACCGGATTTATACCTGGTGTTACTGCATGTGGTTGTGCTAAAGCAGCACGCGCTGGGTTTGTATTTAAAGTTTGCATCACAAATTGCACTAATCGTCTGTATATTGCTATTAACTGAATAATTAAGCGTTGAACCTCAGCTACTGCTAAATTCGCAACCGCAGGATGTGGTGTATATGTGGCCAATAAAGGCCAGGTAGGACCGTCATTACTTAGTGGACCTAACCTGACTGGTAATATTGTATGGGGTCGGGTGCCATCAAGCCCATTATTATGTTCTTGATAAGATAGAGGTATCTCTAAATATGCGTACGCCCTGTATTGTCCAGGCAGACTTCTTCTAGTGCGTTTTCCATCTCCTGGTCACTCTTCTTTCAGATTTCCAGGTGGAAGCATCACTCTCTCTATCTGCATTTCCTGCTACATTTATACCATGGGGTTCTAGCCCCTTCGCTGCTTCGCCTTCCCCCTGTAGTAAGCCTTTTTTTGGCTATTTTGGCTTTTGTCCACATAAGCTATCCATGCCAAATTTGTGTCCTTTTTTCCCAACATACTGGTATTTTCAAGGCACCCAGGGTCTGTGGATTCCACTGGAGGGGACCGAGAAATTAGCCAAAATACAGCTAAATTTGTGTTTTTTTTTCCTGCAAATGGCATCAATGAAGGGTTTGCAGTGCTAAACTCACAATCTTCCCAGCTTTCAGGAACAGGCAGACTTAAATCAGAGGACCACATTTTTCAACACAGTTTTGGCATTTTACAAGGACATAGCCCATTTTTCCTATATTTTTGTGTTTCCATCCTCCTTCCAGTTAGTGGTTGAAATGGGTGTGAAACCAATAGTGGATCGCGGAAAGCTATACATTTCTGAAAAGTAGACAAGATTCTGAATTCAGCAAGATATCATTTGTGTAGACTCTTCTGGTTTTCCCAATGAAAGTTTCAGGGTGAAATAAGAAATATTGAAATTGAGTTGAAAAAAACCAGCCATTTCTGTCTACGTTTTCATCTGTAACGTCTTCTAACTATGGAAGATTTTCAAAGGCTATATAGCATTACACCTGTTGGTCTCTTCTGGTTGCAGTGATATATATAGGGCTTGGAGGTTCACCAAGAATCCTAGGTACCGAGAGCCAATAACTGAGCTGCACCTTGCATTGGTTTTTCTTTGTTTACCAGGTATACAGTAAGTCATTTTGCAAAATATAAAGAGTGAAAAATAGATATCAAGGAAACCTATCTATTTCCAAAAGGGGCTCAAGAAATTGAGTTTAGAAGCAGTGGTTATTTGCACATCTCTTTCTTTGGAGTTACCCACCCAGAATATGAATTATACGTCATTTCTCAAAATGACAACTTTTTTATTTTTTTTATTTTCTTTGTGTTTGTCCTCATTCAACCCCACATTCTAAGCCACCTCTTTATCCGTACACCCTTCTCACCATCTAGATAAGAGAGAGGCTCAAGCCAGGGGGCACCATTATATCTCCCAGTCCGCTTTATCAGACAGACCAGTGTCGCACTGGTGGTAACTCATTCGCAAAAGGGAAGGTGTCCCAATGGGACCCCTTCCCCTTTGTGAATGTCGAGAAAAATATTTTTACAGAACAGGCAGTGGTCCTATGAACCACTGCCTACTCTGAAAAAACGAAACCAAATGGTTTCGGTATTTTTTTCATTTTGCAACTCGTTTTCCTTTAAGGAAAACGGGCTGCAAAATGAAAAAAAAAACTGCTTTATTTAAAAAGCAGTCACAGACATGGAGGTCTGCTGACTTCAGCAGGCCACCATCTCTGTGAGTGCAGGGACTCGCTATGGGGTCGCAAAATGCAACCCGCCTCATGAATATTGATGAGGTGGGTCTTTGCGACCCCACAGCGAGTCGCAGAAGGTGTCTGAGACACCATTCTGCATCCGTTTTTGCGACTTGCAAATTGCGAGTCGCTCTGACTCGCAATTTGCAAGTCTCAAAAACTGATTTTGCTACATCTGGCCCTTAATCACTTCTGCTTTCTTAATCTTAGAAAGCTTTTCCGGTGAAATATAGGCTCTAGGTGGAGTATAAAGATGATTCTTCCTCAGCGCGGCTGGCTTCACTACTTCGTAAAGGATCGACACAGACTTCTTCCACCATCCACCAACCTTATCCCTGGGCATAAGATTACCCCACAGATCAATCAGCAGTGTAAAGTTCCCGTCTGATATTTCTACCATTTCCCAATACCAAACCGCCAACTTCTTTACAGAGACAGAGAACTCTAAAAAAGAATCCTCCAATGGATTTCCCACCCCCAGACCCCTTTTAATTTCTCTTTCCCACTCTTTCATCTGCAAAAACTTCAGCCTAGACAGGGATCCATCCGTTATCCCTACTAACTCCTCCCATGAAAACAAAGTTCCATCCCGAGATAGGGCACCCCAACTTTCTACCCCTGCCTTTTTAAATGGTAGTGCCAAGATGTCGTTAAAGCACTCTGGAGTGCCCGGGGAATCCCAACTAGGCACATGGTAGCTGTAATAAAAAATACCAACTCGTCATCTCAACTGATGCCAACTCTTCGCCAGCACTTGCAGAACTTTCAACTTGATTTTTTGGAAAAACTTAGGATCGCCAAATTTGAAAAGGAAATACCTTGAGGCCCCTTTAAGAGTTGAGATCATCGCCTTGTGCATCACACCCACCGCTGAAGCATCTGGACATGAAAACAACATCCTTGAGTTCTTAAATAAAAAGGCCCAAGCATAATATGCCAGATCTGGTAAAGCCAACCCTCCCTTTTCCCTTCTTCTATGTAATTTCTTCCAAGATATCCTTGGCCCCTTTGAACTCCAAATAAAGCCGTTTATCGCATGCTGCATTTTATCCAAATACCCTTTATGCATTGTAAGAGGGATAGCTGAAAACACAAAGTTCCATTTAGCCAAGATAAAGATTTTAATTAAGTTGACTCTGCCAAGTATCGTCAAAGGGAGATGTGCCCATTTCTGCAGTATGCCTTTACACTCGGGTAACAATTTTCGTAAATTCCTTTCAACTAGGTCCTTAAGGTCATGGGTCACTATACCGAAATACCGTACTTCCTGCTTACTCTGTATCGACCCTACCTCCATATTCCATTGCATAATTTGGATTTTTCCCACATTAACCCGATATCCCGATATGCTTCCAAATTGTTCAGCCAACTCTATAACTGTATTGAAGGCCAATGATAAATTATTAGTGTATATCAAAAGATCATATGCATATAAGGATATTTTTTTTCCCAACCATCACAGCAAAAAGGAGGGATGAGGCTATTTTGCCTAATCTTTCTAGAAAATGGTTCAATATACAGGTTAAACAAAATTGGAGACAATGGACAACCCTGCCTAGTACCTCTAGAAATTGTGATAGGCCCTGTAAGATTCCTGTTAACCAACACCTTAGCAAAAGGAGCTGTATATATCTGATCAATAACCCCACAAAACTTAGCTCCTAAGTCGGCCCGCCTTAGAATTGATTTTAAATAGTTTCAGTTTACCTGATCGAATGCTTTCATTGCATCTAAAATAATAATTGCCAGCGGTGACCTAGAGATTGTGGCCAAATCTATTGCCCCGATCAATTCAAAAGTCAACTCGATATTACCTCTAGAAATTGTGATAGGCCCTGTAAGATTCCCGTTAACCAATACCTTAGCAAAAAGAGCTGTATATATCTGATCAATAACCCCACAAAACTTAGCTCCTAAGTCGGCACGCCTTAGAATTGATTTGAAATAGTTTCAGTTTACCTGATCGAATGCTTTCATTGCATCTAAAATAATAATTGCCAGCGGTGACCCAGAGATTGTGGCCAAATCTATTGCCCCGATCAATTCAAAAGTCAACTCGTGCAGATATCTACCTTTAGAGAAGCCTTTCTGGTCTGGGTGAACCAAGTTATTGACTATCATAGCCTATCCACTAAGATTATAGCTAATAATTTATAATCGCTATTCAACAGCGAAATAGGCCTATAAGAAGCACATTTTGCCGGGTTTTTATCCGGTTTCAAAATCAATGAAATAATAGCCTCATTCCACGAAAGAGGAATACTACAGCCATTCTCCAAAATCCCCCCGAACAAGTCTGTCAGGGCTGGGATAATCGAATCCCCTAATGCCTTATATACTTCCACTGGAATGCCGTCTGGGCCCGGGGCCGTCCTATTCTTACTGCTATTCAAAGTTCTCCTAATTTCCTCTGGCGTTATTGGGGCATTCAGTATTTCCTTTTCCTGTGGTGCTATACATAAAAATATATCAGACCCCAGCCAATCCGTCACCATATCTTCTCCTACCTCTAACTCCTCAGAGTACAGCTGTGCAAAAAAAAATTGAAAAGCCGATTCAATCGCATCATTATCCGTTACTTTTTCCCCTAACTACTCCACTTCAATCTCCTTAATATAGTTCCTTACTCGGTCTGCTTTGCACTTCCAAGCTAAAAGCTTCCCAGCATTTTCCCCATACTCAAAATGAGCCAATTTACTTACCTCCCATCTCTTTAAAATTCTTCCCTGTAATACGTTCTCCAACTGTTTTCTCAGCCCATCCAAACTAGCCCTCAAAACCTCTGTCTCACCTAAATCCATCGACTCAGCCTTATACTTCAACATTTCTTGCCCTAACAAATTAATTTAATTTCTGAACAGCTTATGCTTATAATATGAAATGTTCGTTATCTTCCCCCTTATAACAGCCTTGAAAGTGTCCCATACCGCTGACATTGGAGCGGACCCTGCATTAACACTAAAGAAAAATTCTGATTCCTTGCGCAAATGCATTACCACTTCCTGATCAGCAGTAAAGGGCGGTCAATGGTCCACCTATTACTGATTGTCCTCTGCCGAAAAATCATATCTAAAATGACCGCAGAATTGTCAGATAAGTGAGAGGGCAGAAATACTACCTTCTCCACAGCCTCTCTCAAACGTATATCTAGTAGGAAATAATCAATTCAGGGAGGCATGTCTATATTTCTTATTAAAAAGGAGAAATCTCTATTGTTTCCCACTCTCTGTCTCCAAATGTCACACAACCCAAATTCTTTCATCATCCTCCTTAAATATTGTTGCGATTTTGGAATGCCTAGCAACTTACAATTATCCCTATCCAGCTCATTGTCTAACACAACATTAAAGTCACCCATCATAATAACCGGGCCCGAATATTCGAGAAGCTGAGAGAAAAGCCGTCTTAGAGGTTCTATGTCGTCGCAATTGGGGCCGTAGTACCCCACTAAGACCAAGTTTCGACCATTAAGCTGTACTTTAACTACAACCCAACACCCTACTGTATCCGATCTTACCTCTAATATTACTAAATTTCCCTGTTGGAGCCATTTAAACAAAATCGCCACACCTTTAGTACAGTAATTGTGCTCTGTGCATAGAGACGCTTGAACCCACCTCAGCTTTTTTTATTCAGCTCATACAGCCTTTGCTAAGTGGGTTTCTTGCAAAACCAAAATTTGTTCAGTTGAATCACGCAAATACTGCAATATTCTATCCCTTCTCCCTCTCGTTCTCAAACCATTAACATTCCAAGAGAGAATTTGCAGTAGTGTACCCCTTGTCCCCTGGCCTCTCCCCCTATTAGCTATATCTCAAATATTGCAAAATAAATAACTGGGTTGAACAAGGCACTTTTTTATACTCTTTCTCCTCCATCCCCCACACTACCCAACACCCCACCTCCCACCCCCCAACTACCCCACCCGTAGAGAACCCCCCCATATAGAGACCATTGCTGGTCCAAATTTTTGAACGCCCCTGCATTCCTGGGTGATCTTGGCTTAAGAAAACCATCAAACTCCACTATTTTAAGGTCTGCCCACTCTTAGCTACTTCCAATAATTAATCTGCTTCTGTTATATCCCTGATATTATACATTTTGTTATTATACATAACCCGGAGAAAGGCTGGAAATTTCAACTGAGCCGAAACCCCTAAACTCTTAAATACCTCCAAGCGCTTCCCCAACTCCCACTGCCTATCCATGGTAGACCTAGACAGATCAGACCTAATCTCAAAGACATCATTTACTTTTAAAGATTTTTGTTTCAACGCTCTAGACAGGATCTTCTCTTTCATCTCATACGTCCAAAAATGTATCAAAATTCTCCGAGGTTTACTACTGTTCATCCGCATCCTAAAAGGGTCATGATGGACTCTGAATATCTTTTCCAATTTTCTCATCGCTCTCCTCCAGTCCCACTGCAGATTTAATTAGCGAGACCACAAAGGCTTTAAGATCATTACCTTCCGCGCCTTCTGGAACTTTCAAGAGCCTTAAGTTATTTCTTCTTGAATAATTTTCCAATTGCTCTATCCTATTTTTTAGCACCTGCTCATTTCCCTTCAGTGCATCAATCTCATCCTTGTGTCGGCTCAATTCCTCCTTCATACAGCCCACAACCTCTTCGAGAGCCTGGGTTCTCTCCATTAAGCCGTCGATCTTTCTTTCCAACACTGCAAACCTCTTTTATCTTCCCTTGATTTGTTTCTGAATTTGCAAAACCTCTCTTTACATCCTCAGAGATAGACAGGATCACCGCCTCAAACGAGGGACTCTGGGAAGGTGGGGGGGCTACAAAAGCTTGAGGGGCTTCCTCTACTAACGAAAGCAAAGGGTCTTGTGACTGTAAGATCGCCGAGGTTAGATTCCGAACTTGAGGGGCATCAAACTGCTCCTTGCTAGACTGCGCAGGGGGAAATATCTTCTCCAACATATATCCCTCCTTATTTCCTCCATTAACTTGGAAAAGCAAGACCGTATTATTGACAACCAACCCCCTGCCCTCACCAGAGGAGTCAGTAAGCTGTAAAGCAGAAGCCTCCATCACCGCTCTGGCCTGACCGGGAGTAAGCTTAACTACTTCAGGCCTAACCTTAAAATACGACCTCAGGGAGGGAGTCAGCTTGTTTCTTCCCTTAAGCTTATTTTCCCCCTCTTTGCTCAAGGAGCTCCTTCTTCCCTCAAATGATCTTGCTGTGTTCTTCTCCTTGCCTGAGCCCCCCTTACCTTCCACTGCGAAGTTAGGTTTATCAGTCAGCAGCTGACCAGCCCCTTCCACACTCGTCGGGCCTGAGTGGGGAGGGGGTATCACAGTCCCCCCCACACTTTATCTTACCGTTCTTCGAGCTGCCCTGGCCCCCATCCTCCCTTTCCGCTCCAGAAACGCTACAAATCGGCGCTCCCAGCCTTGCCTGCTTCACCCAGACGACCTCGCTGATGCTGCTGCTGTTCCCCCGGAGGGGAATACGCGCCACTCCTCTTCATGTCCAGCACAACTCCAGCGCCGCACGCCACCACAGTGCAGCCCCAGCTGCCTTCCACCTCTCGTCCGGATTCGAAAACCGCAGAGCGCACATCCGCGCGTCAGCCGCAGTTTCACCCGGCATAGCCGTCTCCTCGCTTCACCCAGGAACTGGAAGCCGTCCTAGCACGCTGCTACCACGGCGCACCCCGCCATGTTCTCCCAAAAAAAAAGACTACTTTTTTACAAACTGACTTACATTTGGAAGGTGCAAATGAAGAGAAAGACAATTGGTAATAACACTTATTCTGCTATTCTGTGTTCTCCTAACTCTCCTGATAAAAAATGGTACCTCACATGTGTGGGTAGGCCTTATGTCTGTGATAGGAAATGGCTTAAAATGCAACATGGACACATCAAGTTTTCCACGCCAAACTGACATGTTTTTTGCAGAGTGGATAGCTGTGGTTTTTGGGCCCTGCATTAGCTGGCACATAGGAAAACCTAGAAAACCTATACATTTTTTAAAACTAGACACCTAGGGAAATCCAGGTTGGGATGACTTGTGTGGCTCTCACTGGGTTCTGTTACCCAGAAGCCCTTGCAAACCTCAAAATTTGTCTAAAAGACACATTTACCTTACATTTCTGTGATGGAATGTTCTGAAATCAAAGGTGGTTCAAAAGGACATTTTTTTCATATGTTTTTAGGTTGGCTCTGCTTTGGGCAAACAAACAAATAGGGCACAGTTTTTATCAGTACAGATGGGGTAATGCTAGGTGGTAGGAATTTTGTCGATTTCCTGTGGATTCCAGAAGTTTCCATCACAGAAATGTAGGGCAAATGCTTGATTTCCTGCAGAGTTGGAGGTTTGCTGGGTATTGTGTGTACCAAAATGTTATGGGGTGCATGGGAAGCAGACTACCCTGGACTCCTCCAGATGTTTAGTTTTCAGAAGTGTCTGAGTCTGGTAGGTTTTTCCAGATGGCAATGTACCCAAGTCCATAAGGTGCAGCTGTACACCATTGCAAGTGGGACAATATTGGGAGTTAGCCAAGTTCTCTTGGTCCATATGTAAAATCAAAAACCAAAAAAGTCAATGGTGGTGGTTGTGGGCGTCCCCCACCCTGGGGGTAAATCAGAGGTAATAATTCTCATCTGCCACCCAGGGGGTCAGAAAGCCTGTGCCCATTTGTTTACGGGGGGCATTGCCATGCCCATTCTGGGCAGCCTCAACCTCTACACTACAAAAATAAACCCTTGATGCATAACAGGCTTTCTGCCCCCCCCCAGAGGAGCAGATGGGGGCCTATTGTCCGCTAGTGAGGGGTATCAATACAAAGGGTATATTCTCCCCTTTCCAATGATACCTCTCCCGTCTGCCTCAGTGTTCAGGGGGCTGAGATAGCCCCACAAGCACTGAGACAGAGAAGGTGAAATAAGCTGATTTTCACTTTTGGATTTAGTGAAATGAGGTCAACGTACCAGGCATGCTGATTGTCATTTCACTGAAACAAAAAAACAGCCTCAGGAGATGGATAACTTTTCCCCATATCCTGAGGCTGTTTCTTTCAACAAGGAATTCCTCTGGTTCCCCAACCAGAGGGATTTCCTGTGCTGTGTGCATGCAGGGCTGGGAGCCTTCTGATGTACATGAGCACTGTGGTGTTGGACGGCGCTCAGCCATCCAATGCACAGAAGGGGTTAAGAACTTTGGGCCTCATTATGAGCTTGGTGGTTTGTGCACCACCATGGCGGTGGCAGCACGACTGCCATTGGGTTGGTGGTCGAACCACCAGATTATGGGCCAGATGTAGCAAGTCGGCAATTTGCGACTTGCAAATTGCGAGTCCCTGCGACTCGCAATTTGCAAGTCGCAAATTGCTATGCAGTACGGTGTCTCAGACACCGACTGCGACTCGCAATGGGGTCGCAATGACCCACCACATGAATATTCATGAGGTGGGTCGCAAATTGCGGCCCCATTGCGAGTATAGGCACTCGCAAACATGGAGGCCTGCTGTCGTCAGCAGACCTCCATGTTTGCGACCTGCTTTTCAATAAAGCATTTTTTTTTTTTTTTAAGTGTAGCCCGTTTTCCTAACAGGAAAACGAGCTGCACTTCAAAAAAAACGAAACCTTTAGTTTCGGTTTTTTTTCAGGGCAGGGAGTGGTCCCTTGGACCACTCCCTGCCCTGAAAAAACTATTTGGGGTCCAGTCACAAACTGGAAGGGGTCCCATGGGGACCCCTTCCAATTTGCGAGTGGGTTACCATCCACTTGAAGTGGATGGTAACTGCGAGTCCGTACGCGGTCGCAAATGGAATTGCATCCCACTGCGAGTCGCAAATAGGAAGGGAACACCCCTTCCTATTTGCGAGTCGGAAATGCATTTTGCGAGTCGGAGCCAACTCGCAAAATGCATTTCTGAATGGCAAAGTGGCTTTTGCGCCTCGCAAACGGCGATTTTCGCCGTTTGCGAGGCGCAAACACTTTGCTACATCTGGCCCTATGAGTCATACTGGCCTATGGAGCAAAGACCGCCGCAGTCCCACTGGCACCACCAAGCAGCACAGACTGCCATAGTCACAAGGTTGCACAAATCGGCCGGTGGAGCCTGTGTTTCTGCCAGACACATTATGAGGTTGCACACCACGAATGTGACAATGGCGGTTCAACCATCACGTCTCAGCCAACAGAAACAGACAGTATAACGGGAGGCACTCACCTGCAGGCAGCCTTACAAGTCTGGTGTTGCCATGGAGCGCATCACACATGTCCTGCCGCTGCTGCTGCTTATCGAAGGTGCCAAAAATCCACACCACCTTGGGCGCAACCGACCGTAGGTTCAAACACCTACCTGTGTTATTAAATGTACCAACAGATCGTTGGGCTATCGTCCACATGATATGGGGGTCACTCTATGGGCACCAAGTACAAGTGTCAGTGTGTTATTGTGTCCTAGGTCAGAATCATACACAAAGAAGGACACATGCACAGTCACAATATGCCCACTTTGGGCAGGTCACTCACACTGCACCTCAACACTACACAAAAGCACAAGTCCACTCATCTCAAGCACAGGAACAGTGAAGTGTATACAACATTGTCTCACACAACACCAACAACACACCAACATCACATCTACAAATACAACACACACACTCACATTCCTCACATACCATGGACTGTTGTCTCATTCAACACATATATGTATGAATGAGGTGTGGAACACAAACAACACTCCTAGTAAACAGCCTGTCTATTGACACCCACATCACCCACATTACAATACCATAGAAGGACAATGGAATGCACAATAGTTAGAAAGATAAACATGCAAACCTCACTATGCAAACAATACCTGCACAATTGGGATGGGGCCAGCAAGAATACCCAGGGAAACTGGCTGCACTGGGACACATATCACCTTGCAACTGCCCATGAAACAACATTTGCACAGGAACTGGCCCTTCAGGTATCTCTGGGACAAACAATACTAGACCCAAATGACATGCCTATCTGCACAATGTGGAAGTGCAAGTCAACAAAGCATCTACATTTCCAACTGCACAGGACATACCTCTATACGAAGTAGCTGCAAGGTACACACAGTTAAATGGACACATGGACAGTCTTATGCAAACAAAGGTAGCACAATTCAACATACTTTATGCCTACACAAACAAAACTCAAGCTGACATACATTAGATGCTTACTATACCAAAGAGTACACAATGCCATGACACCACCATTGCATTTACACCGACATATCCATACACTCAACATATACCCTTATCATGAGGAACACCATTACTGCCCACAAAGTCAGATACTGCAAACAATAGCAAAAAGAACAGCAAGCAGGCTGAAACACATACAACCGTAAGGACCCACAACGCAAGTTATTCAGGAACAACATACAGCTAGAAAAGGAATTGCAGGGCAAATGTAAACCCCCAAAAAACAACTGTTTGGGTTTATTAACTGCAAAATAAGAAACATCCAAGGCCATTGGCCATTCCATGTGTTTTGGCACAGGCACATCGTGGTGCCATCACTTGACTCCTAACTGCCAAGGAACCTCTACAAGAAGGGGCATCAAGTGGGCAGGCAGGCACCTCAGGGATCATCTTTTGGGGAGGTCGGATTTGGTATGGGGGATTGGTTTTGGGTTTGATATGGGTGCTTACGGGGGACAGGGGAGGCCTTGGAGGTAGAAGGGAGGGGCTGGGATGTGGGTGGGGGCCTCTAGGGACAGGGACAGATAGAATGGGGAAAGGTCAAGGTCAAACTAAAAACTTTTATAGGGACACAAGGATGGTCAGCAGAAGGGGGTAGGGATTTGGATGTTGAGGGAGTGGTTGTCTACTGTGTTGGTGTGGATGTTGTGGGTGTATGCTTCTGGGAGGTATACTTGTGTTTGGTTGGTGTCTGTTGCATGGGTGAGTGAGTGTGTTTGTGTGTCGTGGGGGTCTAGGAGATTGAGGTGCTGGGGGATGGAGTGGTGGATGTGTGTGTATGTGTTTGGGGTGGTATCTGCAGGTATGCTGGCAGTGGTGGATGTCTGTGTGTCTCTTTGGATGGTGTCTGCAGGTATAGTGCTTGTGGTGAATGTCTGGTTGTCCGTTGGTATGGTGTCTGTGGGTATGTTGGGTGAGGGGGGTTTGTCACTGACTTGTGGTGGTGCCTGAAGGTATGTTTGATGTTGTGTGTGTTACACTGAGGGTATCTGGGTAAGTGGTGACTGTTGTTGTGTCTGTGGGTGGCTGTTGTTTGCTTGTGTGCTGGTGTGTTTTGTGGTGCATATGTCTGTATGTGCCACTCTTGTGTGTTGAGTTAGATGCCTGAGAATCGGTCTTTGTGCTTTGGGCAGATAGGGGAAGATGGATTTGGATTGCGAAGAGGGATGTGGAGGAAAGATGGAAGGTGGGGGGTGACTGGCTGCCATCAGTATGGAGGCCAGAGCCTGAAAAGATATTGGTAGGCCAGACATTGCACCATGAATGCCATCCAGGAATGCATTTGTTTGTTGGAGTTTGGTTGCCAATCCCTGAATGACATTCACAATGGCTGACCCACAGAGATGTTTCTCAGGAGGCCAATAGAATCCTCATTGATGGCAGCAGAGGTAACAGGGGCTGGCTCAGAGGTGCCTGTGGCAAAGGAGATGCCCAGCCTCTTTGTTGAGCAGACACGGCCAACTTGGTGGGGAGCAACAGGGAGGCCTGTGATAGAACGGGGGTGGCGGACAAAAGTGGTAAAGGGAGATGTCCCAATGGGCCCTCCACCACTAGGGAGTGTCCACTGGTGGAAGAATCCAATGATGATGATGATGTTGCTGTCTTTCCGTGGCACCCCTCTCGCCCTCTGGGCCACTGGGTCTCTCTGTGTTGGTGGTACCTTGACTTGATGCTTCCTCACTTGGCTGTGCCCCATACCCTTCATTTGCCGATGCTGATGCTGTAAATACAAAGAGAAAAAGGGTCATCACACGTTCATGGTCACACTTGAACAACAGCTCTAATTAGCAAACATTACCAATATCGAGTAGGCCCTAGAAACAAACTCCACCTAAGTGGCCCATACATGTGCCGTACCATATGCATGCATGTCATCTGAACTGTCAACAGTTACCCACAGGAAAATCAGGATATCAGAAAACTACAATTGCATGCCTGAAGTTGTGTAATCGTAGTAACCATTCAACAAGTAAGAGAAATCATCACCCTCAATGCCTTACTCCATGGAGCAGACCTCAATTACCTTTTGTCATACAATGGTAGGCCAATGCCAAATGCATTTGTAGAGATCCCTCACAAGGCCATGCACACATCTATTTGTCACATACATAATGACCCAACAATAAAAAAGATGCTTCAAAGTCCTGCCATGTTGATGACAAAAGTACAATAGCATGGAGAAGGTGACACGGAAATACTTATGTGTAGGAAACTAGTCTGTCCCTACTTATTTTGTTGCTGCCACCATTTATGGGTTCTAAACCAATTTCCTTTCTCTTCCTTTCTTTAGCCAGGAGCTGTTTCTCCAAAGCTAATGTTCTGGCCATCCTTGCTAAAAGGATGTCCTCTTCAATGTTCTCATATGAGCTAGACTCCCCTGTGGAAGATCTAAATCCTGTGAGTACTATCTTTGGAGACAGGGATCTTGGAACCCTGGTCTCCCTAGTTAGGTTAGGAAGGAGGAGTTCTACCTCCTAATACCTAACTTCTTCCCCATCTGAGGGGTGGTCTTCCTCCTCAGTAGGGTGGTCCCTTGCATACTCTGCCAAGAGCTTGACCTTGGTTGAGTTTTTTTTTATTCCATATTTCTTTATTTTTCTGAACATTAGGAAGCGTTTCCAATTGCACATTTATACAGTACAACAAACTTTTAAGTGCAACATATCAATGCTGTACGTAGTTATTGTCATGTAATGCATTACGTTTGACAACCATTATAATAAAGATATACATATCAATTTGATGTATGTGCTCTGGTTAGAATTGTCCACAGGTTTACAATTTAAGTACCACTGGATGATGTACATATTTTTATAATGAACAGAAAATAAAACAACAACAAAACTACAGTTAACTAGGTGTGCAGATAGGGTAATCTGGAAGAAGTGTGAGTCGGAGTTTCATTCTACTGTTAAGGCCAGAGACAGCACAGTGGACGGGGTTGCATTTGCCTAACAACATTCTACACTTCTTGCCAGCAGAGGATACTTTCAATTCCCTCAATGAATGCTGTCCAGTTTGGGGGTCTGGACGAGGGGCCAGCAAGAGGATGTGACAACAATAATATTTGTTGTTCTGCAGGAACTCCTATGCGTAGGTCTGTCAGCCATCTCCTCACTGATGAGGTTGTAGCAGATTTCCAACACATTGTTAAGCGTCTTTTTGCTAGTGTGAGTGTTAGGTCTAAGATTTTGTTTGAGGGTTTGTTCTTAGGGGTTCTGCATATTACACCAAGCATAAAATGTGCCATATTGCGATGTGTGTTCCACCCGTGATCTTATTTAACATCTTGGTTATGGTTTCCCAGAACTCAACCACCTGGGTACAGGTCCATACCATGTGTAGAAAATCAGCATTCCCAGTGTGGCATCTCGGGCACCTATCTACTGTGGATTGGTAGATCTTCGCCAACCTTGTAGGAGTGAGATAAGTGTGGTGAAGATAATTAAACTGAATGTATTTGTAGCAAGCATTCATTGAGATAATTTTTGGGATCGTGAGGGCTTGTTCGTATTGTGTATCTGTGAGTTCCCTTTGGAGCGCTTCCTCCCAGTATGCCCGCAGCAACGAAAGGGGATGTTTATCATCTATGTCTAGCACTTTGTAGATGTTTGTGATCGCTTTTCTCTCTCCTACGTGTGTTAGCAATGTCTGTGGCAATACCGACGTTTTAGGCTCTTTGGGTATGGTGCCCCAGTAGGGTGCTGCATGTTGAGTTATCGCCGCATAAGTGAGGAAGGTGCCTGGTGATATACCAAAATCATTCATTAAGCAATTAAATGGGATCAGCATATGGTCCTCAAAGAGGTCACTCCACTCCACTATTCCTGCAATTTCCCAGGCAGACGCCGTCTGTTTATGCAAACTATTAACACAGCCCGGCAAAGCCCAAAGCGATAGTTGTGGCACATATGGGAATTCCTGCCTTGGTTTGTGCATGTACCTGATCCAGCATTTCTTGGCATTTCTCATTAATAAATTACTATTGCCTATTGGTGTGACAGGGTTTAGATTAATTATCCAGCTGGGAAGTCTGTTTGTGCCTCCCTGTTCATATGTGGCGCATAGTTCATACAAGTTTTGTCCTGCTAGCCAACGCATAGGCCATTGGATTTGGGCTGCTATGAAATATTGCTCGAAGTTTGGGGCACCCAGGCCTCCCTCCGACATAGGTGCATAAAGCTTGCTCAAGGCTACCTGGCTTCTACTTTTGCCCCATATCAATGCTGTAAGAAGGGATCGCAACTAAGCGAACCATTTATTTGGGAGGAAGACCGGGAGAGCTGAGAAGTGGTATAATAATCTTGGGAGCACCAGCATCTTAGAGATGGCTAGTCTACCCATTGGGGAGAGCGGGAGGGAAGTCCAGAATTGTAAAGAAGACCTCACTCCCGTCAGTACACTACCTATATTTGCGTCTATTAAATCATTTTCCTTGTGGTATAATCTGACCCCGAGGTATTTGATAGTATCGCATGACCACGATAAGGAGGTGCTGGGTAATTGTTCACGTTGCGCCATAGTCAAGGACATGAGGGGGAACAAACAGGATTTGGCCCAATTCACCTTGAGGCCTGATGCCTTGCCAAACCTCTGCAACTATGTCATCTACTAGGGCACGACCTCAGCAATGCTGCAAAGGTATACCAGCACATCTTCTGTATATCGAGACGACGTGCCAAACCCCTCCCATGTACAGACCCAATCAGGCGCTCGCATTCTCAGGACTTTTGCCAAGGGCTCCACTCTAGGTAAGTGGAAGGAGCCTAGAAACTCCTCCGTTGCAGCTCACTCCATCCCCGACTCTGGGGCTGTGTATAATGTGGAATAATATTTAAAAAATGCTGGATTATGATCCTCCTGCATGTTCAGTAGTTGGTCACTCCCACCCCGCAATGCAGTGATTGGTGTTTGGGGGCGCTCCAACCGTAGGAGCCAAGCCAGCAATCTGCCCGCCTTGTCTAATTCTGCATGTTTACAGGCTTGGAAATCACTGTAATGCAGCTGGGCTAATCTATTGGGTGTCTGTTGGTGAGCTATCCATATTCTCACCAACAGACACTCCGTGGGCAGAAGTTGCTCATAGTGTTGCAATTTGGATTCCAGGTCATGGAGCCCCTGACGTAGGAGTAGCGCCGCCCTGAAACTGGTTTTTATCCCGTGCCCTCTCAGCACCACCTTAAAGGCATCCCATTCAGTCCCCACATCTGTCGCTGTGTTCTCATTAATCTCAAAGTAAGAATCAATATGCCCTCTAAGGTCCTCCCTATATATTGCGTCGTGCAATGCCGTTGCAGGTAGTCTCCTAGTAGGAATACTCGGAGGGGTGCGGCTCCATTGTATCTCCAACTGTAAAGGCGAATGGTCGGATAATACACGTTCGAGCTACTCCACACCAGTGACCTTTAGTAATGCTTCAGAGTTGCAATAAACTAGGTCAATCCTAGTGTGCAGGACATGCAAACCTGAGTAATATGAGTACATGTGTCCAGTAGGGTGCAGACTACGCTATGCGTCATGTAGCTGGTTGTGTGTGGCCCAGAGGTGTAGTTGGTGTGCAATCACAATTGACTGGGCTCCCTGAACCAGTGGGCAAGATCTATCTAATTCTTTGCACGGAGTGCCATTAAAATCCCCTACCCAGTAACATGATGCTACAGGGTTAATGAGAAGGATATGGACAGTGTTTGTAAAAATGCATTCTGATTAGTTTTAAGGGAGTATAATGAAATTAGGGAAATCAGTGTTCGGTCTAGGGTCCCGTCCAATATGGTGAAGCACCCGTCTGGATCTATCCTAGTGTGCAGTACCGCCAATGGTACCCCGGGGCCACCCATATCAAATGCCCTCCGGCATATCTGGAATATGTGGTCCCTATTATGGTCCCTCGCCATCTTTTACGCATTTGTCCCAGATCTGGATCCGTGAGGTGTGTCTCCTGAAGCAGAGCCACGTGTACTTTGTGGCGGTGCAGAAACTGGTAGACCTTGTATCGTTTATTAAAACCTGCAAGTCCCCTGACATTCCATGTTATAAAATAATATTTTGTCATTTAACTGAAAGTGTATAATGTAAGTCGTGTCTGGGGAGTGCTGTATGTACAGGCAACCTGAAAAGCCAATATCATACCTGCTGCATACTGCCCCCCACTACAGCTCCCGCCACCCATCATGGAACCCGTCCCGCACACCTTTGCGAACCTATTGATAAACCACTGAACAAACCTGCTAAGAGAACGTAAGTATTACAATCAACTACCCCTCCCAGGCTGAGCCGACAACTGGTGGTCAGTCAATAGCAATGAAATGCTGATACAGAACTGAAACATAATTGTTCAATTATGAATACACCGAGGTGTAAAGGGGTGGAGGGCAATAGTGGCAGTGCAGATAAATATTAATAACGTGGTGTTCTCAAAAAAAGAAGAAAACACATTAGTCTTGCACAGCCCGTAGTGTGGATGACGTTGACAAGCCTGCCATACATGCTATGTTGCTTCTGAACAGTGAGCCCCTTGCGGTCCAGGTGTGGCATGCCTTACAGCACATCTTCTGCAGTTTGCAGTGTCACCATCGGGCCTCCGCCCAGGAGTACCTTGATCTTTTTCCACATCCAGTATCGGAGGGTCCTTATCTTGCTGCTCCACACTCCCCGTAGAAGGCTTGGGGGAGCCAGCCCGCAGTTCCACCTCTGCATGCGCCCGTCATCTCTCCTTGGTAGCTTTCTCCTTGGAAGGGGCTGCACATGAGTGCCGGCCCCGGTAGGAGGGCCCCCCCATTGTCCTGTGCCTCGCTGATCGTGGAGGTAATTTCGGTGTCTCTGAAGTTATGCCACTGCTTTCTAGCCATGTCCATGCCTCCTCAGGTGTGGCCCAAAAGATGGTGTTAGTGTCCGTTATGATCTGGAGAGTCGCCGGAAATTGCAATGCATATCTAACATTATGGTCTCTCAGCATACTCATCACCAAAAGGAAAGAGGTTCGCTTCCGTTGCACCACTAGAGTGTAATCAGTGTAAATGTGTACCTGCGCATTGGCTATTCTCCAGGGGCAACTGGCGCAAGCCTTCTGAAGGATGTGATCTCTGACCCTATAATTAAAGAGTCAAACCACCACCGGACGAGAGGGGGCCCCCGGCAGAGGGGGTCTACCAGGGACCCTATGCGCTCTGAGAAGAAGGACAAATGTTTAACTTGCAGGACTGTTTGGGACAGCCACTCCTCCATGTAAAGGTCCATGCTGGGGCCCTCCTCTTATTCCGGCAGACTCACCACATGAATATTGTTGCAACTGGACCTCCCCTCCTGAGCCTCGAGTCGTTGATGTAGGTGCAGAACCTCTTTTTGCAAGTCTTTAATGTGCGTGGTATCATTCACCAACGATGGGTGCAACTCTGATACTGTGCCTTCAAGTGGTTGCAACTCGGTCCTTCAATTTCTTATGCTCTTCCCGCAGACCTGGACCCGCCATCCAAGGCCTATCCGATTTGGTGCGCCCCGTCTTGTAATATTTCGAAAACATAAAAACAATCCACGCTGTCGGTGGTGCAAGTCACACACTCCACAAGCCACTCACCAGGTTATGGCTTTGCGACTGGGGCATATAATGTCTGCTGTGCAGCGGGTCCAGCGCGCCAGCCCGATGCGCCCTTCTCCACTGACCAGCACCACAGGTCTGTTTTACTGGAAAGACCACGCTGGGAGTGCAGCCCCCGGCAGGATCACATCTCCTGCAACTCACCAGTGCCCCCCCATAGGGAGCAGCACACTGGCACATCCAGCCTCAGCGCCAGGCACGATATGGGATCCACCACTCCACCCCTGCCGGTGCAGAGCTTCTCACCACCAGCAACTTCTGGTCACAGGCCTCTTGTCCGGTCCTCACGCGCCCCTCCGTTGGGCGCCGGCACGGCTCGACTCAGTGCCGAGGTAGGCCGTCACCTCCGCCCGATGGGCGGCGCGATCCCCTCACACAACAGGCAAAGGTCCCAGCCCAGCGATCCCCCCAGCACCAGGGGACACCACGATTCCGCGCTCAGCAGCCGGTTCTCCAGCCCGGGCCTCACAGCAGCCCAGTCCAAGACCCGGCGACTCGCAATGCCTGGCCCGACACCGGCCCAGGTCTGTCCCTGGAGCTGGATTGTCTCCTGTGGTGATCACACACGCAACAGCTGCGGTGCGGTAGTCTCAGGCTTCGGGGTCCATGTTCTGTGCGTGTGTTTAATTAGGCTGTTGCGATCCTTTCAAGATTATAATCGGGTCTGGAAGAGAGACGGATTTAGGCATCCACTCCATCCGCCATCTTGGCCACGCCCCCGACCTTGGTAGAGTTGGAACCTGTTTTAATTTTTCTGAGGCTGCAGAGACTCCTTAACTCTCTCATCCCATGATGGAGGTAAGAGGTGAGGTTGAGTTCCATCACCATGTCCTCTGAGCTACTCATTTTGTTTCTAAAGTTGGGGATTACTTTTAGGAACTAAAACTACTTCTGGTTACTAATCTCTAACTTACAATGACTTTTAAATCTAAAACGGAATGCTAAGGTGACTTAAACAAGGCCCTGCAGGACTTTTAAAAATATAGAAAAAATAGTCAAATTCAAAAATCAGTTTTCTAAAGGCATTTATGGAATTTAGTCATGTCATCAGCTATTGGCTGAGAAGTCCAGCAAATGCAAAGTCATAGACCCCACCACTGATCCACCAATATTGAAAGCTGGCTCTGTATATACTATATAAAAATGAGATATAGGCCCTCATTACAACCCTGGTGGTCGGGGATAAAGCGGCAGTAATACCGCCAACAGGCCGGCAATAAAAAAAAAGGGATTATGACCATGGCAGAAACTGCTCACACAGACAGCCACCTTAACACACCAACCGCCACGGCGGTAGCAACAAGCACCATGGCAGTAACCGCCAACAGCCAGGCACAAGACAAGGGCCC
This sequence comes from Pleurodeles waltl, assembly GCF_031143425.1. Classification (NCBI taxonomy): domain Eukaryota; kingdom Metazoa; phylum Chordata; class Amphibia; order Caudata; family Salamandridae; genus Pleurodeles; species Pleurodeles waltl. Next base: position 397,691,481 of record NC_090444.1, on the reverse strand, counting down.
GCCCACTGTATTACGAGACACCAATCCGCCAGCTTTTCCGGGACGGTACCAACACCATCAAAAGCATGGCGGAAACAGTATGCAGAAGGGAAACAACTCATCTCAGGACACTCAAGGAAGAACCACAACACCATGGAGCCTGAACTACAGGTGTTACCCATGCTGGTTTACCTCCTCCTACACCAGGAATACCAACGCCGGCAAAGACGACCAGGGTGAGTACTGCACCTAGCACACAAGGGAGGGTGGGAGGAAAAAGAGAGTGTCACACATATGCAACACCCCCCCGACCCCCAACACCATACACACAAACAGATGCAATAACATTACATATCCACCCCGTAGCCCTCAGGAATAATGCAAGGTCAAAAGGAAGTGAGTAAAGTCAGTGTAATAATATAAAGTTCCAGAAATACGTCCTCAAAGCACAAAACAGTATCTACAATATATACAAATGGAGGGACACTGCCCAGTCCATAATGTCCGTGGGCCAAGGCCCCACTTGACTCCTGCCTGAATATGGAGAGAACGCTGCTGGAGCATCAGGTCAAAAATATACAGGCACGGGTAAGGGGAACCGGGGGCACCTCAGCCAGAAGACGGTACAACGCCACTGCTCCTGGAAGGGGCACATGCCCATCACTCTGTCCTGGGGAGTGCAAAGCCACAGTCTCTCTAGTGGGTGGTCTGCCCACTGCTTGGTCCTGGGGAGTGCAAAGCTACAGTCTCTCTAGTGGGTGGTTTGCCCACTGCTTGGTCCTGGGGAGTGCAAAGCCACAGTCTCTCTAGTGGGTGGTTTGCCCACTGCTTGGTACTGGGGAGTGCAAAGCCACAGTATCTCAAGTGGGTGGTCTGCCCACTGCTTGTTTCTGGGGAGTGTAAGGCTACAGTCTCTCAAGTGGATGGCTTCTCCACAGGTTCTGGAGGGGGCTTTGTGCCCAGTGTGCTTCATCCTGGCAAGGAGTGGGTGAGTGGATGCCTTCTTCCACTGGTTCTGGAGGGGGCTTTGTGCCCTTTTATGCAGATCTTGGGGAGTGCAGGGTCACAGTCTCTCACCCCGGTGTCACACCTACAGTTTTTGCAGGTGTCAGGACGCACTACAGCCCATGGAGGCATGACTACACACTGCCCGCCGGCGGTGACGGCTTCTCAGTGGTGGCACCATCCCTTCTCCTGCAGCCTCGGGTGGCTGCCCACTGGGGCTGCTGGCAGTGGTGCTGGTGGCGGTGCTGGCGGCAGTGCAGGTGGCGGTACCGCCAGTGGTAGGGGGAGGCTCCAGCCCTTCCCCTGCAGCCTTGGACAGCTGACCACTGGGGCTGCTGCTGCTGGCAGTGGTGCTGGTGGCGGTGCAGGTGGCAGTGCTGGCGGCGGTGTAGGTTTTGGTACCGCCAGTGGTAGGGGGAGGCTCCAGCCCTTCCCCTGCAGCCTCGGATGGCTGACCACAGGGGCTGCTGCTGCTGGCAGTGGTGCTGGTGGCGGTGCAGGCGGCAGTGCTGGTGGCGCTGTAGGTGGCGGTGCTGCCAGTGGTGTGGGAGGCTCCAGCCCTTCCCCTGAAGCCTCAGATGGCTGCCAACTGTGGCTGCTGCTGCTGGCAGTGGTACTGGTGGCGGTGCAAGTGGCGGTGCTGGAGGCGGTGCTGGCGGCGGTGCTGGCGGCGGTGCTGGCGGCGGTGCAGGGGGCGGTGCTGCCAGTGGTGGAGAGAGACTCCAGCCCTTCCCCTGAAGCCTCGGACGGTTGCCCACTGGGGCTGCTGCTGATGGAAGTGGTGCAGGTGGCAGTGCTTGCGGCGGGGTAGGTGGCGGTACCGCCAGTGGTAGGGGGAGGCTCCAGCCCTTCCCCTGCAGCCTTGGATGGCTGACCACAGGGGCTGCTGCTGCTGGCAGTGGTGCTGGTGGTGGTGCAGGTGGCAGTGCTGGTGGCGCTGTAGGTGGCGGTGCTGCCAGTGGTGGGGGAGGCTCCAGCCCTTCCCCTGAAGCCTCAGATGGCTGCCCACTGTGGCTGCCCACTGTGGCTGCTGCTGCTGGCAGTGGTGCTGGTGGCGGTGCTGGCGGCGGTGCAGGTGGCGGTGCTGCCAGTGGTGGAGAGAGACTCCAGCCCTTCCCCTGAAGCCTCGGATGGTTGCCCACTGGGGCTGCTGCTGCTGGCAGTGGTGCTGGTGGCGGTGCTGGCAGTGGTGCTGGTGGCAGTGCTGCCAGTGGTGGGGGGAGGCTCCTGCCCTTCCCCTGCAGCCTCGGATGGCTGCCCACTGGGGCTGCTGCTGCTGGCAGTGGTGCTGGTGGCGGTGCTGCCAGCGGTGCTGCCAGCGGTGCTGCCGGTGGTGGGGGGGTGCTCCAGCCCATCCCCTACAGCCTTGGACAGCTGAAGTGCCATGGCTGGTGTTGTTTGCTCAGATGCTGCTCCAGCACCAGACTCCATATCCATCCTGCCTGCGGCGTCTGTGCCTTTGCCATTGTCTTTGGCAGCTGGTGGTCCCTTCCTGTCCTTGGCAGCTGGTGTCCCCTTCTTGGCTTTGCCAGCTGGTGGTGCCTCCTTGCCTTTGCCAGCTGGTGGTGCCTCCTAGCTTTTGCCAGCTGGTGGTGCCTCCTTGCCTTTGCCAGCTGGAGGTGCCTCCTTGCCTTTGCCAGCTGGAGGTGCCTCCTTGCCTCTGTCAGCTGGTGCTCTCTTTTTGGCTTTGCCAGCTGGTGCTCCCTTTTTGCCCTTGGCAGCTGGTGCAGGCACACTGGCTGTGTGGATAGGTGTCTCCTCTGAGCTTTTCACAACTGCAGTGGCTGCAGAAACAACAGTGGCCATGGACTGGGTGGCTGAGTTGCTAGCCTGGGTCCTGACCATCCTGGGCCGAAGTGAGGAGGGGGGGACTGGTAGGGAATAGGTCAAGGATGGAGAGGAAACGCTTTTTAGGGACACTGGGGCTGGAAGAGGGTGAAGGTTTGAGAGTGAGGAAGAGGGAGTGGTGGTAGGAGGTGTCTCTCTGCTGTGTTTGTGTGCAGGTGCATGGGCTGGATGCTGTCGTGGGGTGGATGGCTGTTGGGTGTCTGAGTACTTGCGTTTGTGTACCTTGGGAGGAGAGGGCACAGACACAGTGGGTGAGGAATCAGGGGATTTGTGCATGGATGTAGGGGTGGTGACTGCCAGTGAGGGGCGTGTAGTGATAGGCGTGATGCTGATGGGGGTAGCGGATGAGGATGTAGTGCACGTAGGTGTGAATGGAGATGCTACTGGGAGGGAGGTGGACAAGGAGGAAGAGGGGGACACAGTGGAGGCAGTGGATGTTGCTGTGTCTACATCTGGATGGAGCTTGTGTGAGTGCCTGTTGGATGAAGTGTGGTGCTTGTGTTTGCCTGAGCCACTTCTGTGTGTTGATTTGGGTGCATGCTGGTCTGATGGTGTGCTTGGGATAGGTTAGGGTTGAGGGAATGGGACTCGGAAGATGAGGTTGGAGGGGGGATGCTAGAGACAGGACCAATGGCTGCCATCAGGGAGGAGGCCAGAGCCTGGAATGATCTATGTTGGGCAGCCACGCCAGAGTGAATGCCCTCCAGGAATGCATTTGTTTGTTGAAAATGCCCTACCAGACCCTGGATGGCATTCACTATGTTTGACTGCCCAACAGAGATGATTTGCAAGAGGTCAATAGACTCCTAACTGAGGGCAGCAGGGCTTACTGTGGCAGGGCCTGAGGTGCCTGGGGCGAAGGAGATGCCCACCCTCCTGGGTAAGCGGGTACAGGAAACACGCTGAGGGACTGTTGGGAGGGCAGTGCTGGTGCAGGGGTGGCGGTTGTACCTGTAGTTGGGGTAGCCACAGAGCTGTCCACCAGATGTTGCTAATCCACACAAGGACAGGGTGACAAAACAAAAAGGGGGGGAAGAGACAGAGGATACACTTGGTCAATGCCAGCAACAACAACACCGTTGGCGTACACAACACACACACAGGGAACAGCCCTATGCACTAGGCCATGCACTACCAGTTACAATGCTAGTCACCAGGCCATGGAGTACAATGTCTAACACCAATAGCAGCACACCTGAAACCCACAGGGCCCTGCCCAGTAGTTAATGCCCACTAGCATATTTGGGGCTGGAATGCATCAGAGCCTGCCCCACATGGAACCTACCTTGCCATGTTCATCCTGGCCTAGGGGCACCCAGAGGCCCACATCCCCCACCGAGAGATAACACCCCACCACGCACAATTTTCTGATTCTGAAAAAGTACTCACCCCCTTGTGGCTGCTGTGATGCCTTCAAGCGCCCATCCAACTCCGGATAGACCACCGCCAAGATGTGGAACATCAGGGGGGTCAGAGTTCGACGGGCACCCCTTCCTCATTGGGAGGCCATCCCCAGCTGGGCCTCCGCCATTTTCCTCACCCTGTGGCGCAGGTTCCCCCACCGAGTACAGGCACACTGTACAGTTTGCGACTGTGGGTGCTCCACCTGTCAAAAACCCACAGGGTCTGCACGTCCTTGGTGATGGCACGCCAAATACCCTTTTTCTGATGGCCACTGACCTGCAGACAATGGCACATAGGAATTGGGATCAGCCATACCGTCCGGCCTGTTACACTGATGACCCACCATATCCCTCCCATCCCCTTATGCACAGACATTGACCGCCATACATGCAGCACTCTGCCCAGAACCCCTCAGCCACCCCACCTTACACAAGGCTTACAGACACAGCACTCCATGCATTCATGCCCCCTGCATTGTGATCGGAGTGTACTCACCTGTTGGTCTGGTGGACCATAAAGTAAACGGTACTGGGGTAGGACCCCATCCACTAGTCTCTCCAACTCCTCTGAAGTGAATGCAGGCGCCCTTTCCCCAGACACTCGAGCCATGGTCACTTCCAGACATAGGTCACAGCAGCACTTGCAGTGTATGTCCTCTCCTGTTGAAGGTCAGGTAGGAAGTAAGTGAACAGATAGAAAATGGTGGTCACGTCCGCGGCCGTGCATACCGTCACCATGGGCGCACATCACCATTGGCTACTGGAACCCATAGGACCCAATGATAACCAATGAGGTGTTGCACGGCGATCCTCGACCGCCTCCCGCAACGGCGCACAACGTCAGCGGAATTACCTCATTTCCACTTGGTCCTCCACACAGGTCAGGCAGCCGCCATTTCAGGGGGAAGCAGGCCATGGAACCTAACTGTGTCACAGCAGACACAGGCACATTTATGGGACTACACGTTAACATACTGTTTCTGTCACAACATGCAAGGCATTTTACTCTGAGAATATGTTTGAATATGACCATCTGCTCACCATTTTTCACCCTAGAGTTCAACCACTGAGGATGAATAGGAGATGGAGACCCCTGGTGGACCTGGCAGCAATGGAGGACGGGCACATTATCCTCACCTACAGACTTGATAGGACCACAATCCAAAGGCTGTGTGTTCAACTGGAGCCAGACCTGATCTCAGCTATCAGTCACCCCACTGGGATCCCCCTCTTGTGCAAGTCCTATCAGTGTTCCATTTCTTGGCAAGTAGCTCCTTCCAAGTGACAGTGGCCATGGCAGGAGGGATGTCAGAGCCTGTGTTCTCAAAAGTGCTGACCAGAGTGTTGTCTGCCCTGATGAAACACATGCACAGCTACATCGTTTTCCCCCAGGTGGAGGATTTGGCCACAGTGAAGGCTGACTTCTATGCAATGGGACATATCCCCAACATCATTGATGGTACACATATTGCCTTTGTCCCCCCCTCGGAGAAATGAACAGCTGCACAGAAATTGAATGAGCTTTCACTCTATGAATGTGCAGATAGTGTGCCTGGTGGGCCAGTACATCTCCCATGTGAATGCAAAGTATCCTGGGTCTGGGCATGATGCCTATATCCTGAGGAATAGCAGCATCCAATATGTGATGGCTCAACTCCAGAGGCACCAGGTGTGGCTAATAGGTTAGCCCATGGCCCCCACCCACTGTATGTTGGTATATGGGTGTGGGGTTGGCCCTGAGGGTGAGTGTCTGACTTACAGGTATCACTCGATATTTGCAGGTGACTCTGGTTATCCCAACCTCTCATGGCTACTGACCCCAGTGAGGAATGCCAGTACAAGGGCAGAGGGAAGTTACAATGAGGCACATGGGTGAACAAGGCGGATCATTGAGCGCACCTTTTGCCTCCTGAAGGCCAGGTTCAGGTGCCTCCATCTAACAGATGGATCCCTGTTCTACTCACCCAAGAAGGTCTGCCAGATCAACGTTGCATGTTGCACAACTAGCCTTGAGACGCCAGGTGCATTTTCTGCAGCAGGATGACGCTGGAGATGGTCATGTGGTAGCGGTGGAGCCTGTGGACAGTGATGAAGTGGAGGCAGAGGAAGAGGATGTGGACAACAGAACAACTATAATACAACAGTACTTCCAATGAAACACAGGTAAGACACTGCAACCTCACCTTCCATTGCTGTTTTGTGAAGTGAATTTTCTCTGGCTGGCTGCTGTTCCCACTACAAAGGCCACCTATTGTACCCTTTAACATGTGTATTTGCAGATATACTGTGGCTCCTGGTGTATTGTCTGCAGCACATTAAAGGTCATACCTATTTATACATCATTGTACAGTCTATTTGCAATGTCTTGAGATTGTTAAACTACTTCCTTAGAACATTTGACATACTCCATACTTGTTTTTTCCAAGGGTGTTTATTTCAGTGCTGAGAAGTAAATGGGGATGTGCAATGGGCTTGGGTGATGGTGGAGGAAAGTCCAGGATAGAGTCCAGTGTATTGAAATCACAGGTGCATTGTCCAAGGGGGCATAGGAAAGGGAGCAATGTCGGTTCAAGGTGGACAGGGTGACAGAGTGGGACACAAGGGTGACAATCAGGAGAGTCTTATTTCCTGGCGGGGGTCTTGGCAATGTTCTCTGGCTTGTGCCTGGATCGCAGGGACCGTTTGCGGGGTGGTTCTCCTTCTGCAGGGGGTGGGGCGCTGGTGGCCTGTTGTTCCTGTGGTGGGTCTCCTGTCCACTAGCGTCAGCGGAGGTGGAAGGCTGTTCATCAGTGTGACTAGTGTCAGGGGCCCATTGGTGTGCCACTGCCGCCCTCATGGTGTTGGCCATGTCTGTCAGCACCCCTGCAGTGGTGACCAGGGTGGTGTGGATGCCCCTCAGGTCCTCCCTGATCCCCAAGTATTGTCCCTCCTGCAGTCACTGGGTCTCCTGCAACTTGGCCAGTATCTGGCCCATGGTCTCCTGAGAATGGTGGTATGCTCCCAGGATGTAGGTGAGTGCCTCGTGGAGAGTCGGTTCCCTGGGCCTGTCCTCTCCCTGTCACACAGCAGCCCTCCCAGCTTCCCTGTTGTCCTGTGCCTCTGTCCCCTGAACCGTGTGTCCACTGACCCCAGGTCCCTGATCGTCCTGTGTTTGTGAGGTTGCCTGGGGTCCCTGTGGTGGTGGACACACTGCTGAGTGACATGTCCTGGGTACAATGGTATGGACCCACTGGGTGGGTGCTATGCTGGTGTTTCCTGTGTGGGGAGGCTCTGTGGTGGGATGAGGCTGTGCCTGGGTAAAGGACTGTCCAGAGATCCCTGATGGGCTTGGTTGGTCATCCTGATCCAGGCGTGCAGATCTGCTGTCATCACTGTGGGCCTCTTCTGTGGGGGGACTGGATGTTGCTGGCACCTCCTCTCCGGTGATGTTGTGTAGGGATCCTGTGGTGATGTAAATGCAGTGATATTGTTTCTGCGTGTGACATCTTGTGCATGGGTATGGGTATGTTTCTCTCTATTGTTGTTAATACCAAGTCAGCTTTGGCTTGTGTGAGTTGTTATTTGGTTGGCTAAGTGATTGTCACTAGTGTCCATGCTGTGGTGATGGGTGTCCATGCAGGGCTGTGGGTGGTGTCCATGCATTGTTGTTGCATGCAGTGCTGGGTACTGGGATGGGTGGGTTGTGATGGTGGGGTGTATGTGAGGTGGTGGGGTGATGGGGGTGAGGGTAAGGGTGGGGCTATGTGATGGCATGCAGGTAGGGGTGTGAAGGTAGTTAAGATTTGACTTACCAGAATCCAGTCCTCCTGCTACTCCTGCCAGGCTCTCAGGATGCAGTATTGCCAAGACTTGCTCCCCCCATGTTGTTAGTTGTGGGGGAGGAGGTGGGGGTCCACCGCCAGTCCTCTGTACAGCTATCTCGTGTCTTGCAACCGTTGGGGGTTCAAGTTAACCCCAAACACCAACCACCAGCAACACGGGGCCGGCCGGGTGCAGTGGTCAAAGTTGAGCAACTTAAACTTATGGAGACAGGGGGTACTCAGAATTCAGTCTACCAGCTGGTAGGTAGCCTCGGCTCAGAGGGCAGACCAGGGGGTATTTAAGGAGCACTGGAGGGGCCCCAAGTAGGCACCAATTCCACACCCTCAGCGGCACTCGAGTAGCCGGGTGCAGGGTGAAAACAGGGCATTGGGGTTCCAATGAAACTCCATGAGGGAGTCCAGGGGGTCACTCAGGTGCTGCAGGCGAGGTCCAGGGGGTTGTCTTGGGCACACCACTGGCAGACAGGGAAGAGGGCCGCCTGTTGATTGTTGCTGCACCGGGTGTCGATTTCTCCAAGGCCTGGTGTCTGCAGGTGCTGTGAGTCCTTTGTTGTTGGTTGTCTTTGTTCAAGGCAGTCGAGGTCAGGGGGGTCCTCGGATTCCCTCTGCAGGCATTGTCACGGAGTGGTGGAGAGGTCAACCCCAGGTGGGCTCTTTGTCGCCTAGGGGTCCTCTCTGGTCAGTTGGGCCACCTGAACTCAGGCTGTGGGCGTCGGGTGCAGAGTGGTTAGGACTGACTCTTCTGGAGTGAGGTCTGAGTCCTTCAGAAGAGTTTTCTTCATCTGTTCTTCTTTAACAAGGGCAGCTGTCCACAGGAGTTCTTGATCCTCTGTGATGCAGGCAGTCCTCTGGAGGATTTTCAGAGGTCGCTGGACCTGCAGAATGTGTTGCTTTTCTTTTTCATGTTCTTTGAAGCAGGAGACAGGCCAGTAGGGCTGGGGCCAAGTCAGTTGTTGTCTCCTTTCCTTCCCTGCTGGGGTTTCCGCTAAGCCGTCCTTCTTCTTCTTCTGAGGTCATCAGGAATCTCAATCTCTTGGTTCAGAGAGCCCTTAAATACAACATTTAGGGTTTTTTTAGGGTTAGAGGGCAGTAGCCAATGGCTACTGTCCCTGAGGATGGATACACCCTCCTTGGGCTCACTCCCTTTGGGGAGGAGAGCACATTCCTATCCCCATAGGCTCCTGTCCTCCAAACCAAGATGGAGGATTCTGAATGGAGGGGGGTCACTTCAGCTCTGGACTCCTTAGGGGTGGTCCTGGCTGAGGTGGTGATGCCTCCTTGTTTTTCCCAATCATCCCTCTAGACTTGTCACCAAAAGTGGGGCTTTGTCCGGGGGCTGGGCATCTCCACTAGCTGGAGTGGCCTGGGGCATTGTAACACGAAGCCTGAGCCTTTCAGGTTCACTGCTAGGTGTTATAGTTCCTGCAGGGGGGAGATGTGAAGCACTTCCACCCAGTGCAGGCTTTGTTTCTGGCCTTAGAGAGCACAAAGGCTCTCACCCCATGGGGTCACAAACTCGCCTCTCTGTGGCAAGCTGGTACAGACCAGTCAGTCCTGCACTGAAGGATTGGGTAAAATACAAGGGGCGTCTCTTAGATGCTCTCTGTGCCTTTTTTAAATAAATCTAACACTGGCATCAGTGTGGGTTTATTATGCTGAGATGTTTGATACCAAACTTCCCAATATTCAGTGTAGCCATTATGGAACAGTGGAGTTCGTTTTGACAGACTCCCAGGCCATATACTTAATATGGCCACACTGCACTTACAATGTCTAAGAATGGACTTAGACATTATAGGGGCACATTGATCATGCAGCTATGCCCTCACCTGTGGTATAGTGCACCCTGCCTCAGGGCTGTAAGGCCTGCTAGAGGGGTGACGTACTTATGCCACAGGCAGTGTTTTGGGGGCATGGCACCCTGAGGGGGATGCCATGTCGAGTTTGCCTTTTTCTCCCCAACAACACACATATTCAGAAATGGCAGTGTGCATGTGTTACGTGAGGGGTCCCTTAAGGTGGCACCCACATGATGCAGCCCTTAGGGACCCTCACTGGTGACAGGGCTCTTGGTACTACTTGTACCTTTTTCAAGGGACTTAGAATGGTACAATTTTAGGGAAAAAACACTGGTGCTGGGGCCTGGTTATCAGGATCCCAGCACACTCTCAGTCAAGTCAGCATCAATATCAGGCAAAAACTGGGGGGGGTACTGCAACAAGGAGCCATTTTCCTACATCAAGCCACACTGAAAGCAGTGCCTCTATGCATACTTCACCAAGTAATATTTGTCCCAATAGAGTCACGAAGGTTGCTCAGATAGGCCACACATATGGCATGGAAATGGACACTGTAGATATTGTGCAACATGTTAGGGAGAGATGTCCCCAAAATCCACAGCACAATGAACCACCAAGCCCCAGGGTAATCACCACTAATGTCTTACACCCCTTACAATGATATACTCTGAGTGCATCAGTAGACACCATGAGTTCTTTAGATGTTGGAGAGGCACTAAGATTTACAAGTTCTTATTGAAGTCCATCAACATGTTGCCCAATTGGAAGCTACATCATTGTCATTATGGTCATGCAGAACCAGATGTCTGTTTGTGGATGAATGCTTGTAACCAAACACATGTGATTTCAACATAAGTGCAAGTCACCCTATGATGCATGCCAACAGTCAGGTCACAAACCTTAACCATTACACATGTGCAGTGCACTTTTCCATATGATGCCACATCAAGGGCATAGAAATGCACATTGTGGCTCAAACCTCTAGCCCTACTTGTCATGTCCTTCATTGCTACTGCAGTTATACATGACAAATGACATGCTATGATGCATAAGGGAATTTGTTAGCCAGTAAACAATGATGACACGCTGCTGTCTGTAACACATCATGAAATGTGCCCCCACTATAAATGTCCTATTCCACACACAGTTTGCCATGCACATATATGTGAGGGAATACAGACATCATCCCATCAACATGGGTAGACCATGCATGAAACAGAAGCTTACAAATGTTTTTCAAAAGGGAAAGGGGCACATGCTGACATGTAGGTACAAGGAATGTTGGAAACAGTGATGGCACATAAATCATGACAATTGACATTCCCCACTTACCAAGGGAAAGTATTGATCTATAGCTGCACCCAAAGTACAATATAGGATCTGTCACATGTGTGATTGCTATCCTCACCTTACAGATTGCAGTGAGTAACCAGCACCTGTCATACGCTGAAGACAACTAGCCTCTGGGTGGCAGATGCTAATACACTCATTTACCCAGACACATGTTTGAGGACAGTGATCCATCACTTACTTACTTACTTACGTTTGGCCTGTAACATTGAGGAGTTGTGGCATGTTGCATAGAATTTATACACACTACAAGACAAACAGTACTTGATTGATCAATGTACACAGCCATATATCATGCCTGGAGAGCAAGTGGCTTGTGGATTGTACACAGTGTTGTCCTAAGTCCCTGGGCCAATATTCAAGGCACATCAATATACAACATACGACATGTATATACAAACAATCACTCATTTACTGTGTGACACATGTCTTAACCCAAGTTCTCAGGGGGAGCTGTCAGAACCTAACACATTCCCTTGGCAATGTGGCAGTTAGGAATATGCACTATAATTACCCGCTTGTGGCTGCCGACAGGCACCCCGCTCACATTGGGAGGACATACCCAGCTGGACCTCAGCAACTTTCCTGGCCCAGTGTCTCAGGTCCTCCCACCTTTTCTTGCAGTGGGCGCTCCACCAGATGTGGACCAACAGCGTTCGCACCTTCCGGGCAATAGCTCTCCAAAGTGTCTTCTTTTGATGAGCGTTGACCTGCATGGATGCAAAAGATAAATCAAGAGATCATGATCACAAGTTTCATTACACAAGTTTGAGTCGCACACGTCAGCAGCATCAAGCTAGGCCTTTTCTATTTGTCAATACTGCCCAAATGTGACACACACAAGCTAATAAGTATAGATATCTGACTACACACATACATATTTCCATCTGCAGGCTAACCAACTACCCTGCTCATGGCCTACAATGACTAAGCAAGCTAACTGACATCAGGTAGCCCATGCTCTAGCAACCTGTACTGTGATGTTAGCCACTATGAAACACTACAACCCTATGTGGCTTCTGAAGGGTAAACTCCTTAGGCATGAATGGACCAACACATTCACACTCTTTGAGAATGACCCACTGCATGCAGTCCCTGCAGGCATCTGCCAGAGTACAAACTCCAACATTACAATGAAGGCGCTGGCACGGTAGGTAAAGAGCGGGTCTTCCCTGTCCTTGTGTGAACCTGTAGACTCATGCAGACTCATGCCACTTCATGGGGTGGGGTTCTGTTCTATGTACCACAGAACACTCCTTTGGACATATGTTTCCATCCTATAGAGATGGCGTCCAACTAACAAAGGCATGCATTGTACCATTTCTGCAATGTGACAAAGCTACTGACTCACATATTATGGCCTCCCAGAAATCAACACGCTGTCTGCATTGTGGGACTGTCAGTTATGCAATTAACCTGTTCAGGACAAAAATGACCCGTGGGAAAGTAACAACAGAGCAGTGGGAGTAAGGGACCTGCCATGAGTGTAGACTCACACTGACAATGATGCTAAGTGTACATATGGACTAGAATAATGATGTACCTACATATACATTCCTAATCTAGTCAAAGGAATGAAGCATCCAGGGAAGGTTTTGCCACCAGAACCTCATATTGGCTATATGAAAGGATCTGCCAGGGTACAGGGAGTAGACACAGTGCCACAGTTCCATAGCTTCAGTGACTCTCCCACAGCTTGGACTAGATCCCATACTGAGAGATACATGTGACAGGTCCTAGTCTTTGCAGGCTGAGATAACAGAACCTACACGACACTCTATTCCTATCACTTCCATGCATGACAGTACATCATGTAGCCAGTAGCAATTAGGATTGTGGTGTGTGTGTGGCAACCTGAAGGGGCCACAGAGTCATGATATGCCTTCCAAACAGCAGCTTAGCAAAGGTAGATGTGGTTTGAAAGATCTGTGGCAGTATACACATTGCTCACATAAAACTCAACTGACTCAAACATCATGTATACACAGCTCATGCTGTCACACACATACATGTTGGCTGACATTTACAACAATGATGAGGAAAGACATGTCAGTGGACGGCAGGAATGCCTCCTCACCTAGTTATGCGCATCCAACACAAGGAGGATCTAGGACCCCAAAAACCTAATTCAACACGTGACTGAACGTAACAGATGGCACTGGCCACCAATACCTTCACATTGTCCCTCCTATTGATGCCACACAGACTGCAACAGCCGGCACATGAGTAGTTAAAGTGACAGACATGGGCACATTCTAGCCTGTGAGGATGGAAAGAATGGTGAAGTACAGTGAAATGTTTGCACTTGAGGTACTTACCTGCTCCTCTGGTGAGCCACATAGCTGTACATACTCGGGTAGGACCTCAGTCACTAGCCTCTCCTGCTCCTTTAGAGAGAAGGCAGGGACACCATCACCTGAGGGACATGACATGATTGCTCACAGAGACAGCACACAACAGCTCAGGTCGCGGAGGTCTTGCTAGCAGCAGTGTCAGGAGTCAAGTGAGTGAATCTACAGAACATAGTGGTCACATCCACCATGTACGCGGTCATCACTGCCGACGTACACAGCCATTGGCTCGTGAACGCCACTGGCAACAAAGTTAGCTCATGACTGTGTCCCCTGCGGTTACAACTATCTACCACCATGACGACTTCCACTGGCGGTCGCGGGTGGTTCCTAATGTCCAGTGAAGTAGATCAGGCAGCTACCATTTTGGTGGCCTGAAATGTTGTATATGGCTGTAGAAACTTCGTCACACCTGCAGAAATGTATTTTTGAACTCACAAACATGCTTATTCTGTCTCGTCGTGTAGGTCCTACTACTCAACCAGCATTGTAGTATGTTACAGGGTGCATATGGCATTTAACAGTGGGACACAGTCGACCACCACTATGGTAATTTTGCCAGTGGGAATATCCAGTCACATTTCGAGGGACAATTGTGTTGCACAGCTTTGAGTTTGGACCATATGCATGTTGTGACCATGTATGTAATACCATGCTAGCCACATGTGACCCTTGTGTTATATGCAACTGTGATGTGTACTGCTTGCCATGTTCAACAATTCAATAATGCCTTGTCAGATGATATCATTGACATGCATAATGTATGTTGCTGTTGATACACTGTCTAATGTTATAAATCATGTCTTGTCATAAATAGGTAACCAGGGAGAGGGAGGATGCAAACATGTTCTGTCTACCGTCCACAGCCAGACCTTCAGACAGTGGTCCTGCTACATTGTCTGAATAGGCAAACAGTAGTGGACTTATGTTGTCAGTTGGGACCAGATCTGATGTCAGCTATTAGTTATCCAACCAGCATACCACTCATTGTTCAAGTCATGTCAGTATTGCACTTCCTAGCCACAGGGTCCTTCCAACCTACAGTGGCCCTATCAGTGGCATGTCCCAACCTATATGTTTAAGGATATCCTCTCAGAAATATTGAAACATCTGGACAGCTTTATCCAGTTTCCCAGACCTGAGGATTTAGCCCATTTGAATGCTGACTTTTATGTTTTTGAACCATCCCACATGTAGAGGGGGCCATTGATGGCACACATGTAGGCTCACTCCTACCACAGGCCAATGAACAAGTATACCGCAACAGAAAGAACTTCCATGCCATCAATGTGCAAGTGGTATGTTTGGTGGCCTGTGCACGTTATCCTTGTTCAGCCCATGATTCCTTCATAATGCAGAACAGCACCATACCCAGCTGATCTCACAACTGTATCCAGAGAGGGCCTGGCTGGTTGGTAAGCCACATCTGTCCTGATTGTGTGTGCACAATATCTGGTGCTACAATCATGAAGTGAGTGACTAACTATTGCACATGTATATCATACCTTAACAGAAGTCTCTGCACATCCAAACCATCCTTGGTTGATGACGCAAATAAGGAATCCAACTATGCCAGGGGAAGTCTGCTTCAATGAGGCCCATGGAAGAACAAGATGGGTAGTGGAGCAGGCTTTTGGGCTCCTGAAGGCCAGATTTAGGTGTCTTGACAGGACTGTGGAGCATTCCTCTATTCACCCGGAAAAGTGTGTCAGATCACTGTGGCATGCTGCACACTCCACAACATCACCCTGCGGTGGAATATCCCATACATCCAGGAGGCGGGGGAGCCTGCAGTGCCACTGGGTGAGCATCCTAAAATGTCAAGTGAGTATGACACTGGTAAAGAGGAAGGAGCTGACTTGATGCGAAGATCTCATCAACAGCTACTTTTCAGAGTGTAAGTATGTCATGTGTTGTAATGACTGTAACTGTACAATGTACTGTGTCTGAGAATTTATGGTGTTAAGTGTTTTAGCAACAACTAGGGAGCTGATACTCCGCAGTATTCAGCCAAAGGGTGGTTGAAGAGTTAGCCTTTGACATATCCCATCTTGATGATGCTGCTTTGTTTGTGACAGTCTCATTTGCAATGTCATTTTATTTCCAGATGCTTGCTATGTGATTTGTGTAATAGGTATGTTTTCAAGTCTATGCTCCTTGTTTTGTGATTGTACAGGTACCTTCACCATGACATCCTAAAGTGGGCATTTCAGAGTTGTGACATTGGCAGGTATCTGATGCTGTTCTGATAGACAAAGTGGACATGGATTGTCCTAGCTAATGTAGGTTACAGATTTGGGGTGTATGAGACCTGTGCCAAGGCACCTTGATCAGTCTTTGGGTGGAAGGTCTGAAGTGCACATTGTACTTGTTTAGTGGGCTGTGTTGGGCAAATTGCATCATGTGTGGCATCATGTGGGCATCAAATAGGTAGTCATCAATTGCAAGCAAGGCATTCACCCTTCTCATTGGCTAAACACTCTTCTTGTATGACCTCTATGTAGCTGTTGATGTGTTTCATCATTGCAGACCACAGTGCCTGTGCCACAAGACTTATATATGTTTGTGTCATACCACCAGATGTATGGTATTGGAAAATGATGGACCTTTGATCAGGGACTGCTGTACTGCCCTCTGTCTGTTCCTCGGTTTATGTGATGGTGGATTACTCTGGTGTGCTATGTGATAACGCTCAAGCTGGTGACACCAACCACTTTTCTGGCTGCCTGTTATACAGGGCAATGTCTGACAAGGCCCTTCCTTCCATGGTCTAGGGGGCTGTACCTTGAGTCAGCCATTCTTGGCTATGGCAGACCAGGCATCTCAACAGCCTATGTGCTGTACATTGCAATAAAATGTTTTGTTTGACCAGATACTTGTAGCAATGTGTTTGTGTGTGTTGGTAGTAATCCTTTGCAGGACACTGTACCTCAATATATCCCTCCTTGCATTAGTATCTGTGCCTTTCACATTTGCTTCACATAGTCTTACATCTCTACATAGCAAAATGTGGAACAGAAGCAAGCAGACAATGACTTTGTGATAGGTGGATTTATTGACAATTTGTGCAGAATATAACATTGGGGCATGATAGAACAGAAACGTGAATGGGTCGTTCATGGTGGACGAAATCATTGAAGTAGATACCATACCATTGGAAGTCCAAACTCCAGGGTACTCCTCCCATTGGAAAGGGAAGGTGGTTTGAGAACAGTCAAAAGACTTAATATGTGGCACATAAATTAGGTCATTTTGGAAGAGGTCACTTGCTGGCGGTGGTGGGTGCCTTGCCATCCGCATCTCCGGGATTCCTTGCTGGACGTTCCTGCTTGCATTGGAGGGGGGTATTCAGCTGCTACAGAGGCAGGAATGTCTGGGGAGGGTTCTTCCCCTGACAGGGCCTCCCTTCCATTGGCCTGTACCGATGAAGGGCCTGGTATAGATGCGCCAAAGCAAGGGGTAGAATGTTGTTGTTGATCCCTGCTCAGGGTGGTCTCAATGTCACTCAGAACCCCTGTTAGGGAGGCTATGTTGGTATTTTGAGCCTCCCACTGTTCACACATTTCCCAGTGGAAGTCCCTCAGCAGCTGCTTCATTTCCTGGAGTTGAGAAAGTACCTGCCCAATCTTGTCTTGGGACTCTCGATAGACCCCCAAGCTGATGGTGTCCTGGCCTGGAGCAGCCCAAGCAGCCTCACCCCTCGGGCCCACAGCATCCCTCCCATGCATCTTACTCCCACAGCCCTGTGCCCTTGCCACAGGATGTCCTCTCCCACTGGTTTCTGGACCATCCTCGTCAGAGGTATTGTGCTGCAACTCAGGAACCATGAATGAGGGGCTTGGGATGGTTGACACTGTGTTAGGGACACAAATTGCGGGGCAGATGGCTGCCCGTGATATGGAGGCAACCAAGGTGGGATCACTGTTGGGGTCTGGCCAGGTTGCCCAGATGAGCCACAACTGTCCACCATGTCCAGATGTCCAGGAGTATCTTCACCACTGAGGGTTTCATCCACGGGGGTAGTGGCAGTCTCTTCAGTGGCTTCTGTGTGGCCAGTGGCAGCTCTACCTGTTGATGTGAAAAATACAATACTTCTGGCTGTATTGTGACATCTATCTCCTAAGGTTTCTAGTGAGATTTCACAAAAACCTTGTACATATTTGATTTGAATGTAATCCCATTGTGACAGGTACACATGGTATTGGTTGTATTGACATGACATTTGTTGAGCATGCCAGATCTCCTTGCCTGAAGCAGCTGCTGAGATGTGCAAAACATTGTGCCGGAGGGGGTGGTCTGAGAATGTCATCTTGCCACCAGTGAAGGCTAAACAGTGGCCAGGCAAGCTAGGTATTTGGCACATTTTGAGGCCTAGTTGAATGTGATGCAAACAGACCGAGGAGTTTGTTGTATAGGTGACAGGAGTCATCATGTGGTTTCTGCAGTGCTAAAGTGCCTGCCACCAATACCATTCTGATGATGCTTCTTGAGACCTTTGTGATCATTGTTTTGCACACTGGGTAGGCTGTCCTTCCTGTCCTCAATAGTTTTATCTTTGGTTTGCAGGTCAAGATGGAGTTAGGCGGCCACACACTTCTCAGAGTTGGGCATGATCTGTATCTTGGTCACTCCCAGATGAGTAAACCTCAAATCTGACTTAGCAGGCAAGGGCAATTGATCAAGTGACCACTGGTGTGATGTTTTGAGTTGGGGAAACAATACCTCCTAGGTGCTACAGTCACATCACTGTCTCTACTGCACACACTTGGCAATTTCCATCCTCCCAGGTATGTGGAGTTAATTTGGGAGTTCTCTGCTAGATGAATTTGGGCAAGTAAAACTGGCTTTGTTGTTGGAGTTAGGGAAACAGTTCCAATTGGGGTTTGCATTCTGGTCACTCCCTCTACTTCTCACCATTTGTCAAATGATATCCTCCCAGGGGAGTGAACTTTGATGGGGATTTCATGGACATGGCTATTTGGGACCCTGGGTTTATGGACCCCGGGCTTGTGTCTGGAGTGAGAGATACACTTAGCACTCAGGTCACTCCCCCACTATACTTTACAAATGGTATCCTCACATCAGAGAAGAATTACCTTGTGATTTGCTACACTGGGTTCTGTGATCAAATGTACACTGTTCTGGTGTTTGGAGTCAGAGAAACAATGCCTCCTGTGATTCGCAGTCAGGTTATTGTATCTACTTCACACACTTGACCAATGTCATCCCCCAAGGTGAGTAAATGTCATTTGTGGGTTGACAAACAGTGGTATTTGGACAAAGGAACACTATGCTGGTGTTTGGGTTTATGGAAAAGTGCCTCCTGTGATTTGGAGTCATATCATTCCCTCTACTACACACTCTATACATATGTCATCTCCCAGGTGAGTAAACTAAATTTGGGAGTTACCAAACAAGGGTATGTAGAGAGGAGGACACCGTGTTGGTAGCTGGGGTAACAGTATCAGAGCCCCTTGGGAGTTGCATTCATGTCAATCCCTTTATTATTCGCACCATCCATATGTTGTCCTCCCAGGTGAGGACACTTCATTTGTGAGTTGACAAACAGGGGTATTCGGAGAAGGAAACACTAGGCTGGTGTTTGGAATTGGAGTAACAGGTCAATCAGGTCACTCCCTCCACTTTCCAACATTTGAGAAATGTTATTATCCCAGGTGACTGAAGGGCATTAGAGAGATAACAAACAGGGGTATAATGGCAAGTGTACACTGGGCTGGTGTTTGGTTTTGGAAAAACAGGAGCTATTGGACTTTGCAGTCATGTCACTAACTCTACTTCCCAACGGTTGGTCCATGGTATCCTCTCAGGTGAGAACACTTTAATTAGGAGTTCACAAACAGGAGTATTTGGAGAAGAGGACACTGTGCTGGTGTTTGGAATTATTGAAAATGTGTCTCCTGGTGGGGTCATGTCAGTCCCTGAACTATATAAACGTGACCAATGTTATCCCCCAAAGTGAGTGAACTTTATTTGAGAATTGACAAATAGATGTATTGGCACATTTGACCACTGTGCTGTTGGTTGGAGTCACAGAAACATGTCCTGCTGGGAGTTGTAGTCATGGCAGTCCCTGTACTACACATACAGGTGAGTACACTTCAATTGGGAGCTCACAGACAGGAGTATTTGCAGAAAAGGACACTGTGCTGGTATTTGGAGTTATGAAAACAGTGCCTCCTGGGGGTTGCAGTCATGTCAGTCCATGAACTACGCGCCCTATACAAAAGTTGTCTCCCCAAGTGAGTACACTTCATTTGTGAGTTAACAAACAAGGGTATTTGGTGAAGTAAACACTGGGCTGGTGGTTTGAGTAACAGTAACACTGCCCGCTAGGAGTTGTAGTCATGCCAGTCCCTTTACTACACACACTTGACAAATGTTCTCACTCCACGTGAGTACATTTCAATTGGGAGTTCACAAACATGGGTCTTTGGACAAGTAAACACTGGGCTGGTGAGTGGAATAACAGTATATGTGGCAAAAGGTAAGCTATGATCATGCATGACATGGCATTTTTGTGACATTTTTAGTGTTCTGAATTACCTGACTGCACTCCCCCGAGTATTCCTGTCAAGACCTCAGGCTGTAGGATGGCCAAGATCTTCTCCTTCCTGGTAAAGAGATGTAATGGGGCACTAGGAGGGCCACCGCCAGACTTTTTGGCCTGCAGATGGTCCCTGGAGACCAGAGAATGGACCCTGCCCCTGAGATCGTTCTACCTCTTCCTGGTGTCTTCCTTTGTGTGCTGGTTGGTTCCTACATCATTGACTCTGTTGACTATCCTGTCCCGCATTTCCATTTTCCAGCTGAGAGGAGCGTGCTGGACTTGTGCTCCAATCAATTGTGGCTCTCCCCTTAGGATTTCATCCACCATGACTCTCAACTCATCTTCAGAAAAGCGAGGAATTTTTTAACATAACATGGTGGAAAATAATATATAAAAGCGGGTGAAAGTGACTTACTAAACAGAGGTAATGCAATAGGGTGTGAATGGAGTCAAGTGTGTTTTATAGTGTCCTTCGCAGGTGTGTCCATTGTGGCAATGTGGGTCAGCTATGTTGTTTTCAAATCCATCCCATGTGCTGTTGTGAATTACTTTGGTGACCATGAGTTGCAGTGGTTTGGACCACCATTGTCTGACCACCATGGGTGTCCACCACAGCCACTTTGTGCTTGTAATAAGGTCAATGGTTAGTCGTGGTGCTGTCTGCGCTGCAGGTCAGACCACCTATTTCCAGGTCTCCATACCGCTGCCAGTCTGCCTTTTTTGGTTGGTGATTATTGGTCCTGCCTTTATAACTCGTAATACGGTGGTCTCTACGACTGCCAACATGGCAGTCTTTTTTGGACCACCAACATGGCAGTCTGGTGGTCCAACTGCCAAATTCGTAATGAGGCCCTTTTTTGTGAAATCACAAGAAAGTTGAAAAACATTTGTATAAGGGTGCTGTTTGTTTACTAGATGGCATGCAACAGTATTTATTTGTACTTTTATTCGATTTGATTGTAGTTTTGGTTGGTGACCTGCAGTTTTAGTTAGGCCTAGTTATTATTTTGCATTTAATTTTTCATCTTTTGTAAAGGTAAAAGGTTGCACAGTTCAGTACATTTTCTCCATGTTTGTTAAATTTGCATTATTCATTTATTTTACAATGTGCCCTAGTGTGCCCATGGATCATCCAGCCAGTACTAATCATAAGTACATGATGAAACAACTGTTTCTTAGGTATATGATTTTCAAAACCTTATTTAGTCCACAATGGCATTGGATTGAATTTAAATAAAGTAGGTGGGGTAATATTTGATGCCCTATGAGGATTTGTGTTGTTGGATGTCCTAGGAGGATGTGTATTGTTGTAAAATAGATAGAGCTCACTTAATTTTTGTATATGGCATTATTGAATTAATGGTAGTGTTTTCGTCATTGTTGTTACCACTCCTCTTTGCCTGGCCAGTGTGTGTGTGTGTGTGTGTGTGTGTGTGTGTGTGTGAATGCTATAGACCCCCATTTGTCTTTGTTCTCCATGTCCTGTGACCGTGGGACATTTTGTGTGATCAGTGTCCAAAGGCCTGCATTTGTTGTTTATTATGCATGCCTCCTTGCTTGTTGCTTGAACAAGTGGTAAGTGGCCATTTTGTGTAGGCAGTGTCTTATGCCACAGGTCTGTACGTGTTCTTTGTTTTCCGATGACTCCTTGCTTGCTGTTGTTGTCATTTGACCATGTGGCCGGTGACCATTCTCTGCAGCCTTCTATTCTGCTTTTCTCATAGGCGTGTATGTGTTCTTTGTTGTCCATGCCTCCTTTCTTGTTGTTTGACTATGTGGCTGGCAGCCAATGTGTGCAGCCAGCCAGCATGCTTTTACCATACGCCTACAAGTGTTCTTTGTTGACCATGCCTCATTGCTTTATGTTGTTTGACCATGTGGTTGGTCGCCATTTTGTGTAGGCAATCAGTTTGCTTTTTCCATAGGCCTGCATGCGTTCTTTATTCCCCGATGACTCTTTGCTTGCTGTTGTTTGACCATGTGATCGGTGCCCATTTTCTGCAACCAGATAGTGTGCTTTGGGCTTAGGTCTGTATGTGTTGTTTGATGTCCAGTCCTCCTTGCTTGTTGTTGTTTGACCATGCGGCTCCCCCACTGCCCTGGTGACCGCCACCTCCCCAGGGCTTCAATTTTTATATATGGTGGAGCCCATGGTCTCCGCGCTCTGGGACCTCCAACCCCGGGGCTTCTATTGTATCATATAGAGGGGCCCATGGCCCCCTGCTGCCCTTGGTACCGCCTTCTCCCTAGGGCTGCCTTATTTATAATATATGGGAGGCCCTGGGGACCACCACCCTCTGGGACATTGCTGAAAGTATATGCAGGGGGGCATCCCAGCGACCACCACCCCCTGGGGCTATGCCACGTGGGGCCACACAGCCCCCCTCATGAAGCCATTGATGGCCCTGGGGACTACCACCCCCCAGGGCCGGCTCCTGCTATGTCCTGGGGTGCTCACCAATGGGACATAGCTGTTGGCTGTGGCTTGGCTGCAGTGCAAACACTTTGGGTCAAAATCCAAAGTTTCATCTCTGTCCCCTACACGTGTGCAGGAGACAGGGATGAAATGCTTCAGCAAGCACGGAGCTGCTGTCAAAGCAGTTCCATGCGTGCTGAAGCAATGGCACTGCAAACTAAGCTTTAAGACTTCCCCGCAGTGCGAGGTAGCGCGTAAAGGGTATTTTATATATATATATATATATATATATATATATATATATATATATATATATATATATATTTGTATATATATATAAAAAAATTATAAAAAAATAGGGACTTCGGGGGAGCCCTTAAGGCTTCCCACACGGTCCCAGATAGCCCGTAAAGGGCTTTGGATATATTTTTTTTATTATTTTAAATAAATAATATGAAAGCCCATAAAGAGCTAGAAAAAAAATAAACCCATATAGCTCATTGTAAAGGTCACAGACTTTCACACTGAACAATGGGGGGTCTAGTCCAGCTGGACTCTTTTAAAAAAATTTAAATACAAAATAAAAACTTTTTTTTTTATAAAGAAACAAATACATTTTTTAATTTTAAATTGGAGATGAATAACTAATTCTAAGCATATCAGACATCAAAGCCTAAAAAACTATCGCTCTCCCTCTCACTTTCTTTCTCTCTCTCAATTTTCCCACTCACAGACCCACTTAAACACTTACACATCCACTCACAGACCGACTCAGACACTTACGCATCCACTCAGAGACCCACTCAGACACTCATGTAGCCACTCACAGACCCACTCAGATCCTCATCCACTCACTCACAGCCCCAGTCAGACCTCATGAACCCACTCAGACCCACTCCGACAGTTACACACTCGCTCCCCACACCCACTCTGGTGGTCATACACCCACTGATGCACCTACTGACACCCTGCTGCACCCACTCACAGACCTGCCCACATACTGATGTGCCCACTAAAACACTTATGTATGCATTCTTCCACCCAGACATACACTCTGACAGCCACTCTTACCCCCTAATACAGCCTCTCATACCTATTTTCACACCTACAGTGGCCGCTGCTAACTTCTGCCGTGCATGAACAAAGGGCTGTGCACAACATTAGGTTAGGTGGTTAGGGGGATTGGCCACATGGACTGGCTGCAGGCTTACGAGTAACCCCTACTGCGCACAGGAGAAGGCAGTACACAGTTGAGTGCTTATAGGGGGGTTGCCTCAGGGCTGGGCGCAGCAGAGGTTGGATTCACGTATATCAATTAAAATGACTATATGTTACAAAGACCATATGAATTCAGAGAAAAAAACAAAAGTTACAGGGTCGTTATAGTTAGGTTGTGAATTAACTTGTACAAAACCATGGAAATTCAGTGGTTATAGTTAGAGCTCTTTCACATAACTAAAACTTGGGCCCTAAGATAACTATAACTCATGTCTTCGCCAACCTAAGCTCTAAGACATGTCTCTACATGAGGTAGCCACTGCAATCATGGCGATGAGCAATAAGTCTGAATTGGAGATGTCTCAGCCTCAAACTAGGACGCAATCATTGCAGGAAACTGAGCAAAGTGGACAAAAGGAAGAGACGGTATCAGCAACAGTAGAACTTCCTCAAGTAGGAGCAGAACAGGAAGTTGAGTTTCTTGCTGAGCACGATGTACCTGTTCTTGAACCATTGACTTCCTGATCTCTAGCAAGAAAAAGGAAGAGTATTCCTCCATCTTACTCAAGCCCCATTCTTATGATCTTGACAAGGATTGGAAGTCTGAGACCAGCCACGAGAGACAAGGGAAAGGAAAAGTTCCTGAAAGCCTTAGAATTATGGAAGGAGTGGCGGAGGAGGACGAGCCAGTCATTGTCATGAAAGCTGGCTCAGTGGGGACTGACATTATGATTAACCCTCCTATTCAACCTGCTATGAGGGATGTGGCACCAGTACCACCACCACCAGCTTCCATATTATCATGGCTCCCGCAGACCTGCATCCACCACTACCTCAGTCAAAGTATGCACTGTAGAGAGACAATCATTTACACACCCACCTATCTCCAGTTCTTCAGGAATTAGCAGTGGTACCGGTGGCCCACTAAAAAAGTTATCCTCCCCAGTTCGGGACTTCTTTACGATTAGCAAGCAGGAGGATAACATTGCACTGTGCTCCATTTGCCCTGCAAGTGTTCTTCGTGGTAAGCCTGGTTCATACTATGGTACTGAAGGCCAAATTACCTATATTAAAAAACATCACACAATCTAGTGGGAGGAGCATCTTAAAAAAATCGCTGCAGGTGGTGATGAGAGATGGGAATAGTGGGAGGTGAAGGTGATGAGCAAGAAGAGGGTGACTGCTTTACGCAAGACAGGCTTGTTCCCAGCAGTACGTCAGTATCACCCAACTCTGCAACCTCAAAATGGCTCAAGAGTCTGATGAAGACTCCACAGCATACAGGGATTGACCCAAGATGCACATGGAGTGTACCACCTCCTAGTTCTCGGATGTCCTTTGTGTCAGTGGCACCAGAAAAGAAAAAGATCCAGGCTACCATTACAGCATGTTTAGCAAGGAGGGGCCCAACTAATCGAACTACTCAACAGCATGTGTTGTGCAATGGGAACCTGGCTAAAATGTGAGCACTTGACCTCCTCTCTGTTCCTTTTGTGGAAAAAGTGGGATTTTTAGAATTTCTGGTGGCCCAGAATGGAAGGTTCCCAGTCGGACCTATTTTGCCACAGTTGCCGTTCCAGTGCTCCATCATTATGTGCTGCAATTGGTTGGACAAGCATTGCAGCCGAGTGCTGTTTATACTACCCACCTGACGACAGAGATGTGGACCAGTTGCCAACCAACTGATTACAAGGATATCACTGCACACTGTGGGGGTCATTCCGACCCTGGCGGCCGGCGGTCCCGCCAGCAAGTATGACCGTGGTGCAAAAGCCACGCCCATACCGCCGGCCCCTCCATTTTCCCGCCAGGTTTCTGCCTGGCAGGCATAATCCCTAGGGCAGCGGTGCAAGCACCGCTGCCCTGGGGATTATGAGTCCCCGACCGCCAGCCTGTCCGTGGCGGTAGACACCGCCATGGAAAGGCTGGCGGTATGGGGATGCACGGGGCCCCTGGGGGCCCCTGCACTGCCCATGGACTTGGCATGGGCAGTGCAGGAGCCCCCAGGCGTAGACCCGTGGCGCATTTCACTGCCCGAATTTCGGGCAGTGAAATGCGCGACGGGTGCTACTGCACCCGCTGCACATCAACATTGCCGCCGGCTCTATTACGAGCCGGCGGAAATGTTGATGTGCCATTTCCGCTGGGCCAGCGGACGGTAACGCTGTTACCGTCCGCTGGCCCAGCGGAAATGTCGGAATAGGGAGGCATGAATACCGCCGGCAATGGCGGTATTCTGTCTCCCCCGGCCTCGGCGATCTGAAGAAAAGACCGCCGAGGTCAGAATGACCCCCTGGATCTCTTTTGCAGGGGATAGGCAAGGACTATCTAAAGGTCTCAGCACTAAAGAAACTTTTAAGGGCGGTTGGCGGCATGCAACAGTAGCCAAGTTCTCAATGGAAGGAATCCCATTCAGCTTCAAACATCTTGGAAGACTTTAACAGCAAGGTGTTTGAATGGGTGCGACCAAGAGGACTCACAACTGCATTTGTTGCCAAAGACAATGGCGGTAGTATAGTCAAGGCCGGTGCAGATGGTGGCTATTTCAGGGTCCTGTATTTGGCACAGTGTATCAAACTGGTTGTGTAGGAGTTTCTCAAAGAAGATATAGTCAGCAACATACTGACCAACTGCAGAAGAATCTGCACTCATTTCATCCATTATTTTAGAGCCCTGAAGCAGTTGCGGATTAGTCAGCGTACTAACAGAGTTTCAGTTAAAGCCTTGACACAAGAGGTGCTAACACATTGGAACTTGACCTATTACATGTTGCAACATCTATTTGAGCAGTACAGCGAGATCAATGACTGTCATTTAAAGAGGAGGTGATGTAATTGGGAAAACTATAACCATGGATGTGGACAAATGTGGCCTAGTTAAATTCCTGACACAGATGCTACTCCCTTTTGAGGTTTTCACCTGGGTAGTCAGCAAGGAGGACAGAAATATGGGCCAAGCTATTGCGCTGTTGCATATGCTACAGGATGCGATAAAGAGGTTGTTGGAAAAGGTTTTCAGTCGCAGGTGTGAATGAAAACCCAGAAGTGCATGCCTTGGTTGAGATCTTAATCCTTCGCTTGGTTTGTAATGCAAAGCTGTGAAATTACATCATGTTGTCCAAAGAGTACATCTGTGCCACCATACTTGATCCACAGTGCAAAACAATTCTTCCCACTTTAATTCCTTTTCCTGAAAGAGGTGTTTCAAAATACAAGAGGTGGATTGTTGGGCAAGCTAAAGACCTGGAAGAAGAACTTCTGAAATTTAGAGTTCCACCTCTGAAGTTCTGCTCTTCCACCTTCAACCTTCAGAGAGAGCAGTCTTGTTTCACAGCAGCCAACACCAGCAACAAGAACACTAGCAGCAACCGGAACAGAAGAATTGGCCCTAACCTATGCATTGAGTTGGTTTCAAGTGACAGGACTTATGTCTAGTGCAGAGGTGAAGGCAAACATGGTTGAGCAAGGGCAGCACCAATGACCATTCAGAGGATGTTCCAGGAGCATCTTGATGATCCAAAAGAGGTCTATGTGCCAATGGGCAATGCTTAGCAGGCTGGCAATAAAGTATCTGGCTTGTCTGGTAGCCAATGTGTCTGCTGAGCATGTGATCAGTGTGTCTGCTACAGTTGGACCAGTCTCTCACATCAAAAAGCAGAAAATGTCCAAGATCAAAATGAACCAACACTTCATTCCACACAATTACACTGTTCCTGAAATGCCACATGAGGAGGAGGAGGAGGATTGGTCAGACTCAAGTGTGTCAGCTGACCAACTTCTGGGTGAACCACCTGAGTTTGAGGAAAATTCTATTTCCCTGAATGAGTAGGCCACCATAGAACTTTTTAATTATTTATCATGAAACTGCTTTGCCAAAAAATATATAGATAGTGGAACATTATGTTTGTGTTTGACTTATGTAGCTCCATCAATTGTAGGCAGATGTGTGGCCGGATTGGAGTTGGACCAGTGTGCATTGAGGAAGCTCCCCATTAACTTGAGGACATTGGAGACAATGCCTGCCTGCCTCCCATGCCTATCCTTTATTTCATCACCTATTAGGGCTGCCCCAAAAGATCTTTGATTTACAAGACTGAAAAATTCCAAATGTGTTGCTTGGCTCAAAGAATAGATACAATTGTGTACCTACCACCTTGCTTAGATTAGAAGAGATAAATATCGCACCAATGAGTGATGATATATTATTGAGTGATTGTGAGTGATGATTGATGATTTATGTGGTGGCAGACAGAGGATGTTCAACTAATTTGTAGAGTTGATTTTGATGATTTGCAATGTTTGGGGCCTGGTGGGTGATCACTTTTCCTGAAGGCGATTGTCCCTCTCATACTTAGCAAACTTTACTTGCAGGGCCTACTCCTTTGTTCTGGTTCTTCAGACACCAGACCAGTCAGTTTAATTAACCAATACAAATCTTCAGAAAATACTCTAATTCTGTTTCTCTTCTTGTTCTTCAGTAGTAGTGCACTAAAGGTCAATCTTGCTCTAGTCGGGGCAGAGTAGGACTGATTCATTAATCGTCACTGTGAATCAGGAGGCAGATGGAAGGACTCAGGGAGGTACTACCTCAACAGCAATAAAAAGGAAGTTATGGACTTCAAAGGGAAACCATGATGATGACTCTGAGGCCTACTCAGAGCTGTGAGATGCAGAGAGGTGCGTGAATTTGATAAATGCTGCTGAGTGCATGTGCTGGCTCAAATGTGAAACTACTTGTATGTGGTTGTAACTGAAGACCGACTTGTGATGCCACATTATCACATGATGCATGCACTTGGATAAAATGTATGATGAAAGTTATGAGATTGATCAGTCTAGTACATGCAGCTACTTATCCGTGATTGGTTCTAAATTGCTCTCCCTTCTCAGAGAATCAATCGCACATAAGTCATAAAATTAACCTGATGGTGGGGGATTAGTAGGGTCAGACAGCTGCATGATGGTAAGAAGGAAGGAAAAGGATCCTCCCATTAGTCAGGAGTGTCCCCCGGCACAGCAGTATGCGACCGCAATGCAAGGAGAAGACTTAAGTAATATAAAACCTGCACGGGGTATCGCAGAGGTGCAAAATATGTCACAGAGCCCAGGAGGGCGAAAGACCCTGGGGACAAATTCAACTCATTGACAGAGGAATCGGACTTCAGTAGTGCTGACGAGCATAGCCCTAGTGAATCTGGTAATAGCATATCCTCCGAGAGGAGGAATGCTTCATCAAGTAACGAACCCACAGTACGGCAGAGGCGGCGGCAGCGCAAGTGCACCAAAACAAGGTCTGGATCACAGGAGAATACCGAATGTTCTGCATCAAGCGGGAGTAAGACTTTAAAATGGGACTATTCCAGCATTAATTTAACAGATGTAACTCGCACAACAGATATGTCTGCAATGGGCGGCCAGCAGTTGGTGAACAACAACAGGGGAGAAAATAATGGGGGTACGAAGAGCGATATATGCGCAGCAAGTACTGACTCTGGGATGCTACAATCAATATTTAATTCAATTAAAGAATTCCAAACGGAAACCCGGATTGAAAGTCGTCGAGCCAGGGTAGCCACAAAACAGCTGCAAGGAACAGTGCGTAAGGTCGCAAAATCATGCACCGAGATAGAAGCTAAGTTAGGCACAATGGACGAGAGGATAGTAGCAGTTGAAGAGGATGTCGACACGCTGAAGCAACAGAATGCCACACAGGAGAGCCAAATGACTGACATGATGTGGAAACTGGTAGATTTTGAGAATCGTCAGAGAAGAAACAATTTACGCTTCTTGGGCATAGAGGAAGGACTGGAAGGGAACGACATTCGGACCTACATGATTAAGTTACTACAGAGGGCATTTCCCGAACTGAACCATTGGGATTGGGATAACGAGATTCAGCGTGTTCACAGATTTCCCCCGACCAGGAGGGAGGGGGTACATTCAGCTGCCTCAAAATATCCTAGAGCTATTCTGGTGTTTTTTGGGAATAATTTGCTGCGCCAGGCTATTTTTGACAAATCACACCCTAACGCCCCCCGTAATATGGAAGGGGTAACTTTTTTTACTCGACCAGACTTTTGTCATACAACTGTGGAGCATAGATGGCGGCTCCGACAGTTGATCAAGCCATTTTTTGATAAGGGAGGAGAAGCCTATTTGATCTCCCCTGCTCGTCTAAAAACGGTTGTGAATGGGAAAGTGAGATGGTTTATGTCAGAGATTCAAGCAAAGGAATATTTGACGGAGCTAAAATAATGACGTGTTTTCAGATGGCAAGGATCTCGGTGTGGGCGGGCACCCTATATCTACGTTACGCCATTTCGGGCCAAAGGGGGCTCGATTGCTGCACAAGAAGGGGGGGGCTGGCTGGTAGGAGGGGTCCCCAACCAGCCCTTGTGGGGACGGAGGGGGGTGGATGGGTGTGTTGTGGGGAGGGGGATGGTCGGGAGGGGGAAAGGGGGGGAACGGGGGGAAACGGGGAAGGAAGGGATAAAGAGAATGGAACAGAATATAGGACTAGAGAAGGAGAGAGGAAGCAAAGTCTATGTAAGATTGCATATAGCCAGGATGAAAGCCAAACAAAAAAGACTGGGAGGCGGAGAAGGAGGGGGGAGGGGTAAAAAGAGATAAAAATGACCAGACTCCGAATAGCTTCTATTAACATTTGTGGCCTAAATGACCCCTGAAAAAGAAGGAAAGTCATGGAAGATTTAAAAACCCTCAGGGCAGATATTTATTGCTTACAAGAAACTCATGTGGAATATGGAAACCATGGAATCTTAGGGTTGCTTGGTATGAGAGTGATAGTATGCTCAAAACAAGAGGTGAAAACTAAAGGGGTGGCGATATTGGATCGGAGCAATAGAGTGAAATTTGCCAGGCAGAAGGCTGACAGGAATGGGAGATGGGCAATTGTAGAATGCTTCTATGGGAAAGGTAGCTTTACGTTGTGTTCTGCATATGGGGCAGTAACGGACGATCCAGTTGTAATGGATACTATGGCTGTAGAACTAACTGGCTGGCCTCCCCTGTATATCTTATGCAGGGACTTTAACTTTAATTGCTCTTGGGATGGCTTGCAGGATCTCTTAGCGCCTGTAGCAAAGAAATATCAGGGGCGGAAGCCTTGAGTATTCAAGGTCATGGTAGGTTTGCAGAAAGAGTTAGGCCTGGTGGATGCTTGGGTCAAGCTATGTGATTCAGATCCTGGGTACACTTATTTCTCTGCCCCCCATGTGAAATTGGCCTGATTAGATTTCTTTTTGACATCTCCTGAACTGTTAACACAGGCTAGCATGGAATTATACCCACAGATTATGTCTGATCATAATCCACTGGTGTTGGATTTGGAGTTAGATGGTCTAGAACAAAAACCAGGAGGTGGATTTTCGAAAGGGGGCTTCTCAATGACTTTGAATACCTTGATTATATGAGGAATTGGATAATGGAATTCTTAGAGATTAATGTCGGGTCTGCCCCTATAGAGATAGTCTGGGATACTCTGAAGGCAGGGGTTAGGGGAGCAACTTTGAGCTTTAGCCTGAGTAAACAAAAAAAGGCTCAAAGGAAAATAAGAGACTCGCATCTGAAGCTCAGAGATTTAGAAATGCAGTTGATTACAGCCATAGAAAGTGGGGAAGATACAAAGAACACCCAGGACCGGATTGCTATAGCAAGGGCAGCAATAAATGAAGTTAACGCGGAAAGAGTAGTAGGAAAATATCTTGTTGGCGGTAAGGGCAAGCCATAAAGCTGCAGCGGGGTTATTAGAGAGATTCAAGACCAACAGGGACAAATAGTGATAGATACGGATGGTATTAGTAAGGTGTTCGAGGGATTTTATACTGACCTCTATAATGATACAGTTGGATTTTCATTGATAGAGATGCAGGAATTTCTTAGCCCCATCAGGTTTAACACAGTTTCAGAAGAGGATTATTTGCCACTGGAGGGTCAGATTGGTAGTTTAGAAATAGACAAGACATTAAGGGGGTTATTCCAACTTTGGAGGAGGTGGTAATCCGTCCCAAATGTGACGGATTTACCACCAGCCGTATTACGAGTTCCATAGGATATAATGGACTCGTAATACGGCTGGTGGTATATCCGTCACTTTACCGTCACTTTTGGGACGGATTACCACTTCCTCCAAAGTTGGAATAACCCCCTAAGTGAACTGGCCGCCGGTAAAGCTTCTGGCCCTGATGCAATCCGTTAGAGTTCTACAAAATTTTTTAAATATTGTTACGTCCATTGATGCTCGAGCTGTTTATCCAGGTACAGAATGGTGGAGAAACCCCACCTTCATGGGGAATGGCTAATATAGTAGTTTTTTTAAAGAAAGGGAAGGCCCCGCAGACCCCGGCCTCATATCGGCCAATAACATTAATTAATAGTGATGCTAAAGTGTATTCTAAAATATTTGCTGCCCGTTTATCCTTGGTAATTAAGAAATTGGTAATACCTCGACAACATGGATTTGTCCCTGGTAGAGATATGGTAGAACATATTCAAAGAGTCATCACGCTGTTTGATGTAACAGAAGTGGCAGAGGAGCCCATGGCTGTCGCCCTGTTAAACGCTGAGAAAGCATTTGACCAAGTTAGCTGGAAATATCTTTGGCAGGTTATGAAGAACCATGGCTTTTGGGAAACGTTTATTGTGGCAATAAAAGCCATGGATAAGTCCCCGGGAGTAAGAATACAATTAATGGGAGGGCAGTCTGGATGCATTCAAGTGGGACGAGGTGCTAGGCAGGGATGCCCATGCTCTCCGCTATTGTTCGCCTTATGCATAGATCCTCTGCTCAGACAGCTTGAAGGGAACAAGCAGATTATCCCGGTACGCAGATATGGTTGGGATACAAAAGTCCTGGCATATGCGGATGATATAGCCATTATAACCTCCAATCCGGACGCAGCACTGAAAGAAATCGAAGAGGTCACGACCAAGTTCGGGACATTTTCTGGGTATTTGTTAAATAGAACCAAAACTCAGCTATTGGTTAACGAATTCACAGGACAATCGGAGGGTGGAGCATGCAGTATATCTGGGTATCAGTATCTCACCAAGAGCAGGAGAAATCATCAGTCTGAACTTACATCCAATATTGGCAAAGGCTAAAAATGATATGCATAGATGGAACAATTTGCATATGACTATAATAGGGAGGTGTAATATGGTCAAAATGATTCTTCTCCCCAAATTATTGTATTTATTCCGGATCATACCCTTGAATTTTACAAAATCTCGGTTCGAAGATATGGACCGGATAATTATGAGATTTATTTGGGCATATGGCAAGTGCAGAAGATCGGTTAAGTTTGTGTCTCTACCTCGTGAAAAGGGGGGGGTGGGCCTTCCCTAATTTGAAGTTATATGAAACGGCAGCTGCATTTCAATATATGCGCCCATTATGGGGGGAAAGACCAGTGGAGAACGAGGTGGAAGGTATCCCCAATATCCCTAATATCTACGAACTGCTCGTGGGTTCTGCCTCTACGGGGTGTTTGTTAACCTTCCATGAACCAGGGTATTATAAGAAAACCCGGTACAAGGTATTAGAGGCGGCCTATAAATGCTGGCGGCCGTGGGGCATAAAGAATGGGCTCAGAAGATTTAACTACTATACCCTAATTAAGAATAATCCGTCGTTCCCGGAAATATTTAAGGATAACTATATGGTAAAATGGGCCTCCAAAAGCTATAGCGAGGTTAGGAGACTTTTTTGACGATGTTGGAATAAAGACATTTACGAGTCTTCAAGAACGGTATGGCCTAGAACAAAGGGATTTTTTCACATTTTTACAGGTACAAGACTTTTTGGGCAAGAAAACGGGTGGGTCACAGGGGTTTAAAAGTAATCAATTGTTAAAAAGTATTCTGGGAGAATCTAATATGACTATTAAAGTAATCTATTCCTCAATGATGGCAGAGCAACCCGATGACTTGGGGAAGCATAGTGAAAGGTGGAGCGGTAAACTGGAGGATGGAAGTGATAACTTCTTTAATTCACTTGAGTTAGGTCATACTATGTTACTCTCTTCGTCTCTACAGGCACAACATTATAAGACTATGTTTGACTTGTATTATACGCCGGCCCACCTTGCCAAGTGGTGGGGGGGGTCACGAGGAATCAATTGTCCAAGGTGTGGGGCCCATGGAACAGATGTAATTCATATGTTTGGTACGTGCAGGGAATTAACGACACTGAGAGATGGTATGCAACTCGTGATAAAATAAATATTGGGGTATGACGTGGTCCTTACCCCGGAGATCATGGTACTAGGGGTCGCTGAACAAACAAGGGGACGACAGAAGGCGTTTATTTCCCTTGCCATGGCGGTTTATCGATTATGTATCTCCTCTGCATGGTTGAGCACGCAACCACCATCATGGCAGCAGTGGTTGGGCAGGTTATTATCAGTGTATCAACTGGAGATTTCCCTGTATGAACGAAAGGGGAGATTGGCTGGGAGGAAAGGGAATACTATCTGGGGACAATTTCGGAACTGGCTTATGGCTAATGATTGATGTCCTAATTCAATGTTTTCTTTCGGGATGATAAATGGGGCAAATGTCCCTCTCCAGCCGAAGGAGAAGGTGTAATCATATATTGTACTTTTTTTTTGGTGTTTTTTTTCTTTTCCCACAAATTGTTTGTTCATTGGCAATGATGTATGAATGTAATCATCTTCCTTTTACAAAAATAATTTAAAAAAAATAAAAAAAGAACTCAACCTCCAGAGCAGCTGCTAAAGTGCAGGGTTCACGACACCTGTCAATAAGCAAGCAATGTGACTTACCACCACCCAGCTCTGCTGCAACTGGGACTCCCCCGCCAACCACCACCACATCTGCTACACTGGCACTGCTGCTGGCCCCGGCACTGATGGTCTGTGCGGCTAGAAAAAACATTACACATTTTAATTTAAATAATAGGTACGCCTCCCCTTAATATATATTTTTTTTTTTACAGAATACAACTAGAATACATCACTACCATTCGGTTAGCAGTATTTTCTATCAAAAATATCAGCTTGGGCATTTTGTTTGTTGACAGTGTTAGAAAAGCTAGGTGGTCAAGCCAACCAAAAACGTTTTGTAATGAAGGGGCAAAACTGTGATGACATTGGCAAATGCCTACTCATACTACTTTTTAGACTTGCTTTACAGTCGTCGAGACTGCTGGTGTACTACTGCATAAATGAATTATAATAGATACAACACAACATTGGGGGGTAGTCCACCATGATCATGGCCACTCTCTTGATTTACTGTTTGAGAATGAGCAAGAAAAACAAAACCTTCTCTATAAATAGGTGTAGGATAGCTCACTTGGGCATGCAATCTTCACAGAAGAGCAGCTGTCCTAAAATCTGTTCTCTTAGTCTTACTATACCAGTCCACAAGATACATAAGGGGACAGGGAAAGCTTGCTAACAAATCAGAAGAAAGCTGCAGACTAGTACAGGGAGGAGGAAGTCCACTACAGAAATATGAAATATAGAAAAAATAGTATAATGCAAGGATAACAAGAATTCAACAAACATTAGATAAAATGAAGAGAAGTTGAAAATAAATGTAGGCACAGTAAAAAAAAAGAAAACATTATTCTAAACAGGGAGACCTAAAAGTTAGGGAAATAATAATAATATGAACAGTAGGGCTTACTGGGGCAGCAGATCTGTCAACCATGGCGCTTGTGGTTGTACTTCCACCAGCTGCGGCCCTGGTGGTGGCACCCTCCGGCTCCCTGCTCCACCTCTGAAGCCCTCTTCTTTTCCTTGGGTGCTGTTGTAAGAAATAAAGAAGATGAAAAAATAGATAAGTGGTACAGTTATTCTCCTCCAAAACATTTTGACAGGCAACTGCAAACACAGTAACATTGCACTTTTCCAAAACAAATCGCCTATAGTACTAGTATTGAGTTGACCTCTTCCTAATTTCCTAAACCTAAGCCCTATTACAAATTTCCTAATTTACATTTGGAACTGCTAATGAATTGCAACAAATGATCTTTGCTTCTCATCTCATTCTCAACCCCCTGTGATGGACCAACTCAGGCTCCCTTTTTTTTCAGTGCATAAATGCATACTACACATCACTGGGAGATTGCTTGGGACTGTCATAGCTACATAAACAAAAGGCACAGAGAACCCTAACTCACTGATATTACTACGGCCACTATCTTAGTGATAGGACAAAGGAGTCTGCAAGGCTTCCTAAATAATCACCCCAAGCGAGCACCGACGAGTATGATTAGGTACTGCCAACCACCTGCCTAGCTCAAACTGGATCACATATTATTCATAATGTAAATTAATTTACCTCTGATTGTGAGCAACATGCTATTTGAAAAGAAATATTTGCATTGTAGGACACAACAAATAAAAAAATAATCACCCATCCTCACAAACGTGACGCCCTGCATGTTGAGCAGGTCCTGCTCCCTGCCAAGGACATCAGTCCTGTTGTGCTGAACCCCAGTGTACCAGTGCACACACCAGTGCACCCTCCCCCACAGCAACTGATGCTTTTAAAAGGCATACCTGCTCCCAGGCCTGCTTCCAGCACAGAGAGGAGGTGGTGCTGGACATACAAAGCAAGCTTAGCCTCCTCCACCTCAGACAAATGGAACAGGGCTGCACCCTTGGTGATGCCAGTGACTGCAAGGTGTGTGGATAGCAGCCATACTGGTGCCGCCACTCCCTGTCTTCTCCTGCTCTGCCATGCTTCTGGATGGGAAAAAAAGAAGAAATAAGAAAAGGAAGGAATTATTAGAAGAAGAAAGGAAGAACTAAGGAAGTAAAGGGAAAAAAAAAAAATAAGTGCAAAAAAGTCACAAAAAATGTAAAATTAATTAACACAAAGATACACACTAATAAATTAAAGGTAAATGAGGGATGTTGAATGAATGGGATAGAGAGAAGAATGGAAAGATTCTGGTTGGTTAGAAAATCAGGCCCAGCACCATGCACAGATGAACTGGAAAGCAGATAAAAATAAATGGTCATACCCATGCAAACCTTGTGGTGATGTTCATGTTGATTTTTCATTGCGGAAGTGCGATTTGCGTTAGTCTCATTTAAAAAAGCAGCGCAAATGGGTAGTCACGCACTGCCACCTGCTTGTAGAATTCACAGTGGAATTTTTGGGCACTCTGCGGAATTCAAAAGAGCAAAACTCTATGAGTTCTGCCCAGGCCTAGTCTGCATCCTGGTCAATGCAGGAGACCAATCCAAGTTTCTTCAAAACAGTCCAACAGTGGGAGCAGTTTGTGTTCTTATGTTTGGTGGAATTGGGATTCTATTAATATGTCATAATATTTTGGAAGTTTTGTGACAGACACATAGGCTAAAGCTACTAACTTTTTTATTTCATAAACACATTTGAGGATCATGGAATCTATGCATGTTGTTCCTCTGTCAACGGCAGCTGCTTAAAATCAAATCAGCAACAAGACCTGCAGCTCTCAGTACAAAAGACACTCTTCAAACCATTTACCACTCAGAACACACAGCAGAAGAATCTGAGCTTTTTGCCAAAAATTGTAATTAAATGATCGAACTGTGATGATGAACAAGATTTTTAGGGTTGTGCTTCAGTTGTTTGGAGCACAATTACAGACAACAACCATGAACCAGAAAATAAGTTTTGGGTCAGAATTCTGATTGAGGTGAATGATGTCTCCAACACCAAATGTTCACAGCAGAACATTAACAAGTTGTTGAATGAACTGAGGGATGGAGGGGAGTAAAGCCCCTTGCTTGCAGAGCATACCAAGATGCCTTAGGGACTGGTGGTGGGTCTCCAAGGTCCCTCAGTTGCATGCCTTAATAGGAAAATGTGTTGTCCATATGCCACACTGAAAGCACTGTGGGAATTCCAGACAGAGTGGACATTGGTAAGTACAAACACTAGCTCTCTCCCACTAACACATTCACCCTCCCCACACTACAGCACCCCTAATTCCTCACTTACATTACTCCACAAATGACAACATGACAACCTAGTTACACAAGTATGCCACTGGATGTCTGCTTGTATGATTCCCCCCCATTCTTTAACTGATGTTGATGCTT
This sequence comes from Pleurodeles waltl, assembly GCF_031143425.1. Taxonomy (NCBI): domain Eukaryota; kingdom Metazoa; phylum Chordata; class Amphibia; order Caudata; family Salamandridae; genus Pleurodeles; species Pleurodeles waltl. Next base: position 397,653,640 of record NC_090444.1, on the reverse strand, counting down.
TTTCAACTCTGCACACTTGGGCACTGCTAACAAGGTACCAGTGCATGCGCTCTGACCACTCAAACATGTCAAACTTGACTACACTCCATCCCTAAATTACAGATAGGTTCCTAGTATATGATATAAAAGTGTACCCATAGCCCGTAAGTTAAATGTCACTAGTGGACTGCAGCACATATTGAAGCAATATAATAAAAAGCATGTCTCTTGGTCTGCCTTTGCAGTTTGGGTGTGCAGTTTCAAAACAGTCAATCCGATCTGGCAAAATAAAGCTCTTGCCAGGCCTAAACCATCCTTTCTAACACTGATCAGTCATCCTTAACGTAGGCCCTGAGTGCCCATGGGGTAGGGTGTCTGGTATTTAAAAAAGTAGGATGTGTATATTTTATGATTTACATGTCCTGGCAGTAAAAAGCCTTCAAAGTCATTTTTCATTGTGGCAAGTCTGGCTCTCCCATAAAGAATCACTGGGTTACATTATACCCTATAATGTCTAACGTCAGATTGGGAGTAGCGGGAACAATGATTTAAAGAATAATTTAATAGTAAATATAATCCACCTTAATAGTCAAGTTGGATTTTATCTTTCTAGTTTGAAAATAACATTTCGAAAATTGGTGCTTTCCAGCCTGAGTCAAATGTGCCTTTCTGCTAATATTCAGTATAACATGTGAAGGGGACGGTGGCAGCGAGTGGAAGCGGGCGTTGACAGGTGCACATGCACCGTCGGCCATTTGACGACTGTGTGACTACAAAGGACACTTTCCCCTCCCAGACCAGGAGTAGGTATCCCCTATAATTTAGGGTCATTGTACCAGTATCATCACTCAGGTAGTACTTGAGTGGTTTGATAATGGATGAATTAGTTTCTGGCATTAGTACGCCATGTCTAAATAAGCATCCTCAGCCCTGAGGAATGCCCTTGACTTGTATAGGCCCTTTGTGAGGGCAGAATCAAGTCAGCTAATTGAGAAGGGCTGAGCCATTATTCTCAGCAGTAGTGTCACACCGTATTTTAAATATATCTGTGGACACCACTATTAAAGGTGATACACCGGTTGTCCACAATGCATTTTTAGTGAATCTGGATTCCCTTTTCTGTCCAGTAGCTTTTATCTAAGAACTCCCTCCTGTATGAGTCAATCATGAGGTTGAGTCCACGCTGGTGGTACTGTCCCACCAGAGTGGGGAGAGGTAGCCAATGATGAAGTATAATACTAATAAGCGTGCACGGCTTCCTCTTCCATAAGGAAAAGCTTCCCTCGTGTTCTGTTAGGACAATGGTCCTTTACACTCCAACTTGGGACTTTAATTGGTGACTCATTCTGGGCAACAGTCTGTGGTACTCAAGGGCTACCATACTTGATGTGATAGGGATGTTGTGACCGGGGAGGGTGTATGGTGGCCCAAACAAACTTCTCCTCTCTCTGAAGAGTTCAAGAGATGTTGATTGTTCCCAGACAGTGGACAAAAGGCTTGTATGTTCCTCTCTGAATAGGGTGCCCTTGGTGCTGTGCCCAGACCCTTCCAGAGCTAAAAAGGAGGACCACCCTGTCACTGGGAGATGTAGTTCACTCCTAGGCCTGCTCCACTTTTGTTTTCATGTCCAGTTTGTCTACAAACCCAGTGGGAGCTACTCCAGATCTGGTTTAGAGTGAATACATGGGAGGGATCGCCCATTGTTATTGGCACACCTCCTCATGGGCACCAGTAACTCTGCACAGAGAAAGAATATTTCTGCCATGTAGGTTTTTGGTAGCGAGTACATAAACACAAGAGTTGCTGCAAAAGTGGGTAGGGTCACTCCTGGGAACTTTTACACCATTGATTATAGAGTGGGCAGGAGCTGCTCAGGGCACAGACAGGCATCACACATAAATGTGGAACCTCCAGTACCCTCCTGAGAACAACGCTGGACCAGTGAAAGAAAATAGAAAGTCTGCAACTGCGGTTATGACCTGTAAGGAGAACAGGCTAGACCTGCTCCCATTTGTACCCCGGACAAAGAAGAAGACTCCAAGGATCAGTTGCTGGAGCTCCTATAAAGTTACAAGGGCACAAAAACTGCCAGTTGTAAATTTTCCTGAAGAGACCAGGTCACTTGTTTAAACTGGACCTGTCCTGGACCTGCTGGTGGCTTCTGTTGGAATAAGTCCTAATCCCAAATTGTTCCTCCTGTGGTCCTGGACACCTTGGCTGGTGTTGTGCTACTTGTGCTCAAACTTCAAAAGCTGAAACTTAGAAACTTAGTTCCAGCTTTTATATTGAAGAACAGGAGGAAAACCAGGTCACCACTGATGTTGAATTGTCGGTCGGATCCTACTGGCTGGGTTGGTGGAGATCTGACTTCCAGAAACATTTCTAATTACAAACATAGAGGGCTTCACCCACAGCGAGGGTGATCTAAGGCTAGTTGTCATCAAGACATCAAGGCCTTCCTGGGCACAGACAAAGAACTTTGCTCATTTGGACATTTCAAGCCTTCAACGTCTTTTTCAACATGCACTCCATTGCGATTGGCTTCAAACTTTACCATTGTTTGGATCTTGCACAACCAGTTGCACACTGTTGGTTTGTTGTGCTTTTTCATACTTTATTGAAGTTTATTAAATTTTGCTGCCATTTTGTTCATTAAATATTCTGGTTTTTTTAAATTGGAGTGGGATTTTTATTATGTTGTAATTTCAACATTTTAATTTTTTTGGTCTGGCTAAATGCTTTACTCAAGTTAAGCCAGTGTGCTCTGTGTCTTAACTACCAGGGGTTGAGCTCAGGTTTAAATTACTGAAACCTTTACTGGACCTACCACAAATAGTGCCATTATTACTTGTAGTAGGCTACCAACCAGCCCCAAATAATAATCCACTTTCTCACACTGTTACATCTCACTACATTCCCTATTTAATAACTGTCTACCATTCCCTCACTCTGTGACACAATTCTCCTTAACTCAACTCATATTGGAAACACAATCAAATAGATGTGGCCTTATTTTTTACCACAAATCACACCCTCCACTATGTAACAGTAACATCTATAAATGTACTTTCTCAATGTAAGCTCCACTAACTCTTCTCATATTCAGGTAGCACATGCTAACTCCTTGGAGTCGTTACAATGTCATGTCAAAAAACAAGCAGTCGTACAAGACTGACTAGATAAATCCATGGCACAGGGACAAAATGGTCTGTTCTGGGTTTTGATTTAACATGTGTTAGAAATGGGGTCTTTGGTTGGCAGTCAGGTTACCCCCTGTCCAAGCAAGGACCCTAACTCTAGTTAGGGTAAGACATACACAATCCAAGTTATCCTGTGCCCACCCACTGGTAGCTTGGCACTGAGCAGTCAGGCTTAACTTAGAAGGTAATGTGTAAAGGATTTGTGCAATAAATCATGCAATGACACCATATAGCACCACAAAAATACACCACACAGTGTTTAGAAAAAATATATGATATTTATCTGGGTAAATGCAGGTCAAAATGATTAAAATGCAATAAGTATATGTTGAGATATCACTGTAAAAGTGATATAAAGTGTCTTACGTCTTTTAAACACAAACAAAGTCTCTTTCAAACACAAAGTACCTGGTTCATGTGCAAAATCTCCGCAAAGAACCGCAGAGGAGGAGATGCGTCGAAACAAAGGGGTGTGCGTCGATTTCTCGGGCCGCACAGGGCAATGCATTGTTTCGTTTTCATGCAGGGATGGCTGCGCATCGATTTCTGGATCCTCTACTGGTTGCGGGGTTTTTGGATGCCCCAGGGACGATGCGTGGATTTCCTGCGCTGGCAGGACAAAGTCACAGGAACTGCGTTTAGTTGGTGGGCGTTGCATCAAATTTTCTACTGCACGGCCGGCGCTGCATCAATTCCTCTCTGGAAGTCGAGCTACATCGTTCCAGCTCGGCTCTGTGTCAATCCGGTAGGCCTTGCATTGAATTTCCAGTCGCTACGCTGGCGCTGTGTCGATCTTCTTGATGTCAGGCTGCGTTGCTCCGGTTCGGCATGCGGTGACATTTTCACTACGGTGCAGGCTGTGCGTCGTTTCTGCCAGGCTGCGCGTCGAATTTTGCCGCACAAGGAGTCCTTCTTGTAGAGATAAAGGGGGTCATTCTGACCCCGGCGGTCATGGACCGCCGGGGCCAGGGTTGGAGGGAGCACCGCCAACAGGCTGGCGGTGCTCCACAGGGTATTCTGACCGCGGCGGTTCAGCCGCGGCCAGAAAGGGAAAACCGGTGGTCTCCCGCCGGTTTTCCGCTGCCCTGGGAATCCCCCATGGCGGCGCAGCTTGCTGCGCCACCTTGGGAGATTCTGACACCCCATACCGCCATCCTGTTCCTGGCGGTTCGTGGGGCCAATGGCATGGGCACTGCAGGGGCCCCCGTAAGAGGGCCCCACTTTGTATTTCAGTGTCTGCCTTGCAGACACTGAAATACGCGACGGGTGCCACTGCACCCGTCGCACCTTCCCACTCCGCCGGCTCAATTCAGAGCCGGCGTCCACGTGGGAAGGATGATTTGCACTGGGCTGGCGGGCGGCCTTTTGGCGGTCGCCCGCCAGCCCAGTGCAAATCCCAAAATACCCTCAGCGGTCTTTCGACCGTGGAGCGGTATTTTGGAGGGGGGAACTCTGGCGGGCGGCCTCCGCCGCCCGCCAGGGTGAGAATCACCCCCAAAGTATTTTTGGTGCTGGGACTTCAGGGAACAGGGGGCAAGCTCTATCCACGCTCTTGGAGAGCACTTCTTCACCACAGCCAGAGAGCAGCAAGGCAGCAGGACAACAGCAAGGCAGCAGTCCTTCACAGAAAGCAGACCGGTGAGTCCTTTGGGCAGCCAGGCAGTTCTTCTTGGCAGGATGCAGGTTCTGGTTCAAGTTTCTTCTCCAGGAAGTGTCTGAGTTGGTAGGGGCAGAGGCCCTGTTTAAAAACCCAAATGTGCATTTGAAGTGGAGGAGACTTCAAAGAGTGGCTTAGAAGTGCACAAGGTCCCCTTTCAGTTCAATACTGTCTGCCAGGGTCCCAGTAGGGGGTGTGGCAGTCATTTGTGTGAGGGCAGGCTACTGTCCTTTGACATGCAAGTGTCAGGCCCTCCACCCTCCCAGCCCAGGAAAACCCATTCAAAATGCAGATGTATGCAAGTGAGGCTGAGTATCCTGTGTTTGGGATGTGTCTGAGTGAATGCACAAGGGAGTTGTCAACTAAACCCAGCCAGACGTGGATTGTACGGCACAGAAGGATTTAAGTGCAGAGAAATGCTCACTTTCTAAAAGTGGCAATTCTAAAATAGTAATATTAAATCCAACTTCGCCAGTCAGCAGGATTTTGTTCCACCATTCTGGCCATACTAAATATGACCTTCCTACTCCTTTCAGATCAGCAGCGACCACTCAAACAATGTATCAGGCCAGCTCCAATGTAAGCCTATGAAGTGAGCAGGCCTCACAGCAGTGTAAAAATGAATTTAGGGTTTTTACACTACCAGAACATGTAAACTACACAGGTACCTGACCTGCCATTTGCCTACACAGCACCCTGCCCTATGGGTTACCTAGGGCACACCTTAGGGGTGACTTATATGTAGAAAAATTGGAGTTTTAGGCTTGGCAAGTACTTTTAAATGCCAAGTCGATTTGGCAGTGAAACTGCACACACAGGCCTTGCAATGGCAGGCCTGAGACAAATTTAAGGAGCTACTTAAGTGGTTGCACAATCAGTGCTGCAGGCACACTAGTAGCATTTAATCCACAGGCCCTGGGCACATATAGTGCACTCTACTAGGGACTTATAAGTAAATTAAATAGTCCAATTGGGTCTGATCCAATGTTACTATGTTTAAAGGGAGAGAACATATGCACTTTAGCACTGGTTAGCAGTGGTAAAGTATGCAGAGTCTTAAAACCAGCAAAAAACAGTATCTAAAAAGTGGAGGGAGGCAGGCAGGCAAAAAGACAGGAGTGACCACCCTAAGGCTGTCAGGTCTAACAACATGCCACTGTAATCTGTGAACTAAAAAGCCTGATTCTGGTGTTATATAAAATTAAAGTCAAGGAATGGAAATGTGGTGACAGGGTGACATTGATCCATCTTGTCAACTAACACTCTACTGTGGCACACATTATCCTCACCTATAACAGTAAGGGCAATAACTACTCAGTTTTATGTTAAAAACAAACACAAATTCATCACCCCATCTACACTGAAATGCAAATAGGGTGATTTATATATAAGTCACTCAAAAGCACTGCAAAGCTGCCTTTGTCTGCTGACCAGAGAGACACAGTTGTTTTAATCAACTGTTGCACAAAATACCTGTTAACAGCAGACTGTAAGTGGATGGGTCACCATTGCTTACTGATGACCAGAGGTTGTTTACAGTCTATAGGAAAAATACAATCACAAACACTATGAAAGAACTGGGGTGAGTGCTACACTTGAATTGTGTACACTGCCAATAGACCCAACTCTACAAAAGCAGCTGGGTTGAGTTTAAGGGAATCTATAACACTAAACTTCTCTGCCTGACACCTGCATATTGCCAATATAAAAATGTACTTAGTTTCTGATATTTTTATATTAAGAAAATAACCTAAACCCCTTTTTGTTAATGGAACTGATTCACTGTGATGCTCAGTTTTTGTACTGCACTCTATAGTGTATGTTGTAATCTGAGTGTGCTGTATGGCCACACTAGTCTCCCTGAGAAGCTTATAATTGATGACTGTTACTGATACTGACAGTCAAGTGCATGATGGGTTGTACTTGGCATAGCAAAACATAGTAGGATGGACCCCGGGACAGGAGAGCCAAACAATTTAGATTCTACTGATAAGGCCCAATAGCCATAAACTTTACTCTGTATGTGTGGGTCACTCCAGATTCAAATGAGCCCCTCAATTCAATCAGTAGCATGTGGAAAATTTCTGATGAGTATTCTGGCACTATACTGCATATGCCTGTGTTGATAAATATTTTTTCAGATTATGTGCACATTTCTAGTTATGTATAGTTTCTTTAGAAAATATATATCGCTACTATGTCATAACAATAAAATACACACACACTCTTTAAACCTGTTTGACTAAGTATATTTTACCCATGGTTCTAATTATGTATTGTATGTGCATATGTGTGTGTATGTATATATATATATATATGTATGTATGTATGTATGTGTATATGTTGTTTCTGTGGTTGACATGTTCGTGGGTCATTGCATGGCTCCAGGGTGGGTTGTTATACTAGATAACTATGAATTCCTGCCCTCATCTTATCACACTTATCTACCCATCATCATATGTCATGTCTCTATCAAACTATCCTCCATTCTCACTCTGACTCATTCCAAATCCTTTCTACTACTTTCATCTCCTAAATAACTCTGCCTAAGCTCTTCCCTCCGCTTCCACATCTAACTCACCAAACCTCACTCTACTACCGTGACCTCTCACACAACCCTACTAAATTCTCCCTCATTTATCTCACCCTGCTACTATGCTCTCCCTAACCCTTCCACATACTCCTCCCTCCTCCATCCCCCTTTACTCATCCCAAGCCTTTGGGTTGAGTAAATTAAGGATATACTCCCAATTAACACTTCTGGAGGATTTCGTTCCTCCTCCACCCCTCCATTACTCCAGTCAATCTAACTAACAAACTCTCAAATCCACGGTTCAAATTAACTCATAATAATACTAAAACTGTACTCATTATTTCCCGATACTAATGCATCACTAATTCTTGTTGGGTTCCAGAGTAGCGTGCTACTCACCGAAAAGTGATTTGACGCCTCGTCAGGGGTAGTAAGCGCTATATAAATACGATTACAACACAATACAATACAATAAACATCATTTAAGGACAGATTTTCTATAGCATGCCATACTAGTTTATATATTACCAACCATAATTTCCAAAATGTCACATATTTCTTAAAGACTTTCTTCAAGGTGACGCAGCAAAATCACAGTCATCAGCCTCAGTTGTGTTGTCTCTTGTGTCTGAGGATACAAGAGCCCAGGCCTTGAATGAGGGAGGCTCTCCTGACAATGAGGATGATCTTTAAGACCAGCCTGGCACCTCAGTTTCTTTGTGGCCAACAGAAAAGTATTTATCTACCTGGGTACACATGATCAAGAACCTTCATCAGAGTTTTGTCCCCATAATCACCATGAGTGGCCCCACAAGTTCTATGTGACACAGACCTCCAACAATTGTAGCCACCCCTGTCCTTACTCCTGTGCCTTCAACAGCCATAACATTTGTTGTGCAGCCAGAACACGCTACACCTTTAGCCACACACTCAAGGTCACAAGAGTGGTTTGGCAACGGCTGGGGCAGAACCTGCTGCAGGAAGGGAGGCTCAGGGTATGGTTACCAATGTGAACATCATGAGTAGAGTCCTGATGGGTGAAGCTACGCTGCAGGAGGATTAGCTATGCCAGATAAATAACATCCTGAGGGTCCAGAATTACCTACAGAGGGCCCTGAATGATATAAAGAAGTCCCGGAAACATCTTCTTGAGCATCAACTGAGTGTCATACCTCTTCTTTCTGGGGTGGTACAGGATAGCTTTAGATCATCTACTGCACCACCATCTAATTAAGCTGTTACTGTCTATGGTCAAGTAACATCTGCGTAAGCTCAGTCCCAGAAACATCTACAAACTGGCAGCTGTAAGTGGGACACTACTGCCTACAAATCCACCCGTCACCATCAACCCTGTTGGCTCTTAGGCTGATTCTGTGGTCTTTATGAGGTGCTGTTTGACTGACATAGTTGAGGACACCAATAAAACTACCTAGGAGAGATGCAAATATGACTGTCCTAATGTGAGCTTTTAGAGAATTCTCTTTATCCACCTGATGACTACAAATTTACCATCTGCTCATGCAGTGTTGTTGGGAAATAGACTCTAAACAACTGTTGGCTAATCAAAACTTTCTCATCCAACTTCAAATTATCTTATTTCTTTAGACTTTTACCAGGTGTCATTTAATTTATAAAAAGGTATTTTGATAGAGAAGTTCATTATTAAATAAATAATGTGTAAGAGACTCCTTCATGTAATCTTTTTTTCTAAATAATATGTTAGGTCATTACGTATACTTAATTCAGATCAAAGTTCAAATGATTGATAATCACGTAGTATGCATGGACACTATACTTTTCGTGATCTCATACAATTATAGTAAAACTAACATCAGTAGGTAAAACAGCAGCAAATTTGGTTTCTCAAAACAGTAACTTACTTTAATGTGGTAAACATTCAAAAGCTCAATAACCAACAATGTGTACAGACACTTCACTGCAGAGAAGACACAACATTAGGAAGTACAGCTCTGAACAGAAAACATTGTAGAGCATACATGAAAAATGAAATATGACTGTTCCACTGAAAGGAATCCAACTGTGAAAATATAAAGTCAGTGTTACATATCAGTGACAACTGGCTCTTTAAGTACAGCAGAGCACAGCACAAAGGACAGTCTTCAGCCACACATTGGTCTGTTCTCATGTTTTTCACATCACTATGTGTCAGGGCCATGAGAGTCGCCCCTTCATAACCTCGGTTGCAACCTGCATCTGTTGTGCCTTTAGAAGCTCAGCCCTCTAAGACTTAGCCCGAATCAGTGCCCCAAAAGTGTAACATATGGCTCCTGAATCTCAGCTCCCAAGTTGAGTATACAATGTGGCCCCTGAATCTCAGCCCCCCTGAGACACATGCTTTCAGTCTTTATTGTGACTGTGTGCATCTCTTATTTCAGTATGCAGAGGTTTGCAGAGATCTCACAAGATCTCAGCAAATCTCAGCTACAATATTGGGTGTGGTTTTGTATTTACACTACACCTGAGGCCAGAGGCCCTGTCTCTGCCTTGAGGATCTCCACGAAGGAAGATCTCCAACCTGTCTCCATCTCACTGTTCTCTGCCGGCATCCTTGGTGGTGACATTCCACAGCATCTAGAAACCTGCAGCATCACAGTAACTGGCTACATCATGGCATCCTGCTTCAGCACAATGTCCAGCCACATCATGCTATCTGCTGCTGTTTAACCCCCGCACTCACTAACAGGTACCTGTAACATGAAAAGACTAAGGGGGTCATTACAAACCTGGCGGTGTTGGACCGCCAGGGCTGTTTTGGAGGAAGCACCGCCAACAGGCTGGCGGTGCTTCCAGGGGGGATTACGACCGCGGCGAAAGTGCTGCGGTTGCACCGCCAGGACCGGCGGGAGTAATCCTCCAGGGATTACGAGAACCGCCATGAAAAGGCTGGCGGAAAGGGGAGTCACTGGGCCCCTGGGGGCCCCTGCACTGCCCACGCCACTGGCATGGGCAGTGCAGGGGCCCCCTGCCACGGCCCCATGCAGCTTTTCACTGTCTGTTGTGCAGACAGTGAAAAGCGCAATGGGTGCAACTGCACCCGTTGCACAGCCGCAACACCGCAGGCTCCATTTGGAGCCGGCTCCTGTGTTGCAGCCGAGATCCCCGCTGGGCCGGCGGGTGGATACCAGGTTTCCGCCTGCCGGCCCAGCGGGGATCTCATTATGGCCGCGGCGGGAGTGCGGCCGCCCGCCAAGGTTGTAATGACCCCCAAAGTCATTACATAAGGGAAAACTTCTCCTATAACTCGAAAAACCTGCCAAAAGAAGGTAACACTCAAAGACAAGACAAGACTAAGGTGCAACATAACTTTTAGAAAGGTAAATCATTTTTTTAATGTGTAACACACAGCAACAGAGAGAGTATATGATGGTATATTTGTAATTCTTCATTGATTTCATCAAGAAAACTACTATAGGTATCTAAAGCATGTGGTAAATCATACTGTATATGTGTTGTAATCCTAATGAGTAAGAACGGGAGTGATACTTGCATGTTTCTTCTAGATCAGTAGTACTCAAAGTTCCTTGGTTGCCTGGAAAAGAGAGAAACCATCTTAATAGTTGATCTCTTCCATTTCATTCAACATCTCGATGCAGGGCTAACACAAATTGATTCACAGATACTTTAGCAAAGCCCATGGGGAGAGTTGGTGAAATGGCAGAGAGGGAAACGTCTAATGAAGATAGAAGGTAAACTTTGGCGTGCTTCTCTTTCCTCTATTCCATCATAGGTCAACAGCTTGATAATAACGCCGGAGGATCATCCGACAACAATATCACTTCCCTAATCTTGATCACTTCTCTTGGTGTGTATAGTGTCTCATAAGTTGTAAAGGTCAGGAAGAGAGTCTTGGGTCCATATCGTCTTGGCAAGGCTATGTGGAGTAATGCAAGGTAAGAGTTTACAGCATCTCATCTAACACTAAGGCAGGGGTCTTCAAACTGGGGGGCGGGCCCACCTAGGGGGCCTCAAGTGATCCCAGGGGGTGCGCCAGGCTCTGGCCAAAAGAAGCATTACACAGATAACGGTAAAAGCAGAAACATGTTATTGCATTTTTTTAAAAGTAACTATGCTTAACTGCAATGTTTACGTACATCTAGACATATTTGAACATTGGCATCTTTATAAAATATTTGTGAAAAATTCTGAAGGGGGACCAATGATTTTTATTTTTCAATTTGGGGGGGGGTCACCATTAAAAAGTTTGGAGACCACTGCACTAAGGTAAGATGCAGGCATAAGCTACACCAGATTGTAATAGATCATCTACAGCTGATAACTTCAAGTATGTGTTCTAGGCTTTCACACATCACTGTGTGTACCCAGTACCTTTCATTGAACTAATATACATTGGCATCACTAAATGACTAAAAGTAAGTGTCCAGCTATATGATTTACAGCCATGCCATCAATGGTCAGTCAACTAGCATTATAGCACCCTCAAAAACCAATATCTTTGCAATAGCTCAAAGTGCTCACCAATGACTTGCTAGTTCTCCAGCAAATGATACAATGATGTAAACTAAGAAGGAATAGGAGAAAACTTTCATAAGTCTAACATTCTGTTAATGTTTGTTGTTAATAATATTTTTACAATCCAACATCAACTTCTGTAGAACACAACCTGTCATCGTACATGGGCGTGGTTATATTGTTGTTTGTAAAAATATAATACTCTACTTTCAAACACATTATTCATCTCCACTGCACTTCTAAAACACTAAACAAGCCATGATTGCTAAGGAACTCTGTTGGTTATTAGGTTAGATGATAAAAGAGCGTATGTCCATAGGGCAGACAAACAAATTATACATTCATTACAGTCAGGGGCGGCCTTAGCGCTGTTAGTGCCCTGTGCGACAATGTTTGTTGGCACCCCCCAATGTCCACCACCGCCACGGATCGCCTCACTCCCACCCTTTAACAGTGCCCCTCAAAAATGAATCTCTCTCCAGGCAGAACATTAATCACCACAGTTATCTTGACATTTTTACTTGTTGCCTGAAAATGGAGGCAAGGAATGCTGCAGCAGTTGCTTTTAAAATCATACTATACTTGCAAACATGCCCTCCCCAACTGAAATCAGCACCCAGTGTGGTGGCATTGGTACCACCGCCCAAGATCACAGTCACCTACGATCAGACAAAGATGTTTTCAATGAGTTCACATCGAAAAAAGAGCTAAAAGGGAAATCAGGGACAAGGGGTGCCTTCCACTCATGTAATGTGACAAAAAAAAACTTTTCCTACTACCCGGCCTTGGACAATATATGCAACACCCTCTGCCTCCTACCAATGCTCCAAGGGTACCTTGAAGAAGCCTACATCTGGTGCAAAGTAGGTGCTAGGGATGTAGAATCAATGAATCACAATTTCTATGAAAAAAATAGAAAAGAGCTCATGTAAGCACCCAGTTTTGAGCTACTGCATGTTGATTTCAAAAGCATTGGCTTCCCATCATTGGTGTACTCCCATATAGGTAGGGATGGGAGGCTGTGCAAAGGATTCTGCAACTGCCCACTATATTCAGACATTCCTAAAGTGTGTCCCTTTGAGGTTGTGTGTTGTTTCTAGTCCTCTGTTTAGAGTGATACTGTTTGCTCAATCAGTGTTGTGATAATCCAGACTAAAAATGTGTCCTAGGTGCCTTCATAACTTTAATTCTATGGTACTGAGGCCATGGTTCAAACATACTGATACGTGCTACGGCCTGGGAGCTATGACTGGTCAAAATGTTTCACTGCTGTTTAATTTCATGGCAAATTCATTAGGACCATAGGACCATGATCTCAACCATAGTGCATCACAAAGCTGAAAAAAGGGGAAACATGGAGTCAGAAGACTAGTAGTAGCAGCTAAATAACTTATGCCTGATTTTTTTACAAAGCATATTTTATTAGCATTTTAGAAGCATGAACATGTGCTGGTACAGAGCTAGATGTAAAATCTTCCAGTCCTATGATTCATAGATAGCTCATCAGCAATACAATCCATAACAACCAGAAACATCTCCTCTCCTACCCCCTCTCTTCCCTGGGTGTGTCTTAAGCTCTAACAAGTGTTGCACAAATGTATGCATATGGGTGGCTCCTATTCCAATAATCTCATGATTTCTCCATATAATGGCCATGGGACCATATTGAGCTCCACGTCCATCTGTAACACAGCTATTATTGTATCATGTGGCGTCCATCTATAAGACCACATTTGGGTCTAGGGGGTGTTTGTTGTTTCCTCTGATGTTGCGGAGTCTGGGTGTGTAAACTCATCTGTTAAAATCGTCCATGCTCTAGCAATGTACAGCAAGCCTTGTCCCCGTCTGGCTTCCTGGAGTAAGAGAATGCGCTCATAGCTGGCCCACCTCTTAAGTGCCCTCCTTCAAGCCTCTAGTATGGGTCCTCTGGGTCATTCCATTGTCTAGTTATGTCCTGCTTCACAGATACAAACGCCAAGTCTTGGAATTTACTAGTGATTTTAGTTTAGCCCGTATGCAGAAATCAGCTTAGTCAGCAGTGACCAGGGTAAGGGGACCTCCCTATCCTAGTTTATTTATTGCTATGTATCTCCAATAGTCTGTAAGCTCAGGGCAGCTCAAAAAACATATGCAAAAACTCGGCTCTCACCTCCCCGCATCTAGGGCAGAGACCTTCTTCTTTCATAAAGTGTCTATATATTTTACCAGGTGTGAGATATGTCCTATGCAATATGCAGAGATTAATGACCTTAAATTGTAAATTCCTGGAGGCTCTCGGAGCTCGTCTACTATATGTGTCCATTTTTCCTGTGGTATGAGGTTCTCAAGTCCTCTTCCCAGGGGGCCCTGAGGGCACGCATAGGCAGTATTATTCTCCCCTCTAGTGCACCTATAAAAACAGGTAACAGCCTTAAACGTCCCCAAAGAGACAACTAGATATTTGCAACATTTAGAATTGGGCAGTTCTGAGAGACCCGTCTTGCAATGCCGACGAATAGCAGAAGTCAACGTCTCATGAAGAAGAAAATGATTCTGGGGTAAATTATACCCCCCACAGAACTCCTCAAACTGGAGGAGCACCTTGGATTCATAAATATCCCCCATTTGTGTTGCCCCTGCTTTTTTCCAGGTAGATAACTCTCGCC